>NC_140511.1:72619009-74036509 GCF_964339955.1 Pipistrellus hanaki
GTCTGCTGTTGTAAGGAGCAGCCCCCTGGCCCACTCCAGACCTCATTCTAAGCGCATTTGTGAAAGTTATCGCTTTGGTGAGGTCTGCCCCTTGGGTCTGCTCAGCGCTTTGCAAGCTCCCACATTCTCTCTCCAGCCAAAGATATCACTAATTGGAAGGTCCCTCGGAGCTTTGAAACAACAGAAAACCAACCAATCCCAAAATTAAAAAACGACGTAAAATTGTTTTCAAAACTTATAAATTTTTTTTTTTGTAGGTGTTGAGAATTAGATGCAGCTGTTTTTCAGGACCCACGGGCTTGCACAATGTCACCCTATGGTTGAGCAGGAAATACTTTAAAAATGCTGCCCACTGACACATCACACTTGGTCTTTGAAACCACAGTGACATTTGCTGAAGCAAAGAGAGATGTCTTTTTAAGTCAGCCCTGCAGGGAGGAGGGGAGAGAATCGTGTTTATTTTTATCCCTGTGGCCTTACAATGCCTAGTCAGGGGCTGGTCAGGGTGTGCCCCCAGCGGGGAGCGGGACTGAGGAAGCTCTGGGTGCCCCACTTGTCCAGGGACATCGGAGAAAGCTCAGGTATTCTCAGTACAAACCGGGCATGATGGAGAGATACTTTAAATCTTATCCCGGGAATCACACAGGGTGAAAGGAACGCGGCCCCAGGCACGTGCCTGGGAGAGACAGAAAGGCTGGAGGGGGCAGTGCGGGCTGGAGGGAATGCGAGCTATGTCTCCCAGGCGGCTGGTCCAGGGGCTGAGGCGCCAAGCCTGGAGCCAGGAGGTGAAGGCCTGGGTGCCACCTCTTTCTCTGAGCTGCAGGGAAGAGCCCAGTTCCTTAACTGTGCTGCGTGTCAGTTTGCAACCAGGAAAATGGGTATAACAATAGCAGCCATCGCTTAGGGTGGTGATTAAGAGGATTCCATGAATTCAAACAGAGAAACTGCTTAGAGTTTCTACCCAGGTCTAGCAGATATTAAGCTAGTATTACTACAATGATCCCGCAGGTCCCGGGAGGTGAAAAAGGAAACTATGTCTATAAGGCGGTAGGAAGACTGGCTTGGGAACATGCATTAAATGTTGCAAATTCCCTAGTCTCCTTCAAATCCTTTGTTCAGTGAGATCCATCCTACCCGGTCTGTTTAAAATGGTAACTCCCTCCCTCCCCCACCTTCATTCCACTCTGCTTTTTCTTTTCCCATTGCATCTGTGACTTGTAACATATCACATAATTTACTTCTTTTTGGAAAACGACTTGCAACCACTTCTTACTTCCCAGGCAAGCTCAACTCTGCGAGATCACGGATTTGTTTCTGTTCACGGATACTGCCCCGAATTCTGGACCAGTGCCTGGCACATCCCGTGCACCAGGACATGATGATAAGGGATAAGTGGATTCCTTTAGCAAATTTATTCTATCCTGAGTGCTTATGGCCGGTTGGGCACTGTGCAATTAAAAAAAAAGCTAAAACAGTGGTCTGCAAACTCATTAGTCAACAGAGCCAAATACCAACAGCACGACGATTGAAATTTCTTTTGAAAGCCACGTTTTTTTTAACTTAAACTTCTAACGCCACTCCTTCAACATAGACTCACCCAGGCCATGGTATTTCGTGGAAGAGCCACACTCAAGGGGTCAAAGAGCCAGCCGCATGTGGCTCGTGAGCCGCCGTTTGCTGACCATGGAGCTAAAACATACTCCCCAGGCCTATCCAAGGATAAAAGAAGCTCCCTCTGGGAGAAGTACACTCCCTCACAATATTGGCAATGCCAGCTCTGTGGAGATGCCATAAAAGAATATTCAGAGACTGGAACAGAGGTTTATAGAGGTTAAAGTCTCTTCTCACCTAGAGGTTGCTAATTTTTTTTTAAATATGCTTTTATTGATTCTTAGAGAGCGGGGAAGGGAAAGGGAGAGAGAGATAGAATCATGGATAAGAACAGCTGCCTCCTGCACACTCACTACTGGGGATCGAGCCTGCAGCCAGGCATGTGCCCTGCCAAGGAATGGAACCGGCGACACTCAACCAAGGAGCCACACTGGCTGGGCTGTACACAGAATTTTCTTAAAATAAGAAGCTGGCATTTTGGTGTAAATCAGAACTTTGCCCTCAGGATGATTAATATATTGTACTTGTCATCACCCAAGTTTTTACCAAAATTCAAACTAAAGGTCACTGGAATCTTGCCTTTTCTTATTAGGAAACAGATTTTTTTTTTTTTTTTTTTTGACAAACCAATACAGATCACTCTATTTAAACACTCATTTATGGACGAGGAAATTCTAGGCCTATATTAGGCACACCAGCCTCTGAAATGGATGTTGGCCCAAACCCAGTCCCTGTTGACAAGGTAAGCTTCCGGCAGCCCCTTTTAGGCAGTTGACCCAAATGCAGCCAAACTTTGTGACAAACGCTGGCGTGCACAAGGTGCCCTGAGCCATCAGATTCCTTTTCAGGAATGTGAACCTGCGCACTGCCCGCGCACACACGGTAGCAGGAATCCAGAACAAAAGCTAAGACGTCATGATCATCTGAACTCCAGACTTCAGCAGCTGCAGGTGGGCTGCCCGTGGACCAGGTAAAGGTACATTCTGTGTTTATCTTTTGGTCCCCAGAGTGTCAACAATTGAAAAAATAATAATAATTGCTCACATGAAACCATCAGAAAACTTCATGCAAAAAAAAAAATTTTTTTTAATGGTTTTCGGCTTGCCTTGAACACCCTGGAAGACCTGGTGTTGATCACAGTCAGCTAGAGCTGGGGCACCCCTCTCCCCTTAGACAGGGCATGGAGCTTCCAGTTTGCCACAAGCCCGGGCACTCCCTACTCCCTGCTTCTCCTGTTCCCAACCTACTCACCTATTCCCCTGCCAGCGATGCAGCTAGAGAAGGGATGCTGGCACATCTCAAGCCAGGGCAAAGAAGCAGAGGCCCCGAGGGCCTTAGGATCCAAAGTACCATCCACTTCATGTGCACCCAGAGGCCTGTTCTGCTACTTTTCCTTTGTTCCCGTAACAGTGCCTGCCCACGCCATCCTGTGACGCATGTCCATCTCCAAAGACTTACCAGGCTGAGTTCGGGCTTAGGTGTTCGCCCAAAGTTATCCACAGACAAGAACGGACAGGACAGGGATCCCAGATGCCAATTCAGTGCCCTTGAGCGATACTGCTCTCCTTCTAGGCCTGACTGCATCCATCTCAGAATATTAGGGAAACCCACTTCGGTTTACAGAATCATGGCATTCAATGCCTTGGGATCTGATCTATAAGAGGTAGGAAATAAACTGAATTCAGGTGTTCAAGGTCTGATCTCCAGGTTGGACTTCCTTCCATAATACTTCAGCGTCTCATACTGTGTCAAAAAAATGTATGCCAGGGAAGGAAAGCCTCACACCCTTCCATAACTTAGCTCCTTCATGGAGGTGGGACACACAGAGGCCCTGGAAAGACCCTTTGCTGATGCCTGGCATAGAGGTGGTGAGGAGTACAGGTAGGTCCCCGGCCTGGGCAGTGTTAAACACACAGTTTTTCAGGCCCTCGGAGCTGCAGTCATAAAACAAGTTAATGTAGTTACTCATGAGAAATACTCATTGAGATATAACACTTGCATAAGCCCTCACTGTACATCAGCAGTATTGCACCATCCATGACACCGGGACCATTGGAGACTAGGCTCAGCATCTGATCTAACAACAGGGTGTAAAATCAGTGACCTTTGCTCCAGCAGCAAAGCTTAACGCACAAACGAGAAATAGCTCTCCTTCCTTCTGCTCTCTTTCTAACTCCCAGAAGGAAATGGAGAGCCTTGAAGTTTGTTTTTTAGAAGAAGTTTGGATGATACAAATAAAACAGTTTTCACACCCTTTTCTTGGTAGCAATTGGGTATTTCCGGTATGTTGGGTTTTTTTTAGTTTCTTCTTCGTCTTCAGAAATATCTGTCATCCATTCTGAAGGGCTGGTATTGAATTCCATCTGATTGTACAGAAGTCGCCCGAAAAAATTTATACACATTTAACAGTGTGTATCCTGTTGTTGTTTTTTCTTTTCTTTTCAGATTTAACCCATTGGAATTAACTATTGTTCTGCAATTCATAGTCCATCAGCAGCAAAATCTCTTATATATCTTCACCTTTTTTTTCTGAACATTTTGTTGGCCTTTGTGCCCTAATTCAGCAGTTCTCACCCACTTTGGTCTCAGGGTACTCTTAAAAATTATTGGGGACCCCAAAGAGCTTGTGTGTGTGTGTGGGGGGGGTTATGTCTATCAATACTTCCTGGATTTGAAATGAAACATTAAAATTAATTTATTATAAAATAACTATAATAAAACTATCACAGAGTTTATGAAAAATCACTATTTTTCTAAGTCAGGGGAAGAATGGCATTGATTTACATCTCTGCGAATCTCTTTAATTTCTGGTATAATAGAAGACAGCTGGGTTCTCAACCACTTCTGCATTCAATCTGCGGTGTTATCACACATCATTTGGCCTCTGGAAAATTCCACTGTGCATTTTTGAGAGAAGGAGAATGAACGGCTGAAAGATATTTTAGGATTAGCATGAACACAGAGTTGGATTGGTGATCCTCTGACAGTTTTCACAGACTCCCTGGGTTCCCAAACCACACTTTGAGAATCGTTGTTCTAACTGAACCCTGGCTTTCCCCTGAGGACCCTCTTCCCCCCAAAAATCCTCTCTCATGGTGGTTCCTCTCCAACACTCTGTATCACTGGACGGAGAGAAAGAGCAGTTGTTTTCCTTGCCCCCTGTGCCCTGGTCTGCATGCTCAGTGGTTAGAACACTGGCTCTGGCACCAAGTAGTCATGGGTTCGATCCCTATCAAGGGCACGTACCTGGGTTGCAGGTTTGACCCCCTCAGCCTTAGTCAGGGCACGTGTGGAGGCAACCAATCAATGTGTCTTCCTCACATGGATGTTTCTCCATCGTAATGAGGGCTAGGTGAGGTCATGAAGATGGCGCCCTCATGATGGGATTAGTGGCCCCTTTAAAAGGAGAAAAGACACAATCTCTCTCTCTCTCTCTCTCTCTCTCTCTCTCTCTCTCTCTCACACACACACACACACACACACACACACAGTGTAGTTGCCATTACAACTCTCACTCTTCAGACAACACTATGACATCACGCTACTATTATCCCCATTTTACAGATGAAGAAAATTGAGACTAAAATAAGTGGTTTAGTCCTTTCCCAGGGTCACACAGCTCTTCAGAGGTAGAAATAACCACAAAGTTCAGTTTTCTTTCCCACTGTAAGTTCTTCCCGACTTTTAGTCACCGTGACCTCCCAGTTTAGGAAGAGGAAGTCGCAGAGCTGTTTGGGGAAGATAAATAAATATTCTCTCATCCAAACCACCAACTGCCAGGAGGCTCCCTGCTGAATGTGGGAAATGAGGAGAGTTCTGCAGTAGTAGAAAGTGGGTAGAGCCAAGATGGCCCCTCTGCTAGATTACCATGGTCGGCAAACTGCGGCTCTTGAGCCACATGCAATTCTTTGGCCCCTTAAGTGTGGCTCTTCCACAAAATACTCCGGCCTGGGCAAGTCTATTGTGAAGAAGTGGCATTAGAAGAAGTTTAAGTTTTAAAAATGTGGCTCTCAAAAGAAATTTCAATCGTTGTCCTGTTGCTATTTGGTTCTGTCGACTAATGAGTTTGCCGACCACTGCACCCGAACAACTGTCCCTGGCAGGGCCTGGTGTCCGCCCCAGTCAAAGTAAGCCCCAGTCAAAGTGCCGGTGTGGAGATGGCTACCCTTCACAAAGACTCTCTCTTCGTTCTCCAACACTAACTGGGGCAGTTCTGGTCTGACAAGAACACACACCAGCCCCTCACTCAACACCTGTTTCACGTCTCCTTATAAATATGATACTCACGTTACCAGAGTTTGGGTGTTTCGGCCTGGCTTCCGTCAATGAAGTCTATCTCAGTTCTCCCAGATGGACATTTCTTAAATTGGTCTCCGAGGAAGGATGTGGCCAGTGTTGCTGGAGAAAGATCCCTTAGTTAAATAATGTTTGGAAATACTGCATATAATAGCATAATATGCCTGAGTATATTATGAACTTGGCCCTAGCTGGTTTGGCTCTGTGGATAGAGTGTCAGCAACCTGCGGACTAAAGGGTCTAGGATTCAATTCCAGTCAAGGGTATATGCCTAGGTTTCTGGCTCAATCCCCAGTATGGGGTGTGCAGGAGGCAGCCGATCAATGATTCTCTCCCATCATTGATGTTTCTATTTCCCTCTGAAATCAATAAAAATAAAAATATTTTTTTAAAAAAAAGAACTTGGAGGTGGTCTACAGGAGAGAAACGTTCAATAATTTCATTTCTTTCCATGGAATACTATTAACAGTTGAGGATCTAGTGTTCCACAGTGTAATTGGGGAAATCCTGTCCTAGACAGAAGAACTGTACGTTGGTCAAGTTTGCTTTGAAAAGAGCCCGGGACTAAATAAGATCAAGGGGAAATCTTAACTGAGTCTACTCAGTAGACTGTGCTTTCTGCTTTTTTAATTTCTTGGATGACTAATCTACCCATAAGATCCTAAATTTGCTGGGGGGGAAAAATATCCCCACTCACTTGCCACTACAGAAACAAAACTAGTAACCTTGAACCATGATTTCCCCGGACCCGTCCAAACCCCTATCGGGGCTGGAGAACCAGCCCAGAGAAGGGATGATGGAACCGAACACAGATGTGAGCTGAGGACATCTGAGAGGAGCTTAGCATGAGCAGGGTTCACTGGCCCCAGGTCCCAGCAGAGAGTGACTCCTCAAATCCTCACAGCTGCCTGGGATGCATCCCTGACCTGTCCCGCAGGGGCAGACCAGAGCCTGGCACTGTGCCTCCACTGAGTCGACACTCCATAAATCTTCATTAGAGGAAGGAAGAGTGGGAGGAAGGAAGCAGATTGAGGTTTGGAGATGTTCACTTGCCCAACATCGCGCCTCTAGCAAGCCGGAGAGCCAGGAGTCAGCGGCGGGACAGCTGAGCTTGGCCACACCGCGCCACGCTGCCAAGTGGCTCATTCACTAGCACACGGCCAGCTTCTAGGAGCTGGCTGGGGCCGCGGCCACATGTGCTCAGTACGTTAGCTTTGGCCTTACTCTAACATGTGCCGTTAAAACTGCTGTGTTTAGACAGCACTGTTGCTGCTGTCTGTTATTCAGAATGATCGAAAATAATAACTAACATGTAGTGTATACTTCCTATTTCCAGGCACTATAACGAGACCTGGACACAGCTCATTCCCCAGGACCGTCCTAGGAAATAGGTACAGCCATAATCCCATTTTATAGACAAGGAAACGGAGAGATTCTCTGACAACTTCTCATTAAGTGGTGGAGTCAGGATTAAAACAGAGACAGTTTGACCCCAAAGTTCCTGGCCCTTAAGCCTCTTTGCTAAATCTACGCCTTCTGTCCAGTTGCTGACATCCTGAGAGAAGGACAAGAGAGAAGCAAGTACCACCCACAGCTACATATTGTATTTATTTTGTTAGTTTAACTCTTAAACGTGTTTACATAGTTGGATGCACGTCACCAATATCAACTAATGCCATTCTCATCATACCACAAAGCAGCAGTATGAGGCTGGCCCTATTATTATTATTTCCATTTCACAGATGAGGAAACTGAGGCACAGGGAGTTCAATAATCTGCCCAAAGTCTCACAGCCAGCAGAGCAGGATTCAAACCCAATCAGTCTGGCTCCCTCGTCCTCATGCTTACCCACCCAGAGAACTGCCAGATAAGAACGAGGAGGTCCCTCACTGAAAGGTGAAGTCCTCTCCCAAGACCTGTGGCAAAAACACACACCAAAAACAAAACAAAACAAACAAACAAACAAACAAACCAAGAAAACAGTCTCTGAGAGGAATGCAGAGCCATCTGCTGCCCTGGAGGTTAAACCCTGCCAGGGAGCTTGAATGACTTAATCACTCTTCAATTTAGATTTCCTGGCTGGATGGGTTCCTGTCCTTCCTACTTGAAATTAATAGCCAATAGTTTGTTTGCATTCTTGTGGGAGGGGCGGCCCATTCCCCTGGGCCCGCTGGTTCTGGGAGAGTGAGCTCTCAGCCTGGCGTCAGGCAGGTAAAGGGGACTGACCAACTGCCTTTGACAAGGGAGCTGGCTGGCGGGCATCCCGCAACTCTGCTGATTCCACAGGCTCCTGCCTCCCCTCTCCGCAGGAAACCTGCCCTGGGTCAGCGCACAGCTCTTCGCACCTCTGACGGGGGAACAGGAGGAAGGAAAGGAGAGAGAAAAGGCCTGAGTCGGGGGTTTTTGTTAGGATGTCTTCTGAGGAAGCGGTGAGAAGCGGCAACCACAGCACCTCCAGAAACGATGCTGAGGCATGAACAGTGAGTCCTGCTTAGCACGGTGTCTGCCCCGAGCTAGGCAGGAAGAGAAGAGCTCCGGAGGGAGAGAGTGATGTCTGTTCTGGCCCGGGCAGGTGCACAATGGGTGGATGTCACACTGCTTATGATGTGTCCACAAGCTACCAGCACTTCCAAGAAGCGGCTTTGTTGGCCTCTGGTCCCTCGGTGTCTGCCCCTCAGCCTGCTCACCTGAGTGACTAAAGGGCTGCTGCTGTGTGAGGTTGTCTCATTCCTGGTCACTTTTTAAAATATATATTTTATTGATTTTTTTACAGAGAGGAAGGGAGAGGGATAGAGTTAGAAACATTGATGAGAGATAAACATCAATCAGCTGCCTCCTGCACACCTCCTGCACCCTACTGGGGATGTACCCACAACTTGACCAGATGTACATTCCCTTGACCAGAATCTAACCTGGGACCTTTCAGTCCACAGACCAATGATCTATCCACTGAACCAAACTGGCCTGGTCACTCTTCCTTTTCCTCCTCCTCACCCTGTGCCAGGTGAGCTGCTTATGTTTAGGTCCAGGGTCCAGGCTGTGGAACCAGGTGTCAGTGCTGGCCGAGCAATGTACCAGTGCAGACCTGGGCAAGTGACCTCCCCTTTCAGGGCCTGGAGCACCTCGTTCTCTCACCTGGAGCACCTCATTCTCTCGTTCCCCATTAAAGACCCACTTCCCTCCAGGAGCAAGGCCAGGAGTGTGCTTCCTTCCATCCCAGGTGGGAAGCCCTAGCATTTGGTTCTCCTTCCCCTGTAGCCTTTGCCTCCATCTGTCCCAATGATCAGCTCACCTGTGTTTCTGCTAAAAAATTACAGAATGAATAACACAGCGTTACGGATCTCAGAATCCCCAGTACGCTACGTAGGCGATGCCTGGCATATAACAAGAGGCTTCATAAAGGATTTTTTGGGAGAAAAGAAGAAGAATGGAGATGGAGAGGGGAAGGTAGATGCAGAGAAGGGAGGTCAGACATAATCAATGACCCCTTTAGAACAGTAGGCACGGATGGCAAAATTCCAGAAAGCTCCTATCCACCCACCCAAATGCCTTATTCGCTTACCCGCTGTCTCAGATTTCCTCCGTGGGAGAGCTGCACCTTGCAGTAAAGACAGGGTCTTCGGGATCTCCTTGTTTCTTCCCCGGGGCGGGGTGGGGGGGGGGCGGTTGTGCTGAACTACCAACAGCAAAGATGGATTTTCAAAGGGCAAGCGGGGAGAAAGCACGTCAGCACGTTGGTGCTAAAAGTAGAGGACAAAGGCCCCTAAAAGGGAAGGGAGAGAGCCCGTGGCTTTAAAAAATGTCACTCTCAGTGAGTCAGAGTCATGAGAATGAGAACATGCCACTTCATTCCCACTGCGCCCTGCCCTGCCCACCCCATTGTCCCTCACAGTCGTCACCCAGAGAAAGTTCTCCTCCCAGCTGGTGCCCGTTCTGGGCAAGACCAGGTCCTCTGGTGTCTACCCACTGCTTGGGGCTGGCAGAAGAGCCTCTCTCTCTCTCTCTCTCTCTCTCTCTCTCTCTCTCTCTCTCTCTCTCTCATCCTTTTAAGTTATGTACCCACTCATTCCTACTTCAGCCCTGTGAGTTTGGATGTGATCAGGAAAAACACTCTCCCATGTACTAACATTCCAGACGTGCCAAAGACCTCTCAGGTCACTTTGTTCAATTCTCTGCCTCCTGCTCAACTCCACTCTAGCACCCCTCCACAAGTGGTCAATACCTGCCAGGAGTGGGCAGCATCCCCCAGAAGTAGGCAGCGCCCCCAAGAAGTGGGCAGTACCCCCCAGAAGTAGGCTATACCCCCTAGAAGTAGGCAGCACTCCCCAGAAGTGAGCAATACCCCCCAGAAATGGGCAATACCCCCCAGAAGTGGGCGGCTAGCTTCTGCTGGAACCCTCCAAGGGGAGGGGTGTTCTCTGCCTCTAAACAGCCCCTCCATCTGGAAAGCTCCAATGCCCAGATAGAACCCCAAAGCTGCCCCTCTGGAACATCTACGAAGGAGAAAAACAAGTAAAAACAAGGGCATTGTGTTAGATCAGTGTTTCCCAACCTTCTCTCATGATGAGAATCACCTGGTGGAGTTGTTAAAACACAGATTCCTGAATCCCAACTAAGAAGTGCTAAACTAGAATTTTTGAGAACATATAGGTAAAATTGCATACCTAACTTAGTGCTCTGTATATAAAATCTGTCTTAGAGCACTAGTTAAGTATACAATTTTACCTATATGTTCCCAAAAATTCTAGTTTAGCACTTCTTAGTTGGGATTCAGGAATCTGTGTTTTAACAACTCCACCAGGTGATTCTCATCATGAGAGAAGGTTGGGAAACACTGTGTTAGATGACAGTTGGGAAATTTGTGCAGAAGTTCAAGGTAAGGAGAAGAAGATCTCTGGGCCTCATCTTTGGATAGACATATCTTTATCTGCATTAACAAGTATGATTGTTCATTTTCTGTGTCAACTTGCCTGAGCTAAAGGATGCCAAGAGAGCTGATGAAACATTACTGCTAGGTGTGCCGGTGAGGATGTTTCTGGAAGAGATTAGCCTGTGAATGGGTAGACTAAGAAGATGACCTTCCCCGATGTGGATGGGCATTGTCCAGTCCATTGAGCATATAAATGGGACAAAAGCAAAAGCAAAGCAGAGGAAGGGGGGGATTTGCCCTCTGCTTCAGTGGGACAGCATCTTCTCTCCCTTGGACATGGGGGCCTCCGGGTCTCAGGCCCTGGGACTCAAACTGAACGACACTACTGCCTCTCCTAGGTCCCCACCTGAGAGGGGGCAGGTCATGGGACTTCTCCGCCTCCATAGTCACGTGAGTGCTGATTCCTATTCTAAGTCTCCACTTATATTCATTTTCCAAAGGTTCTGGTTCTCTGGGGAACCCTGACTAATACAGCAAGTATAAGCAAACAAACCTACTGTATCTTTTTTTTTTAATTTATTTTTTTATCGCGTTCCTTCATGGTTTCTTTCTTCTAGTAGAAATAGTAGTTATCTATGGAACCATGGCTCTCAAACTTTTTGAACTTAATACTCCTTTATTTTTTAAATTAAATTTATTGGAGTGGCATTGGTTAATAAGATCCTATAGATTTCAAGGGCACATTTCTAGGATACATGATCTATATATTGCATTTTGTACCTCTGTATACTCTTAAAATTTATTGGTGGACCCCCCAAAAAAACACCTTTCTTTTTTGTGAATTGTATCTATCCATATTTTAATGTATTAATAACTGAGGAAAAAATTAAAATTATTCATCAATTCCTTTAATAACAATTTTAAGTACACAAGTAACATATTTTTATGAAAACTGATGATATTTTCCAAAAGCAGCATGCATACAGTGAGAAGCGTGGCATCGGTTTTACTTCTGGAAGTTTCTTCAGAGCCTGCCTGCAGCCAAAACAGCTGGATTCTCGTATCCGCTTCTGCATTCACTCCATAGCAATGCTTATGTCACGTGGCCTCAAGAAAACACCACTGTGGACTTGTGCGAGAGGAAAGTGGGAAACGCCAATCATGTACTATTCTCGTGTATTACTCTTACGATTAAAATCGTTTTAAGCTCACAGGCCCCACCAAAGGGTATCAACAAAGAGCAGCTACACAGTTTGCAGTGCAAACTGAAAATGCGGGGTGCCTTGCTCAAAGGTTATTAAGGCCCTAGCCAGTTTGGCTCAGCAGGGAGCATCAGCCTGAAGACCCAGGGTCCTGGGTTCGATTCCAGCCAAGGGCACGTACCTCTGTTGCAGGCTTCTCCCCGGCCTGGGCCCTTGTCAAGGTCGAGCAGGAGGCTACCAATTAATGTTTCTCTCACATTGATATTTCTTTCAGTCTTTCTCTCTCTCTTCCACTCTTTCTAAAACCCATGGGAAAATATCCTCGGGTGAAGATTTAAAAGCACGTAGAAAAGGTTATTAAGAATTTCCAGGCAGCTGCAGCAGAGCATTAAACGGAGCCTGGGGCCCTGTGTGTGCCTGCACGGGTCCCAGGGGCAATTTGAAGTCCCCTGACCCACACTTTGAGAACTGCTACTGAAATATTATATCACCTGCATCTTGAATCAAATGGCTGGTTTAAAGCCATTAGTGTACAGCAAGGCTCTCTACAGGTAGGAGTGAGTGTGTGTGTGTGTGTGTGTGTGTGTGTGTGTGCGTGCTGCTGGAACATGAGGTATACATGGTCTTGAGCAATAGCAGATCCCTAACGCAATAAAAGCATGATTTGTGCGGGTGTTCTCTCTGGAGGCCTACCACAAAACCTACCTTATTCAGCCTATGCATCCACACTGACCACACACCACAGATACATACAAATGCATACACCCACCCCTCTAGCTGATGGGTTGCGCCCCTTGTATTCCTAATGGTCGCGTGCCAGATAGTCAGATACTTGTCAGGGTTTCCTGTTTTGTGTTTTGTATTGTGGTTACAGTCCTTGATCAGCAAAACTGGTATGTATGGCCCCATTTTCTTGTTTGGCGTCTGACACGTAGTAGGCACTCTGTGCATTAGCTGAGCTGAATCATATAGCTCTGAAGGCAAGGGGTACTTCTGCTTATTAGATGCTGCTGATGGTTGATGGTTGGCAACACAGATATACCATTTGGTTCTCCTTCCTGAGAACTAGGCTCATAGGGAGCTCAGTAATATCTCTACCAACAGGTGAACTTGGACATTCAAATGATAATAATGTCATTCTCCAGCAACAAGCCAGCCATATCCATGATGTTCCTGGGGCTCAGATAAGTATACGGCTAATAAAGGTCATGCGTTTTCATAGTATTTAGAATTCTAGGCCCCTAGGATTCCAGTAACAAATTAGACAATTTCAATGAACATTATATGCATTTATGAGTATCATATAGGTTTGTTTACAGTTTTGGTCAAAGTGCCTCTCTCTTTAGCATGAAGGGAAGCGACTGTGGCCTCTCTCTCACTCTATGGTAAGAATCACACCATAAGGGAATTAATCCTTCATAAAGGGGCAGGACATTCTTCTATTCCTACTAGAAGTCACTACTTGGCAAAAGACACAGGATCTCTCGTTTAAATCTGCCATGTTACAGTTGGGGAAATTGAGGCTCAGAGACAAGAAGTGACTTACTAATCCAAGACCACAGAGTTATTTAGTAGCAGCTCTGAGAGGCACACCCACTTCCTCTAATAATTAGAAAATGAACCATCCACACCGGGAGGATGTGGGCTTTCAGTTTGGGTGGGTCCAGATTACTAAAAATTTAACCACTGATTCATTAGGGGATTGTGAACGAGTAAAGACCAAATCATCTCCAAATCTAACTTTCCTGAGCACCATCCCTTCCCACGTGTTCCCATGAAGCATCTTTCCTCCCTTTCATCCTTGTCCCCTCTACCAGCCTCCTTTCCTTCCTCCCAATGTGCATCCCTCACCTTGGGGAGAAGGAGCCTTTACATGGCTGTCTGCTCCTTGTAGTTACAATTCTATTTCTTTTCACCTGTTTCTGACAATCTCCTGGAAGTGACATATATACCCAGGGCTCCCTTTTCTCACCTCCCTTGACTTCCGTCAGCTTCACAGAATTCACCCACTTAAGGATCAAATGGCTTTGTCTTGGTCATAATTCTCCTTGACGTCAATTCAATGACCGTGTTTCCCTGATAGCGATATGATGATAGTACAGAAGCTTTTATACATAAAAATAGGTCAATTACCTTTAAATGTTAAAGGGCCAGTTGTTAATGGCCTGGGGCTTTGGAGCCAAACTGCTTGGCTCTCCTCTTGCTTGCACAATTGACTACATGGATCCCCGAAGCAAGCTGAGTCTCAGCTTCCAGATGTATAACATGAGGGCATCGCCGTGTCCAGCTCATCGAGTTTTGACGAAAGGCCAAGAAATAGGCTTAGATCACTGCCTAGCACTTATTGCTTAGTCAATAAAAATGAATTGTTGCGGATCTAAGGTGACCAAGCAGCGCTTAAGTTTGCATGTCCCCAAAAGAGAAGGTGTTAGCTTATGCTCTGGAGTTACTGTTTCTCTCAGCTGCAGTCATACAGCCTTCTCTTGGGCATGTTTCCTTCAAATACATCAGTCTGGGAGTCAGTTGAGGCAAATGACACTCCCTTCCCAGATGGTTTCCATAAAGGGCTCAGAGATCTATGAGATCCATACCCCAATCACCCAAGATTCACTTTAACGAGGAACAGATGCAAAGGAGCCTTAAATTCATGGAACGCCCATGGCTCACAACCAACATCTCCAAGTAGCAATTTCCATTTTCTTCGGGCTAAGCCCTTGTGGCTCCAGTCCTCATTTGGCTCTTAAATTTGCATGAGGTTTCTGAGGTTGATGCTCAACCCTAGCCACATATTTGAGATTTCTTCCAACTTGCTTGACACTTTTCCTTGCCTCTGGCTGGTAGCTGTAGAATGCATAATCTCCATCACTTTTACTTACTCTAGGATTCCCTCTTTTCTGCATGATGATGATGATGGAAGATATTTCTTGAGTGCCCACTGTGTACCAAGCTTGTTACTAAGCACTTTATATGTATCATTGCCCCCAGGGTCCAACGCTTTGCCTCAAATGCACGTGCAAATTCTCCATGATCTGACTTTCAATTTAAAAAAAAAAAATGACCTCTACTTGCATTTCCATTATGAGCAAACATCTCCTGTAAAGTAGCATATTCAACATTCTCATTACTTTTGTGCATATAGGAAATAAAGTATTTTGTAATATTCATAAGACACCTCAAACACAACCAATAAGCCATAAATGAGGGCCAATCAGGTGGCTGAAACCAGAGTAACTGCCCATGGACTTACCTCCTCTCTTTAGTAGCAGTGAGTGTGCTTTTGCCTAAAGCATGACTTTGTTCCTGACTGTAGGCTAGTAGGAGCTGAAAGTTGCGTAGAGAAGCTTCTGCAGAATTACTGCGTATTTACGAGGTCCCAGGCTCTGTGCAAAGAACTTTACATGCATTATCTTATTGAATCTTCAAAACAGTCATGATCTGAGTATTGTTATTATTTCCATTTTACAGATAAGGAAACTGAGGTTAAGAAAAGCATTTGCCCAAGTCATAGCAAGCCGAGATTCAGACCCAGGTGCATCTGGCTTGGAAGTCCATGTTCTCAGCAGTCCAATCCTAGATTTGACTTGCGTGGCGGGATGTTCTCTGGTTTTCTGTCTACATCCACTAACTGTTGAGTTCTTCTCTGGCTTCTTTCTGTTCTCTCATCCTTAAATCCTAAGGATGACCATTCATTGTCACATCACTGATCTTGCTTTAAACCCTTGAAAGCCATCTCATTCACTGCTATCTCTCTAAAGTCTCCCATAGCCCCTACCACTCCTTAAACAATACATGTTTGTTGAATGAATGAATAAACAAATCACCTTTAGAGAATTTTAGAACTAAAGATTATCTGGAGACCAGCTGGCATGGCTCAGTGGTTGAGTGTTGACTTATGAAGCAGGACATCACGGTGTGATTCCAGTCAGAGCACATGCCTTGGTTGTGGGCTTGATTCCCAGTGTGGGGTGTGCAGGAGGCAGTCCATTAGTGATTCTCTCTCATCATTGATATTTCTGTCTCCTTCTCACTCTCCTTCCCTCTCTGAAATCAATAGAAATACATTTTTTAAAAGAACAGAACATATTAATCATTTAATTCTTTTTTTAAATTTAACTTAATTCTATTGTTTAAGGCAGGGGTCTTCAAACTACGGCCCGCGGGCCACATGCGGCCCGCAGAGGAGTCTGATCCGGCTCGCCAGGTTTTTTGGGCAGTGAGCGCAGCCGAGGTGTTACAGTAGGAATTAGTAGTTCATATAGTCCGGCCCTCCAGCTCTCTGAGGGACCGTGATCTGGCCCCCACTTTAAAAAGTTTGAGGACCCCTGGTTTAAGGTATTACAAATAGTAGTACATATTAATTCTTGACAAATGACCTAAGGCCCTCAACCTTTAAGATTTTATGGGTTTTTAGTCCATGAGATGCTGGAGCTCATTGTAAGCACAGTGATTCAAGGCACTGATTCTCAACCAGAGGTGATTTGGTATCCCCACCTCCACACGACTGGGGACATTTAGCAATGTCTAGAAACATTTTAATTCTTACAACTGGGGGCAGGGGCAAATGACAATGGCACTTTACATCTGGTAGCTAGGATGTCTCTAAACATCCTCCAACACACAGGACAGTCACCCACAAGGCACTACCTGGCCCAAATGTCGATAGTGCTGAGCCCAAGAAACCTGATATAAGAGTTTGTTCTTCCTAAAACGTGTGCCTTCGTGACTGAGATGGGCCAGGGACAATAAGCTCCTCTGTTAGCACTGCCCTGCTATGTCAATGAAAGGAACAGGGAAAAATTAGGGATGCAGCTTGGAGGACCAGGGATCTAACCTTTGACCCTGAAACCTGGAACTAACATGATTTCCTGCAAGCGGTTGGGCTCAACTTTTCATCTGAAAAAGGGGTGTGTTTGGGCAAGGTTCGGGGTGAGCCCTCGTAGCTCTAAAACTCTCTCGTTTTAACAAATTCTGAAAGTTGAACTTTCTCTCTCTCCCTTTCCCTCTTCCTTTGGTATCCTTCTGTAAGTAAAGCTTTATGTTTACTTGTAAAAACCTCTTGCAATTGTCTCATTTCACTCTTCGGCAATCTCTTCTTACACACACACACACACACACACACACACACACACACACACACACAGACTTTCTCCCCTCAGGCCCTCCTTATCACCACCTGAATTATAGGTTGAAACTCCTAATCCGCCTCCTTTTCTCCAGGGCTAAATCCGAGTGACATGCAGGAGCTTGGCCTGGGTTACCAGCAGCCCCTAGTATGTGACCTGAGGCACGTTTTCCCTCCTCTTTAAGCTCTCTCCACCTTCCCCCAACAGCCCCTGATGCTTCAGAACCCTTCATGGTGGTTTCCCTGAAGTCAGCAGACTTGCGCACTCTACTACCCCTTTCTGCCTAAAAGCAGGGCATTCATTTCCACGGTACCCGGAAGAGATAAACATTGTTATTACCCAAGACAGGGGGTTGACAACGGGATGAGCCTGCACACATAAGTCTTGATAAAACGACCCTTATCTTCCACTAGTTTCCCCCATATATTTCCTAGTCACTCTCTCGCAGTTTACCACCCCGAGGAGCCTACACCCCTTTCCTTTGTCTGATCCCTTTTTCCACCATTTCTCGCATTTGTTCAAATAGTATGTTGGCCTCCAAGTCTGTTTCTTTGAGATGATCACTTCTTTTCTATGAAGCCCTCTGCCATGTAAAAATATCAATATCCAGGAAAATATGTATGCTTTCCCTTGTTATTCTGTCATTTACAATCCCGAGGCTCAGAACTAAGAGGGCAGAGAAACAAATAGTTTTTCCTCCCCTACAAAGGCTATTATTAAAACCCTACTGACCAAGCTCTTTCTGCATCATGGACACAGTCAGGGGCATTGTCTATTGTTCGTGGGGTGGGGAGTGGGGCGGGGGGGGACGACTGATCTCTTCGGAAAGGCATGGTGAGAAATCTCTAGGTATGAAATGTCAGACCTCAGAGGGAAGGTAGGGGAGGGTGGGGGCAAAGGGAGAGATCAACCAAAGGACTTGTGTGCATGCATATAAGCCTAACCAGAGGTCATGGGCAACAGGGGGTGGGCATACATGGGGAGGGGTTTGGGATGGGAATGGGGGATGAGGACAATTATGTGACACCATAATCAATAAAGAAATTTTAAAAAAGAAAAGAAAAGAAATGTTGCCTGCCTCACGCTGGAATGAGGGAGTAGAAATAAAGGAAGCGAAAACTGTTTTCCATAATAAAGTAACAAGATTTCTTTGCAGCCTGAGCCACATGCACTGTAGGGAGGTCCAGGATCCTACAAGAGAAAAAAATGAAAGCAGAGGTCCTTCAAGGAAAGGCCGGAGCACCGGCTCCAGCAACACAGAAACTGACCAGGCCACGGGCAGAGATGTCCTGGAAGTTACGGGAATTATTGAATACCTGATTCTCTAGTGCACATGTGTCAAACACAAGGCCAGCGGGCCAAATCCAGCCCGCCAGGCCTTGCAATGTGGCCTGCACCGCGCTGTCATCACTGCACTCCGCTGTCAGTTTATGACATTGTCAGTTTATGACTGTTCAGTAAACCATTCGGCCCGCGATTTAGGCTGGATTTTAGATTTTGGCCCCTTCTCTGATTGAGTTCGACACCCCTACTCTAGTGCGTACTATTGTAATTGCCAAGCAGGGTTCTAAGCACCTTACACAAATGACCACCCCCAGCAAACCCATGGGTATTATTAATTATGCCCGTTTTACAGATGAGGACACTGAGGCACAGAGAAGTTAAGGGACGTACTTAACACCACACAGCTGGCAGGAGGCACAGCTGGGATTTGAACCTGGGCGGTCTGACTTGGAAACTTGTACTTTTAACCATTTTACTGTATTGCAGGTGAGTGTGCTTGCTCTGTGATGTACCTAATTCTGCTAGCGTGTCCCCCCCTCCCCCCCCCCCAATACAGGACATAACATTGAGAATTACATAGAACCTCATCATCCTGGGGCTAAATGGTGCAGAGAGCTGGAAGGAGCCCCCAGCACCAATGAGGACGGCTTGTGCTGTTGAGAGAAAGCAGATGGCAGGAAGCAGTAGCGCAGGGCCAGAGATGGTTTTGGTCTCTCTCCTTTGCTGAACCCTCTGTGGTGACAGGCGGATCTAGTCGTATTTTTTTTTCCCTTCTGGTTATTAAAGGAAAGAATGAGCCCCAGTTACCTCTGGACCACCCCAAGATGCCTCGTGTGGAGTCGGGTTCAAAAATGACGAGTTCATTAAAGGGTGAAAGTTACACCTGCTTGCATTTGCCACGAGGAGGAAATAAAGGAAGCTGCGTCCCACCAGGACCCTTTTACGCCTCTTTACGAGCCCCAGGGAGGGGAGACGGGGAGAGCTTCTCAGTAGAGCCGGGGAATCAATATTCTTGCTTGCTCAACAGCGGGCATCACGGGATTCTGGAGAAAGAACAGGGGCCCCTTTCCTTCCTTCCTGTGAACAATCGACCAGAAGGAAGCGGGACAGTCAGCCCCTGGGTTTTCCTGCAGGAAACCCTAGCCGACCAGGGCTTCCTGCTTCCCCTCCTTCGCTGGCCCTGGGTTAGTTCCAGGTGAGTCCGCTGCCTGTTTGGTAAACAGAGGTCAGAGAGGGCCGAGGGCCAAGTGCAAGCTCAGATGGTTTGTTGGGTTTTGCTTTTTTTTTTTTTTTACTTAGTTGCTTTTAATTTTTAAAATATTTAAAAAATTAATTTCAGAGAGGAAGGGAGAGGAAGGGAAAGATAGAAACATCAATGGTGAGAGAGAATCATTGATTGGCTGCCTCCTGCACGCCCCCCACTGGGGATTGTACCTGTAACTCAGGTATGTGCCCTTGACTGGAATCGAACCCAGGATCCTTCAGTCCACAGGCTCACACTGTATCCACTGAGCCAAACCGGCTAGGGCTAACTTGGTTCCTTTTCGATATAACAATTTTTAAAATCTCCAATTCATCAGAGAGGGGTGCTAAAGCATTTTACTTCATTTTTCACTCTGAATTGACTGCGTGCTCGACACTGAGAGACTTAAAAAGATCAGCCCCTTCGTATATTTGCGTGGTACTGCATTAATTACTGGAGCTACTTAATTACCTTACCAAAGCTCAGTTTTCAGCAGGCAGCTGGGAATATTGACACCTACTTTATAGGGATGTTGGGATATTATTAAGCTTTAATTCTATGTGAAGGCATCTAACACAGCAATCCCTTTGAATTTAGCATCTAGGACTAGTTTTCAATTAATTTCTCATTGGTAATTAATTATTCACTTGGGAATGCAGAAGACAAAGTCCCAGTTCTCTGGGATCTCACTTTCGGTTGCGGCTGCGACACATACGTGTGAAGTGACTCATTTATGATGTGAGGCAATACAGCTTAGCGGTTGCCAAGTGGGCAATGATGACAGAAAGTTCCGAGAGGCAGGTATTTGAGTGCTCAGAGGGGGCAGGGCTTGGGTGGGCTGAAGGAAGAGCAGGAATCGCGTGCAGAGAAGGGTGAGGTGGGCAGCTCCAGGCTTGTGATTCCTGTCACCTCCCCTTTGTGCCTGCACTGAGCTTTCCCAGGGCACAGCCTGGGTCTCTCATGTCTCATATGACCCACCCACACCTCTTGCTAAGCCCTCCACCACTCAGGTGTGAGGCTGGTGCACCCATCACTCCATCTAGCTGGGTTTCTTGCTGCTTGCTGCTTGTAGGGAAAGACGTGTCTTTGGGACAGGGCGGAAGGGGGTCAGCTCTGGGGAGAGAGCACTCTTGGTCCTGGAGATGGAAGAATATACACAGATCACTTGTTCCTAATCGTTTGGGGGTATAGATTCCCGAAAGCTGTAGCTCTCCTCCCTGCACCCCCCCACCCCCTCGAAGACGGTGCTTATTTTTCAGTATGAGCCCTGAGCCCTGCACACATTCGGAATATGCACGGACTTCCTGAGGATGCTCTCCTCGGCCCACAGTCAGCAACCCCGGCTCCAAATGCATTGCAATCCTGTTCCTTCCTGAGGCTCACCCGCCCCTTGGCATTGCCAGACACAGCACATTTCTCTGTGATTCATTAACACCTCCCTTCCTTGCTTCGTTGACCTTGTGCCTGCTGTTCCAAAGGTCTTCCTCGGGCTGGCGAGCATGTGACTCCTTCCTCTGGCTGTCCTGTTGGGGACGATACAGTCACTTCCCAGCCTTCACTCTTGCAAAGCACAGAACGCCGCCATCGCCATCGAATCCACGGACCGACACCATTTTCTCTGCTGCTGCTCCCACCCTGCCCTGCTTCCCTAGCCCCTGGAGCCAGCCCACATCGGAAAGATCCTTTTCTCTTTAGCCCTTTGCCATCTGGGTCCGTTTTCCAGAACATTCCTACACATTGTAAATCTTTCAGGTCAAATAGATTTTCCTCTCTGGCCCTTCCCTGTAAATTTGATGACTTCGTTGTTACTAAATTTTAACAAAGGAAGTTTGGCAAACACACACACACACACACACACACACACACACACACAAACACAAACACACACACACAGGTTCAATGGCCAAAAAGGACCTATGATGGTATTTGTTTGTGCTGCCCCCTGCTGGTTAGAAAAGTAGCACCACTAGGTAAACTGCTGGTCTGTCCATTCTTAGTCAAAAGGCTCAGTTTTAGTAGTAATTTATCTTGATTTTAGGTCTGTCTTAGAAACTAATGTTTGCCTTTGTTGTTCACAGAGGCAGAGTACACTGTGGTCTGCGGCTCGCGAGCCACATGGGGCTCTTTGGCCCCTTGAGTGTGGCTCTTCCACAAAATACCACGACCTGGCAGAGTCTATTTTGAAGAAGTGGAGTTAGAAGAAGTTTAAGTTTAAAAAATTTGGCTCTCAAAAAAGAAATCATTGTACTGTTAATATTTGGCTCTGTTGACTAATGAGTTTGCTGACCACTGGTCTAGTTTTATGCTTCATAATGTCCATTAGACATTCTTGCCTGTTGACCCATAAATTTCCTTTCCAGGAATCTTCCCTGAAGAAATAGTAAGAAATCTAAACAAGAGGTTTCCCTCAGAGATGGCCATTTGTTATTGTGGTAGTAAAAAATCAGAACAAAGTTAGATGTCTGACAACAGTGGTATGACACAATTACAGGATGAAATGTTCACATTAAAATAATGTTAATGAAGAATTGTTAAGGATATAAGGAAACATTTATAACATTAAATAAGCAAGACAAAACCATAAGCACTGTACAATCTCAACTAAATATGCATACAAATGCCTGGGAGTAATACACCAAAGGTTAATGTGGTTTTCTCTGAGTAGTAGAATTAGGCTATCCTATATAATAAAAGAGTAATATGCAAATTTCCCCCTCAACCGAGGGTTCAACCAGAGTTTGACCGGCCAGCCAACCACTGGAGTCTCATTCCCCTAACGGGGTAGACTGGCTGGGCCCCACCTGTGCACAAATTCATGCACTGGGCCTCTAGTTTTATATATTCATGTTTTCCAGTTTTCCTGTGACCATGTGATATTTGTAAAAGCAAGAATAAAATAGTAAAACTTATTTCTGCATGGTGGAAAGGCACAGGTTTTTAAGTCAAATGACCTAGATTTATATTCTGACTCTGTGTCCTTGGATGAGTGTCTCCATCTCTCCGGACCTGTTTCCTCAGCAGCAAGTGGAGGTAACAATAAAGCCTGCATCACAGAATTGCAGTACGACTTTAGTCTGCATAACAACCCTTCTCTCCCATCAGTTCCCCCGTATGTTTACCTTTTCACAGTTTACCGCCCCAAGAAGCCCAAACCCAGTGTCCCTTGTCTTGTCACCTTGCCACAATTTATCACTCATTGCTAAAATGGTATGTAAGCTCTTGGGCCCAACCACTTTGGGGGGGGGGGGGGGAGAGAGAGAGAGAGTGTGAGTGGTGTGTGTGTGTGTGTGTGTGTGTGTGTGTGTGTGTGTAAACCCCTACGTACATACAAAATAAACGTTTTTTCCTGTTGATCTGTCTTTGGTCAGTTTAATTCACATACCCCAGATTCTGAACCTAATTGAATAGAGTAGTGGTCGGCAAACCGCAGCTCGAGAGCCACATGTGGCTCTTTGGCCCCTTGAGTGTAACTCTTCCATGAAATACCACAGCCTGGGCGAGTCTATTTTGAAGAAGTGGCATTAGAAGAAGTTTAAGTTTAAAAAATGTGGCTCTCAAAAGAAATTTTAATCGTTCTATTGTTGCTATTTGGCTCTGTTGTCTAATGAGTTTGCCGACCACTGGAACAGAGGAAAGGTTATTTTTCTTCCTCTACCCTGCCAACATTTGCAAAACTCTTACGAGTAAACAGGAATATTATAACTTCTACAACCTGTACTCTATACTCATTTGAAGCCCCTACTCAATGTCTTCTTTAGATGTTCAGACCAAATGCTGCCTTTCTTGTTAAAAGATAAACTGAGGCATATTATAAATCTTAAGAGTTTATTTAATCAAAAAAGCCCCTCTAGTTCTGCAGAATGGGATCTAGCAGACGGAAAGGAGTTGTGAGGAGTTTTACAAATAGAAAAACTTTTGCAGGCAGAAGGATGGGTGCAGGAATAAAAAATTTATAGTAGGCAAAAAAGTTATAGTAGGCAAAAAAGCCGATTGGTTATTTCAAGGTCACTCTCCCTGTGAGATTGCCAGGGATCTATCAGGCACATTGCCTATCTAGTTCCCTCAAGTGATTCCTGACTGATTTAAGATTCCATTTCTGGGAGACTGACACTGGAATTGTTAAGTTTTGGTTTGGTTACATACCAAACACATAACTCCATTTTGGGTGTGTTGTTTTATAACACACGAGAGGGTCCCCAATAGTTCAGAGGTTTGTACAGAGATGGGACTGAACAAGCGTTTAGAGTCAGCCTCAGACCACCAGACAGTTAAAGAGTCACTCCAATCAAGACTTGAACTCTCATATGCCCTTGACCACCACTCACCAATGGTAATTGAGAGCCCCTTGCTAATATCCACTAAACCTATCAACATGCCACTAGTGTCATCAAGGAAAGCCCGTTTCTGACAGTTAGTTAACTGCCAAAACATTTGGCTTCCAGGTTAAGGAAGCCAAAACACTTGCCCAGCCAGTGTGGCTTGGAGGTTGAGCATTGACCCATGAACTGGGAGGTCATGGTTTTGGTTCCTGGTCAGGACATATGCCCAGGTTTCAGGTTCGATTCCCAGTAGGGGGTGAGCAGGAGGCAGCCAATCAATGATCCCCACTTATCATTGATGTTTCTATCACTCCCTTCCTCTCTCTGAAAAAAAATTAAAACATATTAAAAACAAAACAAAAAAGAAAGCCAAAACACTTAAAATGGCCTCTTCTGGAGTGAGACTTTCTTGATATAATTCTAGCTGACCTCCCCTCAAGAACAGATGCCTCCTTGGCTGTCCCGTGCTGTTACTTCAAATAATGTAGCTACATGTCACAGTCTAAAATGAAGTGTGTCAGAGTAGATTACAAACAGAGTGCCTATAAAGCAATAAAGACAGTTCCTGGCACATGATAGCACACAACTATCACATGATTATTAAATCTGGTGCCAAAATTCTAGGTAACCCCATGTTCTGAGTTTTGAATTTCCTACATGTACCCCCTTACAGAATTTTAAACTATGGTTTCTTCCTTCCTTCCTTCCTTTCCTTCTATCAATGAACTTATATTTCCCCCTTCCTTTCTGAAGTGCAGCCACGTTTACTGGGGCAGGAAGACTGGATGGCGAAGGGTCCGCAGTCAGAATACTGAGAAGAAAGAGTCTGTTAAATTCAGGGTTCCTGGAGCCAGAGAGGCTACCCTCCCCACCCCTACCCTCGCCAGGTCTCACTGCACCTCAGGAATCCCAAAGAAAGGCCTCCTTTGGTGTTCTGAGAGCGCTCCATTCAGGGAGGTTTTATCAGAGAAATTAAACCAGAAAGCATTCAGCTCAGATAACAGGATTAATTAACATTCCTCTGGTTCTGCAAACAACCCAGCTGGGAGGGGTGCTGGAGGGGGGCCTGGCCGGTTCCGGAGCTGCCCACAGCTGGCCTGGGTTTGCCTGAGGTCTGTCCTGCGGCCTGTCCTGCCAAATGCCAGGCTTCCCTACTAGGATTGATGCTGGACTAACAGTCCCCTTGTCCTCACGGGGCATGTTCCATGCCGTCTGCCCCACTGGTTTTCAGCTTTGCGTGTGCAGCTTAGGATGAGAAGGGGAACCTGGTGATAAGAACAGCTGCCACATAAGTAGCAGGAGCTGACGGTTAGGGAGCCTTCCCCCTGGACCAGCAGGAGGGTGAGCACTTGGCATTCAGGAACTCCACATGGCCTGTGTCTTCCCCAGGGCAGGGCTCAGCTCTCACCACCCACCCACCCTGCATCCATTGTATCCTCCAAGACTCATTAGTCAACAGAGCCAAATAGCAACAGTACAACCATTGAAATTTCTTTTGAGAGCCACATTTTTTAAACTTAAACTTCTTCCAATGCCACTTCTTCAAAATAGACTCGCCCAGGCGATGGTATTTTGTGGAAGAGCCACACTGAAGGGGCCAAAGAGCCTCATGTGGCTCATGAGCCACAGTTAGCCGACCATGGCTCCAAGACATCGAGAAGGCCTTGGTGAGCAGCGGGTCTTCCCCTGAAGGCCTCATGCAGGGATGGGCACTAGACTTGAGTCAGTGTATGCACAGCCGCAACTTCCAAGTGTTCGTTAGCTGTCTCCTTCCATCACCACCCCCAGACCTCCTTCCTCCTCGGCTGTCTCTTCATGTCTCCTTTTCCTCCCCCTGACCCTAACTGGAACCCTGTGATCATCCTAGGGACTTCACCTGGGAAGCTGATGATCACTCTAAAATGCTTTCCTTAGCTATATGTTGACAATGTGCCTTAGAGAAATACTTGCTTCTCTATGATGACAATGACATTTATTCCTTTAACAAACCTTCTTTGAGTCTCTGTGAGGCCCTGGATTAGGCACTGAGGGAATCCAACAGAGAGCAGAACAGAAAAATCCTGGACCCACTGGAGCTGGCATTATTCATTTTCTTTTGCAATTAATTTAGTTGGTCTTTCTAAAAACAATTGAAGTTTGAAAAATAGAAGCCACCTTATTAAGTAAAACAACACCTGGTTGATTGGCCCACATGGCCAAACCAGTAAAGGAGTACAAAATGAGCTGCATCTGGGAGGCTCTGGGCCAGAGGCAGGCCATTGACTAGCAGAGCCCGCGGGCAGGTGTGTCCAGAATGGGGCTCCCTCTGAGAAAGCTGTGCTGCGTCCCCACCCTAAACCCCGCTCTTCCTTGGTTTATATCTCAAGTTTTCTGTTTATTTCTGAGGGGCTTGGTCTCAGACCCAGGCTATTCCTCACCACGGTTCTCTTTGCCCTGTGGGTGTCCAAGTCACCTCAAAGAGAGCAATGGCTTGGTGTCAGTGGTAACACTGTCAGCACCTCCAGTAGCTCTGAAAACCTTTCCTCAGTCCTGTGGATGGCCTCAAAGTCATCCAGGGGATGTCACCAGAAACCTGTGCCAAGAGCGCCTGCCAGGGCCCTTCCGAAGGGCCTCTGAGATGCATGGCCACTCAGCACATTGGTGATGCCCAACCTGTACGGGCACAGCTTCTTTCAGGAAGGAGTTCCTGACCTAATCTGGGCACATTCGTCTTGAATAGACATTAGTTAGGGGCCGATGGGGAAAAAAAACGTTCTTGCTTTTCTGAGAGAGCTGCTGGGAAGGACCATTCCCCTTTCCGGGGAATGTCCCGGTAAGAGAGGAACCAGTGAGCGCCTGAACCTGCTGGCAGCCACCCATGGCCATGACTTGAGGTTGTTTGGCCATGAAATGGTCCCCACAGAAGGCAGAGTGTAGACAGAGGAAGAAAACAGTCTTTGGTGACACCTTGGAATGATGTATTGAATTTTAGATGACTTTGCAATTATGTGGACCAATACATGCCCTTTCTGAGGTAGCATCCTACTAAAATGGTTAGAAAATCAAACACTTTTAAAATAGGCATGCATTACTTTTACAATGTTAGAGAAATAACTAGAAGCGACCAACACATCAAAACCCAAAGGATTTCTTTGGGAAAATTCCACAATAAAAACAGTAAAACAACAACAACAAAAAACACCTGTTAAAATGACAGGTATTCTCATGGGTGTGCAGTGGGCCAAGTAAAATCATTACAAGCTGTTATAATAAACAACTATCTTTTACAGGTTATCTACCATGTGCCAGGCCCTGTACTAAGCCTCTGATATGCAGCATCTCAACCTCCCCCACAATCCCATGAACAGGGTTCTATAAATATCCCTGTTTTACAGATGAGGAAACAAGGACTCCAATAGTTTATTTTATTTTATTTTTTATTTTTATCAGAAATGTATTGTACTTGGGCCTTTTATTGCAAGCATTCTCTATGAACACAGGAAGAAAGTAGAATGCATGGGACAGATGACAAGGCAGTTCATCATTCATCTTCGGCTATCCGCATTACAAGTGATTTTGAAGAAGGTCCAAGGCAGAAATAGGGCCTAAGTTTTCCTGTAAAATGTTCTCTGAAAGTACACAAATGTGATCTCTTTCTCAAATTATAAAAGGAAACTTCTCCCAGCTCATAGTCCAGAAAAATGCCTATCCGCTCCCAGTTGACTAAATGGCATGTGTCAGATGTATTTCCCCAGCGCTGAAGTTTCCAGCAGCCATTTACCAGGAATGGTGACATCAGAGCATCCCTGGGCAAAGATTCCTTACACACGCCCAAGGACCACACCCCTGTGCCTCCTATTTCTACCTGCCAAAAATGCCTGCCAGCATCAAACCCCTCAGAACTCAGGACAGCTGCGCAAGAAGAGAGGGCCTGAAGGTTTCGACGACCAAACGATGTCCCATAGGCCACACTTTTTCTATCTTCTAAGATAGTGAGACTTGGATGGGCAGTTTCAGGATCCAGTGTCAAATCTACGTGAAACGTGCGGATCATTTTATGCAGGCCCAAATAATTTGGGGGGAGTTCGAAACTCTCTTTCTCTAACTCATGTGAAAAGATGGCTGGGGTCTCTAGGTTTTCATACCTGTTGTGGATCCTTTCAATACCAGTGAGAAAATCCACGTCGGTCTGCACACACTTACTGATCATGTCACGAAGCAGACTGTTTAATGTGGAACGGTGGTTTGATATTTGGTTTTTCTCCTCGATTAGTTTTTCTTGAACTTTTGTTTCTTTAGCTAGCAAACTCGTAAGGGTTTCCATCTGTTTCTCTTCCAAGAAATGTTTAAGTTGTTTAAGTTCAGTTTGCAATTCATCCTTTTGATTTGCTATCCTCTGTCTCAATTCAAGACATTCCGGCACTTGCATTTCTGACCGATTTTCAGTATCTTTGATCTGCTTGCTCAAGGACTCAATGCAGCTCTTGAGCTTCCTCCTCTGAGTAGCTGCAGCTTCTTCAATGGGCTTCAGGGGGTGATTCCTATGATCAGGGGAGACCCTGCACCGGGCACACAGCAGCTCCAGGTCCTTCTCACAGAACAGAGCCAGAACCTCACGGTGCTTCTTACACAGGGGTTCCTCTTGCCTTCTCCTCTTTACCCTCACGGTGGGCATCTGCTGAGCAATCTCCATCACGTGGCATAATTGGGGGTTCCTCTTCAAGCTCCTGTCAGGGCAGTGGTGGAGGCAGACAGGGCAGGGAAAGGTGCCCTGGAGGCCTTCCCAGCACTGGTGGATGCAAGAGGGACAGAAGTTGTGCCCACAGGCAGTTGTCACTGGGTCTGTCAGGTGATCCAGGCAGATGGGGCAGCTGGCCTCTTCCTGGAACTCAGCCACCAGGGCAGCTTCAAAGGCCATGGTGCAGTGAGGGTGTCTGTCCCAAGACGGTCTCTTCAGTCAGCGTGATCCTCCGGGAGTGAGGAAAAGTGAGAAGCTGAGGTCTGCTCAGACCTCCCTCTCTGTTGGAAGGCACCAGGAGTTTCCGAGAAGAGTTCCAGCCACCAGCTGATGTCCAGTCTTCTTGCCGCCCTCTCCTATATTTAACACCACATTGCACAAGGGATGTAGAGTGCTCCTGGTCAAAAACCAAGCTCAATCCAAGTCCCATGTGGTTTCTGGAGCCTGTTCCTTTGAGTGAGTCCCTGAAGTGTGTCTCCAAGAAGAGTCTCTGAAGCCAGTCTCCTTCCAGGTAAATGCTCAGGAATGTGACTCTGGCCTATATATACCACTAGGAGGGTAATCTCTTTAAGACCTCACCCAATAAGGCTCCTCCCTGGAGATGGCACTCCTGGGGGAGGGTAGGGATAGGATGTTCAGAAGTCTGGTTGATGGGAAATCCTCTTATTCCTGCAGGTTAGGGCAGACACTAACCTTGTTACTATACATAATCTAATTTGCACCTTTGTAATCCTCTCTTGAACTTCCCAACACGTTTCAATCCTATTTGGTTGAGGAGGAAACTGAAATGAAAAGTAAAATCTTGCCCTAGTGTTTTGGCTTAGTGGATTGAGCATCAGTCTGTGGACTGAAGGGTTCCAGGTTTGATTTAGGTCAAAGGTTACATATCCAGGCTGCAGGTTGAATCACCAGTGGGAGGCGTGTAGGAGACAGCTGATCAATGATTCTCTCTCCCCCTCCCTCTCTGAAATCAATAAAAATACATTTAAATACCTTTCTGCAGTGGAGTCACCCAGGGAGTTTCTGAAGTGCTAGTTCTGGTTTCCCACTACCAGAAATTGTCATTTCATTGGCCGGGGGTTAGGAGTTTTAAAAGATCTCCATGTGATTCTAATCTGCAGCCAACCTTAGGAAGCACTGTTCTGGGGCTTACAGAGGAAGCACATTGATTGCAGGCAAGGAAATGAATCCATAAAGAAGACAAAACTGATAACATGGCGAGGACAGGATACATTTTGCAAGGTTAGTCAGGATTCCAAGAGTTTAAATCATCTGCTCAATGGCACAGTAAGGAAAAGGCTAAACAAGGATCGAGTCCTATTCATCCAAACCCCTACTCAGACCCAGGGCACAGCTGCCTTCCTGGGCACATAGCGTACATAATCTAACCCTCACACCACTCTCCAGGGCAGGGCCAAGAGCAGATGTGGCAACTCATACTCACGGAAATTACGTAACAGCAGGGGGCTCCCACCGCTGGCGAGTATGCAAAAGGGTGAGCCACCAACGGGGCCCAGAATATTTCATCTTAGAGACTAACAGGCACGACCATCGAGATGTGGAAAGAACCTTCCAAACCTGGCACTCAACAGGGCCTTCAAGAGTCCTAATTCATCCCCTTCCTTTGGTACTTGAAGAACTAAGGCCCAGAGACGTTGCCCGTCCTGCCCAGGGCAACACAGCGTGTTAGTGGCAGGGGGGACAACAAGGATGGAGATCTTCTATCAAAAGAGAGCTTTCACCTAACCCAGAACTGCCTCTGAGGAGCTTCGTGTGTGGGGTGCCTGCTGAACCTGCTTGATTTGGGAGCTCTTCCCTGTCTTAATGGAGTAGATTCAGACCCCAGGGCCAGTTCTTCTGATAATGGCCCGAATTTTTCCCGACAGAAACAACCCCTTCCTCTAAATGCCTAGAGATCTGCGTGCTCACACCGGCTGCCGTTGTCCCCCAAGGACCTCCTAAATCGTCGCTTTATGCTGACGTCAGGTGGACCCCCACACCGGGAAGGTAACCCATTGCCTCACACTGACCCCTGGACCGGCTAGCCCCATAGACGGAAATCAGGCCACTTAAGGAGGGCCAGACTCCAAGGGAATCTGAAAGCACAATCCCATGGAAATACAGAGAGGGTTGACAGGGTTAAAAGCAGTTCCTATGGGACATGATTCAGGGATAGCACACAGGGTCTTGGGGAGCATTATTAATAAGAAAATTAATAAGTGTCTTAGAGCTATGTAGTGCTTGGCAGCTCTCCAAGCACAGTCCTACGTACCATCTGATCTGGACCCCGTGCTCACTCAGGAGTAGCAGCATCTCTACGTTACAAATTTAGAAAACAGAAATGTGAGATGGTTATAGCTGGTCAGTGGGCCGTGCCCATAATTCTCATCCTTTGATTCCAAACTCTTTTAATTCCACGAAGGGTAATCCCACAAATATGCTTCTGCCTTGGGATGTGTCCACATACCCACAGATCAAAGCTGAAGAACCAAGTCTTCACAAGAAAAAACAAAACCCAACATAGTAAATGTTTTTATTGGGGTATTTATTTCCACAGGCTAATGAGTCCATTCATGCACTTCTGCATTAATTGATATAGACGTGCACAAAATGGTGAAGGTAAATTTGGCTCTGTCGTTTGACTTGCGACGCTGTAGATTTCAACACTCTGAGCGATGGATAATGGCATCGGAGCTTAGCGTTTGGGTTCTGGAGACGGGCTGCCTGGACTTGAACCTCAGTTCTGCCATTGCTACCTAGGGATTGCTGAGCAAGTGGCTTAACCTCTCTGTGGCTTCGTTTCCTCGTCTATAAAACTGGGATAATTGTGGTGCTTCGCTCATAAACTTGTTTGAAGATTAAACGAAATTATATACAAAAAGATGCTTAGAACAGTGCCTGGCACGTTAGAAGCCCTTGATAGGTGTTAGTGGCCCGTGTTTTTGTCACCCTCCACATTATGATCCTGATCAGTATTATTGACGGCCCAACCAAATTTTTACTTTGCAGGACTATGAGCTTCGGAAGTCAAACTTTAAACGGAAATGCTGCATTTGGGATTTGTTTATTCCTGCTATGTTCTTTAGCAGTAAAAACGCCATGCATTTATGTCACTATTTTTTTTTATATCGTCCAAAGCCTTTCTGAAAATATTCTCTCATTTACTCCTCAATAACAAGAGGCCTGGGATCATTTTCACCCTGGACAGATAAGAAATCTGAGACTGGGGGTGTTAGGCTAACTTAATGAGCATGAGGGCCACACCAGCCTGGCAGGTATAACCATTATGGAAACCCTGTTACTATCTACCAATCAGCTTAGTGTCTACTAAAGCTGGACATGGAAAACCTATGATTTAATCATTTCACTCCTGGGAACATCATGGATCTAATCAAATAACACAGACCCAGTGTATGGGAAGGTGCATTCTAAAGTCTGCTGGGAAGTAAAAAAAAAATATATATATATATATATATATAAATCCCCCAAAGCAAAATTACTCTTGAACTTTCCTTAAATTGTCCATAACACACGGAATCCACCCCTGAATGTGTGCTAAGCAGATTATATAACAAAGTTCACTTAATCCTCACATCTCTATGAGACAGGTTCCATCAACCCAAGGTTACAGATGGGCTCAGATGGGTAGAAAAACGTGCTCAAGGTCATAGGGCTAAATCGAAAAGTGCTAGGATTTAAACTTCATCCCTGTCAGTCCCCACACTCTTACCCATTTTGTCCTACCTTTCCAGCTGGTTGCCTTCACGAGGATAGGCAAACCCTGTAGACTCTATAGTGTAGAGGAAGGAAGAGAAGAGGGTATTTGGCACTGTGCCCCAACTTCCCTCGCCCCGATATCACCCATCAACCCAGATGCTGGCCTAAACCTCAAGAAGATGTTGCATTGGGTTCTCCTCTTCTCCAGTTTCCCACTCAGAGCCTCAGCCTCAACCAGGAGTCTGTAAATTACAGCATGTGGGCCAAATCCAGCCCATCACCTGCTTCCCAAATAAAGTTTTATTGGAACACAGCCAGATCCATTAGACTATGTATAGTCCGTAGTTGCATTTGCCCTACAAGGGCAGAGTTGAGTAGCTGTAACACAAACCACGTGGCCCACAGTTCCTAATCTATTTACTATTTGGCTCTTTAGAGAAAAGGATTGTCAACCCTTGGCCTATTAGACTAATAAACGTCCTGCCGTCAGATCCCTATAGGGACCGGGAGAACATTGATTTCATCATATCCTGGCCCCAAACAACAAGTCTCCTGGGCACTCGGGCTCCAGCCCCAAAGACAGATGTCTGGATGCTTTCTGTTATAACACCCCCCCCCCGCCCCCCCGCCAGGTAGCTAACCCTGGGAGAACCTTCCTGGGGCCAGGTCACCACAGTCATCTGAGAATTGCACTGCTGTGGAGTCACTCCGAGGCACAGTAGTAGTTTGCATATCCGTTACAACACCACATCAAATTTGTTACAAGCCTTGTTTGATCCCAGCACTAAACTCTCTGCTCATGCATATTCCATCTTCATAACTAGCTGCTCGTGGAATATGGTCAGTTGCTCACAATTTACATAAAATCAAAGGGAACACCGGTCAGGAGTGCGGGGCTATTAGCTCCTACCCCAAATTAATTCCTAATGTAGCTGATGAAAGGAAATGACTACAAAGCTAGTAGCCCCCAGAGAAGTTAAGATTCCCTAAACTGCATATCAAGAGAATCATTAGTGAGTTTAGGAAATGTGTAGTGATTTAAAATTTCTAAAACCAAGGCTTTCTGCTTAAATTAAACAATTTCTGACTTGACTAAAGCCTTCAGTAAAACAGCATTGAGGTTTCCTGAGTACATCTAGACTTTGCAAATTTGAATTTTATACGAGGAAAGGAGGCTAAGACACTTTCCTATCCTAATAGTTCAATTCAAGGCACAGCTTTGAAACAGCTACAGCCCAACTGGGGTGGCTCAGTGGTTGAGCGTCAACCAATGAACCTGGAGGTCACAGTTCTAATCCTGATCAGGGAAAATACCTGGGTTGCAAGCTTGATCCCCATTGTGGGGCGTGCAAGTGGCAGCCAATCAATGATTCTCATCATCAATGTTTCTCTCTCTCTCCCTCTCCCTTCCTCTCTGAAATCAATAAAAATATATTTTAAAAAAGAATAATATAAAAATAAAAATAATAGCTACAGTTTTCTAAACTTTTAAATTGGATGAGGCTCTGTTTTTATATACAGAATCTCACTTAATCTCCCCAACATCCATATAAATACTTACTATTATTATCCCCGTTTTGCAACGGAAGAAACTAAGGGAAAGAATGATTAATTAACTTGGAAAAGTTCCCATCACCATCTGGACAGACAGACCTAAGTGTGTATTTCCTTTTGCCCCGCAGTGCCATATACACATCTTATAAGAAGTCACCCTCTGGGAGACATCCCATTTATGATTCGTGAGAGATTCGGCTGTTATTTACTCAAAAAGCACAGACTGCATTCCTATTGAACAGCAGGCACTGTCTGGGTTCTGCAGGCATCTATCATGCTCTTCATTTTTCAGATGCCTAACCTGAGGCTCAGAGAGGTTGGGTAACATGGCCACCGTCACAGAGCGAGTACCTGACAGAGCCGTCAGGACCCAGTAGAGGAACGGGCAACTGCAAAGTGCTTGGGTGCCCCTCAGGAGAGCACAGTCTTGAGACATCCAATGTCTCCAGTTGGAGATGCGGAGCGAGGAGCATTGGATTGGGTAAGTCTGTGCGCTGGCTCTGGGGCCGGGCCGTGCTTAGCAGAAGGAGTAAGAAATGTGACATTCCCACGGGGCAGCGAGAAGAGAGCAACATGGGAGGCTGGTGTGGGGAAAGGGGCACCGAAGGGAACCCTATAGCACAGCCACGCAGGGACTTTGGAGGCAAGAAATCCCCGGAGAGAGGTTGAAGTCTGTGGTGGTGTGCGCACGTGTGTGTGTGTGTGTGTATGTGTGTGTGTGTGTGTGTGTGTACACTGCAATAGACACCCCGCATCCCTTCCTCAGAGCTCGCCAAAAGATGGTTAGGAGAGTCCGCCATACTCACTGACGTGCAAAGAGATTCTCATAGGGCTGTGGTCGGCAAACTCATTAGTCAACAGAGCCAAATATCAACAGTACAATGATTGAAATTTCCTTTGAGAGCCACATTTTTTAAACTTAAACTTCTTCTAATGCCACTTCTTCAAAATAGACTCGCCCAGGCCGTGGTATTTTGTGGAAGAGCCACACTCAAGGAGCCAAAGAGCCGCATGTGGGTAACTCAACGAGGCACCTTAAGATCTGGATTGTTTCAAGGCTACAATAGAAACTATCAGTGTGGACACAAGAGCCCCAGCTCTAGGGGCCCACTGACAGCCATCCACGCCCCATACACCAGCCACAGGGAGCTTATTCCAGCTCCTTCTGGCCAACCACATGATTCAGCGGAATAGGGGATTCTGCAGCTCCATGTACCAACCAGAAAAAGAAGAGTCACGACAAGGTGATTGAGCCTCAGCTTCCCTCTCACTCACTAGGAAACAGGCCCTTTGCCCCTCATGCAGCCCTGTGAAGCAGGTGCTGATGAGAAACTGAGGCACAGAGAAGTTCAGCGGCTGGATGAAAACCCCACAGCAGCCGGTGACAAACACAGCTGGGACTTCACCGCAGGCTGGCTGGCTTAGAGGCTGGAATCCCAACCACGACAGGCTCCCCTCGCTGTATTGCGCTCTGTTTTATTGCACTTCACAGATGTTACCTTTTTATTTTGTTGTTGTTGTTAATCCTCATCCGAGGATATTTTCCCATTGATTTTTGGAGAGAGTGGAAGGGAGGGGGAGAGGCAGAGAGAGAAAAACATCAGTGTGAGAGTTATACATCGATTGGTTGCCTCTGTGTGGGCCCTGCCTGGGATGGAGCCTGCAGCTGAGGTACGTGCTCTTGACCAGAATCTATCCACTGAGCCAACTCGGCTAAGGCCACGAAAGTTACATTTTTATTTTTTTTATTTACAATCTGAATGCAAGGCCCTCCACCAGCAAGAAGATGGCTCCGTTTGTTGCGGTGTCCAGATGGAGCCTGCACTATCCGGGTGTGCAGGCTGCCTACAGGGCAGGGCAGTCATTGCAGGGCCCTCTGACCTCAGTCCACACTCTACCTCAGTCACCGTGCCCACATTCTACCTCGCAGTCTTCTTCAAGGTCGAATTCACTGGCGATGCAGGTAAGGGCAATGGATTTTGAGGTGTTTGGCTATAAAAGACACCAGGGAACGCATGGGGCTGAGCCGGATGGTGCCCGGGCCCCTCCCTGCTCTGAGCCTCTACGATCTGATTACATCTGAAGGGCAGGCCTGGCCGTCCTTGGCTCACCTGCTGCTTCAGAAAGAGACAGCGTTTGGCAACACAACAAAGCAAAGCCAGGACATGGGGACCAGGACAGGACGAGCTTGGATGTATTCGACGTTTCAGACCCTGGAATGCACTTAACTCTTTGAACCTTGGACATTGGTCCGGTGGCTTCAAATGTCTTTGACAGGGGAGTGAAAACAAAATAATATTAAGAGTTGGGGATCCCAAATAACGCGGCTAACGGCTGCTTTATTTCTCGCCCCAGGTGAGGTTAGTTCATCACAAAAGGAACACCTTCCAGGAGATATAAGAAGACAGAGAATTAGCAATCTGGTGCTGTCGGGCGGTGGGAGGAGGCTCCTCCTATTTGATGCACCATTAACTTTTAGAGTCATTTTCACACTGACATTGAGCCGCTTACTTTGCCATTACCTGGGGGATAGGCTGTGGGGGGTGTTCCGTGAGCACAGCTGCACGCCACCATCTGGCACGACCTGTGGCATCCTAGAGGAGACATCTGGCTGTGGCCTGCCCCTCTGGAGAGCCCCCACCTCCCACCCCCGCCAGGCTTCGCAGCGAATGAGCAGGTCAGGGGATGCAGGCTGCTCTGCCCTGGCGAGAAACGGTAGATTCTGTTCCGTCTTAAGTACAACGAGTCAAGGTCTATGCTGCTGGCCACACAAAGCAATGACTCGCCTTGTAAAAACCAACTGCAAAGGCTACTGAGCCTCTAACAGGCCCTCCTGTGACGCTTTATAACAGTGAGGTGGGTGCTGGCATCTCTCCTCCTGTTGTATAAGTCAACTCAAGCTCGGAGGGGACGAACTAGATATTCAAGCCCACACATCTAGTTAGCAGTGGAGCCAGGACTTGGATGTAGGTTATTCTGATACCGGATTCCATGCTTTTATCCATTACCCTATCCTGGCTCCCAGGTGGGTGGATCAACAGCAGTGCCATGGTTACATAGCACACAGGCAGCCTCAGACCTTAGCAGTCGTATTTCCACGCACCTGCTCAGGGTGCTCAGTGAACGGAGACCTGGAGACACAGCAATGGCATCCTCAGCACATGGAGATGGCTCTCCACCTTCAGGCAAAGCATACCCTGCCCTCCAGCTTTCACTCGCACCCTCCTGCATGCTCCCACCTGGTTATAAGCCATGGTAACAGCCAGCCAGGTGACTGCCAGTAAGCGGCAAAGCAACCATTTTGATCCATCACCTCGATGCCTTTTCCTCTCTGAGCCACCCTCTAGATCTCTCCATCTATACGGACACTAAATTTACCCGATTATCACAAATGGCATTCAGTGCAAAGTCTCCCGCCACACAGACCTGGCTTTCCAGGTCTGGCATCTGCATCCCTTTGCCTTGTGCTTTCTCTGGCTGCCAGTGTTCGTCCAGCAATGAATGCTACCATCGCCACCCCCACAGCCTTCAACCGATGACTGGCCAAATTCGGCATGCATACATCACCCAGCTCCCTAGCCACGCAGGTGGAAACGGGCCAAGGGTCGCATCTTATGTTGTTTCCAATGTCCCCAGCAGGATCAAGCCCATTGTGGCAACTTGCCTGAAAACATACCATTGACTGCCTTCTCTTGCCTATCTCACTACACTAACAGTACACTTTGAAAGCCATCCCCATACACTATCATTTTATTCTTACCTTCCAGTTGTAAGTAAAGAGAGTGAGGTTCAGAGAGATTAAATGACTTACCCCATGTCGCAGACCTAGGCTGAACTGTGGTACAGAAACACCCCATGCCCAGTGAGCACCCTTTCCTCTACATCCTACCACGTCCGAGCATGGGTGATGAAAGACACTGTAGTAATTTCTTGGCTACGAAGCATATTTTGGTGAAAATGGGTCAGAGAAGAGTTTATAGAAAGTTCTTACAGTTTGGGCTGTTCTAAGAAACTCGCCCGAACAGTTCCAGGTCATCCCCTCTCTGAGCCATACTCAGTACTCACCGTTCTGGGAGCTGCCGCTGGATGAGACGTACTCTCACGGCTGGTCCTACGCATCGACCACACCATCTAAACCCGTTGGGCAATACTCAGAAACACCGCCAGTAGCAGTCGGCTATTGCTGCAAAGTAAGAACCTGGGACTTACAAAAATAAGCCTTCCCCCTCCTCCCCTCGCTCACAGGTCTGCAGTGTGGCTAGGGCACCTCTGATTCAGGTTGGGTTTGGATCTGTTCCATGGGACTAAGTCTGGGGCCCAGAGAGCAGAGGCTGTGTTTTCCTCATAATGGTTACAGGAGCCCAGAGAGGTCACACCACATGCATTATTTAAAACCTCTGCTACAATTAGACCCACTCACTCACATGCCATTGGTCAAAAGCAAGTCACTGATTAAGCCCATGGTCGGTGGGGCAAGATGTATACTATGCCCCAAGGTGCAGGGCAGGTGAGGAGAGATTTGCTGAGTAATATACCCTGTGGCAGGCTGGCACGGCCATGGCGTACTCAGCCCCAGAGTGCCTTTTGTGCTGCGCCAGCTCAGCCAGGTTCGGTGAGCCTGAGTGGGGGCGGTGAAGGATGGAGAAAAGACAGACAAGAGAATGATAACTGGGTCTCGGTGGGACACTGTCTTCTCTAATGGAGAGCCTTTCTGATGGGCAGCTAGCGACAGCACCACAGACTACAAGCCGTGTATTTTATAGCAGAGACCAAGAGGCAAAGGAAGGATGTAGTCAAGATGTTTACAACCTCGTGGGTTTCGATCCGACTCAATTGTATACAGCTGAACTCTATCAAGCCCACATCACTTAGGCACATGGGGCCACGTGTTCGGACCATAGGTTCAAGCTTACAGCTACAGCTATTGGCTATCATTGTGAGGGGAGAGCTCTGCCCTCCAAGCGGGGACTTGCACGTGGCCACGAGAAGACTGAGCCCTCTCATTAGTCCGAGGCTTGAACCTGTCCAGACACTGTAGCCGCTCTCCACAATACTTCAAATCCATGATGTCAGCTAAAAGCTGGATTCCCAGGAAGGGAGTGAAGCACATCTCTTCAATATCCCGCAACACTAGGGATGGCTGCTGCCCCATTCACCCAGGTAGCCTGCTAGAGGACTTTTTCTGACAAACCCCAAGACGAGTGAAACAGTCTCCCAGCGAGATCCCCAACGTGGAAATGGTCTAGTGGAGTCTGGGATATATCACGTCAGCTACTTCCCTCCTCCAGTCTCCCCTAAATCAAGCATTCAGGTCTCCCCTCAGAGAGGACTGGACCTGCTTATGTGGGTGATACATAAGCTCCATCCTACACAATTTCTAGCAAAGGAAGGGATGACTTGGCCAAGACGTAGACCCGTGGAGAACCAGGAACCCCTGAGCCTGACAATAGACCCTTACTTAATCCTCTCCCCATGCGGAATACCAATGGTCCCTCTACTCAGCTCCTCCACATCCATTTCCTCTTTTCCCTTTCAAATGGAACCCTACTTTTGCTCCAGGAAAAATGACTCACCTCCAACAGAAACCCAGGGAATAGGCCCAATTGGCCCAGTGGTAACTCCATTCCCGTTGCCAGTGATTGTTCCAGGAACAGGTGGGCCAAGGAGGCAATCGTGTGTCCGTGGGGAAAGATTGCTGGAATGCGTGGGGAGGGGCTTCTGGGTAAAGGAGAAAGCTCTGGGAAGAAACCCATGCTCCCTTCTTTCTCTGACCCTCTCTACATCTAGATGTCACTGCCAGAGCCCCATGCCTTCCTGAGGTTGAAAACAGCAAGAAGATGGCAGATCAGAGGAATGGAAACAGAAACAAGTATCCTAGCACATCACTGAACTGCCGCAGGAGCGTCCCTGACACGTGCCTAAGGATGTCCTCGCTTGAAAACGAGGCGGTAAAACATCCTGGGGAAGGCTCCTGACTCACAGGGAAGGTGTCTCAGCCAGCTTCGCCCTCAGCCGCGGACCTGCAGCGCACCGGTGGGCAAGTCACTTAGCATCGCAAATCCCATTTTTGCACCCATACCTGGGCCCTAGGATTGTGGCGAGGATCAAAACGACATGCACATGCAATATCTGAAGCCTAGTGGTGCCTGGTGCCTGGTGTGGGCACAAACTCGCCAGGATGATTTTTTTTTAGAGGGCTTTGGGGTGCCACCCAGCAAGAACTTCCCGCTCCTCTCCTCCCTCTTATCCCCCCATCCCGACTCCTTCTCGCCACCAGGGTTCTGATGGAGCCTAAGGGGAGAGCAGGAGACTGGCCACAGACCCTCTCCCAGCTCCAGGCCCCAGCTGGAGGAGGAAGAGGTGTGTCCACCTGGCACAACGTCTTATAGTCTGGGTATCTCCACAGATACCCAGTGGGCATACCAGCTACTGAATTGAGACAGGGGAAGAGTGGGATTGCACAGAAAACACTGAGGGGCAGTGACAGGCAGACATGAAGGTGGCTTCCTGAAAACTCCCTGTGAGTCCTGTTTATTTACCATCCTACACATGTGGCAACATGGCCCATGTCTGGCCAAGTGAGAGTGCTCACTGAGCAATTGTTATCATTCTAAATTCCTTCCCTCACCAATAAGCAATTCCACCTTCTTTGAGCAAGACAAAGCTAAGGACACCAGACAGACCATCAAGTAGCATCTGCGTTCCTCTAGCTAACAAGTCAAGTCCTGTCAAGTCCTTGCCACCCTCCGTAATGCCACCCTCCGTAGCTCCAGACAAGCCCCAGGGCGGGGCAGGCTTTAAAATCACACCGCACTCCAGAGAGAACTGAGTTCGAATCCTGCCGCTGCCACTTGTGACCGCTGGGCAAGCTGCTTAACGTTTCTATACTTCCATTTCCTCGTCTGCGAAATGGATATACTACAAGCATCCCTTCCACAGGGGCATTCGGTGGGAGAGAGGAGGAAACAGGTGCCAACCCTGAGAACAGTGCCCAGCATGGGGCAGAGGCCTTGAGACACAGGGTGATCACTCCACGTCACAGCCTCTCAAAGGGAAACCTTGGTCCGCCGTAAAGAACACTATGCAAGAGGGGTGGTGAGGGAAAGCACAGATTCTAGAACCAGACTGCCTGGGTGCAAGCATGTGAGAGTGGAAAGCACATTGCGTATGTGTTTGCTATCATTGCTGCCGATAAAGATGCATGTAGCACTATGGATGCAGGTGCAATGCAGGTAGTCAGAGCTTCATCATGGCAGCTGTTACTAAGGGAACCGGCACCTCAGTAAACTCACGCGGGTCCTGAAGTTTCTAGTCGCCAGGACACTTCAGAGGCACTGAATGGGGGTCAGACAGGCAGTCACCTCAGTTGCTTGTCTTATTTGTTTGCAAGGTGTCTTGAACCCAGGAGCCCATCCTGCTGGGGCCCGGCCCTTGGCACTGCCTCCAGCCCCTCTTCTCCGCAGCAGCTCTCCGCCTTTCTCCTGTGTTACCTGGTCTGGTTCCTTCCTCCAGAGCAGGTCCCACCTTGCAGGGCAGAGGCGAGGTCCCCCGCCTTCCAGCCTCCTGAGATGGTGACATTGCAACAGACCCAGCTCCCCCCACCCCACCACCACCACCACCACCATCGCCTGTCCCTCCACTGCCTCCCCACCTACGGGGCCTGCGGACTGAGGGAGAAAGACGTGGTGAAGATGAAAAGCTGACCCACCCCACAGGAAATCCATTGTTTAGCCAAATCCAGGACTGAGAAAAACACACACACAAGTGTAACGCTGGAGAAAGGAGAGCAAGGTGCCATTCAAGGCCATTGTCAGGGCCTCCTCGCTGTGCATGGGGGAAACAATAGGGCCCTGTGTGCGGGAGGACAATGCTGTGTGTTATCAGCTGCGTCTGTGTCGCTCCTGGGACCGGAGGATGAGAAATGAGGCCACAGTGCCCTCCTGGGTCGGATGCCTCTGGAATTCACGAACCAGAGCCACCAGCCCCGTGGGAGGCCATGGCGTTCTCTCCCGGGGATAGGGACGCCTGCTCAGCCATGCCCCCCGCCCTCTCTTCTCTAGTCCCCTTCCAGAGACTCACCTCAAGTTAGCGCTGAAAAGAACCACACATATCACCTCTCTAAACATGCACATCCTCTACTCCAAACCTTGGCTTGAGTGAGGGGGCACCTGGCTGGGACCACTGCCCAGCCACACAGCCTACGCGGCCCAGTTGGCAAGGCCAGGTGAGCCATCATGTGGCGGCATCCATGGCAACCCCACAGCGCACCAGAGCGTATGAGACCAGCAAGCTTGCAGAATGACCCCATGTGCTCCCGCCTTCATGCTGGCTCTGCCACCAATCACCCCTGGACCATGAGGGAGGTTGTTCCCTGATTGTTAGTTTCCCCGCCTGAAAACTGGGATTCTTTCGGCATTATGGTCAGGAGTATACGAGTGGATACAGGTACAACTCTTAGAACAGTGCTTACTCCATAGACATCGCTTGGGAAGTATGAATGGCAACTTAGATGCCCACATCGCCCCGAGGACTTGCTTAGATCCATGAAGAGATGGATGGAAACCCAGGGTCCCACATCCCAAATTCAGCCCCACTACCCACAATGGCCCACGTCGCTGAAAAATACTCCCAGGAATGAGGCGGGTGACAAATGCATGGAGAGGGTCAGCTGTGACACACCGAGGGTCACTCACCAGTCAGCTGTACCCTCACCAGTCTTCAGGGGCGGCCGGGATGCAGTTGCCGCCAACGGCTGCCACGTGGAAAGACGGGATCAGCATGGGTAGGTCGGTCACAGAATATAAAAGAGCCAGAAATGTGGGTTTTTATGTCAGATCTCCCCATTTCTAAACACTGTGTTTCTAAAGACATTGTCACTGCGGAGTTAGCCCCAAATCACGTGGCATGTGATGCCTGATCTGGACACAGATGACATGCCCGTCCAGTGCACGCCTGTCACGGTCAGTCCCTCAGTTCCAGTTTGCCTATAGTCTTCTGGTGAGTGGGTCACTCTTTGGTTTGGAGCAGAGGGCCAAAAAGGCAGAGCTGCCCTCTCCCTGGATACCACCCTCATCTCAGTACACGACCTGGGGGTGACGAAAAGGGAAACCAGGGAAATGAGGGGGCCTCACCATAAAGGACCCCAGGCCCTATGGTTTAATCCACCCCATGCAGGTGTTCTTTTGATAAAGAAGGCAGTCAGGCCCTGGCCAGTGTTGCTCAGTGGTGAGAGCATTGGCCCATGCACCCAAGGGTTGTGGGTTCAATTCCTGTTCAAGGGCATGCACCTGGTTCGTAGGTTCAATCCCCAGCCCCCATGCTAGAGGCAACCAACAGATGTGTCTCTGTCACATCAGTGCTTCTGCTTCTCTCTCTCTCTCCCTCCATTCCACTCTCTGAAAAAGCAATGGGAAAAATATCCTCAGGTGAGGATGAACACAAACAACAAAAAAAAAGAAGTCAGAACTTAGAGTTGGGTCCAGCCTAAGAGGTGAAATGTGCTTCTATGGACGCGCAACTCCCAAGCAAGATGGCTCGGGTTGAGATGCAGCTTCACAGCCCGAGGGCGGCTGTGACCTGAACGACCTCATAATAAATAAGAGCTGGTGAGGAGTGGAGGAATGGGAACCTCCTACCCTGCTGACAGGATGTAAAGTGGGCCAGCCACTCCCGGACACAGTCCGGCAGCTCCTCACAAAGTTAAACAGAGTTAGCATGTAAGCCGACAATTTCTCTCCTGGATAGATATCCCCCAAGAGAGATGAAAACATAATCCACACGAAACTCCTACAAGAGTGTTCACAGAGGCATTATTCACCATAGCCAGGAGGTGAAATCAATCCCAATACCACCCATGGATGAATGGATACACAGAATATGCTTTATCATACAATGGAAATGATTTAGCAATCAAAAGGAATGAAGTAGCCCAGCTAGCGTGGCTCAGTGGTTGAGCATTGACCTATGAACCAGGAGGTAGTGGTTTGATTCTGGTCAGGGCACATGCCCGGATTGCAGGAGGCAGCCAATCAATGATTCTCTCTCATCATGAATGTTTCTATTTCTCTCTCCCTGTTTCTTCCTCTTTGAACATGGATAAACCTCAAAACTCCTGGGATAAGGGGGAGGGGGGAGAGACAATAAAAATACCACATATCAGATTATTCCGTTTATATAAAATGTCCAGAATAGACAAATCTATAGAGACAGAAAGTAGATTGGTGGTTGCCTAAGGCTGGGTGTAATGGAGAGTTTTGGGGGGTTGGTGGCTAAAGGGCATGGTGTTCTTTCTGGGGTGGTAATTATGTTCTCAGATGGACTGTGGTGGTGGTTACATAACTCTGAAAGTAACTAAAGCCCATTGAACTATACACTTGAAGTGGGTAAATTGTATATGTGCATTATACCATAATAAAACTATTACCAAAAAAAGAAACCCAAACTATGATTGTGACCCTTAATTGCCTTACATTAAAAAATTTCTGCATCCATATTGCTCTGTTCACATCAGCTCCACCGGAGGAGACGAGAAGGCCTCTGAAAGGATGCTTTCCCCAGGAGATCAGACCTCAAACCAGGGTGACTCCCTGGCCCGCTTTACCCAATGCTGTCCCAGTGTTAGCACTGAACATCCCATGTCCCAAGAAATCCTTTATCCCTGGGAAAACTCTTTATCCCTCGGCCACTCTGGGGCAAGCCCTTTCCCGTAGCACAGGGAAGCTCTCCCCGTTAGGGCTGCCAGCAGCGAGGACCAGATAAACAATCCTCTCCATTTTGGGTAGAAGTCATCCCTAAGCTCCTCCTCACAGTCAAGAGATAATTTCATTACTGCTGTCCCCATTTTACAGATGAGGAAACTGACGTTCAGAGAGATGAAGTAACTTGCCAAAACAGGGGCTAGGAATTGAACCTGGGTCTTTTTCCAAAGCCCGAGGTACCCCTTCTACTCGTTGTATTGTCTCTCACAGTACCACTGGGCCAGTTTCCCGGGAACACCCTTACATTGTGTTGGCTCCCTGGGGAAGCCAGATGTCCAGACAGAAGCAGCATGAGCTTTTTAGCTCTGGGAAAACAAAGAGACAAGAACAGTTTGGTGGTTAACAGCATGGACTGTGGAGTCAGCCTGTTCCAAGTTTGAATGTGCGCTCTGCTGGACAAGTGACTAAACTTTTCTGTGATTCAGCCTCCTCCCCTTTATGTAAAATGGGAGAACAGTACTGTGTGTGTGTGTGTGTGTGTGTGTGTGTGTGTGTGTATCACATAGGGTTGTTATCAGAAATAAATAAATCAATAAGTGTGGGAGAGGCTTAGACAGAGAGTGGCAAGTTGATGAAATAAATGAAAGCAGAGTTTGACATATTCAGAACTGGGAAGAATTCAGATGAGTCCTAAAGAGAGCCAGGCAGAGGGACAGAGGCATGACAATGAACTCTCACATCCTATTCTGTTTCTTCCCATGAAAAGGTTTCTGATTGAGGAGTTGCTGGAAACTCCCCACTCCATAGGTGTGCTGTGCCAGCATGGCCAAGGGTGACCCTGAGTGGGGGTAGTGAAGGAGTGAGAAAAGACAGACAAGAGAATGAAAGCTGGGTCTCGGTGGGATGCTGTCCTCTCTGACAGAGAGCATATCCGATGGAGAGCTAGTGAAAGTGCCACAGACTAGAAGCTGAGTTTTATTTTATAGCAGATGCCAGGAGGCAAAGGAAGGGTGTAGTCAAGATGTTTACAACATTCTCATGGGTTTTGATCCTACTCAATGACTTGCATCTGGTCAAGCTTTGTTTACTTTCAGCCACACTGGGGCACCTGGAGCCATGTGTTTGGACCCCCATAGGTTCAAGCTTACAACTACAGCTGTTGGCTATCATTGTGCGGGGAGGCTCTGCCCTCCAGGCTGGGACTTGCACGTGGTCATGAGAGGACTGGCCGAGACTTGAACCTGTCCAAATACTGTGGCGGCTCTCCACATATAGGCACACCTTTAAAAGCACCCTGGTGGTGGCAATCCAGGCAGCTCTACACCAGTGGATGGCACCAAAGCCCTTGAAGTGAATCAGTTTCCCCATCTGGATGAGCCAAATGATACCAGCTCCTATCTATCTCCCGCAGAAGGAAACTATACACGCGAAAGCAATTATGCATTCATTCTTCGGGATAGGGGAGAAGGGTGAGTTCCAAGAATTCCGGTAATGCACAGCCACACTGTATTCCCAACCAGCCAAGTAGAGGGTCCCTGCGCTCCCACGGAGCCCGCCATGCAGGCGCATTCCTCAAAGCAGCCAGCCTACCCACTTGGGTCCAGGAAAATCAGAGTTCCCCTAGATCTCCTAAGTAAACAAGCCCAGCCATTTCCTCCGGGAAAGCCCCGCCCGCGTCCTCCCCACCCCATTGCCCTCACGTCGTCTGGCGGACCTAGCCAGTCCCCTAGCCCTTCTGGGCTCCTCCCCATCCCGCAGTGCCCCCCGGCCTGGCGGTTTCCGCCTCCCGGAAGGACTACAGTCCCCGGCATGCCCCGCGGCGGCCGAGGGGACCACATGACCGCGCCTCTCCCATGAGGCGGTCACATGACTAGGTGAAAATGGCTGCGCTGACTGCGGAAAACTTTGGGGCTCTCCAGAGCCTGCTGAAGGTAAATGGAGGGCTGGGGATGGGCCGAGGCGCCCTTTGTCGGATTTTAGGCGGAAGAGGAATTGGGAATAAAGGGGCCTTGATTTGGAGTCAGGACTCTTGACACTACCTCTCCGTGGCCCCGGGGAAGTCGTTGCGCGTTTCCTGGTCGTTTTTTAAAAAAAGTGAATATAATTTATCCTGCCCTCACCATGGTGGGGGAACAAATAAGATAATGGGTTGTGAAGGCGCCGTGCAGATGCCTCCTACTAATGGGGCCGGCTTTGGTGATGGGTGCAGGAGGGGGGTAATTGCCAGGCCCGCGGGGCCAGTTCCGATGGCAGCCAGCAGCCCCAGGGCTTGTAGTGGAGAAATGGTCTCTTGCGTGCGCCAGCCCCTGAATCAAGGGCATTCTTCCTTCACCGAGCCCAGGGTTTTCTGTACCTCCTTTGACCCATGTAAAGGCCGAAAAATTCTGATGATCTTTTGAAGGATTGTGAGGTTGAAAGGGTCGTACTTCATAGAGTTTCAAAGGCTCTAATGAAAGGGTGGAGTTATTTGCTTAACTTCTGACTTCCTCCATAGGAAGGGGCGGCTTTAGCTTCCTTCGTAGTTCTTGTCACTGGCAGACATTATGCGCCTGTCGTCTTTCTTCCTCACAAGAATGTAAGATCCATGAGGGACTTCTTAAAAAAACAACAACGCACCGGAGGAAGAGGATTGAGTTAATAACACTCAGCATTGATGCATGCAGTGGTCCTTCTGTTGTTTTAGCTACCTCCCAGGCGTTTTGTGCTATTCTCCATCCCTAAAAGCATCTATTTTATTCACAAATCTGTCGCCAACAAGTGTACCCTTTCATCCCAATACCTGGCACACAGCATGTGCTTAATAAATAGCTGTTGGATACATTAATGAAGGACGTAAGAAAGCTGAGACTGGAAACCTAAAGCTCACCCTCATTGTGACTCCCCCCCCCCCCCCCCCCATTGGAGGTATGGATTTCCGTGGTCAGGCTCTGCTGATCCCTCTGGGTGATGGGACTGGTGACTGCCTGGCAGGGAGCACCCCACTTAGCCCCAGCCTCTGACTTGGCCTTGTCTGGCACCCTGGCAGCAGGGATGTTGGGACACCTCGTTACAGCTTTCCTAGGGTGGAAGTCTAGGCTTCCCACTCGGCCTTTGCTGACCTGGGTCAGGGTGGGGCCACAGTTCTTTCTGTGGTGGTTGGCTGGAGTAGAGCAGTTATTGTCTAAGGTTTTCTGTTTTGCTAGGCTGCCCCGACTTGGCCCATTGGCCAAAGAGAGTAGGAACTTGTGAGAGCTTTTTGCTTTCTGCACCCATTGGCATTCTCCATTGCCCTTTCTTCAGCTCAGAGTCTGGGATATATGAACAAAAAGAAAACCCAGGGAGCTCACCACCATGTCATTCCTTGGTCAGGAGGGCGGTCCACAGCAGGCTGTCTTCTCTCCCTCTCTTAGTTGTCTTAGGTTTGTTTTCCATATAGTGCCCAGGATTGCTAGTTGTACTGAATGGGAAGAAGGAGGAAAAGTGCTTCTCATCCATCTTCCCTAGGTACATTCTGTTCTAAAGCACGCATTTTTGGTGATTTGTTTTCCATCTGTGGACTAATTCATAGGCTTCCTCAAAAGACGTTGTCAGACAACTATGCCAACAGAGCTTTTCCAGTTCAGCCCTCGGCTCGAAAGAACTGCTGGACACCACGTGCTCCAGCTTGTCGGTGACCCAGGAGGAGGCAGAGCAAGTAAGTATGACCAGCAGTGACCTTTGACCATCGGGCTTTCTTCTCAATCTCTTTGTTGACCCCCCTGCCCTCATGGCTGTGTCCAGGAAATGTTCCCCTTACATGTCTGTCGACATGAAAGCAAACTTAGATTTTTTATTTTTTTAGTGTCACCTTTGTTTGGAACCTTTATTTCCTTGTTGGAAATGAGGGGTGGCTGGGAGACCTTACCCAGAACCAGAGCTCCTGACCGTTTCCTCTTCTGACTTGTTACCTACACAGTGTGGCCAAAAAGCAACCTTTTTACGGTTTTTCATTCCAGGCCTGTAACTTGCTGATGCTTACTAAATGTTGGTTGGATACTTAGGCAGACTTTTCAGGGATCCCTGGGCAGAAACTGGGAGGATGTTGTTAGATCGGCTGGGCCTCTCCTCGGCTCAGCTGATGGCCAAGAGGAAGGGGAAAGTGTGGCTCCTGGTCTGGAGCTCTCACAGCCTTATTTTTCCAGGGCAAACAGTTTTCTAACACAAGAGGTCACCCAAACTGGCCCATGTTGTTGTTGGTGTTGTTATTATTATTATTTCAGCCTGGAGCTTTGTTCACTGAGGTTGGCACGTGGGCATTGGCATTGACAGCAGAGGCCTTGGGGCTGGTGGGACTCCACTGAATGACTAGCAATGTGTGGCAGGCCTGGAGGAGAGCCCTGTCCCCTGTTCCCCGTCCCCATCCCCATCTCCTGGCCCGCTTCTCCTCACCACCCAGGACTCCCCATCTCTCCCGCAGCTGCTCCAGGCCCTGCACCGCCTCACCAGGCTGGTGGCATTCCGGGACCTGTCCACCCCCGAGGCCGTGCTGGCTCTCTTTCCTGCAAATTTCCACCAGAACCTCAAAAACCTGCTGACAAAAATTATCCTAGAAAACATGTGAGTGCTCCTTTCTCCAGAGTTCCTTGTAAGGTTTATATTTGTTCTTCCTGTTCTAGAATGAAGACGTTCATTCTTGAAAAGCACACATGGCGAGCAAAAAGAAGCCCCGATCCCGCCCCCCAGAGGGTCGCAGTGTGCATTCCTTAGCAGGAGCCTCTGGGGGACGGGGTTGGAGGGCATTTCTGTTTTTAACGCAGTGGGGAGATGCCCCTTTATAATGAGCTGGTTTGCAATGAACAGTATTAACGTTAATGATATTTAAGGTCCGTACATACTTACTACCTCCAGTAACATTTGTAGTGGCTAAACAGATTCCATTGTATAAAGAAATTCTGTGTAATTCAGTTAGAAATTCCACAGGGTTAGACACTTATGCTGTTGGCCATGTTCACTTCAGTGAACAATTTGTCACAGAAACTTGCTTTGCCTGCGTACTTATTCCCTTACCAGGCTACAGGCCATGGGCGGCCCTGGGCAGTGTGGCTCAGTTGGTTGGGCATCGCCCTGTGCACCAGGAGGTTGCTGGCTCCATTCCCAGTCGGCACGTACTGGCCGTGGGCTCCTTCTCTGGTAGCAGGCATGCAGAAGGCAGCCGATCAATGTTTCTCTCTTGCATCAATGTTTCTCTCTCAAATCAATATAAAAAGGAGAATAGGCTAACCTTTTCTCTGCTTGTCTGAGAATGATGGCCAAGAAGATGGCAATGCATTGAGCCCTTTCCTTTTTTTAAGTGGTGAAAACGAGCAGCACTTTGTCCTTAAAGTCACTGAGCTTTACAAACAAACAAATGACTGCTCACTGGAGTGAGGTGTTCCTGTGGTCCTTTCCTATCAGGAGGTTTGGGGGTCACAGCGGGGCAGAGGCCCTGGTCCATGGGCCTCTCCAGTTATCCTTTCCATCATGTTCACCTCATCTTTCCCTCTAACACAGATCTACGTGGCGAGCAGAAGCCCAGGCTAACCTGAGTGAGTACCACGAAATGTGCCTTTTCCTCCTCACCCTCCTTCCCAGCCCAGCTCCCAACCTGCCAGGTGGCGAGTTTTTTTTAACCGAAAATCAAAGGGAATTAACCTAATCCCAAGCTCAACATGTATGTGGGTTTTTAAAATTCCACTTATTAATTTTTTTCTGATTATAAACTTAATATAGTACAGGCATGTTGTAAAAAAACAAACCAACAAACTGAAATTTCCAAGTAATAAGTGAGATACTTAAAATAATGATATTTCCATTAGGAAAGAAAGACATAATTGAAATTAGTTTGAAAGATTGCATCAAAGTGGGTATTTGATAAAGGATCACGAAATTTACTCGGGGCTAGTCACTCCGCTGAAGAACTCTGCCTGCATTGCTCATTAGTCCTCCCAACACTTGGGAGCGAGGCTCAGATTATCCCCATTTTACAGATGAGGAAGCAGAGGCTCAGAGGTCAGGCAAGCGGTGGAACCATCTCCTAGCCAAGTCTTTGTCTCTCAAACAAAAGCTCTTTCCACTGTTGTCAAAGCTGCACGTTTCCTAAGCCTCAGGCCTCCACCCGTCTTCTCTACCTGCGTCCCTTCTCATCTTGTCCTGCCTCCCAGGGACCGGGGTTCAGGCAGCAGCCTGGAGAGGCTGCCGCCGCAAGTCAGCACTCAGCACAGGTGGCAGGGAGCAGTGGGCCCATCTGTCTCCCTCCGTGGGACAGCCCATTGCGTGAACTGTCATTGTGAGCACGCTTGGCATTTTCTCAGTGCCTGTCACAGAGTAAGGGCTCGGTAAATGGGGGGACGTGAGCTCTGAGCTGGGCTGTCCTCCCCTCCTCCCCCACAGTCTCTCTGCCGCGCCTGGTGGACCTGGACTGGAGGGTGGACATCAAAACCGCCTCCGACAGCATCAGCCGCATGGTGGTGCCCACCTGCCTGCTCCAGATGAAGGTACGGCCATCGTCATCCTCACTAGGAGGATGGGAGGGAGGCAGCGATTCGGCACCCCTGGGGGCCATGGGCAATGCCAGTCTCCCTGGTTCGGGGCCCTCTCGCTCCTTAAGCAAAAAAGCTTCAGCTCTTCCCCGGACACGGCATTTATGACGAAGTATATGTGCTCTACCTCAGTCACACAGACACATGCACACACCGGGAGGAGAAATTTTGAAATAAATGAGACGGCAAATCAAATTTTAAAAATAATTTGCCTATGCCTAAAGGTCACCTCATACACCCACAGAAACCTGAGCTCCAATGGGAGAGCATGCATTCAGCATATGGCCTCCATACGCTGGTCCCCGGCGGCCGGCGGCCTGTCCAGCGTGGCCGGGTCACTGCTGCTCCTGACATGTTGGGTGCGGGCTCCTCCTCCCTGCCTTCTGGAGGGTCCGTTCATTTTCTTGGTCTCACACTCTTGCCTCATTGGTGGTATCTTCACAGTTCTTTCCAGGAATCTTTTAAAGCCACGGACCCATTTTTTTTTTTTTAATATATTTTATTGATTTTTTTACAGAGAGGAAGGGAGAGGGATAGAGAGCTAGAAACATCGAACAGCTGCCTCCTGCACTCCCCCCACCGGAGATGTGCCCGCAACCAATGTACATGCCCTTGACCGGAATCGAACCTGGGACCTTTCAGTCCGCAGATCGACGCTCTATCCACTGAGCCAAACCGGTTTTGGCAACTACGGACCCATTTTAAGGGTTTGTTTGGTCACATTTAGATAATGCAATGCTGTATTTACTCAACCAGACAGAGACTCAGCACCTCGAAGAAAATGAAATTGTGCCTCTAACAATGAAGTTTTTAGATATTAGTAAAGCGTGCTTTTAAAGAAAGCTATAAATACAAATACAGGTCGTGGTACAGCGGTGGGCAAAGGTAGGCTGACGGTTGTTCGTCTGGGACAAAACACGCAGGTTATGATGATTACAGTCGCTTCATTGACTCAGTGAACGGCAAGTGGCACAGCGCTCTTAGGTACGTGAGTGCTCAACGTGCCTGCCTTTGTTTACACGCCCTCGCAGTCTCCTTGCTATCCGCAAGCACACTGTGGCTCAGAGCTCCTATAAACCTGCTCCTGCCCAGCCCTGCATCCCCCTGGACTCTCATGGACCCCTACAGCCCATTGCGTGAACTGTCAGTGTGAACACATGACGTTTTCTCACCTGAAGGTTGAGTCAGAGTCAGGTGAGCCTCGACTTCCCTGATACCTGCCCTGAGCCCTCGTGGCGAATGGAAACTGACCCCAGCCTCAGAGCCACTCCTTCCTCCTCCCCAGTAGCTGGCTGACTCTAGGGCTAGGACGGTAGCTCTGAGCAGAGGGCCTCTCAGAGGTTCCCCTGATGGGGCGGGGCTCCTGGGTCCACGGCTCGCCCGCTGGGCAGGAGGAGGTGAGACTGCGATGACTCTGGGGCTGTGTTCTTTCTCGTTCCAGATCAAGGAAGACCCCAGTCTGTGCGGGGACCGCCCCTCTGTCTCCGCCGTCACCGTGGAGCTGAGCAAGGAAACGCTGGACACTATGTTAGACGGGCTGGGCCGCATCCGGGATCAGCTTTCTGCCGTGGCCAACAAATGACCCTGCCAGCTGCCGGCCCCACTGCCCACGCCCCGGCTGCTGCCAGCAATGGAGCATCTCCCGACTGGACTGACACCAGCAACTCCATTAACACCAGCGGGCTGCCCTGGTGGCCAGGGGATGAAGGGGGGTGCCATCCGAAGGTGCACCCGGATTGGAGGACGCAGCCACACTCCCACGCTGTCCTCATCTTCCTCTTCCCAAGCTGGTAGGCAGAAGCCTCCACCTTTGAAAGGCGCCTGCGAGCACCTGAGGCACAGCCGTGGCCATGTGGGGGCGCATGAGTCTGTCATTGGCCTCGTGGCCGCTTGAAAATTCAGGCCCCATTGGGGAGCTCTCTAGTAAGTTCCTTTCCAGCACCAGCTCTGAGGAGCGCATTGCCAGCTTGGGACACCGAGGGGACTGGGTGGCTGGTGCCAGCGGCTCCTGCTTCTTTGTCTGAAAGGCCAGGCCAACCCCACAGATCAGGGTCAGAAGGCCGAGCCTCCTGTCGGCGCTGGAAGTCTGAAATGGGGGCCGATTCTCTTCGTGAAGCTGGGGCCCATCCTTGGATCATGTAGCCCCTCCAGGGTGGCGAAGTGGGAGTGATGGGCATAAATAACATTTCTGAAAACAAACTTGTGATTCTGGTCCACTTCTCGTAGCTTCTCTGCTGAGCCTGAGCTCATTGCCTTGGGCGAGGGCTGCCTCCTGTGTGCGGGTGGCCCAGCTTCCTGATGCCCAGCCAAGCCCATGACCACCTGAAACCACACGGGACCCTTGCTGCCTTCCGTGACCTGTGTGTCCTGTAGAGCAGAGGCAAGGCTGGCAGTGTGCTTGTCACAGCCTTGATGAAAGCACCCCTTAGTCACCTGACACCTCAAAGGACTCAGTGCGTGACCTGCCCCATCTAGATCGCTCCCTGAGCAGCAGCCTGTTATCCCAGTGCTTCCCCGTGGCTCAAGCATGTCAAACTCGTGGCCGGAGGGCCGCAACTTCCTGTGACAGCTTCTCAGTGGTGTTGGTGGGGGAGGGTGGATGGAGGTGGTGTGGATGGGGGGTGGGGAGGATGAAGGAGAAGCTGGGTTAAGAGACGAACAGGCAGCAAGGGGATGGAAACCAGTTCTATTCCTTGGTGGCAAGGGCTTGACCTCTAAGCCTTAATCCTCCCAGTTCCCCAGTATTTAAAATTAATGGGATAATTACGTTACCTGCTCCTAGAGCTTTTGTGAAGATTAAATGGCAAGGCATCCAAGAACACATGGGAAAGCTGCCCCGTGTCAGCTCTGGTTGTTAATGGCAGGAAAGGAGCAAGCCCTGCACATTCACTGTTCCATCTGCTACAGCAGCAGGTGTGACCATGTTCCCATCCTCCCTTTGTCAATGCAGAAACCCGCTCATCAAGGTTAAGTCACCCGCTGGTAAGTGGCCTGGTTAGGGCTCGGGCCCAGCTTTCTCCAGCGTCCTTGGCCACGCCACTCTGCAAGGGCCACGGAGCTCGGTGGCTTCGGCTCCATTGGGGATACAGGAACTGCAGGGGAGGTGAGAAATCCTCCCACCTGAGACACCAGGTGCCTCTGCTGGCTCCTGGGAGCTGAGCCCCCTCTGTTCAGGTTGAGCGCCTTTTGAATTCATCCCCCCGTTTTTCTCCCACTCCCTATGACCCACAAAAATCTTCAAGTCCTGTCCTGTGGGCTTCAGTAAAAAACTAACCTGAAGCAGGAGCCAGCGTCGGTGCCAGGAGAGCTGGGCATTCCTTTAGCCAGGTCCTGCTGAGCAGAGCCATCTGGGGGCATGGGAGACGGCGGGCATCAGTAACTGGACCACTCATAAGTGTTTGCTGCTTTCATCTCACGCTCATTTAAAGGGCTGGTTTCCCACCTTTGGGGAAGATGGGTAGTAGACACCATACTTCCGGTTGGCCTGACCCTCATATAAAAACCCAGGTTCTCCCTAGCCATGCCTCCTGACAAATGTTCATTTCCATCACAAAGGGCCACATGGGGAAGGACCCGGGTTGGTCAGGAGGCAGAGGGGCCGAGGGGACAGCAGGCCTCCATTGGGGTCTTAGGAAGGAAGGGGTAAGCTTAGGATTGGCTGCTGTGAATAATGTGGGCAGGCTCTGGGCTACAGGTGTGTTCCCTCATCCAGGACCTTTACCTCCCCTTTCTGGTGATTTTCAAGGCCAAAGGCATTGACGTCAGGACCAGACATTAGGGTCTTTCCCACACCAGTTCTCTACACACACTCAGTGGGCACCACATCCAAAAGGCATTAGTCAAGCTCCATGGCCTGGCATTTGCAAATTTCCAGGAAGCGCGTCCAGTGTGGTGCAACGGGCCTCCCCGATTTTGTCCCTAAGCCGAGATGGTATCAGAAACGAGAGAGAGTTTTCGTTACTTTTCTAATGTATTTTGACTCTGGAGACCATTGGCTACCTGGCCATCGGGAAGTTTTCCAGCGGTTGATCATTTACAAGAACTATTTGAACCTGTAACTGCTGACTTCCAAGTACTGATAATTCCTAAGCATTCTCTTACCTGCATGGCGTTGACTTTCGTACAACTTCCTTGTTTAGTGCTCACATGTCTGTCTGTGGTTTAATTGTCCTTTTTACAACTGCTTCAAGCCCAGGAGGGGGATGGGGGAGAGGATTTCCTCGTGGTATTCTCTGGTTGTTGCCAGAGGACACTAATCCCCAGGAGAGCAGACCATTCATTCTTCCTTCCAGGAAATGTTAAGAGCTCCTAGAGGGAAGTCTTGAGCTTCTATTAGCCGTAAGCTCTTGGGAAAGACTCTGATGGCTTTTTAATGCCTTGTCTGTGAGTGGAGATAAGATATCTGCTTCGGTAATGCCTGCCATAGATTTACAGTCAAGTCGGAATTAGACTCCTCCACTGAAGAAGGGGATGTTCTTGGCTGCTGGCATCTATGTTGCACTAGCCCAGTGGTCGGCAAACTCATTAGTCAACAGAGCCAAGTATCAACAGTACGACTGAAATTTCGAGAGCCAATTTTTTTAAAACTTAAACTACTTCTAATGCCATTTCTTCAAAATAGACTTGCCCCGGCCGTGGTATTTTGTGGAAGAGCCACATTCAAGGGGCCAAAGAGCCGCAGGTGTCTCTCGAGCTGCAGTTTGCTGACCATGGCACTAGCCGTACAGCCTTGGACACGTACCACACGGTCAAGTTCAGTACAGCCCAGCAAGTTGAACAGCAAATGACTTGAGAGCTACTCGTGGAGGTGATGGCACTGGGGCCATATTTACAAACACACTGGACCTGCAGTGCAGATGGCTTCTGGTCAGGATGTCAGGAGCTCTGAGAAAGCTCCCACCCCTCCGGACTTCCCTTTGGTGTATTCAGCTTCTGGGAGTGAGTGTCACCAGGACATCGATTTCACTGCTTCAGCCAAAACCCAATTCCCATGGTCTGGAGAAAATAGTTTCTCTCTCACATAGAAGTTCGGGCTGGTGGAAGGTCTGAGGAGGTCAGATGGTTCTGCTCCGAGGGATGGTCCATGGACCCAGGTTCTCTCCATCATGTTGCCTCACCAACCACCAGGTGTTGCCCTCATCCCTGTGAGTAAATTCTGCTCATCACTCACTCCCTGACACACTTCCCATTGGTTGCAATCACATGGCCAATATTTAGCTGCAAGGTAGGTTGGAAAATACCTTCTCTGGCTGGGCAGTCATGTGTCTGTCTAGCCACAACACACAGGGAGAGGAAGTGAGGGAGACTCATTACTAAAATAAAGAAGAGAAGGGATAGTGAGAAAAACTGGCATGGCTTCATTGATCAGTTGCTTTCCTGAGACCAGGTTTCATGGAAAAAGAGAAGAGAAAGGCTGCCTGGGTGTGGGGGTGGGGTTTGGGGTGGAGGTGAGTGTGGGTGCAGGTGTGGGTGAGGGTGAGGGTGTGGGTGCAGTGCTGGTGGATGCTTCTTGAGGCTGAAGACCAGGTCTCCTTAATTTGGTGCCCACAGGAGCTAGCACACAGTAGACTTCCCAATAAAGGTTCACTTGTGTCCTACCTTCTACAGACCCACACAGGATTTCACCTGTATTAGTAGTAAGTGATGGTTGAAATTACACTGAATTGACCAGAATGGCAGACCAATAGAATTAACATCGACTTGACTTGCTCATTGTAAATCTACCTCAGCAGTGCCTTTTACCCTAAAAATAATTTCATTCAACACCTGCAGAGGGCGCCGGCCAGGTGACTCAATGGGTTGGAGCATCATCCCACACACCTATGTAAACCAAAAGGGTTGTGGGCTTGATTCCCGGCAGGGTGCATATGGGAGTAACCAACCGATGTTTCTCACATAGATGTCTCTCCCTTCCTCACTCTAAAATCAATAAACATATCCCCGGGTGAGGATTAAACCAAACCAAACAAGACACCTGCAGAGGGATCTGGTGTTTGGGCTCGGATTCACCGACCAGGACCAAGCTCCCATCCCACCTCCTTGCTTCCCAGCCTTAATTGACTGCAGGTGTGTGGAGTGGGGATGGCAGCTCATAGCAGCCTCCCAACCACACGAGTTTCCCCTGGGCAGGAGGAGGAAGGGATAGAAGCTCTGGGAGAGGGTAGGAGGTTGACAGTGAAGAGCAGCATCAGCATGCTGAGCTCCTGTTCCTGTTACAAAGACCAGCATTTCCAAGGGGCCAGTGGCATGACGGTGCCGTGTTCTCCCCAACTCCCGGAGAGGCGGGCAAGGAGGTAGGGAGGGAGGGCTAGGAAGGGAGGAGCACACACTTCCAGGGGCCCTCTCTCTTGAGGGTCTTCCCTTAATCCTGGCTTAACTGCTGATCACACTTCTGGATCAGGAACAGCCCCTACCAGGGACCTAGGACAGTGGTCAGCAAACTGTGGCTCTCGAGCCACATGCGGTTCTTTGACCTCTTGAGTGTGGCTCTTCCACAAAATATCACGGCCTGGGCGAGTCTATTTTGAAGAAGTGGCGTTAGAAGAAGTTTAAGTGTAAAAAAGAAATTGAAAAGAAATTTCTCTCAAAAGAAATTCCAATCGTTGTACTGTAGATATTTGGCTCTGTTGACTAATGAGTTTGCCGACCACTGCCCTCCTGACTTCTTGCCTATGTTGCCTTCCTCACTCCTCTTACCACTGCACTGTAATTGGCTATGTATTTACCTTCTTGCTCTCACCTGAGTGCACAGGTAAAGGGCAGCCCTGTGGGCACCATTTCCTGCCACCAGCTGAGATGGGTTCTGTTCTCAGGGTGACTCCCAGAGAAGAGGTCATTGGCCATATCCTCGTTGGTGACTCAAGATTCCTCTTACACCCAAAAGCCACACAGGAAGGGAAATGTACGCCTACTCTTCACCCCGGCGCAGCTGGCGCTTGCCCAATATGCCCAGCAGGTGGCGCCATTGTGCTCCTTATCCTCAACCCTGGCCTAATAGAGAAAACAAAGACCAGGAGAGTAGGGACCTGGCGTCTCTCCTAGGATCCCTGGCGAGAAGAGGAAGCCCCCAGACCCAGACCCAGGCCCCCTCATACAGAACTCGCCTTCCCCACTCAGGCCCAAAGCAACCAAAGGAGAGAGTAGGAGAGAACTGGAGGCAGGGCAGGCCCACTGAGGGAGCCCATTAAGCTTGTTCCCAGGCTGAGCTCTGGAAGCACCCACTCATAGCTTCTATGGCTGAGTAATGGGTGCTAGGAATCCCACCACTGAGACCCATCAGATACGATTCTTCTAAGCGAGGTTTTATTAGCAGTAACCACCCAAGTCCAAGGCTCAGCTCACAAGGCCTTGTACTATGTAAATTTCCTGTTATACTGTTAAATAAGATTCAACTGGTTCATTTTATTTTTTAAACTTTTAAATTGGTTTCAGAGAGGAAGGAAGAGGGAGAGAGACAGACAGACATATCAATGATGAGAGGGAATCATTGATCGGCTGCCTCCTGCACTCCCCACACTGGGAATGGAGCCCACAACCAGGGCTTGTGCCCTGCCAGGGAATCTAACCGTGTCCTCCTGGTTCCTAGGTGGATGCTCAACAGAGTACATTTTCAAGATCTCATCCAGCAAGTAAAGGGAACCCCAGAGCTGCAGAAAGGAAGATGTGTGAAAAGGCAGGATGAGGAAATCACAAACAAAAAAGAGAATAAAGGGTGCTTTCAGGCCAGGCTGCCTCCCTGTGTATGTGTGTGTGTGTGTGTGTGTGTGGGGGGGGGGGGGCCTCACCTTCCTCTGCTAGTGAGAAGCCCTCGGCGGTAGATGACCTCATTGGTGCTGAGCTCAGAATTCCGACCACATTCCTGGGGGGAGTTGTAACGGTAACTAGATCGGGGTTTGGTGGTGTGGGCTGTGCCCCGGGGACTCCATTTGGGGCTGTTGCTTCTTTTTATCAGTTTGTGGGGCAGGTGGTAGGGTGAGGGTTCAAGCGCACGGGGGTGGGGTGGGTGAGGCTTGGAGCCCCCTCTGTGTCTTCGCCGCTGAGGAAGAGAGAGGAGGTCTAATCGTTCCTGACAATGCAGCTTAGAGGGAATTAATTATACATGGAGGCGTCTGAGACATGGAAGTGGCCAATCAATGTGAGTTCAACTTCAAACACGTACAGATGCCTCTGTGGGGTAAGCTTCCTCGGGCTGAAGGCCCATCAGCTCAGGAAGGGGTGGGAGGGGTGGAGAGGAGGAGGAGGAGGAGGAGGAGGAGGAGGAGGAGGAGGAGGAGGAGGAGGAGGAGGAAATCTCCTCCGGATTCTTCCCACAGCCTCCTACATGGTCTCCCACCACCAGACCTGCCACCCTGCTCTCCTCGCCTCTACCCTCGCTCCTGTGAGCTGCAGGTCCTCTCCAGACGGAGATCGATGCCGTTCCCTTGCCTAAAATTCTCACACGGCTTCTAATGCTACCAGAATCAAGTCCTAACTCGGAAACATGCCACGAGGGTTCTTCCCAATCTGGTTTCTCCCCACATTTTTATTGGATGAAACACGATGAACAAAATGGGCTCTGATCAGAATAAACAGTGTGAGGCCCTGGGCGATGATCCTGACAGCTGTGCGCACAGGGGGAGGAAGAAGGGAGTGCGAGGGTGTCCAGCTGTCACTCTGCCTGTTCCCGAGGCCAGACTGGGTCTTGCTCACCATTTTGTCCCCAGCCCCTGGCTCACTGTCTGCCCTTGGTAGCTGCTCCGTCAGCATTGAAGGCGTGCAGGCATAAATGAAGGAGCGGATGAATGGCACTTCTTTCTCCCCCACGGTGCCAGGCTAGCCCGTTCCCTGCTGCCCAGACTAATCTCTGAGCTGGAGTGGGCGCTGCTACCGGACACTGGCGCCAAGGAGAAGAGAGCACGGCCTGTGACACGGGCTGTTTGGCAAATGTTATGTTCCTCTTGATTCCTCAGTTAGATCCGAGTTCCTTTCTCTCTCCCCATTGGGCTGAGCACTGTGACATCGCTAACTAAATGCATTCTAGATCAGTGTTTCCCAAACTTTTGACATATGTGTACCCCTTCTATAAATTTCGTAATGCTGAGTACCCCTCGTACTCATGAGAACGTAGAATTAGGCGCAGCTAAGCACGGTGCAGTGCATATCCCCACCAAACTCTGGTGCAACGCGAACCCCCACCAAACTCTTCCCGTACTCATGGGGGTATGCGTACCACACTTTGGGAAACACTGTTGGGTGATGTAACAGCTCTAAGGAAGCAAACAGTGGCCTTGTGATGGAGGGTCTGATGGGTCTGGTGCAAATCCCGACTCAGAGACTCCTGGGCAAGTGTCTGAGAGAACTGATTTGTCTGTAACGTAGTGGTGATGAATGCCTTATAAAGTGACTGTGGGGACATAAAGAAGTAATTTAGATAGAAACCAGCTGCTGCCAAAACCATTTTGGCTCAGTGGTAGAGCATCGGTCTGCGGACTGAAGAGTCCCAGGTTCGATTCTGGTCTAGGGCATGTACATTGGTTGTGGGCACGTTCCTGGTGGGGAATGTGCAGGAGGCAGCCGATCGATGTTTCTCTCTCATCGACATTTCTAGCTCTCTATTCCTCTCTCTTCCTCTCCGTAAAAAATCAATAAAATATATTAAAAAAAAAAAAAAAAGAAAAGAAAAGAAACCAGCTGCCACCCCTCATGCAATGGAGTGGGGCTCCCACCAGTAGCAATTTGACCTCCTAAACCAGGGGCCTGAGGATGGATGAGCTGTCCTGGGTCTGCGAAACCCATGAATTCATATGAGCACATTGTGTAAGTGCATGACTACATTGAGACCTACTCTTCCTCATCTTTTGTTTACAGATAAAAGCAGCCTGGCCAGCATGGCTCAGTGGTTGAGTGTTGACCTATGAACCAGGAGGTCATGGTTCGATTCCCAATCGGGGCACATGCCCGGGTTGTGGGCTCAATCCCATGTGGGGCTTGCAGGAGGCAGCCTGTCAATGATTCTCTCTCATCAATGATCTCTCTCTCTCTCTCTCTCTCTCTCTCTCTCTCTCTCTCTCTCTCTCCCTTCCTCTAGGAAATCAATAAAAACATTTTTAAAAGCACCACTTAATCATTCTCACTGTAAAATGTGTAAGCATTCCAGGTCATAATTGTTAAAGCACATTAAGAGCTCCCTACTATCCCAGTATGGCTCTGCATGCCTTAACTGGTTTAGCTCCCTTGAAACCCAGGAGGTAGATACTTCCAGGATTGTTCCTAGTTGACAGATGAGGAAACTGACTCCAAGGGAGACTAAGTTGTCAAAGGCCCCACAGTCAGTAACAGCTGATCTGACTTCAAGTCAAACCAAGCAGCCTGGCCCCAGAGCCCAGCACCACTGGTGTCAGTGTTTCTCAAAGTGTGGCACCCTCACCTGCAGCATCAGCATCGCTGGGGAACTTGTTGGAAATGCAAACCCTTGGGCCACACCCCAGGCCAACGGAACCAAAGCGCTCTGCTTTGTAACAAGCCCTCCGGGGCAGTCTGAGACTCGTTCAAGTTTAAGAACCCTGCACTCTGCTGGTACGCCGCTTCTCCCTCCTGCAGCTAGTCCTCCTGCCAGTGGAGTGCCTGCAGCTAATGAAATGAACAAATCACCGCTGTTACCTCCTCATAACTCCTGTTCAAGCCCTTCTTCCTGCACCTGATGGCAGAAGCAGCAGAAGGAAAAGGCCCTCCCCAAATGGCCGAAGCCCTCCATTGTCCTGCCCGAGTCCTGAGCTCTCCTCTGACTGGATCACGCAGCCCTAGGGGCCGCTCACTGCTCATACGCCCTTCGTGCAGAGAGGAAGGATAGAGCGCCTGGCTGTGACCTGAAATGCCGTTATCCCTTGCCCAGAACCCTGCATCTCAAATGGTGCAGCAAGCAGATTGCGGCCCAGGACTCTCCAGGCCCCCGCCCAGCTGTTGTGCCTGGGCAGCTGGCCCTCCCCCGTGCTCCCTCTGACATCCAGATGGCAGCAGGCAGCTCCAGGCCTGAGGACCCGGCCAGCTGTGTATTTGGTGAACCAGAGAGCTGGCAGACGCAGCTTATCTGCAGGGCTCACAGGGGCAGCATGCAGGCAGCCAAGAAAAGCCAGGGGGCTGTAGCCTTGGCCCAGTCCAGGGAGTTTTTTTGCTTTGATTCTGGATGTTTGTTAAGTGAGTCTGTAATGACAACCATTCCAATGAGTGCGTGCTCTGGGTCAGGTGACTGGCACCACAGCTGCCCTATGGGGGTGAGGGGGTGGGGGGATAGTGTGCTAGTATTCACATGGGAGGAAACGGAGGCTGAGTGTGGTCCCAGCACTGGTCAGGGTGAGGACAAGTGTTCCCTGGAGCTTAGCTCAAGATGGAGCAGGACCACCCACCGCTGTCAGACTGAGATCGGAGGGAGAAACGAGACTTATACCTTGATTGGGGGGACTTGTGTGTGTGTGTGTGTGTATAAAATTGACTTCAGAGAGGAAGGGAGAGAGAGAAACATCAATGATGTGAGAGATTAATTGGTCGGCTGCCTCCAGCACGCCCTCTACTGGGGATCGAGCCTGCAACCTGGGCATATGCCCTTGACCAGAATGGAACCCGGGACCCTTCAGTCCACAGGCCATCGCTCTATCCACTGAGCCCAACCAGACATGAAGTAATTTAGAATATGAATCACCTGCCACACTTGACATTAACAAGGACCCCACTGCCTTTACGAGGAACAGCCTTCTGAAATGGCCTCATTCTGGTCCCTTTCCAACGGAGCCTCTTCTGTTCTCCCCCAGCTGCTGGCTCGGGGAGCCTCCTGGGCCTTCGCCCCGGGTCTCTGATGTGGAGAGCAAAGTGCTCTGGGCACTCAGTAGGACGTATCCTGTGTTTGGGCGCCGTGGGCAGATCCTGGGACAGGCTGGGAGCTGGGCCTTGGGTCTGGTGCCTGGGAGTCAGGCGCTGGTTCGAAGGGACAGTCCCTCTTCCATTCCTGAATTCTGGCCTTTGGCGTTTCAATACAAAGCACTGGACAAAATGGGGCTCAAAAGTCAGCTCTGAGAGCAAGCTTCCTGTGCCTGAGGCCAAAGCGAGATTTTTTTCACCACCTTCACCTGCTGTCCCTTTGTAAAAAGGGCTTGCTGACTCCTATCTCTTAGTCCCAGCTTGAGGAGCGAGAGCAGGAGAGCGAACCCTGGCTCGGGGCTGCTTTGCCCTGCAGCCTGGGAAGGCGGGCAGGCCCCACTCCCTGTGCCTGTTTCCCAAGGTCCCCGGATGGCCAGTTCTCCTGAACCCCGCTATCTGATAAGGGGGAGGAGGAGGGAGGGGGTGGAGAGAGAGCAGGGTCCAGTATGGGGTGTGGGAGAGAAGGCAGCAAATGATCAGCCTCTAGAAGGCTGGGGCCTGGGGAACGCCAGGGTCAGGTGGGAAGTGAACTTGAACCCAAACCATGGGACTCAACTCCTACCCACCACCATCACTAGGTGCCGCATGCCTGCGAGACTCCATCTCTCGGAGCCCGGGTGTCTCATCAGTGAGACAGAGATGATAAGGTGCCCATTCAGGAAGCGGCTCGGTGGATGCAGGGAGAAAAGGCCTAAGTCACTTACCTCAGGGCCTGGCACATGTGCGTGCTCAGTGCGTGTCCATTGCCTTCCCTCCGGAGATGGTGTAGGAGGTGAGGTTCTGGGGCCCGAGTCACGAGCCGCATCAGCGGTTCTCGGTGTAGCCAGCTCTGTTAGCAGGGAGCTGCCCTTGGCCATGAGCCGTGGGAGGCAAACCAAGATGTTCCCCTGGAAGCCCTCCCTCTCCTCTACCTGCCCCTTGAGCCGAGGTTAGAGCCATCCCCGAGGGGCTTTCAGAGAACAGGCCCCGTGGCCACACCAGTCACCTGCCTGCCCCCCCACCTCCTCGCTCAGACAGACTGCCCGTCAGGAGCGCCGGCCCGCTGCCTCCCTCTAATTGCAGCCTGGTTTGCGTTCATCAAGGAGCAGCAGGGATTCCAAATTAAATTCCAGCGTGCAATTTATTCCGGATAGCAGGCCTATTGAGAGACTGTCTGCGGAAGCCCGCCTCCCTTTTGGAGGCAGAAATTTGCTGCTGCCAGTGGTGCCGTATGTCCCTCCCCTCCCTCCACCTGCTCCTCGCCTCCCCCCATGCCACACACTTATCTCCTGGGACCCAGGCTCCCTGGGCTACTGGCCAGCCAGTCCTGAATGTCACCGAAGGGGCTGCTGAGGCATCGGGAAGGTCTTACACGTGGGGATAGGGGAGCCAGGGCCGCCACGGGCTTGTCTGTCTTAGGAAACTGTGCTCGACAGGGTGTCTCCCGGGCACATCCCGAGATGACAAATGAGCCCTTGCTGAGCGGAAGTAAGGGCTTGGGAACCTCATTTTGAAAATCAGGCTCATCCTCCTATCAGTGTTCACTCACCTGAAAGGCTGCTCGGGGCCCAGGCAAATCCCACTGTCCCGGCTTCCCATCCGTGGGTCATGCCCTCCTGCTGGGCCCAGCTGCCAGGGGCTTTCAGACTGGCTCCTGCGGCCGATTTCCCAGACCCTGAAATGTGGTGGCAGTCACATGGGCGTCAGGATTAAGATGGCAAAGTCACTGAGAACTGCAGAGGTGAGGAAGCAGCGGTCCGACCTCTGCCCTTCCTTCTTTGCTGTGCCCATCAGCAGTGCCAGGCAGAGCACCTCTCCGAAGGGGCACCTTACATGGGCAGCAGGTCTGTGGCTGTGTCCTGTCAGGGACGAGCCCGTCCCCAGGAAGCCCTGGGCACAGACGAGGACAGGGAGATACCACACACCCTCTGGGCCCGGGGATCCCTGGAGTGGGAGGTGAGGGTCAGGGAAGCCAAAGGGAGGCGAGCTGAAACCCTGGGGACACTCGTTTGGAGGAAAGGGTTTCCACAGAGCCAGCCCTGCGGGGAAGGCAATCTGCGTCTCCCCTGGGTCCCTGGATTCGGCTCCCAAACTGGCACAGATCGCCTGCCACTCGGTGGAACCGCAGCACTGAGGCTTTGGGACTGAGTGAGTTCGGGAGCAGCAAAGAGCCGCCTGGGAAGAAACAACCAGTTCTGAGCTGGAGGCAGGAGGCAGATACCTCCACCCAGGCGGAAGGCAGCGATGTCGTGCACCTGTTTTCTCAGAGCGAGCGGGGAACAGGGAGGAAAGATGTGCCCCGCCAGCACGGCCAGGGGTGACCCTGAGAGGGGGCGGCTGAAAGGCTTAGAAAAGACAGACAAAAGGAAAGCTGGGTCTCTGTGGGATGCTGCTTCTCTGAGAGACAGCCACCACGCCCACAAGCCCTGTCTTTATTTTATAGCAGATGCCAGGAGGCAAAGAGAGGGCGTGGTCAAGATGTTTACAACATTCCCGTGGGTTTTGGTCCTACTCAACTATTGTACATGCACCTGAACTCTATCAAGCCCACATTACTCAGGCACCTGGGGCCACATGTTCGGACCATAGGTCCAAGCTCACAACTACAGCTGTTGGCTATCATTGCGCTGGGATGGTCCTGCCCTCCCAGCTGGGACTTGCACGTGGCCACGAGAGGACTGTGCCCTCTCGTTAGTCCGAGGCTTGAACCGGTCCAAATGCTGTAGCCGCTCTCCACAGAAAAAGGGGACATTGCCGTCCTAAACTGATGGAAGGTTTAAAACTCAGTGGTTGGGGCCCAAATCTGAAATCGGGGACGTACTAGGTTTAGGTCTCAGAACAAGCTCTTTACCTCGCTGTCCCTCAGTTTCCCAATCTGCAAAGCGGGTAGAGTAACAGTACCCAACTCTCAGTAATATTTTCCTTGAAGGACAGACAGCAAACAGCGTAAGCCTTTTGGGCCATATGACTTCTATTGCAAGTCTTCACCTCCACCTTTTATTGTGGAATAAAAGCAGCCACAGAAATAGTCAGTGAACGGACATGGCTATGTCCCAATAAAACTTTATTTACAAAACAAGTGGTGGGGCCCTGTCCAGTTTGGCTCAGTGGATAGAGGGTGGGCTTGCAGACTCAAGGGTCCCAGGTTCAATTCCGGTCAAGGGCATGTACCTTGGCAGCTGCCCCTCAGCTCTGCAGAGTTTGACATGTAGGAAGAAAGCCCAAAAATTGCCATGTCTTCTGGCTCTGTGAAAGAAGCCATGTATGTTTATGTGAAACACCCTGAACTTCAATCGCTGGCAACGAACAGGTTCACCATAAAGAGAGAGTTGTCTACAATAAGGTGACCAGACGTCCTGCTTTTTGCGAGACAGTCCCAATTTTTAACCATTTGTCCTGCGTCCCATGGCGTTTTTATTTTTATTTTTTGAAATTTATTTATTTATCTATTTATTTTAATATATTTTATTGATTTTTTTTTGCCCCTCTCCCTCCCATACATACCTTCCCTTCCCCAGAGTTTTATGTCCATTGGTTGTACTTATATGCATGTATACAAGTCCTTCGGTTGATCTATTATCTCCCCCAGATCTCCCTCCCCTTCCCGCTGTAATTTGACAGTCTGCTTGTTGCTTTACTGTCCAAAAATTGGGACTTTTAAAAATGCCGCTGGATGCGTGACAAATTGTTAGAAAATCAGGACTGTCCTGCCAAAAGCGGGGCGTCTGGTCACCTTAATCTACAAGCCAATTAAAATATTCAGCCTGCGGGGTGAACACCACCTCGGGCTGTTGGTTTGAGCATAGAGACAAGAACCAAAGACGAAATCAACACATCCATTTTAAGAGTGGATGCAAGTGCCCAGTCATTTTTCAAAGGGCAGGTCTCCCTAGTAAAGGCTGATAAGAAAATAATGTTGGCTATGAATCTGGTATAAAATAATATTTTATATTATATGTCAATCGTAATTAAAAAATAAAGAAATCCACTCCCTTTCTTTGTCCCTGATTCTATTATATTCACCGGGGAAGGGGGTCTGAGGGGTGCAGGAAGAGATGGGACAAAAATCTTACACCTCTGGATGAAGACAGTGGCGGGGCGTAAGGGCATGGGGGTGGAGTGGGAAATCAGGTGAAAGGGAGCTATGAGGGGGGTGGGGGGGAAGAGGAACACCTGTAATAATCTGAACAATAAAGATTTATTTAAAAAAATAAAGAAATCATGGCTACTAACTAAAAGTCTGCTATTACATTCTATTTCTCAAATCTAAACCTTCAGGCCTTCTGTTGGGGAGGATGGGGACTGCAGAGTGAACTCCAGGGCACTGAGCCACCCTGCTCGCTCCAAAGGCCACACTGAGGTCATAAAAATGCATTAGGCAAGGAGCAGAGTGAGAGGGAGGACAGGAGCGAGAGGGGAGGAGGGACAGAGGAAGAAAGAGGACAGCAGAGGACGAGAGGGAAAGGGGAGGAAAGAAAGTAGATCTCCACTCCCTTTTCAAGGCTGACTCCTCCTTCTTCTCGGATCCCTGACGCGTCTGTTCCCAGCTGGAGCAATCTGGTTTCTGGTTGACATGGACCATTTGATATTTTTGCTTGACTGACTCTTCCCTGGGAAATTTGCTCCTATGAGAAGGTGTCAGTAAAGAAGAGAGAGGAAAACCATGACAGGAGGCCAGAAACCTTACACTTTTCAACATTTTTTTTCTCTCCTCTAACTCATACGGTTTCATAGCCAAACCTAGGGCCAACCTGCTGGCCTCCCCCTCAGGGGAGAGAGCGGCAGCCTACTTCCATCTTCAGGAAGTTTCTCCCCCGGCACTCACCACCGTCCCCCTATGAGTCTCCCTGGGAGTTCTGTTCAGGTCCCTAATAAAAATAACTCCGAAGTCATGTATTTCTGTTTCCTAACATAAACTGTCCAGTTTGCCAGAGATCATTACCAAATCATATAATGGAACCATTGCATTTTTTAAAAAAATATATTTATTTATTTATTTATTTTTTACAGAGAGGAAGAGAGAGGGCTACATCGATGAGAGAGAATTATCGATCAGCTGCCTCCTGCACACCCCCAACTGGGGATGTGCCTGCAACCAAGGTACATGCCCTTGACCGGAATCGAACCCGGGACCTTTCAGTCCCCAGGCCGACGCTCTATCCACTGAGCCAAACCGGTTTCGGCCCATTGCATTTTTGATAACTACAGACTCCAATGATGGGTTATGCCTACAAAAATTAAAGAATTAAATTCCCTTTTATCACTGCATACAAAGACGTTAAGGTCTAATATGTATTGAGTCCCAATTTGCTGCTGAGGAAGACTCCTTTCAGTGGAGGATGGAGTGTCTGTACCGCAAACCACTGCATGGCCCAAGGTCCTAGTCCCCAGGTGGGCTGAATGTGCTGTCTTCACTCTCTCCTGGAGACCATGCTTCTTAAGACCCCTTCTCAGTGTGATCCTAGGGGCACATGTGTCGATGGAAGCACGGTCATTATCCTCAGGGGTTGGGCTTACTGGACATACAGCCTTAGGTTTTGCAGACCTTGTGTTTAGTTTCCCATGTGGATTTCAACTTTGGCCAAGACCAAGGCCAAAGTTGCTTCCCCTGTTCATGGGTGGCAGTAGAGGTGACCTCCCAACTCTCCATGCCACTGTCCTGGAGGCATCAGTCAACACGTGGTTCTAAAATGAGTCTTGTAAGACCAGCCAGGATGCCCCCATCACTGATGGGGCCAATCTGCACCATTTGTGGCTCTGAACTCATCATCGGCACGTTGTGCTAGAGTTGCAGTGTGGCTCCGCCTGGTTCCAGTTTCATCCGGCACAGGTCAGGGTCTGTTCTTGGCTTTCACAGTGACCTCTTCCTTCCCCCAAACAGCACTGTAGTGGAAGCACTTCATGCCAGTCTTCTTAAGTGGCATCCGGGGCCTGTGATGCGAACTAGAATTCGTGATTCCACCTCTGCCTTCCAATCACCATCAGCTGTAGAACCCTTAAAAGCCCATCACATGGAGACCCCGTCAATAGACTCTTCCTTTTCCCGCCTTTCCTGTGGCATAAATTCACTGCAGAAGTCGTGACAGATGTGAGGAGTCCATTGTTTACATCGCCATAGAAGAGCAAGGTGGGTTAAGAAAGGCGAAGAACCATTCACACCAATAGAAAGAATGAAACTGCATGTTTATTTGAAAGGTATAAAATTAAAAAAACAAAAAAACAGAACACAACCCTAGCCAAAAAAAAAAAAGTACAACTGCACACACCTTTCCAGTTTACATCAACTTTAAACATCACGCACCATTAACCACTTAGTTGCATTGTTAAGAATTGTCGATTTCAAACGAGAGGGAGCGGAGGCCGGTGGTAAGCTAGCTTATCACAGCGAAAATAAAAAAAGGACTTTTGGATTTCAATTGAGAGAGGAGAGCAGAGATGGTTCTCCAGTTGGCATCGATTTAGGCAACGTATAAAAAAAATCCTGATCGGAACGAGTTAAAAAATACCGTGGGCCACTTGTTATCTTGAAGAGAGGGCGTGGGAGAACCCCAAAACCCCCTGCAGCTTTGGTGTCCTATTTACATATTTTTAAAAACATTCATTACAAAGAAATCAAATCTGTAATAAAAATGTCCCTGTGTTTGTTTTGTTAAAACAACAGCATTTAATAGGTTTCCCTTATCTACCCGCAGCATTTGTTTCCCTAAAATGCCTGGCAGCAGAATTGTTTGTGAGATTAGTTCACTGCACAATTAATTGAAATTAGAATCCTTTGCTCTAAGCTACTTCCAGGGCACCAGGCAGAAGCAGGGGCCCATCGGAGGGAGAAGCACAGCCATTCCGACTCGCAGGAGGGCACCGTTCGGCCCGAGTCCTCACGCACTCTGGCCGCCTTTGCAAGCCCTCGCCTTACTGGATGACTCAGAAAAAAAAGTGTTATTTTAAAAATAAAAGATGCAGCCGAAACCGGTTTGGCTCAGTGGATAGAGCATCGGCCTGCGGACTGAAAGGTCCCGGGTTCGATTTCGGTCAAGGGCATGTACCTTGGTTGCGGGCACATCCCCAGTGGGGGGTGTGCAGGAGGCAGCTGATAGATGATTCTCTCTTATCGATGTTTCTAACTCTATCCCTCTCTCTTCCTCTCTGTAAAAAAATCAATAAAATATATTAAAAAAAAAAAAAGATGCAGGCAACAAAGTTCCTTTCCTTTCCTTAAAAAAAAAAAAAGAAAAAAATCACCACGTGATTAGCTTTTCGGTAATATCCTCTGGATTTGGTTAAGAAAAGAAGTCTACAGCATAAGGATCACGGGTCACCTCTTCCTCCCTGTCTGCAGGCTCCTTGTGAGTGAGCGTCAGAGCGGCTGCCGAAAGCGTCGTGGGCTGTGGAGAGAAGCCCTGAGTGGGTGGGAGCTGCCCAGAGTGGCTCCGCCTGGTTCCAGTTTCATCCTGTCAGCGTCCTGCCAAATAAGGCCTAGGTTCCTACCCGTTATCTCCCCAGGGGGTGGGCCCCGGGGCTGGCCGGGCGCAGAGAGGGCAGCTAGCAGGAGCACAGAGACCGTGACACATCCTTCGAGGACTCCATCAATGACAATCCCAAGTGCCACGGTGCACAAGCGCCTGGCCCACGGGCCCGTCTGAAGGGGCTTGTACCGGGGGGTCAGCGGGACACAGGCTGGACCCCCGTTTGCATCTTTCTTTGGACCTCACTAAAGAAAACACAACAACAACAAAAAAGACAGCTGTCCTATACACATATAAATAGTCCCTTAACTAGAAGGGAAAAACAAAACAAAACCCAAACACACTGTTTCAAATGCATTTTTAAAAGATTAAAAAAAAAAAAAAAAAAGTCCGAATGGCAAATCTTGACTCCAAATCGTCCACCGTCCGTGTCTCTCAGGAGAGAAACGATGGGATGTCCGAAGGGGCCCAACTCTAACTGTACCCCTGACCCTACATCGATCGGGGCCCGGGGGAGGGGAGAGTGTGCAGGGCAGGGAGCTGGGAGCTCTGGGGGGAGGTTCTCACACGGGTTAGAAACGGCAGTGTCAAGTCCGAATGCACAGGTAACATGACTTCTGCGTGTGAAGGGAACCTGGAGGGCTAGTGTGGAAGCTGCAGGAAGGGCGGCCGGCTGGGTGTGGTTCACAGGCACCAGGGTCACAGCAGGGTGCACATCGCCGGGCCACAGGCAGGTCATAGCAGGAGGCTGCCGATCCCGGAGCCGGGGGAGGGACTGTGGACACAGCGGGCCTCCGCTCCGCTCCTTCCTGCCTGTTCTGGGACGAGGCTGAGGATATGCGGCCAGAGACGCTCTCCAAACGGGGATTCTCAGGCCACGTGTTAAAGCCTGAATCTACCCAGAGTGGACAGGTTCAGGGTCATCCCCAGCACCTAAGTGACACGGCTGACCGCTGAAGAGCGCCCCTCGGGTCACACGTGCTCTCTGGCCACCGCTGCCTCCGCTGCACGGAGCGGAACTCGGAGGACAGTGCGGGATGCTCGCCCGGCCTCCCTGCAGGGCAGCCACACCGGGGCGGCCTCCTGGTGGGTGGGCCCTGTGGCTGGCGGGGCACAGAGAGGACAGCTAGCAGGAGCAGATACCACAGCTGAGAGGGAAAGGCACCCGGACCCCCCAAAAGCTATCAGACGGCAGCCCACAGGGCACGCGGCCCAGTTGCCTGCCCCTCTGCCCATCTGACACGCCACAGAAACCGCTTCCTCAGGCGTCCACGGACCTGCATGACCCTGTCCCCTCCTCTTTCAGGTGAGAGTGGCAACAGAAGGACGATGTGGAGAGGGAGGTTTGACCCTGGGCCGAGCGGGAGCATGACCTCCCAGGAAAGATGCCCACACACATCGTGCCAATGGAGAGGCCAGGAAAACCCCCGCCGGAGGACATCCCTGAAATGTGGGGCAGGAGGGGGATGGAGAGACAGCGGACACCCCAGATCAGTTCCTGAGGCACCCCGACTTCCCGAGGGCAGGTGGTCAGGATGGTACCAGGTCAGAGCGGATGGACCGGTGTGGAGTCTGGAATAGCCGGGTTTTATACTTCTTCGGGGCCCTGGCCGGGCACGGAGTCCCTGGGCGTGGCAGTGCCCTCCGGGGGGCCAGGCTGCCCCGGGCCAAGGCCCGTGTCCTCCACGCTCAGGAGGCTGCTGGCCGCCCGGGAGCTGGCGCTGTCGGCGCTCCCCGACCGGGAGCGGTAAGGCGGCAGGTCGGCCTGGTTCAGGGACTCGGTGTCGGAAGAGTAGGGCGGCGGAGGGAGGTCGTACCACGCGGGTCTGCAATGGGGGAGGCAGGAGAGGAGAAGGAAGAGAAGCGTTAGGAGGAGCCAGGGCACGGCTGACTTCTGCCCAGCTCTGGGCGGATGCTGGTGTGAGGCAGGAGGCCGGCCCTCCGGGCAGAGAGGCCACCCAACGTGGTGAGTACTGAGACGGAATGGCACGGGTCAGTGCCCGCCAGCTGGCCTGTGCCAACGGGCAGGGCCTAACCACAGTCTCTGGTGGAGCCAGGGCGAGGATGCCAAATGACTTGGCAGAGTGGCTCTGCTCCATCACCGGGGGTCCCGTGGCCAAGCTGCTGGCCTGGCGTTCGGTGGAGCCTCTGATGAGCCTCAGGATTCGAGGTTCTTACGGAAGCCCGCCTGCTGTGTGGACCTGGGTAAGGGAGCGGGACACCTCCCCAACACCCCGGTCTCTGCAGGAGAGGACGGTAACCGCATCTTGCTCCCGGGGAAAGAAGAGGAAAGATCCTTGGCTTCCCGGCTCTCACTTCCTGAGGGCTCACTGGGAGCGGCCCCCTGCCACGCACCTCACACCCATGCCTTTGGGAAGGACCCCAAGAACGAAGGGGTAGGTGTTCCTTTATGCCCTAGTACAGGGAGGAAACTGAGGCAGGGGCACTGAATGACTCGCAGAAGATCACCCGTAACTTGTAAGCACGAGGCTGGGATCGGGACCCCAGGCTATGGGGGGTGAGTGACATCCTGAACACGTAGACTTCCTTTCTAAGAAACTCCTCCTAAGTACCGCCCCCTGAAGCTACCTTTTATGAGGAGGGGGATAAAAAGATTAAATAATACAAGAGCGGCCACTGGAGGGGGCCCAAGAGGACCCCGGGCACCCCAGGACCACGGGGTGCAAAATGCTCATGCCACACGGTGCGTGTGGACTCGGAGAAAGCGGGACGCTGAGCAGAGCTCAGCAGGGGGCGTGGCACCCTCAGAACCCAGGGGACCCTGGGAGCTCCGGCCAGGGACTTCCAGAATGACAATTTGGGGACACCCTGGAGGTCCCCAAAGGAGGGAGGCAGGCTGGGCAGGCAGGACTCAGGCCCATCCCCCACGTCAGCCCCAGAGCTCTGCGTTCGGACTTCAACACTGACGCCACTGGTCAGAGGGTCCCACTGCTTAACACAGCCACGCCGAGTAAAGGGACTTAGTAATCCACTCCCTCCTTCCTTCCTTCATTCCTTCATTCATCCCACACGTTTTAACCAAGCCTCTGACAGGCACTGCTCTGCAGTAGCCCCGAGGGCCCCCTAGTGTGACAGCCGGCCAGTGGCCTCAAGGTGTCAGGGTGGCATTCCCGCGTCGGCCAGGATCCCAGCTGTATGTCCTTCACAAGCGTCTGAAGTCCAAGAGCCTCCGTTTCCTCTCTTGTGAGATCGGGGCAGACACAGAGCCATCCCCAGCGAGTCGCTGGGGGGATTAACTGAGATGATGCACGGGAACTGTCCTGCAAGGACTCAGCAGGCCAAATGCTGCTGTGCCTACGGCACCCAAAGGCAGGCTCTTGGCAAGACCAGGAACCCAGGCTGCCATCATTCTGCTCCCCCTATAGGGGGAGCAGAATGATGGCAGCCTGGGTTCCTGGTCTTGCCAAGATGGTTCTGTGTCTTACCCCCCGCCCCCCCCTTCCCCCGCCCCCCGGCCCATCTCTTCCAGCCAGCACGCACCTCTGGTCCAGCAGGGCCTCCGAGTAGGAGGGCGGGGAGCCCACGTCCGAGGCGCTCTGCTCGGCCTGGCTGGCCACGTACTGGATGCCGTTGTTGACGTTGTAGGTGACGTTGCAGTGGTGCGGGTGGTCGAGCACCACGAGGCGGGACAGCAGCACGGGGTGCTGCAGCCGGTGCACCGGCAGCGTCATGAGGTTGTTACGCTTGCGCTGGTGGTGCAGGACCAGCGCCAGCAGGGCCACCACGAGCACGAAGATGACGGAGCTGCCGATGATGGCGTAGGTGATGCTGGGGTAGTACACCAGCTGGTTCTCCGACGTCACGAACACCTGCCCGCTGCCCGGCTCTGGGAGAGCCCGAGGGGAGAGAAAAGGAGGAGGTCACTGATTTAGCTCTCACCCCTTGGGCGTGGTGGTCCGTCCCAGGACCTGCGTGCAGATGTCGGCAGCAGCAAGGTTCACAATAGCCGTGAAGCGGAAACCACAGACATGGATAAGCAGAATGTAGTACGTCCACATGTAGAATATATATATATATATATATATATATATATATATATATGTGTGTGTGTGTGTGTGTGTGTGTGTGTGTGTGTGTGTGTGTATGTATATGTATATGTATATGTATATGTATATGTATATGTATATGTATATGTATATATATTTTAAAAAATATATTTTATTGATTTTTCACAGAGAGGGAGAGGAAGTGAGAGTTAGAAACATCAATGACAGAGAAGCATCGATTAGCTGCCTCTTGCACACCCCCTCCTGGAGATGTGCTCGCAAGCAACCAAGATACATGCCCTTGACCGGAATCGAACCCGGGACCCTTCAGTCCGCAGGCCGACGCTCCATCCGCTGAGCCAAACCGGTTTTGGCCACATGTAGAATATTACTCAGCAAAAAAAAAGGAAGGAAGGACCGACCCATGCTACAACAGGGATGAACCTCAAAAACATTATGCGAAGCAAAATAAGCCAGACATAAGACCCCATGTTGTAGAATTCCATTTACATGAAGTGTCCAGGAAAGGCAGATTTCTAGACAGGAAGTAGAATGGTCGCCTGGAGAGGCAGGGTTGGGGGGTAAGAGTTGGGGGGTGGGGCAGGATGAACTGATAATAGGTAAGAGGGAAATGTTGAACGTGGTGATAGCTGTACAAATTCGTAAATTTACTAAAACTCATTAAACGACACACTTAAAATGGGAAAATTTCCTGTTACGTAAGTTATACTTCAATAAAGTTGCTTAAAAAAAAATAATAATCAGTGCCAGGAACTACAGTATCTAGGGAACAGGAGTAGTTCCTGTGGCAGAAATCAGTTTTTCCTATGGAAATTTATTTACTTATGATGATGATTATTTTTTTAAAATGTAATTTTAGTGATTTCTGAGAGGGAGAATGAAATGAATGAAGGGCCACAACTACCCACGGGTGCAGCCCAGCTGGAAGAATCACCTAAATACAGTCCAGCTGAGCAAACCTGGTGACCACACCCTGCGGTCTTCCCACCTGGGGAAGCGGTGAGGAGGTGGCGATGGGCCCGCGGGGGCTGAAATGTAGATGACAAGTAACGGCAGGGGCAGTGACCCCTGCTTTTTCAGGATGGTGTCCTGGTGCTGGGCTACCCTTTACGACATCCCTCATCACTCAAGGTGTGCCTGTTCTGTTCATCACGGTATCCCCACTGTGTGCCTGGCACATAGTAGGTACTCAAATGCACACAACTTAATGGAAAAAAAAAATCTGTGTCTTCACATATGCAGGTAAGGCAGGTGCTTTCATTGTTTTCCTAGAGGCCCAATGCACGAAACTCATGCAAGGTAGGCCTTCCTTCCCCCAGATGCTGGCACCGGATCCTCTGGCACCTGGTCCTTCTGGCCGCCAGGAGGCACCCAGGACCTGGGCTTCCGAAGGATGTCCAGTCTAATTAGCATATTACACTTTTATTATTATAGATGATTCCTACTTTTCAGTTGAGGAAATCAACAGAGAGGTGAATTAACCTGTCTAGCATCACATATGAAATAGAGGGGTGAGCATCAGAACCCAGATATTTCTCCTTCAAAAATCCACAGACTGTGAAACACATCATCTTCCTTCCCGATCTCAGTATTTCCAGATTCCCACCCAATAATCCTCCTCTGACACAGATCTTCCCCCGCAAGCTCTGGGCTTTGTGCTAATTTTCTTTCCAGCTACGCTCAAACATGAATGGAAGCTCCGACGTTCCCATGGGGCACTGTTTCAATGATCAACTGTACAGAGAGAAGCAAACAGAGCCCCAGACGAAAGGCAGAAGCACGCCCCAGACAGTTATGGGAGGGCGGCCTCTGGAGGCAATCAGCTGTCACTCAGGCACCTGCTGGCGTTCTGTCTGTTCTCAGCTACGTCCTCGGAGGCTGGGTGGGGGCCTGCGTGTGTGTGTGTGTGTGTGTGTGTGTGTGTGTGTGTGAGAGAGAGAGAGAGAGAGAGAGAGAGAGAGAGAGAGAGAGAGAGAGGGAGAACTCAGACGTAAAGCCTCTTCACTGTGTTGTCTGCAGCACAGAGTGGAGGGTAGCATCCTGGGGCCATCGTGTCTCGGTGTTCTCAGGCACGTTACTGACTGTTATGAGCCTCAGATGCCTTATCTTTAAAACGGGGTGGTTCTGTGAGCAGCAGTGGCCATCTCCTTGGGCTACCGAGAGGGTAAAGTACACTGCACGGAATCCACAGAGATCAGAGCCAAGTGCCAGAGAGGTTTGCGTTCAATTAATGCTAGTTCTTTTTTTTCTTTTTAAATATATATATATATATATATATATATATATATATATATATATATATATATTTCAGAGAGGAGGAGGAGAGAGAGAGAAACATTAATAATGAGAGAAAGTCATTGATCCGATTTCTGGGACTTTTTATTGGATCCCTTCACATCTGGTGTGAAAAGGGAGCTGGGATGCTGATGGCTGAGAAGAGGAGGTGCCACCCAGAGGGTCACACACCAGCCAGGGCTGTGGGGACATGAAGTGCGACCTTCTCAGGGCTGTGCTGAGAGCTGAGAAGTCTGGCTGAGCGCACATTCTTTATCCACTTAACCACGTCCCAATGGTAGCTTGGGCCCTGAGCTCAGTGCTGGGGATTCTGGACCCAAAACAGCAGAAGCTCATGTGTGGGAGAAGCCCTGGGACTGCTTCTCCCCAGTGTGCCCCCGGTCACCCATACCCGCCTGCAGCCAGTCACGGGAGCGCCCTGGCCACTGTAAGCCAAGGGCACCCCACTCCCACCCTGTGGGGCTGCAGCACCCGCCTCTGGGGATCCCATTCCAAGCTCATCTCCTGTCCCAATTTAGATGCAGATTGAAACGGTTTAATTTAGAGGGCAGACTAACACATGACTGAATCAAAAGAGAACCGTGAAAACCCCACTGGTCCATTTCCATGGCAACTCAAGTTTCTAAAATTAACCGAAGGGAGGGTGGCGGGAAAATCCACGAGGCCAGCCCGCCCTGCATCAGCCGGACCATCCTAGCCCGAACCCGAGGGAAACCAGAGGGACCCACCTGCCCAGAGGGAACTAAGGCTCCAGCACCACCCAGAAGCAGGAGACAAGCTCCACACAATGAAATGCAAAGCGAGAGAGGTGAGTAAGAGATGAGAACGCTCTGGGGCTAAAGGCGGAAAGAGGCAGACACCTCCCTGGGACTTCTCAGTTGTCCTTATTAGAAAAGACCAAGGGGTTCCGGTCCTTCCCACCCTTCCCCATGCCCGCCCTTGGGTCAAGGAGACAAGGAAGCATCCCTGAAAGTCCCCGCAGTTTCTTTTTAAAAAATATTTTTTATTGATTACAGAAAGGAAGACAGAGAGATAGAGACATCAATGATGAGACAGAATTATTGATTAGCTGCCTCCTGCATGCCCCACACGGGGGATTAAGTCTGCAACCCAGGCATGTGCCCAGATCGGGGATCCAACCGTGACCTCCTGCTTCATGGTCAATGCTCAACCATTGAGCCACACGGGCCAGGTGACCCTGCATTTTCAACAAGTGCTACTGAGACAGCCAGCCCTTACCCGGGGCCCCTAATGGACAGCGAGGAGAGCACGTTGGTGTGGAGCAGTGGTCGGCCAACTGCGGCTCCAGAGCCACATGCGGCTCTTTGGCCCCTTGAGTGTGGCTCTTGCACAAAACACCACGTGCGGGCGCTCACGTACAGTGCGACTGAAACCTCGTGGTCCATGTGCAGAAGTTGGTTTTCAGCCTGGGTGAGTCTATGTTGAAGAAGTGGCGTTAGAACACTTAAGGGGACAAAGAGCCGCATGTGGCTTGCGAGCCGCGGTTTGCCGACCACTGGTGTGGAGGAAGCCCCTGTGATCCCAGTGCCCTCTGAGGCCGCTGAGCCCTGCTGTGCCCTCAGAGCTGGAGCTGGGCCTCTGACCCTCTGAGAGGAAAGGTGGCAATGACAAGCCAGGGAGTGGGTGGTGAATGCCCTCATGGGGTGACAGAACTGGCTGTGACAGAACTGGCTAGAGGATAAGAAGCGAAAATGGCTACTTAAGGTAGAAAAGGGCATTATTAATTTGGGATTCAGATTGCCAGCAAAACTCAGTGATGAGGGAGACAGGGAGCTGGGGTCCCGGGGGCCTTTTTAGGACTCTGCTCGACGGTGTGATGGCCTACACAAGATCAGCAGGAGAGTGCAGTGAGGGGGAGCCACAGTTTGACGACCACAGCTCTATTCAACCTGGCCATGGATGCAGGGGTCTCCACACCTCTCTTTCCTGAGCATGCAGCGGCTCCCCGACCCAGGCTCCCACACGTGACATTCTGGACTGTTCTCGTAGGCCACAGGCTAAAGCGGAGACATGTGCCTCCTGGAATTTGCTGAATAAGGAAGGGCTGGACAGACTGCTATTTCTATTGCTTACTGTACCTATTTACTTGGAGTGTCTGGTGGAAATGGGGAAATTAAATGCTTAGCAGACATTCTTTGAACTGGACGGTCAGTTGGTTTCTGGCCCGGTAATAAGGCTTGGCGAGTTCTAATACAGCGGGTTATTGGGCCTGCAGTGTCAGCAGCCGGCGCAAACACTGCTAACTCAAGTGGGAATCAGGGAACAGCAATGCTTCCTGAATGTGTGAGTGCCGTGTACTCATTCACAACAGCACTGCAGGGAAACGCTGACCCTAAGGACCGGGGAGGGGAGAAAACTCCCGCAGGCGTGCCATTGTCACTGCAAATAAAGTTTCATTTGTGGGGCTGAGAAAACAAACAGCATCAGTTACGACCCCACGGGCACTGCAGCCACCCTGGGTGACGGGAAATCCCAGCATCAGCTCTGGTCCCTGCCTTTCTTTTTCCATTCACGTCCAACCCTTTCCCATTCACATCCAACTCATGTCCAGAGGCGGGTCCTGCTAATTCTGCTTTCAATTCTTGGGACAAGTCACCATCATTTGCTACAGAGATGACCACACTTGCCACAGCATCTCTGTCCGATGGCACTAACTGGACACACAAAGGAGGGAGATAAAGGGAGACTTGGCTAATTAAAAAAAAAAAATGGCTTCAGAAGAGGAAATATCATCAGTCATGATTACAAACTTCCCTCGTGGTCTCAACACAGACCAAGTGGGAGTTGCTCTGCAGCAGCTTGTCTGACGGCAGGTAGACAAGCACGAAACCCTTTTGGGTCTCTGAAGACTTTGAGGGGATCAGAGGTGCTGCAGACCTCCCTGCTTGCCTTGGTGTAGAAGACCATTCAACCCCGAGTCTTAAGCTAGAGATACCCTCGTCTGTGGCACCTCCACTGTCACCAATTGTCTTTTTGGACAGAAGATGCTGTGCAAACTTAAGAAGGCGCCTGTGACCGTCTCCTTGATATTCTAGGGGCGAGCTGTTTGGGGAGCCGGAAACACAATGCAGGCTCCCCGAGCTAAGCCAGCTAAAAGTTTAATTAAATACAATTGCTTGCTGTGCGTTCCTGTCCTAACCGGCCTCATACATATTCATCACGGCAATTACGGCCGCGGAAAAAACCCCACAACTAATTACTCCTCCGCGCGCCCCATCTTTCAGATGCCTCGGATTTTCGCATAAATACTGCTGGAATTAATTGCAAGTTAGTTAATTTCGTACTTTGTCATTTCAAAGCGTAATTGAAAATTAATGTAAAAGGTGCAAAAAGATGCACTCAGAATTCAAGAGCCGCACAACACAACAAAAAAACCCCACCGGAAGCCATTTCGGCAGACCTGGTCACTGCGACTTGGACTGGCGCTGAGAAGGGGATGTGATTGTTCCAACCTGAATGCAGGGCTGTGCCCGTCCCGCTGTAATAAAAGGCCAGTCCCACAACCACCCCTGTAGTCACATCTCTATTTTCCTACGACAGAGCAACAGAGAAAGGACTGGTGACGGATGGGGAGGCCGCCAATGGCCTGGCTGCTTCCTGGCTGTGGGCTTATCCCTTTATTCCTCCAGAGAAGGGCGGCATGTGGCTTCCATGATCACCCCATTCCACTTCCACACCAAGTGTCTCTGCCAGGATCCACTTTCTGGACCCAAACACCACACAACACCCAGGACACATTACTCTCACGCCTTGCAGGGACATGCTAATAGTGGTTACTATGATGATGGGCGATGTTGGGGGGGGGGGGTATTTTCTGATGTAATTATTTTGTCACGAGTAAAGCCCTCCCCTTCCTTCGATCACCAATCAATCGTCCCCTCCCCGGGGAAGGAAGCCTTTGCTGACTGTCCTGATGAGGACAATTCCCGTGTTTGCCTGGGACCTGGTCTCTCTCCTTCATCTCAGCACATGCTCATTACACGGAGTCCGTTGATCCGTGACAGTCACTACACTTCCGTGTAGCGGCTGCCTCCCCAGAAAACTGTGCCCCCAAAGCACAGGGGCCGTGGTGGGTTCTGTCTTTGTGGACAATGTTGTTCCCAGCATCAAACAATAGGAATGATAACAGTATCAGCAGAAGCAGCGGCGGCAGCAAAGGTGGCAGCTAGCACTCGCACACATGCGCATAGAACTTCCTAAGTGCCGGGAGCCAGCGGCCTAAGGACTTTAGAGTGAGGTCCGGTTCCCCCTTTACCTGAGGGGAAGCCACAGCCCATGAAGGCCAAGTGCCTGACGCACCCTCACGCAGCTACTACAGACAGAAGGCAGGAGGCACACCCAGGCCACTGGCTCCTGGGTCTACACGGAGCCGCTCTTTTACCCAGCACTTACCCCAGCACACAGGGCGCCTGATAAAGATTTGTTCATGAAAAGGCTACCCATCTATCACGCATTCTTTTTTGAGGATCCTGAACATGTTATCTTCTTTTATTCAGATACAGGGAAACACACATACACAATCGCTCCCCTGGGAATGAGCCAGCAGAACAGAAGCAGTAGCTAGGAGAAAACCCAGAGTTTCTTGGGAAGAAGTTTCTTTCCAGACAAAATGCTTGACTCCCTCCCCCAAAGTGCTCGGCTCTGAAGAAAACGCTCCTCCCAGGTTCTTTCACGAAAACTAGCCCCGATGTCTTCCTTTCCCTGAACCCACAGGGACCAGGGACTGACAGGGCCCAATGCATTCTCTTCACACACAATCCAGCGGGGACTCCAGACTCTGGTTCCCACAACTTGATCAAGTCAAAGGGTCTGGCCCCGAGAACGTGGCGAAGCAAAGGGAGAGCCAGCCGGTCCTTCACTTGAAACCTTCACAGGTGCCCAGTGAGAGAACCTGCCCCCCACCTCGGCCCCCACTGAGGAGGGTGTGTGTGTCCCACTGTGGTTAAGACCGGCCCAGGACCATGTGCGTTGTGTGAGGATGTGGGTAAAGCCACACCGGCCTGGGGGAATTGTCGCCGCCTCCCTAGATGAGAGCAGACAGACGCGGTTCTCTTTGCATAGCCTTCCTTAGTGGAACACGGCCGTCTGGGGAGCTTACGGGCCCCCGTGCATTGTGAGCGAGAAATGTGTAAGGGATTAGGACGGCGGGCACTGGCAGGCGGGCCCCAGGAAAGCTTGCCCGGGACACGCACTCCCCAGGGTAAAACCCAGCACGCTGGCATCCCTCCAGGTTCAGGCGGGGATCAAACAGGCTCAGGCGGGGAGAGCGGGGGCTGCTCCATTCACTTGGAACCGAGGAAGAAAGCGTCTCCGGGGAGCTTATTGTTTCGGGATTAGCGTCTGTAATGTCAGCGCCACGACGAATGCCGATGAGACCGGCCTCGCTTCAGTAAGCGTGTGATACGGGTAAGCGGCTGCCCCAGGTCTAAGCCCGCGGGAATCACCAGACACCGACACCGTGTCCCACAGATTGGAATGCTACGTGCATGCCGCCCCCCTCCCCCAAAGCACCCCCGCTTCCCTCCGCCCCCCTCCCCCCCCCCGGGCACTTTACAATCCAGCGGGGAGGACCGAGGAGAACACACTTCGCCCCGTTCCCTAGTATCTCCGAGGAAGAGAACAACACACTTTCCTGCCCTGTCTGCCATCCCTGGGCTCAGGCCGGATATCTTAAATAACTCAGCGAAGCCAGATGTGTCCTCTTCCTGCCAGGGCTTAGAAACAGCCGGCTACCAGGCCGCTGTGGGAGAGCGGCAATCCGCCAGGATTTAATCACCAGGCCAGCCTTTGGGATGCCACATGCTTTTTTTTTTTTTTTTTTTTTTTTTTTTTAATGGACGTTTTGGCCAGAGGTGAGGATGGGCTGATGGCATAGGTACATCCTCGATTCCGGTCACGTCTGACTGGCCAGCAGTGGCCAGGGTGACTCCCCCTTTTCACTCGTCCAACCTAAACACCAGTAGATACGGACCCCGGAGCGTGAGTTTTGCCCACATCTGGGGAAATCACAGCGGTGATTCTCTGGCTCTCGGGTCCTTCCTGCCAAACCCACATGCCCTGGCCCGGTCCAGTGTCCTGGGTGACAGAGGGTGGGGAGCCGCAGAGGAACTTAAGAATGCATTTCTCCCCGGGAACAGTGACCAAGATCTGGCGATCTGACCATGAGGACATCTCCCTGGGATCGGTCTAATGTCTCCTGGGGCCGCTTTGCTGCCCTTTAGCCTGGCTTTCACCATCATCAGCCCCTTCTTCCCCTTTAAAATGTGCACTTCACGTCCAGCTGTTCTTCCCATGCTCCCCCTTTAAAAATGTGCATTTTACATGCAGCTGTTCTTCGCATGTTCTTCGCCTTACCAGTGGAAAGCGACGTACATGTCCTAAAGGCACATGACAGTGGCACTGGAGAGGCCAAAACAGTGGGCCGTTTGCCTGGACCCTGCATGATGCTGCGGGCAGCGGTGAGGTGTGGCTGCAACGGTGGTGTGCATGAAAGATGCCTTCCAGGGGGGCGGTGGGGGGAGGGGAGATAGACTCGGGGTGGCCAGAGAAGGGATTTTGGTGGCCAGGCAAGAGCAAGGGAGGCCTGAATGAGGACAGAGGCTGAGGAAGTGGAAAGGAAGGGGATAATTTTTACCGTTGGGAACCAAGCTCTCACTAGTTGCCATGCATCGGGCTAAGGTGTACCCATCGGCGCACAGAATGCTCACAAGCATCTCAGGAGGTGCAGCGTTATCCCATTGTTCAAGGAGGAAACTGAGGCTCAGAGAGTCAGCGGCCCTCCCACCATGACACAGGCATGACAACGTCGAGTTAATAGCTGATACGTGATAGGCGCTCTTCTATTATACAAGCACGACTCACGTATTTCATTCTGTGATCCCCATCTTACAGAAGACACCGTGGAGGCTCTCACTCTCAGGGGTCTGATCCCAGATCAAGCTCTGAACCCCGTTTGGGTTGGCTCCCAAGTGCCTGCTCTGAACCACTACCCCGATGAGCGCGTGCCTGTGGCCTCGGTGGCCCTGGCTGGAGGGGCTACGTGCCTGGGTGCACCGGGCCGGATCCCATCTCAGGAAGGGAGCGTCTGCCGCTCACCCCGGAGGCTGCCGGGAGGGGCATCGGATAATGGGACCTGCACGTGGAGCTTGCACAGGAAGGTGCCTGGTCCAGGCTGCCCGGGAGGAGTGTGGGAGAAAAGAGAAGACATCCTTTGCCGCTCTCAAGAGAGCTGCCAGGTGGTTTTGCTATGAAAACAGGGGCAGAATGACAAGCTACTCCGAAAAGGGGCCTTGGGATGCTGTGTGTGACCCAGTCTCACTTAGCGGCCACCTCGGCCACCGCTTCTGGTTTGTGGTAAACCAAAAATGCTCAGAATTGGATTTTTCAATAGACCACTCATCCTGCAGAGAAAAACGTGGGTCACGGGCTTCTGAAATGTCAGCCCTGCATCTCTGCTTCCATCATTACCGTGCATCCAAGACCTGGAGACCTGGGTAGGGAGGGAGAAAGGTGGGGGAGGCACGGTCCAGAAGGGCCCTCGCCCAGGCCATCTGCAGCCAGGCCAGGAATGCTTGAAAGAGATTTTTCTCTGACAGCTCGCTTTGAAAGTGCAAATGCTCTTGCCGGCCAATTGTTCCTCCCCTGCATTCTTTACATTCATTTTTATTTTTTATCAAAGGAACATGTGCACATGATTTAGAGAGGCAAACAGTTGTAGAATTCTCGATAAAAGCAGCAGCGCTCTCTGACCTTCCCCCGCCAGGAGCCATCGCTCCCTATTTCAGTTGCGTTTTTTTTCCTGCATTTTCCACCCCCGTATCTCCAAAGAACACGCTTCCCGCGCTATGTCTCTATTTTCAGTTTCAGGAATTAGCTGCCGACTTTCCAATCTGGACGGTGAGGACTGAGCTCTCTGGTTTATCACCATCTCGGCAGCCGCCACACGAGGCCCACTCTCGGGCCCATTGGCAAGCTCCCTGGTTAGTATTTTTAAGATAACCAGTGTTTTTGTTACCTTGATCATGAAAATGATATTCACGGACACATCATGGAAAGTGTTACGGTTTTAACACTTTTCTTCCCGGCAGAATTTGTTTTCGCTGGAGTTACCATAGCCTTTCCCCCTCCATTTGTTTAGTATCGTGGGTGTGTTTTAGTATCACATGTGATTCTCATGAATCCAAAGAGAGCCTTCCCCAGCTTTGTAAATCCCCTCTGCACTCATGCAAATCCATTGAGTATATTGTATCAGAGCCTGGAGGTCCCCTTTCACTCACTGATGCTGGATACCCCGTGTTTTCTTTTTATTTCTTGGTTTACTCCCTTACTTTGGGTAGAGCATCCTCATTAGCAATTTCCTGAAAGGGCTGTACGAAAGTCACGTGTGTTTTTTCTCTCGCTTCTATGGTGCAGAATTGGAAATTATTCACTTCAGAACAGTTGAAGCATGTCCAGAGTTATAAAGAAGTCTGATGCCATATTTTTGTTGTTAAATACTCACCCAAGGATACTGTTTCCCATTCATTTTTAGAGAGTGGAAGGAAGGGGGGAGAGATAGAGAGAGAAACATTGATTTGAGAGAGATACATGCTGCCTCTCGCACACGCCTAGACTGGCAATGGGAATAGAGCCTGCAACCGAGGTACGTGCCTTTGACCAGAATCAAACCCGAAACCCTTCAGTCTGCGGGCCAATGCTCTAACCACTGAGCAAAACCAGCTACGGCAAGATGCCATTTGGCATCAGACTTTGCATGAAGCCTGTTTTTATCGATGCATATGCATTGCAGCTCCCTTGGGAGCCTGCAGGGTCCTCTGTCTGCCAATGTTCTGACAGCCATGCTGACGGGCTTGGTGTGGTGGATTCCCATTCATGGATCTGAGCACTCCTGGGACCCTTTCCTATCTGAAAACACCGTCCTTGGTTCAGGGGGAATTTCCTTTAATTTCCCAATCTTCTCCCTTATCTCTAGAATTCCTATTATTTGGGAGTAAATCTAACCGCATCCTTGATTTATTTTTCTTACCTTTTTGACCTTGCTTTGTGTTTCTTTGTGTTTTTGTACTTTCGGGGACATAGCCTCATATGCATGCTTCAGCCTTTCCATATTTTAAATTTCTGAGTTCTTTCCTGTTTGCTCCTAGAAAAGGACATCCTGTTTTTATTTCAAAAACACAGTATCTTGCCCAGCTGTGGTGGCTCAGTGAATTGAGCGTCCTTCCATGGACCAAGAGGTCCCGGGTTCAATTCCCAGTCAGGGCACATGCCCAGGTTGCAGGCTCGATCCCCAGTAGGGGGCATGCAGGAGGCAGCCTATCAGTGTTTCTCTCTCTTCTTCTCCCTTCCTCTCTGAAGTCAATAAAAAAAAAGAAAGAAAAAAAAGAATGCAGTATCTTTAGCTAGCTCTGAGGTTTAAAGTAGTTTCCTCCTCTTTCTATAGTCAGTTGTTTTTTTTTAAATATATATATATATTATTGATTTTTTACAGAGAGGAAGGGAGAAGTATAGAGAGTTAGAAACATCAATGAGAGAGAATCATTGATCAGCTGCCTCCTGCACACCAAGGCACATGCCCTTGACCGGACTCGAACCTGGGACCTTTCAGTCCGCAGGCCGATGCTCTATCCACTGAGCCAAACCGGTTTCAGCTGAATAGCCTGTTTTTTAAACAAGAAGCCTGGATGGTAGGTATTCCTCTCATTTACTCCTCTGAGCCTCATTGACTGAGGGCTCCTGGGTTTTCAGGTAACGAGTGCTAACAGGATCTGGGTGTCTGGTCTGTGGTTACGTCTCTTCCTGGCCTTCTCAGTGGCCCCGGCATAGGAAAAAGGGGATGAATCCCAGCTCTGCTTCCTGCGTCTGTAATCCTCAGTCTCACCTGCAGTTTCAGGGTAATCCCACCCACCTCTGCACTCAGGGCTCTCCAGGGACCAAGCAGGTTAATGACTGCAAATGCATTTCAAAAAGCACGAAGAGCGAAACACAAGGCTTTGCTGTGACTTAAAGCCTCGCTTTCATCTCCTGAAAACCAATCTAACCTTATCGTGGCCTGCCTTCGGGGAAGAGAGGTTTGTCTCCAGTGAGCTTATAAATCACCCTCTGACAGTTCAAAAGGATGTCCTCTGTCACACAGACACACCGCCAGGGAGAGAGTTTCTCACCAACATCTTCCCATCAGCTGCCAAAGCCAGCTGACTCCACCCCGCCCCAAACAAACACCCGGAATGCAAGCCAGGGACTGAGAAGAAATGAGTGGGACAGAAGCCTATTGGCAGTCCATTCCACAATGGGTCTCTCTCCTAGCTGAGCTTTGTACAGCCATCTTCATATTAGGTTAGAATTACAGGAGAAAGATGGGTTAAACATATCTAAACAACGGGTTACATGTGGTTGTGGCCATTTGGGAAAGAGTGGGTGGAGGCTCTGTACATGGCGTCATGAAAAGATACTCATGGTCTGTTAGGGATAAAAACAAAGGCAGAACCATGAGAACAATTCCATCGCCATAATAAAACAAGACCTTGGCCAAGACCGGTTTGGCTCAATGGATAGAGCGTCAGCTTGGGGACTAAAGGGCCCCGGGTTCGATTCTGGTCAAGGGCATGTACCTTGGTTGCGGACATATCCCCAGTAGGGGGTGTGCAAGAGGCAGCTGATCGATGACTCTCTCTCATCGATGTTTCTAACTCTCTATTTCTTCCCTTCCTCTCTGTACAAAATCAATAAAAATATATTAAAAAAAAAATAAAAAAAATAAAACAAGACCTTGTATCTGTGTGTGTATATGTCCACGTATCTGTACCTTTGCATACATTACAAAAGGGATTGCGATCCCACCAGACCACTCAAGGCCGTTACTTCTGGGAAATGGGACTGGAGATGAGGAAGGGGAAAGACTTGCACATTTTACTCAAACACTTCTGAACTTCTGAGCGGTTTAACTTTTTTTCATAGCACGCATATATCATTTCTGATCCTAAGAAGGAAAACACAAACATAAATGAAAAGAGTGAAAAAGAAAATTGCATCTGGGGAAAAGTAAAGGCAGTAAGAAGTCAGAGAGAGGTAGAGAAGATGGTAAGAAGGGGTCGGGCTTGGCAGGGGTCGGGGACAGATCACACATTTCTGCCAGAGACATACAACAGGTGTAGCTGCTCCCAGTTGGGGACCCAGAAACAATCCCTTTCAGGCCATGACAACTACCCCGGCACCTATGCCAGCTCCACTACCAACTCAAGGAACTTAAGGGGAAGGAAGCCCATTTTCTAAAAATGGTGTAATTTCAATTCAATGTCTCTGACAAATGCACAGAGCCGGGTAACCTACGAAGAGAATCCGTTTTCAACACAACCTCCTAGCTGCATGCAGAGGTGTGGATCTGAGCGAATGAGCTCACGTGGCCATGGCGACACACAGCAGTGGGCCTTCTCAAGTCCAACAGCCAGTGACAGCCAGGGGTTGGTCCAGAATGAGACTCAGACCCTATCCATCTCACGGGTGGTGCTCCTCTCGTCTTCTCTCTGCGTTTTCCAGACTTCCTGATTCTGTGCACTCCTCATTTGGGTATCTCTTGACAGTGACCATGATAACCCTGGGCCATTCATGCTATCAGTTTGGCAAAGAGGTACCGAGTGGAAAAGATCCTTGGGAATGAACCGGCTCTCTCAAATAGGCCAACTACCACCACCAATTACCCCTTTCAAAATAGGAGCCCTTCACTCCTTGCCCCATTGGTATAGTGCAGTGGTCAGCAAACTTTGGCAATCGAGCCACATGTGGCTCTTTGGCCCCTTGAATTTTTAGCAAAGGCCAGCTTAGGAGTACCCTAAGTAAATTAATAACAATGTACTTACCTATGTAGTTTAAGTTAAAAAAATTTGGCTCTCAAAAGAAATATCAATCGTTGTACTGTTGATATTTGGCTCTGTTGATCAATGAGTTTGCCGACCACTGCCATAGGGGACAGTTTTCCAGAGATTGACAGTCCCTGCATACTGCCCCTGTCCCTCTGGGCTGGCATAACAATCATGAGAGCTGCTGCTAAGCATTATATTCTAAGCAGTTGGCATGATTTATCTTTAATCTTCTTTTTATGGCTGGGGAGCTCAGGCAGAGGTGTGAGTCACCTGCCCAAGGTCAAGACTGGAACCATGCAGGCCCCTGGGGAAGGACTGCCTTTCTCTCACTGGGGAAGGACTGGCAGGGCTGAGGTTGACGGTGTCATCTCCTGACATCCTGGCTGGCGCTTTCTCTGCCAGACGCAGCCTCTGTCCGACACATAAAACTGTCAAGCCCGTCCTTCTTCTACAAAGAGGCCGATGGACAGCAACCTCAAGGTATCGCCAGGGCCACAAAGGCGCCTCTTAGCTCTGTCTAGACACAAAGCCCACAGAGCATAATGCATTATCATCTTACAGCGGAGGCTTTTATCTTGTTTCCTCTCTGCGGACCTGGCTGATAAATCAGGCCGCGCAGATGGAGAGGAGCGTGTGTTTTCGAGAGCGACATTCAGAAACAGAGCGAAGGGAAGGGGGAGCCACGATGTGCCCGAGAGAGGCCTCCTTGAGAACCGGTGGCAAACCCACCTCAAGAGGCCAATGAATCCTCTTGAGGGAAGAATGAAAGGAGAGGGACAGCGCCCGGGACCGACTATCTCCCAGTGTTCAGTGGGGCAAACTGGAGTGCTCTTTCCAAGGCACAGTATCACACAAGCCATCCAGGTCCCCTGCCTTAATCAGAAGGGTCCCTGTCCGGAGGCTCATGGTGATCGTGGGAGGGAAGATCGGGCCCAAGGTGGCCTGGACACGCCGAAGGGCTGAGCGCAGTGCCTGCTCCACTGCGAGTGCTCCGAATCTGGAAACCATTACTCACAAGAGATGAATCCACTTCTTGAACTGCAGCCCCAACCCTGGAGACCTCCTTCTTGTTTTCTCTCCAAGCTCCTGGTGCTTCTTCAAAGACAGCGATGGCCTGGCCCCCGTGTTTTAGCCCGCCCCTCTTTCTTACTGCTTCCATATCAGGCTCTGCGTGCGGCTAACAGAAACTGGAAAGATGCATGGCTAAACTGAGACACAGTGGCCCCTGATGATCCCGGGAATGGCTTCCCACAGATGCAGAAGATGACAGGAAGGGGGGAAGCCTTCGTTTCTCGTCATCATGGTCTTCCCTGCCAAGGGGTCCGCCCAGGCTTCCACGGGGGACCAGGAGAGACTGGCCACCTTCCAGTGTCCCCGTGCCAGGAGGCGTGAGCGAGGAGGGGCTGTGGGCCGGCGAACGCCACATATAACAAGTCTCCCAAGAGTGCACACGCACTGCTAAGCAGCAGCCGTGGCCAAGATGGAAACTCCTGACCTCGTGAAAGAAGGGTAGGCTGGGTGGGAGTGCATAGGAGCAGAGAAAATGCCAATATTTTGACTTGTGAAGGTCACGCAGAGCCATTCTTGCCTGAATTCATTTCCCCACGTACTTCCTAAGTCTCTTGTATCATTTTTTTGGGCGGGTGGGGGGGGGTGTGTGTCTGGGGGCTCTGAACCCCACAAAGCTGCACACCGCTTGGTGATCAGAGACGTACACAGTCATTTCGGACTTCACTGTCTCTGTCTGGAAAGGACGGGATCATACGCAACAACTTCACGCCCGGGACATAATTCCATCGCAGGGACCCTTTCCCAGCAAGAGGAAGGCGAAGCTACCGCCGGTTGAAAGCGGACCCATCTATCTTTCCCAGTCCCTGTGCTCACTGTGATGATTTGTTCCAGCTATTTCTCCTGCTCACGTCCAGATAAGACCTCCCTTTCTGTTATCTGCAGGCTCAGACCCACGTGTCAGAGCCAGAGTCAGGGAAGACAATTTAGATGCTTCCTAGCAGCTACTATCGGTGGGTCTGACCTTTTAGTTCTAATGCTTTGGGTCAACTGTGAGCTAAACAAGGATGTGTGTGTGGGTGGCTGGGGGGAAGGGATGCAGGCAGGCAGGCAAAACCAGCTCCCATTCCCCCCTCGGGGCCTTCTTATTAATAATTTAATGATGCCTGGCATTTTCAAAGTATTCTCCAACCAGTAAACAGTGGAGCAACTTTTCAAAAACAATGGCAGGCTGATTTCGCAGGGGAGAGGGAGAGCTGCAGTTAGGAATAGGGTAGTCTGGAAAGAGGCCACATTTAATTAGTCAGCTGTACTTTCATTTCTACACAAAATGGCCACATCCAACCCCAGAGCAGGAGACGCTGGAGAAGTTTCAGAAGGCTCTGTCGTGTTAGCCCCCCAGCAGCCCAAAGAGGCAAGTATGATGTGCCTCTTTACAGACCGGGAGGCCGCCCAGCTCGGCACAGCTGAGAACCTGCAGACCTGGATTCACATCGGGTCCATGATCCACCGCACCAGTGGCTCCTGAGAGAGGGGTTAGCAGCCTCCAACTTCTGAGATGTTTCTGGGCTTTACCCTTTGATTCAGAATCTCCAGGGACTGGGCCCAAGAACCTGCCCAGGGAACGCCCTGGAATTCCCTTATCGGCCAGGCACGTCTGACTCACCATTCAAGTCAGGGAAAAGTGAAGCCCCAAATAGAGGCAGAGTCTGTCCGGTGGAGAGTGCAATCCAGTTCACAATCGAGGGCTAGGAAGGTGAGGGCAGATGGCTGCCACACCTTGGGGACATGGCACTCTCACTCTCCTGATCTCAAGAAACTTACACCCAAACAGGTGATGTAGTCAAGGGGAACCATGGTTAGGAATATAAGCTTTCCAATAAAGGTGGTAGGAAAGCAGGGCTAACTACACGCGACGGAGGCTCCGAGTCAGGAGCCCCGGGCTCAGGCGCAGTCAGTCCTGAGAATCTGTGCAGGCGGCCCTGGAGATGAGTCTTGAAACGATTCTAGCAAGTGGGAAGGGAGAGGGGATATTCCACGTGGAGGGAGTGACAAGATCCATTTGGGGAATGATACTCCCGTTTTGCTGGGCCACAGGGTTCGAGGGTGAAGAAGTCCCTTGGAATCGAAGCTCTGAATGCCCTTGATCTAGAGCAGTGGTCGGCAAACCGCGGCTCGAGAGCCTCATGTGGCTGTTTGGCCCCTTGAGTGTGGCTCTTCCACAAAATGCCACGTGCGAGCACACACGTACAGTGCGATTGAAACTTTGTGGCCCATGTGCAGAAGTCGGTTTTCGGCCTGGATGAGTCTATTTTGAAAAAGTGGCATGAGAACACCCAAGGGGCCAAAGAGCCACATGTGGCTCTTGAACTGCGGTTTGTCGACCACTGATCTAGAACATCAACACTTTTACAGCATCTTTTCTCAGAGAACGACATGGGGTCTAGTCTGTCCGAAGACCACCTCAAAGCAGTGCTACGAGTCATTGGCATTGGAGAAATTGTAATAATATCTAGGAGTTGGGTTTCTCCTCTCACGGTGAAGAGGAACTCAACTTTTTCAGGGAGATCTTACTGCCTCACCCCCCATGAATTCACTGGTTTCATACTTCAGCTCTCTCTCTCTCTCTCTCTCTCTCTCTCTCTCTCTCTCTCTCTCTCACACACACACACACACACACACACACACAAAACTGTTGCTGAAAAGCGAAACAAGTGACATTTACAGCTCTGCTTTCCTTGTGGAGGCTCACCTATTGATCACAAGTGACATTTACTTAAACATTCCCTAGCAGAAAAATACCTCCTCATTCTCTCTCTTTCCCATGCCAATAAATGCGCCCACGGCAAGAAAGAAAACAACACCCAGAAGAAAACCATCTATCCATCCCCCCACAGCCACGTTGCTTTGTTAACATTACATCTTTAATTATTTCCTCGGTTCCTGACAGCGCTCATTGTTAGTCTAACCCGCGCCCGGTATTGATTCCCCTCCTGTGAGAAACAAGCATCAGCGAGGCACCCAATATTGCCTGCTCAAGCTTGTCTCTGTGCCGGGAGGTTACATCACGCACATTAAATCTGGACAGCATTTAGGCTAAAGCAATCTTAACTTTAGGACCTTGTTGGTTTTTAAAGCAAATGTTAATGCAAATACACATTAATTGTGGCAAATGGCAATCCCGGTGGGGTCCATGTTAATTAATAGAGTTTGTTCAAAGAAAAGCAAACTTAACTCCTCCTCATCTGTCACGCAGCTGCTCTCCAACCTGGACACAGAGCGAGAGAGAAAAGAGGAGGTGGCCCTTGAGCATTTCAGATCAACCCCGGAGTCAGGGAAAGAGAGGGGGGCCCTGGCCGATCCATTCCTGGCCACAGCAGCTCCGAACTTCTCGTCTCCGATCAAAGACTTCAGTTTGTGCACTTCCCAGACTCTGGGTCCATCTTTCAAGGAGGCAGGTGGCCAGAAGAGTCAAGCATTTGTGATGGTGTTCTCAGGCTTGTAAATGCCTATGACTTAGGATACTGTACAGCAAGCATGTCAAACTCAAAGGTTAACACGGGTCACGTAAACAAGGAATGTGGCCACAGGCCTTGAGTTTGACATGCTTGTTATAGAGGTTTCCCAGGATTACAAAGTACAACCAACAGGGTGGCTTAAAGAACATATATAACTTAAGGCTCTAAGGAAGAATCCTCTTGATTCTTCTTAGCGTCTGGTATTGCTGTAATCCTTGGTATCCCTTGGCTTGTAGATGCACCACTCCAATCCCTGCCCCTATCTCACTTGGTCCTGTGTGTGTCCATATCCAAATTTCCTTCTTCTTCTAGGGACAACAGTCATACTGGGTTTGGGGCACACTCTAATCTGATGTGGCCTCATTGTGATGGTTAATTTTATGTGCCAATTTGGCCAGGCTATCTCAAACACCAGTCTAAATGTTGCTGTGGAGGTATTTCTTTAGATGTGATTACCAGTTAAACCAGTGGACTTTAGTCTTCACAATATGGGTGGGCCAAGCAGTTGAAGGCCTCAAGAGAACAGATGGATGTCCTTCAAAGAAGGAAGTCTGCCTCCATATGGCTTCAGATTCAAGACCGCAATGTCAACATTTCCCCTGGTCTCCAGCCGGTGGGCCTGCCCTGCAGATTCTAGGCTGGCCAACTCTCAGTCACATGAGACCATTCCTTAAAACTGGTTAATCAATCTCATTTTTTCTTGAAAGCTAGATCCCTGACTAATACACTCCTCTTAACTTCATTATACCGTAAAGACTCTATTTCTGGATCAGGTCACATTCACAGGTTCTGGGTGGACATGAATTTTGGAGGAACACTACTCAACCTAGTATAGCTATGTTGACTAGAGCCAAGCTATTCAGTGGTACTTGGTCAGTGGTAACGGCTTCTCCTGGGAGCTGGGTAGTTATGCTGCCCTCTTATCCCAACCTGTACCTGGTGAGTCAGGATCTCTATTTTCATAGATGTCCAGGTGAGGGTATGTGCATTACAGTCTGAGAAGCACAGGGCTGGAAGGCCACGTTTCCATGGCCTTCCTATATAATAAAAGTCTAATATGCTAAGCGTCCAGTCGTCCATTCACCAATCAAAACATAATATGCTAATGATATACATAGTGAGCTGTTCAACCGCTCACTATGACATGCACTGACCACCAGGGGGCAGACGCCCCAACAGTAGGTTAGCTTGGTACTAGGGTCTGGCTGATCAGTACTGAGCAAGTCAGGCTGGATATACCCTGGAGCCCTCCTGCAGTTCCTTCCCTGCTGGCCAACCTCTCGCATCCCTCCCCAGTGGCAATTGTGCACCAGTGGGGTCCCTCCACCTAGCCTGCACCCTCTTGCACTCCAGAACCCCTTGGGAGATATCAGAGAGCTTGTTTCAGCCGATCCTGCAGGCCAGGCTGAGGGGGGTCCCACTGGTGCATGAATTCGTGCACCGGCCTCTAGTTTATAACAAGAAGCACTGTCAAAGTCAGATGACTCCAAAGTAAGGGGTCAGGGAAGAGCAAGAAAGGAAGTGCAAAGAGCAGAGAGCTTTAGAATTAGTCTTGTCCCATTACTATGCACCTTACCAATAGCTGAGACTCGATAAAATAGTTGTCAACTGAGTGGACAAAAGAATAAAGTGGGCTCTTTAAGATAGAGAGGTTTCTTAATACACCAGCTTCCAGTTACAAGGAAAGCCCTCAGGCAACAGAGAAAAATTTCATTAGCACTGTCTGGAGCCTGATCACCTTTCCCCCTTTCCTGTCAGGCGGAGAGACACGGCCACACCGGCGTGATTGCCTGGCAACAGTGTCACACTCTAATACTGAAGCCCTGCCCGAGGCTTCTGCCGTAACTCATGTTGACACGAAGAAATGTTTCATTTCAGATCCATGTATATGAATTGTTAATGAACTGTGTCAAAGAAATCAAATATTTCCCCCTGCACCCCTGCTCCGAGGAATCAGATTTTGACCTTCGGCCAAACAGCTATAAATCACATTCGGCAGGAGGAGGACCAGGAACCGGGGGCTGCAGCGAGTGGATGAGCCAGTTAATCTCCCCCTGTCAGACCTTCACCCACACGGTCACAGGATGGAGAGAGAAGGGAGGAAGGAAGGACTGTAAACAGTAGGCACTCAGTGGCTAAACAGCGTTAAGTCAGAAATATTAAAATCCAGGTTGCCTGAAAACTGGACGGCCATCTCAATCACTTGAACCTTTGGAGTATTAATTCTATATAGTTTGGCCGTGTAGTTCTTCACGTGAGATGGCTTAAAAGTGGGGGTGGGCTGGGGGAAGAGGAGAGCTGAGAAAAAATAGAATGAAAATAAACTTTTTTTTTTTTTCAATAGCACTTTCCTCAAATTTCTGTGAACTATGCAAAACAAAGCAGGTCTTCCTAAATAAACCTGGATCAACTCGTACCAGGAAGCTACAGCATTAAAGAAAATGAGGTGTCATTTCTTGCCTAGCAATGCAGGAATGACTTTAAAAAAGATAATACCCTGTGTTTGGCAAGGATGCGGTGAAAAGGCTCTATTCAATTGTGAGGGTGTGAAAAAGATACAACCCATTTGGAAAATGACTTAGTAACTTAAGTACAATGAGCCCTAAAAGTGTTCATACCTGATATAAATCTTATGGAAATCTATCCCAAGGAAGTAATCCTATATATGCTAGTAATAAAACCCTAATATGTAAATCAACTGAACAGCGAAACAACCGGTCGCTATGACTTGAACTGACCACCAGGGAGCAGACGCTCAATGCAGGAGCTACCCCCTGGTGGTCAGTGTGCTCCCACAGGGGGATTGCTGCTCAGCCAGAAGCCAAACTCATGGCTTTAACCTCCCTGGAGCACTAAGGTCCCCTTGGGGGATGTCTGCTGAGGAGTCCTGGACTGTAAGAGCGTGCAGGCTGGGCTGAGGGACTGCCCCTAAGTGCACGAATATCGTGCACCGGGTCTCTAGTCCAAAATAAGAAACAAAGCTTTAAAGACCATTGCCACTTTATCTGTTAAGAATCCAACAGTAGAATCTAAATGTTCACTAATAGATGCAACCTAAGTAAGATAAGGTGCATCCATTTGATAAGGATATCATGCAATCACTAGGAATGCTTATTAAGACCTTATAACAGTACTGGAAAATACTTAATACAAGTGGGGGAAAAGTGGGATGCAAAACAATAAATGATATCATGGTTGCAGAAACAAAAAGCCTCTATTACATATGTACAGAAAAGAATACAGAAGGAAACACACCAATAGCTAATAACGATTATCTATGGCAGAAGGAATTACGGAAGAATTTTCCACTCTTCTGTGTTTTCCAAATGTTCTATAATGAATGTATGTACTTTAATGATGGAAGCATGATTTTATTGTACTTTTGAAAAGCAGGTCAATTGTATAAGTAAGGTTTTAAAAGCCATCCCCTTCCACAAACAATAACAACTGAATTGTGGCTAATTCAAGGTGGAGCGTATTGGTAAATACCACATTTACCATCTGATGTCCAGACCTGAGACCCAGAAGAATTTGGCCAGCTGCCTGCCTCCAAAGCATCTATATCAATCCAAGGCGGTGCACTTAAGAAGTTAAATGAAGAGCCAGGGTTGTCAGCTGTGCACTGCGGGGCTCCAGGATGAGTCAAACAGCTGTCACCGACACGCCGTTTGCTGAAGTCCATTCACTCACGGGAAGGCTCGGTCCCAGGGTGGATGGGCGTGGGTGGGAGTGGACGTCTCCTGTGGCCAGAGACCACGCCCAATCACAGCACTCTCCCTCCTTGGCAAACCTGTGTTTGAAAACCATCACCTCCGGCTTTTGAACGCAGCTCAGGAATGAATTATTGAAGCAAACCACCTGTTCCTGGGAATGAAAAGAGATCTAAGGCCATAGATAGGGCACCGGGGTAGGGGGACATTTGAGCGATGAGCTTATTGGTGGATTTTCAAAGAGGCTGGATCTCGTTCAGCTTTACATAAGCCACACTTGGGTCACCCAAGGCAATTCAATGGCAGCAAAGGCATCATGGCAGAGCAGGACAGAGGGCTGGGCCTCCTGTGATGGGCCAACCCGAGGCCCATGTGCTTCCCATAAGGCATCTCGACTGGAACTGCCCTGGAAGCTCCAACGGGGAGTGTGCGGGCAGCAGGTGGCTGAGATCCGCAGGGCTCTCAGCATGCCAGCTCCTGTGAAACCCTGAGATGGCTGAGGGCGGAGGAGAGAGGCCGGACAGGCTCCTTCCGGGTGGGGGTGGGGGGAGAGGGATGCATCTTAATCCAGTCACATCACCGACCTTCTCCTCAACAGATGCTCTGGCTCTCTCTTTTCCTCAGGCAGTACGAAAGGTGCCGCAAGTGAATCCGTTTAGCACCAACAACACAATGAAAAAAAGGGAAAAAAGCTAGGTGCCTCCTTCAGGGGCCCTGCACAGTGGACTTCTGGCACCTTTTATTATCTCATTTTCATGAATGAGTGCTTACAAACATACCTGCATTTCCCCCACCTAGACATCAATTTATATTATATATGATTGTCCATCCACTCATGTATCAAATAGAAAGCTCCCCCCCCCCCCCCTTTTGAGGTAAGAACATACCTGCTAGAACCCTAAACCAAGCTGTTCTAAATTCTTACATGGATTATCGAATGGGCATGGCAGTGAGGGGGTGAGCTTGGGGGGAGAGGTGAAATAACAGTCTCCTGTCTGTAAGTCTTGTTGAGTGAAAGAATACTTAAAAGCTCCCCACATCTGGTGGCTGGGTATCTCACACCACCCTCTCCAACCTCCCTCTATCGGCTCCAGGCACTGCACTCAGCCTGGTCCCAGGTCAGGCCAACCTCCACCCACAGAAACTGGGCTACGATACACTTCTGTGCAGCGGGCTGAGGAGAAGGGGCCTGGACAGGGTGAAGAAAGCGGGGTGGAGGCTGCGTGTTTCATTGCTGGAAGGGAAAATAGATTCGTTTCGGGCTCCTTTCACATCAAGCAAACCATCTATCAATTTCTTTTCTTTAAAAAAAATATATTTTATTGATTTTTCACAGAGAGGAAGAGAGAGGGCTAGAGAGTTAGAAACATCGATGAGAGAGAATCATCGATCAGCTGCCTCTTGCACATCCACTACTGGGGAGGTGCCAGCAACCAAGGTACATGCCCTTGACCAGAATCGAACCTGGGACCTTTCAGTTGCAGGCCAACGCTCTATCCACTGAGCCAAACCGGTTTCGGCATTTTCGAGCAAGTCCTATCCAGATGGTAAAGCAGGCCACTGCCCATGCTGCAAACCAAACAGAAATGCTTCCCTTTAACCTTCCATAATTCCAAACTTCTGATCCGCCCTGGCTTCCTGCCGAATGCACCTGCATTGCTCATTCTGCCCCCAGGTTTAGCCCCTAGCTTCCCCCATATCAGACATCCATGCAGACCCAGCCGGCAGGGTAGGTCTTTGCTCTAACCACCTGGGGAGGAGAATGCCAGCATCCCAACGGTTAAGCCCCGCCCCCGAGAGGGGGATCTAGTTCTACAGACAACCCTGTTTCATCCCTCACGTTTGAAATATTCCAGAAAAGGAGACTGTCACAAAAAGCGGCTGAGGGAAGCTGCGAGGTTAGCCAGGGCTTTTAAAAAAATGCAGACTCCATACCGAAAAGTGGATTTCCATTGCACACCAGCTGCTCACTGCTCCCATCGGTCCGTAGCCAAGCTGGGGACTCTGGCTACTTAAGTGGTCTTGGGTAGGAGGCTGCAAACTTAAGGACCCGTTACTTGGCTCCCGCATGAGGGGCCCGTGGCCCAGGCCCCAATTCCTTCTCCAGCAAGCAGCTAACGCGGGGAGCAGAGCCGAGGCTGGCAGGCCTCCACCCTCATGTGCACTCGCAGGCCAGGGCGTCACGGGCCTGTGTCCTTTCTCCGCATTAGCATTCTGTCCGGGTTCTCCCTCCGCACTCAGCAAGCCCGTCGCCGGCTGTAAATAAGGCAGCGAAGGGCAGGCGGGGAGGCCACCGAAGGGCTGCTTCCCACACCACGTGGTGCACAGCGACGAAAACCGTTTCACCAAGGTGCTCAGAACAGACCCCGGGACGATCGGATGTGCTGTCACGTCTCCCCTGATGAAGGACCCTGCCAGCGGGAGGTGATGGATATTCCAATTCTTCAAAAACATATCTTTCTAACAGAGTCGATGAAACCTGCAGAGGCTCCTCCAACTCGCTTTCTCCCCCAGCCCCAGCCCCTCCCCTCCCCAGCTTGGCAACACCACGCCAGGAATACAGAGTTGGTTCCAACGAGCTCAGTGCACCAACGCTCAAGGCAGCTTAGGCACGGATCTTGTTTCCAATAACCACTTGCTTGTCACTGGCTGACGCCGTAATGGAGCAATTTATGGCTTCCGTTTAGCTCCCTCGCTGCTGATTTCCAGAGATTTCTCCGCGGGTGATTATTTTTGGATACATCGACGCCCTTGATCGGTGAGACTCTGTAGATGCTAATTCAGTCTCCGAGAGCCTCACGTTAACGGGCGTGTGCCTCTCGCTCATTTAAACATCCTGGAAGCACCCAGGTCGCGGGAAGTACAGCGGGGCATACAGAACCGATGAAGGCTCCGTCTTCAGAAACTCACACACACTCTCAGGCATCTGGGGAAGCCGGGAGACATGCTGCCACACGGACTGAATTTTCTGGCCGATCGATCAGACTGTCCTGGTCTGAAGCCCAGGTCATGTTCGTCTACACGTGCATCTGTTCTAAGCCCTTTAGCGAGGGGCTAATTGTCATTCCTGGACAGGAAATGAGCTGGCTCTGAGGACTGCTAACCATCCATCCATCCCAAAATAAAGCACTCAGGAAAGGCAGGCTGCAGGGGCGGGGGTTTTTAGCTGCTTTTCTGTTTTGTTTTGCTATTTATAAATACATGGGCATACCGGTGGCCTCCCTGCCGTCGGAGCAAGTTCCTGTCTCAGCCGCTTGCAGGGGCTCGGACAGAGGCCAAAGCTTTCAGACTCTGAATCTTTCATTTCATCGACCAGAAAATGGGGGTAGCAGAACCTGCTTCAGAGGATTCCAGGGAAGAGCCTGTGGGGTGCACAGTGCCCGACACCCCAAAAGCGCTTCCTGGAAAGAGGCGTGGGGGAGACCGAAGCTCCTGTGATTACAGCTCGGCTCTGTCTGTGCTGCACAACGCTGGGCGGTCACAGGTGCGTTTTCAGCCCCGACTCCTTCCCGGGGACAAGCGTTCTACTTTATTGTTTTACTGAGAATTTTTAGTGCTGACATTTTTGCAGACTTCCCCCACTTCCCCTTCTGCCCACCTCCACCTCTACTGCCTCCCCTCAAAATGCCTTTTTAAAACTGAAAATCGATTTAAAAGGGGAAACTGTGAGTATCAAGGGAATCAGACCCATTATTTTATTCAAAGAGCCTCTCCTTGGACACGCAGAGTTCCTGGCTTGAGACAACTGGGTAAACACATTTTAAAAATTGACCTCCCGAGAGCCTCATTGAAAGAAAAACTCCCAGGAGCAAGGAATTTTGTTTGTTTTGGTAGGTGTTTTGTTTTATTTTGTTTTGTTTGGCTTTGCAGGGCTAAATACAGGCTACAAGGAAAAAAACGACTGTAGGGATATGCATTCAAGCAGCTCATTAAATATTTCAAGTCAGATTTGGCCTCACTGGCATTGCTTATAGCTTCAAATAAGCTCCCAGCAGCCTTATCGCCCCCCGGAACCCAGCTGGCTTTCTGTGAGGGCGATTTTCCTCGGGTTCCAGGGGCCAAAGGTCCTCGTGACTGGCCTGCACGAAGGACCGAGGGGTCTGAGAACAAAGACGCGCACGTTGGAATGTCTTCATTTTCGCTTTCCCAGAATGTTCCTTCACCACACAGATTCGGGTCAACTCGGTGTCTCAGGCAAGAAAAAGGAAGAAGGAAGGAAAGATGCTTTTATTGTGTCAGAAGGCTGCTTATCTGCCTCAGCACAGCCTCGCAGGCAGCAGGGTTATAAATCCTCCCACAGTGGTCTTATCAGCCCCGGGCCACAGGCAGCTAGCTCAGGGAGAGCTGAGCATCTTCAAGAGGCCCCGCCAGAAGCTCTGCACCAAGGCGCTGCTGACCAGGTGCTGGAGGGCCTATCCGGGCATCAGTGAAGGCAGACTCCGGCTTAGGACAGAGTGAGAGGAAGCCAGGTGGCCCCTCGTCATGTCCGGCCCCTAGGGTGGGGGTGGGTCTTCCTGTGGGCAGAGGTCACCAGCGCTTGTCGTCTTGAGGCTGGTTCCCTGACCCCCTCTTCTTCTGGGGATTTTTGTTCTCTATCATCTTGAACCACTGGTCCTCCTCATTTCCATTCTAATCCAAGTGGGGGCAGCCTTTCCTGCTCTTCCCTCAATTCAAGAAAGCTGCAGGAAGGGGCTGTCATTTTAAAAAAATATATTTTTTTTATTGATTTCAGAGAGGAAGGGAGAGGGAGAGAGAGATAGAAACATCAACGATGAAAGAGAACCATTGATTAGCTGCCTCCTGCATGCCTCACCCTGGGGATCGAGCCCACAACCCAGGCCTGTGCCCTGACCGGGAATCTAACTGTGACCTCCTGATTCATAGCTCGATGCTCAACCACTGAGCCATACCGGCTGGGTTGGGGCTGTCATTTTAAAACATTCATTCATTCATTCCACGAAGACTTCAGCGGGCATATATCATGTTAGCAGCGCCTTCTCCAACTGTCTGGGATGTTATTAATCAACACAGCAAACATTCTGTCCTCAGGGAACTTACAAGCCAGCCGAGGGAGACGGGCAATAAGCACAATAAATAAATCACAGAGCACACTGTTTGCTGCGAGACAATTAAGCGCAAAACCCAAATCACAACCCCCACACCCAGAAGGTGGGCAGTGGAATGAAGGATGAGCATGGGGGGGGGCGAGGGGTGGGCTCTACTTGTAAACAGGGCGGTCGGGGTGTCTCCTGGAGAAGGTGACGCCTGGAAAAGAGCTGAAGGCAGACCCTTGGAGAGCTGAAGGCAGACACCTGGAAAAGAGCTGAAGGCAGACCCTTGGAGGGCGACCCCAGAGATCCTGGGGTGAGGGAGTCCCTGGCGCATCTGAAGAATTGGCTCCAAAGACATTTCCTCACCCACCAGACACTGCTTATGTCAGGAATGACTGACATCCAGATTCCCTACCTCCCCCAAAGATGACACCCTGCTCCCGGGCCTTGGGGTAGGTTTTCTCGGCTCTTGTTTCATTAGAATTTGCAGACATTCCTAACAGATACTCGCACAACGAGAAGGTTCCCTTTCTCGACGACCACCCAGGCCACAGAGAGGAGTCTCATCCGCAGGCAGCTCGCAGGAAAATAACTCCCTGCAAACCCACATTCATCTGTCCTCTTGGCCCAGAATCCATGGCTCACCCGGGACCTGACAAAATGACGACTCCATCGAGAGAAACTTGTAAAACTCAGCAAAAGCACCTTCCGTCTGCTCACAAGCTGCAATGTGGGAAACTCTTCACTCCACCCCCCTCACACTGCTCTTTTCCGACAAAGCCAAGTTCGCCTGGCACCCCTCCGAGGTCTCCCTCTATCTGGACAACTCATTTCTGGCTTTTGTAACCTATCCCCCACTCAGCAGGACATTAGGAACGGTCCTGTTTAAAGGCATGACGGGGCAGAGATGGGGGGTGGGGTGGGTGGGGTCCCTCTAGAATGGCTTTGGGGGTTCAGGAGACTGGAACAATCTGGAGACCCCATCAGCTCCCGGCAGCATCCCTGAGAGCATGCTGAAGGAGGCCCGCTCTTCCCGCGAGACCAACGGATTGCCCTTAATAGAAATTTTTTAAATTGCTTAAAATTGCTGCTTCTATTTTGGGCGAAAAATTACAGCCCGTATTCCATCCTCCATCCTTCTCCCGGAGTTCCTCAGAGCCCCCTCACCTCCCGCCCCTCCCCTTCCCAGGACATCTGTACCAACAAGGACACCGTCAACCAAACCCTAAACTGGGATGCACTCTGCGGGCAGGAAAACGATGACCGCTTCCCACTGATCCCAAGAGTAAGGGGACCAGACAGTCCTGATTTTTAACAATTTGTCCCGCGGCGTTTTTTGCCGGGACTTTTTAAAAACGCCTCGGGACATGGGACAAATTGGTAGAAATTGGGACTGTCCTGCCTAAAGCGGGACGTCTGGCCACCTTACCCGAGAGGCTGTGGCTGACGCCCACGCTTTTCCAGGCAGGATCCGGCTTTCCTCTTTTCTTCTTAAACACAATAAAACAAACACCACCCGCCTGAGCCATGTCGCCTTCTGAAAATGCTACAGATCAAATGCTAAGACCCTCTGAAACCTCATCCTCTGGAAGATAACGGATGCTGACCTCCCTCTTTTGCAACCCTCCGTCAGCGGAGTGAGTGGCAGGAGGAGGGAGGGACATGGCTGATGAACAAATCATTGTTTGCAAATAATGCCACGTAGGGTGTATGTGTGTGTGTATGTGTGTGTACTGAGCACGTCACTTCACCTTCCCCCAAGAGAAGGCTCTGTGTGGATAAACAAACAAAACTCAATCTGTGCTTACTGTGAGTCTCCGAAAGCTGCTGCTCATGGCTGCGAGGTGTGGAACCGCGTTGGGAAAACCCCCCCCCGCCCCCATTTCTTCAGCTCCCGGTAATGACAGCGAATGGTGGTAATGACACTGGACCACCTGGCTCCCGTGCCACCCAGGCACCTGGGCCCACCTGGCCCACCTGCTGGGCAGAGCTGGCTGCGTGAACAAACGTGAGCTGTCAGTCTGCAGGGACCATGTGTGTGTATAAGCTGCTCTCTCTTTTTTTTTTTTTTTTTTTTTTTTTAAATATATTTTATTGATTTTTTACAGAGAGGAAGGGAGAGAGATAGAGAGCTAGAAACGTCGATGAGAGAGAAACATCGACCAACTGCCTCTTGCACACCCCCTACTGGGGATGTGCCCGCAACCAAAGTACATGCCCCTGACCGGAATCAAACCCGGGACCTTTCAGTCCGCAGACCGACGCTCTACCACTGAGCCAGACCGGTTTCGGCCAAGCTGCTCTTAAGTTGGGGATTGATTGTGTCACCCCATAGAGATAACTAAGTGATTCTGATTCAGTCTTGAAGCCCCCACTAAGGAGCCGGCTGCTGGAGTTCTCTTTCATCGCTTCCACGGCTCAGTGCTCAGCACTCCAGGAGGTGATTCCCTCTCCGCTCGGTCCGGTCTCCTGGATGCGAGCACAGGCGTTCTGACTTGGCTGTGCATCAGAAGCACAAGGCTCCACCCCAGAGCAGAGTCTGTCTCTGGCATCGATACTGCAAAACCATCCTTGGGGGATCCCTGTGCAACCAGGGCCGAGATGGGCTAGGAGACGGAGCCAGAAAGTGACTTCTCCAGGGATGCATTTTCCCGGTCCACAGCTCTTTCCTCAGAGAAGCCTGCAGGTGGCCTTCAGAAGACAGGCTCAGGACTTTCGAGGGCCTCCACTCGACTCCTCCCAGTAGGAAATGTCTTACTCCTTGAGGTTCCATTGTAAACGTTTCCCTGAACATCTACTATGAGCCAGACACCCCTGGGAACACAGGAATAAAGAAGAGGACCAGGCCCTGGCTGGTTTGGCTCAGTAGATAGAGCATCGATTGGCCTGAGGACTGAAGGATCCCAGGTTCGATTCTGATCAAGGGCACATGCCCAGGTTGCAGACTCAGTCCCCATTGGGGGGACATGCAGGAGGCAGCCGATCAGTGATTCTTTCCCATCACTAATGTTTTTCTCTCTCTCCCTTCCCCTTCCTCTCTGAAATCAATAAAAAAAAAATTTAAATAAATAAAAAAGAGGACCCTTTCTTCTCCTAAAGCAATGGATGTGAAGAGGATCAGAATATGCCACCCCAAAATATGCCACTTTGGCATAAGGATTATTTTGAGCTGAAGACAACTGAGAAACAGCAGATGTCAGAGGAATATCTGGCTGCCTCCTGTTTGCATAAAAGCGGAGCGTAAGTTTCCCTCTGTAAAGGGGATATAAATGCCCCAGTGAAGTGTCCCCCACTCTTTTACCGGAGGGAGAATAATTATCACCAGAGACAAAGATGGAAGCCCAAACCTCTTACCCTTCCTAGTCACCTCACAATCTATCGCCCTTTGTTCACATGGTACTGACCACCCCTGGGTTTAGTCACTTCGCTGGGCTTTCAGTTCTTTTCCCGGAAGCACCCCTGTGAGTCCGCAGGCCCCCAAGAAGATCAAGTCTTCCTTCCCCAACAGATAACTATGCCCTTTGCACTCTCCGCTTCCCTCTTGCAATCCTCGCCGATCTGTGAGGAGGTATCTCTCTGCCCATCTTGCAGAGCCCGGAAATGAGGCTCAGGGACGTGAAGCGATTGCCCAAGGCCACAAAGCTAGGACGTGGCCTCGCAGCCTGACTTGTTCTGAGCCTCACAGCCAGACTGGGGAGAAAACAGGGAGCAGAAGTGAACCGGGGAGCAGAGTGAGCCCACAGAACCTCAATTTCCCTGGGCCGTCCCAACACAAAGCTTTCAGCGACCATTCTTTAGACAAAAGAGGAAGAAAATTAAATAAGTTAGAAGTCTTAATGGCACCTTGAGGCATAGCTTCAAAGGCCCCAAATCCATAATGGATGTCACCCAAGGACCCAGAGTGGAATCACAGGCAGGCGGTGCTAAGAGCATCCGAGGAAGAACGCGTGGGACAAAGTGCTCTCTGGGTGGTTAACATCTGAAAGTCTCCCCGATCAGCAGACTTCTCAGACAGCCACAATCCACGGGGAGGAGCCCGTGGGCCACCAGTCAATTCCCGATCAATGAGAAACCAAATCAGTGGCAGATAAAAGCAGTCCGAACCCGGAAGAGTTGTGGGTCTGAGGTCAAAGGTCACCACCCCCTTCCCAGTCAAGTTCAAACTCAGGCAGAGAGAGGCGGGGGGGGGGGGGGGGGGCGGGGAGATGAAGAATGAGGTAATGAAGGAGCAGTGTGGGCCCAAGGAGAATGCAAGGGAGAGAAAGAAGCACACAGACAGACAGACTGAGCCCGGAGACAGGACGGGCCAGAGGAGAGGGACTTGTGGTGGGGTTAGCTGGGGTTCTATTGGTCCATGCTAGAGAATTGTGTCCCAAATGAGGTCACCATGAGGATGGACACGGATGTCCCTTTGTGTCTTCGTCAAGCACCATAGACTAGGTGGCTTATCAGCAACAGACATGTATTTGTAAGTTGTTAAAATCTGAGGGTCAGCAGGGCTGGATTCTGATAAGGAACCCTTTTCGGGGTTGCAGACTGATGGCTTCTCCTTGAGTCCTCACAAGGTGGGAAGGAGAGTGAACGACCTCTCTGGCCTGTTCTCACAAGGGCACTAATCCCATTCAGGAGGGCTCCACCCTCGTGACCGGATTACCCCCTCGAGGCCTCACCTCCTAACACTGTCACTTTACGTTTCCATGTATGAATGTGGAGGGGATTACAAATGTTTAGTCTTTAATGCTCTGTCACAGCCCCCAAGAAAATTAGGATAGATGGTGAGACATGGAACAGATCCCCAGCTATGTTACCTGGCTGGCTGTGGCCGAAGCTTCTGGGAAGGGTTTGCCCAGGAGAGTAAAGGGGGTAAGAATGGGTTCTTTGGTCAATTAAGTTCAGGAAACACCAGTTACACTACGCTGAACGGGTTTCTTTTCAGTAAGATGCCTCCACATCTCTTACGTGCTTTTTAAGTGGGGCCGTGTCTCCAAAATCCCGGTGACCACGAGTAGACCTGCTTGCAGATCTGAATGAGGCTCCACGGGCGGTGCCGAGTGGGGTCCGTGTCCTCTCCTGGACACCACAGGTGAGTCACCACTGCCCGTTTGCCTCACCCTGGGGTTGGGGTCACTGGAGGTGGTGGCAGAATGAGTCTATTCTTTGCATTTAATTCCTCCTGGGGTACAAAGTGTGACTTCCAAGTGGATGTCATAGTCTCAGAGATTAAATTGGGTCTCTGTGTGATGACTGACTGTCTGGGAGAATTCCAGAGATGTCAGGGAACATTCTGGACCAACTTACAGAAGAGGAACAGACAACGTTTCAGAGATAACTTGGAGGTTGAGATGGAACTGGAACCTAGAGTCCCTGAGTCTGGGCTCTTCTGCACCCAGCTCTCTCTCCCCCCCACCAAATCCCCCCAAACCCAGTCTCCTGCAGAAAGTACAACTCCAATCGAGGTTTAACATTCCCGAGGAACTGTGTCCTTGGGCTGTGGGGGAGGCAGTAACTGCCACCTTCCCGTGGCTTGCCACCTCTTGCTGGTCTGTAATGCCGCCTCGGCAGGCATTATTTATCCTGGAAGAGAAACATTAGCAAGAAAGCTCGCTGGAGAAACTCCCCAGGCAGGGAGCCTGAGTGGCTGCCCACCACTGGCGCCAATCAATATGCAAATGGTGTTTCCTTCCCTCCCTCGCTTTATTCAAGAAGCAGAGAAAACAACAGCAGAAAGGGAGCATTTGGGAAATGGGTCACCGGGATGGTGATGAGGAGGATGATGGCCCACTTAGCTGTTCAAAATGAGCCTCGCTAATTAGATCCTGTACTTGGTAACTGGGTCTGCAGAGGCAACGGCTTTCCAGAAGGATCCAAAAAGAGGAGATTAACCAAGGTAATCCAGAGAGATGTGCTTGGGCGGGGAAAGGGAGCTTGCTCCTTAAGTCTGGATAGGTGATTCAGCAGACGGGGCAGGTCTGGGTGAAGTACAGAGTATCCCAACCCTTCCGCCCCTCCCCCGCCTCAAGCCCCTGCCATGGCCTTCAGTGAAAGATTCTCTCCAGCCTGGACCAGAGGCTGGCCGTGGGTCAGACAGAAACACGCCTGATAATGACCTCTGGCTCCTCCCAGGCCCGTGTCCTTCTGGGGGCAACGGAAGGTGACATGTATCCAGTCTTGCAGTAAAAAATTCAACCATTGTTCACTGTGGGCCAACCACTTGCCGGGAGGGCCCGCTCTCCGAACTGGGGGCACCGCACGGCCATCAGGGTGGGCCCTTGTCCATTCTGACTGACTGCTGTCCTTACAAGAAAAGGACACTCGGGCACACAGAAGAGAGACTTCAGACTCCTGCCCGCGCAGAGGGGAGACCAGGTGAGGACACAGACAGGAGGCGACCATCTGCAGGCCAGAGAGAGGCTGGCAGAGTACCCAGCCCTGCCCCCACCTTGACCTCCAGATCCCGGAAATAGAAATGTCAGCGGTTTAGCCCCGCAGTCTGGGGCGGGGTGTGCTGGCAGCTCCTGCTGACTGAGATCTGTAGGAGAGCGGGGACAAATCTTCATGCCTGTGTTTCCTTTCTCCATGGCATCCTCCCCAGGCTCCGACAGGAAGCTGGGTCTCCCAGCTACAGGTTTCTCAGCCTGGGAGGTTATTTCTGTGCTAACAACGGCCAGGACTTCCGGCAAATCTATCTTCAGCCAAGCCTCGTGGGTGGGTGGGTAGAGGGGTGAAGGCCACATTTGCTAGACGTGCCAGTCTCTTTGGTTCCTCATTTACGGCCACAGCTACCATGGATGGGGCATGTGTGTGTGTGTATGTTTGTGTATGTTTGTGTGTGTGTGTGTGTGTGTGTGTGTGTGTACACGTGTACACCTAGACGCAGGTTTCCTTCCCGGCCAAGGGATGGTGTGGTGTGTGTATGTGTGTGTGTGTGTGTGTGTGTGTGTGTGTTTGTGTGTGTACACCCAGGCACAGGTTTCCTCCCCGGCTAAGGGGTAGTGTGGTGTGTGTGTGTGTGTGTGTGTGTGTGTACACCCAGGCACAGGTTTCCTCCCCGGCCAGAGGATTCTTCGTGACTGTTAGCAGACACAAGGTTGCAGGCAGCAAGGGGTGGTGTCTGGGACTCCGGAAGAGAAATGGGCTCACTCACCAGTTCCGATTACTCCTCTGTGACCCTAAACAAACTACTTCCGCCAGTGAGACTCAGTTTCCTTATCTGTGTAGTGAAGCTGGCCTCACCCACTTCCCTGGTGGGCAATGCTGAGCACCCACTCAGCACAGTGCCTGCCACACAGTACGTGCTTAATACGTATTTCCTACCTATTAATGAAGATGTTTCAACAATTTGGCTCGTTTTAAAGCTGTACCTAAAGCCCACTGGGGCAGTGTTTTGCCCCCCAGGGGGGGCTACATGAGTCTGGGGGCTTGCACCGAATCTTGAATTTGTTTTTTTTTTTAACCCTAGCCAGCATTTAAAAATCAAGAGCTTCCAAACAAAATTGCAGCCTGCGTCCTTTAGATAAACTGGAAGGCCCAGTAAGACAGAGGTGCCCTCCCCCAGGACCGGGCCTGGCTGGGCCGGGCTGGGCCTTTCCCTTCCCACCCGGCTGGCCGCACCTCACCCACCCGGCCGGCCTCTTGGAGACACTGAACCTCAATTCCAGGTGCAGAGGGAGGGGGTGGGGGCCAGAGTCTTCCTGCCTTTAGCTCTCCTGCTGCCCCCAACACAGCCAGTGTCACCAGAAGACAGCACAGAGGCCACAGACGGGGCACAGAGCTCAGTGTGTGGCTATGCTCAGTGTGGCCCTGACAGACAGCCACAGGGACCCTCCCCCGACACACACACACACACACACACACACACACACACACACACACTCACACTCGGACATGAAGAAGGGCTGGGGGCTGGGAGTGAGCAACTGAGATTTATTTTTCTCAGAAAACAGAACAAATTAGCCCCTGCACATCCTGTCTGAGACTCAGAGAAAGATATGGCTTGAAAAAAAATCACCAATGCAGCATTTTCACGGAGATCGATACTGCAGCTTCAATGAGAATGTATCGCCCTCAGAGAGGCAGAGGCGGCGGCTCCCTGTCTCCGCCGGCCTTCCCCCAGCAATGCCGCCCTCTCCTGTGGCCTTGGCGCCCCTCCCATGGCCATGGTGGCGGTGGCTAGCTACCTGTGCAGGTAAAGGAAACAGCTCTGGGCAGCGCCCATCTGTCTCCTCTGGGTGGGGACACCAGGCTCAGCCAAACGTTGTCATAGAAACCTCCAGAGAAGCCTAGCGCTTCCTCCACATGAGTTAACTGACATCCTTCTTCCCCCTGACAGTCTACTCCCCTGGAATCCCTAACTACCCCCCCTCCCCCCAAACTCCTCAGGGTTTGAACACGGGGCACCCAGGACCAGCAGCCCGTGGATGGGATCTGCTCCAGAGAACGCCACTGCTGGGCGATCCGACCCGGGACAGCTGTCTCCGTCGCTGGAAGGAGGCATCCGCTCCCACATCTTCCCCCGCCGCTCCCCCGCTCTCCCTTTACTTTTATCTCCGCCATGGGCTCGGGGGAGTTCTCACAAAACAAACGAACATGAACTTCAAGGCCCGGGGAGTGTAAATCACTGCAAATCCGCTCAGGCCTCCCATCGCTGCAAGGGCTGCTTAGACTCTTATTAAATAAACACCGCCCGGCCCTGCCCTGATCCTGGAGGACGGAGCGTTTCACACCCATCACCGCCATCACAGCCTCTCCACAGCCCACACAGAGCAGGCCACCGTCCAGAGGGAGACTTAAAAATACACGGAACAACGCTCGATGTGTGTGTGTGTGTGTGTGTGTGTGTGTGTGTGGATTTTGTCATATTTCCATTGATTTAAAAAACCCGAAAACCTTATCCAGGGAAGGTCTTCGCATATAGCCCTCTCACTCACACCGTCTGCCCACTCCTCACCCCACGGACTCCAGGGAACCCTTTCCCTCAGTTGGTTTTGCAGCCTTCAAGTCAGTCAGAAGGCAAACCAGAGACACCATCCCCGCCAGGGGCTCCGAGCTTCCACCTCCACGAAGCCTCCGCGTTGCCCAGCCAGCCCCGGAGGTCACGATCGGACAGCTGCCATCTCCCGAACTGCAGGCACGTTTCAAATAAAACGCGTGAGGAAAGTCTGGCGGCAACATCTGTCACCATGATGCAATTATTAAGGCCCGTTTCATCTGATTCCCATTTTTTATTAATAACGCACACATGTAACTGCCAGCCCGAGCCTCTGATCACACGAGATAACCACGGGTGCTGCTACGCGGCTGGAAGGAGTCCAACGCGAGCAGGGAGAGCGGGCATCTCTGATTCCGCTGGAAAAGCCACGTGGGCCACCCTCGCCGGAGTACGTATGGAGCCCTAGGAACCCGAGGACCCCACTTCGGGAACCTCTGATGCCGTCCCGTCACTTGATCACACAGACGATGAGCCCCAGGTCTAGAGAAAGAATTAACGCTGATCTGGCCCTCTGTCCCATGTGGGGGGACTGTGCTTCTCACTGGCCCCGCCATCTCTCGGGTCCTCCCAGCCAACCCAGAACGGAAGGACTGTCGTTTGTCACCCCCACGGGCTTGCCCTTCAGAAACATTACGAAAGGTCAGAGCCAGGGCTTGAACCCAGGTCTCCGTGGTTCCGAAGCCCAGGTTCTTGCCCACAAGGGCGGTGTCACTGCCGACCTTGGACCCGATGCTGTGACCTCAGGTCAGGCCACTCAGGCGGGTGCCGCTCAAATACATCAGATGAAAGGGTGAGCGTGCAGCCCTCGCCCTCCCTGAGCTACGTGGAGCCCAGCAAATCCCACCCTCGAGAGGCCGCCTGGCTTTTTAAAAATAAAAATATGGGCGCTTTAATATTATCTAACCTTAAGAAAACAGCGAGCCCAGCTGAGCTGGCGAAGTCGGCAAATCCAGACAAAACAGCAGCTCGCCGGCGGAGCAAATAAAACAGACCAAGTATAAACATGCTCCCTCTGCCTTCATCTGTGCCTTTTTTTTCAAGAAGTAGCTTAGGGTTAAAGCGGCTGAATTATTATTTATCCATTAAAAATATGAGTCTTGCTAATTAGGCCGTAATGGTGCTCATTTATCATCTGAAATCGGGGCAGAGACTGTATTGATGTGCCCCATTGCCCATGTGCACGAGGCCCTTACAGATACCCGCTGAGCTCTGCTGAACTGAGCTCATGAACCCCGAACCCTCCTGGAAACCAGGGCCAGGGGTCAGGGGTCAGGGGTCAGGCTGAGCGCCTAGGAGAGGCTTGCTGTGGTGGTGCTGGTTCCACTGGGGCGCCCGGAATCAGAGGCTTCGCCATCACGTTCTTTCCCCCTGGTTTTGTCCAGGGCCCCCAAATGGCAGAGGACCTGCTAGTTCTGGCAAGAAGAGTTACAGGTGAAAGGAACTAAGGTTGTTACATCATCAGAAGTTGGGTGGATAAAAACTGACCCTGTAGGCATTTGAATGGAGTCTTTTAAAAGGCGTGCTTAGCCGGGCTGCAGCCACAGGGATCCTATCCCTCATCGCACCCACACACAGTGTGAGGTGGTCCCAGCATTTTAGATGCTCAGGTTAATGCAAAGTCTCAGAACTGTTACCACCCCCAGAACTTCAGGGCCGAAAGTGGACACTGTTCCTGACTTCCCCAGATGCCAGCCGGGTCGGACCAACACTGGCACCGAGTTTTCCACAATCAGACGGCACAGAACTGGAAGGTTTGGGCACAGCTCTTCTCAGGTGTCTCCCTGGACTCCCGGCTTTGCCCTGGGTGAGCGGGTTACACAACAAGCCACAGCCAAGCCCTGTGCTCCTTACGCCTGGGGGTGCAAGGAGGGCCACAGACCGGGAAGGAGGCATCTCTGGGCCGAGTCAAAGCAAGTTGGAGCCTTGGGCATCCCAACTGCCCACCAACCATCAACCTTACTTCCTGCCTTTACACCAGGAAGGAGCGAGGGAAAGAGGTGGGGAGGGAAAATCAGGACAAGAAGGATGCTGAGCCGAAACCGGTTTGGCTCAGTGGATAGAGCATCAGCCTGCGGACTGAGGGGTCCCAGGTTCGATTCCGGTCAAGGGCATGTACCTGGGTTGCGGGCATATCCCCAATGGGAGGTGTGCAGGAGGCAGCTGATCGATGTTTCTCTCTCATCGATGTTTCTAACTCTCTATCTCTCTCCCTTCTTCTCTGAAAAAATCAATAAAATATATTAAAAAAAAAAAAAAAAAAAAAAAAGGATGCTGAGAGTGGAGGTCTGGGGAAGTGAGAGTGACCGGTAAGAAGTGAGGGGACCAGAGGAGAGGAACTGAGGAATTAGCATTTCACCCCATTTCACAGCCTCAAGGTACTGGGCAGCGGATGCTCTCCAGGTACCCAGGATGCTGAGGAATCGATCATCACCATGCCAATGCCAAGCTATCCCTCCGGCTTGGGTCAGGGGGTGGTTTCCCAGGCTGATGGGAGGTTCCAGCTGACACTGAAGGAGCCCGAGGGGGAATGGAGGGATGATCCCATTTCTCCGGGACGGTCAGCAGCGGTGCCGAGTTCCTGCGCCCGCTGCAGTCCTCACCATCCAGCCGAGAGCCCGGGCCCAGGCCCAGGCTGGTAAATCACACTGCTCCCCGCTCCAGCTGGCCGGAGAAGGGGACCAGGAGAGCTCCCTGAGCAAAAACCCCTCACAGAGCCTCAGACCTTCGGGGTAAGAAAGCACTCCTCTCAGACAGGCAGGTATCAGACCCCGCAGAGAACCTGAAACTGAGCAGCCAAAGGCGGATGGGAAAATAGGATTAGGAGCGCTCCATTTCTGACGGGCCCTAAGAAAGCGCTTATGAAATCTGACAATTCCCCTGCCCACAACACAAGCTGCATGTTAAGAAGTCCAGCAGGGACACGCTACACATTTAAACAGCGATAATGAGGGCTGTGGAGAGCGCTACGATTTATCATCCCCTGCTTGCAGGAAATTTCCCTGCTCGCCCTCCTCACGGGGTCCATAAGATGCTGACCCTGTGATTCTGCATTGCAGGAGGTAACATGTATATGCATGCATATGTGTGAACACAGTTGCACATGTGTCTGACTATGTGTGTACATCATACATATGCATGTGCGATTACAAATAGACATGTGTGTCTGTGCATATCCTATACTAGTATAGGTATGTGTGAACACAGATATGCATGAGTGGTGTCCGTGTGTACATCTGTGTTACCTGTATGTGTGCATACAGGTGTACGGGACTCTGGAAGAGGGGAAGAGGTGATTAAAGCCAACTTTTCCAGCTTCCAGTTCTTCCAACTAGAAGAGACATTGGAGCGCTGTATCTGCTCAGAGCTGGACTAACCTTTCCTCCAACGCAGAAAACAGACACAGCCCTCGGTGACAGGGCAGACACCGCCGCAGCAGGAGCAGCTTTACCCTCAGAAGCCCACCAAGGTCAAATGCTGTGGGCCCGACGCTGGACAAGGTGCTGCCTCAGCCGTTCCCTCAGCGCCCTCTCCAAACCACCCCCCGGGAAACTCCTTTATTACCCCCACACACTGGAGGTCAGGTGCGAGAGAGGAAACGGCACAGCCCGTGGCTAGGGGTTCCTTAGAACAAATCTGCCCCAAATGGCTCCGTTTGCTCCACAAGCTCCACCTGGCCTCTCTCTGCAGGGAGCTGGGAGGGACACGGGGGTGTGAGAGCCGGGAGCACCCGCTAGAGGCCACCTGAGTAACAGCGGGCAGCAAGGGAGATGGAGCCCTAACACCCAGGTGGACCGAAGACCTTACCAATGTCTCCATCGTGGCACGCTTCCTGTGGCTTTGTGACCTTGGCCACGCTACATTCCTCCGCCTCCTCCCCTATGACATGGTGAACAGTAACACCTACTCCTTTGGGGCTATTGTGAGAACTAGATACTCAACAAGGCAATGTGCTTAGAACAGAGCTGGGCACATGGCATCACAGGTTTAGCTACGCGGCATTACTCCCCCCTCTTGCTATTGGAAGAACCACACATCATCAAAGCAGTGCGCGCGCGCACACACACACACACACACACCAGAGAGACACACACTTTTTTTTCTCTTCTCTTACATAAAACCCGGTGATGGAGGCACTTTTTCCAGAGAGAGGAGGGGGGAGGGAGGGAGGGAGTGGGGAGGACGTGGCCAGGGAGCCCCTCAATGCGGCCTCCCGTACTTCCTGTCTCCGGCTCTCCTTTATGCGTAGTTTCTGCCAAATTGACGCTTAACAGCTTAATACTGGGTTCACGCTAATCCCCCCTCACCCTGTCTGAGCTTCAAAGGAACAAATTGCTCTGACTGTTAATGAAACGGATCCAGCTGCACGTTCCCCAGCGATCAGAGCCGGAAAAAAGTAGCCGATCTAGAAAGACAAGTATCTCCTTGGCACTCCCGTAAAGCCTCTGGGCGTACAGAGCTGCTGCCCAGAGCAGGGGAATCACAGCCTCACCCGGGCTGGCACGGGGCCCCCTGGACACTAGATGGCACTAGAACATCGACACAAAGGTGCCAGGCACCTGGGCTTCTTCAGCCCTCCCCCATTCCCCCCTCCCCCCCCACTACTCCCCAGATGGACTCGGGCTTTCGTTTTTGGATTGCAAAAGGCAATTCATCACAAACCCGGGACTGCACTTAGCACTACCGAACTGTACATTTAAAAATGGGTAAGATGGTTAAGTTTCATGTGATGTGTATTTCACCACAATGAGAAAAAAAAAAGGAATTATAAAAAGAAAGGCAAACCATCCCTAATAATAGGGATAGCATTTTCATTCATTAAAATGTAGTCAGGGCCCTAGCTGGTTTGGCTCCGTGGATGGAGCGTCGGCTTGCAGACTGAAGGGTCCCAGGTTTTATTCCAGTCAAGGGCACATGCCTGAGTTGTGGGCTAGAGCCCCCAGTAGGGGGCATGCAGGAGGCAGCCAATCAGTGATTCTCATCATTGATGTTACTCTCTTTCTCTCCCTCTCCTTTCCTCTTTGAAGTCAATCAAAATATACATATATTTTAAAAAAAATGCAATCAGCTACCATCTCTGGCTTTGGACAATGCCTTCCAGGCCCAAAAGAACTAAAAAAAGACAGCTCAGACCTTGGTACATGGTGAAAATCTCACCTTTGGTAAATGCAGACTTTCCATTCCTTGGAACGGAAAGACAAGCAGCGTGGATCTCCAAAAATCGTGACTTTTTTAAAATGCCATGGGACAAATTGTTAAAAGATTGGGACTGTCCCGCCAAAAGCGGGACGTCTGGTCACCTTAGTCTAAGGCAGTGGTTGGCAAACTCATTAGTCAACAGAGCCAAATATCAACAGTACAATGATCGAAATTTCTTTGGAGAGCCACATTTTTTAAACTTAAACTATATATAGGTAGGTACATTGTTATTAACTTAATTAGGGTACCTCTAAGCTGGCCTTGGCTAAAAACTCAAGGGGCCAAAGAGCCGCAAGTGGCTTGTGAGCCGCAGTTTGCCGACCACTGGTCTAAGGCATGGAAAGACAAGCAGCGTGGCTAGGGCCATGCGGACAAGGAGGATGTCAGGAGAAGATGTGGACAGAGACCAGCGGGGAGCGGGAACATACCGGGTGCGTAGTCTTTGGTAAAGAGTTTGGATTTCACTCCGAGGACAAAGAACTCCCCAGATATCACCTTGCACAGGCCAATCAAAAGTGCTAAGGTTAAACGGTTCTCCGAGCTGTGTGACTGTTTTCAAGTTACCTAACCTCTCTGGTCATAACGCGTAACTATCCTCACCTGCAAAACAGGAATAACGATAATACCTTATATGGGGGTTGCACTTATCAGAGGAGTCGCTTATACATGTAAAAAACACCTAAGCCAGACACAGGCACCTAGTAAGAGCTGGTTCTGGGTTCTCTGGTGGGACTCTGCCTTCCCAAACTCCATGTGTCCCCTAGGTAGCAGACAGGTCTCCTGGATCCGTGCAGTGCTATGAAGAGCCAAGGAGGAGAAAGAACGAGGCAAAATTAATTTGGAGCCAATACTGCTTGCAGCCATTACTGTGACAGGCACCAGATAAACACATAAGTAGAGGCGAAGGCTGCTCCCTCTCCAGCTGTTGCCATCAGCCACTTTAGACAATTATGCAGGCAGACGCATAACCTTTACATAATTAAGCATCCCCTGGCATTTTATTTGCAGCTCTCCGTTTTACCCCCCTCCCCCTCCTGTTCCGTCTGCCTTCAGCTGTGAAGGTCCAGCTGCCTGCCGCTTCCCTCGGATGAGCTGACTTACAGTAATTTTGAGTTAAGCTTTATTTTACAGTCTCTGTAAATAATGAGTCAGAGACAGACTCAATAAAAGGCAGCGCTGGCTGGAGCCGGGGCCTGACGGCGGGACCACAGGCAGGCCTTCAGGGGTTTGAGTGGCTGGCACAGAAGATCAAGGGGCGGGAGGAGGCGCGGAGCCCCGGCAGGGTAAGTCTCCCGGAAATGAAACGTTTGCCAGGCCGAGGGTAGGCATTTATGGCCGGAGCCTACTTCCCCTCCAAACTCAATGGTGTGAAATACAAGGCTGTTTCTGTTCTTCACCTTCCCTGTGCCCATGCCCTTGGCCATGCAACCCAGCACTCACTCTCGCTGGAGGGAGATTATATTCCCGCCCGCTGACCTTGGGCTTGACCATGTGACTTCCTCCAGCCAATGGGGCCTTAGCATGGTCCTGGGTAGGAGCTTAAGATATGCTTGTGCAGCTGGGTGTGGGCTTTTGCACGTCTGACACTGCTATAAGAAAAACATGTCCTGGGTAGCCCATTTCTCCGAGAGAGAGAGAGAGAGAGAGAGAGAGAGAGAGAGAGAGAGAGAAGAAGAAGAAGAAGAAGGAGGAGGAGGAGGAGGAGGAGGAGGAGGAGGAGGAGGAGGAGGAGGAGGAGGAGGAGGGGGGGGGGGAGGAGGAGGAGGAGGCGGCGGTGGCGGCGGCGGCGGCGGCGGCGGAGGGGGGGGGGAACAGGTAGAACGAAGGAGGAGAAGAAGGAGGTAGAATGAAGGAGGAGAAGAAGGAGGAGAAGGAGGAAGAGAAGGAGAAGGAGGAGGAGAAGGAGGAGAAGGAGGAGGAGAAGGAGAAGGAGGAGAAGGAGGAGAAGAAGGAGGAGGAGGAGGAGGAGGAGAAGGAGAAGAAGAAACAGGTAGAACCAACCTGAATCCAATTCTCAGAATGGAGCCAGGCCCGACCTAGATGGGTGGGATCCTACCAAACGAGACTGGATATTCTTATCATGTTGCCCATATCGCATGGCATTCAAAATACCCACTGGTGGCTTCCTCATCTGACAGTCTCTGCCCGAGGACTTCCATCAGGAAGTGGAGCGAGCACAGAAAAGGAACCGTCTGTCCATCATCCAGATATCATTGCTGGCATGTACACACAAGGAACTATTTGACATTGAAACTGGGTCTCAGAACTGTTGGACATTGAAACTGGGACTCAAACCTTTTTTGTTATTATATGTTTATTTATAGTCTGCAGTTGCGAGATTTAAAAAAAAAAGAAATGGAGAAAAAATAGATATGGAGGTAAAGAACCATTGAACAGACTGTCAAATTACAGCGGGAAGGCAGGGGAGATTGGGGGCGAGAGGATTGTTGTAAGAAATCAACTGAAGGACTTGTATGCATGCATATGAATAACAAATGGATACAAGACACTTGGGGCGGGGGGCAGGTGAAGGCACATGCTGGGGGGTAGGGGAGGCTGGGGGGGAGGTCAAGGGGGAAAAAAAGAGACATATGTATTACTATTTGTAATACTTCAAACAATAAAATTAAATAAATAAAAGAAGAAAAGAAAAGGAAGCAAGCGATGTGGGAATGGTGTGCTCTCCCAGTGCTCCTTCACTGTCTCTAAGCTCCTCAAGGCCTGGGGCAGGGTCTTATCCCTCGTGGCCTCCCACACCTAAGACAGTGCCTGCTTAATAATAATAATAATAATAATAATAATAATAATAATAATAACAGCAGCAGCAGCAGCAAGAGCCACAGCGTCAGTGAATAAACAGCTACTTTCTATTGAGTGCTTCCTAGGCGCCAAGCCCTGCACTGAGCTCTCTCCCAATACTATTTCCTTTGCTCATCCCAATCCATGACACGGGACTTGTCCCCATTCTTCAGAGGAGGAAACTGAGTCTTGGAGAGGTTGCCTCGTCAGCTCTTGACCTCCACGTGTACAGAGCGAGCCTTTCCATCTCCTCCCACATGGAGGGCTCCACTTCCTCCGACACAGCTCCCTCTCAGACGGTGTCTCTGAGGCACGTGGAACAGCTCTTCCTTGTCCTTTTCTGGTTGCTCACTTGGTCGCCCAAACCAAACAGTAAGATCCTAGCGGAAGGGATTGTGTCTTAAGAGCTTTGCCTGGGAGGTCACAGGAGTGTGGGTTCAAATTCTGGCTCTGCCATTTACTGGATGACGGTACAGTCAGAGAAACAGAACCAATAGGAGACTGGATGGATGGGTGATGGATGGATGGATGGATGGATGGATGGATATTTAAGATGAGGGATTGGCTGGGTCAATTACGGAGGCTGACAAGTTCCATGATCTGCCCTCTGCAGGCTGGAGGCCCAGGGAAGCTGGTAGTTCCAGTCCAAACCCAAATGCCTCAGAACCAAGGGAACCGATGTGAGACTCCCATGTGGCAGGCTCAGTCTGTCCAAAGGCCCAAGGACCAGAAGCAACAGTGTCCCTGAGTCCAAGGCCAGGAGAAGGATGTTCTTGCTCCAGGGAGAGGGAGGGAGGAAGAGAGGGAGAGAGAAAAATAGAGAGAGAGGAAATATGACCCCCTTCCTCAATGGATTGGAGAAGGCCGTCTGCTTTCCTCAGTCTACAGACTGCGTTAATCTCTTCTGGAAACACCCTCACAGACACACCCAGAAATGTTCTACCAGCTCCCTGGTCATTGCTTAGCCCTCCCTAGGGGATACATACAATCAACCATCACAATGACCAAGCCCTACAATCTCCTTACCCTCACTTCCCTCCCCTGCTAAATAGGAACCATAATAAAAGGAGAAACTCCCTCAACAGATTCCGTAGCCATTCCATTAACGACTGTTGCAGGTGGTGGGCACTGTGTCTGCAAAGATGATGGCCTCACAGCTTTACCCAGGCTCACACCCTGGCACAGCCTCACCCCTCCCGGCTGGGAGGCGACCTTCTGGCTTAAATACTGTGAGAAAAGCAAGAGGGATAAACATTCCTTAGCACCCAGCACCACAGAGAGACCATCAAGCTCTCATCGCTTACAGAACCCTGCTTGGCCTGCCTGAGATACCACTGCTCCTGCCTTCCATGACAAGCAGTATTTGCCAGACGATAATAATTTTGATACGCCATCGCACCATCTTCTCAGACCCATTGGCATCTTGCTGGATCCAAGGTGAGTGCTGGTGGGTCTGCCCTGCACCCACCCCTCCCAGCCGACACCCTTCAAAGGATGGGGCTGGACACTCTGGGTGTCTGCACTCCTCGGATGGCACTTCCAGCCTGTTCTCACACAGACCGGTCCGCAGGCTGCAGTGTAAGCCGTGATTTCTCATTCGTATTCCAGCCTGGACTCTGTACTCCAACACCCCATCACTCCTCCTCCTCCTCCTCTTCGCTACCCCGTTACAGGGATCCGGATCCTCTCCCCAGGGCGCCTTCTGGCTTCAGCCATCACTCTCACTTAGGCAAACCCTATCTCTGAATTTCGTTCCTCTAATTTATTCCCCCATAAATCAATCCTCCTTCCTTGGCCACCGCTGTTCTGTCTGGATTATCCTTTAGTCGTTTATTCATTCCATCCAGTTGTGTATCCCACAAATGGCTATTGAGTGCCAACTACTAACTGGGTGCTGAGGACAGAACGGTGAGTGAGGAGAGGCAGTGAACTGCCCACATGCACCAAGTGTGGACTGGGGCCTGGTATGGGGTTGTTGGGGTTCAAATTCACCTGTCAGCTGAGTGACCCGGAGCCAAGGAACTAACCTCTCGGGACCTAATTTTCTTCATCCATAAAACGTGGCTAATAGTTACTGCCTCTTGGGATTCTCGCACGGTTGGAGTGAAGGATGTGTGTAAAGTGCTCGGAGAAGTCCCCGGCACACAGTTAACACTCCAATGACAGTTCCCACTTAATACAACTCCAGCTACAACGACCACTGTACCTGCGGAGGGAAATACATTATTATTCTGGCGGAGGAAATTGCCGCTGGATTTATGAGGAGCGGTACGTGGTATGATGAAGTCATCCAACGAGGAAGGGAACTGGCCACTTTTTAAAAAATGGTCCCTCTATCATCACACAGCTGTGTCTTTTTTCCACATTTGTTTCTCGGCTCTTCCTGCAGGAACATAAATCCCGGGGAGGCAAGGAGTATCACACACTACTCTCGGATTTGTCCCCGGACGAGAAATATGGCTGAAGGAGTCTAGGTAGTGAATTTATTAAAAGCAAAGCAGACGGGGGTGCCAAGACAACTCAGTGGGGAAAAGAATAACCCTTATTCAACAAAAGGGGATGGGATAACTGGATGTCCACACGCAAGGGAAGGAAGTTCGAGTATTAAATCACATCATCCATAAAAGTGAACTAAAAATGCACCACAGTGCTGGAAAAAACAAAACAAAACAAAATAGGAGTAATCTCTGGTACCTTGGATTAGGCAATGATTAGCTATGCTACCCAAAGCACAAACAACAAAAGAAAAAAATAGATGAGCTAGACTTCATCAATATAAAAAACTTGTGCTGCAAATGAAAGTCAAGAAAGTGAAAACAATATTCACAGAATGGGAGATAATGTTTGCAAATCATATGTGATCAATAACTTGTTTGAAGAATATATTAAAGAAAAACCTCAACAATAAAAAGACAAGTAACCCATCTTTTAAAAAGTTGGCAAAGGATTTGAATGAATAGTTCTCTAAGTAAGATACACAAATGGCCAAAAAGGACATGAAAAGTAGTTCAACATCATTCGTCATTAGCAAAATGCAAGTCAGAAACCACAATGGGGTGCCACTTCACACCGAAGGGATGGCTATAATAATATAATAACAAAAGCAAGTGTTGGTGAGGATGTGCAGAAACCAGAACCCTGTGGGTGGTCATGCAAAATAGTGCAGCCACTTTGGAAAACTGTCTGGCAGTTCCTCAAAGAATTAACCACAGTTAGTTACTATATGACCCAGCAATTCTGCTTCTAGGTATACACCCAACTTCTACACATTTCATATAAATAGAACCCTATAGTATGGCTCTTTTATGACTGGCTTGTTTTACTTAGCATAATGTTATTGAGGTTCATCTATGGTGTAGCAGTAATTCATTTTATTTCTGATGAAAGAGCAATCACATCTCCTCCAGCATTCTGAAACTCACCACCAGCATTTCCCAATGCCCCCTCTCTCCCCTACATTTCTCAACCACTGCTGGTTAGGTATCCCTGTAACTAGACACCCTTCAACATAACTCATTGTCGCTGGCCTTCAATAACTCCTGTCTCCACAGAACCCTGATCACACTCATTCGCATTTTCCAGATTTCTTCAGAGAGGATATAAACGTCTTACAGAATCATCTCCAAATTTTCCTACCAGATTGAGAGCTGAAGGGTCGACCAAGCAGAGAACCACCACCAACTAAGGCATTTCGCTAATGTTCACTCTGCCCGTGAAGTGACAGAGCCCGCTTGGGGCCACAGTCCCACGGACACGGCTAGAGCAGTGGCCATCACACACACTGTCAGACTGAGTAGGAGCCAGAGGCTCCAGCAGAAGGTCAGCTCCTGGTCAGCTGGGGAGCCACATGCTTCAAGTCCCCTCTAGCTGAGTGGTCCTAAACACAATGGTAGGTTCTGATTCAAATAACTTTAAAAATATATATATTTTTATTGATTTCAGAGAGAAAGGGAGAGGGAGAGAGAGAGAAACATCAATGATGAGAGAGAGTCACTGATTGACTGCCTCCTGTGTGCCCCTCACTGGGGATCGAGCCTGCAACCCAGGTATGTGACCTTGACCAGAATCCAACCTGGAACCCCTCAGGCCACAGGCCGGCGCTCTACCCACTGAGCCACACTGGCTAGGGCTAATTCAAAATCACTTTTAATAAAAAAACAATGAGGAGCAATGATGGAAACAAACAAACAAAAAAGACAATAAACAGAACCAAGATTACTTCAGAAATCCAGTAAATTAGTCGAGTTCCTTCTAGTTCCTGCGTCACGGCTCAGTTCACATCCCCGTTTTAAATATAGCCTGCATTAAATATAACGTGAAGCCATATTTTAACACCCTGTTTTGCAATTCTAATGGAAAACACGCCATAAATTAGTCTGAGGCGAGGCATCTTTTGCAACTACCTCCAAATGTGACCGCCTAGAAGGGGTGAGCAGGGACACCACAGACCTGTTTTCTCCTTTTTCTCCCACCTCACAACGTCTCTTCGAAAAATCCCACAGTCTGCCGAAACCAGTTTGGCTCAGTGGATAGAGCATCGGCCTGAAGACTGAAAGGTCCCAGGTTCAATTCCGGTCAAGGGCATGTATTATATTGTACCTTGGCTGCGGGCACAACACCATTTGGGGGTGTGCAGGAGGCAGCTGATTTATGTTTCTCTCTCATCATCCATGTTTCTAGCTCTCTTTCCCTCTCCCTTCCTCTCTGTAAAAAATCAATAAAATATATTTTTTTAAAAAGCCCCACAGTTATAAGGCAAGGCTTTTTTCTGCCTGAGAAACAATCCAAGTCCTTTCCTCCAAACGAATCAAGATGGACACCTGGCTTTTAAACGGTGCCGATCTCAGAAACGGGGCAGCCAACACTCTCGGGGTCTCTCCGTCAGGTATGCACCCCGATGTCCAGCACTTAACACTCTGTGGCATGAACAGAGGGGACGATGGGACTCTCCTCTGCGATTAGCCCATAAGGCGGCTTCTGGAAGGTCACGCCCGGGAAGTCACGGACACCTGAGCACCCCCACCCTCGCCTCGAATGGCGGAGGCTCTGCTCCACCCCCACCTGTACCTGAACAGCCACCCTCTGGAACATTCCACAGCCAGCCCCACTTTTCTTCAGGCCAGAAAGAACTGTCATCCTGATCAAACTCCACAATGAAGGCGAAAGCTCGGCTCTCAGAGGCTCACAACAGGTTCACAAGAAATGAGGCAGACACAAAAAGATGGGCAGAGCCTCTTTAAGCAGACACCGAGGGGCTGAGAGGGGCGGGCCCTGCTGGAGAGGTGCCTCAGTTTCCCCTGCTGGAGCCCAATCGGTCAAAGCACACACAGAGCTTCTCTCCTCAGCAGTGTGACTCAGTGCCACCCAGTAAACATCTGTGGCTCATCGCTCCCCATTTAGCCCCCGCCCCCCTCTTTCTGCCTTTCCGCAAGGCTCCATGCAACCTTTTCCAAGTTCATGGCGCTGATCAAAGGGGGCCTGTGCACTCCGGGCCGTCCCCTCCAGCGGAGACATTAGCTACCGGAGATGGAGCGGCTCCCGGGAGTTCTCCGGACCGTACCTAGCACCTGGCAGTGTGCCCTGCAGAGGGAGACCTTCAGCAAAAGCTGACCCCCCGATGCCAGCTGGAGCCACGCACACTTCACCGAGGGCGCGAGGCCTCCGGGGAGAGAACTCACAGAGGAGGTCGCGGCAAGTGGCATCCCGTGGCGTTCCAGAGCCAAAGGGTAACCACGGATAACCTGCTGCATTGCCAGAGAGAAACAAGGAGGGAATGAAAAATAGGTGCCTGGGGGCGGCGGGAGCTGGGGGGGGGGAGTGAGAGGGGAAGGGTTGGTAAGATATTTGCAACATCAGAGCACATGACCACTTTTCCCAGACCACAGAGCTCCCAGGGAGCCAGACTGGATCCAAAAAAAGAAGGGTCATTACTGGCTTGCATAACCCAAGGAAGATTTTTCAAGCCACTCCAGTCAAGGGCGGGAGGGTGGGAATGTCTGGCCCACCGTCATCCCCCCTCCCCCACAATGCTGATCCTGGAGAAGCCACAGCACCCATTGTACCCCAGCCCCCTGCGTGGTGTCCCCAAGTCTCACTGAGATTCCCCCTCCCCGTGGGAGAGCAGAGCCCGGTAAGACCACGGAGAACCAGATCCTCACGGTGTGCAAGGACAGCCAGCCCCGGCTGTGAATTCCCTTCTGGCATCTCACTCCTCCTCTGGCTTCACCTTCCTACCGAACCAGGCAGGGCGGGGAGGAGAGGGGGCCTCCACAGCCGGCCTCACCCACCCTGGCAGCTCCATGTCCCTGCACGCCCCCTGCCCCCCTCTAGCCATAAGGAATCCCTGTCTTTGAATATGCCACTTCCTCTGGCTCCATGCCCAGCCTCAGGCTTGCCTACGGGTCCGTTTTTGTTTGTCCTTAAAGACTGGGCAGAGATTTCATTTCTCTGAGGCCTCTGCCATATTCCCCTAGGGAAACGCCGTTCCTGGCTGCCCCTCACGTCCTACGTCTCCCACGGCCTGCTGCTGGCTCCACCACAGCATGTACCATGCGTTAGGGTCATTGTCTGTAGGGCAATGTGTTCCTCCCTTGCAGACCGGGAGCCCCTTGGACCTGAGCGTGTGCTGTATTTCTTCCAGAACCTGGGTGGGGCCGGGCCATAGCAGGGGCTGCACAAATAACTGGAGTTTGGATGAATATGAAGAAGAGCCAAGAGAAGAAAGGACTCGGGGGCAGTGTGGGGAGCTGAGGGCCACGGGCTGTCCACGGACTGGAAGGATACAGGTCCCCACATAAGCACAGCACAGCAGTCTCCTGGCTAAGAACCAGCAGAGCAGGCAGACAGCAAGGCCTACCCTCGGTCCCACGGCCCTGAAACATGGTGGGTCACCTCCGGAGGAGGCACACTCTACTGGTGTCCAGGCCGGACTCTGCCACATGCCCCGGGGAGGGAGGAGTAGATAAAGCCGGGGGCCAAGAGAGGGCAGAGAGGGGCAACGGGCCCAAGGAATGGGGGAGACGAAAGAAAGAGCTCTGAGATTAGCACGCTGGCTACAAGATCAGGAGGCAGTGACTGATCTGAAAGGGGAGAATCCTGCCTTTTCTCGGATAAGGGGCACGTTAGGATTCCTCCAATTCCTATTGCAGTGGCTAACGGCAAGGACAATCTGGTGATGCAAACACCGGGTCGCTAAGGAGACACCCCCCAGGTACCACAAGGCAGCAATCAACCGCTCCACCCTCCTCCTGCTTCTTCTAACGATGTCAGCGTTCTGGCCTTTCCCAGTTCAGCTGGGCCTCACATGCTGGCGTTAAAGTGGAAAAAGGGCTTCCCATTCCTCCAGGAGTTTCCTTCCGAGTAGAGCCAAACGAATGCTTTCTGGGTGATGATTTTTCCAAATATAGCAGGCTAGTTTTTAAGTTGATAATTTTGTATGGCCCATGAGTGAGGTTATAAATATCCAACTAGCCCTTGAAGAAAAAAAGCTTCCTAAATGCATCTACTTTCAAATCTATCTATCTATCTATCTATCTGTCTATCATCTTTCCCATTCATACTTGAAAACTAAAAATTTGCACTTTTCCCATCTGACTGCTCACCATGACTTCTCTAGAAATGAGCTTGGGCTGCGAGTGGGTGTATCTTGCGACAGGAAGCAAAGGTGTCTTCCAAAAGCATCCCTCCTTCACTCTCACCAGCTCGCCTGGGGGAGCCGGGAGCAGGGAGCACGCACAGCTGGCCCGTCGGAGGGCAGCCTCCCAGCCCCTAGGATCAGCATCCCCGTGCCATGCACGCTGCCATAGCTATTCCGACCCCCTGCAACCCTTACCCAGTTTGTCACCAAATCTCACGATCCAAGCCTCAAATACTCCCTGAAGCCATGGCCCTGTCCATCCTGCGGCTTTCACCTCCACGCGTCTCCTGGTGGCTTCCCACTGCCCATAGGACCAAGTTCAAAATCCTTACTGTGGCTTCCCGGGCCCCCATCCACCAGCCACTGCTGATCTCCCCGGCTCCTCCCAGCTTACTCTCGCTGCCCACCACAGGGGAGCCACGCTTCCCTTCTCCAAAGGCACGGAGCTATCTCTCATATTCTCTCTCTCTCTCTCTCTCTCTCTCTCTCTCTCTCTCTCACACACACACACACACACACACACACACTTTTGCAGAAAAAACAGCACACGCTGGCACTGTTAGCGTTTGATGAGATGCCAAGCCCCTCAGCGGCTTTCCAAAGGCTCCTGAGGCGTTATCACCAGAATGCAGCAGGCCAGATAAAGGCTCTGCAACCCGCAGCCAAGACACGCAGTCCACGCCCCCCCCCCCCCCCCCCCGCCAGGTGCCTCTGTGGGAGGGAGAACGCCCAACGTCCCTCCCCTGTAGGCAGGCAGCAGGCAGCGTCGGTCTTTCCTCTCAATAGAACAACCTGGGTACACAGAGTGGGACCACGTGACAATCTTCAAACCCACCGCCCCGACGGGTCACGGGACCCAGAGCTGGGCCTGGTGTTCTGGGCTCAACGCCGTGATGACCAGACGGCAGTATCGGGGCGATGGGGGCCATGGGGGGTCACGGAGAGCATTGCTTTGCACACTGAGCGGCCCGAGTTCCCATCCTGGCTTCACCTCTCTTCGCTGTGGACGTGGCACAGCCATGGACACCTCTCTGTTCCTCGGGTTCTTCATCTAGAAAACGGGCTCATTTTCTGTGAGACGGCCCCTCTCACGGAGACTCTGAGGACTGAGGGATGATGCCGGTAAAATACCGGGACTGGTGCCTGCCATTCGGTCAGTGCTCAGTCTGGCCGGTCCCTATAACACCCTACCTGACCTCCTCACAGAGTTGACACCTTGCCATCCCCTGCGTCTCCACGGCGCTCTGGGATAGGACAGTCAGACTGGGGCCCGGGGGAGAGGTGTTCAGTGTATTAGTGATCTATCACCAATGCATGACAAGTCAACCCCAAACTCAGAGGCTTAATTAAACCAAACGTTTTTCATCGCCCAGTTTCTCTAGGTCATAAATCCAGGAGCAGCTTAGCTCTGGCTTAAGGCCAAGGTCAAAGTGTCTGCAGGGCCTTGGATAGCTGGAGGTTTCCCCAGAGGGGAGCCACTTCCAAGCTCACCACGTGGCTACTAGGAGGCTTCAGCCCTTTGCTGGCTACTGGTCAGGGCCTATCATGAGGCTGGTGAAAACATGGCAGCTTCATCGGGGGGGTGTAGGGGGGGAGCAGAGAAAAAGAGGAAAGCAGATGCCAATCTGTGTAATCTAATCTTGGAACCGACATACCACCCACTCTGATGCTGTCATCTTTGTTAAAAAGCAAGGCACAGTTTGTACAGCTGTGTTCACAGCAGCACTGCTTACCGTAGCCAAAAGGTGGAAGCAACGTGAGTGCTCATCAGCAGGTGAGTGGGCAAGCAGAGCGTGGTGCGGGCACACAACGGGGTACTGTGCCGCCTTAATTAACAAGGAAGGAAGTTCTGACACCTGCCACAGCCCGGATGAAACCTTGAAGGCATTACACTGAGTAACGAATAAGCCAGTCAGCAAAAGACAAATCCTGAATGATTCCACTTACATGAGATACCTAGAGAAGTCACATTCATAGAGGCAGAACGGAGAATGGAGGGGGCCAGGGCCTGGGGGCAGGAGGAGGGACTGGGGCCTTTTTAAATGGGTACAAAGTTCCAATGGTGGGAGATGGAATAGATCTGGAGACGAGGGTGCAATGATGTGAATGTACTTTAACACAACCAAACTGTACACTCCAAAATGGTTAAGGTGGTATGTTTTACGTTATGTGTATTTTACCACAATTATTAAAAAAAAAAAGAAAAAAAAAAAAAAAAAAGAAAAAAGAATGAGCTCCAGAGCTGCTTTCTGCACACATTTCGGCCGAGGCTATGTGGATGCACATTTTGCCTGTCCTTGTCTCTGGACCTCAAGCATACAGATTCAGGTGGAACACCATCCCTGGTTTGTGAGCCACCGTCACCAGTGGTCTATGAATGACCCACACATTCATTTTTAATGACGTGACAAGCACCAACTTAAACAAAAGCCAGGACCTTGAAAAGAACCTGCATCTGACTTCATGGAGCCCACCCCACCCATCCATCCCACCTCCTGACAGGAGCTAGCCAGTCACATCTGTCCCTGGCCTTTCTTTTTGCAGTTTTATCACGTCTAGAAACTGTGGTGCAGTCCCACAGTGGAATACTGAATCACAGTCAAGAAAGTGAACTCTACCAGTAAACTATAATAGGGGTGAATCACAGCAATAAAACATTAATTAAAAATAAAAAGGTAAAGCTCACATTCAGGGGGTACTAGTTTATACCCGAAATATATACTTCTTAGGTTGCCTTAAAATGAACGTACATTCTTACGTCTTTGTATTTTGGCCTCACCACTGAAGAAACTACATGTTTACAGGAAAACAGTCAATGAGTTAAGAAAGGTACCCGGTCAGGTTACCCCCCGTGTTCTCTAAAATGCTCATCTTTCCGCCCCAAATGGCATCCCCCGGCTTCCAGAAAACAGTTCTGAGGCCGAGAGCCCGGAGAGGAGCAGGCGACCCACACAGAGAAAACAGGAAACACACACACACACACACACATACGGAAAATGTCCGCTTTGCTCATCATCCGAGAAACGCAGATGAAAGCAGGTGGGAGGCCATCATTCTGGGCCTGCAAAATTAGCAAAAAATGGAGAAAACCGGACTGCGGCAAACGCCTGGGGTATCCCAGGGAAACTGACGTGTGCAGACAATGTGAGCCGCCGGGTGAAGCCAAAAAATGATTCCCAACACACCACGCCCATGGCCCACCCGTAGAACTCATCCCGCACGAGAAATCCAACGTAAGGAACAGCCTTGAGGGCCCCCGATGATGCAGCGACTCAGAAAGCCACAGCAGAGGCCGGCAGGGCATCCCATATGCTACTTAACACGAGAAGAACAAAAGGGACGGTGCTTCTAGTTGGCACCACGTCTGCAAGGGCTGTGGGGTCAAGTGCAAGCATGAACACAGTGCGCACGTGTGGAGGTGGGCCCGGGTGTCTGTCCTCCCGCCCCGGGTGCCCGTGGGTGGGGCTGAGATCTGCGATCCTTGGTGAGCGCCGGGCGGCCCCTACCTTGCGAGCTCTCGCAGCTTTCCTCGTCGCTGTTGTCCTGGCAGTTGTTCTGGCCGTCGCAGATGAAGCTCTTGTCGATGCAGAGCCCGTTCTTACAGTGGTAGCGGGCGGTGGAGCAGAGCAGAGGGTTTGCTGCTGTGAAGGGAAGAGAGAGCCGGTCACCAGGGAGCCAGCCAGTCCCGGGGGACCCCCAAACATCCTCCCGCCAGCAGGGTGTCCTGCTCTGGAGGCAGTGAGCTCACCCCCGATCAGAGCCCGTCCTGGGAGCCTGGACAGACAGTGACCTCGGCAGGACTCCCTCCTCCCTGTTCCAAAAGCAACTTCGCCCGAGCCACCAAGCTGGTGCCCTGTAACCATGCCAACACCGGGCTGGTGCCCTGTGACCATATCAACACAGCCAGAGGGCACTGCCTGGCCCCCGGGTCAACCTGTAGGCAGCCCAGCAGCCTGAGGGGCCTGGGCCAGATGGGAAAGTCCTGGCAGAGTTGCAAGTGGAATGCACATGCTACAAACATGTGTTCCTATGTGTACATGTGTCTATGAAGATGGCTCATATCTTCAAGACGAACTAAGGCTGACCAGACCGCGTAAGACACAGCTCTGTTAAAGAATCCAGACCGAAGACCCAGTCACTGGCGGGTATGAACACATGTAACAGAAAGGATCAGAAGCCAGAATACATAAGGAACTCCAGGCACTGGAGCATGAGACACACAGGACAGTAAAGCCAGGAGGAGCTGAGGCGGGGACCCAGGAACCCCTGGCACCCAGGGAGGGATGCCAGGAACTGGTCCCGGAGCTAAGCCGGACCCTCCCGGCTCCCTAACCGTGGGCCAGCACCCTAATTTTTTGTGCATCGTTATAGTTCCCTTCATCCAGTGGTCTCTCTCCCTTCTCTGCAGTCTAAGGAGCCCATTGACCTAACTGGTCAGCCTGCTTGGCTACCGGGGGTTGGCAACTGGCCGGTGTGGGGGCCACCACAAAACTATTTAACGACAACGTAAGCAAATCTCTACAGAAAAACCAGTGTTTCTACAGCACAATCGGCCTCATTCCTGGTGGGGCAGCTCCCACAAGGCTCTTCGGAGCTCTGTTTTAAATCAGTGAAGTAGCAAAGGAGAACGCCCTCGGATCCCAGCCCTGACAGGCACTAGCTGTGCAATCTCGGGCAAATCTGTGGGCAGGACCAGCCACTTGATTTTCAGGGCTCAGTGCGAGCTGGAAAACGTAGGCCAACTGTTGGAAAATTATATAAAAATTCAAGAAGCTAAATGCAGCCGAAACCAGTTTGGCTCAGTGGATAGAGTGTCGGTCTGCAGACTGACAGGTCCCAGGTTCAATTCCGGTCAAGGGCATGTACCTTGGTTGCGGCACATTCCCGGTAGGGGGTGTGCAGGAGGCAACTGGTCAATGTTTCTCTCTCATCGATGTTTCTAGCTCTCTGTCCCTCTCCCTTCCTCTCTGAAAAAATATCAGTAAAATATATTTTAAAAAAAGAAAAGAAGGCAAGTGCAGGGCGTAAAAGCAAGCGTGGTGGTTCCCTTCCTTCTAAGGTAAGCACAGGCCCTGTAGGACGTGCTGGTCGCAGGCCCGGGAAGCTGGCCAGGCTGCGGACGGCACTAATGTGAGCATGACCCGAGAGGACAGGTGAGGAAGTGTGCGGGGCGGTCTGACACCTGGCACAGCACGGGGAACAGTCCCCTAGGGCTGCCCGGAGGTGGCGCTCTCTGAAGGAGCAAATTGGTGAAGATGAAGGGGGCTCATCCTGGAACATGGGGATGCACTGAGCCCACACCTGGATGACACGAGTGGGAAGAGCACCAGAGTGGGAGGCCGGCCCAGGCAGGAGAGTGCGATGGGGTCAGGGGCAAGGAGATCTGGGGTCTCCTGGGGCAACAGCTCTCATCTGTCTTCCCGTGTGCCTCACTGAGCCATAGTAAGGCAGGCGGAGATCATGGCTGCAGGGACTGTGAATTCATGGGGTCCACATGCCCGAAAAGCCGCAGGGTTCTTCTTGAATGAACTGGGAAAGTTTGAAGTGAAAGGTCCGAGGACGGGGAGGGGGAGAGAAAGCCAGGGCTCTCAGTTCTGAAGAGGACGGTCCAGTGCAGAACCCAACAAAAACACTCTGGCCTGGAAACGGGAGTTGTAAGTCTCTACATCACATGTGTCAAACACAAGGCCCGCGGGCCAAATCCAGCCCGCCAGGCCTTGCAATGTGGCCCGCACCGCGCTGTCATCACTGCACTCCGCTGTCAGTTTATGACATTGTCAGTTTATGACTGTTCAGTAAACCATTCGGCCCGCGATTTAGGCTGGATTTTAGATTTTGGCCCCTTCTCTGATTGAGTTCGACACCCCTACTCTACATCGCTGTGGCCCACAGAATGGTTCAACGTGATGGGGCTGAGACTAAGGTCTGACTCCAGCCAAAATCAAAACGGAGAAACCCAAAACCTCAAATCACATCCGGTTTCTGTCCAAGGCAGCCCTCCAAACCCTCCCTGCCCCACCACGGTGGCCTTCAGCTTCCCTGGGACTTTGCGGGTCACGTCTGCACGGCCACAGCCAGGGCAACCATCAGCTCTAAAGAGCAGCCTCGGGAGGCCACTCGAATTGCTCCAAGACCGGCTGATAGCAAGCCTCTGTGACTCTCCTAGTGGGGAAGGCTGTTTTCCACCAACCTCACTGCCACCGCTGGCGACCACTTCCTTTTCTTCACCCTCAGACTCTCACAAAGGTAGATGGTGCAAGCCTTCCCAAGAAAAAGAAGCCGTGTGTGCGCGCGCATAGGCACATGCTACTAACATGTGTACATATGTGTGCATGTGTCTATTAAGATGGCTCATATCTTCAAGATGAACTAAGGCTGACCAGACCATAAGACACAGCTCTGGTAAAGAATCCAGACGGAAGGCCCAGTCACTGGCGGGTATTAACACATGTGACCGAAAGGATCAGAAGCCAGAAGACATAAACTCCCGTCACTCCAAAGCAAAAAGGCAACTCAGTAGGGAGATGGCAGAGGATATGATGAGCAGGCAACTCCCACAAGGACAATGGTCAATAGCAACCTGAAACCCTGGAGGCTGACCTGTAATGAAGGTCCACGTTAACCGCACCAGGCGCCCAGCTTAAGGTCTGAGAACGCCAGGCTGCTGGCAGGATGTTCGGGGAGAGGAAGTCTCACAGACAGCAGGTGGGAGTGCAAATTGGCGGGTCCGCCTAGGAGGCCAGCTTAGTGACAGTCAGTCCAATTTAAGGTGCAGATGAGCATCCAGCTAGCCGCTCTATGGAGATTTTGAGGAAAAGAGAAAGTGCTACCGAGCACTGTGTGTAAAATATTAAAAATTTTAAAATGGCCCAAATGTCACCCATAGAAGAATAGCTACAGTGTGCTAGATTGCCGCATCAGATGTCTACCGGCAGGGCTGGGCTCACATTTTCTGTAAAGGGCCAGACAGCAAATATTTGAGGTTTTGCTAACCCTTCGGTGTTTGTCTTACCTACTCCACTTTCCCACGGTAGTGCAAAGGCAGCGACAGAAGATTCGTAAACAAAGGACGTGGCTGGGTTCCAATAAAGCTTTATTTACAAAAGCAGGTAGGAGGCCAAATTTGGTCCAGGGGCCATTGCTCGCCAACCCCTGCTCAACGGTAGTGAAAAATGAATGAACTGGAGACAAGAAGCCCAATTTTCATAAATATAATAGTGAGGGAGAAAAGCAAGTTAGGGAAGAATATGTACAATACTGTGCCACCTGCGTGAGGGTACCCATGCAAAAGAATGCTACTTATGGTCAATGGACACAAAAACATCTACTGAAAGAATAAAAACTTGCAGTGAAAGAAACAAGGCTATAAATTCAGGATGGTGGGTGCCCCAGGAGAGAAAGGTAGGATCTGAGAGGGAAATAACTGCAGGCTTGTAATGATATGTGATAGCATCTTATTATTTTATATTCTGAGGCAAAAAAAAAAAAGCAGTATTGGTAATATGATTTTTTAATTGAGATATAATTGACAAAGAACATTATGTTAGTTTCAGTGTACAACAGAATGATTTGGTATTTGTATATATTGCAAACAGATAGCCTCAATAAGTCTAATTAACATCCATCACCATCCATGATTAAATTTTGTGTCAGTGTTACAAAAATTTTTTTGTGATGAGGCCTTTTCAGATCCTTATACTCCTGGCAACTTTTAAATAGACAATGCAGCCAAAACAGGTTTGGCTCAGTGGATAGAGTGTCGGCCTGTGGACTGAAGGGTCCCAGGTTCGATTATGGTCAAGGGCATGTACATTGGTTGCAGGCACATCCCCGATGGGGGGTGTGCAGGAGGCAGCTGGTGGATGTATCTCATCGATGTTTCTAGCTCTCTATCCCTCTCCCTTCCTCTCTGTGAAAAATCAATAAAATATGTTTAAAAAATAAAAAAATAGACAATGCGATACGATTAACTATAGTTAATATAGTTGTATATATGTTATCATAATGTAATGCAGCATTAATAATACGACATAGTGTTGTTAACTATAGTTAATGTAGTTATGACAACAGAATAGTAACTATAGGTCATTATCATTACTAAAGCGGGGGGTACTGGGAACACAGACATACTTTCAATTTTCCTTTTTCCTTTTCACTACATTTGGAAGACTTCACTGAAAAGTTTTAAGAGTCTAGTCTGGCAGACATGTTTTAGTGATTGTTCCCTTTCCTCCCCCCCTCCCCCATGATCCTCTTGGGCTCACACACACCTGTTTTTGGTGTCTTTCACAGTTAGGTACCCAGTTGCCTAGTTGACGCGCTTGAAAACCATTACACCTGGACTCCTCCTTGCCAAAGGCTCTTTATGAAACATCACCTCGCCCTTGTCCCCCAATGCAGGCAGAGAAAACAGGTGAGGGTGCTGGGGGAACACTCCCCCACCCTGCAGAAGGCCAGGAAAAGGCCTGGGAACCGTCGGAACACACAGGGTCCATGCCCTCCTGGGAGCTCCGGGGAAGGGCCCTGGGCCTCCCTTCCTTCAGGGCCTGCCGATTCTGTTTATGCAAATTCGAATGAGGTGTGTGTTCTGGTTCCCAGGGACACAGCAAATTAGAAGGAAAACTAAAAAAAGCTATAAAAACAACCACTTAAGAATGCCACAAACAGAGCAGCCTAAGATAGCTTTGGAAGAAACCAGAATGTTGTAAAAGGAGCCAAAGGCAGCCCTGGATCACAGCCCAGTCTAAAAATGAATGCCCCTAAAAAAAGCCCCCCGCTTTCACCAGCTAAGCACGGGTGCAACACATCTCAGAGAAATCCCTGTCAGCACTGGTCCTCCAAACCTCCAAAGCATACATGGTCAGTTCCTAGGCCAACTCACTGACTGGGGCGGCCTAACTCCCCGACACCCCAAGACTGCTCAAGTCCCAGGCACTGCTTCCTGGGCCTCTGCAGCTATGGACCAGACTTCGCCCGGCTTCCAGGCCCAGTGCGTGCGTGGGACTGCGGTGCAGGATCCAGGCTCAGGGCAGGCAAGGGTCAAGGCCAGAGGGCCCTGTGGTCTCTTGGAACCTGAAATATAATAGTAACGGCTCAGTAGCCTGCTCATAAACTGGCCAGGAAGCGCTTTGAACTTGAGGATGTTTTGTCTCCGCAGCTTCTGTAATCTGAGTTTTCTTTGTCCTTGCTAAAGTGTACCAGCCACTGGAAAAAATGTACTGTTTTTCTCAGCTCACCAGGGAGCGGAACAATGTGTTTTACAGTATTTATTTCAAGGGCAAGGAGGAAAACCGTCTGCAGAGTCCATTTCAAAAACTCAGCTGCGGACTTACTAGCTCCTCTGTTATGACCACAACAAACGGGGGATGGTTTCCCGGGACTGAGCTCTGCAGAGAGAACTTGCCTCCCTACAGGGGGCGGGTGGGTGGGCCGAGTTATGAGTTACGGTTGGCTCGGTGGTTAATTGAATTGGTGGCATTTACTTCCACCGCATCTGAAGGGCCAAGGGCCCACTGCCATCGCCCAAAACCAACTGGCCAGCTTCAGGGCAGGAAGTGAAGCAATCTGGCTCCAGTAAGACCCACAGAATGTAATCGCCTTTAATTCACTTAGAATCTATGAAGTCAGTCCCTCTTCCATCGCAAAGGCTTCTTGACAACATTCACCAATGAGAGAGCTCTTGTCACCAGGCCTCACGCTTCTCATCTGTTCCCCATCCCATAGTGGTTACCCCTCACTTCCTCTACCTGCATCCCAGCCTCAAGGGGGCTCTTGTCCTCCCAGCTCCATCTCCCTGGAAACCAGGCAACTGGTGGAAACAGCTGCCTCGAGACGTCCTCTGGTCCAGGACCGAGGGCTCCTAGCCCCAGCTTCTCTGCGAGTCATCGCCCCACTCACAAGCATGATTCTTTGGTGGCAAAGGATACTCAACAGACAACAACACCAAGATCAGACAGATGTTGAAATTATGCGATGAAGACTTCAAAGCAGCTATTTTACAAATACTCAAACAAGCAATCACAAACACTCTTGAAACAAATGGACCATAGCAAGTCTCGGCAAAAAGCAGAAGCTGGAAAGAAGAACCAAGAGGAAATTTTAGAACAAAATATAGGAGCCAAGATAATAAAGAACCACACTAGATGGGCTTGAAAGCAAAAAGTAAAGTTGACAAAAGATGGGAATTATCCAGTCCAAACAATAAAAAGACAAAAGCACTGATTTAAAAAGTGAGCAGAGCTTCAGGGGCCTCTGGGGACAGTTAACAAAAGGACTCAAGTTGTGTTGCCAGAATCCCACAAGAAAAGGAGAAAAGATGAAGCACTTTAAAAAAAAATATATTTGAAGATATAATAGTTTAAAATGTACTGAGTATGGAAAAAGACAAAAACCTTCCAATTCAAATAGAACTCTCAAGAGATGAACTCAAAAGGAATCCACATACCCAGACACGCTATAATCTAACTGCTGGAACTAAAGAAAAAAGACCTTCAAAGCAGCCGGAGAAAAAAAAAATGATATATTCTCTACGGAGAAACTATCGGAATGACTGCACAAACTTCTCTCCCTGGAAACCGTAGACGCTAGAGGAAGTGGCACAGCATTTTCAAAATGCTTAAAGAAAAGAAATGAACTGTCAACCCAGAATTCTATAGGCAGTAAAAATATCCTCGAGGAGTGACGGTGAAATAAAGACATTCGCAGATGAAGGAAAATGAGGAGAACCCGGTGCCAGCAGACCTGCTTTAAAAGAACTGCTGCGGGAAGTTCTCCAGACACGAAGGAAATGATACCAGCAACATCAGGAATGAAGGAGCAGCAAACAAAATAGTAGCTGTCTTGCCCTGTTCCCCCCAAACCCCCCACACTCTGGAGCACTTTAAAATGTATTTGAATGTTCTAAGCAAACATCAAAAAGCAGTCCTTGAGGATTTTTAAATGTATATAGATGCACTAAAGACAACTATTACAAAAAGCAGTCATTTTCAACCGGTGTGCCGCAAGAATTTTTAAAACATGCAAATCCCTGACTAATCAGTCAAGGGCATTGACCTTTTCCCCCTGAGACTGTCAAATAGAAAAATGACAACAGCCAACACAACCATAGCCATCCGGTGCGAATGACGCAAAATTATAGCTCTCTTTCTTTCTTTCTTTCTTTCTTTCTTTCTTTCTTTCTTTCTATCTTTCTTTCTTTCTTTTTTCTGTCAGATTGGCAAAAAATATCATCTAGTTTTTGATGTGCCACGGAATTTTAGCAATTAGTTTGTGTGTGCCGTGAGATGAAAAAGGTTGAACATGGCTGACGGGTGGATCTAGAGTGATGGGGTCTCCATTCCACCTGAAGTGGTACCACATTGATCCGCAGCTGTCTGTGGGTGATTGACTGCCAGTCTCAGAGGTTTCCAGCCCCGTCCATCGATTGTGTAAAGCCCTGAATCAATTTTTCACCTCATGGTTTCGCCGCCATCGGTGACCCCTTTCTTAATTAGCGGTTGCAAAACTGAGAGACCCTAATTCACTCATGCTTCTATGACAGTTGTTACTCTTAATTGAAAAGAAAACTTTCCAAGCCAGGTATTTAATTACTCAGACGTACACATCATAAAGGGAAGGGAGGGTAAGTGCTTAACTCTTTCCTTGTGTCCCCCAGTTTTCCAGCGAGTGATCGAGAACCTGTGTTTTTTAAATGGCAGGTAAGCCAAAGGAGAATGCTGGCTTACTCTGGGATGGATATACAATAATTCACCCACTTAGATAATTAAAGACCAATATCCACATAGTTAAGTCACACGGGGTCTTTAACCACAGCAGGGAGCATGTAGCATGGCCGTCACTTAGCATGTACCTCCTATAATGTGTCCCACTTGCTTTTTATTGCCCTTGGATTACTCTCTAGGGTAGACCTATGAATACACAGGTGTCCCCCCAATGTGTACACACACTTGGAAGAATTAAAAAGGCAGTTTTAATTAAAAGACATTCTGTTTTCGGCTGTTAAGGTGTGTGTACAGTTTTTTGGGATATCCTATAGCTATAACATACCTATAATTCTCCCCTTAGATTCTAAGATCCCCCCAGCAGGAAGCAGAGATCGAGCTCAGACACACTAAATCAGTGGTCGGCAAACTGTGGCTCTTTGGCCTCCCGAGTGTGCTCTCCCACAAAATACCACGTGCAGGCACACATGTACAGTGCGACTGAAACCTCGTGGCCCATGCACAGAAGTCGGTTTTCAGCCTGGGCGAGTCTATGTTGAAGAAGTGGCGTTAGAACACGCAAGGGGCCAAAGAGCCGCAGGTGGCTCACAAACTGCGATTTGCTGACCACTGCACTAAATGAACTACGACAGAAGCACGTCGTTTTCATGAAGACAGAGCTGAAATTGAAGAAGGAAGCCCCTGCCTTTCCCAAAGCCGAAGCAAAGGCTTTTGAAGGCAGCGAAAGCAGTGCTGAGAGGTGTCCACAGCCACAAAAGAACCCAACGAGACCAGACCATCACCCACCTCTGGTGGCCCAAGACACTGCACCCAAACATCCTCAGAGGAGCATTCCCAGGAGAAAACAAGCCTGCCCACTGTGCCAGCATCAACGTCCCCCTGACCACCGAGCCTGCCCTGGAGGAGGGAGAAGACAGCAATACACTGTGTTCCCTGTGGAAGTCAAGGCCAAGGAGCACTGATCCAACAGGCAGTGAGGAAGCCCTATGACACTGAGGTGGCCGCGGTCAACACTCCGATCAGGCCTGATGGAGAGCAGAAGGCATATGTTCCACCGGCCCCCCACTAGGACGCTTTGCATGTTGCCAACAAAACTGGCATGATTCTAAATGGAGCCCAGCTGGCTAATTCTAAATATAAAAATGTTTACAGTGTTTAAGAAAAAAAAAAAAATGTCCTTGGACATCCGAAGATAAAAATGAAATCCTAGCAGTTATGGTCTTCCCCTTAACCTCTCACAGTTTTAAGTCATTATACATTTTTTAGGGGGTTTTCTGTTTTGTTTTTGTTTGTTTCTTTTTTAATATATTTTTATTGATTTCAAAAAGGGAGAGGACGAGAGAGAGAATCCTCAATGATGAGAATCATCACTGATGAGAATCATTGATCACCTTCCTCTTGCACACTCCCTGCTGGAGATTGAGCCAGCAATCCATGCATGTACCCTGACTGGGAACTGAGCCCTGACCTCCTGATTCATGGGTGGACGCTCAACCACTGAGCAACACCGGCGGGGCTCATTCCCTGCTGTTTCTATAAGCCACATGTGTCAAACACAAGGCCCGCGGGCCAAATCCAGCCCGCCAGGCCTTGCAATGTGGCCCGCACCGCGCTGTCATCACTGCACTCCGCTGTCAGTTTATGACATTGTCAGTTTATGACTGTTCAGTAAACCATTCGGCCCGCGATTTCGGCTGGACTTTAGATCTTGGCCCCTTCTCTGATTGAGTTCGACACCCCTACAAGCAATTACTATGTGCCAGCCACTGCACCAAGCACTTTCCGGGCGTTACCTCACCTGATTCTCACAACAGCCCCGGGAGCAGGCTCTCAGCACGGTTTCTGGAGACGAGGGAACCCCTGTGCAGAGAGACCATGCACCTCGCCCACATCCTGCCTCATGAGGGTAAACACGGACCAGGCCAGGCACGCCAGCTCCAACTGCACCCTGCCCAGCCGGCTGCATGCACCCGTCAGCAGGAAGGCGGGTTTCGGCCACTGTGCTAACCATTCGGTAATCGAGCGGCTGGACTGTATTTCTGCCACCGGAGACCCGGCAGGTGAAATAAGGCACCAGGAGAAGGCACAGGAGAGAGTTATTGGCCCTCTCTGTCCTGCTGGGAGGGTAGAGCCATGACAGCTCCCTGGAAAGACATAAAGAACCCAGGAGGCAGTCACCTCGTCTTCAGGGACTTAAAACAAAACCGATGGGGTGAGGGAAAATCAATGTATCCCGTCGTTGAAGTCGCTAAAACTTATGTTTTGGAAAAATGGATGACAGGAGAGAATGGTCACAGGAAAGAGGACATCTTAATTAAACATATAAGAGGAGAGGAGAGGAGAGGAGAGGAGAGGAGAGGAGAGGAGAGGAGAGGAGAGGAGAGGAGAGGAGAGGAGAGGAGAGGAGAGGAGAGGAGAGAAGAGAAGAGAAGAGAAGAGAAGAGAAGAGAAGAGAAGAGAAGAGAGAGATGGAGGGGGCAGGGGAGAGATAGGACTGGCATAAAACAGCCCAAATACTAATAGTGTTTCATTTTGGGCAGTTTCATTTCCCTCTTTATACTTTCCTATATTTTGTAAATTCTTTTAATTGATCAGAAGAAAGAAATGTTACTAAAATATGTGGACACAGAAAATAAATGGGTGAATTTGTCCAGAGCCAATACAATGGCCAGGAATCCAGCAGTCCAAACACTCGAGGGGAAAGCTAAGGAGAATCAGTGAGCAGCCACCCGCACGGCCAGCAGCAGGCACAGGGCAGCTTGCTGGGAGAGATGGGACAGAATGGGGCGGGGAAGGCATGCTTGAAGGTCACAGCGGCCGCCGTCTGTGAAGTGGTTGTGGACACAGAGATGCTGCAAGGAAGGGGCTGTACGTATCCAGGCTGAGGAATATGACGCTCAACACAGAGTGCTCAGAGGCAAGGGGGGGTAGAGAGGACAAGGTGGGGGTGGGGTGAGAGGGTTTGGGGGGCAGGGTGTCTGTCCTCACAGAGGAATATTATACAGCAGGTAAAAGGAATCAGGATGGTCACACATAAAAAAAACTCTAGCTTTCTCTACTGTTTGAATGTTTTTCAAAAATATAGCCTCCTAATATGTGTATAATTAATATTGAAACATCTTTTTTAAATATATTTTTATTGATTTCAGAGAGGAAGGAAGAGGGAAAGAGAGAGAAACATCAATGATGAGAAAGAATCATTGATCAGCTGTCTCCTGCACACCCCCTACTGGGGATAGAGCCCACAACCCAGGCATGTGCCCTTGACCGAGAATCTAACTGTGACCTTCTGGTTCCTAAGTCAACGCTCTACCAGAGAGTCATGCCGGCCAGACTAGAAACATCTTTTTTTGGAAAGAATTCAAAGTAAGAAGGAAAGCAAGCACATAGACCTGGGGTGTCGAGTGGGAGCATCACTCAGAGGAGAGTCTGGATGAGCCTGGAACTGGCTCAACTCCTTGGGAGCTGCGTGATCCCAAGGAGTTCGCCTCCCTCTCTGCACCTTGGATGCCTTACCTGTTCACAGGGATCAGACACCTGTATTTGCATCTCTATTTGCATCTCTATTGCATCTCTAAGTTCACCACGGCCCAGTGCACTCAGGAGAGTCCTAACGAATGGCAGCTGAGCACTGACACAAGACAGAAGTGGTAAAGAACAGAGTCTGGGGCACAGCAGAGAACACAGGGGCCTGTGGGGGAGGAAGCCAGCGCTGCGGACGGCCAGCACGGGGCCGTGGAGGGGGGGAGAGTTGGGGGGCGGCCGGAGTCAACACGGGGTCACTTACTGCAGTTCTCTTCGTCGCTGCCGTCGGGGCAGTCCTCGAACCCGTTACACCGGAAGCGGCCGATGATGCAGTGGATGCCGCTGGCACAGGGGAAGAACGTCGGGCTGCATCTCGACTTGGCCTTGGCTGCGAGAGGACACAGGACACACAGCGAGACGTCAGGGGGTGACGTTTCCCGACACGGTACACCCACCCCGCTAACCCTGTGCATTTACCCGGAAGCCTCCGGTAGCCACTCACCACCCCCTCCCACCCCGACACCCCCAGACTGGAAGCCCGCGGGCATCGCCCTCCGGGAAGGGAGCGGCTACTCCTGAGGCTCCCCAAGTCCCAGGGAGGCGACAGTGCCTGCAGAAGCAGGGCTCCCTCAACAGGTGCCCCACGGGAAGCACCGGGTGAGGAGATGGATGATGGATGGAGCTTGTTCTCAAGGTGCTAACGAGCCATTCCAGATCCACCCCCTGGCTGTCCCCGTAATCGCCCACATGCACGGAGCGCTTCTGACACTAGACGGAGCGGCCAGCGCACCACACGGATCATCTCTTAATCCACCCAGCAGCCACCCAGGGGGCGGTGTGAGGAAGGGGTTAACTCAACAGGCTCTCCTCGGAAAGGCCAGCTGGCAAGCGTGGCCCCCACTTGGCTGGAATCTGGGAACCCAGGTTTTGGCAGGGCTCACTCCATTCTCTCACAAGAGTGGCTCGCTGCGCCCGGGCTATTCCTGCAACAGCACAGTGTATGCAGAACACCTGCTTTTATTCTGAGAGTTTGGGAGATGGTGTCTGTGTGGCCAGCTCCCAGGAAAAGCCCCGGACACCGAGTTTCTATTGAGATTCCCCAGAAGAAAAGGTTACACGCGTGGCCACCGGGGGGTTACGTGCCAGCAGGGGGGTTACGTGCATCCTACAGTGATGTCCTGGGAGAGGAAGTTTGAACTCGGCTTCCTCTGGCCCTCCCTCTGTTCATCTTCCCCCTGTGCTGTCACCAATGACAGGATGAGCTCTGTGACTCCACCCAGCACCTCACTGGACCTCGGGGCAGTCTTGGGGACCCAGGACAAAGATGGGTCTGCTTCTCACCCCCATAGCCCAGGGCTGCTCGGAGAGGTGACGTGACTTGCCCAAGGCCACCCAGTTAGAAACCCTGGCCCCGGCATGAGGACCGGGCACTCTCAACCAGCTCCGCCATGTTGCCCACCCCTGCCAGAGGCTGTCGCTTCTCAAAAAGAAGCCAGGCTCCTGCTCAAAGAAATTCTTCTCCCACTTCTGCCGCGCACACAGTGTTAGGAGAAGCGGCTGCGACGTGGGCCTGATGGAGTGTCCCGCTAACCACACGGCCCCGCGGTGTAATGTGCTTTCCCGTTAGCGGCGCTGGCTGCTTGGCCCGGCGATTAACGAGGAGTGAGACGGGATCTACTACTGCGTCCCAGGTAGCTGATCCCAGCAAGCATCCCTCTCGTCGCCTGTCTGGGATCCTTAAAAAGAAAGGGCCTTTTCTTTGGAACAAACAGGCAATAAATTGTGTTCATGTTCCTGCCATCAGCCACATGCCCCCATTTGCAGCATCTGATCCACCATCCAAAGGGTTTGAAGGCCTGGGTGGGATATGGTTCCGTGCTACCCTGGAGCTTCTGTCAGTGCTGGCGTGCCCTTCACAAAGCACAGACTTGGGACAGAGTTCAAGTTGTGGCTCCACTTTTAATGGCCTGGGGCACATTTCCAAACATCACCGAGCCTCTGTTTCCTCAATAAACTTCAGCTAACACCTACTTCGTAAGGCTCTAGGAAGGAGTCAATGCGATCTATACTAATAAAAGGATAATATGCTAATTAGACTGACGTCTTCTGGACATCCTTTCGGACAAAGCCATGGTGGTGGGGGCCAAGGCAGAGGTAGTTAGGGGAGATCAGGCTGGCAAGGGACAGTAGTTAGGGTTGATCAGGCTGACAAGGAAGAGCAGTTAGAAGCAATCAGGCTGTCAGGGGAGAAGTTAGGGGTGATCAGGCCAGCAGAGGAAAGCAGTTAGGGATGATTAGGCAGGCAGGCAGGCAGGTGAGCGGTTAGGAGCCAGCGGTCCCAGATTGAGAGAGAGATGTCTGACTGTCGGTTGCAGGATGGAGGCAGGATTGGGCCTAAACTGGCAGTCGAACATCCCCCAAGGGATCCCAATCAGAGAGGGTGCAGGCAGGCTGAGGGACCCAACCCCCTCCCCACCCCGAGTGCAAATTTCATGTATATGTATGTGAAATGCTTAATACAGAGCATGGCACACAATAGATGCTCAATTGATGATAATGCTTAAACTATTTATCATCAATCAACATCTTACAGAATTCTAAAGTTGATATCTGGGCTGCTGGATAACTTCTTTTCCGATTACCACAGTTAACAAAGCTCCTTACGAAAACTCTCTATGAATTGACGTGAAGTGATCACCTGGAGGTATTAGTAAGTGCAAAAGCAGCGTGTGAAAGAACACCTACAGTACTTCCACCCTCCGCATAACAAGAGAAGGGGCTATATGAAAATATATCTGCACCGCCTCATCTGTGAGAAAGAAACACGGGAAGGATAAACCAGAAACTAAAAACACTGGTTACCCACGGGGTGGGTGGGAAGGGTGGGAGATGGGAATGGAATGAGCTGACAGAGACAAGAAGGCTGCCCATTCCCCTGAGTCTATCTGTACAACTCCGACTCTTGGAACCATGGCAGTATCTCAAAAACCCCAAAAGCAAACAATTAAAGTCAACCATGAGAGTGTTAGTGTGTGTGAGTGTGAGTGTGTGTGTGTGTGTGTGCGTGTGTGTGCGCGCGCGCGCCTGTGCAATACAAACAGCAACAAATGCCCAACTATATTACAGATGAATAGCAACATCGCACTGAAAGGGGGAAGAAGAACTAGACTGAGTAAGTACGAAATCATTATTCCGACTGGACGCTAAGGCTAAAAGAAAAAGAACTGTACACAAATAGGCATTCCGGTTGTACCTGTTTGTCACAGGGTACGGCTGAGCGGTTCTGAAAGGAGCTTTTGTGTGCACCAGGTGGAACAAATGCAGCGAGAGCAAGGTGTTCTACCATCAGAGGGAGATGTTACAAATGAGGCCTGGGAAGGCCAAAATGAGCCCTGAGGCTTTGGGCTGCATTTGAAGGCATCAGAATGAACTCGAAGTTTGGAAGGAAGGAAGGAAGGAAGGAAGGAAGGAAGGGAGGAAGGGAGGAAGGGAGGGAGGGAGGAAGGGAGGGAGGGAAGAAAGATAGATGATTGATTGATAGATGATAGATAGATAGATAGATAGATGACAGATATGGAAGGGAGGGAGGGAGGGAGGAGGAGGGAAGGAAGGAAGGAAGGAAGGAAGGAAGGAAGGAAGGAAGGAAGGAAGGAAGGAAGGAAGGAAGAAAGGTTATAGATAGATGGATAGATGATAGATTGATTGATAGATGATAGATAGATAGAGATGATAGATATGAAAGGGAGGGAGGGAGGGAGGAAGGCCTCCTGGCTTCCTTCTCGAGCCCATGAGGCATGGGAAGGTTCTACCTCAGGACCTTTGCACCTGCCGTTCCCTCTGCCTGGAATGCCTTTCTCCCAGGAGTTGGCACAGCTCACTCCTGTTTATTTAAGTCTCTTTAACCACTGTACTGTCTACAGGAGACACCCCACCTCCCACCCACAGTCACTCTAGCCCTTATTCTGCTTTCCTTTCTTCATAGCAAAATGTCACGGATTTTGTGTGGGGCTGTTTGGCGATGAACATTCACTCACTGGAATACTTGCAGTCGCCACTTTTGAAGGAGCTGCACAATACAGTGCCTGCATTTGCATGTCTAATAAATACCTGCTGAACACACAGATGAACCCGTCAAAGGAGAGAATGGGTCTGGGTGATAATAGGTAGTATTTACAGAATGCTCAGAATGCGCTGGGCACCGCGCTCCGTATTTTACAGCCATCATTTCCTTTTCTCCCCACAAAAAACCATTTTACAGATAAGAAAACCGAGGTCCAGAAGGGAAGTGGCTTGAACTTGCTAATAAACGAGAGTCGAAGCTCAAACTTTGCTCTTGCCTCATCTGCCTCCTGATTTTTCTTTCTTTCTTTTTTTTTTTTTTTTAAATATATATATAATTTATTGATTTTTTACAGAGAGGAAGGGAGAGGGATAGAGAGTTAGAAACATAGATGAGAGAGAAACATTGATCAGCCGCTTCTTGCACACCCCCTACTGGGGATGTGCCCGCAACCAAGGTACTACATGCCCTTGAACGGAATCGAACCTGGGACCCTTGAGTCCGCAGGCCAACGCTCTATCCACTGAGCCAAACCAGTTTCGGCTGCCTCCTGATTTCTTAAGGCCCAGCCCAGCTCCCAAGGACTAGACTCCATAAGATAAAGAGAGGAAGGAGAGTGAGGACATGAGTAATTGTCAATGAATTAGCTACCATCCAATTAACCGGCTCTCTGGCCCTGGCCCTGCCCTGTCTTCGGGAATCAGTCATGAGACTTCCCGCCTCTGCGGGGATGCTCTGATGCTGTCTCTGTCGGAGGGAGCCCGTCCCGTTATGATTTACATCTGCGCCACCAGACGCCTGCGAAGGCCACCTCTATGGCGATCACAAGCGGCCAGCCAGCGCCTGGCGGAGGCTCGGAGGGAAGCCATCACCGACAGCAGCTGTCAGCTGCTCCCCGCCTGCATGACCCGCCGTGGGGCCCGGGGGACAAAGTCTGGCCCCCACGAAGGGGGGCAGCCCTGGAAGAAGGCGGAAGACCTCAGCAGCCCTGGAAGAAGGCGGAAGAAGGACCCTGTGTCTGACATCGCACTGACAAAGGCAGAACGGGTGACTCCATTCCATGGAGCGCGTATTCACACCCATCGCTGTGCAAGGCGCTGCTCAGTGAACGTCTCATGGCGGCAGCTTTCACCAGCCAGACAGGGGACAGGGCTCTCCCGGGGCTGGTTCATTCCTGATCGAGTCCTCCCCTCCTCAGAGCCTGGCTGTTACCATTCTGAATTTCACAGATCAGTAAAATAAAATAAAAAAAATAAATAAAAGAGTTTAACTAGATGGGAGTTAAACTCCCATCGAACACGGTTGCTGACTTTTAAAAAAAATATATTTTACTGATTTTTTACAGAGAGGAAGAGAGAGGGATAGAGAGTTAGAAACATCGATGAGAGAGAATCAGCTGCCTCTTGCACACCCTCTACTGGGGATGTGCCCTCAACCAAGGTACATGCCCTTGACAGGAATCGAACCTGGGACCTTTCAGTCTGCAGGCCGACGCTCTATCCACTGAGCCAACCGGTTTCGGCGGTTGCTGACTTCTTATGTGACCAGCGAGGACAGAAGCAAACACATGTGCCATCACTGCTGCCCGCCCTACAGGAAGGGCTGCTTTAGCTTCCGCCATGCAGGGAGACAGGGCCCTGGGACCGGTGTTTGGGGGCCATGCCAGAACTAGGGGGGGGACCAGGAGACATGCCAGCGCGGCCAGGGCACGATGCCCCCAGGTCAAAGGCCTGACCTTTACATGCCAACATGTGGAGCACAGCAGGCAGTCCTCTGAGGCTCATTTAAAAGCGAATTCCCACATTCCACAGATGGGGGAAACTGAGGCCCAAGGAGGCAACGGGCGACTTACCCGGAGCCACATGGCCATTCAGGGTCAGACTGCTCTAGAACCCCGTTCTCATGCTCTGAGCCTACACCGTGCTCGAGGCCAGGAGCTGAAGGGCCACGCCCTGCCCAGGCCCACATCGGGGACCACATCCAGCAGAGGCCCCAAGAACAGGAATCATGAGACTGACAGGCCCAGGCCTTTCTGAGCCCCGGACAGAAACGCTCCTCACCAGGCATCGTGCCTGCAGCTATAGATCTGCTCAGAGGGGCTTGGGGCTGCCCGCTGGCCCCAAGTGACGGGTGCCACAGGGCAGGCCTGCTCCCTATAGCTGCTCCTCAGACTCCCCATCCCCACGTGGTCATCCTGCAGAGTCGCCGGACAGAGGCTGCAATGCAGAGCCTCTCTGCTCAGCCAGAAACAGCCATGCACTCAGTTCACCAGACCCGCAGCCTCCCCAGGCCGTGGCAACAGCCCCAGCCACAGACCCCTCTGCAGGGCCTCTCCCTGGGGCCTCTGTGATTGGCTGGCTCCTGCCCTGCGCCAGGACGCTGCCAGCCTGTGCCCGAGACGACCCAGAGAACCAGAAGCAGGAGCCTTAGGCTCTTGTGCATAATTACCACCCTTGCTTTGTCAACCCAAGGCATTGCTCACTGTGAAAAATTTAAACGATAGAGAAACATACAGCAGCAAACGTGAAAATTACCCCAAACCGCCGCCACCCGGGGAAAGCCACTGTGGCCGTTTGGGTTAACATGCGCAGCTTTTCAAACTATACATGTGGACGGAGAGCCTGGGGCCTGGCTCAGATGCAGGGAGTCTGGGGTGGGGGGGACACCCCGCATCCCTAACACGCTCCCAGGTGACATGGATGCTGCTGGCACCAAGCCTGTCCTGAGCAGAGGACCAGAATCTTCCTCGTTGCTTTACCGCCCAGACCCTGACCAGTGCCTGGCACATAAGTGACCCAACAACTACGGACCGAGCCGAAACCGGTTTGGCTCAGTGGATAGAGCATCAGCCTGCCGACTGAAAGTCCCAGGTTCGATTCCGGTCAAGGGCATGTACCTTGGTTGCAGGCACATTCCCAGTGGGGGTATGCATGAGGCAGCTGATCGATGTTTCACTCTCATCGATGTTTCTAACTCTCTATCTCTCTCCCTTCCTCTCTGTAAAAACAATCAATAAAATATATATTTAAAAAAAAATAACTACAGACCGAGTTAGTACACCGAGATCAGAGGAGACCTGGTTAAAGGCGCCGTGAAACATGCTGTTCCGAACCCCGCTTTTGTCACCTACTGTGCTGTGACCCATTTTTCTATCGGCCGCTGCAGGTCCACACCATCACGTTGGATGGCTACGAGTAAGTTTACTGCCTCTGTGTACCCAAAAATCTTATGACCGGTGGGTACTCAGGGTGTTTTCAATAAACGAAGTACATCTTGATGCGTGTATTATGTTCCCCGCTCTTTAAGGTCTAACTGCCAGGTCCAAGGATATACATATTTCGCATGTTGGCATCCTTTCGATTATCCACTGCCTCCTGCCTGAAGAACTGGGACCGTCTTCTAGCCACTGAGGGCTCCGGGGAAGCCTCCAGCCCAGGCCTGTCCAGAGGCGGGTCCTCCCCCACTGGGGACCATCTTCCTAGAAGCGCCCAGGCGGAGAACACCCCGTGGTTCCCCTGCGTTTCCGTGACGCTGGTCCTTCGCTGCAGCCGCTGCTCCCGGCTCTCCATCCATCTCTGCCTCTCCCCATTTGACATCTGTGTATCGCATTACTCTGCCGAGTGATGGACATTCCTATCCGGTCAGGGAAACCATGGCTCTTCTTTTATCTTCCTAACTGTGTGCTAGGGGCGGGCATCCATCCTGCTGGAGCCGGTTTCCCGGGTTACCCTCATCACCAGGGACTCCTGCAAAGTGACGCTCCTGGGCCTGGCTTTCCCCGCCCGCTCTGCCCTCCATCCAAGGCTCTGACAGAGGGTGGGCTCTCCCGCCAAGGGCCATCCCCTCGGCCACATTTCCCCAGAATTTCCTGTCCTGTACGGCAGTGTTCCGTGACGAAGGGGGCCATGCGCCTCCTGCAGCCAAATCTCCGGGGATGTTCATGAAAATGTGAGTTCCGGGCTCTCTCCCAGCGGATTCTGCATTTTCACGGAGCACCCAGAGTTTTCTGATGAGCACTAACGTGTGAACACCCTACTCACATTCTACCTGTCTGTGTCCAGAGAGCAAATGACCCCCCCCCCCCCCCGTCTTCTCCCCAAGGTGCCACTGCACCGACCAGAGCCGCTCCAAGAATTCTGGCTGCAAGGCCAATGTGGGGCACACTTTGATCATCACCCTCAGATAGTGTAGTTATAGGAGAGAAGCACCCATCCATAAGGTAACCACAGGCCTCATTGTAATATTTCCCATATCCTTAAAAAAGAAAAAGAAAAATATATATATATATATAATATAGATAGATAGATAGATAGATAGATAGATTTCAGAGAGAGGGAGGGAGAAGGAGAGAAAATCATTGGCTGCCTCCTGCCTGCTCCCTATGGAGGCACCCAGGCTTGTGCCCTGACCAGGAATCAAATCCTGACCACCTGGTTCACAGGTCGATGCTCAACCACGAAGACACACCAGCCAGGCAAATGTTTCCCCATTTCAGCAGTTCCCTCTCTTTCCACATTCATGAGCAACAGAACCATTCTGCTTTACACAAAAAGCTGTGGGCTCCTATTCAAACAGTTGCTGTCCTGGCAAAAAGGCCCTTTGAGAATGTAAAGGACTCTTAACGAGTTCTGTGCACTCTTTAAGGATTAACACTTCACCTGTGATCAACAAAAATAGGGTCAGATACCAAAAATGTTCATACTGCCCCCTCTTGGCCAATAACACAATATCCCCCAGCATCCTACTAGCACCAGGCGGTCAATGGTGTGGCCATTGAACAGCACTCCCTAACCCACAGGGCAGGACAGACAGGTCAATGAGCCTCTGCGTGCAGTAACTGGAATGATCTCATGGGGGAGCTAGAGGACACCCAATCTCACACCGAGGCTGAGGTCAGAAAATGATTCTCAGAGGAAGCCCCGCCTCCGTGGAGACACACACACCTCAGGAGGAAACCAATATGATGCTTAGGCAATCAGAGGCCTTACTCCTCACTTCGTTATTCATTTCATTGGACCATCATTAACTCACAAGCTGTGTCAGACCTGCAAAGAGTAAGGATACAGAGGCGATGGCTTTGCAACAGATGAAGTTCAGTGCTGGTGGGATGGTGGAGTAGAGGCTGTTCCAGGAAGGGGAACAGCATGTGCAAAGCCGGAGGCAGGGGCGATGTGGCAATGGGAGAGCTGAAGGGGGCGGGGGAGGGGCCCGGTATGAATTCGCTTCTCATACCAGTAAAGGTACCCGGTATCTTTTCTTTAATTAAAAATTAAAGTACTAGTAAAAATCCTATTTCTCAGGAGAAATGTGCTTTGCGTTGCGAGCTAGTTGCAATTTCAGCTCACGCTAAAGATGTGAGAGTTACAAGTACTGCACTGAAGTACAAATTAGGGGAAAAAATCAAATTATAAAAGTCACATACGTTGAATTAACAGGCACACAATCCCCAATGCGATGGCCCACATGTGGCCGTCACTGGGTTCATTTTAAAAAAATATATTTTATTGATTTTTTACAGAGAGGAAGGGAGAGGGATAGAAAGTTAGAAACATCGATGAGAGAGAATCATCTATCAGCTGCCTCTTGCACACCCCCTACCGGGGATGTGCCCGCAACCAAGGTACATGCCCTTGACCGGAATCGAACCCGGGACCTTCCAGTCCGCAGGCTGACGCTCTATCCACTGAGCCAAACCGGTTTCAGCACCTGGTTCATTTTTAAAAAGTCAAACTGTGATTCCTTTTAAAAGTAAAAAATGACTTCATGTTGGGAGCAAAGAGCGACAACAACAAAAAAAAGAAGGCTTTATAAAACATAAGTCTTCTAAAAAGCAGTATGCCCCGATTTTCTAAAAGGAGGGGAAAAACCAGGTCTCCCATTTCTGTCCCAAATAAATGACAAAAAGCCAGCAAGTGACGTGCACACCTGGAATCCAAGCCTTTCCCAATTCATTGCTGCTCCATCACAAAGCCCCGCACCTGTCCCAGCAGTTCAGCTCTGCGCGACTGCCGGTGTGGGCTCCACGTTTTATCGCTCAGCTATCAAACCTATGATTTGCTCCTAAAATGCCATATTGGCTTTCAGAGATGCACGCTGGGGAGTGGAGACAGCAGAGGACCATACGCTAACTGGACTATACACACAGAAAAGAAGACATCGCGTTGAAACAGCTTTGCTCGGAGATGCTCAGAGACTCTCTCTAAACATTTCCTCTGACATAACCAGAATAGGAGGCCGATGGCTTTGGGGGCTAAGCGGTCAGAAGGGCTTAGGGCTCCCAGGCATTGGGTTGTCTATCCTGGTTCTGCCATGTAGCAGCTGAGACCTTGGACAAGTCACCTACCCTCGCTGGCCTCCGTGTCCCCATCTGGAAAGGGGGCATACAGAGAGCACAGACCTGGAAAAAAATACGGAATTCTGCATGTAGAGAAGAACAGCCTAGCACTTGATATCTAGCAGGGAACGGATACCATCCTCCCCTCCCTAATGTGGTTTGTGGACCTACTAACTGCTCTTCTTCACCCCGAGAAAATGAGGCGGGTCCAGTGGAATGTTTAAGACAGTCTACGGCCTTACTCATTCAGTTCTTCGTTCAGCTAATGTTCATTCTCAGACGCTTTCGCCACACAGAGGACCACGTGTGGGGGGTTGCAAAGAGAATGTAACATGCAAACATAACTGCTTGCCAGCAAGAAGTCCCTAGGGAAGGAACACCCGGTCAAGAAGAAAAAAAAAAGATAATAAACAGATTATTTGCAAGGAGATGTGATAAGTGTGGTATGAGCTACATAAACATTTGCCTTTCATCCCTTTACTACAGGAGTGAAGTACGCAGGGTTACGTGTCAGCCTGCCTGGGTTCAAATACTGGTTCCTCCACTACTGGCTATGGTTCATGGTAAGTTGCTTCACCTCTCAGTGCCTCGTTTTCCTCGTCAGGAAAGGGCGATGTTAACAGCACCCACCTGACTGAATTGCGGTGGGGATTAAAGCAGACAACATAAAAATTGCTTTGTGTTTCTCTGGAACACAGTATGAGCTATGACCATTAATACTGTACTAGCTATTATTATATGTATTAAACGTAAGCTACTATTATCTGATATTATGTTATGAAATACAGTAGTATGTAATAGAGCTCTAGTTCTATAGCATTACCCAGTATTATCACATAGTACTAGCTATTGTTATTATTGTTATCACTTATTACTATTATTTTCAAAATGTTTCTGCCCATAAGTGGATGCTCAATGGATCTGTGAAGGATGGCCAGAAACTAAGAGAGAGAGAGAGAGAGAGAGAGAGAGAGAGAGAGAGAGAGAGAGAGGGAGAAAGGAAGGAAAGAAAGAAAGGAAGGAAGGAAGGAGGGAGGGAGGGAGGGAGGGAGGGAGGGAGGGAGGGAGGAAGAAAGGAGGAAAGAGAAAAGAAAGAAAGGAAGGAAGGAAGGAAGGAGGGAGGGAGGGAGGGAGGGAGGGAGGGAGGGAGGGAGGGAGGAAGGAAGGAGGAAAGGAAGGAAGGAAGGAAGGAAGGAAGGAAGGAAGGAAGGAAGGAAGGAAGGAAGGAAGGAAGGAAGGAAAGGAAGGAAGGAAGGAAGGAAGGAAGGAAGGAAGGAAGGAAGGAAGGAAGGAAGGAAGACAAAGAGAGAGAGACACCAAGGCTGCGGGCCCCAGGGAGCACAGCACAGGGGGTGCTATTTCAGCTGGGTATGAAAGATGAGTAGATATATGATGATGAAAAGGGACAAGGAAGGTCGTTCTAGGCAAATGAGGGGTGTGAGCCAAAGCTGAGTTGTGGGAAGGTCTGGGAGAAGAAGTTAGGACATCTGAAAGGCAGAATGTGTGGCAGGAGGGAGGCTGCCAGAGAGGCAGGCAGGGGTTTGGACACTCAGCCTGGGAGCCAGCAGACATCTTTATAAAGGAAAGAGACGTGTCAGATTTGGGTTTTTTATTATGAAGAAAACCTTTATGGGCTGATGATGGTATTATGAGGCTCTGTAAGTCAGTGTACTCTTCTCCTCACTCCCCCAAAGCCCCAAGGGAACCAAAGGAGCCAAGTCCATGATGGTCGCTGGGCTTTTAGGGGAAGAGGCGCTACAAATAAGGAACTTCAGAGGGCCTGCCGCTGCCCTTCAAACTGGTTTTATTATTAAAAATGACAGGAAAACGGCAAAGGAAGTTAGCAAGTTTGGAATCAGAAAATTATCTTATGATCTAAAGGGCGTTCTTTTTTAGGTTATGGATTTTGGCTATAATTCACACATATATGTGCATGACTGTGTGTGTGTGTGTGTGTGTGTGTGTGTGTGTGTATATATATATATATATACACACACACACAATTTTCATTCATATATATATATATATGTATACATACATATATATATATATATATATATATATATATATATATATATGAAAATTCCAGGGAATCTATAAGCAGGAAACTCAGACATTCCCCACCGATTCTTCAATAGACACATCTTGGGAGGAAAGAAAAGCTCTGAGATAATAAATAAATGTGGGCCAGATAACTTAGCCTCGGAAGGCTCGTCGCTGCGTGGAGGGAAAACTTCCTGACAGTGGCTCAGAGTCCTGGGATGAGGAGCAGATGTGGGGACAGACACGGAGAGGACGGGACCGTTTCCACCTTCAAAGGAGCACTTCAGCCAGGCAGCATCCCGCTCCATGCAAGGGGATCTAAGGGACAACTCCCAGGAAATGAGAGGAAACGTGAAAAAGGAAAAACTGGAGCGGATGGAAGGGATGGGAGGGTCAAAGATAGTTCTCAGGTCTGAATAAAAACGAGTGAAAAAGAACCCCCTCAAGATCACTTTCCATCTTTTTTTTTTTTAAAATACATAAACATATTTTATTGACTTTTTACGGAGAGGAAGGGAGAAGGATAGAGAGTTAGAAACATCAATGAGAGAGAAACATCGATCAGCTGCCTCCTGCACACCTCCTACTGGGGATGTGCCCACAACTAAGGTACATGCCCTTGATTGGAATCGAACCCGGGACCCTTCAGTTCACGGGCCAACGCTCTATCCACTGAGCCAAACAGGTTAGGACTCACTTTCCAACTTGCAGGACAACAAGGACCACGACCTTCACCAACAGGAGGATTTACTTTTCAGAGCACTAGCCCTCATCCCACCCGCTGGGCCCCTGACAAACGCTGAAATTCTTCTTCACTCACCTTCCTTTCTTTTGCATCCTCTTTCCCTTCAGACTGGAGAGGAGGAGGCTGGTTTCTGACCAACATTCTGTAAGTGTCTCTGTCCTCCTTACCTGCACCTCCTCCCAGACGGTCCACACACACAGAGAGAAACGTGGAGCTCAGATTCATTGTCATCACAACACCTGCCAGGAACAGCAGGGGGAGGCCTTCTGATGGGAGGATGACCTGTGGTGATGCCCAAGGGACACCAGGACTGTCCTTGGTTGGGTAGTGTCAACGCACAGAGAAGGAGGCGGCGGTGGCCGGCGGGCTGCTCTGACAGGCCAAGCGAGAGAAAATTCTCAGTCTGTCAGGAGGCAGACGGAAAACAGCTGTCTCAGAACAGCAGCACTCCACCCGCCACACACTTCGAGTGGGGAAAGGCCTTCCCCGAGGCATCCGGAGTCTCCGTGGCGCCTTCAACACCAGTCACCGGGCGCCTGGAACCCCCGGGGTCCCATCTCCTGGGGGCTGGGGACCAACTTGAAAGACAAGACATCCATCCTCAGCTTCTGATGTGTCCTTGGAGAGCAGTGACACGCTGTCCTGACTGCACATTGGGATAATCCCAGGGGCTTAAAAAATATATCCAAAATTAAGAGAGCTGGGGAGATTATGCAAGGCAGAATCAGACAAAACAGAATGCGAGACAAAAAAAAAAAAAAAGTTCCTAATACAAGGAGATGGCCAGACCATCAGGAAGACATCATAATCATATGCGAGTGAAAACAGATCCACAGAATGCATGACGCACACGGAGGAGAACCGAGAGGAGGAGCGGACGAGGACACAGAGGAGTTGGAGAGTGTGGTACCCCAGCTTCAGGGATGGAGAGAAGGACCACCCTCGGCAAGGAAGCAGGACTCACAGACAACACAGTGAGCCAAGGGGACCCCTCAGAGCTCGCCACCCAACAGCGGGCGAACACACATGGTTCTCAGGGGCACGCCAACCGCTCTCCGGGGACTTCCAAACGTCAGGCCATCAAACCAGACCCCGCCAATGCAAAAGGAGTGAAATCATACCACAGATGTTCTCCAATCCCACCGGAATGGAATTTAGAAATGAGTACCAGGAGGTTTGTCTGAGGGAGAGAAATGAACGGGTTCTAAAATCAGATGGTGTCGACATGTTGCATGACTCTCTGAATATAACCAAGTGAAGCATCAAAACTTTCTAAGAATCCCTGAGATGGGGGGGGGGGGGGTGACATCAGAAATAAAAGAGCTGTCCCCTTCCAAGAAGAAATCGGCCAAGTTCCTCCCGGGTTCTGGTTTGTTCCCCAGGTGACCTTGGGCAATAGCAGGGAAGAAGGGCGTAGGTACCACTGACACCTAGTGGGAACCACAGCTTTAGCAGAAGCAGGGGCGGGGCTGCTAGTGGACCAGACTAGGAAGAGGGGTAGCAGTAAGAGAGGCCCCAAGGATGATTGCTAAATTTTTTTTAAATATATATTTTATTGATTTTTTTACAGAGAGGAAGGGAGAGGGATAGAGAGCCAGAAACATCAATGAGAAACATTGGTCAGCTGCTTCCTGCACACCCTCCACTGGGGATGTGCCCACAACCAATGTACATGCCCTTGACCAGAATCAAACCTGGAACCTTTCAGTCCCCAGGCTGACGCTGTAGCCCCTGAGCTAAACCGGTTTTGGCTGATTCCTAAATTTTTATCCTTGCAAGGTAAAATGATCTTATACATTCGAGTGCTTTCCTGTGTGCCGGTGGGCTGGTTCTGCTTTCACCGTCACTCACACACTCACACGTTCTGCAGTGAGTGCCACTGTCCCCAGTGAGTGACAGCCATGCCTGATGCCCAGGATGCACATGTGACTGCGAGCGCGGAGTCTGACAGGGACACAGGCAGAGAAATCAATCAGGCAGGTCCAGTAGGACTCGTGCACCAGTCAAACCCGAGACTGAGCAGAAGCACAGATAAGGCCACGGGGAGGCAGGAGAGCCCTGCGAGGGTGCAAAGGCTATTCTAGCAGGCCCCCCTGTGGGAAGGCACCGGGGTGAGGGAGGGTGGCTGGGGGGAGGGAGGTGTGCAGAAGGGAAGGAACCCATGAGACAGACACCTGTGGCACCCTGGGACCCACCCTAGACTTGCTGACGGGAAATCTCCCGCTTGCTGAGGACCATGGAGCATCCCGATGGAGCGGGCCTGGGAACCAGAGCCTCTAGACCCTCTCAGCCCCAAGCACCGACCCTCGACCCCCAGCACGACCCCCAGCACGGGTCTGTTAGGAATTCAGACAATCAGCCTCGCCCCCAACCCACTGAATCAGAATCTGTACTTTACACCAAGATCTCTTGTGCCGCCGAAACCGGTTTGGCTCAGTGGCGTCGGCTTGGGGACTGAGAGGTCCCAGGTTCGATTCCGGCCAAGAGCATGTACCTTGGTTGCGGGCATATCCCCAGTAGGGGGTGTGCAAGAGGCAGCTGATCGATGACTCTCTCTCATCGATGTTTCTAGCTCTATCTCTCTCCCTTCCTCTCTGTAAAAAATCAATAAAAATATATTTTTAAAAAAATTAAAAAAAAAAAAAAGATCTCTTGTGCCTTCTGAATACGTGTCGGTCTGAGAAGCCTGGGCCTGGAATGGAGGGATGGTCCCTAGGGGGAGGGGAGAGGTACCTGGGCACCCTCTACCAGGGGTATTTGGTGCAGGGTGCCTAGGGATTTGCCTGCTACTGGTTTTTCCACAGACAGCAAAGGATTGCTAAAAGGAACCCCTGGATGAGTTCTCATGCTTCAACGCCCCACTGCAATCTGGGGCGGAGGAGAGAGACAGGCCTGACTGCAGGCACTTACAATGCAGCCCTTCCTTGCAGGGCGGGGAAGTGCTATGCGTGGCATTCCATTTGCACTCCTGCTGCAAGGGAGGCCGGGAGTCCTACCTGAACCCTGCAAAGCTCCTGCACAGACCGGCATGGCACTCACTTCCCTGCAGGGGGCAGCATAGCAGAGAGATCAATCCGCTTATGGGAGCTCATGTCTTTCTGCTTCCGAGTGTGGCTGGGCCACATGAGCGCCTGAGCCCATTCCCAACCTTCTCTAAGCTGCCATCTCATCTGTAAAATGGGGGTGCTATCAGGGCTCCCTTCGGGGGGAAGCTGTGAGGACTGACTGATGTCATCCACGCAGAGCACCGGGCACAGTGCCTGGTATATGCCAGTCTAATGCGGATCCCCACCCTCCATGTCCACGGAGGGTCCCCATCATTCTGCGTAAGCCTAAGCCAACATAACCCTCCCGACGTGCCTATGCCCATGAGCCAGAAAAATCCTTATTTCCACAAGGAAGTGGATATCCTATTTTAGATGGCAGACCCTGCAGCTTTACGGGGCTTGGAGATGATGGAGTCGTTTTCCCGATGAGCAAGTGAAGGCCAGACAAGCTGGATCTTTCCTAAAACGCGCCAACAAGGAAGACCACAGGCAAGCCTCCTTCGCCGTGTTTGGCCCCTCCTCTGCCCAGGCTGCGTAGGAAGGACTGAGCAGGGGAAGGCCAAGAGTGCCCCCTGCCACTGCCCCCCGCCCTGCTAAGCACAGCGAGCGCCCCCAAAGCCTGGAATTAAACGGGGAACCTGCTGACGCTACCTGGTGCCCCTGGTCCTGAAGGGAAAGGCCCTCCTTAGGCCTCACCTCTGTTCTCTAATCCAAGCACAGGGCACAGTGACTGAGCTGGTGATAACAGGTGTCCATGCAAAGGCTCAGGCAGGCCGAGAGACGCGACCTCCCGGAGGTCACACCCCTGAGGCACAAAGGAGGGCGAGGACCCGCAGGGCTGTCTGTCCTCAGAAAAGACTCATTCACAAGGAGGAAGGGGGTCTTGGGAGGCAGAAAGTCAGGCTATCGGGACAAGCTGGTAAAGCACATCAGCTAAGTGACGCCTTGAAAAGTCCTGAGGGAGAGAGACTCTATGTGTGTGTGTGTGTGTGTGTGTGTGTGTGTGTGTGTGTGATGAAGAATCCTATTCCTGCTTAGGAATTCCGTGCGTGTGTGTGTGTGTGTGTGTGTGTGTGTGAGAGAGAGAGAGAGAGAGAGAGAGCGAGTGTGTGTTTGTGTGTGTGTGTGAGAGAGAGTGTGTGTGTGTGTTTGTGTGTGTGTGTGAGAGAGTGTGTGTGTGTGTGTGATGAGGAACCCTATTCCTGCTTAGCAATCCCACCTGGCTCCTGCTAAGCAACGCCAGCTGAGATAGCAGCGGTGGGAGATACAAGAAAGCGAGCAAAGATGCACCTCCAGTGTCACATGGAAGATGGCACCTCTCACCCTTTACTGCATTTGCTTGTCTACAGGTCAAAGGAAGAACACAGCTGTGGAAGGAAGAATAAGGGGATCTCCCTGCCTGGGGAGAAAGGACGGGAAGGCTTCTGGGAGGCAACGCAGTTTAGAAGGAGAGGTCCTTGTCTTTCTCCAGGGATCCATCTAGTGATCCGTGTACCCATCCACCCACCCATCTATCCACCATCCACCCCTCCATCTACCCACCCACCCATCTATCCACCATCCACCCCTCCATCCACCCACCCACACATCTATCTACCCATTCACCCATCCACCCACCCATCCATCCATCCATCCATCTATCCATCCACCCACCTGTCCATCCACCCACCCATCCACCCATCTATCCATCCACCCACCCATCCACCCATCTTCATTCTTTCTAAGCGGCAGCCTCTGCTGGTGTTTGAGTTCTGTACTTCCATCAACAGGGAAGCCCAAGGACAGGTGGCGCAGCCCTTTAAATAATGGGTATCTTGGGGCAGATGCCGGAGGGCAGGTTTCTGCTTAGAAGGAAAAGAAGGCTCAGGAAAGTAAAATCGCTGGGCACAGGATGCCGCCCCGGGAACTCCCGCCCAGAGGCGCTGCTCCTCTTCCTGAATGTCTCCCTTTGTTTCGCTCCCCACGCGCCCTGCAGCCCACATGGGGGAGGCAGCACACTGCTCCCTGTAATCCCCCTAAAGGTCAGCCTTAAAGAGGACACTTTCAGGAGGACTGATCTGCGGGAGAAAAGGCCGGGCAGAACCAGCCCACGGAACAGAGCTGCCTTTGTGCTCCCGTCTGGGATGAAAAACAAAATATTTGTGAAATGCAGAACGTGGCGGGAGGGGCAGGGAGGGACCTGGCATGGGACTGGGACGTCGGAAAGCACGGGGAAGCACGTTTCACACGGGCACCGTGTTCACCGCCCCCACACGAGGTGCAGCTGGCATTTAACCTATAGTTCTGTCCCTTCCCTTCTAGAAAACCTGAGAGCCTTTGAGCCCTAAGATGCCCCCTACATCTTATGGAGCCCTCCTGCAACATTCTTAACAAAGGACGTGGTACTAACCATGTCAAAACCCAACGTTCCTGAAACAGGGCCATCCAGTTACGGTCTGACCTCAACGATTCCCCACACCATTGCCTCCCACTCTGAACTGCCAGAAAACTAGTCTGCAAGTATCACCAGCCAAAGAAACTCGGGGCTCGTATCTCTTCTTTTAACTCTCACTTTCTCATCGGTCCGAATTTTTTTAAAAAAACCCATCCATCTGGCAACTGCAAGCTAGCCGTGTCGCCGACGAACACACGTGCAAAGTCTGCACACAAAAAATAAAAACAAAAAGGCTGCAGTCACAGCCCACTGGATCAGCAAGATTCAGACCTGCCAGGGGGGAAAAAAATGCTTTTGATGTCCTGTGATTCTGCAGTCCTAAGTTTTAATAACAATTACTCAGCCTGTTAGCACCAAGAAGTCCACTGCCCTTACAGCTGCCAAGTCCTGGCCTACACTCAGTCCGGCCACGTGGGAGCAAAACCCCGCCCAGCTCCAGTCCTTCCTTAGGACTCTCCCCTGCAGCGGAAGGGCCAAGCCCAGGGCTGATCCTAGCGGAGTTCTGGGGAGGACCAGGGAGATAAGTGAGGCTGATCTTTGGGCCAAAGGGTTGGCTTAAAAAACGACTTTCAGGTGACTCCATGCCACTAACGTAGGTGGCAACAGCACAGGCATTTTAGTTGGTGGCCCTCAGTAAAGTGGGAGCAGGCCCACCCCAGCGGGAACCCAGAAGGGGGCATGGTGGCACTTGTATTTCATTGAATCCAAGATGCTGCCAACTGCGAGGCACGCCACTCTTTTATGTATAAGTCGGAAAGAAAAAAGTCTGCCAGTTGGACAGGGACACCGTGTGTGTGTGTGTGTGTGTGTGTGTGTGTGTGTGTGTGTGTGTGTGTATGTGTGTGTGTGTGTGTGAGAGAGAGAGAGAGAGAGAGTGTGTGTATGTATTTTCAATCCTATCACTTATAAGAGGCTGCTCAATTTCAGAGATCTGTGGAATGCTGAATGAGAGAAATGCTGGAGCCCTGAGCATCATCTCAGGAACTAGGGGGTTACGGCTGGATTCCCGGGCAGTAGGGGGTGAGCGGGAGGCAGTGAGCAATGATTCTCTTTCGTCGTTGATGTTTCTATCTCTCTCCCCATCTCCCTGAAATCAATAAAAAAAAACATATTTAAAAAAAGAGAAAAAAGAATAAATGCTGGAGGCCTCCGCATGAGCCAGATGGTAAAGAGCTTGGGAAGCAGAGAGGAAACAAGTCTCTGAATGCAGGGAGTATCCTCACAGTGAATCTCGTTTTTCAAGAAAGCCCGATAATCCCGGTTTTTATGTGCACATTTTAGGAACACTGGAGCTTTTAGGGTCTTCGTGCCGGACGCACGGAACGGGGCGGCTGCTCCAGCTGGCTGGGTGTCCTCCCACTTTCTCCCGGGGGGCTCCAGGCAGAGCTGCAGGCGTGGGTTCCGTCACGGCACCTCCCACCCCCGTGCCTTTTAAAGGCACAGGATAACACACAGCAAGTTCATAGTACTTTCTTCACCATGAATGGCCAAGCCCAGGCGCCAGGTGATGGAATGAAGAGTTTTCTTTTCTGATATTTATTTTCTCATACAAGGCACTCTTCCGAGGCTTTCAAATCACGCCTCTTCCACGGACACAACCTGGTCTTGTTCCATGACCTCTGTGCTACAGAGGGAGGTCAAATAAACAACCAGCGGAAACCAGTTTGGCTCAGTGGATAGAGCGTCGGCCTGTGGACTGAAAGGTCCCAGGTTCGATTCCGGTCAAAAGCATGTACCTTGGTTGTGGGCACATCCCCAGTAGGGGGTGTGCAAGAGGCAGCTGATCGATGTTTCTCTTGCATCGATGTTTCTAACTCTCTATCCCTCTCTCTTCCTCTCTGTAAAAAAAAAAATCAATAAAATATATTTAAAAAAATAAATAAACAACCAGATACCTATAGCGGATGCAGGGAGAACCCACACAGAATGGGACTGAGTTCAGAGGCCTTATCCTGTGGGGGCTGCTGGTCACACCGGGCTCTCTCCCTTCTCACCAGGGACCGGTGGGGTTGGTTATTGGCACCTGGGACCTGGGAATTCACCTTGTAGGGTCTGTGCATATACAACCAAGTTAGGGTGACACCCTGTTGGATGAATGTCCCTCCCCTAACCCACAGACGGGCATCCTTTGAAGAAGATCTGGAGTAGATCTGAGGCCCGGGAAGCAGGCCACACAGGATGGCAGGGGCAGAGGCTGGCCTGTGCATCTGCCAGCCAAGGCACGCCAGCATGGAAGGCCCCTCCCCTAGAGCTCCAGGGAGAGCCTGGTCCTGCCCACACCTGGAACTCAGACCTCAGACCTCAGGGTTCCAGAACAGAGAGCACCGAGTGCTGCTTCAGGCCATCGCCGTGTGGCATTTTGTCACAGTAGCCTAGGGGAGCTAATGACATACCATGAACATTGCAGAACACACTGTTTTTCTCCACGTCCTGTGACATTGCTGGCATCTTCACACAGCGACCGGGGCCCTTTTAGAAAGGTGTGCACAGGGCAAATTCTTGTTAGGTCAAGGGTAACCTGACCATGCCTAAGAGGCCCTCAGGGGACTGCCTGGGAGTCTGTGCTGGGATCCCAACGTCTGGACTGCACATCTCTGCTCACAGCGGGCACAGGGCACAGAGGGCACCGGGGAGGAGAAGAGAGTATCCGGAAGGCTGTGACTTCTACCAGGGTCCACCTTAGAGGCCGCAGGAGCCCTTCCGGTTCCAGGTTAGCGCCCTGATGGTGGCGACTGAAGAGGAAGGTTCAAGTGAGGAAGCGAAATAGCACCATCGCCATCCCTGTGGGTGCTTTCCTGGGTGGGGCTCCAGCAGAGCTGGGAACAAGCCCTCAGCAGCCTCTCTGGCGGGTGGGGGACACCTGCAGGTCCCCTACTCAACGCAGAAGAGCTACTTCCCAGCTTCCCTTCCTGCGACCTGAAGGAAACGTCTATTTCCTTCCCTTGTGCGCCAGCCTCCGTGTCTGCCTGGCTCCCTAGCAATCTCAGCCAAAGAGAATTTCATAACAGCTCATGACTGTGTGTGGAAGGCTCAAATGAAAAGATGATACTGACCCAGCACTGGAAGGTGCTTCTATGGTGCAGGTTCTCCAAGAGAGAGCAGGAAGAGGAGAGGGGGTGGAGGGCAAGGGAAAGTGCGGGGCTGAGGAGGTGGGCGGGGTGGGCTGGAATGGTAAATGGCTAGCCGTGGCACAGGCCAGGCAAGTCACGGCAGAGTTTGGCTCGAGGACAATGTCACTCGCATTTACTAAGGGAATGCGCCAGGCTCTTACCAAATGCTTACCCTGCTCCAGGCACCCAGCTCCGAGCCTGAGACACATGACTCATTTAGGATTTAGAACAATGCCCTGTGGTCAGCAGAGCGGATCTTCACCCAGTTTGCATCAGGAAATAGTGCCTGTTGTTTAAGGTCAGCTAATTCCTAACTGGCTTATGGCCTGCACGTACTCCCTGATTCATGTTTTAAGTATCACCTGTGGAGCAGGTACTGTTATTATCTCCATTTTATGGAGGGGGAAAATAGGAATAGAATAAGGTAAAATGGTGCCAAGGCCACAGAGGCCATAACTAGAGAGTGAGGGGTGTGCGTGTGTGGGGGAAACCCAGCACTGTCTGGCCCCCATTCCCCTGTTCTTAGCCACAGCACTTATGGTCTCACATTTGAGATGGAAGAATTTAAATGAAGTGGGAGGTATGCCCGGTATTGCCTGAGATATTTAAAAACAAATACAGATTTTCTGTTGAGAAATCAGCTGACAGTTGCATGGGCACTCTCTTGTAGGGAGCTTTTCTCTTGTTGCTTTTAAGATTCTCTCTTTGTCATTAGCCTCTGGCACTTTAGTTATGATGTATCTTCGTGTGGGCCTCTTTGGGTTCTTCTAGTCTGGGACCCACCGTGCTTCCTGGGCTTACAAGTCTATTTCTTTCACTAGCAAGGGGAAATTTTCTGTCATTATTTTTTCAAATAGATTTTCAATATCTTGCTGTCACTCTTCTCCTTCTGGCACTCCCACAATGCGAATGTTGATACCCTTGAAGTTGTCCCAGAGGCTCCTTATGCTATCTTCATATTTTTTTTAACCCTTTTTCTTTTTGCTCTTCTGATTGGGTGATTTTTACTTCCTCATATTCCAAATCATGTATTTGATTCTCAGAATCCTCAACTCTACTATTGATCCCTGTAAGTTATCCTTTATTTCAGTTAGTATATGTTTTATTTCTGACTGGTCCTTTTTCATGTCTTTTATGTTCTCACTAATATTCTTGAAATTCTTACTAAGATCCTTGAAAGTCTCACTAAGTCCTTTGAAGCTCTGACAGCTGATTTCTCAACAGAAACTTTGCAGACCATAAGGGAGTAGCAAGAAATATTCAAAGTGATTAATAGCAAGGACCTAAAACCAAGATTACTCAACCCAGCAAAGCTATCATGTAGAATTGAAGGTCAGATACAGAGCTTCAGACAAGAAAAAGCTAAAAGAGTTCACTACCACCAAACCAGTATTTCATGAAATGTTGAAATGTATTCTTTGAGGAAGAGGATGATGATAATGATTAAAAATATGAACAATAAAATGGCAATAAATACATATCAATCAACAATTAAACCTAAAATAAACAAAGAATCAATGTAATGAACAAAATAAACTGATGAATAAAATAGAACCAGAGGCATAGAAGCATGGAACAGAATGACTAATCTCAGAGGGAAGGAAGAGATTAACTAAAGAATTTATATGCATTGCCTATGGACTCAGACAATAGGGTGGTGAAGGCCTGGGGTGGGGAAGGAAGCGGGTGGAGGAGGACAATAGGGGAAAGAAAGGGGAACATCTGTAATATTCTCAACAAAAAGATTAAAAAACAAACAAATACATAAACAAAATGATTAACTTATAAAGGAGGCAACACTAACACACAGATCTTGGATTCTTCTGCACAGTGAGTGAACCTGAGTTTCTGCTCTGAAATGTTCCATGGACATGAGCAGAGCAAGGACAATGGGCCAGGGACAGAAGGTCACCAGGTCAGAAAGCCCCAGGTACCTAGCAACTGGCAAAGCTGGGAAAAACAAGACCTCACTCTAAGGGTGACCTCTGCTCCCCTAGCATATCGCTAGTCACGTAGTTTAGACCCTCTCAGAGGAGGAAACAAGGGGACCGGAGAATATGACTCCCATACAAGCCCTTGCACAATCACTCCCTTAAGCATTAAGCCTTCAGGACAATGAAGTTCTGATCAGCATCAAGTAATCTTAGGAACAAAGCCTCAGGTGGGGTCTGTAGACTACAGAGACAGGGTTTTGGTCAAACTTGAGATAAAATCTAGGTTTCAGTTGTGTTTCAGCTCCAGGCCCAGAAAAGTAGCAACACCAGAGGGAACTACATCAAGGCTAATATCAGGACCAGACACAATGACCATATAGCCAACCAATTAGTAGAGTCCATGGCTCTGAAATGGCACACCTGGAGGAGAGTTGATGAATACTCTATCATGATCCTCCCCTGGGGCCTCCCCTAAAATCTTTGCCCTTAAAAGCCCTTAGGACTGAGGGTTCAGCTAAGAACTCAGCCTCCCCGCCCTCTCCTTCCCCTAGGCACGTTCCCCTTCTCTCACTCTCCCCACGCCCCACCCCCTTGGCCTCTGTATCTTGTTTCCTGAGCCCATTTCTTTTAAGGCTCACTTCTACCCCTGTGACTTTCTAAATAAACTTTTGCTTGCGTTTGAGTCTCGGCTCCGAATTTTTTTCTTAGCTAGAACTCAAGGACCGAGGCTGCTGAAACGAGGTCCAATCACCAGTAACCTTCTGGTGCCGTTTGGCCACCAAAAGACATAGAGCTAAAGCGCAATGGTATTCTCTAGGCTCTGTAAGGGCCCGTTTTGCTTTCTGAAGCTCAACCTCAGGAGGCTTTTGAAATGTAGAATTGAACAAGGGCTTGCCAGAACCAAGACCTGGAGGAGAGGGGACACCTGGACCGCGTGACAAGGCAGTGTGTCCAGCAGAAACAAAGAACATGACTCTTCCACAGGGTCAGGTGGATGGCAGGAGGGACGGGAGGCTGAAGGACTGCCCATTATCTACTGGGCTGAGCCAGCACACTGAAGCCCAAATGGCCCTCATTGTCCCTGGGAAATAGATTAGGTAGTTTCCTAGGGCAGTGGTTGGCAAACTCATTAGTCAACAGAGCCAAATATCAACCGTACGACGATTAAAATTTAAGAGCCACATTTTTTAAACTTAAACTTCTTCTAACACCACTTCTTCAAAATAGACTCGCCCAGGCCATGGTATTTTGTGGAAGAGCCACACTCAAGGGGCCAAAGAGCCTCATATGGCTCAAGAGCCGCAGTTTGCCGACCACAGTCCTAGGGCAGCCAAAACAAAGTACCATCAATTGAGTGGCTTTAAGCAACAGAAATGTATCCTCTCACATTTCTGCAGGCCAGAAGTCTGCGATGGCGGGGTGCATGGGGCCGCGCTTCCTCTGAGGCTCTGGGGGGGGGGGGGGGGGGGGGATCTCTCCCTGCCTCCTGGTAGCTGCTAGTGGCAGCTGTCCATTCCTGGCGGCGTTCCAAGGCTTGCAGCTGCATCAGTCCAGTCTCTACCTCTACTGTCACACAGCTTTCTTCCCTCATATGCTCACACTGTCCTCTCCTGGGGACACCCGTCATACCGAATTGAGGACCCACGTGACTCCAGTATGACCTCAGCGTCCTAATTACACTCACAAGAACCCTATTTCCAAATAAGGTCACATGCTGAAGTCCTGAGGGTTAGGACATTGATTATCTTTTGTTTTTTAGGGGTTGGGGGGTGGGAGGGGACAGAATTCAACCCAGTAAGATTCTTACTTTCAAACTGTTAAAAGGAAAGAATGGGAGCAGGATGTCTGTGAATGTCGCCCTGTTCCACAGCTGTGGGCCAGCTGTCACTCACTAAGTAATCACTTGTAAGAAGCCAGTGAGGGGGTGGCTGGCTGGATTCGTTTGCGAGGGCTGTCATGACAAAGGACCACAACCGGGCGGCTTTGTCAACAGAAACGTGTTGTCTCCCGGCTCTGGAGGCCAGAAGTACGAAATCGAGGTGTCTGCAGGGCGAGTTCCCCCTGCGGCCTGGGATGATCTGTACTGGCCTCTCCCCTTGGCCATCTTCTCTCTGTGTCCCTTCAGATCACCTTCCCTCTGTACCCCTGCATCCACCCCCCCCCCCCCTTTTATAGGGACACAGGCACATGGAAGGAGGGCCCAGCCCAATGGCCTCACTTCAACTTGATGAACTCTACAGAGACCCTACTTCCCAACAGGATCACGTTTTGAGCTGCTGGGAGTTAGGACTTCAGCATTAAGAATGGGGAGGTAGGGAGGAGTGGCAGGGGGGATGACAATGCAACCCCTAACAACAGTGTGGTGACATTTCTGCTATACGGGCAGCTAAAGGGGAGAACTCAACCCCACTGTGGCAGCATCTACCAGCTCCCTGGCAGGCTCCCTCCCCAGGCCACAGCCCACCACCAGCCCCTCCTCTGAGAAAAGACGCAGCAAGCCATACCCATCCTGTAGAAACATCCTGGTTTCCTGTGGCATTGAGCATGGGACCCAGGGTGTCTGGTGACATAGCTGAATTGCTGTGAAAGTCTGGTAAGAATAACAACTCAGAATCCAGTCTCCCCCCCCCCCCCCCCCCAATCTCTGCTTGCCCTGTGGCACAGGTTTAAAAGAAAACATTATGTGTGGCACCACCTAGAGGCAGAAGGTGAGAAAGATGATGAAAAGGAAAGAGGAGGCCCCACTCTCCTCCCTCTTCTTTGTTTTTATTGTTGACACTATCTCACATGTTCCCACTCCCCTCCCCTATGCCCCCCTCCATCTAGCCCCCGCCCCCTTCCCTCTGTCCATCACCACGCTGTTGATCATGTCCATGGTATGTTCTCTGGCTAATCCCTTCACCTTATATATTTCTCGGTGATCACTAGTCCAAACCCGCTCATGGATTTCTGTATTGCATCAGAGCCCTTTAAAACCATGCTTAAGAAATGGTCGGGAACAGTAAAAGCAAATAAAATTTAAATTCCATTTCTGACCTACTTTCAATGTCTCTGAACTTGGAAATGGATTAACGTTTTATTACTGGACAAAATCCTTGCATTTATCCCCATTTCCTCTTTCCTCCCTCCATCCCCCACCCCTACCCCACACCAACATGAAGGGCCTGTGACTTTAAAAGCCCGCACGGACCTGCTCAAAGACACAGATCAATATTATTTCTCCAAGAGAAGAAGGAGCCGCGGATCTCACACCTCCAGGACCTCGCCCCCATTTGGTCAGGACACAGAGGGGGCAGACAGGAAGCTGGAAGCAGACATTAGCCCTGGATTCCGGGTCACAGAGGGCCCTGGAGGTGGGGATTGCTGCTTTATTATTTCAGCAATTGGAAGCAATGAAACGCAGTCTCTTTTCTCAGGGACCCACAGGGCCCATGGCCATTTTAGAAATCATTTCCAGCCCTAACTGGTTTAGCTCAGTGGATAGAGCGTCGGCCTGTGGACTGAAGGGTCCCAGGTTCGATTCCGGTCCAGGGCATGCACCTTGGTTGCGGGGCATATCCCCAGTGGGGGGTGTGCAGGAGGCAGCTGATCGATGTTACTCTCTCATCGATGATGTTTCTAAGTCTCTATCCCTCTCCCTTCTTCTCTGTAAAAAATCAATTAAAAAATATATATATATATATTTTATAAAAGAAATTGTTTCCATGGGAAATCACCATTGTAGTTTCTACATTAAAAAAAAAAAAAAAAAGCGGATTAGTGGTGGCAACAGTTGGGTCTCAGTCAGCTGAGTGGCAGGGCTACACATGCAGGGAAAGACTGAAGGACCCCACTGTGGCCTCTGGTGGGGGAAGGCCATGGGGGCTCTGGCTCTGGGCCAACAGGCAAGCTGTGCAAGCTCCTGGGGCCCAGCTTCCTCCTCATACGGACTTGTGACAACTGAGTCACCATAACAGTGTGCAGCCCAGGGGAGCTCAAGTAAGGGCACCTCACGACCGTGTTTGCATGAAGCGTCCACGTTTTCCTAAAACATTTCTCTATTCCTCTTCCTGCCAGAAACAGTTATTCAGATAAAACGATTATGTAGGGCACGCCACTAACCAAAAACAGAAATACACTCCAAACTCTCCCAAAACGAGCCTCTTCTCTCAGATCTCTAAGGAGGGGAGGTTCTTCAGATTCATGAGGCGGAAAATGCAGTGACTCAACCCAGATGGAAAAGTATTCTAAGTCCATTAACAGATATTTCGCAAAGTCAAGAAATACAACCAGCAAACAGAGGTACTGGGGAAACATTCAATTTCTTTAGATACCGTAATAATAAAAAAATTAAATGTAAACGATGGAACTGTTTTCAACTATCAAATGAACCATAAACATATATTTTTTAAGATTTTAGCGGATGCTGCCAAGACGGAAAGAAAGCCAGCGTTCTCAGCCGGTGCCAGGGAAGAGCACGCCGGTGCCAGCCCTCGGCAGAACACGTAGGCGGTCCGGGATCAGGAGACAGAAAAAGCCTCTGTCCCTCAACCCAGTCATTTCATTTCTGAGAACCTAGACGGAGAGGATTTCTCAAAGCAGGAGAGAGTCGCGTCCACCGGCAGGACAAGAACACAGTTTCTAACAGTGAAAAACTAAAAAAAAAAAAAAAAAAAAAAAAAAAATGCTGAACAATGAGTAAGTAAACGACATTACTCGCAAGGGAACGGACTATTTAAGCATTACAAACGATAAATTAAAAAAAAATCATCGTATCTTAATGTGTACCCGATGAGTACAGCGGAATGACAACTTCTAAGATGCTGGAGGAGTTCTGTAAGAGGACCCACTCTGTGTGACCCTGCTGTTTTTATCCTCCCCGTCCCCGCAATTTCACAACAGATGATTTTATTACCTTTACTAGTGGCCTGGTGTACAAAATTCATGCACAGGGGGTGGGAAAGGTTATCCCTCACCCCGGCCTGCACCATCTCCAGTCTGAGATCTCTGGTGAGATTGTAGACATCCTTCTTGCAATCTGGGACCGCTGGCTCCTAACCACTCACCTGCCTGCCTGCCTGATCACCCCTAACCACTCTGCCTGCTGGCCTGTTTGCCACAACTGCCCCTCCCCCGCTGGTCTGCTCACCCTCAACTGTCCCCCCTGCCAGCCTGCTCACCCCCAACTGCCCCCTGTCCTGGCCTGATCACCACTAACCGCCTCTGCCTCAGCCCCACCACCATGGCTTAGTCTGAAAGGAAGTCAGGAAGGTCTCCTAATTAGCATATTACCCTTTTATTAGTATAGATCAGTGGTCGGCAAACTCATTAGTCAACAGAGCCAAATATCAACAGTAAGATTGAAATTTCTTTTGGGAGCCAAATTTTTTAAACTTCAACTTCTTCTAACGCCATTTCTTCAAAATAGACTCGCCCAGGCCATGGTATGTTGTGGAAGAGCCACACTTAAGGGGCCAAAGAGCCGCCTGTGGCTCACGACCCTCGGTTTGCCGACCACTGGTACAAATGATAAGGTTTCTCCTTGTCTCATGACAATCTTTCCTTGGCTGCGCTCACAGCCTCATATCCCACCGTGACATCCTGCTCTGGGCCCTTCTCTCACTCTCTGCAAAGGGCACGGATTCTTGTTTGAGTGTATTACCTTCTAAAGGCCAAAACCATTTCACTGGGCACTTGAGGCAATCATCTCTCCCTGGAGAGACTCCCGGCCGCCTCCACACTCCTCCCCATTGAGTACCAAGTTGCTCCAAAGAATCAGAGAAAGGGCTTTGCAACTTCTGAGCAAGCCATGGAAGGAAGTGGCACAAATTGTAGATGGGACAGTTGGTACCCTGGAGCCCTCAGCTCCGCCCCTCCTGGCTGCGTCCTCTGCGTATGTAAAACTTCCTCCACTGGCCCGAAACCTTTTGACCAGCAGAAGCAAAAAAGCAAAAGAGACTTAAACCCCCAACAATAGCAGGTGGCTAGCTTACAGTGCATCCACTCGATGGAATAATAGGCAAGCTCACAAAACAAGGATTATGAATGCCAACTATGCTAATGTGGCCGAGGGCCTCCAACGTGAAGAAGAATGGTTACTCAACCACGCGTTCCCATGACGACGGCCGGATGAAAGTCTGTGCAGACTGACCAGTAACGGCGGCTGTCTACCAAGCACTATGCCGTGTGGTGAACATGCATTCAAACTTCCCAACAATGCCATCAGAAGCCTTATTCTCCTTTTGGAGAGGAGGGGACTGAAGCACCAGGAATCCTCATTTGATCCACCCGATGGCTCCGATTTAGAACATTCTGGTAACTTTCCTAAGTCCACATAGCTGGGAGGAGAGGGATGGGAGAAGGGGCTGGGAATTGGACTCTATCTTTCTTGACTGACTCCCGGCCTGTAAGGCCATGTCAGAAATTTAAAATGCAAGCATTTGTTTTTTTTAAAAAGGACTTCTCTTCCTTCCCTCTATTGTCTAAACGTCCTAGTGTTCTTCTGTTTTTATTTAAAGACCAAAAAAGAAAAAAGAAGAAAAAAAAAGAAACAGAGGAGAGGGTTTTTTTGTTTTGTTTTGTTTTGTTTTAAACGCATGTGTTTGTGTGTACGGTTTTTAAAATTCTGTTTTGATCAAAAGACTAAATAAATGTCAATCAAGACTCCACTTGGGGGTTAAGGGTAGGAAATGAGGAAAAAGGGATGGAGAACCGCCAAGACCAGTCTGTTCCAAACCAAACCGAACAGCGCCAGGCAGCTGCCCGCACTATCTTTTTTTTTTTTTTTTTTTATCATCTCTTTCCACCACCCCTTCCCGCCTGCGCACGGATTCTGCAATCACGGCCCGGGGCTGGCGGAGGACACAGCATGTCACAGCGGCACTGGCAGCACAGAGCGCTACTGACAGCGAACAAAACAGATCTCAACCCCCAGCCCTGCAATTTCTCCACAGACTCCTCCCGGGCCGAGCTTCCCCTCAGCCAGGGGCAGACTGCATGTCCTGGAGGTCCAAATACAAGCCACGCCCTAACGTGGCCAGTCCACACCTGTGTGCTGGACAGGTCATGGCGATTACACATGCCAGGTCATGTAAACTCAAATGACAGACGTGACATTTCTAGCCACGTCGAAGCCACGCTAGAAACTAAAGAAGGCTGAGAGAGACTGTACTTGTTTAAGAAACTGTAAAAATAAAAATGCAGTATGTATGGTGGTCTATTCAGGAAAAACCATACACAACAAACAAAATGAAACCCTCCCCCACAAAAAAAAAATACTGCCGACCCAGCCCCCAAAATATCTCTGCAGAGCACTGAGGAGCCAGAACACTGGACCCTCGCACGGGGGAGGGGCATCTCTGAGTGGCAGCTTGCCCTGGGAAACATATCACGTGGGGGGCTGGTTGCTGACCGGCTGCAGAGGTGGACTCCACACCCAGTGCTCCTTCCCGTGGGTCAACGGCCTCGGCCTCAAACCCCGGTGCCAGCGATGTCCTAAGCCCCCTGATCAGCTTCTCCTCGGCCAATGCCTCAGCTGGCTCCAGAGAGACGGCAGCCTCGGAGCCACACACAATCCTCCTGACAGAGGCTTGCTGCCCGAAGCCCAGGAAAGGGCCAGGAACCACTGTCCAGCTGTGTGGACGCCAGGCAGCCACCTACTGGACCACCTAGAGCCCGGCACCCCAGCTCCCACCTGACAGGGCACCCTGAGCCGGCTCAATCGGCAGCGCCACACCGTGCAGAGGAAGAGGAATCCATGCTCCAGGGCGGGGAGGGGGACCGCTGGACGCCTGGCGCCCTCCACGCACATCCCAGGTGTCCCCTTCCTCACAGACTGCCCCCCGCAGCCTGAATCTCAGGCCTATTTCAGGGGCGCTACACGGGGAGGTCCCGGTGGTGCCCAGTTGAAGGATGATGCCCATACCAGCTTCTCAGCTGAGGAAAGGGCACGCGGAAGTCAATGACTATCTAGCCCAGTGGTCGGCAAACTGCGGCTCGTGAGCCACATGCGGCTCTTTGGCCCCTTGAGTGTGGCTCTTCCACGAAATATCACGGCCTGGGCGAGTCTATGTTGAAGAAGTGGCGTTAGAAGAAGTTTAAGTTTAAAAAATGTGGCTCTCCAAAGAAATTTCAATCATTGTGCTGTTGCTATTTGGCTCTGTTGACCAATGAGTTTGCTGACCACTGGGCTAGTCAGTACCAGCTCTGTACTGGACACTCTCTGTGCATTGCCTCTTACTTAACTGCCAAGGACATTCCACAAATGTACAAGACGTGAGAGAAGGTTATCAGCCTGGGCCTGGGGGTCAGGCAGCCTGGGTTCAAATCCAGGTCCACTGCTTGCTGGCGGGCAGATCCTGAGGCTACGTAACCGGTAGGTCTCAGATTCCTCGTGTGTGAAGTCAAGGCCACGACAGTCCCCCACGATGGGGGTCACGTAGCTCTCCCAGTGCTGTGGCTCCTTCGCCACCAAGGCCCCTGTTTCTGCCCTGAGACGGGGCTACAGGCGGAGAGGACAGGACCACTGGTCAGAGGCCCACACCCACCCCGGGCACCAAAGAGAGCATGTGGGGACCTAACCAGATTGGGACCTCCTCCCTCCCCCCAGGACCCCTCCACCCGCTTCCCCGCAGGGCCGGGCACTCACAGCACTCCTTCTCGTCGCTCTTGTCGAAGCAGTCGGGCAGCCCGTCGCAGTGCCAGGCGCCCGGGATGCAGCGCCCGTTGGTGCACATGAAGTTGCCTGGGATGTTGCACTCGTTGGTGAAGTTGTTCCCGGGGAGCAGCTGGCCCTCTGTGGGAGAGAGGGGACAGGGCCATCAGACGGCATGGCAAAGGCGGCAAGGATCTGAGACACACATACACACACATACACACACATACACACACACACACACACACACACCGAAGGGGGCTCCTGTTTGGTGTAGGCTGTATAGGTGAGGCCTCTTTGGGCCCATAAAATCCCCTGCCCCACCCCTGGGGATTCTGAAAGGACTAAATGGGGGGACACTGAGAAGTGGGCAGCAGGTGTCTGGCGCACTTAGGCGCTTACTGACTTGTTTTCTCTTTCCATCAAAAAGGTTGGGCTGCAAAATACACACATTCCTTCCTGGCCACCAGCAGTGACCAACGCTGAAGGTTCCCAGACAGGAGTGAGCACTGGACCCCCCAAAGCCTCCAGCAGTGGGAACTGCGGGCCCCTGCCAGGTCTCAGACTCCGGGACTCCACAATTGCAGAATCCTTGAACTTGGGCCAAGTCAACAAGGGATATCGGCAGTTCATTTCACTTTGGAAAATGTGAGCCCCGGCCCACAGAATCGACCTGCCTGGGGTCAACGGGGAGAAGAAGCCAAACTGAAAAGCACACGAAGGCCTCTAGCCCCCGAGGGAGCGCCAAGGCCACCGAGCTGCTGGCCGCACGTTCCTGGAGACTTAGAGCCAGGCCCCGAGGTGCGGGGCCGCACTCATCCACCAGTGGACTCGGGAGGGGCGATTTCTTCAAAGAAACTAGAATGGAATCCATGTGATGGGCCTGAGCCAGTGTGATCATTGGCTGGGAGAAAAGGAGCCTTCTGGAAGCAGCTCGGTCTTATGGGAAATGGGAGAAAAAGACCCATCCTCCCAGGGCTCCCTCCCGAGTCGGCAATGAGCATTTATGGAACATGTATGACCAGACACTTGTGCTAGGTCCCAACAGTGCAGAGAGATGAAGCCTAGGGCTGGAAGGGCACGTAGGGATACCAAGGATGTTAATGCCAAGGACTATGAGAGGTGCCCAGACCTGCCTGAGGGTCATGGGGGGCCCAGGAGCCTTTCACATGCTTTGCCAAAGAGAAGCATCGCATTCCAGACCCATGACATCACATCTTCCATGCCACTGGTCTTGGCAAGCGCTATCGTTTTTACCTGGCATGACTTTCGACCCGAGGGGTCCCCGAGCAACCCTCTACGCACCTGCCAGCACACGCAACCCGTGTTGCTCTCCCTCTGGGGTGTTCCCTGATCTCCCCAAGCAGAAACGAGCTCTTATTCTTCCGTGTGACTGCGGTTCTACGGGGCTGATACTAAGCACGTCTAGCAACTGGAACAAGTGGGCAACAGCCCACTGCAATGACACAGCCACAGGCAAGCGGAGCCCCATCAGCCTCGGGACCGTGGATACGACCACACACCAGCTGCCCCGTGCGGGTGAATTACTAATGGACAGGCATGTCTCTCCACTAAAAACGAGCTTTCAGAGGTCACTAGAGAATTCTAGAAGAGCAGCTGCAGCGAGGGACCCTCCCTCTGCCCCAACTATCCACACCAAACCCTAACAATCCTCCATGTCCCTTCTCCCCTCCCCCACACTCCCCCACCCCCCGACGGTCAAGCAGCCAGTCCTGCACGCTGGTCTCCATGGCCACAGCCAGAACTCCAGCCCCAGACGCCCCATCTCTCACCAGAGTTACTGCCACAATCTCCTGACACTCCACCTCCCTGCCACTCCTCCGGCCCCTCTCTGTGGCCAGAGGGACCTTTGTAAGGAGCAAGTCAATCAGGACCCTTCCATTCTTTAAAAAGCCACTGGATAATGTCAAAATTCCAGGCTTTCAGAAAAGCTGGAGGAGAGAGGCGGCATTGCAGTGGGAGCTGACAGATACAGGGATGGAACTGAAGGGCCCCTCAGGCTGAGAGCTCTGAAGGGAATGGAGGGGGGAAAAAAAGAAAAAAAGAGCAGTGATTGTGGGAATTGCAAACATATTGTGCCACTATGGCCCCTCTTCCATCAATAAGTCATCATGGCGCTCTGTCTTCTGAGCCCACACTCATTACAGATCCCTCCTGAGACTGGACTCCTCGCAAACCACCCTCCACCCCAAGAAGAACATGAAACCAGTTTCCTGTCTCCAGGCAAGGGCTCCAGGTGGCAGAGGGGGGTCTACAGGAAAGGAGCTCAAAGAACAGCCAGGTGCTGGGTCCTGGCCAGACACGGAAGGCACAGCCCAGAAAAGTCCCCACGTTCCAGCTGTTCCCCAACCACTGCTCAAGCCCCTCCAGCAGGCAGATTATTCTTGAGGGCTCTGACCATCACCGCCATACTGTTTTGTTAGCAATACCTCCACTGGCTCTTGCAGCGCTAGCTCCTCCGAGGCGAGCTACCCGAGAAGTCCCTGCGACGGTGAAATCTTGTTCTGATAAACAGGTTTCCGGAGGTAGAGAATTGGCCAGATTAGATTCCAATGTGCTTGCTCTGAAAGTCAACAGGCTGGCAGCACACGGGCTTGACAAATGGAAGGGTGTGATGCAGGGACGTAAACATCACATCTGTCAAACACAGGTGGCCCTGCCAGCCACGGGCTCAGGGCTCCCGCAAAGGTGGCCCTGCCAGCCATGGGGCTCAGAGCTCTGCAGGCTGGCCAGGGATCCCCAGAGCCTGGGGACTGACAACAGAGGAACGTGTTTTGAGGGCTTCTGAGTAACTCTATTCTGCATGCAGGAGGCACAGCTCCCCGCACTTTAGGGAAATGACAATATCATCAAAATCAAAAGCATCGGGAGAAACCAAGACAAGGAGAAGTTCAATCCCATGGATTCTGTCCTCAAAAATCTCCCTCAAACCCACCCAGTGTGCCTTGCCCAGATGATACCAGCCATTCCAAGCTGCCAGTCATTCCCAACATGGGGCCATTTTGTCGCCCTCCCCCCCATTCCCCTGAGGGCACAGGGCAGAATCTGGAGACTTTGGGGTTCTGGTGTCTAGTGGGGAACGTTGATGCCCATCTGCAATGCACAGGACAGCCCCTGGCAGCAAAGAACAGCCAGCCCACAATGCCAATGAGGCCGGGGGTGAGAAATCCCAGCACACACTCACCCCTCAGGGCCCCCAGGCCCTTCTCCTCACAGCAGAGGGAGATTCTAACAGGCTGCTGATGGCTTCTCGGTGCCCTTACAGTATATCTGGAACTCCTGCCATGGTTTTCCAGGCCCGGCGGGATCCAGCCCGGCCTCCCTCTGAACCTCATTTCCAACCACTTCCTGGAACACAAATGTCCTTCCTGTAGAGAGGTCTCTGCCCAGGCTGCTCTCGGACCCCGGTTCTTCCACACCCCTTTCCCTGGGGTTCGGGGCTGGACTGCATCCTCCCCAAACCCGTATGTTGAAGCCCTAAACCCCGGTCCCTCAGAATGTGCCTCCATTCAGAGACAGGGCCTTTACAGAGGTGGTTAAGGTAAAATGAGGCCGTGAGGGTGGGTCCTCATCCACTCTGACCGGCACCTTCCTACAAAGATGAGATCAGAACACAGACGGCCCTGGGGAATGGCCACATGAGGACGGAGGGTGAAGACGGCCATCTGGACACAGGCCTCCGAGGAACCCAACTCTGCCCACTTTGATCTCAGACTTCTGCCTTCTGGGATGGGGAGAAGGTACATTCCTAGTATGCAGACCAGGGGTGGGGAACCTTTTTTCCGCCAAGGGCCACCTGGGTACTTACGACATCATTCGCAGGCCGTACAAAATTGTCAGCTTAAATGTGAGCCTGCTATATTTGGTTAAGCACTCATGCCTTGGCAGGGCCAGGCCAAATGATTTTGTGGGCCTTACGGGACCCAGGGGCCGGAGGTTCCCCACCCCTGAATTGTCAACCATCCACGCCGGCGGGGTACTCTGTTATGGCAGGCCTAGCAAACGAATACATTTGACGAGTGTCACTCACTCAGTCTTTCGACAACAGCTTTATGTCACTCATTCGGAGACTCTGTGTGGACCCAATGGGAAGCTGGTCCCCATTTTTCAGTCGGGTATGGTCCCCCGTTTTCCTTTATGGCAACCGGCGCTGACTGATGTGTCTGTACCATCTCCGCACGGGGAAGGCACACCCAGGAAGTCACGGGCCACCGCCTCGTCCAGCTCCCCATCCTTCACATCTAATGCTCGGTGGATCCCCCAAGAACATGTGTGGTCGCTCCAAGAAGAAAACCAAGTGTGCAGTTACTGACTCATCCCCACCCCCAGACTCCTCCTTCGAATGCGCTAGCCCCATCCCTCATCCCTCCCGAAGGGATGGACCATTCTACCCATCCATCCCTTGTCATGACGCTGGAGGTGAGTGGAATCTGAGCACATCCAGTTAGAAATAAGGCACGTGATGTGTCTGAATCCATGCTAGTAAATCCCTTCCCTGTCTGCTTTAAAAGAGGTGAGAAATCTCTTCACCCTGACAGCAGGACTTTCTAGTGGCTGACATATTTATCCCATCTCAGCGTCTGGGGACACATTTAGAATCCAAAAAAGACAAGCATTCGCACGAAGTAGGCTGGCGGGCCTTTCTCCTCCCCTCCTCTCCTTTTTTTTTTTTTTTTTCATTAAGCTGGAAAATGAAAACGAGTTGCCCATGTCCACTGCAGCACATCACTTACTTAACATAACTATACCTGCTTTCCAAGAATAAAAAAATAAAAAAGTCCCCAGTCCTCCCCCACTGGGCAGAGGCAAACAGCCCACTGCAGCAGCATCTTCCAGAATGTCTGGCATCCACAAATGTATATCCGATGAGGGGCCACACTGGGCAACTGTGAACACTCAGCCAACTGCTGCGTGCCGCCCACTCTCCTGGAACGGGCGGTCAGCAGCGTCGGCTTTCCCAGCTGAGAAACGGGAATTCCAGGGGAGCAGCTGCAATCCGCCCCCGTTCCTTACTCCTCCCTGTTCATCCGCCACCCCTGGGGGACATCCCCCGTCAGGACGCCCTAGAGAGCTGACTTCTGCAAACTCTCCACGGGTCCCGAGTTCAGATTGCTGCCCAGTCAGTCGCCTCTGTTTTGGTCCTTTGCTTCCTGGCAATCCGGTCTGCAGGCTCCATGAACAACAAAGCAAGACGCACACACACATATGCGCAGACACACATACGGTCTGGCATTCCGTTTAGCAGATCTCAAAAAAATATCTCCCCTAAAGCCTCTCTGGAGAATGAACACACCTCTTCCCACCGCCTGGTGCCAACACACGCAGTGTCAGGAGGCCACTGAAAACAGCCATCTGTGTTCTCTTTGACTCACTTCTTCACAGACACACACACACACACACACACACACACACACTCGCACACGCTCCGTGCATGGGCACAGGCATAGCACCCAAGGGGCTGGTCGGCAACCATGTGTTTGCAAACATCCCTGAGAAACGCTCAAAGGTCCCCTTCAACTCCAGACGGCTCCGCGTGGTGGCATCCGTGTCAGATGGAGTGAGAGACATCTGTCCTCGGCATATCCCAGAGCCATTTGGTTCCCATCAAACAGACTGCTTCCTGCCAGAGTCCTGCTAGGCGGAGCGCTTGCTGCCACCGAGGAGGGAGCAGTCACGTGAGCGTGTCTGAGCCTGGAGTGAGGATGTGCTTCTGGCTCCAACTACCTGAGCTCCAAGGACTCCAGCTCTGTCTAGACTGCACCCCGCCCTGCCTGTGAGCTCCTTCCAGCAGCCCCAGCCTCCAGGTACCCGTCTGTTCCAGGAGGAAATGGGTGAGAAGGTATAAAGTGGCTCCTGGGTGTGGCGGCCCAGGACTGGTGACCCCGGGTACAGACAGATTTCCTATGTAAACAGATGTCATCGTTACACTGGCCATGAAGAATGATCGTGTGTGATGTTACTGCAGGAATATGTGTGGGTGGCGTGGGTCACCCGGACGGGGAGTGGGCCTCGCTGTCCGCCCAGCATCTGCACTTCACACGGTTCTCTTCTCTGCTTCTCCCGTGCAGTGATCAAACGATAAATGCTCACAAAATGATAAATGCTCTGTTTCCTTCCTAAGACGAGTTAGCAAAGGAAGCCAGTGGCTAGTATTAATGAGAAAAGCACAGAGAACGTGAAAGGGTCTGGAAAAGGACAATTCTTTACAGGAAAAAAAGCCCCATAAATTATCTCTGTCCTGTATTTACAGCCTCATTACGGGCCCGAGGCTGCTCCTCACGCTGTTTAGCTACGCTTCATCGCGTTTCATGAGGAAAATTATGTCGGAGCAGCATGGACGCCATGGGGGTCTCGGGGAGGATGCTGAGCCTCAAAGGGGAGCACGGAGCCCCGCCCACCCTGGTCCCCCCCCCGCCCCCCTTCCGCTCCCTCTCACAGCCTTTGAGAAACGAATCATTCTGGACTTTCCACTAGGGAAGATCTAACATCTGTGGAAGCTCTTAACACATGGCAGGAGTTTAACATCAATTCTCTTTGTACTCCTTCGCAGCTGCACTCTGAACTAGGCACCATGCCCATTGTGCAGGCGACGGACTGTCTGAAGGAGTCAGAGGACACATTAAAGATATGACATAGGTACTCGTACAAAGAGGAGAGAAAACAATACCACAAGACATTTTTAGGGATGACATTCAAAATACAATAATTGAGGACCATTTCCTGTAATACAGGTCTTCTACTAAGGAAAAGAATGAAATCCTTTGCAAGGGGGGAGGGGACAGGTAACATTTCAAAGTCAGTGCTCCCTATCATCAAACTCTATTTATAAGTTTGTCTTTTTGTTAGCCATTTAAAAATGTTTCCAGCCAAAACCAGTTTGGCTCAATGGATAAGAGCGTCAGCCTGCGGACTGAAAGGTCCCGGGTTTGATTCCGGTCAAGAGCATGTACCTTGATTGCGGGTACATCCCCAGTAGGGGGTGTGAAAGAGGCAGCTGATCAATGATTCTCTCTCATCGATGTTTTTAACTCTCTATCCCTCTCTCTTCCTCTCTGTAAAAAAAAAAAAAAAAAATCAATAAAATATATATTTTTTAAAAAATGTTTCCAATATTCTTAGCTTGGGGCCATGGGCCATATAGTTTTCCAACTCCTGGGCTGGAAGAGGGCAGGTCCACCTGAAACAGCAGAACGGCCAAGGTGCCATCCAAAGGCACTTCCTCTCTGTCCGAACAAGTCCACCACACTCTGAAACGAGGTCTGGGGCTCAGGGGCTTTCCCCCCACAGCGAAGACGGGACCTTGGCGGGAAGAACGGAACCCGCTGACTCCTAAGGGCCCCTCTGACATGGCACTCTCAAGTTCTGGAAATGGATCTAAACGCCGCCTGCATCCATTTCCACCGTGAATGGGGCAGTGGGCCTGGGTCTGCAGAGCGCTCCTGAGCTCCTGGGAGGGGAGAACAGGAGAGAAGAAGTCTGGATGAACGTTTCTGAGTTCTCTTCTTCACGCACACCCTGTCCTCACCAGGGCCAGCGGCACGTCAGGCCGGTGGGAGCCTGGAGCAGAAGCTGTCCCCCGTGTGTTCTCTCGTCAGCCTCACTCAGCAGCAGCAGCAGGAAGTGAGAGGCAGGCAGGGAGGCGAGGCGAGCTGACGAGGACAGCCGTAGGATGAATTTCATCAGGCTTGCAGATAAGCCGGGCTCAAGAGAGAGCCAGTCAGCCCTGCACGTCAGCGCCTCTCCGAGACAGCCTCGGGGTCAAGAAGCAAGATCCTGCTCCCACCCCAAATCCGGCCCAGCCCCGTCTGCCCGGGGACGGCTGCCACAATTCTCACAGTCCCTCACTGCAAACCGTTCTCGCCTCTACTCTGCTGCACATCCTCACGGGGCAAACATGAAAAAAATACCAAAGCAAATCAAAGGATACAGACAGGAAAACTAATTGAGCTTCATTTAGGCCCAAAAGCCTATCTTCCTGAGCTCAGGGCTAAGGATTTCTGGAATAAGGCTCAAAAAAGTGCAGGCCATAAAGACGGGTATATACAACCCACTGCATAAAACGTAATATTCCCAGTCATCTAAAAACACTACAAAATTCAAAGATAAGCCACTAACTAGAAGATGGTATCTGCTACATAGAACCCACAGAGAGCGAGATCTAGCTTTCTGTTTCTCTCTTTCTGTTTTTGTTTGTTTCTAAGAATAGAGAGAGGGGGAGAGAGAAGAGGGAAACATCAATATAAGAGCATGACATGGATTGGCTGCCTCCTGCAACCCTCCCTGGGGATCGAGGCCACAACCAGGCAAGTGCCCTGACCAGGAATTGAACCAGCAAACTTTGGGTGCATGGGATGATGCCCAAGAAACTGAGCCACACTGGCCAGGGCTCTAGGAAACCTTATAGGAATAGGTAAAGTAAGAAAACACAGCCAACCCAGTGGAAAACTGGAGAGAACATCTGAGCAGGTATTCTTCCTCATGAGCAAACTCAAGGAGCAATTTAATATAAATACTCAAGCTCACCTGCAATCACAGCATGACTAATGCAACTGGAGGTTCTCTTTCACACCCATCAGACTGACAACATTTTGCAGTGTGGCTACCTCAAGTGGCAAGATGATGGGGAGCCACAGGAATCACATGTGTCACCAATGGTGGATAGACTCAAGAGCAGTTTGGCCCTAGCTGGTACGGCCCAGTGGATAGAGTGTCAGCCTTCATACGAAAGAGTCCCGGGTTTGATTCCAGTCAAGGGCACATGCTCAGGTGGCAAGCTTGATCCCCGAGAGGGGGCATGCAGGAGGCAGCCTATCAATGATTCTCTCTCATCATTGATGTTTCTCTCATTCTCTCCCTCTCCCTTCTTCTCTGAAATCAATAAAAACACATTAAAAAAAAAGAAAAAAGAAAAAAAAAGAGCAGTTTGGCAATTCCTCGTGCAGCTGAAGACGTAGATGCTCTTTGACCTGGCACACACCCTAGGCCCTGGGGAAAACATGCCCAGACAAGAACTCTCAGCAGCACTGCTACAGTACGGAACTGTAAGACACACTGAATGCTCACCAGAAGGAGAATGGCTGGAAACTCAGGTACGCCCACCCAATGGAACATCACCCACCTAGAGCTTCACCGTACTGACCTGGGGTGGCATGAAGCAACAGGGGACAATCTGAGAAGCCTCGCGCTTAGTGAAAATGCAAACTGCGGAGGCCCAAGTCAACAGATGCCTACGTGTGTAAATGTAGTTATGACAGTGTGGGAAAGAAAAACACCCAATTCAGGAGCAGTCACCCGTCAGCGAAGGGGATCAGAGGTACTCAACGAACTTCAACTGGAAGAATTACTTCTTTAAATCAATCTCAAGGGCGCATGACAACATGGCAGAATTCAAGGGAGCTGCTGGAAGGCAGGCAGGCAGGCTTTCTTGATGTGGCTCTTGGTACCTTTCTCCACCCCATTAAAAGACGTTTCATTAGTTAAAGTTTATTATAAAGCACAAAGATCAGGTTAACGTTTGAGAAATAAATCTACAGAAGACATATGGAGCCTTTTACCACTGATATTCCAGCTTCAAAATCCCCACAGGCTCTGAAAGAGTGGGCGGTCCAAGAGGGCGAGTGTTCACACTGGGATAAAAAAAAGCACAGGCAAGGAAGCCCACCTGGGAGGGTCGGTCTATGATGAACTCCTTTCATTTTCCGAGAGGCAGCAACAGTTGCAGGGCAGCCGCCCATGGCGGAGGGAAAAAATACACACATCTCCCAAGACGGGCCTACCCACCCGGCTTATTAAGCTATGACATTCCAAACATAAAAATAGCCAGGCCCCGCCAGAAGGTCAGATATTTCTTAAATACTCGCTCCCTGAGACAGCAGGGTGGGAAGACAGCAGTAAAGCTCTTTCTCAGAATAGTCCACGTCGTCCGTCCGCCTCTCCGGCCCTCGACATGGGCCTGCAGTAGGCCGAGCCAAGACAGCCTGGCTGAGGCAGCCAAGGCTGGGATCCGGCCCGCCCGGTCCCAAATGCCCGATGCTCTTATCACTACAACCGGCTGTGTGACTTCAGACAAGCAAGTTACCCTCTCTGAGCTAAAATTCTCCAGGTGTAAAACTAGGCAGCCCTACCTCCTAGCCAGGGTGGCTGAAGTACAGAGGGATATATCGGTCTGTCTGTCTATCTAGAACAGATAGCCCCCTGGTCACCTAGGTCCATGAGGATAGACACCAGGTGTTTTTAAAAATATATTAAAACTCAATATTAAATATTAAAGTCAATATTAAATATTAAAAAATCAATAATATATATTATTGATTTCAGAGAAGGGAGAGATAGGAACATCGATGATGAGAGAGAATCTCACCCCACACTGGGATCGAGCCTGCAACCTGGGCATGTTCCAACTGGGAATTGAACCATGACCTCCTGGTTCACAGGTCAACGTTCAACCACTGAGCCACACTAGCCAGGTGACACCAGATTTTAAGAAGCTCATAAACACAAGCCTGGTTGTGTGTCTTCGAATACAACAGCCTCAGTTTGAATATTCCTAAGAAGTTAGCAGCCCTGCTTGGACCTTTCCCTGGGCTCTTTAACTAACAGCAGCCAAACTGTTAACATGGACCCACCCTTCCAAACAAGGAGGTGATGAAGCAGGTCAGAGAGAAAGGCACAGGGGACCCCCACTGGGATCTGGGGGTGCCTCTCACCTCCCTGGCCTCAGTTCCCACCATGTGTAACCAAGGGCAGTAACAGGTGACACCTAAGCTCCTTTTCAGCACTCCACTGGCCCTTCTGGTTTGTGGGGACACAGCCCAGTTCTCATGCAGGCGGGCACTCCCCATTTCCTGTTCTAGCCTCATTCTTCCGCATGTAAACAGAATCCCAGGATTATACAGAGCTCCTCCTTTAAGGAACCAAAAACATCCTTACGAGGCAGGCACTAAAAGTAGCCCCCTTTTTCCAAATACAGAGAGACTAAGACCCAGAGAGCGACCAGCACGGCCAAAGGCAGGGCTGGAGTTGGCCCGAGAGCCAGGAGTCAAGTCAGACTCGGCGTGACACTTAGTTCTTGCCTCTGTGCTTCAGAACTCTGAGCCCCCTGCCTGCTGCCACCCTCCACCCCTCCACCCACGCCCCGGGAGTCAAGAGGAAGTCACCTCCCAAGAGCCAGCAATCAGGCCTGCCTTCCGTTCCCTAGGGAGTCCTTCCATTACCCACAGCCTTCCACCCTGTCTCAGCTGACGAAGGCCTGTTTGCCTTATCACTTCCGATTAGGAGAGAAACTCTGCCAGGGAAATCAAAAACGCCGGCGGCTGGCGGGTGGCACTGAGCAGGAAGAGAATGCATCTTTTGAAATTTCCTTAACTCGCTTTAATCCACAAAACCGGTCCATTCGCTTCCCGGATCTGCTCCTGCGGGCACCCTGGCTCAGGGCTGAGCCCTGTGGCAGGCCCTCCGTCCCGGGGGATGAGCTGCCTTCTGGAGCGAATGACTTGCCCGCATCCAGCAAGTGCCAGCGCTGAGCGGCCCTCACGGCCGGAGCCCCCGCTTCCACGTGCGTCTCTGAGTGAGCGCAGCGATTTTCCTCCGGGAGAGACCTGTCGGATCTGCTCAATCCAAGGGCTGAGCCGTGCTGACGAACCTGTGTGGGTTTTCCAGATCGCGGAGGGGAGCCTCTGACAGCGCAGAAAACCGAACACATGAGAAATTAAAGAGCAATTACAGAGCTCGTCTCGCTCTGGCCAGCCCCGCGGTCCACAGATGCTGGATGCCAGCTCCACGCCTTCCAAGCCCCAGGAACAACTGGACCCCTCTGTGCCTCGGGTCCCTCATCTATTACACGGAGGTGGACCCCCCAACCTAGACACGTTCCCCGGGTATTGTGTCCATCTGGGATTTGGAGTTACATAGATCCACATCTGAAAACATTAGAAGTCTGGTGGCGTATCCCTCGGACCACAAAAGCCTCTTCAGGGGAAAAATAGATATTAATAGAGGCCATGAGATTAGCCAGAGTTCATCTGTGAAGGGTATTATTATTCACTAATTAAGACTAGATGTAATGCAGGTGCCTAACATGTCATTACACCTGATGTACCAGCACAGTGTCAATCCAGGATGAGTAATGAGAGGAAGGATGATCGCAAGAGTAAAGGGACGCCCTTGGAAAGGAGCACAACAGAATCCTCCCAGGAGAGATGAGCGATCAGGAGGAGGGCGCAGCTCAGCTCGTTAAGAAATGATTTTTCCAGACTTAGCCGGTTTGGCTCAGTGGATGGAGAGTCGGCCTGCGGATGGAAGAGTCCCAGGTTCAATTCCAGTCAAGGACATGTACCTTGGTTGCGGGCACATCCCCAGTGAGGAGTGTGCAGGAGGCAGCCGATTGATCTCTCATCAATGTTTCTAACTATCCCTCTCCCTTCCTCTCTGTAAAAAATCAATAAAATATATTTTTTTAAAAAAGAAATGATTTTTCCAGATATCAAATATGTCTCCCATTGGTTACTTATGGTGCTCAGCACCCACTCACTGGAAAGGAGTCAACCACTGGCTGCTGGTGTAATCTATCGGTGGGTTCAAATCCTACAGTCTGTGCTGTCTTCAATCCCCTGATATCCTGTTGGTCCCCAACCACTTTGGTTTCCTGAATCTGTCCTCACCAGTGGCCAGCGGCCTCCCAATCACTCAACCCAAAGACTGCTTTTCCATCTTTCTCTTACACACAGTTCTGCTGCATTGGACCAAATATGTCACTCCTTCCTCGTGGAACCCCATTCCCTTGGTCTCCCCCACATCTGGTTCTCTGTCCACTCCTTCTCGGTCACCTTGGAGGCTTTTGAAATCTCCCTCTACCCACCATCCCTCAACAGCCTGCAGTGTTCTGCCTCTGCTTGAGAGATACAGCTGCCCTAGATAAGCAACCTTACCTGGCATTAGTTCAACCTCCAACTCAGCTCTCTCTCCCCTTCAACTCTACGGATGGATGCATGCATGCATGGAAGAATGAATGGATGGATGCAGGTAGGGCAAGATGGAGGAAGGAATGGATGGAGGAATGGAAGGATACAGTGGTGCCTCGCATAACGAACGCCTCGCACAGCGAACTTTGGACAGGTTTTTCATGAAACCATCGGCCAAAAAGCAGAAAATGGATGAAGATGTGCAAAATTCAGTAGACTCTACTTAGTCTGTCTTAAAATTAAAAAAATGTGTGTTTTTTTTAAAAAAAAATTATGTTTTTAGATGTATCTAAATAAAAATATGTCATCTTAGCATATTTTTTTTTATGTCATCTTAGCATATTTTATGCTACAGAACGAATTATTTTTTTTAACATGTATTGTTATGGGAAAACACGTTTCACATAACGAACTTTTTGCATAACAAGCTTGCTCCTGGAACGAATTAAGTTCGTTGTGTGAGGCACCACTGTAGATGGAGGGATGGATAGATGCATGGAAGAATGAATGGAGGGATGCAGGTAGGGACAGATGAGGGATAGATGTAGGAATGGATGGATGAAGGGAGGTAGGGATGGGGGGAGGGACAGATGGAGGGGTGGAAGGATAAACAGAGATGGATGGGTGGATGAATGAATGAATGAATGGAGGGATGGCAGTCTTTACCTATGGATTAGTTTGAGCTTAAGCCAGTAATTCTCAATGGTTCAAAGAAAAACATTCAAATGTAACCCAGTGCTTTAGACCATAACCTCAGAGGTAAAGAGCTTGCCACCAAAACTGGGGCACCAGGGCTCTGCATATGGCATGAGCTGTCAGCAATATCTGCCACAGTTTCCCATGAGGCAAACCCAGCATGCTGTGGTGACCCACTGTCTCAGAGCCAGCTCACAAGAAACCAGGGTTGGACACAAGTCAATCCAGGTGCCTCCAGCTGCTGGAAACACCCGTGAGAGTCAGCCCCCTCTTCCTGCTCTGCCCCGGGTTGGAGGCGGTCCCAGCCAAGCCTTTGGACCTCCACCCACAGGGAGATTCATTTCCCCTCTCCTCGCGGTAAATCCCAAACCATCAGCACCCTGCCTTTGCCTTTGTTTGTTTCTGTCTGTATCCAGGGAGTAGCGACAGCTGCACTGACGAAAGTGGCATTTGGGGCTGGGACTGTCACCCAGAGCAGCAGGCAAAGAAGCCCTGGGCGGGTGGTCTGGCAGAACCAAGGGGTCTGGAAGGGGTTCGGTCAAGGGTCTGCCCTCCCATCTCAATGGCCATGGGAGCCTTGGGGCCCCAGCCCGCTGCCACCCCCAATTCCAAAAGCCCTGGCATCCTCTGCTCCGACAACCAGTGTGTTTACCAATAGGGAAGGTGGCAACCCTCCAGCGGCTCTGGACGTGAGGAGGAGAACACTGGGACCTGCCAAGAGTGTGTAGGGAGCCACACCGACCAAGGAGATGCCAGCAGCACGAAGAAACCTAAGGAACCGGAACTGCCAGCACAGCTCAGGAGACTCTCCTGCCTCTCCTGTTGATCAGGTGCCCGGATGCTGAAGACTGGAGAGACCGCGGTTCTTTTAAGAGAAACCAGGCAAGGGATCCAGCCTCGCAGTGAGCATCCGCGGTAATCAGCTCCGGCAGGAGCCAACCCCTGCCTGGCACGGCGCCCTTCCCACTTCACATCACCATCCGCCCGGCGATGCACAAATGATAATGCACTTACAGGCAGCCGGGACTCTCCAGCCAGGGGGAAATTTTCACTTAATTAAATAAAAACAAAGCAGGACACCAAAGCCTTTAACCAGTGCCAGAGAGAGAGGGGGGGGGGGGGGGGGGAGAAGAGGAGAGAGAGAGGCTACTTGATCTTTTATGAACCTTCCTAGCCACGAATGCCAATCAAGATGATTTTCCCCCCTCAGTGGATCTTTTAAAACAATCCTCTGTGCCCCTAATTGCAGAGAATATCTTAGACATCAATTAAGAAAAGTGCTACCAAAGAGAAGAATGGATAAAGGAAATAAACAAGCATGGCACCAGATATAAAGATGGCTAATAAACAAACGGAAAGATGTACAGTCTCTACGGTAGTGAGACAGATTCCAGGGGAAATGCCACCTAGAGCAAGCTGAGCAGCACCAGGTAAAAAGGTGGACACCATCACACCATCCCGAGCTGGCAAGGGGTGAGGAACCCAGCGCTCTCCTGCTACTGGTGAGCGTGGAAGCTGGTACCCGCTCTGGGATCACGTGGCAGGACCCAGTACTACCTGTTCCAAGCTTACCTTTGGACTCGCCCCTCCCCTTTCTAAGAATCTCTCTTTAGGAATATATAAATGCATGGAGAAACATAGGGAAGGCTTTCTCTTATCTTTACATTAGTAGGTGTAAAACCTCAAAAGGACTTAAATATGTACAAGAGGGAGACGGGTAAATGCGATGTGGCACATCCTCACGCACTACAGAATGGACTGACATGGAAGGGTGCCTACAGTGCAGTCAGAGGGGAAAGCAGGCTACAGAGCCACACGCATAGCATGAGTCCCCTTGGTTTATATCGAGAGGTATACAGGTACCTGCGTTTGTGTCTAGACCCACAATGTCCTGGAATATACACTCTGGGAGAAGGAATTCAGAGGCCCTCGAAAAATATAGGTATATTGTCTACTGGTGTCTCTGCTTCAAAAGAAATTTCTTTAAAAAACATTTTTTTTTAAATATATTTTATTGATTTTTTACAGAGAGGAAGGGAGAGAGATAGAGAGCTAGAAACTTCGATGGATGAGAGAGAAACATCGACCAGCTGCCTCCTGCACAACCCCCACCAGGGATGTGCCCACAACCAATGTACATGCCCCTGACCGGAATCGAACCTGGGACCCTTCAGTCCACAGACCGACGCTCTACCACTGAGCCAAACCGGTTTCTGCCAAAAGAAATTTCTTAAAATATCACCATAGTTAATATGCCTGGGGAATTTTTAAAAACAACCAAGACGGTGGGGGGGGGGGGGGGGGGGATTGCCCAACACCACTCATCAATACACACACACACACACACACACACACACACACTTTCTCTCTCTCCCTCTCACACGTATACACACCCACACTCTCACACACATACACACACTATCAAACACACACTCTCCCTCTCTCTCTCTCTCTCTCTCTCACACACACACACACACACACACACACACACACACACACAGATACTGGCTCCTTTAAGAAGCAGAAGCCAACAGGGAAAGGTCATCCTAGTCACCCATGTTCAAACTATAAAAAGACAGAGCAATCCTGAAAACCTAGGAGAAACACGGCTGGGTAAGAGCACTTTTACACGGTTATGAAACCAATAGCCCCAGACGTTGGCCCACAGTAAAGATAAACATTCTCTAAACTCATTAGGAGACCATTTGGAAACACCTGCGGAGGGCTGCTTCTCATTCTGGGACGCAGCCTCGGGGCTGTGCTCCCTTTTATTCCCTCTCAGGACACGAATATACTCTACCAAAGCGGTTACGGGCCACCTTACCACGTCTCCCCTCCCTCCTGCCCACGACAGGCCCCACCCCGTGGCCCGGGTGGCTCTGACTCCACTTGGGGCTATGAATTTAACCTGTCCTCTGCCAGGCGTGTAGCCTGTTTCTCCAGTGCTCACGGCAAGCCCACAATTACGGCCGCTGGCCGCCGCGCTCCTGGCTCCCCCGGGTGGCATCGGGCCACGCTTTCTGTGGAAAAACAGAAGGGCTCCTTCAAGGGCGGCCGGAGAGAGAGAGCCGGAGGCCCCAGGCTGCCGGGGGTGTCTGGTCGCCAAGGTTGCAGAGTCACCCTTGCAACCCAAGTGGGTGGAGGGTCATCCCACAGCCCACCCCCTGGGAGAGGGGGCGGAGTGAGATGTTTTTCGTGTGGAGCACAAGGAGCCAGGCGCTCTCATTCTTGCCAGTGCAGAGCCAGGCCAAAGTAATCTCTGCCTCTGGGAGCCAGGACCTGCAGTGGGGGGACCCCGCGGGGGCACCGGGGGGCTCTGGGGGGGGCTGGTACCCTGGTCCGAGCCCTGGTTCCCAGTCATGTTTACTTCATTAAAATTCACGGAGCTCCCTACTCAACTTCTGGGCGATGATTCTCAGTATATACGCTAACCGTCTATGAGAAGCTCACTTACATAATTAGAGGAAACATTTTGAACCCGTGGCTGTCCGTTCCAGGTTCAATCTCTCCTTTTCCCCGCTAGGGCCGGAGCCACCAGCAAACCCACTCCCTGGTCCAAGTCACGCCGAGTCCAAATCATGCCAAGTGGCCAGCAGGGGACTGGCAGTGTGACGAGAGGGGAACGTCCAGCACTTATTTTTAATCGGTTTGCTCACTTTCCCCTAATATCAAAACAGTGGCACCCCTTTTCCCCGGGACCCAAACTGGCATCAGCCACACCCTGGTCAGCCTCAAGCACGCAAACCTCTCAGGCCTGGCCAGGGCTCTGCGGTCCCAGCCCCAGGCCTCCGGAGGCATTCAGAAAAGGCTGCAGGGCTGCCCCAGCTCCTTCCAACGTGTATCTGAGCCGGGATGGGACTCCCCTCCTACACGCCATGCCTCTCTCGTTGCCTTCGGCCTCTCTCCCCGAGCTCCTCTGGAGTTCTTTTGGCCCCAGGCCGGCAAACTGTGGCTCTTTGGCCCCTTGAGTGTGGCTCTTCCACAAAATACCACAACGTGGGCGAATCTATTTCGAAGAAGTGGTGTTAGAAGAAGTTTAAGTTTAAAAAAACTGGCTCTCAAAAGAAATTTCAATCGTTGTCCTGTTGATATTCGGCTCTTTTGACTACTGAGTTTGCCGACCACTGTTCTTGGCTACCAGGGGTGTTAGGGGTCTTCCATGAACTTTGCCAAGCAGTTAGTTTGAGGGTTCCCCTCATTTTTTTTTCTTTTCAACGTACAAAAGGTTTCTGTTTATCTCTGACAAAAAGAAAAATGTGAAGTTTATAGAAAATGCAAAGCAACGCAGCATGGTTTCCATTCGATGAGCCCACACATTGGGCAACTGAGGCCCGGCGAGAGGTCTGATCTGGCTGTCTCTCCTCTCTCCTCTCTCTCCTATCTCTCTCTCTCTCTCTCTCTATCTCTCTCTGTCTCTCTCTGACTCTGTCTCTGTCTCTGTCTTTCCCTCTCACTTGCTACAACCACTCCTTCAGAAAGGCCCTGCCAAGCCACCAGGACCACTGCCCAGATGTTCAGGGAGGGGGCCTCAGCTCCGGGAAAGGAGGGCTGGTCTCAGCTCACCGGGAAGGCGGCTGCCCCCTCCGCAGAACAGGGAGCGGGTGAGGCAAACCGCCCAGCCCAGGGGAGCCCGGTTTGCAGAGCGCTCCCGCCGTCACCAGGGGGGACAGCCCACATCTGGACCCTGCATCCTCCCAACCACTACGTCTCAGGCACCGCAGGGACCATCATTCCACGCGAAGCCCTCACAGCATTACATTCGAGGCCGGGTTGGTAGACCCCATGTTGGTGTTCTCTACACGGATGCATCCCATGGCTGCTGAATACCATTCTGCCTGCCTGCCTGCCTGCCTGTCTGCCTGTCTGTCTCTCTCTCTCATCGTCGCTCTCAGATCAGCTCCCTGTGTTCCCACAAAACAAACGCTTCTGCCCCAACTTCAGGGGGAAGCAGCTCCATCTCCTGACATCTCCCCCCTCCAGGAAAAAAAATCCCGGAGTTGGTGTAAACACGGGAAGGCCAGCGCAAAGCTCAGACTCCAGAGTGCAGGGGGCAGGGAGGTGTGAGCGGAATCCCTCAGCCACAGCGGAACACGGGCCAGGCCCAAGAACCACAGAGCCACGGTCACCGATCCAAAGATCACACCAGCAAAGCCTGAAAAAGAAAGAACCCACTGAAGACTTAGAAAAAGAAGAAAAGATTTCTTTATGAAAGGGGTTTGGGGGTGGGGGTGGGGAGTGGAGCCAGCAAGCCTGGTCCTCCAGACCCTAGCAGAAGCACACAAAAACAGGGAACAGAGCCACGAACAGCTCCTGCCTGGGGGTGTCAGCCAAACGGGCCAATGGGAGGCAGGAAGATGTCAAGTAACAACCACCGTCGGCCACTGGAACCCCTCAGCAGAGGGAAAGCCTCCAACACATTTCCTTGAGGGTTACCATCGGGCGAGGGGAGAAGAGAAGAGGATTTGCAAAAGCAAGGCTCCTTCTTGTGAGCAAGCTGTCAGGATGCCAAGGGGCCCGCGGACGAGCACATAATTTCAGGAAAACGTTTGTTTTCGCCGAACTTCCCTATGAACCAGGCACGGCTCCGCGGCACGTCTTAAGAGAACGAGAGAGAAGAAAGCTAACGAGCAGTTAGAAGTCAAAACATGTCCCAGAATGTCCACACGCACACAAATAGGACGGCATGCCTCCCTCTCGGCGTGCCAAACAAAATCATCGACGGGCGAGCCAAGGCACACACAGCTTCAACACGAGCACAGCTCTCTTAATTTCAAAATGAACACGACGTCAGAAGGACAGCAGAGAGATGAGGAAGGAAGCATCACATGGAACCCCATTCTCCACCCTCAAGCACCAGAAGGTTGGTTCCTACCTTTTCCATGCCGTTCTTTCCCTCATATTTCAAAATGCCCAGAAGTTTTACGTCTTCATTTTTATATATATATATTTTATTGATTTTCCACAGAGAGGAAGGGAGAGGGACAGAGAGCTAGAAATGTCGATGAGTGAGAAGCATCGACCAGATGCCTCCTGCACACCCCCTCCCGGGGATATGCCCGCAACCAAGGTACATGCCCTTGACAGGAATCGAACCTGGGACCTTTCAGTCCGCAGGCCTGCGCTCTATCCACTGAGCCAAACCAGTTTTGGCAGTTTACATCTTTAAACGGAGGCAGAACACTCGGAATGCCTAACCTCTGGTAAATACGGAAGCATCCCTAAGCTCAGACTGCAGAAGAAGGAAGGCAATCTAAATCTACTGCTTACAATCAACAACAAAAAGGCAGTTTCAGGCAGCTCCACGAACTGGGAATAGCAACGCCTGTGATGGGCCCCACGCACACTTCTCTTCCCAGTGAAGCCAACACCCACACGGCATCCCTAGGGAGTAGCTTCGATCCCCGTTTGCCGGATGAAGAAATGAGGTGAAGAGGACAAACCAGTCCATGAGACGAGGACTCCCGGCTCCCCAGAGCACTTTCCTGTCTACCACCACCGTGTCCCCAAAACAGCGAACACAGGGCCCCTTCTCGTGAAGAACACATCAGCTTCAACTGCTATAGTTCTCTCTCCACCCTTTCAAAGTCAGGACTGAGTGCTGTTGGAATAACAAACCCCTCCTCTCCCCCCCCCCCCCCCCCGCCCATATGCACATTGTAACTTCATTATCCAGGTCTACACAGGCAGTCGCTGTATTCTCACTGCTCAAACACCGGAGCCAGTGCTCTCTGTGACACCGCACTGGGTCCACAGAACGAGATATTTAATACCTACTCATCCCTGGTAAGCATTCATCCATCCATCCATCCATCCATCCATTCATTCAACTAACCGGTTCATTCATTCATTCCACCCGGAAAGAACCATCCATCCATCCATTCAACTAACCGGTTCATTCATTCATTCCACCCGGAAAGAACCATCCATCCATCCATCCATCCACCCATCCATTCATTCAACTAACCGGTTCATTCGTTCATTCACCCGGAAGAATTTACTGGCACCTGGTGTACGCAGGTTGCGGGGAATGTAGTTCACAGACTACCGTTGACCAGAAGAGAGGAGTGGGCCCCACCATGAAAGCTGGGGTGAAGGGGCCATGAGGCAGGACTAGGAAATGGGGGGCAGGAATCGCTGAGGAGGAAGAACGTGGTTCTGGGGAAGCATCGAGGAATGCCTCACGGAATCGTCCTCACCCCCGGTTTTGCAAGGTGAGCACAACACAGACCTGCATTCCCAGCGCAACGTTAAGCCAAGAGGAGGCACGAATGCAAAAGGCCACAAAGACCATCCAGGGATGGACGGCTGAGAAAAGCTTTAAAAGCCGGACCAGACGATGGAGTTTGGACTTGACTCTGCTCACAGTGAGAAACCAACACATCGGTTTTGAGCAGGGGAGTGACATGAGATGACAAAAGCTCCAGGGAGGTCAACCTGGCGGCCCTACGTCGAAAGACCCTGGGGTAGGCAACCGTCAAAGAATCCAATCTGGAAGCCATGCAAACATTTTCGGCGCCTATTTGGGAATCAAGGAGTTGGGCCCCACTTCACTGACTCTGACATGCACTCCCCCTTTAAACAATCGGTATTACGAAAGGCTGCTCACACTTGAAAGAAGTAAATAGACGGAGCCTCTGACTATTTGCTGAAGGAGGAGACACCCGGCCATCAATCTCTGGCTCCGGAAAACAGCAGATGGTCTTTCTGGCAGCGGATCCGCTGTCCTAGTTACAGGTTCTGCTCCGGCGAACGCTGCACTCTGTATCGCTTCAGCCCACGCCACGGAGCAAGGCGCAGGCAAGCCCCACAGGAGCAATCCAGGGAGCTACCCTGGGATAACCCAGACACACACCGACATCAGAGGAGATGCCGTTCTTCAGTCTCCTGAGCTGGTGGCATGTTGGGGGGTCCTGAGCACTCTGTAAGCAATGCTGACCGGTTTCCTTCCAACCTTCGAAATCCACGAGACAACCAAGGAGAAAAAACAGCAAGGAGGAGAATCAGAGAGCAAAGGAAGAGGAAAATTCCTGATCCTGGTGGCGGATTTCTGGAAAGGGACTGCTCCATCAGACAAATAAAACCAGCTATTTGAACACCGTGTGTCCCTGGACCTGCCTGTGGATGAGCTTCTTCCTGCAATAACGACCCGGGAAACTCCTGCAGGAGATCAAGTGACTCATAGCATTTTCTGCATGGACTCCATTCCTGCCACTCTCTGCAAGCAAATCGATAACAGAGTGAATGGCACCAACCCCATTCATGAGCCGGCCCGGGAGGGGTTATAATAGGGCTGGGAGACCCGTTCTTTCCTGCAGCTTCACTGCATCCTCCCTCGTCCACTTGACCCCTCTCCACAGAAACCACTGCCAGGGGAAAGGCCCTTCTGTCTTCTAACGGACACTAATTTGGGGGTATGGGAGGGGAAAACAATGCAGGACTATCTCCTGTGCTGTTTTCCTTACCCTTCTCATCAGCCCGGTGGCTGGGATGGATGGCCAGTCAAACCCTGCCAAGGCACTCCATCTAAAGCAGGGATCTTCAAACTACGGCCCGCAGAGGAGTCTGATCCGGCCCGCCAGGTTTTTTGGGCAGTGAGCGCAGCCGAGGTGTTACAGTAGGAATTAGTAGTTCATATAGTCCGGCCCTCCAGCTCTCTGAGGGACCGTGATCTGGCCCCCACTTTAAAAAGTTTGAGGACCCCTGATCTAAAGCTTCGCCAGTGAGGATGGCCCCAAGCCCGCGGGCATGAGCAGTCCTTTGGAAGCATTTGAGTTCATGAAACCAAAACAAAAAAAATCAGTCTCAGAACAAAAAAGGGAGTTTCCTAGGAGGTGAGGCCAAGATAAGGAAATGAACTCTTCAGGAAAGTTCTAGGAAGAAAAAGGCAGAAGGAGCCACAGAGAGGAGTTGGAAGGAAAGGATGAACATCACAACAGTACAGAACCCATCTCCCCGGACACCGGGAAGCAGGAGGACAGGGAAGGGGTCTACCTAGCCTTGACCGCAGGGCGCTGGAGGAGGCAGGAAACAATACAGTGGAAGGTGAGAGAATGGCCAACAGAAAGGAATAAAGAACTCTGCATGGAGGATATTCATAACCAAAGCTGGAAGAGACGGCTCCGGTCTCCACAGCTGTATTTCTGCTGCACAAACATGTTTTTAAACACGAGGCCTCAGTAGAAAGCAAGGTCCAAGCTGGAAAGCCTACAAGGAAAACAAAGCCTCACTTCTTCCTCGCTCAGCACCGCTTCCTGCAGAAACAGTGAATGAGACGATTCATTTCTGAGGAGGACAAAACAAAGGCCTCAGTGCTCTGACTGTGCTTATTCATGTTTAGCCAATTAAACACGGGCCTCTCCCAGGTACCGTGTACCAGCCAGTAAAGGAGACTGGGGCGCACACGTGCACACATACATACACACACTCCTGTGCCACACATGCACACACACCATGCACATGTGTCACATATGCACGTGCACACACATGCATACACATATATTGAATGTTCACACTTTCTCACCCCCAGGATTGAGGTTCCTACGAACTGTCCACGTACTTACAAACCCAATCTTGCAACGGGAGTATTGAAAGCTCTGGTCCCTGATCCTGACCAATTCCCAGGGGAAACAATCTCAGTGCCTTAGTCTCTGTCTTTCTCTCTCTCTGTCTCTGTCTCTATCTCTCTCTCCCTCTCTCTCCAGATTATAAATCACTCCTTCTATTTTTTGAGACCTGATGAGGTCCTAATAAGAACCCCAACCTCGCCGAAAGCGGTTTAGCTCAGTGGATAGAGCATCAGCCTGTGGACTGAAGGGTCCCAGGTTCAATTCCAGTCAAGGGCATGTACCTTGGTTGCGGGCACATCCCCAATGGGGGGGTGTGCAGGAGGCAGCTGATAGATGTTTCTCTCTCATCGATGTTTCTAGCTCTCTCTCTCCCTTCCTTTCTGTAAAAAAAAACAAAAAATATATTTTTTTAAAAAAGAACCCCACCCTCTTCAGTTCAGTGACCCCTAGAGCTGAGCTGAGCTGAGCGAGCCTTGTTTTCAGGGCCCGGCCCATGGGAATCAGTAGCACCACCTGGGTCCAGTCTGCACGTTCAGGCCTTGGGGTACACACACAAATAGCTTTTTTGAAAGAATAAAGGACTCTACCCCGATGTGTTTACCAATTCTGCCTGGTTTGTGTGGTCAAGTTTCTTTACAACTGACCAAGAGCATGCCTCCCCAAAAAATATGAACGATAATTAACACTTATTGAGAGTTCTCCATGTGCTTGATGCCTTTACAAACATCTAATATTTATAACAGCTTCAATCAAAGGACTCATTAGCTCCATGTCACCTGGGAGGAGAGGAGGGTGGCCCAGGGAGGTAAGAAACAGCTCTGCCTAGGATAACTCTGAGTAAGCGAGGATCTGGGATTTATACCGGGTCCTGCCACTTCATTTTCTCTCCTGTGGATTCTTCCCTCTGGCCACAAAAACACAAGCAACAGCCTCACGCCCTCCGCCCGGCCCCTGCAGAACAAGAAACATGCATGTCAGCCTGCCCGATCCTTCCTTCCGCAGGTCTCCCAAAACGAAAAATGTCTGAGCTTTTACAGAATCACCGATCTGCAGAGGCAGCAAAGCGAATTCCAGTTTTAAAGACGTACAAGCCTCTCCCCAGAGCCGACTATTAGGGCTGATGCAGCTCACAAAACAGATCATAAAACCATTTCTGTTTTAGGAGTTCTGTGCTTTCCTTCTCCAGAGGCCCCTTCAGCAGGCGCCGCCCCGGGCCCAGGGTCCACCCTCACCCAGGAAAGCCTGGACGTGCGTCTCGGCCTCAGCCCCTCCTCGCCCTTATCAGAGACTCAGGTTCGCACAAAGGAAACATCATTAAGCAGCCTGGTCCGTCCACCAGATCTCCGATGGGTCCCAGGAGCCGGTTCTAATTTACTTAAGTGATTGAGATCTCTGTCTCCCGGTTACTCAATCCTGCAAGACCAGCAGCCAGCAGATATAATTGCAAAGCAGGTAGACTAGACTCCCCAATCGGCCCCGTGCGGTGCCAGCAAAACCTTGCAAATTACAGGGTATAAATTTAGCTGGGTGGGTCCTGACACACATTCCTGCAAATTACATGTTCCCCCGCACGGAGAAAGTGCATTAATTACTTCGGGAGCAGGCCCCACTTCTTCCACCCACCTTTCCTGAGAGCTGCGAGCAACTCAGAATCCTCTCTGAAGATTAAAAGCATAAATAAATAATGCCTGGTGGGGAGGTGGAACTTTTCCAAGGCGCTCGGCCGTAGGATGGTTAACATTCTCCCTGCAGATGGGGAGGGCATCCCGGTGTGGTGCTGAGGTTGGGCCCACGGGAAGGAAGACCCAAGCAAGGGGCTGGCAGGGCTGCAAACGTAGAGCAAATGATGCTGTCACAGCAGCTCCTTCCTCCCTCTCCTGAGCTAAAAGTGCTGCTTCTCCTGCAAGAGGGAGGCGGGCTGCAGGTGGGGACAGCGGGGAGGAGGCGCAGGAAATGAGGTCTGGATCCCTGGCTGGAGCCCGCCTGGAGATGTCACCCTGGTCATGTGCCGGGCACTGACCTAACACACAAAATCTGCATCTTTACGGGACACCCTTCACTCCACCCGCACACAGGAGGAAGGAGCCTGTGCAGACTCTACAGAGGAGTGTGCTGCCCCAGCACACAGCCAAGGGTTCGGGGAGCCTGAGGGAGGGCCTGTGAAGGATGAAGAAAAGACAGACAAAGGGAATAAACTGGGTCTAGGTGGATCTTCTGTGCCTGGCTGAGGCCACAGAACTGCAGATCCAGACCGCAAAGCTGATGCTTTATTTATGGTCAGGGGCAAGCAAGGTAATTTACAATGTTCTTATAAGTTTCACTTGCTTTGGCAGCACTTGCTGCCCCTCACACAGCCCACTAGCTACCCAGGAAAGATCTAGGGAGCAGTTAGAAGATCAAGCTTAATTATGCTTAGAGGACTGTGCCTTCCAAGCTGGGACTTGTTGGAGACTTTGCCAGCAGGTCAGTCCAAGGCTTAACCTTATAAGCGCTCCCTACTGAGGAGGAACCCGAGGCTGGGACAGTATAACACCTTCCCAAGGTCACTGATCAGAGACCAGTGGAAACAGGTCTATGTGATCTCAAACTCACGCTCTTAACCCCCAGGACTGCAGCACCTGCTGAGGGGCAGCCCCTCCCTCTTCCCCTCTCCCCTCGGTTCCCCAGGGCTCTGCCTGGGGAAAAAGACACCACCACACACCACTAGTGCCTCCTATGTCCCGGGCACACAGCTCAGGGCTTCACCAAGGTCTCATTTAATTCTCAAAACAGTTCTGGGAGGTGGTCCAGCCTCTCAATTGTACTCATGAGAAAGCCGAGGCTGGGGAAAGTCAAGACAAGCCAGCTGGTAAGTAGCAGAGCCACAATTTTATTTTATTTTATTTTTTAAAATATATTTTATTAATTTCTTTTACAGAGAGGAAGAGAGAGGGATAGAGAGTTAGAAACACTGATGAGAGAGAAACATCGATCAGCTGCCTCTTGCACACCCCCTACCGGGGATGTGCCGGCAACCAAGGTACATGCCCTTGACCGGAATCGAACCTGGGACCTTTCAGTCCTCAAGCCGACACTCTATCCACTGAGCCAAACCGGTTTCGGCCAGAGCCACGATTTTAACCCATCTCCCTTTCTCCTAAACTCAAAGCCTTCCCCTCTAAACTGAGACCCTACTCTGGGAGTTAACCGGAATCCTGACCATTCTGCAGCCTACATGGCCTGGGGAGGAAAAGGATGTCAAAGACCCAGTTGCTGGGGATGAGGGAGAGTAACCAATGGAGCTCCCACAGGGTCCCAGGGGAGAGAGTGAGAGGCCGCTTTCCAGTCCCAGCCCCGTGGACTCGGGGGCGGCCTTTGGTTTACAGCGTCCGCGTCTGCTTTAGTGCAGCCACCTCTCCCTCAATGGCTGTGATGTCACAGGACCACCGTCAGGGGTCCTAGAGGCTCCAGTCAGAGGGAGAGACCGCGTGATCTAAGATGAGCAAAGATGATGCTCTCCCAGAATGTGGCTCCTGAGAAGAGGGGCAAAGACTCTGACAGCACCCCTTTCCTTCCGAGAGCAGGGCATGGCAGGGTTTTTTTCACATAAAACCAAACCTCTCTGCCGAAACCGGTTTGGCTCAGTGGGTAGAGCATCGGTCTGCGGACTGAAAGGTCCCAGGTTCGATTCCGGTCAAGGGCATGTACATGGGTTGCAGGCACATCCCCGGTGGGGGGTGTGCGGGAGGCAGCTGGTCGATGTTTCTCTCTCATCGACGTTTCTGGCTCTCTATTCCTCTCCCTTCCTCTCTGTAAAAAATCAATGAAATATGGAAAAAAAAAAAAAAAAACACAAAAAAATAACCAAACCTCTCTGATGCCCCTTCGTGGGGAAAGCTCACGGGCCTCCTGATGGAAGGGACTTGGCGTTGGCAGGAAAGCGAGGCTAGGAAAACACAGGGAACATGAAAGAAAAGCAATGCACCAACTTCCAACAAACCAGAGTGTCGCCTGGGCTTCCACAGAGGAAGGGCTTTTGGAAGAGAAGGTGGCTGACGTCCAGCGGGGACACGTGCTCACTCCCTCTGCAGAGACTGCCTGGACCGGCCAGATAAGTTCAGATCAGGCTTGGCTATCGCAAGGGCGGCTTGTCCCAGCCAGATCGCTGTCAAGTCACGTCTCATATTGATAGGACGCTTCCTCTGAGTAATAATAATTTGGTGGATTAATTAAACCTGGAATTCCTCAGCCCTCGAGGTTACGGCCTCCATCCCGACTTCAGGAAATTGCACATTCTTTGCCCTAATTGGAAATGTGTATGGTTTTGCCTAATAAAAAATGTCTGTGGTAACCTAATATCACATGCAGGGTAACTCTCTACCGGAGAGCCCATAAATAAAGCTGACACCACGGTATAGGAAACGGCTGTCTTCACACGAATAAACGTGCGGGACCGCTGTGAGCTTCTGAGGCATAAACGCCCCCTCTTCCCTTAGGTGGTCCCACTCTGACTCTTTTCTACTAGAAAGTGGGAAGCAATGGGGTAGGTGTGCCATAGGGGCCCCTGGCCCAGCTACGCAAGCCCAGATAAAAACTGTGTGAGAGCCATTCATCTGGGACAACCTTCCAGACCGCCTGAGGCCTGTATTGTGTGATGTGAGGCTCATTATCCCGAAGCCAGGTGAGATGCTGGCAGACCCTTCCCAGTCTGGGAGGGGCCTGATGCCTGGTTTGGTGAAGACCCAGTGTCACCCTGGGCGGATGCTATGACAAAGGGCCAGACATAAAAAAAATAAAATCGCTGAAGCGGGTTTGGCTCAGTGGTAGAGCGTCGGCCTGCGGACTGAAGGGTTCCAGGTTCGATTCCGGTCAAGGGCATGTACATTGGTTGCGGGCACATCCCCAGTAGGGGGTGTGCAGGAGGCAGCTGGTCGATGTTTCTCTCTCATCGATGTTTCTAACTCTCTATCCCTCTCCCTTCCTCTCTGTAAAAAAAAAACAATAAAAATATACTTTAACAAAAAATAAATAAATAAATAAAATAAATAATAAAGGTACTAGGAGGAGATGTTGCTACCCTGGGGTATCCATGGAGTCCTTTGAAATGATCTCTCCAGTCAGGACAGGAACAGAATAATGCAGTACTAGCTTCCCTAGTTGTTAATAGAATGATCAAGATGACTCAGGAAAAAGTGACAACTTCTACCAGGCGCCCCCTCCCACTCCCCTGCTCCCAGGAGACAGGGCTAGGTAGCTGTCTGCTCCTGGTCCAACTTGGGGGGAACCATGGGTGTGGAACTTCTGGGACGTTTTTCCAGAAATGACTACAGACAATAGCTAGAAACACGTGATCCACAGTGATGCTTATAATAAACAAGAACTGAGAAACAACGCCAATGCCCCCAATCGGGGAGTGGTTAAATACATCGTGGAACATCTGGACAGACGTTAATGCAGTCGCTAAAGCTGCTGTGGAAGACCTGGTGGCCGGAAGAAGGGCAGCCCGGTGGTTTCAGGAAATCAATTGCTATTAGACTAGACATCCTAAATTCGGAGACAAACAACATAAAAGCCAACTGTTCCCACAATGTAGATTACAGGAAATGAAGCTAATAAAAATTATATCGAGCAATAGAGCTGGGGCAAAGGAGTTTGAAGATAAACTAAAATAGGTGTGTTTTAGAGGAAAACGATCAGCATGCGCAAAATGAAAAAAGTTTAAAAACTATACACTCGCACATATAACACATCTGAAGGATGATGCACCAATTTTCTTCAGAATGGTAGCATGACTGATGGATTTTTGTTTTCTTCTTGTTGATTAACTATTTCTTCAACAACCAATGGCAGGAAGAATAGCAATAAATGTTATTTTTCAGAACCTTAATGGGGGTGAAGACCACCCCATAACCAAACTGTCACAGGGTCAAAGTAAGTTGAGCTTTGAATGAAAAATCAAAGATATTTTTAAAATTTTACTAAACTTAATGGAGTGACATCTATCTATCTATCTATCTATCTATGGTTAATATGCTAAGTGTCCGACCACCCAACCAGTTGCTATGACACACACTGACCACCAGGGGGCAGCGCTCAATGTAGGAGCTGCCAGCTGCAGTGACTTTGCAGCGGTGGTTCTTGGGTGACAAATCCTGAAACCAGAATGGAGGGAGCCCGAATCATTGCAGGGCCACTCAATTCCATCTTTGGCAGTGGGTTATGTTGTTGCTGGGGCACCGCTGGCCCCAAATCTGGTTTACTGCACACTTGCGTTTGTGTTCCACACCTCGTACAACAGCAACTTTGCAGAGACTCCTCAAGGGATGCCAGAGAGCAGGTTTTGGCCCAATCCCCGAAGGCCAAGCCGAGGGAATCCACCTGCCAGAGGGACCCCCTCACTCTGCAGACACCGAAGAGGGACTGAGAGAGGTTGGCTCCAGAGCATGTCCAGCCCCTCTTGCCCAGTCCCACCCTGCTGGCCACCTTCTAATTAATTTCCTTTCAATGTGCACAAATTCGTGCACTGGGTCACTAGTTGGTTAATGAAGTAATATAGGTTTTCCAAGGGTACAATTCTGCGACACCTGATACTGCATTGTGTGTTCACTACCCACAGTCAAGCCTCTTCTGTCACCATATATTTGACACCCTCTTCCCTTTACTACCTCCTTCTCCCCACCCCCTTTCCTTCTGGTAACCACCATACTGTTGTCTGTGTCCAGGAGATTTTATTTGTCCTGTTTGTTCCTTTGTTGTTTTCTGTTTTATACCCCAATATGAGTGAAATCATATGGTTCTTGACTTTTTCTGACTTATTTTGCTTCCCGTGATATCCTCAAGATCCACCCACGTTTGTCCTAAATGGTAGTATTTCATCGAAGATATTTTATTTTACCAAGAAACTACACATTAACACATATATGGAGCTCATTATTTATTTTTTAAAATAATTTTTCATGTTTCATTTTTTAAATATATTTTATTGAATTTTTACAGAGAGTACGGGAGAGGGGTAGAGAGCTAGAAACATTGATGAGAGAGAAACATTAGTCAGCTGCCTCCTGCACACCTCCTCCTGGGGATGTGCCTGCAACCAAGGTACATGCCCTTGACTGGAATTGAACCCAGGACCCTTCAGCCTACAGGTTGGCACTCTATCCACTGAGCCAAACCGGTCAGGGCTGGAGCTCATTATTTAAATAATTTCCCCACATAACCTTTCTGTTCTAAGTGGCATCAAAGTGTGTGACTTGGCAAGGTAACAGACACATTGCATTTCGAACATGTCTCAAATCACAGAACGTTATGAACTTAAACCTGATAGGTCAGACCCTGGGAGAAAACCACCTTGTCCTCAGAGTCATTTCCCCCCTCTCTAAACTCTCTTTCCAACCAGAATCTGGTTTTCAGGGCAGTTCCTGACTGAGAAGGTACCAGTGAACAGCTAGAACAGAGAGCCCTCAAACCTGGGAAAACCAGCTCAACCACTTCCACAGCCAACATTCCAGCAGCAAAGGCTCCACATCTGGGCCTCGCCAGGCCCTGCCACCTCAGCTCAGGCTGTAATTCATCCCCTGCCCCCTCCCTCCAGACTCGGGTCCTCACCCACTCTGCCTGGACCAGTATAGCAGCTTCCCCCCAATCTCAGGGATCCCGCCCAAGCTCTGCCCCCTGTCACTTTTCACACAGAGGACCAACTGTGTCACGGTCTCAACTTCATGTGTCCCCAGCTCCTCCATCCCAAATCTGACTGGCTGGAAGACCCTCAGCCTGTAGGACCGAGATCCCACCCACCTTTCTACTTGTGTCATCCAGGACAGTACCCTGTGCAAACTAAGTCTCAGACACCCCACATTAATTCTCCTCTGTAACATACTTTTTTTTTTTTAATCCTCACATGAGGATATTTTCCCATTGATTTTTGGAGAAAATGGGAGAGGGAAAGCCAGAGAAAACCATCAACGTGAGAGAAACACATCTATTGGTGGCCTCCTGCACACGCCCTGAGCAGGGCCCAGGCCAGGAAGGAGCCTGCAACCGAGGTACGTGCCCTCGACTGGAATCAAACCCAGGACCCCTTTGGTCCGCAAGCCAATGCTCTATCCATTGAGCCAAATAGGCAAGGGCTGTAGACATAGTTTTTAATAATATGAAATATTTCAAATCGATAAAGAAATTCAGATTTTAACATAATAGACTCTCATGTACTCAGACACCCCCTCCCAAATACACAAACATTCATATTTTGCCCATTTTTCAAAGTTTGTTATGTGGGAAGATCTTTAATAAAAGAAGGTCATGGAAACTAGGTATTGATGGTGAGCGATGACAATGCCGGGTCCACAGGACACAGGGCTCACCTGCCTGGACACTGCCATGCCCAGGGCTCCTCAGGAGTGGGTCACTGTGGTCACTGGTTCTGAACTCAGACCATTGCTGATAGAACCATTGATCCAAGATGGGAAGACATGCACCATATTGCCGGGGAAGTCGAACAGGGGTCCCCTATTCCGCCCTTGGAGTCTTCAGGACACAGGCTGGCCGGGGAGCAGGGAAGCTGAGCTGGAGGAGCCTGAGTTTGACTTGGGGCTGCGATGGCCTGGACACCAGGGAGCAAGTGGGAAGGAGACAAAGAGGGCGGGCATGCAAAGAGAAGCTTGGGACACCCAGCAGGAGCAACCATGCAGGTCAAGACAGACGGGAGAGGCTGTGGCTCCACTCCAGGCCCCGAGGAGCAGCCCTGCTTTCAGGTCATTTACGGGTGACCTGGCTGACTTATCAGACAGAACAACCTTCAAGGCTCCCTGGAGGTCACACGGCCTTCCTCAGCCCAACCGATGGACCACTCCCCGCCGTGCTCACAGCAGTGCCTGCCCCTCTCTGCCGATGTGCAGCTCTAGGACACCCAGCCTGTGCTGTCCCGTGAACTGACCCCCAAGCCTGCCCTCTGCATGGGTGTGTAAGGTCTCCTGTGCACCCACATTCTGCCCGTATTCTCACTCCTATACAATGCCAACTGCAGGGCTTGGCACACAATCAGAGTGTTTCATAATGGAGTAAGAGCTGCGAGCTCCCTGAAAGCAGGGGTCACATCGTCCCCATTTTCATCATATAACCAAGACCTTCCAGAGCTGGGCACAGAGTAGGTCCTCATTAAAAGTTCCTCCTAGCCGAAACCAGTTTGGCTCAGTGGATAGAGCGTCGGCCTGTGGACTGAAAGGTCCCAGGTTGGATTCCATTCAAGGGCATGTATCGATACTTGGTTGCAGGCACATCTCCAGTAGGGGGTGTGTAAGAAGCAGCTGATCAATGTTTCTCTCTCATTGATGTTTCTAACTTTCTATCCCTCTCTCTTCCTGTCTGTAAAAAATAAATAAAATATATTTTAAAATAATAAAAAATAAAATAAAATAAAAGGTCCTCCTGAATGAACGACTGACCCGGGGGCTCCCATGAGGCAATGCTTCAGCCTGAACCACTCTCCCAGGACTCGTACCAATGACCACATTTCAAAGTGGAGGTGACCAGGCCGAAGGACCATTCATCTCCCTAAAGACGCTACGTGTCAGCTCAATGGCTGTATTTAATAGGGCCTGACTTCAATGGGCCATTCTGAACAAAAGCAATAACTGTTCCGGTAATGAGCCTGCTTTAAATTGCTATGACTATTACCACCCCAAGTCCAAGGGCTTCCGTGAACCACCAAATCAAGGCTCCAATTAGAGACTCGCTGCCTTCACAAACCACGGGCCAGTCCTCTCCAGAGGTTCATTCTCGGATTGTTTTTACTAATTTCAGAGAGGAAGGAAGAGGGAGAGAGAGATAGAAACATCAATAACAGAATCATTGATCGACTGCCTCCTGAACTCCCCCACTGGGGATTGAGCCTGCAATCCGGGCACGTGCCCCTGACCGGAATCGAACCTGGGACCCTTTGGTCCACAGGCCAACACTCTATCCACTGAGCCAAACCAGCCAGGGCTGTAGGATTGTTTTTGCTTGTTTGTTTTGACCTGCCCATCCCACAGGCTCTAAAGGGATTTCACACATCAAGCCGGCTACAGAGTGATTACACTACAGCTGAGGCTGGTGGGAAGACCTCAAGGGAATCAGTGCAATATTAAGTGTGTTTATTCTATTTCTTGATGCTTCCAATACTGGTTAGCCCCTGGGAACGTTTGCAAGCATCAAAGATGACGGAGGGAGAGAGAAGGCCTTTATCTGCCACGATAGATGGGAATCTCTACCAGCCCGGTGAACAACAGGCACATGCTTACTGCAATTGGCTGGCACAGGAATGGGCGCTACCAAAACCCAGCTGGGAGCTCTTCATTCAAAAGGGGGTAGAAAACCCGCCCTTGGCCTCAGTGATTCTGGGCACAGAGGAAGAGGAAGAGGAAGAGGAAGAGGAAGAGGAAGAGGAAGAAGAAGAGGAAGAGGAAGTGAGAGACAGGGGCTTCTCAGGTAGGTCCACGCTTACCCGTGGTTCGCCTTCTTCCAGCGAACATCCCCGAGGTCACCTGGGCGAGTCGCCTCCCTCCTGAGAAGCCCCTCAAGCCTGACAGGGCAGCCCAGGTCTGGTGCCCTTGCATGGTGACCTCTCCAGATGGCCTCCGCAGCCATTGCTCAGGTGATCCGTGCAGAGAGCAAGTGGTGAGAACGTGAGGTCCAGAGTCAGACACACCTGAGCTCAGGTCCTGGCCCCTCTGCTTCCTTCCTGGCCGTGACTCCTGAGCAGGTGACATGACCTGTTGGGGGCTCGGCTTCCTGGTCTGTCCCATGGGGATGGGAAAAGCCACCACCTCATACAAATAGCTACCGTTCTGTGAGCACTTATCCAGGGCCGTTATGCAGGCAGAGGGCCATGTGTGCATTGCCTTACTTCAGCTGTCTGTCATCCCTTGAGGAGAGGACATCACTATCCTGGTTTGCTAGATGAGGAAACCGAGGCTTAGAAAGGGTGACCCTATGTTCCCAAGGTTACACTGTGAGCAGATGGAGGAGCCAGGCCTTGAGGCGGGGCTGCCAAATCTCGGCAGTTCTTAGCCTCTATCCTGGGATGATGGGAGAGGGTGAGTGGAACTTTAACCCAAAATGCATTAACTGTCATTGTTTTATTCAGTATTATTTATATGTGCTGCTTCCCCTCAGTGTGCTCCTTGCCCTGGCCTCCTCCTCCTCCTTCTCCTTCTTTTTTTTTAAAATATGTTTTTATTGATTTCAGAGAGAAATGAAGAGGGAGAGATAGAAACATCAATGATGAGAGAGAATCATTGATTGGCTGCCTCCTGCACGCTCTCCACTGGAGATGGAGCCTGCAAAAGGCATGTGCCCTGACCGGGAATCGAACTGTGACCTCCTGGTTCACACAGGTTGAAGCTCAACCACTGAGCCATACTGGCTGGGCCCACCCTTAGCCTTCTCGATGAGCCCAGGAAGGACATCAATTCTGATCAGAAGCCGACCTCCACTCCACACTGAATCCATGCACACAGGATTCTCACTGTAGCCAGGAACACCAGTCCAAGGCTGAGTTCCCTCCCAGGTGATCCCCACCGAAGGCCAACCCTGTGGCAGAGAAGGCAGAGGCCCCTCCCCCACCTCTGCTCCTGCCCCTGCCAGCTCAGACCCCTCACTCAGCAGGAGACTTTCTGTCCCTGAGGAGGCCCCTCTCACCAGCACTAACATCATAATGGGCGAGAGAAAAGAAAACGTTGAAATCCACGTGACAGTCCCTTTTCACATGGAAATGGTTCTGCCGGGAAGAAGCAAATATTTATGCAAATAATTAACTAAGGAGGTCGAGTGTGCTGTCCAGTGTTGAGCAAAACTTGGTGAATAAATAGCCCTGACCATGAAATGGCCTCTCACGGACCTGGGAGGGGTGGCAGGTGGGAATCGGCCCCTCGGTCCTCAGCGATGACCCCTGTAGAGAGTGTACCAAGCCCACAGGCTAACCCAGGACCCCTGGGTACCCCCACTCTCCACCCTCCTCCCTACCCTCTCCCCAGCAAAATCCTCTCCTCTACATCTGTGTTTTTGGAGCACCATTCATTCATAACACTTGGCTAATTCAAGAGCTGTAGGGGAGTCCAGCTCCTCTTTTCTCCCTAATTTCCTGCATTTTCATAATTTTTATATTAGTCCCTACCCTGAATTTCACTCTCCATAGAAGGACTAAAGCCAGGCAGTTAGAAATGTCTACTATTGCCGAAACCGGTTTGACTCAGTGAATAGAGCGTCGGCTTGCGGACTGAAAGGTCCCAGGTTCGATTCTGATCAAGGGCATTGGTTGCAGGCACATCCCTGGTAGGGGTTGTGCAGGAGGCAGTTGGTGGATGATTCTCTCTCATCAATGTTTCTAACTCTCTATCCCTCTCTCTTCCTCTCTGTAAAAAATCAATAAAATATATTTTTTAAAAAAAAGAAAAAAAGAAATGCCTACTGTTTTCACTCTGCAACGCTCAGAAAATAACATCTTTGCCTGGAAAATACACCAGTGGAGCCTCCTGGGTAAGCTGTGGCCACAGGGTGTGCCGGGCCATGAATGCTGTGCTCAGTTCAAACCCCATGGCCAGCCCCTCGCTGGGTCCCGGGCTTGCCTACCCCCTCCAGCCCCACCGGGAGGTGTTTACAAGGAGGCTGTTCATTGCCAGCACCTCTTCCCGTTCCAAGTTCCGCTCGCTCTTTTATGAGAACACCTCGCCTCTTGGCAGGCACAGGGGATGGGCACGGAGGCTGCCCTGTTTGTAGTCCCAGCTCAGTCGCTAATAAACTGGGTAACCTTGAACCCACTTCTTGAGCTCTGGGGCTCGTTTCCTTCCATGGAGAGGAATCTATAAAAGCGTGGGTAGGAAATCATTTTGGTGGGTCACTCCCACCCACTTTTTAAAGAAATGGAACAGACTAGTCGGAATAAATCAGGATGTACAGAAAAGAGTGAGTTTTGAGTCAAGTTCATATAAATGTTCCAGTTTGCAATGTAAATGTGATTTTTAACAGCCTCATTGAGATATAATTCACATACAATACAAATCACCCACTTCGAGTGTACAACTCAAGGGCTTTTAGTATGCTCGGAGTTATGCAATCATCACCACAATCCATTTTAGAGAATTTCATCGCCCCAGAAGGAAAGCCCACGCTCATTAATAGTCACCCCTGTTTCTCCTAAGCCCCCACCAGAGCCCCATGCTACCACCACTCTATTTCCTGTCCTCATGGATTTACCGATTCTGAACCTTTCATGTAAACAGCGTCACACAATGCGGTCTTCTGTGCCTGTTCAAGCACGTCTAGTATCAGTACTTCACGGCTTTTTATGGCTCAGTAATATTCCACTGCGTATATACAACACATTGTTTTCTCAGTCCACCACTGACAGACATCTGGGTTGTTTCCATCGTGGGGCCATCTATAATAATAAAAGCGTAATATGCTAATTAGCCCGGGACAGCCAAACGACCTTCCAGACGTCCTTCCGGACAACTTTCTGAACAAAGCCAGGGCTGCCAGGGCCTCTACTTATAACTAACACAGTTATGGACCACGCATGTGAAAGGTGTGTGTGGACATATAAATGTATTTCTAGGGTCACTGCCCACAAAGCCTGGAGCCAGTGGGCTACAGGATTACTAAGGGCTAGTTACACCATTCTGTGATTCCCCCCCCCCCCAATTAATTCTAAATCAATTCATGGATGGTCGATTTGGAGAAGGAAATACGGCCATCAAATCAAACTTGCACTCCTATTGACACGGCCACCAGGGAATCGTGGCCAGAGGGCTTTCCTATCTTCTTGGAGAACCTGTCATTTCAGAGAATTGCAAGCCTTGGAATATGCATCTTCCCTGACCACAAGGATGGGGACGGAGCGTTTCCATGCTGACAGGAGCTGCTGCTAACAGAAGCCGGCCGTGGGTAAATTTCCCTATTTAAACCAGCTCCAAGGTGGATCCAATTCCAAGATGTAACTTCCTGCATGGCAAGATTTCACACACAGGGGCGCTCACATACACGCTCACACCCCCACATGCACACGCAACTGTACTAGGATTCCATTGATGAGCTGCTCCCTATGAAATCTGACTCCCACAACTGCGGCTATTAAAGAGCTGATGCAACAGTCAAAAGCAGCTCCCTCCATCCGCAAACCCTCATCAATAATTCAGCTATCAACAGCCATGTAATCGAAGAAGCCTGAAAGGGACATCTCTACCGTCTAGGACACTGGGGACATCTCCAGGGTTGCCCCTTTTGCTATTTCACAATCACAGACCCTTGGTGTCTTGAAGAGCTTGTCATCCTCCGAGATAGAGAAGGTGACAAATACGTGAAGCCCAAGGAATAAATACAATCCCTGCATGCCTTCGGTTGATGGCCCTCACAGAGCCTGCAAAGTATGATAAACCATTATAGGCTCTGCCTGTCTAGCCTGCCTCGGCCACAATTAATTCCGCCATGTTGGAGTGTAATGTGGGATGTAATCAATGGAGGCGGGAGATGGAGAGCCCTCGCTGCCTTGCAGTGAATACTGCTTCCGCAGTGTGGGGCCCCCGAGGTAAAAGCGGCCGTAACGACAGGCCTCATTCTGGAACCATTTGCGTGCAGTTTTCTGCTTTGCATCGTTAAGCAAGACAGAAGTGCCTTGCAGGAAAGAAACCATGAGAGCCCTGGGCTGAAGTCACTCAAACTCCAAAGGCCAAACGCATCCTGTAATTGAGATGCGTGGCAGCGCCTACGCGTACCCTGGAAGAGCACGGCGTTGCCAATGAAAGCTGTGCGTCGCCCAAAAACAACAGGAAACGCTCGGGTTTTATCGCTATTATAACCCCGAAGTTCTGAACATACAGAAAAATTCAGTTAGAAAGTTCCATGTGGGTTTTCCCTAAATACTCGGAAGAATAATGGAAACTCTTATGTATGGACAGCCTGGTGTGTGTGCATGCCTAACCTAGTATGTGCACATACCTTACGTAGCACGTGTGCATACATTACCTGTGCTACTGCAATGCAAAGAATTCTGTCCCCCAAAAAGGTATGTGCAAGGTCTACCCTCCAGTACCTGTGAATGTGACCTTCTTTGACAAGAAGGTCTTTGCAGGTGTAGTGGAGTAAGAAGGGGTCATACTGGATCAGAGTGGATCCTAATCCAATGACTGGTGTCCTTCTAAGAGAAATCTGGACACAGACACAGGGAAGAAGGCCCTATGAGAGGAGGCAGAGATTGGAGTGAAGCATCTCCACATGTGTCAAACACAAGGCCCGCGGGCCAAATCCAGCCCGCCAGGCCTTGCAATGTGGCCCGCACCTCGCTGTCATCACTGCACTCCGCTGTCAGTTTATGACATTGTCAGTTTATGACTGTTCAGTAAACCATTCGGCCCACGATTTAGGCTGGATTTTAGATTTTGGCCCCTTCTCTGATTGAGTTCGACACCCCTAATCTACACCCCAAGGGAGGCCAAGGATTGCCTACAACCCAGAGGAGCTAGGAGGGAAGCATGGAAGAGACCTAGCGCAGGGCCTCCAAGAGGAACCAACCTCCTGGCATGTTAATTTTGGCCTCCCAGCCTCCAGAGCCGGGAGAGAATAGATGCCTGTTGTTTTAAATCGCCTAGTTTGTGGTAATACGTTGTGGCAGCCCTGACAATTTAACGCAATAAAATCCTTACACACAACAAGCCCTGAGAGGTAGGTATCTTCATCCCCCACGTGACAGATGAGAAAACAGGCTTGGCAAAACCAAGTAGCGAGTTCAAGGTCACATAGAAAACACGTGGAGGAACCAGGATTCACGCTGAGGTTGTCAAACTCTCAAATAAATCCCATGCCCACATATTGTCACTGTGTCTGGTTTTCCTGTGAGAAGGTTGTAAAAAGAAGAGCGCTTAAAAAGTGCAATACCACCGAAACCGGTTTGGCTCAGTGGTAGAGCGTCGGTCTGCGGACTGAAGGGTCCCAGGTTCGATTCCGGTCAAGGGCATGTACATTGGTTGCGGGCACATCCCCGGTAGGGGGTGTTCAGGGGGCAGCTGATCGATGTTTCTCTCTCATCAACGTTTCTAGCTCTCTGTCTCTCTCCCTTCCTCTCTGTAAAAAATCAATAAAATATATATATTTTTAAAAAGTGCAATACCTTTGACATCTTCTTGCTAACATAATACAGCAATCCGTCATAGCTGGACTTGACCCACTTCCCCTCTATGAGGCATGAGCACTCTCCATGCTGATAATTCTATCAGAAGACAATTCCAAGAAGCACTGTCCATCAGACCAAAAATCCCAACAGATTTTAATGCCTCGCTCGTTCATTCAACTCAGCCAACAGTTGCTGCTGAGAGCTGAGAAGGTGGGCGGAAGAGAGCCAGGCATGAGAGAAAAAGAAATACAGCCTCTGACGTGGAGAAGCTCAGGCCTTCGTTTTCTTGTCAAGTTAATGGGCCCAGCGCTACGCCACTCAGGCCTGAGCTTCAATGAACTCATCACCAACAGAGTCCTCTATGGCACTCCCCTGACATTCCACCTGCAGCCCCCTTCCCTCACTGCCCCCCAGTTCCCAGCTTGGGCAGGGCCACATGACTAGTTCTGGCCAATGGGATGTGGCCAAAAGGGACATGTACCATTCAGGGTAAAGATCAGAAGGGTAGCACGTGACAATCCCTGCCCACTCTTCCCTGGCCAAGCCAACGTTCCAAGCACGAAGCCTGGGATGGAGTGACCATGAAGAGTTCAGGCACCTCCCCTTTTCCTGCCGCAGCACCTGCAGGTCTTGGTGGGAGTGAAGAACAGGCTTCATGCGGGAAACCAATGAAATCTCAGTTAAATGTGTTGGATCTCCTAGGGCTGCCTAACAAGGTGCCACCCACTGGGTGGCTTACAACAACAGAAGTGTCTTCTCTGACAATTCTGAGGACAAAGGTCCAGAATCAGTGCGTTGGCCAGAATCCCTCCATGCCTCTCCCCTCGCTTCCAGTAGCACCAGCAGCCCCCGGGGTCCCTTGGCTTGGGGTGGCATCGTTCCAATCTTTGCCTCTGTCTTCGCATGGCCTTCTCCATGTCCCCTCCTGTTCTTATACGGACACCTGTCATTAGACATAAGGCCCATCTGAATAAGGCAGAATGGGCATCATCTCAAGGTCCTCAATGTAATTACACCTGCAGAGATAGTTTTTTCTAAAAAAGATTACATTTATAGGTTCTGGGGAGACATACCTTTTTGGGGGGGCACCATTCAACTCCGTACACCCCACGATAGAGGTCTAAGCATGAGCCAGGTAAGCTTAGGTTAGCTAGCCATTCAGAGCTCCTCATGCTAACCTCTGCCCTCACCCCTCAGCCTAGCCATAGAATCTGGGCAGATCCACGCAGTTTACTACACGGAAAAAGGGGGAGAGCTGTAACCAACACTGTAGAACAGAAATAGCATACAAACCACATATAATATGTAAATGTTCCTAGTAACCATTTTACAAAAAAAAAAAAAAAAGTTTAAAGGCACAGGCGACATTCATTTCAGTAAAATATTTCACTTAGCCCAGAGCGCCCAATATAGGACAGTCAGGGTCCTGGTCTGCAAAGAGTTGGCAGAGGAGGCCTTGAGGGTGGGACTAATTATTGCAACCCAGAGCAGCTGAGGAAGTGAAACCCAGGACAGGAGGACCGAGGAGTTCCAACCCCCAGGTCAGGAGGCCAAACAAAAAGGGACCTTTCTTTAGCTTTCGATGGAAGAACCAAGAATGGAAAACGCAGCTTTTCTGCCAGTGAGCCACAAACGTGCCCCCAACACCCACATCCACGGCCTGGGCCAAGCAGGGCTGCCACCTGCCCTTGCATGTAGCTCATGCCACGGCCATGGGAGATGCCGAGATTCCTCAGATTTCCAAGGCCATCTTGCCAGGGGGCTGTTGGTGCCCTTGGAAGCTTTGGCAAACTGCAGGCTAAGAGGGGACCGCGCTGAAACGGACTTCTCTCTCCGAAGGGAGTGGCAAGGTCACAGCATCGGGACCATCTATACAAACATGAGAGAAGCGTACTCTTAAGAAATGTGAGGATGTGAACACAAACCTTCCAACAGGATGTGGACCTGCAGACAAGGAGCTTCGGTCTCCACAAGCTGCCTTCTGTTCTTAACAATAGTAAGAGCCTACCGGTGCTAGCCTAAGTCACCCCCTTTTACATGTTATCCCATGTAATCCTCACGCCTCCCCTGAGGCAGTGACTGCTTCCGTTCTGAAGAAACTTGAGATCAGAGAGGTTAAGTGACTTGGCCAAAGTCACACAGCAGACACACGAAGAGCGTGGGTTCGATCCACAGTCCCTCTGCCTACAGAGCCTTCACGCCACCATCAAACCCTCCCCTCTGACTTTGCCTTCCAAGTGCCTTCTGTATTTCCCCAAGGTGTGACCCAGGGCATGGAGGACAGAAAATGAAAAGCAGCCTGTCCCAGCTCTAAGGAGACCATGGACCCTGGAGGGAAAAATTATCTACATTGTTTCCTGGGTTTTTTTGTTGTTTTTTTTTGTGTGTGTGGTGGTGGTGGGGGTGTACTGTATATGAAATTTCCCAATCAATATGAGAACCAAAACCCAAATAAGAACTCCTTAACTCCCCTGGGGTCAGCAGTGGCCGGAGAAGTCTCCATCTGAGTTTCCAGATGGCTGGGGAAGGAAAGATTCCCAGGATCATTCAAAAGGACCCACCAAACTTGTCCACTTGCCTAAACGCTGGGCAATTAGCACATCAGATGTCTTTGTTCTTGGCTGAAACCAAAACCCAATCGTGTGGTAACAATAACTGCTTCCTCCGAATGAAGTCTCTTTTGCACTTATGAATGTCTTTCATTAATGTTTTAGCAATACAAATTATTTAATTATTGCGGTTGGGTAACAAGCTATTCCAAAACATCTGGTTTGTGGGGGAGCCGTCTAAAAGAGCCTTTGGCTGGGGGAGGCAGAAAGCGAGCAGACCGATTCGTCAGCGCGCGTGTCATCCACATTTGGAAAGCTGGAAGCCCGGTAGCGGAACCCAAGTTTATCGTTAATAAAATAACATTTCTCATTGTGTCATTCCCCCGAACTGTTTCACTAAGTTCACGTCCATTCATTAACCTTCACGGTCGGGGAGCTGGCGGAATTAGAATTTCCATTATATATACAGGGTGTCGTTATACACGCTTTGAATAATTATTAATTCCAGTGGGTTAAGTCTGAAAAGAAAGAAACATCCATCGAGCTATAAAAAATATATATGTGGCCGAAACCGGTTTGGCTCAGTGGACAGAGTGTTGGCCTGCGGACTGAAAGGTCCTGGGTTCGATTCCAGTCAAGGGCATGTACCTTGGTTGTGGGCACATCCCCAGTGGGGGCGTGCAGGAGACAGCTGGTCAATGTTCCTCTCTCATCGATGTTTCTAACTCTCTATCCCTCTAAACTCCTCTCTGTGTAAAATCAATAAAATATATTTTAATATATATATATAATACATTGTGGGGGACACCCCACATATGGAGAGAAGCAGCAATGCCACCTCCAAAAGGACCAACGAACTCCTCGCCAGCAGATGTGTTCCCAAATGAAACCATGTCCACGCTGGTGAGAGTTGATGGGGAAAGGGGAAGGGTGCCAGAAAAGCTTGGTAATTCCATTCCTCTGTGACTTGACTTTCTATGGATCATTTACTTCTTTACACAAAGCCTCGCCTTCCCCAGCAATAGAATGGGGAGAGCACCTGCCGCCTGGTAATGAACATGTAGCTATAAATGACTTTGAATCGCCTCGATAATCAGCATTATGCAAATGGAAGGTATCATTAGAGAGCTACTTAACTTAGTTATAAATCTTTCAAAACTACTTCAATGGAAATTAAGGCTCAATTAAGAGGCCCCATTTCTTCAAAATTTCCGTCACCTCATTATATTAAAGGCAAGAACACTGAAAGCCGGCTTAGATGTTTCTCTAACAGTCTTGATAAAGCTCTGCATTGATCCACAGTTGGCTAATAAGAAAGGAAAGGGATGTTTTTTGCAAAATAGTTGAGAACCACAGACTGAAATCTAGAGACCAGGAGATCCCTCCCAGGCCCCAGCTACTGGCCAAGAGCCTTGTCGCAGACAGGACATCAACTGCCGCATTCTCCACAGGGAGCTGCGAGGTCAGGGTATCTTACACATTCTTCCAAGCCTGGGAAAGGACTTGCACCAACTTGCCTCAATTTAACTTTGCTTATCCCAATGCTGTCAAAGGAGGCAAAGGAACAGCAAGAACCTAAAATAAGGGACCGGAAGCGCTGAGACTCACAGTCTCAACACTCCTGAAAAGGTATCTGCACCCCCATGTTCCCTGCAGCACTAACTGAGACATGGAAGCATCCTAAGCGTCTTGACAGATAAATGGGATCAAGAAACTATGAGACACATGCGAGAGAGACAGAGAGAGAGAGAGAGAGAGAGAGAGAGAGAGAGGGAGAGAGAGAGGGAGGGAGGGAGGAGAGAGAGGAATATTATTGGGCCTTTAAAAAGAAGGAAATCCTACCGCTTATGACAACATGATGGATCTTGAGGGCATCATACTAAGTGATCTAAGTTAGACAAAGACAAATATCATATGATTTCACGCATATGTTGAGTCTGAAAACAACAACACCAACAAAATAAAAAAACTAACAGAACAGAGCAAACTCACAGATACAGAGAACAGGTTAGTGGTTGCCAGAGCTGGTGGGCTCGGGGGGGTGACATGGTAGAACACGCCCTGGAGGTGTAACGCACAGCATGGTGACTGCAGTTAACAGTACTGTATTGCATGCGTGAAAGTTGCTGAGAGAGTAGATCTTGCAAGTTCTTATCACAAAGGGAAAATTATAATTATGGGTAGTGATGGATGTTAACTAGACTCATTGTGATCATTTTTTTAGGATATACAAATATCAAATCATTACATTGTACGCCTGAAACCAATATGTCAATTATGCCTTGATTTACAAAATTTTCAGTGGCCATAATAAAGAAAAGACAAACAACTGAAGACAAAGCTGTACTAACCCAAGAGGCCCGGCTCTGACCCCGCCCACTGCCCTGGGCCCAGCCCTGCTGCCTCAGAAAGGGAGCGCCAACAGACTCCTCAGCACCCTGGGACCCTTCACCTTATCCACACCTTCGGGCCACACAATGCAACTTCAGGTCAAAGAGGTCATACATCGGTGGAGCCCCAAACTAGCCAAGATGATGCAGCAGGGAATGAGGAAACTGGAGCTGGGCATTTTCTTGCAAACCCTTTTCAGAACAGCCTTCTGCCTGGTCAGGCCTGTGGCCACACTCTCACACCACACTGTCCCATCTGGAGGGTGAGCAAAGTGGAAGCCACACCACCCTGCTTCCGGGTTCCCCCCACCCGACCCCAGCTGATTTATTGCAACCAGGCCGATTTCTACAGGTCAGACCTGCCTCTTCTGGTCTTTCCTCATCTCAGTCATGAAGCTAACACCCCAGGTGTTCACCCCTGACCCCCCAGAGGGGCATCCGTCACTGTCTGCAAAGAAAAACAACTCGGATACAAGAGAAAGTGCACGAAGAGGCTGGGAGCAGATGGCCTCAGGAAAGAGTCCCTCCCAAACCGTGAGATGCTGGTATCCACCAACAATGGAGAAATGTGGGCAACTGTCAACCACATCCAACATGAGCCCGAGTTCACGGAAGCAATCAATAGCTGTAGCCCTCGAAGGCTGAGCTCCATTTACTCCAAAAGAACGCTTCCACCCTCCCCTAACCCAAGGCATTCCTTAGAGAACTCTGGAAGTCAAGCCCAGGGTTTAAAATTAAAATGTTTCAATGAGCTGACTCACCGGGCTCAGCTGGTGACCAATTTACCTTCTAACTGGCTTTTCCAGCTCAGTAACCTGCTCTCCTCGAAGCAGTGCCTCCTGCTTAGGTGAGAGCTTGCAGCTAAGAGAGGAGGGAAAAACCCTTTCCGGACTGACACCCAGAGGGGCCTTCACCCGGCTAAGGCGCTGGATCCAAACACAGGAGCCAAGCAGAGCAGCGGCGGGGACCCAAATATGTGGGACAAACAGCCCCCGTTAAACCAAAGAGCTAAGGCCATCATAAAGAGCCAATGCAGGCAGTACCATTCACATGTATCGGTACTGGGCACATGTCACATTACGGACAGAAAGGGTGGTCCCGCTCTGCCCTGGACCTCCCTGGACCACCCGGGACCACTTGGGACCAGCCTGGACCTCCCTGCTTCACCAGAATTCCTGCCCTTTTCCCAGAGGCCTGTGCTGCCCACTCCTGTCCTACAGGGACAAGGTCTGGAACCCATCCATCAGCATCCCCAACACCCACAGCTTATCCCATCACTGCGTTGGCCTGGGATCACATTTTCAAGTTACAACAACACACTTGATTTCATCTGGAGGCACTGGTGTGACCAGAAAGCAGTATTCGTCACGATGAGCCTAATCTCTCATAAAGCACGCGTGTCCAGGGCCAAGTGCATGGCAGCGAGGCTGCAAACTTTCGTTACACCCACACAGTTGCTAGGTTATCTGGGCCTGGAGACACGAAGCGTGGACGTGAAGGCAGCCGGCAGCCTCTGTATCAAGTTCAGCCATGGAGCGCGAAGCCAGCTGCCAAAGAGTCTCAGACAAATGGAGTCCACAACTGGCCAGGGTTACAGAAATTCGGTGGAGTTACAGAAATGGGTTCAAATAGACATGGAAACTTAACATCTACCCAAGGCAGGGGGGCAGGCACATTCTGAAGAAGGCCCCTGAGGGTCTCTCCTTCCCGGTGTCACCCTCCTGTCCAGTCACCTCCCCTTGAATGTGGACAGGCCCTTTGACTTGCTTTTAAGCAACAGAATAAGGGAAAGGTGATGGAACGTATGCAATCTGTGATACAGAAGATCGTAGGGCCCCTCTTTCTCCTGCTGATTTGATGGAGCAGAAGACCATGTTGGGGAACCACAAGACAAGGAATGGAGATTGGTCTCCAGCCAACAGCCAACAAAAACATTAGGCCTCAGTCCAACTGCCTGCAAGGAAGCAGATGCTGCTAATGAGCATGTGGGTTGAAAATGGATCCTTCCCCAATCCAGCCTCGGATGAGACTGCAGCTCCAGCGACACCTTGATGGGAGCCTCAAAGAGAACCTGACTGAGCTGTGCCCAGACTCCTGTCCCACAGAAACTGTGAAATAACACGTGTGTGCTCTTTTTAAGATACTCATGGAGTTTGGGATAATACTGTTACACAGCAATAAAAATAAAAAAAACCAACGAAAGCAGGTCAAGTCAGTGGGCAGGAAGGAATTATTCAATAAATGATTGGAACACATTAGCCACCTGGAAAAGTTGGATTCCCGACTCGTATGACATGAAATAAATTCCAGATGGAGGCAAGATTTAAATATGAAAAAATAATTCAAAAGGCATAAAACACACGTTTTTCATATGTAATTGTGGAGCAAGGAAGGCCTAAGTGTGATGTGAAAATGTAGAAAACTGTTTTCATCTAGAAAGAAAGAATTCACAAATCTAACCAAAGGGAAAAATATATTTGCAACTTGCATCACAAAGGGCTAACTTCTTTAATATATAATTACTCTGAGGCACCGGGGTTAGAGCTTCAACATTTGAATTTGAAGGGACACAACTCAGCCCAGGACGATGAAACTCCCAATGGGAACCTTTACTGGTGCCCCAATGGCCTTGAAATAATGTCTTTCCAACACATAACCCCTGACTGCTCCATCCCCAACCCCAAAGCCCAAAATAGGAGGGGACAGTGGCAGTTCACATGGAGATCAGAGCACAGCTGGAAGTAGACAGGATTTCAGATATTGGGTAAAAATGGCACCCTTTCGTTATTTATCTTCCTTTTTTCCAATGACAGACAGGTTCTGAGCAAGCTGGCTGACCACTGCAGCATGAGGCTTGGTCCGTGACTATATGCCTCCTGGAACACCCAATAACTAGATCCCCTGCTCAGAAAATGCCTGTGTCACCTCAGGAAAAGCAAGTGTTCCCCCAGAGTCACACACAGGGATACCTCCGGCTGCATGCAGGATTGAAAGCAGACCTGACCTGCAACTGGTGAACGTGCCTCTGAGATCTAACTGCTCACTAAGGCGTCCTAGATAACGGGCATCGGAGAGTCCCCACCGTGACGGAAGGACTTGGCAGCACCATCACGCAAAGCCCTTACGGGTCTGTCTCCACGCAGGAGCTGGAGGATCTGGGGCAGGACGCTTACTTCTGAGCCTTGGTTTGCTCATTAGCAGAACAGAGTTAATATCCTTCTAGGTAATCCCTTCCTGCATTGTCTCCCAGGTGTGCGTCACAAATTGCCGTAAACGGGGTAGTTTAAAACAAAGGCGATCTATTCTCTCACAGTCCTGGAGACTACAAGTTCAAAATCAAGGTGTGGGCATGGCTGTGCTCTCTCTGCAGGCTCTGGGGAAGAAGGCCTCCTTGCCTGGCTGCTATTGTAGCTTCCGGGAGGGCTGGCAACCCGAGTTCCTCGGTTTGTACCTACGTCATTCCGATGCCTGCCTCGGTCCTCACGTGGCCACCTTCCTCTGTGTGCGTCTGTGTGTCCTCTCAAGGGCATCAGTCATGAGCATCTGGGGTCACCCTTATCCAGAATCACTTTTGCAAAGGCCCCATTCCCAAGTAAGGTCACCTCGAAAAATACTGGTCCCACCCAAGACTTGAGCATAGCTTTTCGGGGGACACAATTCACCCCACCTGGGAGACGGTGAGAGAATGAAAGCAATCGCGAAGCCCAGCACAGAGAGCTCCGCCGGGCACACAGGAAGCTCAGCTCGGCAGAGTCCTCACTGCAGCACCCATGGCAGCGGCTCTCCCACACCCAGCAGGCTCCCTCCCAGCCCGGGCCTGGCTTCCTCACTCCTCAGAAACACAAAAACCGCAAGAAACCAGCAGTTACCAAGTGGACATCATAATGGCTGAGGTCTTGTTAAGACTTTCCAAACGAACAAACCAAGGCTCGGTACCAAGTCACTTGGGGTGAATATTTCATCAGTGGGCCTCTCTGAGAAAACCCCACGCAGGTACGTGCCCCTCCACCCCCGCCACACACACACACACACACACACACACACACACACACACCTTGGAGGAGCTGGTCTGAGAAGAAGGGCCCCAGGCGCTGCTCTAAAAGCAGAAAAGGGTTGCCCAGCCAAGGTGGCTCGGCGGCTGAGCGCTGACCTAGGAACCAGGAGATCACGGTTTGATTCCAGGTCAGGGCGCATGCCCAGGTTGTGGGCTCGATTCCCAGTGGGGAGCGTGCAGGAGGAAGCCGATGATTCTCATCATTGATATTTCTCTCTGTGTCTCTCTCTGTCTCTCTCTCTCTGTCTGTCTTTCTCCCCCCTTCCTCTCTGAAATCAATAAAAATATTTAAGAAATAGTAATAAGTAAAAGGAGAACCAATGAATGCAAAACAATGGGGGGTGAGGGCATGTATGGAAGTGGGGAAGGCAATGGTAAGATATGTACACATATAATTCCTTAATAAAATAAAATAAAAATAAAATAAAATAATAAAAGGAGAAAAGGGTATACTCAAGGTATGCACCTCTGGCCCAAACCTCTGGCTGCCTTCCAGCTGAGCAACCAGTTCTAGAAACACAGCCCCGGGGGCCCACAGGCTGCCCGCAGAGATAAAATCCGGGCTGAGCCTGGATCCTCTGCAGCCCGCACACTGGGCCTTCCCAGGAGGGGCATGAGCGATGCTGCAGCCAGGGAAGCGATGAATAAGTCATGGGCCAAGCTTTTTCCCCACTCCCCACCCCAAGCCCTACCCCGCCGAGGAAACCAAACCGCCCATCAGGACGATCAAAGCTGCGGCCCACAACTTGAGATTGACTTTGACTGAGCCCATTAACTTCTACACTCCTCCGGGTGGATTTTCCCCATGAATAATGCCTGGGAATTAGGACGTAAGTGGCCCGGGAGAATCTGGGACCCATTAACCAGCTAGCCAGACAGAGCTTCCCTTACAAGAGAAAAATCTGAACGCCGGCCTTGGGCAACTGTTCAAAGCTTCCATCGTGGGTTTTCTGGAAAGCCCTCGGGGTGGGGAGGGGGGGAGGGTGTTCGTGCCAGTGAGAGGGAGAAGCCCCCACAGAGGTGATGTGGGAAGACCGTAGACTGAGACGACATGGGGCCAGGGTTCGAATCCTGGCTGCTCTGGAATAGGGGGACCTCCCTCCCTCTTCCCGTGCTACTGACTTCCTGAGGGGAAGGTACAAGCAGCTACCACCTTCAGGGAAGACACATGGATGCTGAGACCCAGACCCATGTAGAAGCCTGTGAGGCTGGACCAGGGATTGGTGCACACACACCGGAAAGGATTCTTCCCAAGAAGGAAATCTGCAAGTCAATGCAGCCCCATCTGCAGCTGCCACATGGCGAGGCTGCGCTGTAAGAATACAAGCACAGAAACAGTCACCAGAACGGGCAACCGACGACACAGTCCCTGGGGACCACAGACGTGTCCCAACACATCACTGCTGTGACTCGAAATAGACCGCGTCCGTCAGTCATCCAGAAGGCTCCAGACAGCCACACCATCCTCGGGTTAGGGACCCATGAGGAGAAATACAAGAAGGTGGCAGGCTCCATCGGAACCACCGCTCGGCCACACAGCTGTGAGGTGGCACAGGTACATCCAATGCCTGCAGCCTCAGTGTCCTCATCTATAAAATGGGAGCAGCAGGGCTTCTCCTGCAAAGACGTCTTAGGAGGGTGAAGGGAGGGATCTCCCATAAGGCACTGCTGGCGGGTACTAAATGAATGTGAGGTCTGCCCCATCCGTGTCTCTTCCCACCCTCTTCTCTCAGGCAATTCCCGCCCATCGGTTCCTCTCAGATCCTCTCCCTCAGATCCTCTCCCCATAGCCAGGGCTCCCCGGCCTAGAAGACCCTTCTCAAAAAAGCCTAAATACCCACATACCCAAACACAAAGTACCTACATCCCCCCATCCCGACCCCAGACTCTGCCCATGTGTGAAGTTCAACATGAACAAATTCAAAGTGGAGGCAGCCTTTAGGAAGTGAGATCACAGAATAGTATTCTGTCACAAAAAGGAAGGAAATCCTGCCATCTGTGACCTTGAGGGCATCACGTTAAGGGAAAGAAATCAGAGAAAGACACACACCGCATGATCTCCTTTATATGTGGACTCTTAAAAGCACGAACTCATAGAAACTGAGAACAGACTGTGGTGGTCAGTGGGGGTGGGGTGGAGAAATGGGTGGCCGGGATCTGAAGGTGCAAACTTCCAGGTATAAGTTCTAGAATATAATGCACAGCGTATTAACTACAGTTAACAGTCCAGTAGTTACATCTGAAGCTGTTAACAGAAGACATCTTTAAAAGTTCTCATCGCAAGGAAAAACCTCTGTGACTACATGAGGCGAGGGATGCTAACTGAACTTACTGTGGTGATCATTCTGCAACATACACATACATGAAATAAAATTTAAAAAGGTGAGAGATTCGTTTTGTGGTTGGCAGTTGCCTATGGGAGGTCAGCTTTCTGGACAAGGAGATTCACCAGCAGCGTGTCGAAGGGTGAACGGGAAGCTTTCTTGGAGACGTTGTACAGACACAGGCATGGCCTAAACCAATAGTAAGCCCAGACAGCAAACAAAGGCACACACTACATACATAAAGGCTGCATTGAGCTGTGAGGAAAGGAACATGCTGGGAGATACCATCCCTTTTCAGTCAGGCTGGCCAGAACCATGTGCTAAAAACCCAAAAAGAAACAGGAAGAGAGAAAAACTAAACAAAACCAGGAGCACTAGGGCACCCAAGACATCCTTCCAAGGAAGTCTGAGCACCAGTTGGGTGAGCCGACTCCACCTGAAGGCAGGGAGAATGTTCCCAAGGTGGCCTGGGTGCTGCTGGGAGGGCAGGAATTGGGGGAAGGGAGGGGGGGTCCCAGCCCAGCAGAGCCCTCCTATGTGGTGTCCAAGGCAGTCTGCAAACTAGATTGAAGCAGAGCACATATTTCCAAGGGAATGCGTTTCATTGTTGCTACTGTCTTCTTCTTCAGATAGATAGATAGATAGATAGATAGATAGATAGATAAAATATATATGATTTTTTACAGAAAGGAAGGGAGAGAGATAGAAAGTTAGAAACATCGATGAGAAACACTGATCAGCTGCCTCCAGCACACCTTTTACTGGGGAAGTGCCTGCAACCAAGGTACATGCCCTTGACCAGAATCAAACCTAAGACCTTTCAGTCTGCAGGCCGACGCTCTATCCACTGAGCCAAACTGCTTAGAGCTATCTTCTAATGTAGTACGGTTTCAGACTTCCCCCCCTATAGGTAACACGACCCCCACCAATCTGAATGGGGTTGAGGTACAGTGGTTCCCTCTCCCCAAATGACTGCTGTAAAATGGGTGATAATGGGAAGAGGTGGGCTGAAATGTTTGGCAGACAAGAAATTGCAATGCCAGGCAAAGGGCTTTGAAACAAAAAGCAACAGAGACCTACAGGAGGAGGGAAAGCCAAGAGTTGCCTTTGACCAAATCTCTAGCTTTCTGAGCAGGGGGGGCCATTGGAGCCAGAGTTGACTGAATTTAGAAAAAGAGAGAAATGCCATGTTCTGCCCCAAGGAACGAGGCTCAATATCACACACACACACACACACACACACACACACACACACTACAAATGTGAGTCATCCCTCTTCATAAGAATTTTCTTCCCATGTAAGAATTATTTTTCTGGAGCAGTGCGATCCAAAAGAACACATGAGATGAAGGACATGCTGTGTACATCTGGGCTGCGACCCACACGGGGCTAGTGAGCACCTGAACTACACCTGGTGTGAATGAAGAACTAAACTCTGGATTTCCTCTCACCTTAAGGCATGTAAGTAGCCACCTGTGGCTAAGGGGTATCTTACTGGAGAGGATGGGTCTCTCGATATCATCCTTCTTACCATCTGCCTAGTATCTTAGCACATTGATGAGCCGCATTTCTAGTGACCATTTTTGTTAGCACGTGCACACACACACACACACATACACACCGGCTGAACGTGTGTACACATGCCAAACTACTTCATTAAAATAAAGTCCTGGAAGAGGAATGGTGGGGTCCATGGGTAATTATGTTTCCAGGAGTTTCCTGCACATTGAGACCACCCACTTGCAACACACATGTGCACAGCATTCTGCCTGTTACTAGCCGTTTTCACATACACGACCCTCCGTGGAGCCTCACAAGGACCAGGTAACATTAGAGGGGGCGGGTGATACCATCTGCTATGCGCAGGCTAGGAAAGCAAGCAGGGAGAGAGCACACCGCTGGCTGGTTGTGTGAGACGGATTTTACAGCCATCACTAACGCCTGCACCCGGCCACTCCGTGGTGTGAAACCATCTGTTCTCCCAGGTCCATTTAACAAGGGAGAGCGCTTATGCCATGCTCACACGTGAAAAGGGCAGGATATGAAATGATATTCCCAGGATGATCAAGACCACATAAAACGAAAGAAAGCAAACCGATGTGTTAACAGTCTTCAGGTTGTAGAACTGTCACGTGTTTTTCTATATGTCTGCCCAAATTTTTATGATAGGTCTAAGTAACTATTAAAAAGAGCTAACATTCCATGGACAATTAGAAAGGCTAAATGGTTTACATACACTATCTCACTTTAAATATTTCCACATGCGAAGGACCATTTGATCATCCCTATTTACAGATGAAGACTCAGAACGTTGAAAACATTTAAGAAATAAGGCCAAGGTCAAAGCCGAGAGGGGGATTTGAACCCAGCCTGACCGCTGGGAAGACTATATCCTTAGCTGCCATATCAGGGCTCCCCAAACTTTAATTTAATTTATACACGAACTATGGGAAGACCTTGTTATAATACAGATTCCAATTCAGGTGACGCTGATGCTGTTGGCCTGGAGACCACACTTTTGAGTAACAAGGCTCTATACCAGTGGTCGGCAAACTGCAGCTCACGAGCCACATGCGGCTCTTTGGCCCCTTGAGTGTGGCTCTTCCACAAAATACCACGGCCTGGGCGAGTCGATTTTGAAGAAGAAGTGGCGTTAGAAGAAGTTTAAGTTTAAAAACATTGGCTCTCAAAAGAAATTTCAATGGTTGTACTGTTGATATTTGGCTCTGTTGACTAATGAGTTTGCCGACCACTGCTCTACACAATCTCTATACTGTAATCTCCAAGGAGAAAACACAACTTTTTTAAGAATTTAAATAAATAAATGCTTACTCATATATAGAAGCAAAAATATAAAAATATACTTTTCTTCTCGATAACATCTTCATTCCTCTCCAGAGGGCAGACCCTAAACTACTCTTGCAAATTCCCACCGCCGACACTCCCCTGGCCAGCCATGGGGGTCAGACTCCAGAAGCCCAACTCGAAGCTTCACCAACCCTCTCATCTCATTACCGGGGAGTGTTTTATCCTCAGAGCTTCCATCAGCAAACATCTCCCCAAATCCAGAGAAGCAGATCCCGGGAGGAAGGGCCCCCGACAGATGTCCTAAGGAACCAGTCAGTCCCACCCACCACTCCCAACTGCAGACACTGCCACCAAGCCACTAGCACACTTTAAATCGGGCATCTCCCCATCCCCATCCTTTTCCTTGGAGACATTCAAGTTATGGATTTGCTATATGTTTTAACCTTCCAAAATTTGGCAAGCCCTAGCTAATTTTATACCCGAAGAACCTCCAACACCCTTTAATTATGTCCCTAATTCCCCAAGTCTTTTTATGTGAGGATTATCGGATATTCGTTGTTTAATGAACCTTTGCCACTTGCAGTAATCCTGTTTATCTATCTTAATGCTTAATACCATGAAATTACTTATCTGATGCCTTCAAAGTAGGCCCTGCATAATGGATTTTTATTTCCCGAACTTTTCATTATGTTTATATCTCTTGGTTTTTACGGTGTCTACTAGCATGAATAGCTGGATAATCTTTCCCTCCCAATAAGAGTGACATTTTAACATTTAGTCTATAATTGATGTACTTCTATCACCTTCCATTTCCCTCTACGATTACATTTATTAATGCACTTCCTTCCTTGAATCATCTGTGTGACTTTGGTAGCAAATTTTTATTACCTTTTAAATTGGACCAGGAGATAATCTTACGTTTCCGCTATTTAATGTTTTGAACGCCCATACTTTATAAAATAGAACTGTTTTTTTCGCTTTTCCCTCTCGGTAACGTCTCCTCCTCATTAAGTAAACTGCATAAACTCCCTTCAAGAGGAATTAAGATGCATGGCAGTTTCCATTAACCTGTCAGAAATGTTTTATATGTGCCACATGCTAGTCTTAACGTATCATCTGATTTTTTAAATTGCTATAATCCGTTTCCCTCTCAGAGGCCTCTTTCTCTTTGCCTTTTTAAAGCCAGAGTTACCTCTTTGCTGCAAGATGAATCCGACTATCCCAAAATCTAAAAAAAGAAAAAAAGTAATGTGCCACCGAAGGGCAAAGGTGACATGGCCAGGTACATTTCAATTCTTCCCTCACGTCCTTCCCTTCTTCCGTCAGTCACAGCCACATAACTGTAGTGATCAGCTCCATTCCTGCGAGCAGCTTACAGGAAACCTCACTGTGTGACTCACACTCTGCCACTTGGGTGTTGGAGTCAAACAGCAAACAGGGCTGACATCAAAGAAAGTGCCAAATCGCATCCTGCCTCCTGGAACTTCAATCACAAGACAGGTGGCGTTCATTCTTCTGGTGATGTGGCCGAGCCACATTTTATGAGTACTTTCAAAAGTACCCCTTTAGGGCTGGCCGGCGTGGCTCAGTGGCTGAGCATCGACCTATGAACCCGGAGGTCACGGTTCGATTCCCGGTCAGGGCACATGCCTGGGTTGCAGACTAGATCCCCATTAAGGGGCATGCAAGAGGCAGCCGATCCATGATTCTCTCTCATCCTTGATGTTTCTCTCTCTCCCCCTCTCCCTTCTTCTCTGAAATCAATAAAGATTTTTTTTTAAATACCCATAATGCCCCCTCCATGTCAGATAGCATTCTCTAATTCCTCTGGTATGTTTGTGATTCAAAAACTAAACATCCTTATTACCTTTTCTTATGTCGTCATTACCATCAACGAGGCAACATAAATGCCGGGCATGCTAAATCCTCACCCTTCTGCATCACTGCTGACATTCACAGATGTTGCCAATGTCACAAGCTTCTCTGGAACATTTCAAGGTGAGTTCTACCTTTCCTTAATGCAGACTAAGCCTGGTGCAAGCCACTCTCTCCAACTCTCTCTCTTCAACGGTAGCTGGCATCCCCTCTTTCCAGTTCTGCCCCTCCCAGCCTGTCAGCTGGGCCCCATTGCTGCTATCATACTTTTTAATCACACTCAGGCCGCTGTTTTTATAAAACCTGTCTTTGTACCCCCTTGCTCATCTCTGTTCTGGTTTCTCTCAGCATTAACAATTCTTTACGGCTTCAACGTTTTCCCGATGACATTTCTTTTCTGATGAAACACCTTACGTTGCTCATCACTCTCCGAGCATCCCCAAACTCCCTCATTTTATATTTATAATTTTTTTAAAAAAAAGGAGAGATAAATTTAGAACTTTCCAAACCCATTGAGAGGCTTTCTTTCAACAGACTGTGGAGCCACGAATGTGACGGGGGCTCGCTTTCCAGCCATGTCCAATTAGTTTAATGACTCCTGGGGAACACTGCTCCGATTCAAGGCGAACGCCGGAGGGAAATGTTCCAGTAATGCCATCAAAGACAACACGCCGCTGATATCCCCAGAGCCAGCCTCACCGGGCCTTACAATAACACAGAGGGATTTCTAGCGCCGAAAAATTAAACACCCTTCATGCTTTCGTTTCTCTACGCCAACAGACACACACAAGTCCCACATGCAATACTTGGCACCTTGGGTTTGCAAGCCTTCTAAATCGAGTTATTCATCAGTCCCCCAACCCTCCAGTGGCTGTCCCAGAGTAAGCAGATGGCTGCCTCCCTCTAGGAGGTCTCTCTTCCAGGCCAGAGACAGCCTGTCTGTCTGTCTGTCTGTCAAAATCACAGATGGGTATGGGCACCAGCGCCTTCACCCAATTGAGTACCAAGGCTCTACACCAGTGGTCGGCAAACTGCGGCTCCAGAGCCACATGTGGCTCTTTGGCCCCTTGAGTGTGGCTCTTCCACAAAACACCATGGCCTGGGCGAGTCTATGCTGAAGAAGTGGCGTTAGAAGAAGTTGAGGTTTAAAAAAATGTGGCTCTCAAAAGAAATTTCAATCGTTGTGCTGTTGATAGTTGGTTCTGCTGACTAATGAGTTTGCCGACCACTGGCCTAGTGTCACCAGGGCTCCCTGGAGGAGAGAATGGTTTTGGGGGCAGGACTTGGGGGTGAGGCTTTGGCGTCCCGAGGCTCATGCAGGTTGGCTGTTCTGAACACTCTGCAGACCTGCAGCCTCCCTGCCTCCCCAGGCACCACGTCCTGCCCACACGGCCCCTGGGTTCGAGCGAACAAGATGGAACACGTTATCTCCAGTGTCTTTCTGGAGTGGGACAGGCACAGTTCACCTTCCACAGTGAAGTTCAGGAAAAGTTCAGACGTGAACCCTGCAGGCGTAGCTTGGGATCAGAAAGGAAGAAAAACCTTTAAGTGTTCCTTTTTTACATGAGGCCCTATAACCGGCATCAGTTTTGCCTTAAAAATCTACTTCCAGACTGTTCACACAGCGGGCCCTTCCATGCGGCACCCAGCACTATTTGAGGGAAGCGCCAAAAATATTCCCACCAAAGGGACACACGCTCCATCATTAGACTTGCTCCATATTCAAAGGCAAGTCTCAAGGTGCTGACATAATTTGCTTGTTTTTGAGATTGTTTCTTTTAATAAGTCCAGCCTCTTCTGCAAAGGCCAGTTTAAATGCCTATGACAAGTTCTCCCAGGAGGTGGGGGGGAGATGGGAGGGAGGAGGAGGGGAGGGCAAAACATCTGTTCCAACTGCCCAAGATCCCTCTTGAATAAGATCCATTTAGGACAGCCACCCCCCCCCCCCCCCTCGACACCAATGGCTCTCTAACAGAACATCCTACCCAACAGCATAAGCATGGAATGACACTGACCTACCCATGGATGGAATTCTCTAGCACAAGCTACAGAGCGCATTTCTTCTTCCAACAAACACGGGTTCGACGGTCTAGTAAATTCCAAAGCAGGAGAGTCGGGGGTTAGGAGCGCAAGAAGGAAGCTGTGCAGATTGCATGTCCATTATGAAACCACTTCGTATAGGCTGAGGGCTTGGAGAAACTCACTTACCTTTCCACTGTCCTCATCTATCAAATGGCAGAGCTAACTCCCCACCCAAATCAACTGCTGTGGAAAGGAAGTAAGACCGATCAGCAGTGGAAGCATTACACAGAGTACATAACAGCCTGGAAGATGTTTTTAAAGCTTGTTTTTTGTGTTTTTTTGTTTTTTTGTTTGTTTGTGTTTTTTTTTTAAGAATGGGAAGATTCCTAAGAACTGCAATAAACGAAGAAGACACATACCTCTGGTATTATAACACCCCTGAAATCAAGGTTCACCCGACAGCCAACAGCATCCTAGGGCAGCACCTAAACGGAAGCTGTGAGATTTTGGTCCTGCGCAGTGACCGGGTGAATGTGGTCCCAGCTACTCAGACATCATCGCTTCCAGCCAGTTCTGTGTGGTGGTGGTCCGGCAGAGGTGGGATTTACCTATGCAGAGCATCTTTGGAAAGATTACTCTACAACCTGGCGTTGAAATGAAAAGTGACTGTGTACGCAAGAAAGGAAGGAAGCAGAGCATAAATGTGGTCAACAGGGAAGCAAATACATCTGTCATTGGAAGAATGACTGCCATTGCGTATTTCCTTGTGAAGCAAGAGCCCAGCACTTGAAAGGCCTTACAGAGGAAGAGACTCACAAAGAGCTGAAACTACACGGTATTGTGCTTCTAACAAGGGGTGCAAGAGGAGTGCCCCGCAGTGAAGGGGAGTGAAACTGCCTCAAGCTTTGGAAGAACCGAACTGGCTAAAGCCGTGGTCTGCAAACTCGTTAGTCAACAGAGCCAAGTATCAACTGGACAACGATTGAAATTTCTTTGGAGAGCCACATTTTTTAAACTTAAACTTCTTCTAACGCCACTTCTTCAAATCAGACTCACCCAGGCCGTGGTATTTTTGTGGAAGAGCCACACTCAAGGGGCCAAAGAGCTGTATGTGGCTCGCTCGGGAGCCAAAGTTTGCTGACCACAGGTCTAAAGCAAAGGGAAGGCAGATGTGACCAATTCATGAAGCTCAAAGCAGAACTGACAAATCAGTGCATGTAAGTTAAAAAAAAAAAAAAAAAAGCAAATATAAACAGGTATGAGCTCATTAAACTAGATGTGTGTGTGTGCACCCGTGGATGTGTGCATAACTCCGTCTTAGGGCTAAATTGATATATTCAGATAGTTAATAGTAATTTAGAAAGGGGGAGAGAAATGCAAATGGAGGATGAAGATTTTAATGTTTAATTGTAATTATTTCTATTTTTTTGAAAGTTTTATAATAATCAAGTATTCGACTTCTGTAATGTTTTCACTTCAATATTACAACAAAATTGTACATGCACAGTTTTGGTAAACCTTCAATGAGAGGTAGGTATTACTATGCTAGAAGATCCAAAAGAAATAAGAAATGTGATATAAATGTTTAACATATGATGCCGGCCCTCAATCCTACAATCTAGTAGGACTCAGAGCTAAAAGAGGAGAGATAGGTAGATAAGTGGATGGATGAGTGGGTGGGTTTGTGGATGGATGGGTGTATAGATAGATAGTTATAGACAGAATGACCATACAATAAACAAGGCTGATGCCCACAAGCCACCGAAGAAATGTCTTACTCAACTCTTAAACGCCCACAAAGAGTAGCTCCTAGAGTTTTAGAGCCCCAATATAACATACCCCAACATTTTACCTGAAAAAGTAAAGAAGCAAGCCAGGGTGTATGTCATCACCTCTGAAAAGAAGACCCATTAGTCAATATCCCCAAGACAGGGCACCCATGTTTGCCCCAGCCTGGGGTGTCCATGCGGCTCTGTTCCCACAGTAGGTCTCACATGTAGGAATGCCTCCGAGTTCCCACTTGAGGAAAAGTGCTTCTGCTCTTCCCAGAAAGAAAGCAAACAACCCATTTCCACCACTGGATCCTCTGATTCCTCAAGAGAAAAGAACCACTTTTACACAGTTTTCCATCCTTAGAACACAGCGCGGGGGCAGAGTAGGTACCACACTAACCAACAGCCAGATAAAGCTTTAGTAAGAATGGCCTCATTACCCCAAGTCAAAACGGGAAATAATATTCTCATGCTTGGGAAGCTGGAGCTCCTCATGGAGATGGCTTTGGAAGAGGACACGATGAGACATGTCCCTGCAAGCCCAGCAGCCCTCATCTCCTCTTGGTGCCTCCTTTCTTCCTGCAAATTCATGCACAAAACAGGGCAGTAGCAGACACTGTAGGCTGCTCCTCTGGAGAGAGGAGAATGTCAAACATTCAAGGAAGGCTGGACACGGAGCGAAAGAAAACAACATCTGGAAGGCAAGGTGCCTTAAAGGATCCAAGTGTTTCAAAGGAACACCGAGAGACACCTGTAATCCTGTCAACAATCACAATAAATGTAACTATAACAATAGAAGTGTAATATGCAAATTAGACCAGACAGCCAGATGACCTTCCAGACATCCTTCCAGACGACCTTCAGGACGAAGCCAGGGCTGTGAGGGCCGAGGCAGGCCGCTGTGGCTGCAGGGGCCAAGTCCTTTGCATGAATTTCATGCATCGGGCCTCTAGTGTATATATGTGTATGTGTACGTGTGTGTGTGTGTGTGTGTGTGTGTGTGTGTGTGCACTCTTCATTACTTAAAAAAAAAAGACGAGAAAAAGGAGATGTGTGTAATACTTTAAGCAATAAAGAATTTAAGTTGACAAAAGAAAAAGACTGGAGAAAACAGTGCAAGATGTTAAATTTCTCAAAAACCTGCTTACTGTTGGTAGAGATGATTCCCCCACCACCTGCAGAATTGACTCAAGTTGTAAAGCCCTTTGATGGGGACAGAGGGAATTCTGGGAGGGAACGGGGAGCCGGAGGAACAATAAGGGCTCTGTAGAGCGGAGGAAGGGGGACTTCCAGGGGTAAGATTTCAACACAGACTCCCAAGGCAAAGTCTCAGGCAGCGTCTCCTTCCCACCCAGCCCCGGTGAGCCGCCCCAGCTCGACGTTCAGGGAACCAGGTGGCTTTCAGTGAGCTGCCACCTGCCTTTTACCTGCTTTCTCAGCAGGTCTCTCCCAAGAAAACCAAATAAATCTACAACCTAAAACTCCAGGAGTTTGAACTCTGAGCCGGGAGGGAGCAAGAGGGAAAGGGTCAGTGCGGATCAACTTCCAGCTAAGCATGGCCCTTCACGATGAACTTGGGGAGTGGCAGACACCTGATGACTGAAAGGGCCCTGGGGAGGAGGAGGACACCCTGACCCACGGCACCCAGAACACATGATTAGGGTGAGCAGCAATAATGCTCATGATGTAAGGCGGGTCTGCTCACACTGGGCCCGGGGTGACTTGGTCCCCAGAAGGCATTTGGCAATGACATTCATGGCTGTCACAACGGTCGGGCAGGGGGGGACTGGTACTGGCACCTAGAACCAATGATGCTGCGAAATCTGCTACAATGGCAGGGCACCCACCTCAACAAAGAACTATGCAGACCAAAGATCAACAGCACTGAGACTAAAGAAAACCCTGCACTAGACTAACACCTTCCATGCACCCATCTCCAGAAGCCAACAATCCTGCTGAAATGAGTATGTGCCATCAAAGGGATGGAGCTGTGCCCTGGCCGGCGTAGCTCAGTGGAGAGAGAGTCAGTCTGCAGGCCGAGGGGTCCCGGATTTGGTTCTGGGTTGTGGGTTCGGTCCCCAGTGTGTGTGTGTGGGGGGGGGGCGGGTGCAGAAGGTAGCCAATCAGTGGTTCTCTCTCATCATTGATGTTTCTGTCTCTCTCTCTCCTCCCTTCCTCTCTGAGATCAATAAATAAATATATATTTTTAAAAGATTTAAAAAAGAAATGGATGGAGCCACTATCCTGCCATGAAATTCCACCCACTCTGCTCAGCAACACTCACCATCAAGCAAATGACCTGACGGGCAAAGGCAGCATCTGCAGAGTGCCCAGTGCTCTCCCAGCAAACACGATTAAGGGCACTCCTCGGCATCCAAGAGACCACACTCTTTCACAACCATGACACTGAAAGGGGCCCTTACGCACACAGGCACACATGCCATACATGGATGCAAACATGCACACACGTACACAAACACACACGAACATACAGGAAGAGCCATCTTAAATATTTCCCCAGTTGTCAGATGGGGCACTGGTTTAAAAAAAAAAAAAAAAAAAAAAAAAAAAAAAAAACACAAAAAAACCCTGCACAGTTAAAATGGCCCAAGCACTCCCAAGATATTCCAAAGGCAAAGAAAGATGGAAAGAGAATAAACAAGAAAACTCCAAAACCAGATTTGTCCCTGGGGCTATCCCACAGCTTCAAACAAACAGTTCCATTACTCCTCGGCACATCCATGGCACACAGTCATCTTTTATTTATAATTGGGAAATACGATAAGCATATAAGGAGAGGGTAAATATAAAGACGGAGCTTAATGAGTGACAGCGAGCCCGTGTCACTACAGCGTGGGACAAGAAATGGCACAGTGGTGGTGGCGTCGAATGGCACCCTCCCGCCGCGTGTGGCTCCCAGCAGGCGCACAGCAGGAAGACCACGGCAATGGGAAAAGGTCCGGCCTCCCTCCAGGACTGAGATTTATTTCACGGATTAACCAAAAACACCGACTGCTGAGCCCGGGCAGAGCAGTGGCCGTGAGGGAGCAGATGTGGGAAGGGGTGTCTGTGGCAGCAGCCTCACCGACTGCTCCTTCACAAAAGCAGGTGCGAGGAAGGGCAGGGAGCGCTTTGCCTGCAAACAGTGGGAATACCCGGGTGGGAACCAAGGGAAGCTCGAGCTGGACTGCGAGCGTCAGTCCCTCCTGTGGCACCCTGGGTGCCGACGATCTCTCCTGAACCACAAAGTAACTTCCTGCCCCACTGTATCGGGGGACAATTCAGCAAGATCATGAGTTTCAAGTGGCAAGCACATCAGCTCTCACAACGATGGGCCACAAATGCTGGTTCCCTCTCTTCCCACGCTGCCCCCCGCCACCCCAATCATGCACACAGGCATGCGGTAAAGGCCATGTCTTTAATGTATGATTTGATTATTAACTTTCCTAATCCCCAAATTCTCGAACTTGTTTTTGCAAAAGTGATGATACAAGCCCAATCTCAAGTTACTCTGGTGACTTAAGCCCACGCACACACACACACACACACACACACACACACAAACAAAAAAAGAAAAAAAAATTAAAAATAAGTCCAAATCCGTCCAGGAGGCCCAGAATTTACCCTCCTGCCCTCTCCCACTCACATCCCCGTCCCTCCCCGACTAATCCCAACAGCTGGGCTGACAGGAAAAAACACCTCACACCCCAGGGGGGGGGAGCCTTCAGCTCAGCGCTTTGAAGATGAAAAGCAACAAGGTGTGTTTATTTGTCCTTGGTGCACAGTCTCATCTACCTGGGCTGGGCTGCAGGAGCGACTCAGCCAGTAAAAAAAATAATCATCCAATCCGCCCGCTGGCACCAGGAAGCAGATCTTTCCAGGAGAAAAGGTCAATCCATCCCCATGCTCCTGGGGGTACACCTGGGGGAACCGTAACCCTTTTCACGGACAGAGAGAGAAGGTCGGGGAATCTAGTCACGGGGGCGGCCTGGACCATCATTATTCGGCATGCCCACCTTCAGCGCACTTAACCCCCCCACGCCTACCCCAGGGAAGAAACCTGGCCATCCCGTGGCCTGCGGCTCTCGCACAGGATCCATTAAAAAATAATAACTGCCAGCCATCACTTCCCCAACACAGGCAATGCCAACGACGGAAGGAGAAACCCAGGAAGGTGTCTGAGAGGGTTCCTGAATAACGAAGGCCTCCAAACCGCTCTTGTAATGTCAGTGGCCTTTGAGCCCCACAAGGACCGGGCTCCACTTTGACCCCAGGTTTCTGATCACAGATTATCAAGGAGGGCTGGTGTATACAATCTCTCTCGCTTCCTCCACTTCCCAGGGGAGGAACCAGGTGTAGGATGCGGGATACAAGTGTAGCGTCTCCAGTCCCGCGACGGACCCCAAACCAAACCACACAGGCCTCTCTGTGGGCTGGGAACCGGGGCCGCCAGGCGGGCATCAGGAGAAAGGACCATCCCTGTTTCTGGTAACACGTTCAGGCCAAGGAGGAATCCCGGAGAAGAGGAGACGCTTAATGCAACACGAAACACGCACACACCCCAACCTGCCCAGGGGTTTCTAAACAGCAAGTGCCAAGGCCACTGACAGCCGCAAGGGCTCCATCGCCACAGATAACGGAAAACCACCCCCTGGGACGGTGAGGCAGCTCTGTGACCCCACCCCATGACAACCATTTTATTTATTCCAGTTCTATTTTACACGGAGACACATGTCAAATGACCAGCCCTGACCAGAGAAGGACAAAATTAACTTTATAGCTATTTTTACGGATGGGGGGGGACTCAACCTAAGCAGGCAGGACAACTGGGAGAGGCAAAAAATAGTTTCCACTGAGCCACAAGCAGCTCACTGAGGACACACACGCGCACAGGAGCAGGCTCCCGTCTGTCCTACTTGGGTGTAATCACGGGACACACACCATGGCTATCCAGGTTGAGAGTGGAAGGTGGGCAGATCTTCACTTCTGAGACGTCCAGGAAACCTGCCTGTTGTAACCGCTCCAAATAATCATGCACATCAACCAGGGGATGCCACTGGCCCCCTGGAGCTCTCTCTCCCTGGGGTGGCCCTGGAATACACTGTTCAGGGGGGACCCTCAGACCTGGTTACACATCCACAGCAGCCAACAGCACTCCGCCCTCACCGGAAGCCACAACCAATCCATAGATATCTACACAGAGTCCTCCAGGGCTGGGATGATGTCATAGGCAGGGGTATGGGGAGGCTGCCCTGTGGCCAGGACTTGAGACTTCAAGGAAAGGGAGCTTTCTCTTAGGGCACACCTTGGGAGGGGAGGGGTCAGCATGAAAGGAACCTCAACTTCCCCCAACACACACACACACACACACACACACACACACACACCGCCAAAGCCACCCCCACAGCAAGTAGCTGGAAACATTTTTTTTGGAAAATCAGGCATGCATTGGATATGTGGATGGCTCAAACGTCAGGCAAGCAAGCTTCTGCGGAAGAAAGTTCCCTGGGCCCCAGTCACCCACTTTCTGGGCATCAGCAACAGCCCAGGAATGACCATCAGGGGCCAAAGGCGGGCGGGGTCCGGGAGGGGCAGCTGACAGCTGTGGCCGGCGGGCAGGGACAGGAGGGGAAGGGCTGCGGGGCTGGAATCCGGAGCGTGCCCACATCAGCAGAAAAGTTCCCGGGAACAGCGGGCTGTCTGGGAGGGACAGAAAGAGGCTTGCTGCTCCCGGGACCTCGGGATGCGCTCGCTCGCTGCCCTGATGCCCGGTGAAGCGCGGGTCCCCCTCCCGGGGCACCTCGCCAGCCAGGGCGCCCACGGAGGGGCCAGAAGGGATGGCCCGATGACAAACAAATGATCTGTTCCCAGGACCAGTGGGCAAGATTCACAGTTCCCAGGCCCAGCCGGCCCTGCTTCATCTCTCTCTCCTCTGCTCAAACCAAACACGGTCCAGAGAGGAGGAAAAGGGAGAGCCAGACGACCCCGGCCCGGCCCGCCATCCAGGTGGGGAAACTGAGGCCCGAGAGTGCACCCCAGGGAAGAGGCTCTGGGGAGGCTAGCCTGCAGGCAGCAGATGGGATCCGGGAAGCTTTCTCCTCGCTCCCCTCCTCTGCTCCCCAGCACACAACACACACACACACACACACACACACACACACACACACACACGGACTCGCTCCAGCTACGCCCAATCGGGGCCGCCGCCGGGCTCCCCAGGGCCCCGCCACACAAAGCCCCGCCCGCGCACACAAGACGCGGCCGCAGCCGGCGCGCACGCCCACACAATGGGGACCGCGCTCCGCTCCCCGCCGCGGCCCCGCGCGGGGTCCCGGCCAGCCAGGCGCCGGGGTCCGCCCTCCCTGCACCCCCCCGCCCGGGAGACGCAGCAGCCCGGGCGCGGGGAGGGGGCGCCCGTCGGATCCCCGCCGCCGCGCCCCGGAGCCCCCCGCAAGCAAGTTGGCCGGACGCAGCCCCCCGACTCACCCGCGGCGCTGCTCAGCAGCAGGCACAGCGGCCCCAGCAGCCACATGGCGCGGCCGCCGCTCCCTCCCGCTGCCCGGCGCTCGCTGCCCCCGCGGCCCCGGAGCTGACCCCGCCCCTCGGCGCGCAGACCCCGCCCCCGCGGTGCCCCCGCCCCCGCCCCGCCCGCCCGGCCCCGCCCTGCCCGGCCCAGCCTGCCCGCCCTGCCCTGCCCGGCCCGATCTGCAAAGTTTTGCAAGTGTCCGAGCTGCACGCAGCCGCCCCAAGACACGCCCGGGTGTCCCCGACTCCGAGAGGCCGCAGAAGGGCCGCCCTTTCGGCCTCCCGCCGCCGCCGCCTACCCGCTCCGGCTGCAGGGACCTCCTACCAGCCCGGGCTCTGCCTCCTCTTTCTTCCCTCTCCTCCTCCTCCCCCTGCTTCTCCATCCTCCGAGGATGCGGCGCTCACCCCCTCCCAGACCCAAGCTTGAGTTCTTGACTCAACCGCAACATAAGTTCACTCCAGGGAGGGGGGAAAAGTTGGAAGGAATGGGCCAAAGATGCTGAGAAAAAAAAATATGCATTTTATGTTTAGCAGCGAGAGTGGGATGGATGTAGCCCATGGTTCTCAAATTTGAATACGCGTCCCAAATAGGTGGGGATCTTGGTAAAATGCTGACTCTGACTCCGATGGTCTGGGGTGGGGCTTAAAGTTCTGCTTTTCTAAGAAACTTGTTGGCAGGTTGGAGACTGGTGGTCCGTGAAGCACCTTCCAGGTGTCCGGTTAGCCACGTGGGCTATTTCATCTGGATCCGTTCTACTTACACTAGGAGCACGTCTGGGCCCCAGTTTGTAGAAAAGGAAAGTAGATGTATGGCAGGCTCCCAGCAGCCAGAGGAACAGCTGCTTCAGTGCATCTGGGCTCCAGGGCGGCACTGGGACCATTCCCAGCAGAGTTAGGTGGTGGGAGAATGCAATGCCACTCTGCTCCACTCCCAGTCCCCACCCACCCCGCAAAAAGCTAATGCAAAAACAAAAATAACAACAAAAAACCAACTGGATACAATTCAAATGTCCGACCACTGGTGAGTGGCTAAACAAATTGTGCTGTCATTAACCACAGCTTGACTGAATCTCAAGCATGCTAAGAGAAAGAATCCAGCTCTAAAGGAACATTCTGTAAGATTCCACTTATCAGACATGGGAGGGAGGGGAGGAAGGGGCGCTGGAAGGACCAAAACCAGATCAGTAGTTGCCAGGGTCTGGGCATGGGGGAAAGGGGTGAGTGCAAGGGGCACAGGGGACCTTTTTGGAGCAGTGGGACTATTTTGCATCTTGTTTATGACTATGAGGGTGGTTACACAACTTAGTACATTTGTCAAAATGTATAGAGCTGCATCCCTAACACAGGTGAGCTTTACTGTATATAAATGGTACCTGTTTGGAGGAATCAGGAGGGTGTAGGTAGGGGGACAACTAAGTGGAGACCACTAAGTCTTAGATGATGCTACGATTCAATGACTTTATTTTTTAATTGTCTGCTCAAGTCTGGAAACATGGAAGCTAAAGTAGATCAGGTCAAGAGTTAAAAATACCAGTGCCCGGGGAAGGTAATGAGAAAATGTGGTGCAATGTAGGAAAGTTTAGCAAGAACCATGTTACAAGTATAAATTAATTCTTCCAAAGATTTAGCATTCCTGTGTTTTTACCCTGGGACCTATGAACATTAGCGATACTATCTACGGGCTTTGGGACGTTTTAAAGCCCTTAATATTTATGCAAAATTTCGGGTGTGTGGTACATGCATTTTCCCAAGAAACATGTTGGAGCCTTTGCTAATAACACCCAAAAAGGCAAGCAATTTTTCCTACAGTTGTTAATTTGCCTCCTTCCATCAGGAATATGGAAGGACAATGGCCTTGACCCAGTCCTGTCATTCTTGTTTCCTTAGGTTTCTTTGGGCACCTGAACTTCAACTCTGGAAATGATTTAGAGCCCCCCCCCCCCCTTTCTCTCTTTCTCTTTCTCTCTCTCTCTCTCTCTCTCTCTCTCTCTCTCTCTCCTTTTAAATAAATTAATGTCTTTAAAATCATTTAGATAAGTTTAAGGCCCACTTTAAGCTAAACTGTTTTTAGACTTATGCTGAATTATTCTCAGACCCCTCACCATATAAGCTGGGCAGAAGGTCTCTTACTTCCCAATTCGGTAGAATTCTAGCAAAAACACAGGATACTGGCTCGGTCAGAGTGGCTCTGTGGTTGAACATCAACCTGTGAACCAGGAGGTTAAGGCACATGCTTGGATTGTTGGTGCAGTCCCAGTGGGGGACGTGCAGGAGGCAGCCAATCAATGAGTCCCTCTCATCATTGATGTTTCTCTGGCTCTTCTTCTTCTCTGAAGTCAATTAAAATATTAAACACACACACACACACACACACACACACTCAGGTCTCAGGGAACCAGTCTCAAGTCCTTTTTATGGCTGGTTTAATAGAAATCAAAGCCAGAGTGCCTCAGGTCTCATTGACCAAAAATGAGCCACTATGGCGTTGGCTGTGTGCTCTGACACAGCTGCACAGTGCTGAAGGAGGGAAGAAAGAATTTTGTCTTTTTTTTTTAAAAAAAAATATTTTATTGATTTCCTACAGAGAGGAAGGGACAGGATTAGAGAGTCAGAAACATCGATGAGAGAGAAACATCAATCAGCTGCCTCCTGAACTCTTCCTACTGGGGATGTGCCCACAACCAAGACACATGCCCTTGACCAGAATCAAACCTGGGACCCTTCAGTCCACAGGCCGACACTCTATCCACTGAGCCAAACCGCTCAGGGCAAGAATTTTGTCTTCTGTCTCTCTGTGGTCTTTGGTATAACGTTCTGTCGTGCCCATGTTCCCACGCTCTCCTCGCAGCAGGCCCGTCAGCACCACGGGTAAAAACAGCTGGCCCCGAGCTCAGGTCTGTCTGAGATGCGCTCCGTGCTTCTTCTCACTTGCCACACATGAGCTCTGTGACCTTGAGCAAGGGATTAGCCCTTCTGAGCCTTAGTGTCCTAACCTGTAAAATGCGGAATCTGAAGGTTGCTGTTAGGATTCAATGAGCTCACGGTTGGGAAGCCTTTAGCGCACAAAGTAACTGCTCAAGAGAAGGTAACTGTGGGTGTGGCTGTGGTTCCAGCTACGAGGCAGCTGCTGTGGTAGCCTGTCTCCAAGGTGGCTGTCAGAGATCCTTGCCTTCTAGCATTCATGCTTTGGTGTAGTCTAATTCCACACTGAATGGGGCTGGACTGTGCGACCAGTGGCTCTTGTAGAAGTGACGATGAGCAACTTCCAAGACCGGGTCACCAAGAACATAGCAATTGCTTTCTCGCTCTCTCAGCTCCCTCGTTCTGGGGTGAGGGAGCTGCCATGTGGTGAGGACCCTCAAGCAGCCCCGTGGATAGGCCCTCAGCAGGAACAACTGAGCTTCCTGCCAACTTGACAGCCATTGGAATGAACCATCTTGACAGTGAAGCCTCCAGCCCCAGTCAGGCCTTCATATAGCCATAACTGTGGTGAACAATCATGAGCTGGAACCGCCCAGCCTCTCCCAAATTCCTAATAATAAATGTTTTTCTTTTAATTTTAATTCCTAATAATAAATGTTTTATATATTTTTATTGATTTCAGAGAGGGAGAGAGACAGAAACATTAATGATGAGAGAGAGTCATGGATCGGCTGCCTCCTGCAGGCCCCACCCTGGGGATTGAGCCCGAAACCTGGGTATGTGCCATGACCAGGAATTGAACCGTGATCTCCTGGTTCATAGGTCAATGTTCAACCACTGGGCATGATAATAAATGTTTATTGTGGTTTTAAGCCACTAACTTCCAGAGTAATTCACTATGCAACTCTATCTATCTCTATCTCTCTGTGTCTCATCAACCTATCTATCTGTCTGTCTGTCTATCTATCTATCTTACTTGCCAGGCTGCATGTTGTGAATTGCCCTCTAGAAAGGTTCAAGGGACAAGGAACTGTACAGGCCTCCAGACAACAACCAGTGAGAAATTAGTCCACAAAGTCCTGAATCCTCCCAACAACCACACACGTGAGCTTGGAGACAGATGGGGCCACAGTCTGGGCGCAGTTTGACTACAATCTCATGGAGACCTCAAGGGGGACTCACCCAGCCAAGCGGTGTGCAGATTCCTTAGATTCCGAAAAACTAAGAATTCAAGTGCTTGTTGTTTTAAGCTACAGCGTTTTGAAATGATTTGTGACACAGCGTTAGAGACCAGTACAACAGTCTTACCCTGAACATGGAGTCTGTGAACACGTACTGAGTCTCCCTCCCCCGGTAGCTGAGGAAGGCAGTGTGAGAGAATGATCATTAAGGAGCAGACTTGTGTCTGCTTCAGACACTGTACGTTTATGATCAAATTTATCTTCAGGACAATCTCCAAGGTAGATATTATCCTCCCCTTTGCATAGATGGGAAATCTGAGGCCCAGAGAATCTAAGCGACTGGCCCAAAATTACTCAGGAAATAGCTGAGATTGGAAGCCGGGTCCTTTTGATTCCAAAGGACTCCATGTCGCCATTCGAAACCTGCAAAACCACTTCCAATTCATAAAACCCAGAACACGTGTGCGGCTGGCAAGCTAATGTGCTTACTGGCTTTGCGGCTAAGACAGGTAAAGATGCTGGGCATGTCGAATCAAACTTGATTTATTATGTAACATAGTTCACCTCCCAGGAAACTTTTCTGGCTATATCTAGTTATTGCAGTCCCCACCCCCCAAAAAATGCTGAGTATGGAAGTTCTCCCAGCTAGAAATTAAACTCATCCCATAGCTGCCAAATGTATATATATATATATTTTAAATTGTCAGACTAATCTACAGGAAAATACTGCTGGGAAGCAGCAGAGTTCTTGTAATTCATGTTTAATATAGTCACTCGCTTGCAGAAGAGATCTGCTGACATTTATTAATGAAAATTTTGCACCATCTGAAAGGATGGAATTTTTACCCCTTCATTTCAAAACAACACGCAGCCTGTGATTGATTTTAATGCCTCAGTTTTACTGCCCCCTGAATGAAGTTGTCTACACCCTTAAAAGGGTGATTTTTCACTTGTGACCAGTCTTGGAACCCAGAAACAATGATATGAAAAAGAATTTAACCTGCAATTTATCAACAGAGCCGTTTTGCCAATTTTCACCACAAGTGCTTTTTTTTTTTTTCCTTTCTCAATTGGATGAGGGGATGGGAGGAGACAGGACATGGATTCATTAAATGTATAAACCTATTCTTGGTCTATCAGTTTGAGGGGGAAACTGACCTTGGGCTGCACAGATCTACAGTGTACAGTATGGCAGCCACCACTACATGTGGCTACGTGTAGCTACGTGGAAAACTTGATACGGGACTCCTTTGAGTAACGATATGCTCTAAATATAAAACACAAACAAAATTTCAAAGACAGTACAGAAATACATCAAAGATTTAAATAGCATTTGCATTGATCATACGTTGAAATATAACCCTAGATATAGGGTTACATAAACTATAACTAACGCCACGTGTTTCTGCTTTTTTAAGGTGGCTCCTGAAAAATGTATCATTTCGTATGTGGCTTGCAGTTGGGGCTCCCAGTGGAACTGAGAGAGAAATTTTTTTATTTGGTGAATGAGCACAGTACCCATTCATATTCCTTGTAACACTGTTGAATCAAGTCCACTTAAACATCACTGACTTCAAGAGGACATGTCCCTCCCAGTTTCCCCACCTAGCTACCGTGTTTCCCCGAAAATAAGACATCCTCCGAAAATAAGACCTAGCACATGGAAAGATAAGACTTCCCCTGAAAATAAGACCTAGCACAACTTTGGGAGAAAAATTTAATATAAGACACTGTCTTATTTTCGGGGAAACAAGGTAGTTCTACCTCCAGACCCTCTCCTCTATGTTCTAGGCATCCAAGTTGATATAAATATAAAAGTGATTTTAATGTCATAATTTCAGTATTACAAATGTACCACGGGGTCAAGGAAGGAGGGAAATGCACAGAGAAAACAAAGAAACCATCTTTTTAAACAACATGAACACGGGGCACTTGAATTTCAAGAAGAATCCAACACTGAATAAGATCTCCATTTCAGTAAGGAACTTGATTCAGCAATTAACTAACGAGGCAAAAGCTACACTTCAGATAAAATGATTCCAGCACACCCTAAGTCACCGACTCTCTGTCAGAGACACACAGGTAAGCAGCAGGCTTTAAGAAGAACACTGGAAAGAACTATCTGGAAGGTCAATGGATTTACTTTTTTAACCTGACATTATGGAACATCTTCCCTGCACTGTGAAAACACCTCTGTAAACGTGGAAGTGATTTTTCTCAGTGCCCCTCAGCTTAATGTAGGGTGCTGTCTGATGGTCTGATCTGGGGCTGATGCTGCGTGGGTGTGTAGGTCAGCTTGGGGGAGGGAGAGCAGAAAAGATGGTTTGACATTTGTTTTTTGGTTTTGTTTGTTTCTTTGCTGCATGTTCAGTGAACTCCCACATCCAGTGTGGAAGGGAGGGAACAAAAGGGAAAGGGAAAGGAAAATTTTTGAGTTTCCTGGACCCTTTAGCATGATGTAATGAAAGCACAGTGGAATGATAGGTAGTTTGCTTCTGTCAGGCATTGATTGCAGCTCCTTAAAAACAGCCAGCACCTTCTGCCTTGAGTTCAAGCCAGAAATCTGTGTATGACCCTGAACTCTCTTTCCTCTGCTCCTCAATATGATCATTTAGTATAATCTGTGGACTCTACCTACTGAATGTCTTGAATCCAACTCAACCTCCCGTTCCCCCTAGTTAAGACTTCCACGTATCTGTGCCTGGGTTGCTTCAGCCATCTCCTAACTGGTCTTCTCAGGCTTTGTCTTGCTTCTTCATCTGCTACAAACCTCCATGGCTCCCTATTACCCATAGGGCATGATTAGACTTAGCTGAGAATACCCTTTGTGAGCTACTACTGAAACTGATTATCATGGGGATCAGGGGTGGAGAGAGGGCAGAGGGGTAAGACCAGAGGAGTGGACAGGAGATCTGGGGCATGTTAAGGAGTTTATTCATTATCCTGTGAGCAATAGGAAGTCCGGTTTTAAGCAGAAACATGCATGAACAGATTTGCCTAGTGGTTAAAAGCAAGGGTAGTATAATCAAACTTAAATTCAGATTGACCATGCCACTTAGCTATGTGTCCTTGGGCAAGTTACTTAACTTTTCTGAGCTGGTTTCTTCAACTATAAAATGGAGATTAAGAGCCCTCTGAGATAAGCACAATTGTTATAGCTAAATGAGGTGGTGCTTAGCATACTACCTAGCATATGGGTAAGCACCCTACTAACTACAACTAATACTACTATTAATCTACCTGGACTTCTTCCAAGAAGCCCTCCAAAAGCCCTCAAGACTGAGTGAAGCCTCATTCCATTGTGTGTATTTTTCCTTGCTGGTATCATTTATGAGTCTATTTTTAAAAATATATTTTTATTGATTTCAGAAAGAATGATGAGAGAGAATCACTGATCAGTTGCCTCCTGCATGCCCCCACTGGGGATTGAGCCAGCAATCTGGGCATATGCCCTGACCAGAAATCAAACCGGTGACCTGTTGGTTCCTGGGTTAACGCTCAACCACTGAGCCACACCCGGCTGGGCTATGAGTCTGTATTTTAATGGCTTATTAATATGTTATTTCCCCCACCAAACCATAGCTCCCTAAGGCTGGGAACTATGGCTGAGGATGGCAAGAGTGCCTTCAAAATTTTCAAACAAATAAATACCTTAAATTGCTCAGTAGCTTGAATTACATGAACTCTTTTGTCCTATAATCACCCCCACTTTACCATTGGGGAAACAAAGGGTATGGGAAATCAAGTCTTAAACCCAAGATCCTAGAGCCTGAGCTTCAGAGCTACAGCTTACCTCCCCATGGCCTGGAAGGAGGAGAAGCTAAGAGAAGTAGCACCCTCTAACCTCTACAACGACCTGCCCAGAGCAGGATGGGTGTTTCGCAAAGCTTCCCAAAACGCCCAAGTGAAGGAATCAAACATTTCAGCAGGAAGAGGAAGAGATAGCCAGAAATCAACCCCAAACCTACCAGAAATAATAATTCCAGGAAACAGAGCCACACACACAAAAAGCAATAGCATACTCCAGGATACACAGGATAAAGTCACCTTGGCAGAGCTTGTGTCCTCAATGGCCAAGCCAGGAAGGGATTGGGTTTAAAAGGGAATTGGAAGGAGGACACTTGCCCATTTGAGAGCCGTGCCAACCCACCCGCAGTGCTCAGCTCCCTGCCACACACCCGTGAACCTGGTCCCAGCGAAACTCCAGAGTATTTACAATGAAGATTTCCAAGGTGGAAAAGAGCGGGCCGTGGTAATGCGAGAAGCTGCCCACGTAGGCCAGTTGGCTCAGATCTCGCAGCGCAGCGCCAGGGAAGGCCGAGCGGAGGTTGACGCTGGTGTGGGCCAGTTGGCTGCGCACCGAAGGGAGAAAAGAGCTCTATGGGCGCTGGCTAGAACCTTCATCCTGTTCAGTGGTCCTGCCAATGCCAGTATATGGGATCAAAAGGGACTGGGGAAAAGTGTTTGGAGGACCTAATGCCAATCTTGACCACCAGGGCTGCCATTCAGGCAGCACACATCAGTAGAGACAGCCAGTTGTGGAACTAGTAAAACATTTCAGGACCAGTTGGTAAGCTAAGCCCCCTGAGTGTCTCCCACATCACCCCAGCCTCACAGCTCCTCCTGGGGGAAGAGGATCCAAGGACCACACAGGAGTAAACATGAAAGAAAGCATCCCACAGCAGGGGCCCACATTCTTACTGGTTGGTGCCTGACTTCTGAATATCATTCTGATGATAACGACTGGAAAATAGGACACAGCCATCATTCATTGGTTCATTCATTCATTTATTCGTCAGCTCCTTTTTTAAAAATATATTTTGTTTGATTTCAGAGAAGAAGGGAGAGGGAGGGAGAGATAGAAACATCAACGAAGAGAGAGAATCATTGATTGGCTGCCTCCTGCATGCCCCCTACTGGGATTGAGCCATAACCAGGCCATGTGACTTGACTGAGAATTGAACCAGTGACCTCCTGGTTCATGGGTTGACACTTCACTACTGAACCACAGGAGCCGGGCTTGACAAGTGTTTACCAAGCGCCTGCCATGGCGACAGCAGATCGATGGTGTGGTTTTCATGCGGAAAAAGGAAGGGGTGTGCTCCTCCATACTGGTATGCTGAAGCCTAGGTCAGACAGCGAACCAGACACATCAATCCAACCCCTCAGGTGGGAGGATTTGGGCAGAAGGTTTTGGAGGTCTCAGTGCCCTTTCCCTCCATCCATCTACTCATTCATTAATCAAGTATTTATTAATTGCCTATTATATGCAGGGCCCTCTGCGGGTACAATGAGAGGAGAGGATGAATTGCTCAGACCTTGTCCTCTTCTAGTTTGGAGGAGGGGCCGGGGCCCAGGCTATAGGACAAAGCGGAGTGAGAACTGGCCGGCCAGAGAGAAGTACAGGCACCAGAGTTTCCTTATCGGAGGACAGCCTGAGGTCACGGGATCTGCTGTGTAACTAAAAGGGACAGTGTTTATTAGTTTGTCTATGTTTCCATTTAAGTAAACTATAAAATGAGAGAGAGAAAAAAAGTCTCAACATGCACCATTATTTTGGTTCCAAATTCATCTTCCTGGGAATAGGAAAGTTCTTCCATAGAAAGAATAACAGCAAATACTGATGGAGAGTTTTCTCAGTTGGGATTCCCGGAGCAGAGTGAGAGGCCACTTGGGTGCTCGTAGTTTCCTGGGAGACTGGAGGAAGCAGAAGAGCAGGAGCAGAGAGAGTGGGACAACGGCGGAAGAAAAGTCAGGAGGGTGCCTTGGCTGAGCTGCTTAATGCTGGGCAGCCGAGGCTTAATCACGAGGTGGACTCTCTGGGATCTGTGAGGACCAGCGTCACGTTATCCCTTTGAATTGGGGGGTGACATCTCTCCATGGTCTCCTCTCCACATCCACTTCCACTTTGGAGAAAACTGTGAGAGACTGGATGATGGAGGCAGGACACAGGCAGGGTTTGGGTTACCTGCCCTCTGAGGCCATGGCCCAAACCCCATGTGGTCAGTGGTTAGGCTTCCAATATGCCAGGCGTCTTACATCCCATCGACAGGTCCTATCACTTTCTTCATTTTCGTAAGAAGAGATAGAAACATGGAAAGGTGAAGGAGTGTATGAAAAGGCACAGAGCCAGCAGATGGCTGAGGATTCAGCCTGTGTTTTTCAGCTCCTGAGTCTAAGCTGTGAAAATATTGCTTATCCTAGGACTTCAGGAAAGAAAAAGCAAAAGCAACCATTTGTAGATGAGGTGGGAGTGAGGGAGAAACCGTATTAGGGAAGATTTTATATATACACTCCCCTCCTTGCATGGAACTAGGGAAAGACAGGCGATCTGGCTATAGCTTTGCAAATCTTTAAAAGCACACGTTTCCCATTATTCCAATGAAAGCTCAGCGGCTGCTGAGGCCATGGACACGCCACGCCACAGCTCCGAAAAGGCTGCGAACCAGATTTTTCAAGAGGTTGAGAACCTCGCTTTCTCTGAAGCCAAACAAAAATGTTATGAGTCAAGTGAAAGAGATGGCATGTAGACAGAGGAGCAGAGCCGACACGTCCACGTTCAGCTGGTCTACCTATAGTCAGGGTGCGTAAGAATGAAAACTTGGGAGGAATTTATTAACGAGCCCCTTGTACTCCTGAGAACTTGGGGTCACATTTTGGATGGAACCTGCCAGCCGTCCCCAGAGCTAAGCAAACCCAGCGATCAGAGACGTTAGTCTCCTGTCGGGTTCCAGGTGTTGGTCTCTCTCCAGGAATTCGAGGAGAAGCTTTTCGCACAGAGGATACAGGCCATAAAAAGACACGGTCCCTCTCATCACCAGCTCTCCTGGCTGTTTCATCAGTATTGGGCCCCAGGCTCGCTATCAATTTGACTTCACTGGAAGGCTCTGTACATGAACTTGGAGCTCTTGCTTCCTGACTGAGGCCCAGCTGGTTGCCCTCATTCTCTGCCCCTGGGCCCTCCCATCCAAGTTTCCTCAAAGCTGATGTCAGTCCTGCCTGGAAGGAGAGGGTGACCATTTCCTGTAGAGGCTGTATCTCTGCTTGGTCAGACACAGTTAAGAATAAGGTGACCAGACGTCCTGCTTTTGGCGGAACAGTCTCGATTTTTAACCATTTGTCCCCCGTCCCGCGGCAGTTTAAAAAAGTGGGACAAATGGTTAAAAATCAGGACTGTCCAGCCAAAAGCGGGACGTCTGGTCACCTTAGTTAAGAAGCCCCTGGCCCCACTTTCCTGTCAGTGGCAGAGAAAGAAAGAGAACTATCAGGAAACGCTTATGAGGTCTAAAGTGTCCAGAGAGGAAGAACTGGGCAGGGTGGTAACAGTAAAAAAAGAGAGTAATAGTTCCCAATATGTGACTCCATGGAAGCCAGTACACCATACGGTCAGGTCCCAGGGGACGTGCTATTCGATAAAGCCCATCCCAGACAGACAAAAAGTAATCTGCAAGTTCTTCACCGGAGGCTTTCAGAAATTAAATGATTTGTAAACTCTCACACATTCCCAGCATATCTGATGCTGACCTTTCTTTCCTCCCACTTTTCTGAGACCACACACACTCTCTCGCACGCTCTCCCTGAGATTTCCTGGCAACACCCATTATGATCATTTGTTCAGCACATACTCACTCCCATGTCTCAGGGCTGGCTTTAGCTCAGCGGTTCCTTTGAGTACAAAACTCACTCCCATGTCTCTCCCCCCACCCCCACCCCCACTCACCCTGCTGTGGGAGGAGGAGACTTCCCTACTGGTGCTGGGCCAGGCCACTTGCCTTGCTTTCACCAATGGAACACCAGCAGATGCAGCAGGAGCAGAGGCCTGAAGTTTGCTTGTGGGTTTTGGCTTGACCTTGTTTGCTCAAAGAACATGCCCTGGGTATTTTCTGTCCATTCAACGTGGGTCACAGATCCAGCACATGTGGACAGATCTGACCCATTCATAACCCAGAGCCACGCCCAGGCAGCCCCATGCTCCAAAGCAGAACCACCCAGCTGAGCCCAGCCAGGATCCCCCTACTTGCAGTCAACAATGCACCCCTATAGATTAAAAAACCTGATGAACAATATTAGCTATTGATTATAGTAGAGTCAGAGATACAGGAGGGGAGTGGACTGACAGTTCTCGGGGAAAGGGGGAGTGGTGGATGCGGGAAGAGACTGAACATAAACTGTGCACCTATGGATGCGGACAATGGGGGGTGGGGAGGGGGCGGAGGGTGGGGTGGGAACCTGGTGGAGGGGGGAAGAAATGAGGAACCTTTGTAATAATATGAACAATAAAGATTGATTTAAAAAAAACAAAAACAAAAAACAATGCACCCCTATTCAGAGGAATAAATGTTTGTTGGCAGTCACTGGGTGTGGGGTGGTCTGTCCCTGGCCAATGTCTCTCTTGTTGTTGTTATTGTTGTTGTTGTTGTTGTTGTTGTTGTTGTTCTTCTTCTTCTTCTTCTTCTTCTTCTTCTTCTTTAAATATATTTTATTGATTTTTTACAGAAAGGAAGAGAGAGGGATAGAGAGTTAGAAACATCGATCAGCTGCCTCCTGCACACCCACTACTGGGGATGTGCCCGCAACCAAGGTTCATGCCCTTGTCCAGAATGGAACCTGGGACTTTTCAGTTCACAGGCCGACGCTCTATCCATTGAGCCAAACCGGTTTTGGCTCTTTGTCCTTCTTGTCTCATTACTCCTCATTTGAATTCTCAAAAGCTACAAAGGATGGCAGCCCCTTCTTCAGAAGAGAAGGAGAAAAATACAATGGAGCAAACCCAGAATCTTCAAGATATGGAGGGAAAAAGGCTGGGCTTTCTCATGTGTTGATAATGTTTGAATGATCACACCCATAACAATAGCTACCATCTATTTGTCCTGTGACCGGGCACAGGGATATGCATTTTATAAACTTGAACGGATGTAATCCACCCAATAGCCCAAGAAGTCAGAATAAATTTCACCGTTTTGACAGAAAGAAACATGAGGCTTAGAGATGTCACATATCTTGTTAGGAGCTGCCAAAGCTGGGATTAAAATTCAACTTTAGGCAAATCCCAATAATTATTGAGCGAGGCAAGCAGTGAAACAGTCTTAAAATGAAATACCAGCCTTTAATGGAACAAATTGGCAAAGATTAGGAACATTCTAAAACCGAATGTTGGCACAAGTCTGGAAGCATCTCGGGAAGTACAGGTGAGAATGTAAATTGGTGCTATCGTTCCAGAAAGCAATCCTCCCAATGTTTATCTGGTCCCTGCGCGTTTGCATGCCCTTTGAACCAGTAATCCCACTTCTCTGATTACATTCTAAGCAACTAATCAAAGATGCTGCTGGGGATTCGTGTGCGAGGTTGTTCTTTAAGATGTTGCTTACCACAGTGAAAAATTGGAAGAAGCTGAAATGTAAAATAGTTGCAGAATAGTTAAAAAATTGGTATTGCTACAGGCTAAGAATAAGATGCAGCCACTCAAACTCCTGTTTTTAGTGATATGAGGAAAGGTTTGTGCTATGGTCTGGATGTTTATGTCCTGCCCCAAATTTTGTATCTTGAAATCCTACACCCCATGGTTGTGGTATTAGGAAGTGGGCCTTGGGAGGTGATTAGGTCATCAGGGTGCAGCCCTCATGGATGGGATGAGTGCCTTTATAAACGGAGCCCTAGAGCCTAGCCAGTGTGGTTCAGCAGTTGAGCACTGACCTATGAATGGAGGTCTTGGTTTGATTCCCATCAGGGTACATGCTCAGGTTGCAGGCTTGATCCCAGTGTGGGGTGTGCAGGAGGCAGCTGACCAATGATTCTTTCTCATCATTGATGTTTCTATCTCTCTCTCCTTCTCCCTTCCTCTCTGAAATCAATCTATACTAATAAAAGGATAATATGCTAATTAGACTGGGAGACCTTCCAGATGTCCTTCCTGATAAAACCATGGTGGCGGGGCTGAGGCAGAGGCAGTTAGGGATGATCAGGCTAGGAGGGGAGGACAGTTGGGAGTGATCAGGCGGGGGGGGGGGGGGAAGGGAGGGCAGCTGGAGGTGAGCAGGTTGTAGGGGGGGGCAGTTGGGGGCAATCAGGCCGGTAAGGGAGGGCAGTTGGGGGTGAGAGGGCCAGGGGTGGGGGGGAAAGGGAGGTGAGGGCCATTGGGACAAGCAGGTCAACAGGTAGAGTGCTTAGGGGGGATCGGGCAGGCAGGTGAGTGGTTAGGAGCTAGCAGTCACAGATTGCAAGAGAGATGTTGAATATCCCCCAAGGGGTCCCTGATTGGAGAAGGTGCAGGCTGGGCTGTGGGTCACCCTCTCACCCATGCACAAATTTCATGCACCGGGCCACTGGTAAAGATATTAAAAAAAAAAAAAAAGTGAGGAGAAAGATGTCCCCACTTAGTGTATTCAATATCTACGTATTTACACACTGCCTGGTTCCATGCCATCCCAGAAACTGGAAATCAAAGCAGACACTAAAACAAGGATGGGATGTAAATTACAAGCAGAAAATAGCTCCAAAAAAATCTTACCATGGCAACTTTGCCGCAGACTCTGGCTGGGCCAAGCTCTCCCGCGGCTGTGCCCGAGGCCTGGTGATGGCTCCAGGCCACTCATTCCCCAGGTGCGCTCCCCAGGGAAGGGCTGTGAGGTGAGCTGCTGGCAAAGATGACCCTAGCAACGTGCTGGGTGTCCTACCCGGTACTGTGCCACGCAGGCCCAGTCACCTCGAGGTCCAGGGCGTGGCTGCCAGGCCCCAGGATCGGAGGGAGAGGAGGCACCAAACGAAGAGAATCCTCCAAGTTTTGTGTTCATTACCATCACTCAAATGCAGAGGAGAGAGAGAGCCTAAAAAAAAAAAAAATCCTCTCTGGCTTGCACTTTTTAGGCCGTTTAATTTTTTATTGGAGAGCGTGAGCGATGCAGTTTCCTGCTTCTCGCCCCAGCCTCCCTGCCCCCACTGCGGGAGAGGAGCATTTACATTCTATAAATTAGCTTCCCTAAAAGATGCTTAAGCATTTATGAAAACATTCACATTTTATATGCAGCTCTATGAAATCTTAAAGGGGAAAACATGGCCCAACTGCCACGGAAAGCTAAGCTGGCAGAGAGCACAATCTGCTCAGTGCAAATGTGCCAACAGCGTCACAAATGAGGAGATGGGATCGGGATCAGGGGCCTGCAGGTCGTTCATCAGTGACAAAGCAAAGCTGCGTGGCCTCGGCGCTCCGGTCCACTGAGACACTCCCAGGCCCCAGCCGGAGTCTCCTGCACACTCTGCAGTGTTCACTCCTCTGTACACCCGCGTGCTGGGGGCAGGGACGCCACCATGCCCACCTGGGTGCCCGAGGCAGGTCTTCTGCTGTAAACCCGAGAGTTTCATTTTCCAGGGGACATCTGGGTGTAAAGCCTGGCTTAGCTTCTAACCAGCTCGTGACCTTGGACAGTAGACTTAACCTTGAACTCAGAGGCCCTGGTTTGTCCTCTGAACACCGGGGACAACAGTAACACAAAGGGACCCCGAGAGGGATAATTCCCTTGGTACCTTTTCTTCTGGAAAAACGGAATGAAACCACAGAGGAGTTCCATCCTAGGGACGGTCACATTTGTGTGTTTGGACAAACATCTCCTGCTATCCCAAAAAAGGGAGGAGGCCCTAGGAGAAAATAAGAAACCTGAGTGATTTCTCATGAGAGAAGTTTGGGAAACACTGGTCTACAGGAACCCATAGGTTTGGTTTCTGGTTGGAGCACATGGCCCAGGTTGTGGGCTCAATCCCCTGTAGGGGGTATGCAGGAGGCAGGCAATGGATGATGCTTCTCTCTCATTGATGTTTCTATTTTTCTATCCCTCTTCCTTCCTCTCTCTCTGAAAACCAAAAAATAAAAAATAAAAATAAAAAAAATTTAAGAATACTTTTGACTCTTGACTTTATAGAAATTTCCCTGCAAGCGCTCACTTTAAAATCTGTGACCTCCCCATCCTGCAGCCCCCTGAATTCCTAATGGGACCACAGTTCTCACTGCTCTCTTAACCTCGGGGGAAGGAATGTGGGTGTTCTCTGGCTGCTGGGTTACAGGCCCATTTCATCGTTTAACTTCTTTGGACCTCAGACACCAAACCCCTTTAAAGAGGTGTAGCGTTGACATGGAAGGTCTTGTTCACTAAAACGTACTAAAGACACCTGAAGGCTTTCCAGCTCTTCCCACCTGATTTCCATCTTTTCCGTCCATCACAATGCGGCGGTCACCCCAGTGGACAAATAGCATCACTGAAGCTATTCTCCCGAGCAGCACTTAACAGATTAGCATCTCCAAGGACAAACACCTTATTTAATAACTGCCTGCCGACGGCATGCTATCGCTATTTGCACAGCTTTACATTTAATACGACATCTTTACATTTATGGGCTTTTCATTACAGTCTCCACGGGCAGTGGCTGAGGAGAGGTCCTCTCAGCACCCAGATCTGTGTAGGGATGGGTGAGACCTGAATCTTCAGGGGGACCTTCAGGGATGATGGAAGTCTTCCCTGTCTGTTCTGTCAGCCACCAGCCACACGTGGCCATAGTGCTTGACATGCGACCGCTGCAAGTGAGGAACTGAATTTTAAAATGTACTTACTTTTTGCTGAAACAAGTTTGGCTCAAGTGGATAGAGCGTTGGCCTGTGGACTGAAAGGTCCCAGGTTTGATTCCGGTCAAGGGCATGTACATTGGTTGCGGGCACATCCCCAGTGGGGGATGTGCAGGAGGTAGCTGGTTGATGTTTCTCTCTCATCAATGTTTCTAGCTCTCTATCCCTCTCCATTCCTCTCTGTAAAAAATCAATAAAATATATATATTTTTAAAATGTACTCACTTTTGCCAGGCCAGCATGGCTCAGTGGTTGAGCGTTGACCTATAAACCATGAGGTCACTGTTGGATTCCTCTGGGTTCATGTCCGGGTTTCGGGTTTGATTCCCAGTGTAGGGCATGCAGGAGGCAGCTGATCAATGATTCTCTCTCATCACTGATGTTTCTATCTCTCTCTCCCTCTCCCTTCCTCTCTGAAATCAATTTTAAAAAAATTTTTAATAGGAAAAAAAAATAAAAGTACTCACTTTTAAGTAATTTTCATTTGCACGTAATTGTCATGTGAGGCTCATTGCTATTTTATTGGACAGCTCAAGAGTGGACACTCCCCACATCAGACTTCTGCTGAAACCATTGCTGTCCATGGGAAAACCCTGTGAACCACACATGGAATTAACATTTTTTTAGTGGCCACATGAAAGAAAAGGAGCAAGGAGGCAGTGAAATTAATGTCAATGAGATATTTCATTATAATTTACTATTCAAAATATTATCATTTCAAGATATAATCAATAAAAATATTAAGGAGATGACTTACATTCTTTTTTTTTTCCATACTAAGCCTTCAAAATTCAGCCCAGCCAGAGAGGCTCAGTTGGTGGAGCATCATCCTGTGCACAGAAAGGTTGCCTGCTAGATTCCCAGCCAGAGAGCATGCCTGAGTCGTGTGTCGGTCCCTGGTTGTGGCATATGCAGAAGGCAACCAATCAGTGTTTCTCTCACATTGATGTTTCTCTCTTTCTCTTTCTCTCTCTCTCTTCCCCTCTATCTCCATCTCCATCTCCATCTCCATCACATCTCCATCATCTCCATCTCTATCTCCTCTTCCTCTCTCTCTTCCTCTTCTTTCCCTTCCTAACTCTCTCTAAGCATGTCTGCGGGTGAGGATTAAAAAACAAAACAACATTCTTTGTATTTTATAATTACAAGACATCTCAACTTGAACTAGCCATATTTCAAGTGTTCAACAGCCTCCTGTGGCTAATGGCTACCATTCTGGATAACACAACACAGATATTAGCCACCCCAGGGGCTCTCTCTCCACCTGTAACTTGGGCATGTGTACAGAGACTGTCATCAAAAACAGCCTTGTGCTTAACAAGGGAGGCTAAAGAACTTCCAACACATACCGTCTTCACCAAAGTATACCTAGCTATGCAAAATATTTGTTGTTTCCTTCCTGTGTTGAATTAAACTCATTAACCAATTTGACCAGCATGTCAATATGTACTGCTAATGACAGAAGAACAGTTCTACAAGCTGAGGAAATGCAATGTGACAGTGCATCACAGAATTCTTAAGCCCCGTGCCTAGTGATTTCCATATCAATAATTTCCATTAGTGTAATGGGACACAATAGAAACTGCTCCTGAAATAAAAATTCGTAATGAAAAAAGCAATTACAGAGGATCATTTGGCAGCAAAGTAGATAACCAATAAGCCAATGAATGACCTGATCAATGGGTATTAGATACATTAAATGCAGAGGATGATCCCGAGGCGTCCATTAGCAGAAATTCTAACGAATAAATTACATTAAAATAATCAATAGAGCGAGCGGACAACGGAACCCGTAACAGTGGATTCGGAAGCAATTCAGAGATTTGCACGGTCCACACTTGAATGCCTTCTCAGGTTTTACATCACACCTCCTCCCCCATCTTCAGCTGCTCTTCCGTGCTTTTTCTGGCTTAGCTTGTTGCATCCTTACCACGTGGTAATGAAGTGGGTAAAGGCAGTCCTGTGGGTTTTCTATCTGTCCCGGATACACCTTGCTGAAACGTGCTCAATATATTTGCTAATGGCTTTGGAGGGAAAAGCTAAGATGGCATGGCCTTTGCTTTCAAGACAGAGGCAAAGAGAGAAGGAGGCAGTATTGGCGGGTGTGTGTGTGTGTGTGTGTGTGTGTTTGTCCGTCCCCTGGAGGGAACCAGCTTTACAGACTGGAAGGATGCCTTTTAAACTTAAGACAGGAAGGTGGTTTTATGATCGTCTGCCTGGCTCCTGACCAGAGAAAAGGGAGCAATATATTGTACAATCCTGTGGCCTTGAGCTCTTTCAGGCTAATCAGAATCGTTCCCTCCACATCACAACAGCCTGAACATTTGCAAGTAAGGATGCTGTCTGGCTTTGCACACCCCACACGCGTTCACACATCACAAAGTTAGCCAACTAGGAGAAGACAAGGCATAGCCTCACCATGACATACTGTTGACCTGGCATTAGGCTTCTGTTTGCCTCTCTGGCAGAAGCCATCCTCACGTGTGAAAGACTTGTCCTGCCTTCAAGAAGTTTGACCCCAGGACAAGGCAGGGACGTTGGAAAGGAAAGGAAACAGAGGGCTAATGTTTACTGAACACCTACTCCCTACCAGGCGCCATGCTAAGCACAGCTCAGCAATACCTGACTTTTTTTTTTTGCTAATCCTCACCCAAAGGTGTTTGTGCAGGGTGTGCTCAGAGTTAGCTGTTAAGTTTGCAGCAGTTTGGTAAGCAGCAACAGAAAACGCATTCGTGTGTCTACGGAAGAAGAATGATTTGCCCTGCGAGCCGTTATCTACCGCTTACAAAGCTGTACGCCGGCTCAAGGCAGCGGAAGGCACTGCAGCCCACAGAATCCAATCCCCTCCAGAGTCTCGCCGACTGTGCCCCGTCATCCATTTGGTCCTCACCGTGAGAAATGTTCCATTTGGTAAAGTGCCTGTTTCACAGACAATATTGTTGCGTTTTATTTCTTATTTTATCCCTCTTTTATCCCTCCCTAAATGGACTTAGACTATACTTTAGTGTGTTTTTATGGGCAGTTGAGGGGGCAAGAGGTGGTTGGCTACCAGGAATTACAGAGTGGAGGCCTGAGAGAAGATGGAGCTTCCCCGCACGCCAGTCACTGGTGAGAAAATGAATGGGGCAAACCCAGCCCGGACATCCAGCGGCCCATCACCCACTCAGTACCCAAACCCAGAACCGACCCGGCTCTGGGCAAAGGCGCGCGGTGCACACACACGGTCCAGCCCGGACCCTCAGAGAGTTCCCATCCTGGAGGAGGGAGAACAACCCAGATTTGGAGATCTATGCTGAAAAGTCCCAGATTTTGAGAACTAGGCTGACCGTTGACCACTGTGCTTAGCCATGAAGGACTTCCTGAGGTTCAAGTTTGAGACCATAGCCCTGCGGGGAGAGCTCCAGAGATATTGCGGTTGTTATTATCCCCGTAAGAGGCAGCCCCAGGGACAGAGAATGAGGGTGACGGTGCTGGGCTCTCGACTGGGGTGAGGTGGATGCACAGAGGCCCTGGGCCCCCAAGAAACGCAGGTGTGATGAGGACCTGCCCTGGTTGCTGTGCTCAGCTTGTCTGGCACACCGAGGCCGCTGCACAGATTCACAGAGAAAACACAGAATATTACATTTATGTCATATTACACATCACTGTTTACGTCTGTTTCTGTGGCTCGTCATGATGACAGCTAACACATACAAGCACTTCCTGCGTGCTGGTCATTGGTCTGAGCGCTTCACATGTAGCACTTGACTTCCTGTTCACCATAACCCGGTGCGGTAGACACTATTACTGTTCCCACGTCACAGATGAGGAAGGTCCCCCGGCTGGGAAGTGTGGTGGCACCAGTAGCTAGTTCTTAACCCGCACGGGGATCTATCTTTGCAGCGAGGGTTCCCTGAGCAGGAGCCACATGGGTGCTCGGGGCGGGGGATTGGGGAGTTTGGGGGGAGGGTTAGTTCTGAAGTAGGCTGGGTCTTGCAGTTCACGCCGGCTACCCCAGAGCTTCAGTATTCTCAGGAGCAGCCATCCAGCTTCAGCTGCGTGGTAGGACATTGAGGGATTCCTATATTTTCCTCTGGCCACAGTGTGGGGGCCTGCTGATTGCACACTACTTAAACCCAAGTCATTTTGCTATCCCTGCAAATCTACTTAGAAATGTCTCTTTCCTCATCCGAGCCTCATTTCTGCTTTCCTTTTTTTAAATTCATCTCTTTTTTTTGTAAAATAAATCTTGATTGTTCAGATTATTACAGGTGTTCCTCTTTTTTCCTCCCATAGCTCCCTTCCACCTGATTCCCCACCCCACCCCATGCCCTTACTCGCCCCCCCACCCCCCGCCCTGTCCTCATCCATAGGTGTAAGATTTTTGTCTCCTCTCTTCCTGCACCCCTCAGACCCCCTTCCCCCTGAGAATTGTCAATCCACTCCCTTTCTATGTCCCTGATTCTATTATATTCACCAGTCCATTCTGTTCATCAGTTTTTTTTCTGCTTTCCTTTTGAAGAACTGTGGTTCCTCCTCTGGGGGTTCTGTCTTAGAAAGACACCCGGCTCCCCCCACCCCCCACTGGGGTTCAACCCCTGCACACACTCTGGGCTGTGCACCCCCTGCAGCTGCCCGCCATCAGGAAGACAAAGGGGGACTGAGTGTTCGCACTTCCTGTTTACAGCCTCTGCCCAGGGGGGACCTCTCGGGGAGCAGCACAGGGCCAGCAACCCAGGAACAAGGGTTCGGTTCTTTTACCGGGAGAACAATGGTTCCTCTGACCACTCCTGATGCATTCCAACCGGTTTCCATGGAGCATCATGAAAGGATTTGTGTCCGCCTAGAGAGCGGAGGGAGAGCAGGGGCCCCGGGGGCGGACGGGAGGAAGCCTCGCCTGATGAGACTTATCCGAAATGCGCCCCCATTCCGCCCGCTGCACTCTGGCCTTCTCAGGAGGCCTTCCCCCTGGTTCTGGTCCCCTTTCGAATGTACTCTCACCTCCACCGGGCGACGAGCTGGGAAAGGCTGAGTGGGAAATCCGTCCTGTCTGCTGAACCGCCTCTCAGGGGGACACAGCTGGGGCTGATCCTGGAAGTCGGAGGCTACTGAGGCGAACATCTGTGTCTGTTTGGCTGTCCAGAATCCAAATCCATTTCTCCTTTTTTTTGGGGGGGGGACAACCCTGCCGTCCCTTTTCCTCCTCAGCCACATGCTTCTAGCCCGGCTTGGCCTCTGGCTCAGGAGCAGAGCATGCGATTTTGGCCTAAGCCAACCGGTGCATTGCAGTTTTTTATTTTTATTTTTTTGGCCGTCCACGCTGGGTTCATGGATAATCATCTGGCTTAATGAGAGCCAGTGAGAAAAGCGATTAGACGTTTGTTGGGAACTGTGGGAGGGAGACTCACTCTCTCCCTGCTGGACTTCAGCGTGGAGAGGCATGGGGTTGGAGAAACCATAGCCAAAGCCATCCACTGCGCATAGGGAGTGCTGCTAGGAAAAGGACCAGGACGCTGAGTCCAGAGGACAGGGCTTAAGCCTCTGAAACAGTTCATGTCCAAGGCAAGTCCTACTTCCAGATGTGCTGTTAGGGCATTTAACACATTTTTTTGGGGCACAGTGCTGTCTTGGATTGGATTTTGTTTCTTTGCAACCGAAAGGGCTGTCTGTTTCCTACTGGGAAAAGTGAAGAGGAGGCTCTAAAAATAAGAGCTGGAAGCCATCATTGTTTCACTAGTAGAGAGGTGTGGATGAGGAATCCGGAAGGCTGGTCAACTTTACTTGCTCTGAAAGTTCAGGGCCAATCACTCATTGTTTGGTTGAGACATTGGAAGTTGAAGCAGCCTCCACCTGTTAGCCTTATGATTGGCTATTATTGGAATTTCCTGCCTGTGGGATATGGGTATATTCCATCATCTTAATAAAAAGGATGGCGAAGCCAGGGAGGGTAGTAGTCCTGTCTTGGGCTTCCACCTGGCTCCCATCCAAATTAATGCTTTTCTGGTCTCTTTTCATTTGTGTGCAGCTTTCCGCAGAACCGGAACCCGGAATTAGAACCCTGAATCACGCAGGACGTGAAAGGGGTTTCCACACCCGAGGGAGAGCAAGTCATAGCCCTTCAGCCAGGAAAGCCATTCTCTATGATGGTCAGATGGCACCGCCCTACATCCTGCATCAAAGTGGTATTTTTCACCCCCGTCTTGCCAGAAGCTAGAGTTTGGCCATCGATTCTTGCTGCCAAGTTCACTGCCTGGTTCGGATAGTGTGAGCTCTACAGAAGTTCCATGGAAGGTAATCCACATTCTCCCTTTTCACCTGCCCTTACCTTTACAAGGACACATCCCTGCAGGGGGTCGCTGGACATCGCACTATGACTGTCACAGGTCGTTAACACAGCTCAATTCTGCAATTGAACGGATGGGGGAGCCTGATTGGATTGCAAACTTGTTTTTTGCCAAGTGCATCAGCATCTTCCCCAAATCTATCAGAGTTGCTATTGACAGCGGGCCTGAGATGGCCCAGGGAGGCTGCTGACAGACATCCTGAGATGGATCTTATTTCATTCGTGAAGCTGAAGACGATCCCCTGGGAAATGTCTTCAGGGGCCCGGAGGCAGATAGAACACAATGGAATTGCCAATAAAAAGACAGAAATTGGGCACAGCCTTCCAAGGTAATTTGGCAATCTGTATTCAGTCTTAAAACATTCAGACCCTTTGACCCCTGGGGTTGTTCTCTCAAGTTTTAGCTGAAAGTGCTATTCAGACATGTTTGCAAAGAATTATGTAATAGAGAATTTATTTATTTATTTATTTATTTATTTATTTATTTATTATCGTATTAAACATGGAATGGTGAAGAACTAACTGAAGTCACCTACAATCTCAAGTGCAGTTTGAATGCACTGGTTACATTTATGTCCAAGCTCAGTGTGGTTTAAAAAAAAAAAAATCAGGATAAAGAACTGTTTGTGGAGAGTGATCTAAGTCTGTAAAAGGAAAAAAGACTGGAAGGAAACATTTTCTAAATGCTTATAGTGAGTGTCTCAGATGATGACATAAGTTTTCATCATTTCATTTTTTGTGTTTTCACTGAACTTCCTGGGAATGTGTTACTTTTCAGGTCAGAAAAAAAAAAGTGTTATTTTATTTTTATTTTTTTTAATTTTTTAAAAAATTAAAAAAATAAAACCTATAGAAAATTTTGATTAGAGAAAAGGATCAGCTGTAATCAATACAACTATTTAAAGTTTTATATTCTAGGCTTTGTCTCTGTATAGGGAAATTTTATATGTAGACAGAGAGTAATTATAAGTTTGTTTGCTGTTTTTTTGTTTGTTTGTTTGTTTTGTTTTGTTTTGTTTTTTTGTACAATCCATGGAAGAATAACACTAAAACAAATCTGATGAGCCTGGAAAACTGTGTATGTGTACACACACATCCTATAATATAAAATACCAATTTAATGGTTTAAAAATTGGTAATCAACATAGGTGAGGTAACCCTCCTAATCAGAAATTCTGCTCATCCCAAACAAGTTAACGTTTGCCTCTTTCCTCAGCAGAAACACCACTGCAGGCTTAAAACCAGAGACGTAAAACCAAGGCCCTGAATTTCACCAACTTCGCAGATTTTTGAAATCTACTAAATATTCCTCAAGAACATCATTTTTAAACCTCACTCAATTCACTGGAGAGAGGGAATAATGGATTTTTAAAAATCAGTGGGTGAAAAATCTATGAGGCATTAGGAAGCAGCAACACGAGTAAAAGTGTTTCTGAGAGATTCACGCACTTGAAATTGAGGATGACAGTACAACCCAAGAGGCTGTGGCTAAGGCACTGACTCCATGTCTCTGACAACAGTGACCTCAAGGGAAATTCAGGAGAGTGTGAAAATGCAGTAGTCAAATAATCAGGACTGATGCAAAAAGCAAATCTACTCTCTCCCAAAACAATGAACCTGCCATTGTATTTAACGAGGCCTGCCTCACACAATTCAAGTCAAAATATTCCCTTCATCAGAGAATTATTTCTGTTCTTCCATGCAACGGCACAAGAAACATGTCACGGAATTACTTGCCAAGGTTAAGGAAGTGCATAATCTTGACAAGGCCAGAGTGGGGACTGGAGGGGGATAATCATGCCTCCGTCCAGACTAGCAGCTCTCAACTGGGGCGATGTTGCCCCTTAGGGAACATTTGGCGATATCTGGAGACACTTTTGGTTGTCACAGCCTGGCAGGTATGGGGGAATGGTGCTGGGGTCTAGCGGTAAAGGCCAGAAATACAGCTAAATACCCTACAAAGCACAAGACAGTCTCCTACAGAAAAGCCTTATATGGTCCAAAGTATCAGTAGTGCCAAGGCTTAGAGACACTGGTCTAGGCAGTGACAAATGATCTAGAAAGAAGTGACCAGACGCAGGATCCCCGCCATTCTGTGTTCTGCTTGGGGGTGGGGGGTGAAGGTGGAGGAGATGGCTAAGGGCGAGACTCATTTCCCCTCCACGTCGACCTGGCTGAGGCCTCGGTTGCACTTTTCATTGGGACTAAATGAAAAAAAAAAATATTAATAGAGTAAAATCTTGATTTAACTGGGATTTATATAGGGAAAACTCCCAGTGTAGCAGACTTTTTTTTCCTTCCCTCTGCCCCCATAAAAGAAAAAAGGAGCAAAATTCATGGAACATATTTAAGGAACTTCAAAAACAGGTCTTGGGATCAATGACAAATTCTACCCAATCTCCTCTGGTGCTGTCTGGACAGCTGGAATTGGGGTCTAGCACGTTTAGCCCGAGGGCCAGCTTGACCCACAGATGCATCTCTCAGAGAAGCATTAAATTACATTTGGAGTCAACCGTGCTTAAGGAAGGTCCCAGCATCGAGGTTTGATGTTCAAAGGCTTTTCTGGTTGACTCTGAAATCACCTGGAATCTCCCATTTTGACTAATTGGCGTTTTCCTGTCGTTTACATCCCCTGAGATGCTGTCCACAATGGCAGGGTTGACCGGAAAGGCTACGGACAGCACTGAAAACTCTAAATCAAACACTCCCTTTCCACGTTTTCTGTCCCAAACGTTGGAATGCATTAAAGTAAATATGTAACATTTCTTTGCAATCAAGAAAAACAGGTCAGCTGCTCCGGGTTTGGTTTTGTTTTAGGCTAAAGAAAACAAAACACGCACTAGGCAGAGAAGTCCATGGGCCCGGGGCAGCAGCAAGGAGGACACAAAGTGGGCTCCGGATTTGCAAGGCGTTCCAGATGGGCAGCTTTACGTGTCTGCGTCAGGGGCGAGGGGTTTGATTTAAACATTGATTTGTATGATGGTCTTGCTAGGAACAAACCACATTGAAGTCAACGTTTGTTTTTTTTTTTGTTTGTTTGTTTTTTAAATCAATCTTTATTGTTCATATTATTACAAAGGTTCCTCATTTCTTCCCCCCTCCACCAGGTTCCCCCCCCCTCCCCCCTCCCCACCCCCCATTGTCCTCATCCATAGGTGCACAGTTTATGTTCAGGACTGACTGTTCTCGGGGAAAGGGAGGGAGGAAGTCAACGTTTTTTGTTTGTTTGTTTTACCTGAATCAACCTCATCTCATCCCGACATGTTCCTCTGCAGGCTGGGAACAGCAGGACTAACGCTTCTCCAACATTACTGCTCATTGGCAGCAGTAGATAATATTATGTTTGAGTATGTGGAATATCAGGAGGGGGGCGGGTATGACTTCAATCAGCTTTAATTACCACCACCAAAAAAAATAATCAATAGCTTAAGAATGTACACCTACTGAGCAGGTGGAACCCAGATGGCTACAACATCCTGAGCTCATCTCTTACCTTGCCTGGTGTTCGGTTATTTTGCCTTTATAAATAAAACTAGAGGCCCAGTGTCCCTCAGCCCAGCCTGCACCCTCTCCAATCTGGGACCCTCGAGGGATGTCCGACTCCTGGTTTAGGCCCGATCCCTGTGGGCATCGGACATCCCTCTCACAATCGGGACAGCTGGCTCCCAACCACTCGCCTGCCTGCCTGCCTGCCTGATCACCACCTAACCACTGCCCTGCCAACTTGATCAATACCTAACTGCTCTCCTGCCGGCCTGATTGCCCCCAACTGCCTCCCCTGCAGGCCTGGTCAACCCTAACTGCCCTCCCCTGCAGACCTGGTACCCACCAACTGCCCTCCCCTGTAGGCCCGGTCCCCCTCACAACTTCCCTCCCCTGCCTGCCTGGTTACCCCCAATTGCCCTCCCTGCTGGCCTGGTTTTCCCTAACTGTCCTCCCCTACTGGCCTGATCACCCACAACTACCCTCCCCTGCCAGCCATCTTGTGGTGGCCATCTTGGACCACATGGGGGCAGCCATCTTGTGCAAGGGGATGAGGGTGTTATATAACAAACAAAATGTTAAAATTTTCTGCCCTCTACTCCCACCTGAAATAGCAATGCTTCATTTAGAAAATGCAGAAGTAGCCCTAGCCAGTCTGGCTCAATGAATAGAGTGTCAGCCTATGGACTGAAGGGTCCCAGGTTTGATTCCAGTCAAGGGCACATTCCTGGGGTGTGGGCTCAGTCCCCGGTGGGGGTTGAGCAGGAGGCAACAGATCAATGATTCTCTCTCATCATTGATGTTTCTCTCTCTTCCTCTCTGCAATCAATAAAAATTAAAAAAAGAAAAAGAAAATGCAGAGTATTCTCAATAGATCTGGTGCTAGGAGGTTGTTCTCCATCTCTGTCTCTTTCTCTGAATATTCAGAACCCCCTACATTGTTCTGTGCTGGTAGCCAGAGCCACAAGTCCAGAATTCGATAGAGTTGGCAACAGGCCACCCCAATCAAGACACATTGTTTTCTTGTAGAAACATAGAACAGTTCAAATGTCACCCGCTTAGGTTCTCCTCAGACCTAGGTTTAAAATCTTCCTCGTGACCATCATGAAATCAACGTGCTTCTCTGAGACTCAGCTTCCTCTTGGTTTTAGAGCCATTTGGTTTTAGAGTGATTGCGGCACAGTATGTGGTGAGGATCAAAGTCAACAACATGGGAGAAGCAAAGAGTGGGAACTCAGTATATACTCACCCCATTCCCTGGCAACACAACATGAACACCCCGTTATTCGCTACTATTGAGGGTTTTGTTTAAATGCTTTATTTAGGGAAAAGAGTCACAACTTTAGCAACTGGGCCTGTAGTGAAGAATTAAGTCAAGCAAAGGCAATTTTTGTACCAAGTTCTGGGGTGAACTTATTACAGGTATGACTCAAGGTCTTCTGTTACCTACACAGACTTCTGGCTAATGAGAAGGAGGAGTTCTTAATGGTGACTTACAGGTCGGCAGAATCCTCAATGGTCCGTGAAAAAAGCCGCAGTGCTCTGCTGTGTTGCTTAGGACTCTGGTTGCAAGTGTACAAGAAACCTCAAATTGGCTTGGATGGCGGTGTGTGTGTGTGTGTGTGTGTGTGTGTGTGTGTGTGTGTATACCTATTTCACTTTTACTTTCCAACTATCTGCTTTTCTTGAACATCCCAAATGGCTGAAAAAGAGCTGCCCAACAAGTCTTGAGGTTTTAAGTGACATGCCTGATCACATGAAGATACTAAATGGTGTCTCCATTTCAAATTCCCAGGGAAAAGAAGCTGATTGGTCCATCTAGAGATCATGGGACACCTTATCCATTGGAGGTGGGAGCCCATCATATAGACAAGGCTGGTAAAGCTTCCTCCTGCCGTCCCAAAGGTGGGGAAAGGTGGGGAGAGAGCAGGAGTTCTCAGAGAGCGGGGAGGGGTGTTGTTAGGTGTAGACGCAGCAAAGGTGTCATTCCACGTTACATTGCAGGGAACATTTTCAACAGCCAGAGCCACAACCTAAAAGGTACTCTGCACATCCCACAGCTAAGACAAACATTCAGTGAACCCAGACTTATTCTGCCCTATGATGGGGAGCAGAGTTTGACACCCCAACATGCCTCTGTAGAAAATGAATTACTTCGGGCTGGCTATTTTTAAGAAATAAAAGACCGAGGAAGAACCTTGGGCCTTCTCCCTAACTGCCTACAAGCATTTAGACAGAGGATCTGCTCTAGGCAGGGAGCTATCACACAGGGAACTGGAGTTCAACAGGAACTAAAGGTGATAAACAGGGAGGAACCTAGCCAGGCCCCTTTGATCAAAGTCCCCCCTGTGCCCCATTGTTCAAGATGGCCCAGCGAGCATTTGTTTACCAAACATCTGCTCTTCCATCTCCACGTGAATTAATTTCCTCCTCCTTTGAAGTTTCAAGCCGCTTCCCCTTCACCCCCTTTTCCCTAAACTCCAGAAGGCATGGGAAGGGAGAGTGGGGGGCAAGAGGAACCAGGACCTATCATGTGTCTTTGGGGCCCCATAGTCTTATGGAATCCCTGTACGTACATACATAATTGAATTCGATTATTTTCTCCATTCATCTGTCTTATGTGATTCCTAGTTATTTGGCCAGAAGAACCAAGAGGGGAAAGAGGACCTGCTTCCCTCCCCAGCACTGTATCCCAATTGTACCAAATCCAGGTAGTGGTCTACTTCTCAGCCTGCTCCCCTTTCTTATTAGCCGATGTCTCCCCACATCTATTTGGGTGTTCACGCCTCCCTCGGATCAGTCGTAGAAAAATCACCCTAACTCTAAATTGAGAAATGCTTTTGTCTAATTGGTGTGTTGTGATCCCATTTGTCTTCCTAGTGATTGGCTTAGACCATGGCACATGACACCATTCTGACCAAAACAAAACTTCAAGGAATCTGCTGAGAGGCCTTCTGCAAAGATTTTTGTTGTTGTTGTTCTCACTGATTAAAAGAAACTCACAGGAACACTCCCCAGTCTTATCACAGGTGAGGAGCTGGGTGTGATGCCTGGAACTGTGGCAGCCGTCCTGTGAGCACGAGGGCATCGAATGTGCTGATGGAAGAGCAGAAAGATGAAAGGAACTTGAGTCCTTGATGACACCATTTGAGCAACTGGAGACACCCACCTGAGGCTGCTTTACTTCTGGGATCCTTGTTCTTTGATTTAAAGAAATGCTTTTAATTGTCTAAGCCAGTTGAGTCGATTGTAAATTTTATGTCACTTGCATCGCCAAACATCCTAACCAAAATATCTGCTAATTAATACCAGTCCCAAGGCCACACGTGTGACAAGCTTTCATAGAAGCTGGCACCATAGCACGGGAGAAAGCGTCCCTTAGGCACATGGATCTGGAGAGCCAAGAGATCATTAAATCACTTCTAACGCTCTCCGAGCCTATCAAGACGCAGCATTTTGCAAGCAGACCCACATTAGGTTTTTGTATTTATAGAAGGCAACCCGACGGTGTGATTTGTTTGGAGTAGCTTGTTTATGCACCAAAGCCCTGGGTCCTTTAGACAGGGAGCTGGCCACGTTTAAAGTGGTTTCATTGTGTGTTCTGCTTGCTCGGATTTAATAGGCTGTGTTCTCATGACAGGTCTGTCCCTGCCGTGGGTGTCTAGGATGCTTTGATGTGGTTGCCTTCGGACAGCCTAATACTTGGGGGGAAATGTGCTGAAATTGAACAAGATTGCTCTCTCTGCCCAGCTGTTCTCTGAGGCTCAGACGTTTTTAGCGCTGAGCAAAGAAGCTTGTATTTGTTTTGACAGTCTTGGCAGGGAGAACAATGGCTGATTATCCCAGCACTTTACTAACAAATAAGCCTGCCTCCAGCAGAGATAAAATATGGGTCTTGACTTGATTGCATTTTATGTCCAAGGGAATTATCTTCTATTCATTCCATGCCCTTTCATTATGCAGTGTATCCTTTTTCTTTCTTTGTTCCGGCCCCCCAAAAAGTAACCTTCGGGTGCTCCCTCCGAGGAGGCTGATTGCTTGAATCACCATGGGCATGGTGGTTTGGTGATACAAAACATGTATTTTCTTTTCTCCAGTTTGATTTCGTAGAAACTAATTTTTTTGTTTATTGTTGGCTCTCCAGATGTGCATGGTTAGTTTCCCTCTGATTTTCTGTCTCCTTGCATTTGCTATTATGCTGCTGCTACTGAAATCTCAGATTTCATGTCATTCCTCCATGTAAAAGGGCCCTCCCTTTTGCTTTGCTTGAGCCATAAAGAGAAGTGTTTACAACATCGCAGTTATGATTCCTTCAAAACAAAGGGGTTTTTCAGAATTTTCAAGAAAACATTTCCATTTTTCCTTATTATTTGCCTTTCAAAAAATCTTTAAGAATAGCTTTTATGCAGAAAAGCATCCAGCTCAGTACAAAGTGAACACACCTCTTGTCTCCTCACCCCCCTTCTCAGTCCCCCTTTCTGCTACTACCTGCCTTTCCCCTAAGGTAATCACTACTCTGACTTCTATCATCACAGATGAATTTTTCCACTTTTTGGCTCAATATTATTTCTGTATCCTTCAATTGTGTTGTCATGAATAAAGGTAATTTCTTCATTTTTACTGCTTGTATTCCATTGTATAAATATACCACAATTTATGTTGATGGACGTTTGATTTGCATCCGTTTTGGGTCTATTACAAATAATAGTGCTGTCACATTTTTTGCATGTTTTTGGTGAATGTTTGTCCATATTTCTCTTAGCATTATGTACCTAGGGGCAGAATTGCTGGAGGCAGGGCATGCATCTATTCATTCACCTTTGGTAGATTGTTCCAATTTATACTCCCACCAAAAGGCTATGAAAGTCCAGCATCAATTCAAATCCTTGCCAGTGCTTGGTATGATTGGCCTTTTGATTATAGCAATTCTTTTAAGTGTGTATTGGCATCTCACTGTGGTTTTATTTTGCATAGTCATAGTGACTAACAGAATCACATACCCTTTTCTGTGTATGGGCCATTCAGATATTTTCTTCTGTGAAGTGCCTTGAACAATTTTTGTCCTTTCTCTACTGAGTGTTATATATACTCCTCAATTTCTAATGCTTCTTTATATATTATGGAAATGAGTTCTTTGCTGGATATATATATATATTAAATATACTTTCCTATTCTGTGATTGCTTTTTTACAGCATTTCTGAGAAACAGGAATTGTGTTTTTTAAACTTTCTAGTTTGAAATAATTTTAGACTTATAACAACTTTAGACTTAAGTTCAAGTGTACCCTTCACTCAGCTTTCGCCAATAGTAACACATTACATAACCATCATGCAATTCTGAAGCCAGAAAGTTAACACTATCACAATACCATGAATGAATCTCATTTTGCCTAACGTTTTCTTTGTAGCTCAGGATTCAATCTAGGATGCTAACGTAGTCCCTTAGCCTCTTCTGATCTACAACAGTTCCATAATCTTTCTTTCTCTTTTATGATTTTGACACTTTGGAAAAGTTATTTTGTAGAATGTCCCTCAGTTTTGGTTTGTCTGGTGTTTTCTCCCGATTATCAACACTATTCCAAGCACTAGTAACTAAACATGGTATATCTAAGAAGTTTCATGGGGTTTCCTTAAGTCAAGATTTTTGAGGTATAATTTTTAATTCACATACATTACAATTCACCTTAGTGTTTAGTTCTGAATTTTGACTAATATTTATAGTCATGTAACCACTTTCACAATAAACATATAGACCAGTTTCATTAACCCCCTAAAGTTCCCCCAGCCCCTTTCCACTCACCCTCTTCTCCCACTCTAAACTTTGGCAACTACTATCTATTTTAATCCCTATAGGTGTTTTTGTTGTTGTTGTTGTGTTGTGTTTTGTTGTTGTTGTTTTTTCTAGAATGCCATATAAATAGAGACTTGTGAGTCTGGCTTCTTCACTTAGCATACTGTATTTGAGACACATTCATATTATTGTATCAGTAGTTTGTTCTTTTTATTATTGCTTAGTATTCCATTGTATTTGTATATCCATTTACTGATGGATGAACATTTAAGTTATCTCCAGTGTTTGACTATTACATGCATAAAAACATAGCAGTTAGGTCTTCCTGGTGGAATGACTCTTGTATCATTATGAACTGTCCTTCTGTAGTAACATTGAGTATATTTAGTAGTATTGACTTTGATATATAGCTACACTCTCTTTGTTCTGCTTAATGGTTGTATGCCGTTCAACAAACACTTAGCAGCTTTAAACAACACCCACTTCCTGTCCCACAGTTCAGTAGTCCAAGGATCCAGGCCAGCTCTGCTGGGCTCTGCTCAGTGTCTACCAGGATTGAAATCAAGGTGTCAGCCAGCCGCACCCTTATCTGAAAACTCAGGGGTGACTTTGCTTTCAAACTCACTCAGGGTGCTGGCAGAACCCAGTTGTGGCTGGCTGTCAGCTGAGGATCTCTCTCTCCATTTCTGAAGGCTACTCGTATAGTCTTACATAATCCCTAGTCCCTCCATCTTCAAGCAAGAAACAGCACGTTAAACAATGCTTGCTCTTCGAATCTCTCTGACTTTCCTTATGCCTTTTTTTCTTCTTTAAAGCGCTCATGTAATTACTCTGGGTCTTCCCAGTTAATTGAGGATAACCTTCCTATTTTAAGGCCAAATGATTAGTAACCTTAATTACAACTGCAAAGTCCCCTTTCCTGTGCAACATAATATATTCATGATATAAAGCCAGGAGCAACGGTCCCTAAGACCAAAATTCTGTCTATCACAAGTATAAACAAAAACATGGACAAAACTACCTCCCAGGAGGGTTGGAAGGACCTCAAAGAAAGGCCCAGCTCTCCCCTCACCTCCACCCTCCAAGAATAAAAGATCAAGTGCTCTTTTGATTTTGCAGACAAGCCCTCCCTTCACCTCTCTTTTTTAGAACTTTGGCACCTTCTCACTGGAATACAACATTTTATGTTTGACTGGTTAAGGGAACCAGACTCTTAGGAATTTGCCAAAGGGTAATGAGCATGAATCGAGCCCTCTCACTGGGATGCTTTCCTCTGCTTCTCCTGGAGTGCGTGTTAATCCAAGACTAATGGATCCACTCTAAGTGATAATCTTCTTCCAGCTTCTGTCCTTTGATCAGCAGATAGCTTACAAATGCAGGTTCACAGGGGCACCAAACGAATTAAAACTGCTGTTGTGAAACTTGGGTCACATTTCCAACTTACCCTCCAGGTGACCTTTAAGCCCTCAAGGTGAGCCACCCAGCTCTCTTCTTCCCCTGCTTTAGGTCAAAACTCAGTCATCCCAAGTAGCAAGAGGAGGGCCAGCCATCACCTAGAGAAATGCATGGAGTAATGTTCCCAGCTCATGAGGAAACCATTCTTTCTATGGTCAGTGGAGGGAGTACATCAGACTCTGGGATGAGGCCTGAGGGAGGAAGAGGGGCAAGGAGAGCTGCATGGAGGTCATTTCTCCAGCTCCTCAGATGCCATCCATGAGGTTCTCCCCCTGCCCTCCAGCGCCCCCTCCTCCCCTCCCCCCCTGCAGCCGCCAGAAGAGAACTTTCTCCCCATCTCCTCTGATTTCCAGCCTCACCCCAGACGCAGAGCCAAGCCCCGTGGCAGCTCCGGCCTTAGGAATGTCGCAAGCACAGGTGCCTCCGGATTTATGGGACTCCTGCCTCAAGACACGCCAGCTGGGCTTTACTGCACCGCATTTATCTTGCTTCCTCCCGGCCTGCTTTGTTCACTCATCTCTCACACACGGCTTGCAGTAAACACATTGGCACAGACCTGGGTGCAGGTAACAGCTGCTCAGAGGTGCCTGGGGATGTGTGAATTCAGGGCTGCTGCCGCCGCCTCATTTCCCACTTAGGCAGCTGGCCAGCACCTGGGTGATGTTTCTGGGTTTGCCAAATACACAACCGAAGCTGAGTGGGGAGGGCGTGGTGGGAACAGGACTGCAGCTGGGTGAAAAGCGGGTTTTGGAGGCAGCCTGGCCTAGTCTTTGACCCCACGCCTGCCACTTCCTGTGTCACTAGGGGCACGTCCTTCAACCTCCCCAGGCCTCATGGCCGTTATCATCAAAAGAAGGGGATTGTTTGTCTGTGTTCCTTGCAGAGGTGTTCTGTGGATTGAATGGGATAATAGTAAGGGATCTGTTAAAATGCTTGCCATAGTGTAGACTCTCCTTTAGGGTAGGGCCTTTCTTCCAATGTGTAAAGCCTGCTTGGTGAGTGAGTTAACTGTTCAGTGCCTCAGTTTCCCCATTTGTACCGCAGGGGCAATATAATACTTCGCAGAGGTGTTGCTAGGCTTAAAGGAATTAGCATATGCAAAGCTCTCTCTGTCCATAGGAGCAGAGAGTTTTCAAGAGGCATGCGTGGTAAAGGACATGCCAACATTGCGTTCACAACTCACGTGGGGTTGTAAGGAGATGCTATTCTGAAGGCTGGGAGCCCAGGACCCCAAGCAAGGCCCTGTCTCCCTCAGGATGAGACAGTAACCGCCCTTCTGACTCTGCAGACAAGCGCTCCTCTCCTCCCTGGAATCGGGGAGCCCTTCCTTGCAGAGGAGGTGCAGCTACATCCGTCCACATGTGCAGACAAGTTACATTTGATAGATCCTCCCCTCCCCCAACGGATGGACGGAGTATGACGTAACCTGCACCGGCGGCCTGGACATTCCTGAGCACCTAACCAGGCACCTTATATGGACTGTACATGGAACCACCAATCAGCACCTGCCAAATACCCTAAGCCCCCGATTCCTAAGTCCCTAAGTGCCTAATCATGTGCCTTATATGAAACCACCAATCGGCACCGAGTTCCCTAAGCCCCACCCCTTTCCATCCTCCCCTCAAAAGGTGTGTTTCCCTCTGCACCTGTGCTCTCTCCCTTTGCCAGGCAGCCCGGCAGGGGTCCTTCTCCTCTAGTAAAGCCTGTAGTCCTGGTTTTGGTCCTCTGTCTCATCTTCCAATATTAATGACCCACGGCTGCCTAAGAAATGATGCCCGAATGTAGCGGTTTTAAACAAACATATATTCTCTGTAGGTTTCCGGGGGTCAGGGATCTGGGAGCAGCTTGTTAGGTGGCTATGGCTTAGGGGTCCCTCACAAGATTGCAGCCAAGGTTTGGGCCGGGGCTGCGGCCCCCTGCAGGCTTGACTGGGAGAAATGGGTCTCTTCCCAAGACAGTCACTCAGCTGGCTTTTGCAGAAGGTCTCAGGCCTCACCCTCCAGGGCTGGAGTGTCCTCAGAACATGGCTGCCCACAGAGCAGTGGCAGAGGGTGGGCCTGTGTCTTTCAAGGCCGAGCCTCATCCACACACACGGTTTCTGCAGCACCCTGTCCATCAGGGGCTGGCCTCTAAGCCCAGCCCACACTTAAGGGGAGAGGAACCAGGTTGCATCTTTTGAGGGAGTGTTGTCAACCAATCGGAGAATATATTTTAAGGCCACTGTCCCCCGATAATGACAGGTGCAAGGCAGATTAGGGAAGGTGGTGGCTTCCCCGAGGAGACCACGTCGTTATGTCTTTTCGATGACTCAGTTCACGCCTCCTGGGAAGATCTGAAATGTCTCATTTCCAGGAGAATTAAAACCAGGCCCAGAAAACGGTTCTTAATTCGCCCCAGAAACTCTTACCAAATGCCTTCCTTATGTTGCGCATGAGCAGTAAGAGGTGACGAAGACACATCTCTGCTCTCAAGGAACCTGCCGTCTGCAGAGCCAGAGAGGAAAAGGGGAAGTTAGAATAAACTAAACTGTGGGCATCTTTACCTCGCCCCTGATCTTCCATTTCTATACCCTCTTCCTCCCGGTTTTTATCACGGATGGCGTTTCCTCCGTTATTTGCTTGTTTTGCTTGTATGTGATTGTTTTCTTTCCACTGTCACCTCGAGGCCTCACACGCGGCTGCTCTGCAGACATGCTCAGTAAATTCTATGGACGAGCTGCTGTGATGTGGTAAGCACGGTGAATTATGGCAACCCACAGGGGGATGGCCACCCAGCCTTGAAGGAAGCAACCCCGGAGCAAGCAACCCTGAGATTTGAAGCATGAACAGGAGTCAGAGGGCGGGGCACGTGGGCACCGATCCTGTCTCCAGGAGCAGCATCCCAGCTGACAGAGGGTCCTGTGTGTTTGCATGGCTGCAGACTCTCCTGTGTCTTTCTGGAGGTGAGAGGGTGTCGGGCTGGGGGCGGGGGAGTAGAGAGAGGATTACAGAGAAGTCATAGCTGATGAGAGGGAACATACAGCAGAAGCAGGTTATTGAGAATGTAACTTGTGAGGAAAACTGAGGGGATGGACTTTATTCTAAAAGCAACAGGGAAACATTTATTTTTTTAATGTTTTTAAATCTTCACCCAAGAATATTTTTCCATTGATTTTTGGAGGAAGTGGAAGTGAGAGAAACACATCAATTGGTTGCCTCCTGCACACACCCTGATCAGGGGAGGAGCCTGAAACCAAGGTACCTGCCCTTGACCGGAATTGAACCTGGGACCCTTCAGTCTGCAGGCCAACGCTCTATCTACTGAGCCACCCAGCCAGTGAAGGGCCACCTCAGGCTCTGGCATTGGGAAGTGCAGATGCCTCAGGAGCCAGAATCCAGAAGGTGACAGAGCAGAAGTTATTTCTGGACCATCTTCCTACAGAGCACACAGCCCCCCTACCTCTGTCTGCTCTGGGGCAGGGGCACCAGCTGCCTCTGGCCCATGAGGCCAGGCCCCACCGGGCCCCACCCAGGGGCCCTCAGAGCTTGTGGAAACCAAACCCTGCTCCTCCTCATTCTCTGGCTCCCTGGAGTGGGCGCCTCAGGCCCGTGACCTGAGCTCAGGGACCACTCGTGGGAAGCCCATTTCCCCCACAGAGCAAAAAAGCGTGCAGCTTCTCAGACCCTCACCCCCCGCCTCCCCGCCTCCCCACACAGAATCACCCAGGGGGAGTGGCAGGAAAGCAGTTTCCCCCTCAGACACATGGAACACAGTTTGCTTGGAGGAAAACCATAGCTTGTTGTTCTCCCCCCCCCCCCCCCCCCCCCCGAGGAAAATGAAAACTCTCACACATTTAGTCCTTGCTATCCCTTGCTTTTCATGTGCTTCTGAGCCAAGATGCAGGCATGGGGGAGGGGTGCTAGCTGGGGAACAGGAAGTCTTAGCTGGAGGGTTAGTTCCGCTGGCCGAAGAGAGCAATCCCCATCTCCAACCACCCAGGCGTTGTCTCTAAGGCAAAAATCTGGCCATTAGGCCATGAAGCCAAAGGACACGTCTCTCCCGGAAAGGAGGAGGGCACAAAGGCACACTGTATGCATTTGGGGGGTGGGGGGGAGATAATGACAAAGTGTACAAAAGCCAAACGTCCAAACTTAATCTCCAAAGCAGGCTTGAGATAATCCTCCCCTTGGAGACCTGGTCTTTCCAGTCAAGAAGGAAACAAAGCGAGTGGCTGGTCTTTCATTTGGCTCACTGGGCCGGAAAATGGGCCCGGGAAGACAGGCGGAGCAGGGTGTTTGAGGTGAATAGAGGCCTTGGATGGGATTTCTTTTGCCCAAGGGCCTCCTCGCCCTGGAACCTTCCTGCAGAAGGCCCCCTGGAGCTGCCTCCTGCCTTCCCTCACCCCTCGTGGACAACCTCAGAAGCTCTCTCCTTGGTGCAGGGGGGAGGAGAGGGGAGACGGCACAGGCAGGTTCCTCAGTCTCTCTTCACCACTAGTGATTCTTCCAGAGAGCAGTTAGCTGCTTTGCAAAAAGCACCTCCACTCGCCCAGAGGACAGTGTGTATCTTAACTGCAGACAGATGTGATTCTGGTCATTCTCTGAGCGCTCACAGCTCTGCAGACTGAGTTACCCAAATGTGGGAAAAACTGCTTGTCCTCTTCTGAGGGGAAAGCGGATTAGCCCTGAAGGGGAACTGGGTGTGGGTAGAGAAGAAGATGAATTCTCTGGATAGACCCCTCCTTTAAAAAAAAAAAAATAATAATTGAACTCTTTTAGTATGGCCTAAGGCTGCACGTACCATCTTTCTTTTTCCTTTTTGTTGAATGTATTGGGGTGACACTGGGTTACAAAATTATAGAGTCAGGCGCACAATTCCACAACACATTGGATTGACCAGTGGTTGGCAAACTGTGGCTCTCGAGCCACATGGGGCTCTTTGGCCCCTTGAGTGTGGCTCTTTCACAAAATACCACGGCCTGGGCAAGTCCATTTTGAAGAAGTGGCATTAGAAGAAGTTTACGTTTAAGAAATGTGGCTCTCAAAAGAAATTTCAATCGTTGTACTGCTGATATTTGGCTCTGTTGACTAATGAGTCTGCCGACCGCTGGGATAGACCATTCGAGTAGCTTTTGTCCTACTTTTTATTTCCAGAAGTAGGACGTAAGTGAGGGAATTTCATCATGCCCTCCTTCTCTGCACTGTCGTACTAAGCACCTCATATGTGCCAAGTGCTTGACTCAGTGCCTGTGGAGATGGGCAGACACATGGCTAGTGAACCTCGAGGAATGGAAGCCCGTGAGGTGAGCTCCACATTCAGTCAGCTTTCTGCCAGCGGACACTCTCCGAATGGCCGCACAGCCAGTCAATCCCCAAAGACAGCAGTGGTCTCCTGGGCGTAGTCCACAGGGTTGAGAGTGCAGGGTGCTGAGGAGTTTAGGGAGAGGCTGTCAAAGCAGGTATGACCGGACAGAGAAGATGTTTCAGCAATCTGCAGTCGGGTCCCTTTCAGTCTTTGGCTGAACACAAAGCTCTGCATGTACAAGGCAAGATCCTGTGTGGCTGGACAGAGACCCGCTGGCTACTGGGGGACTCCGAACTGAAGAGAGCTTCCTGAGGTTGCACTGTGATGGGAGACATGGGTTTCTGGCCAGTCACAGTGTGGATGTGCTGCTGAACAGACCATGAGCTGGGCTTTAAAACACAACTCTCAGTAAATTCCAAGGGATTAAGACATAAAGATCTATTCTTTGATAATAAAAAAATAAAAATAAAAATGGAGAACAAAATGATCTCTGGCAAATCCTAATACTTTGAAATCAAACCACACACTTCTAAATAACAGATGAAATCAAAGAAGGCATCATAAGATACTATTTTGACTGGATGATAAAATCACAACATATACACATTTGTAAGATTCAGCTTTTGAACTATTTAGAGTGAAATGTATGGCCGTCAATGCTTATATCAGATCAGAAGGATTAAAATCAATCATTTAAGTCTTCACCTTAAGAAACTATAAAAAGCAAATTATACCCATAGGAAATGTTAAAAAATAATAGTGTGTAAATCAATGAAATAAAAAGTAGACAGACAATAGGGGAAATCAACAAAATTTCCTTGATAAAAGTAATAAAATGTAGGCCTCTTGCTAGACCTAATCAAGAAAAAGAGATACAGCACAAATTACCAACATCAGGAATGAAATATGGGACACCAATACAGATTCGACAGTCATTAAAAGACAAATAAAAGACCATCTAACAACCTCTTGTCACAAAATGAGAAGATTAAGATATGCATGACCCTGTGTCTGTTAAGGAAATTAAGTTTGTAAATGAAAGCTTTGCTACAGGAAGCGGCAGGCCCACAAGACTTCACTGGCGAATTCTAGCAAACATTTAGGGAAGAAATAACACCAATATTACACAAAAATTTTCAGAAAATAGTGGAGGAGGGAACACTTTCAAACTCACTTTATGAATCCTACATAACTCGAATAAAGAGTTATGAACATTAAAGACATTACAAGGACATTTTAAGGAAAGAATTATAGGCCAATATTCCTTCTGTGACTATCTACAAACATTTTAAACAAAATATTAAAGAAGCTGAACATTTTAGAACATTATAATACATCATTATCAAAAAGAGTTGTAAGGTACTAGGCGGATATACAAAAATTAACTGCATTTATATAAAACAGTTGGAAAATGAAATGAAAAATTCAATATCACTTATGCTTAGGAATAAAGATAATGAAAAAAATATTAAGACCTTTACGTTGAAATCTTCAAAACGCTACTGAGAAATATTAAATATCTAAATAAATAGGTATTTCATGTTCAAAGATTCAGCATTGTTAAGTTGTCAAATTATTCAATAGAAACATCATAATCATTATTTTTTAGGGGAAGGATGAGGAGTGTAGAAATTGAGAAGCTGATTTTACAACTTTTATAGAAATGAAAAGGTCTGAGAGTAGTCAAATAATCTCAGAAACCCCACACAGTTGGATAACTTTTACCACCTGACTTCAAGTCCTGCTATAAAGCTATAGTAATCACGACAATGTGATACTGGTGTAAGGACAGATAAATAGGTGAATAGAAAGATTAGAGAATCCAGAAGTAGATCCACATATTTGTGATCATTTAAATTTTTATATCAGGTCCTGGCTGGGTGGCTCAGTTGGTTGGCATGTCATCCTGTACACCAACAGGTTGCTGGTTCGATCCCTGATTGTGTGCTGATGGGAGGCAACTGATCGATGTTTCTTTCTCACAATGATGTTTCTCTCTCTCCCCCGCTTCATCACTCTCTAAAATCAATAAAACGTACGCTCAGGTGAGGATTAAAAAAAAAGTTTTTATATCAAAGCTAAGGTGATTCAATGGGGAAAAGAAAAAAAAATTAAGATGCCAGAATAACTGGGTACCCATATGGGGAAAAATGAATCATGATTCCATGCTACACAGTACCTTAGGTCAGAGACCCAAATTTAAAAGTTAAGATTATGAAGCTTGTAGAAGACACATTGCAGAATATCATCTCTAATATGAAATAAGCAAAAAATTTCTTAGAAAAGACACAGCAAGCACTGTGGGGTTTGTACTCTCGAGGAGTTCTTAAGTTTAGCTTTTCCTATGATGCTTTATGCAATCTAAATCTTTTCAATAAATGGCGCTTTCGTTTTTATTAAACTAACCAGGTTTCATTTCTATTACTTATTATTTAATAAAATAGCTGATACAAGAACTACATGTTTAACAACAGACCCCACTCTGCAAGTCTCTCTCGTTCTGGTCTACCGGGAAGGGGAGGGAGTTGCCAGCTCTCTGGGGTTAATTTGTCTTGGAGCTCTCAAAGCTCATTCAAAGACAATCTCTGGATAATTCAGGGCTGTGGGCATCTGGGGATCTTCATATGCATGCATCTTTTCTTTGCCAAGGAAGAGAAGAAACTTCCTGTGGCAGCAGGCATAACAAATAGCTACTGTGCACAAGTCCTACAAGTTAAAAATGTACCCTCATTATGATACTTGCAGAACAGGTCTTTTGGGTACTCTCAGAGCTTTGAAGGAGACAGTAGAAATTACTATGGTTGGTGAGCTAGGAAATGGCCTGAGAGCCATCACACTGCATATCCAAATAGATAGCCCTGCTGAGGAATCTATTGAATATCTATCTATCTATCTATCTATCTATCTATCTATCTATCATCTATCTATCATATTGTCTATATATGATTTATGCATCTATCATCAGACTTGAGCACACTTTCACAGGCCTTGGCATTTTCACATTTCTCACAAGCCAGACAGCACGCAGCTGGATGCACTCACATGGTAGCTAGCCCAGCTAGCTGAAGAGAAGGCCCGAGGCACAGCTCACCAGGGTCTGACCCTTACTTTGTGATTAGGCTCCCACTTGCTGGTTGACACTGGAGAACGAGAGCACCCGCCCATTAGTCCCTCCCTGCTTGCCAGAAACTTCTTCCATCCATGTGAAAACATATTATGGAATCCTGTCTAATTTGGGGCAAATGACACTATTTGTTTTTTAATCCTCACCCAAGAATATGTTTTTATTGATTTTTAGAGAGTGATGAAGAGAGAGAGAAAGAGAGAGAGAGAGAGAGAGAGATAGAGAGAGAGAGAGAGAGAGAGAGATCAATTGGTTGCCTCCTGTATGTGTCAAGACCCCCAGGGATCAAACCCATACCTTAGGTGTGTGCCCTGACCAGCAATCAAACCCATAACCTTTTGGTGCACAGGACGATAACACTTCCACCAACTGGGCCACCCAGCCTAGGGTCTAGTTTAACCTTACTTGTCCTATGCAAATGTTTCTTTTCCTTTCTCATTTGTCATGTGAGAAAAGTTAAATTAGCCTGAACCTGAGGGAACAGACTCTCCCGATTCTGAGCGCCTCACTTCCTTCCCTCAGGCATGTATTCAGTTATTCAGTTCTGTTTCTCTATGTGATTTGTTTGGCAAGTCAAAAAGGAGATAACAAGACCGGGGGTGGGGAGACAGGTTTTTAAAGATAGAAGTACAAAAGCAGCTGCCACCTGAGGCCTGGAATTAGGATGGGAGACCCATTCTCTACAGCTCCATCTCACCATAATTGAAAGTTTAAAACTGAGTGGATTTGATTTGAATCAAGAGGCTGCAATTAAATTTATTTTTCTAAGAAACGCACTCTTCGTACATCATATAGCCTGCTCTTCACAGCTAACTTGGAGAAAAGAGTGCATTTCACCGTGAATCTCTCTCCCTTTATGGAGTATATTTCATTTTAATGTAAAGATTTTTGAGAGGCAGTGAGGTAAGATGGGAAAATGCATGAGGTTTTCAGACCTGAGTTCTGGCTTGTCTCCCTGACACTTTCCCACTGCTGTGACTTTGCCTAAGCCCCTTACCTTTCTGAGCCACAACGTCTCCTTCCACAAAACAGTACCTCTTGCCTCTCCCTGCCTAACCCACACGGGGCCACTGTGCCCAGCGAAGGGCAGGGGCTCAGGGAATATGAGCTGCTTGTAGGATTTGCAGGATGTGCTGCCTGTGAACAAGGTTCCCCTGCCCAGCAGCCAACATCCAACCTGATGTGGACAAGCTGGGGCGCTGGGCTAGTCTGGAATGTGGTCAGAACCACAGCCTTAGGCTCACCTGGAATGTGCTTCCTGCTGGCTGCGCCCCTGTGTGCAGGGGGAGGGTAAGTTGGCCTTAGCTTTCTGAAGAACAGCTTGGCATTCTTTTCTGAAATCAGTACACTTCTATGAATCTAGTCTGCTGCATGGCCTGCGCAAATGCAGACGTAATAAACACGGTTGTTATTCACCAGCACTGATCTCCAGGCTCCTGATTCTTGATATGTCGGAATTCATTTAATCCCCAGCCCTCTCTGATTGCCTCCATTTCACAGATGAGAAGACTGAGGCACAGAGAAGAAAAGTAACCTGCCCAGGGTCACGGAGTTGGTAGAGCTCTCTTAGTCCATCGGCTAGAACAAAATCCGTAACCCGAGTGGCCTACAGACAACTGACATGTAATTCTCACATTTCTGGAGGCTGCAAGTCCAATAGCCAGATGGCAGCTGGGTGGAGACGGGTGAGGGTCCTCTTCCTGGTGCAGAGTCAGCCATTTGCCCACTGTGCCCTCACCTGGTGAAAGGGGACAGGGGCTCTGTGGAGTCTCTTTTCTAAGGGCATGAATCTCATTTGTGAAAGCTCATGACCTAATCGCCTCCAAAAGGCCCTACTTCCAAATACTGTCACATTGGAGGTGAGGCTTCGACATGAAATCTGTGTGTGTGTGTGTGTGTGTGTGTGTGTGTGTGTGTGTTTCTGTAGAGTGTAGAGGGACACACAGTCAGTCTGCAGCAGTGGCCCAGCTGGGGTTGGAGTCCACCTGTGTAGTCCGGCTCCAGGCCTTACGTGCAACCTCTAACACAGGCGCAGATCCAAGTTTTGCAGAGCCTGAAGCTCATGTCATTTCAGAGAGCCTTCTTAACAATTCAAGATTACGAACACAAGTCAGGCATGGAAGTGAATCATTCTTCACAATGAGAATAGAAATTACACAATTTATACAGCTGACAAACACCACAAGCATCACCAAATTCAGAAAAGTAACATACTTTTAATTAATTTATAGCCTGATGCACTCACATAATGCTTTCGCCCCCTACATTTCATTTCTGACTGTATACTCTTTGATTGCGCTTTGTTCATCTGATGACAATTTTGGAATGTTCTTTGTAAAGAGAAGAGAGAGATAATTCAGTCTTTGCCATGGCATGGTAAACCGACAGTTGTATTTTATTATTCATAGTTTGGATGCATAAAACATGCTGCGTGGCTCAGACTTCCTGTGGGAAGTTCTACATGTGCCTTCCGATGGCAGAAATGTTGATAAATTCTGTTCTTCGAGATCCCATCAAAAAAGAGATAAACTGTACGATACTTTATAGTTGTAGGTGCTGTATTATCAAATACATTTCTGACAGACTTTGGTGAGAAGCAAAACCCTTCTCATACCTCTGATGGTTGGAAGAACTGTATGATACTTCACAGTTGTATATGCTACATTATCAAATAGGTTGCTGACAGACTGCCTGCCTTCCTAATTGCCCCTAACTGCTTCTGCCTGCCAGTCTGATCACCCCCCAACCACTCCCCTGCCATCTCTAGAACTTTCTGCAGACTGGCTCTTGGCTCCGTGCATTTCTGGCCATTGCTCTCTGTTCCTCACATAATTCTGTCATATTCTCCCCAAAATGTGTTTATGGAGACCTGACCTATGGCCTGCGCCTCTGTATGTTGACCCCCTGAGTTGGCATGGTGGGTTGAAAGAGTACTTCTGGCCTAAATCGGTTTGGCTCAGTGGATAGAGTGTCGGTCTACAGACTGAAGAGTCCTGGGTTTGATTCTGCTCAAGGGCATGTACCTTGGTTGCGGGCACATCCCAGTAGGGGTGTGCAGGAGGCAGCTGGTCGATGTTTCTCTCTCATCGATGTTTCTAGCTCTCTATCCCTCTCTCTTCCTCTCTGTAAAAGAATCAATAATTTTTATTTTTTTTAAAGAGGGGTAAAAAAAAAAAAAGAGTACTCCTGGATTCTATGACAGCAGCCACTTACTTACACCACGGCACCCAATCAGTGCAGCCCCCTGGGGTGTGGGTGGGTGGCTGGGTGGTGAAGAACCAGAAGTGTCCACTTCTTCCACGTGTGAATTTGCCTCACATAACTATGTAAGGAGGGGGCGCTCACAGCAGCTGGTTTTCAGTGGCACAAACTGGCAAGCCTAAGATAGCCATCAGCACAGGACTGGTTAGAATATGAGTGATCATAAAACAGATTCCTTTGGGGCTCTTCGGAAAAACAAACTCAATGTCTAGATGTTGTAAGGACACGCACCTTTGCCTCTTGGTGAAGAAGAAACACACATGTTTTATGCATCCAAACTATGAATAATAAAATACAACTGTCGGTTTACCATGCCATGGCAAAGACCTATAGATAGTAGGTCCTGCTTGTATATTTTCAAAAAATCGGTGTGTGTGTAAATGCAGACAAACTCTGGAGATGTATGCAAGAGGAGTGACTGCCTCTGGGGAGTTTGGACTGAGAACTGAGTAGGGAAATATGAATTATTTGACTCTGAGTATATGTTATTAACCCATGTACTCACTTGTAGATGACAGAACCCCTACTCAAAATACATTCTTTTTTTATTTTATTTATTTTTTGTTTAAAAAGGAAATGTATTAGTTCATATAACTGTCATGGCCAGAAACAGCAGCCAGAGGGACTAGAGGGTGGTGTCAGCTTCACCCAAAGCACATGGGCTAAGCACTGTGAGAGGAGGGAGGAGGGAGAAGGGAGGAGGCAGGAAGGGATAGAGGGGAGAGGGAGGAAGAGAAAGAGGGAGGAAGATAGAGAGGGAGAGGGGAGGAAGGGGAGGAGGGAGGAATTCCACCCAGAAAAACTGAGGCACTGGCAGCAAGAACAGCCCAGTACACATACATCTCATTTACAATTGTAAAGGGGGAGAGGATTTTAAAAAGAAGTCCTGTGGATTGTCAGAAGAAAATCTCAGAGCAAGTGATCTTTCGCATTCTTTTGCTAGTATAGCAAAATAGAAACTATTCAGGTCAACAATGGAACCTAGGGGAGAGAAAACAGTTTTCTGTTATTTCTTCAAAAGAACCTAAAGAGGCATTCATTTGCTGCGGGAATTAGGCTGACTGAAGTAACTAATGGCTGCTTTTCAGTTGAATTAAATATAATATATCCACATCCTGGGGAATATGCAGCCTTTAAAATGATGTAATAGATGAATTTTGATATGAAAAAATTCCCCACAGTTTCTTTTAGGGGGGTGGGGGAGAAGGCATGTTCTTTTCTAGTGCAGCTGTTTATCTGGCCTTTTCTTCATTCTCCTAAAATCTCCTTTCTCCCCCGTTCTGGCTGGACAGCCTGTTGATTCCCTTCCTTATTCTCAAATTACACTTTTCTTGTTGTTTTTTAAAGAGTAGATTTAAAAAAATGTTTTTATTGATTTTCAGAGAAAGAGGATGGGAGAGGGAGAGAGAGAGAAATGTCAAAGTGAGGAAGAAACATGGTTGGTTGCCTCTCGTACCCAACCCCCACTAAACAACCTAGGCATGTGCCCTGACTGGGAATTGAACCGGCGACCTTTCGGTGCATGGAGTACACTCAAACAACTAAGCTACACTGACCAGGTTACACCCTCGTTTTCATGGAGCGCATTCTTCAGTAACTACTACTTTTTCTTCTTCTTCTTCTTCTTCTTCTTCTTCTTCTTCTTCTTCTTCTTCTTCTTCTAAAATATATTTTATTGATTTTTTACAGAGAGGAATACAGAGTTAGAAACATTGATGAGAAACATTGACCAGTTGCCTCTTGAAAACCCCGACTGGGGATGTGCCCGCAACCAAGGTACATGCCCTTGACTGGAATTGAACCTGGGACCTTTCAGTCTGCAGACCAATGCTCTATCCACTGAGCCAAACCGGTTTCAGCTTCAGTAACTTCTTTAGAAAGGTATAAGGGAGATAAATTGAAGACTGCATTTCTGTAATGTCATATTGGTTGATAGTTTGGTGGGCCATCGAATCCAAGTCGGAAATCATTTTTCTTCTGAGTTTCAAAAGCACTGTTCTGTGATGCCGGCTATTTCTCCTTGGCACCTTTCTGATCTTTATTCCTGGTGATCTGAGGGCTTGGAGTGACAGGCTTTGATGCGAGAACGCCTCCCTTCACTGGGCCAGGCCCCTTCCATCTGGCAGCTTACTTCCCGCGGTTCTAGGAAATGTTCTCCTACTGCTTCTTTGATGTTCCCTCCCCTCCACTTTCTGTCTTGATTATTGGATATTGGATCTCTAGGCAGATCCCATCATTTCTCTCATTTTCCATCTCTGATCTTATGTTCGCATCTCTGTAGCTTCCCTCTGAACTGAACCTTCTCATCTGCCCACTGTATTTTTATTTCTGTCGTCACATTTTTAACTTTCAATGTTCTTCCAGTTCTTCTCTTCTTACAAGCTCCTGTCCTTGTTTTACTGTTGCAGTATCTTCTCTTATGATGGTTACTGATGGTAAATGGGGGGGAGGGGAAGGGGGAAGAGATTATTATTTTGCCTCCTGCTTTGAATTACCTCAGCGTGAACCCATCTCCCTTTCTACATTTCCTCCCTCCTCGGTCTCTCAGCCCCCGATTTGTCCCCTCTATCTTTGTTTCTTTGGGGTTGTTGTTTTAGCCTCTCTCTCCCAGAGCTCTGTCCCTTAACATCTGATGGACGTTAAGAGGGAGGCTCTGAACAGGTGACCCAAGTTCTGCTTGTCAGTGTGGCCTGCTGGGACTTCCCTATGGGCAGGTTGGGGAGCCCCTGGCTGTTTCACCTGGGACCCCTAATTGCTCCTATTCTGAAGCCACTTTTCCGGGCTTAGAACCCTTGAGGCTCCTGCCTGGGGGGAGGTGGGTTAAGTCTGACAGTCACCTTTATGGGATGTAGGGACAGCGTGTTGAGGCAATGCCTCTTCAGAATGTACATCCTGTGTTTTACCCTCAGCCCTTCCCATGTCTGCAAGCTGCCTCCCTGGGAAGTGAATCTCTGCCAGCTGCAGAAAGGGCAACTGCTAGACTTTGAGGGTTGAGGTTAGAGACCTGGGCATCAAAAGGCTCCCTTTTAAAGATCAACTATATTTAACTGGACATTGCAAATTACACTTTAATTTAAAAAAAACATACGCATTAATTTAATGAAGAAGGGCAATCACACTCCACTTACATCAGACCTCACCTCATTAGGACAGAATGATTCTACAAGCACACACGCCCTGACCTGCACACTACATGCCTGCTCACCAAGAACATGCCCAGTAGGCAGAGAGCCACGGCCATCTCCTTGAATGTGGGGCTCTAATGAACAATGAAGACAGACTCCCTGAGGACCTCATGTCCCCAACACCATCAAAGTGGCCCCATGTACCACCACGATGACAACTTCCCACTCTGAAGCCATTATGGCAGCTGAAGGCTCCGTGGGTGACCTTCTGTGAACTATAGTTTACCTAATAAACCTGTTTTCTGGTCCCATTCATTCAGCAATTCCTAGGTGCCAGGCCCTGTGCCAGGTGCTGTAATACATCATGCCCCACCTGTATCAACACATTGGTGCCCTGCGCAACCCAAGGGCTGGCATGGACATGGACGCTGTAGCCCGCAGCGACGGTGGCCTCCTGGGGTTGTGCCGTGCACAGCCTGAGCACCAATACACCTGGGCTCTGATCAAAACCCTCCCATCAACTCCACAGGGATGGGACTGCTCACATCCTTCGACAGATGATGAAATTGTGGCTCAGAGAGGCTAAGTAATTTGCTGAAGTCCTTACAGCTTGCAAGTGTTGGAGCGGAGATTCCAGTCCCCAGACTGCCTGATTCGGAAGCCAGTGCTCTTATCAGGTTGTCACTTCCACTGGGGCAGGAAGGCAGGGAGTGCAGGGAGGGGTGGCATAAAATGGAGGTCCTGGGCACTACCACCACACCAGCTGTTCTCCACAGGTGCCACTCTGCCCCAAAGCTGCCGCCTGGTTTGGATCTTGGGTGGGTAGTGGGTGGAGGATTTACCATGGTAGGGAAGTCCTTTGAATGTCTTTGTGTTTTTAAACTCAGGTTCCATGATGAGCATTCTGCTCGGAGTGTGGCTTTTCTTGGAGACGCCTGAGGCTACAGCTGGCATAGGTTTACCCAGTGCGTTCACTCCCCTCTGCAGCCTACTGGGAGGGAGTCTGTGTCTTGAAGGAGTGAATCCCTTCAAGAAGGCTAAGACGGTACAGTCTGAGGTGTCAAGAGACTCAGGGAGGAGAGATAGAGAGTGACACTTTGGACCTTGCATCGTGTCTAGCAAGAAACTGCAGTGCAACTGTGGCTGGGAGGGACAGAGTGATCAGGGAGACCCTCATGGGGAAGGGGACGTTTGTGTAAAGACCCAAAGGATAGGAAGGAGCAAGCCATGTTATCTAGGGGTGGGAGGAAGTATGGCTGGCAGAGGAAACAACTAGTGCAAAGGCCCTGGGGTAGGGTGGGAGGTGTCATCCATCTTTGAGGAATATTGAGGAAACCAGCAGGATTAGAAGAGAGGTCACATGGGAGAGAATAGTGAATGTCATGCTTCTTTTAATGATGGAGTGAAAATGTGTATATTATCATTGCTGTACCTCTGACAAAGCACTCTCACCATGTCCCACTGTACCCCCCATTCCTGGCATCTTTCACTAGAGATTGGAGGCTGGGCTTAGTCCCTACAGAAGGAAGGCGGGGACCTCTAGATGTCCGATGTCCCCCTGAGCTGAAGGAGGCTGAGGGCTGGTGGGTGGGGAGGAGGTCAGTGGGGAGCAGGACAATGTCCACCCTCTCGTTGCAATGGTGCTGTCCTCGGGTGACTTGGCCACCAGCCGAGAGCAGCCCTAGAAGTCCCTGCACCATCACACCCAGCGCTGGCCTCTCCCTTCTCCGTTGGAGCCAGAAGAGAAGCTCTGCATAATTCTTGAGACCGAATATTTAGCTAACCTGCCCAGGCCTAAGTGATATTTTATGAGGAATTAATCTAATGGCTGGTCATCTTTCACCCCCTGACAGTGGTTAATGTGTCCCGGGGAGACCTCACTGCCGAGCCAGCCTCCTCGTTCTTGGCAGGGCCTGGGCCTGGGCTGGAGATGTGGCCAATGTCTTGCTTTGGCTCCAGAAGCAAGCCAAGTGCAGGGGTTTGGGAGATCTTAAGGAAATCATATACAGAGAGCAAAACAAATTGATTTTTTTTTTTTTAAAGGAAACTGCTTTTTTCCTCTCCTGTCTAGTTTCCTTTCATGATTATGACTCTGTGAGTTAGTTACAGGCAATCAGCTCATTATTTTCCACCTATTAATCAATAAATATTAAACATTTGGATGGCTGGTAGCGAACACACTGCAGAGGCGTAGGAGAGAGGCTAGTTGATGTCACTCAGGTGTTCTGTGCCCACTCCCGTCTCTTTCCCAGCTTCCTTGTTCCTGGTCTTTTTTAGTGTCTCCACCACCACCCACTACTGTCCGAGGGGGACCAGAAGCCTGGTCTGTCATCATGGAACCTGCACTGCTTGCCCACAGAACCAGAAAGCACATCCGACGGCGAAGCAGCTGTGACACATTGTGCTCCAACCAAAGGTCGCTAATCTCCCATGTACCTCCCCACCCGGGATCCATGAACCTGATGCAGAGTTCTGAAACGGCCTGATGAAATGTCAGCTCAGGGAGCCCTGGCCGAGTTGAGACATCAGAGGCGGCGCACAGACTGCAGTCTTTTTCCTGCAGGCCCCTGACCGAGAGGCCGAGCCCTTCACCACTGACCAGGAGTCAATGTTTCCACGCATGAAGCCGAAGTGCTGCTGGCAGCTCTGCCCGCTGGAAACTTGCCTCCAGCAATATCTCGGGGGCCGCCTCCAAGGGGGGGCTGTAAGGTGGCAGCAGCCCATTTCTGACTAGAGTCAACACTGTATCATTGCTTCCAGGGCAGGTACAAGTCCTGCCGGGTGACACCGAGGGAGGCCAGCTCCTCTCCAGCATGTCCAGGCAGCAGCACAGCATCTCGGTCACATAGCTGCATGACCCAGCAGATCCAACAGTGCCAGAGGACTCCTGGGCAGATAACGCTGCCGGGGTTTTAACAGCCTTCGGTAAGAGCTGCAGCTCAGGCTCCAAGCACTCTGCAGAGAGGCCGCGCCTTGCTTCTGGACTCTGTTGAAGACTGCATGCGTGACCACTGGTTACCAAGTGACTACGTAACCGCGAGTGTCCGTTATGGTCTGAATATGATCCCATCCGATGAGTCACAAGTTGGGTGGCTACTGAAGTAGCCCACTGAATGATGAAAGCAACACTTTCAGGATGTGGCTGACCAAATCCAGATGGCACAAGTAAGTGATATAAACAGGTGGTCTGGACTCCCACGCCACCCCCCTCTCTTGCATCAATACATCTGTCAACGGAGGAACCATAGAGAGGATCTACTGTTTTCCTCACCATGTAAAGCAGAGCTGCTTTTGAGTCCCTATTGTTAGGGAAATAGAGATAAATAATTCACCATATCAAGAGCCACACCTCGAGGGTCAGAGATACCACAGCTGGCCTAGCAGCTGGGCTGCAAATGGGGCTGCCACCTGATGGAGTTTACAGCCTCCCGCCACCACTCCTGACCATGCTGGCACCATGACCTTGAACTTCTTAACTTCAAGAACCATGAAAAATACATTTCTGTTGTTTAAGCTACCCAGTCTTTAGTACTTGGTTAAAGCAGTGTGAACTGACTAAGACGTTGCATAACAAATTACTCAAAATTTATAAGATTAAAATGACACGCATCTACTATATCATAGTTCTGTAGGCCAAAGGTCCAAGTAGCTAAACTCATGGTGTTGGCCAAACTGGGCTTTTATCTGGAGAGTCTGGAGATAACCCATCATCCAAGACCCTTCAAGCTATTGGCTAAAATGAGTTCCCTGTAGATATGAGCCTGAAGTTCCCACTTCCTTGCTGGCTGTTGTAGAATCCTCCTCATTATTTCAGTCTCCCATTTCCTTGTCTGATATTGGCTGGAGACCACTCTGCTTTTAATGGGTTTGTATGATTGAATAGGTCTATTTAGATAAGTAGGTCTCCCATTTGGATAAGTTGGTCCCATCATTATGGGAGTAATAGCTTATCTTATTGACAGATTCCATCCACACTCAAAGGAGAATGGATCACAAGGATCTGTGTCATTGGGTCCTTCTTAGAATTTTGCCTCTACTACCAGGCTAAGAATTTTGGGTTTTGTTTTGGTCAAGGAGAATCACTGGAGTTTTTGTAGAAGGATGCCCCTTGCTGAATTGTGGGATTTAAAAAGGTTACTGGGCATTAGCGTACAGTTGGGACTGAGATGAGGAAAGAGTGAGGATGAAGAGGCCAAAAGAATAGAATCAGGCTAATGATGGCTCAGAGTAGGGTAGGCTCGGGGGAAGCTGAGAGAAGACAGGCTTAACAGGGCCTGGTGATTCATTTTGTAGGACATTCAACCTTTAGGAACACTCTCACATCTGTTATTTCATCTGATCCTCATGATGCACCCGTGAGGGAGAAGGCATTCTTCTCTTCATGTGACAAATGAATTAACTGGAAAGTCCCCAAACATCTCTGTGCTTCAAAGGTCCGGATCAGTGGTCCTGGTCACCTGTCTAAACTCCACTCTTCCTGGAGGTCAGGAAAAGGAAATTGTGCAGAATAGACTTACGGTTTTATTATCATGTGCCACCCATGTTCCCGTCATCTACCCTTGCTTGTGCCCAGGAGCAGTTCCTCCCAAAGTGAGACATCTGCTTGAATCTGAGGGACAGGCTGAGGATAGGAGGAATCCCCTTCATACTCCAAAACCCCCAGCATTCTTAGCGAGGCTGTGAGGAGGGGAGTAGGAAGGGGAGGGAAGAGAGAGGGCAATAGAAGAAAGATTTTCCTCATCCTTGTTAGATGGAAAGGAGTTGGAGAAGAGAAAAACAGTTTATTTTTACATCATTACTTTAAAAAGGAAATAAATGAAAAGGGAAAGAGAAGGTGGAGGGAATATGGAAAGAGGATGAAATGACATCTATTCTACTATATCTAGTAAGCCAATGATGCCTATACATTGTGATATAGTCTAGAAGAAAAAGGAAGCATTACAGAGCAACAAAAAAGGGGGAAAAGTCACTCCTAATCCCACTAGCTAAAAATAACTTCATTTAATATTTTGGAGCCGAGTTTCCAAGTTTTGTATGTGTGCCTTGTAACAGATACCTACTGTTCTAGAAATCTGCTTTGTGGTTGATCAATACTTATGACAGCTGTCGGGAATGGGGCTCTGGGGCCAGCTGGAATGAACACCTCTCCAAACAGATGCCGAAAGGCTATTCCTCTCTCACTCTCCCCATGACCAGTGGACGGGCATCAGGCAAGTCCTGTCTTACCCTCTTTCCAGGAAAGTGTCCAGTGAGCCAACCCTCAGTTGCCTATTCTCCAGAAACAAATCACTCTAGAAAAAAGAAAAAAAAAATTCACTCAATTAAGAATTTCAGTCCAGTAATCTCAGCCCTCAGATGCTCTCTCTTTCTGAATAGTAGAAAAGCAGAAAGGAGAATCTTAAATGGCACGTATTGATTGGCTTGGCTCACTAGAGAGCACTTTTTCCAGCTTTTCAAATTACAATTTATTCAATAGTAAAAAAGTAACTCAATTTGAGACAGAGCTCTGACACCCCTTAGGAATTGCATTCTCTCTACTTAAGTTATATCATCATCATTGTTCACTCATCACTCTCTGGAAGCCACTGGGCAAAGCACAATTCTTGGAACCTAGGAGTCCATCAATAAAGGTTGTTGAATTAATGAGACTATCACTGGCAGGGAAGTTCGAATTCCACAGACTTGGGAAAGTCAAGGTGGCATGAAGTACATGGAACTTGCAAGGCTTAGCCCCTTTGCTCAATACTGGGAGATTACGGGGTCTAAGAGCAGCCTGATTTAGATTCAAATCCTGCCACTTTTTATCTCTGAATATTTCATGTCTCTGAGCCTTAGTTTCTTCATTAATAATGGCACGGCCATCTCTCCAGCATGTTTGTCGAGAGTATCCAATTAGATGCTCCCCATCAAATGCATCTATAGGACCAGAGCTAAGATGGTGTCAAATACCCTTGGAGAGTGGCACCTCTGGATCCTGTTTTTCGAGAGACTAGGGTTTGATTTTCCAAGAGGCAGCTCTTTTTTGAGTCCACTAAAATTTGTGAATTTAATAGGATAAAAAAAAAGTTTTTCTTGCCTTCCCACTTCCTCCTCCTTGCTTGCAATTCCAGAAGCTGCCACTAAGAGCTATGGGTCAACTCAGAATCGCAGTGACCCACACTGGGCCCTGGGTTGGAAGAGAGCAGGACTGTTGTCTGTATTCCTTCCCCCATTTTTCTGTCTTTAAATTATCTGAATTCCTTTACACACCATGAAAGGATCCATTTGCATATTAGTTTCTCAATGACCTCACTATCAAAGGGGTGGGGTGCATTGTTGCTTGGAGCTGTCAGTTGCAGGTTAGAAAGACCATAAATAAGGGAAACTTTTGCAAGTTTCTGGACTTTTGCATTTGGGAGCAGGGGATGAGAACTTGGGAGAGATTTTCTGCTAAATGTTTTGGGATGCTTAATGAGCTTAGATGAGTAGTAACTCTTAGGTCAAATGTATTGGAATGAAGAACAAAGGTTCTAGTGACATGAAAAAGTTTGTTGTGGTTTTTTTTCTTTTTTTTCTTTTCTTACTAGCATGGGACTTTCTTTAATTTTAAACCTTCCTTCATTCCATTCATGTCATTCCACTCTATTTCATTTCTTTCCTTTATTCATTCTTTCTATTTCATTTTCTTTATTGCAAATATTTATTGGTTGCTATTCTGGGTGTAGCATTGCTATACTTAGGTCCTGGGGATATATCTTGGAACAAAACAAATTAAGTCTTTGCCTCAAGGAGTTGATACTACAGTAGGGAAATAGACAACTGAATGATAAACAAATAGAAGACAATGGTAGGTAGGAATAAATATTTCAAAGAAAAATAAAGCAAAGTAAGAAACAAGACCATTATGGAGGTAGTGTTTGGGCAAAGTAACAGAGTACGAAGGCAGAGTCAGCCTTCGAAGAGATCTAAAGGAGAGTTCTGGGCAAAGGAGGTGGAAAGTGCAAAGGCCTAAAGGCAGGATCATGCTCTGTGGATCAGAGGATCTAGGAGGCCAGTGTGACCACTGCGCAGTGAGCAAAGGGAAGAGCGAAGGGAGACCACGTTGAGACTTGGCATTTTCGGTCACACCTTAGAGCATATAGTAGTGATGTAGGATTCTATTCTAAGTTTGTTGGGAAATCATTAAAAGGGGTTCTGGATATTGTGACAAGATCTTAAAAGAAAATCCTAAGATTTTGGAGCCAAACCAGTCCAAGAAGGAGCAAAAAGAAGAGGATTCTGGAAGAAATATGAACCTAATTGGACTGTAGAGCCAGAACACTTGGGTTTAAATCTGAGATCTAATTATTACTATGTGGCTAAGGGCAAGTTATTTAAATTTTCTATCTTTTTCTTCACTTACAAAATGAAGAGGATAATATCTACTTCATGGGGCTGTTGTGAGAAGTAAGTGAAGTTTTATATAAAGCTCTTAGTATAGATTTGGCCTGTAGTAAATGGTCAATAAAGATTATGCATTATTAGTGGTCGCAAAGTAAGAAGCATGTATTCTTGCTCATGAATCTACATGTCAGTCTTTTTTTTTTTTTTTTTTTCCAAGCAGGACCTAAAGAGATTAACTCTTTCCAAGGCACCTATGAAATAAGCAAACAATGGAAGCACACACACAAAGCTCACACATCTTTGCACAGATCACAGGAGCTCACAGGTATGGACCAGGACTGGCGGGGAGACTGGAGTTCTAGTTGAGCTGTGTGATTTAGGGCAAATTCCTTCCCTCACTTTGCCTTAGTTTCCTCAGATATAAGGAAAGGAGTTGGATCAGACTCTCTTGATTGTTTCCTCCATGTATGAATTATCTTGAATATATGTAGCACTACCTACCTACCTGTGGCTTACACAAATAGGGGCTATTTGTCTGATTCAAATCCAGAGTTGAAGAGTCCAGGATTGATGTGGCAGCTCACGGATACTATAAGAGACAGACCCTGTTCTTCTCTCTGCTCTGCCACCCTTAGAGTGCTGGCTTGCTGTGTTGTGGTCTCAAGGTGGTCACTACCTTGCTGTGTTGCAGTCCCAAGATGGTCCCTCCAAGCATCACATCTTTGTTCTAAGCAGATAACAGGAAAGGGCAGAAACAGAACAAAGGTCTACACCAGTAAAGTCTGTGACTGTTTATAAGGGAAGCAGGAGCAGCCCTGAGAGCCCCATCCTGGTTTATGTTCATGTCTTATTAGCCAGAAAGGTTCCCAATGGCTACCAGACTGGAAGGAGGCTGGGCCTTCAGAATTGGAGTCGGGTTAGCCACTCACAGTGTGGGCTACAAACACCAACTACATATTCATATAGTCCTGAGGGAACTCCTTCACACACAGGGGACGCTCTTGACATTTAATCAGCTGTCTCCGTGCGGCCTGCAAGAGGGTCGTCCCTCTGGTAACATCTCCCATGTCATGCCCTGGGACCACACATTACAAAAAGACAAGGACACTGTTTGCTTGATCTCCCATGGATCTTCAGGGCCTAGCTCGGGGCCTGGTACATTACAGCTGCATGACAAACATTTATGAATGAACAAACTGCCCATCAAAGTGTATGGGTTTCAGTGGACGGAGGCACTCTGGGAATGAGAGATCTGGGTAATTGGATTTTCTGGCAGCCGGAGGCTGAAGCAGAAAAGCTTATGATTCAAATTAATTCCAGCAACACTGAGTGCCTTCCACATCCAAGGTTTCAGTGGGGGGGGGGGGGGGGGGGGGGGGATACCGTGTTGTTGAAGAGTCCAGGACTGATGTGGCAGCTCCCAGATACTCTAAGAAATAAACCTTTTTCTTTTCTTGAGTGACCCCGACTATATGCACACCTTGTCTTATTGCACTGTGCTTTACTGTGCTTCACAGATGCTGAGTTTTTTTTTTGTTTTTTTTTTTTTGTTTTTTACAAATTGCAGCCAAGATCCTCCTCTAACAAAGAGATTACAACTTACCTGGAACCGAATCTGTGGCTTCTCTGAGGTATGTCTGTATGGTCGCAGCCTTGGCAGGAAAGATGGCACAATCAGGCTAATTCAGGAGACCTTAAGGCGGGGTCATGTATAAAGGTGTGGCCAGGCTAAGGGAAACCAGCAAGGAATGGTGGGGTCCCCTGTAGCTAGCAAGTCTGGGGAGCTGACAGAGGAAGGTGAGGAAATGGGTCCCAGAAGGAAAACACAGAGCTGAAGCTGTAAAAGTGGACTTTCTGGAAGTTGCTGTGGTCTTCCACAGGGGAGCCTTGCTACCACCCTCAGCCACAGGCTGGGGCCCCGGCACAGAGGGAGCTGGGACAGAAGCACTCTGCCCGCTCCTCTCACCTGCTCACCTGCTGTGCATCTCATTTGCTGAAGCCACAGTCCTAGGACCAGAGGAGGCCCCACAGGTGCAGTCCATTGAGATCAAACTCTAGGGCACAAAGCAGAGAGGAGACAGTGGAGTGAGGATCTGGGGAGCAGGAGCGGGAGAATAGCTGGCACCATGTATATCTGTGCATTCTCATGCTTACTCTTTGAGGTGGATATTATTGTAAATAGTAGCCCAGAAGCCCAGAGTAGTTCAGCCATTTGTCTAGGTTTACACAGCTCGTCAGTGGCCAAGCCTGGACTAGAGCTCAGATCATCTGATTCCATTCCAGGGCTTTTCCTGGTTCCAGGCCACCTCCCATCGCCCACGCTAGCCTACCAGGGACAGAGCCTGCTCATTCCTCTGGCTAAGTGTCTCCCAAACTTCTCTCATGATGAGAATCACCTGGTGGAGTTGTTAAAACACAGATTCCTGAATCCCAACTAAGAAGGGCTAAACTAGGATTTTTGAGAACATATAGGTAAAATTGCATACCTAACTTAGTGCTCTGTATATAAAATCTGTCTTAGAGCACTAGTTAAGTATACAATTTTACCTATATGTTCCCAAAAATCCTAGTTTAGCCCTTCTTAGTTGGGATTCAGGAATCTGTGTTTTAACAACTCCACCAGGTGATTCTCATCATGAGAGAAGTTTGGGAAACACTGCTCTGGCTTCTTGATTCTTCTTGAGAGCAATGAGACCAGGTGGGAAAGAACTGTCTTGCTGGGCAGGAGAATGAATTCTGCAAAGTGAAGGGGTTGGACTCTGGATGCCAAGGATGAGGTGTTCTGTTTAAGCTTTCTTATAGCGGAGCGAGAACTGAGCCAGCAATCAGCTAGGCTGGGTTCTAGGTGGGCTCCCACTAATGATAGGCATTATTCATTGAGCCTCCGGTATATGTCGAGCACTGTGCTTCACATACGTTATTGTTAACTTTCAAAGGAACTTACCATTATTGCATTTTTACTGGCCCCAGATCAGAAGCACAGAGGGGTTAAACTCCTTGTTAAAGGCAGGGATAGGATTCAAAATCAAGACTGTCTGGCTACCGAGGCAAAGGTCCTTCCTTTACTCTTTGGTTGCCTTTTGGAGGCTGCAAGCTGGTTTTGACCCACTTAGACCACAAGAATTTTGTAAAAAAAAAAAAAAAAAAAAAAAAAAAGAAAGAAAGAAAGAAAGAAATCAGTGGCCAACATCTTAAAATTGTGCATTTTCACATAAAAACCTGAATTTATGACTTCTTTTGAAAAACTGGGAGACTGGAAACCATAGGCCCACATTCTTGACTAAAGCTGAGTGACAGCAGCCTTCTTTAAGTGGGGGATTTGCTTTCATTTTTGCCCCCGTCCTCTCTATTCCCTACTGACCTAACACTGAGCCTGAGACTCAGTTGCCATTTCTTATTTGCTGTTATCACTGGTTCTGTCACTCAGACCATTTCACTTATTTATGTTGCCTGCTTGCCTCGGGTAGGGATTTGTATCTCTAACATGCCCATTTCATTGATGGTTCAAGATGTTCTATTAGGGTGAGAGAAGCAAACATTGGACCTTCTCTTCATATGAATGACCTCATTCATTTTTAATGTTTCTTTTCATGAATTATGATATACTTAATATAATAATACGATAGCCATACTTATCTATACTAATAAAAGGGTAATATTCTAATTAGACTGGGAGAACTTCCAGGAGACCTTCCAGACAAAGCCATGGTGGTGGGCGGAGGGAGAGGCAGTTAAGGACAATCAGGCCAGGAGGAGAGGGTAATTGGGGGCGATCAGGCCAGCAGGAAGAGCAGTTGGGGATGAGCAGGCCAGCAGGGGAGGCAGTTGGGGGCGAGAGGGCTGGGGGGGGGCAATTGGGGGTGAGCAGGTCAACAGGCAGAGTGGTTAGAGGCAATCAAGCAAGCAGGCAGGTGAGCAGTTAGGAGCCACTAGTCCTGGATTGCGAGAGGGATGACCCACAGGGATAGGGCCTACCAGGGGTCCTCAAACTTTTTAAAGTGGGGGCCAGATCACGGTCCCTCAGAGAGCTGGAGGGCCGGACTATATGAACTACTAATTCCTACTGTAACACCTCGGCTGCGCTCACTGCCCAAAAAACCTGGCGGGCCGGATCAGACTCCTCTGCGGGCCGCATGTGGCCCGCAGGCCGTAGTTTGAAGACCCCTGGAAACTGTCAGTCAGACATCCCCTGAGGGGTCTCAGATTGGAGAATGTGCAGGCCAGTCTGAGGGACACCCCTTCCGTGCATGAATTTCATGCACCGGGCCACTAGTATTTCATAATTAAATTATGCATATACATTGGGAGTATTTGCTCAGTTCTGTCACTCAGACCATTTCACTTATTTATGTTGCCTGCTTGCCATTTTTTATGTTGCCATTTTTTTCTGATAGGGCTCTGAGAGAAAAGTTTGAGGATCACTGTTCTTAATCATTCACTACTTGAGCTACGTGAGTGTGAAAATTTCTTTGACTTCCTAGGCATACACTTTTATTCATCTGGAAAATATTGATACTGTCTACCTTGAAAGGTTGTTCCAAAATTCTAAACACCCAGAAACCTGTAAAGAGCTAAGCAATAAAAGCAGAAAGCCATCTGGAAGGAGTCCCTCTGCACAGCCAGCCATGTGGCTGCCGCTCCCAGCACGCTAATGCTGACCTGGAAGGGAGATTGGAAGGCTCCCTGTGGGGTGTTGAGCCATAAAGCCCGGGCTACGGCTGACCTGGTACAACCCCCTGCACAGCAACAAGGATTGATTTTCAGGTTCATTAGCGTTGTTGATGTGCTCCTGGGGAAGACAACAGCTCTGCTCTCATTAAAGAGAAGCAGCGCCCCATTTCTGCTCACCTGCCCCTCACCTCCAGCCTCCGTCAGACATCCTCGGGAGCACTTTCCTCATCTCCCTCAGCCCCACCTGCCCTCTTTGTCCTTGGGTTCAGTCTGGCTTGGGAAGAGTCGAGATTTAAAGGGGGACTCGGACACTCAGGTGAGGTGTCAGCAGAGTGCTGGCCCTCATGTGCTCATGACCAAGCTCCCTCCCACCTAAAGGGAAGAGATGACCTTGAGATCAGGCACTTCATAGGTTCTCAAGGGCAGCTCAGGCTGATGATGGGGGCACAGGCCTCCTGGAGGTGGGCCCTTTTGTGGGCTCAGCAGACCCTGAAGGTGGACTGAGTCTTGCGGACAGGATGCTCCAGGTGCTCACTTTTTTCCTTCCCATCCCCAAGGAGGAATGCAGAATTGTTCAAATCCCTGAGGCACAGAGAGGTACATGTTAGCCAAGATCACAGCCTTCTGAGGAGTGGAGCCAGGATGGCTAAAGGTTCTGCTTTGCCCAGGACTAAGAGGTTTCCTGGGACATGGGACCTACAGCGTGAAAACTGGGGCAGTTCAGGACAAACGAGCAAGGCTTGCCATGCCAGATGGAGCCAGAATTCAGACTCTTACAATCTGTCTACAAAGCCCAAGGGCTAAACCGCTTGCCTACCTGGTGAGGTAGTGCCTGGTGAGGACAGTGAGAACCAGGGTTGATGGTGGATAGAGGGGGAGGAAAGCTGTGCAGTATGACAGGCAGTGAACACCTGGAGGAGGAAAGAGAAAGAGCCTCAAGGACAGGGACACGTTCCCTGTGCCTGCTCTCTGGGGCAGGAGAGAGTACAGCACAGAGGGGACTCCACATCCACCCTGTTTGCCAGGTGAGATTCCGGTAGGAAGAGCCCAGACCTGTGCAGATCCTAAGCGCTGTTTATGAAGCATCTTTACTTTCTAAAACATATATATTTTTAAATTGATTTCAGAGAGGAAGGGAGAAGGAATCATTGATGGGCTGCCTCCTGCACTCCCCACACTGGGGATCGAGCCTGCAATCTGAGCATGTGCCCTGACTGGGAATCAAACCGTGACCTCCTGGTTTATATTGGTTGACACTCAACCACTGAGCCACACCAGCCAGGTGCATATTTACATTTTTAATTTCAGTCCAAACGCTGTGAATAGGTTTTCACAGATGTGGAAACCAGAGCTTTGAGAGGCCTAGGAATCTGCCCAGTGCCTGCCTTAGTCTGGCTAAAACAAAATACCACATTTAGACCACAGTGCCCCCTACTAGCTGAAAGTGATAGAGTCTGCTCTTGACCTCAGGGGAGAGAGGTAGAAACATCAATGATGAGAGAATCTGCACGCCCCCTACTGGGGGTCAGAGCCTACAACCCAGGCATGTGCCCTGCCTGGGAATCAAACTCTAGCCTCCTGGTTCATAGGTAAACACCCAACCACTGAGCCACGCCAGCTGGGCTCAGTGCCAATACTTTTAACCATTAGACCACACTGTTTCTCCAGGAGAACTTTCTTAAAACATCAAATCATTTCACGTTATCATTTTAACTAGAAGCTGGCAGGGGTAGGAAGTAGGTGGGTGAAAACTTTGTTAAATCCTTTTGACTATTCTTGTCTTTCCATGATTGGTTGGCTGGGCTTAAGGCAGGGAGAGTGAGCAAAACCTGTGTCTCATATTTCCTACTTATTAACACCTCGTCAGAGAGAAGGTCAAAGCTATTCAGTCCAGTGAGGTCTTGAAGATGTCTGTGGATTTCAACTGACCACCAGAAACCTGGTCTCCACCTGCCCCAACAAACCCGGACTGTCCTTGACTGAATTTAGCCCAGAAGGTTCAGGAGGCAGGAGGCTGCCTGAGTCTTTTGGGGGTGCAGTGGAGGTGGTAGCGAGGGGAGGTGTTACCACACATGTGCACACTCTGGGTTTATCACTGTCACTGATTGTAAAAAAAAAAAAAAAAAAAAAAAAAAAAAAAAAAAAAAAAAAGTTAAGCATTGCAATCCTGCCTAAGGGCAAGCACCGAAGTGTTATTTAAAATACAGGAGAGAGACAGATAGGCATTTAAGTCGTTTTGACATGTATGAGGCCGCACTGACTATAAAATAGTACCTCCTTGGGAGATACATTCCAAAGAGGTTTTTTTTTTTTTTTTTTTCCCCTAGGCCCTGAAAATGCACGTAGCTGCAATCTCCTCAGAACCCAAGCAGCGCAGAGTTGTACTAATCATGATGTTGTCTGTAAAGTTCTTTTTAAAATCCATAATGTCTCCCCACTCCCTTCTCTCAAAAATCACCTTTTCACTGTAGCATTCCTGGAATCACTTTTTAAAAAATTGGTTAACATTTCTCCCCTCTTCTCCAAGGTCTGACAGCATGTCCCTTTCTGCTCGTTTTTACAGCCATCCTGGCTTCTAGTGGGAATCCTAGAATCTGCCCTGCTACCTCCTGTGCCCTTGGGAGGTTTGTGTGCAGTTGGTGATGGTAGCGATGGTGAATGTAGTGAGGCCCAGGCTATCTGGAGGCAAATCCCATGCCCAACTTCATAGTTGTGCGAACTTGGGCAAGCTGGTCTCTCTCTGCTTGTTTGCTCATTTGGAAAAATAATAGTACCTCGTTCTTTGGGTTGTTACGATGGTTTAAAAAAACAGTTTGGGCTGAAGCCAGTTTGGCTCAGTGGATAGAGCATCGGCCTGAAGACTGAAGGGTCCTGGGTTTGATTCCGGTCAGGGGCATGTACCTTGGATGCGGGCACATTCCTCGGTGGGGGGTGTGCAGGAGGCAACTGATCGATGTTTCTCTCTCATCGATGTTTCTAACTCTATCCCTCTCTCTTCCTCTGTAAAAAATCAAGAAAATATATTTTTTTAAAAACAAAACCAAAAAAAACAGTTTGGTCTTCTCTATTGGGCAGACATGGCTTATTGATCGGGAGGATTTGCCCCTTCCTGCCATCTCATCAAAAAGCAGAACATAGAATAGGGCTTTGTGAGGTGAAGGAATGTGCAACTTAATGAAAAGCATGCATTCCATAATTCAAGGAAATTACAGTATTATTACTTTCCAGCATAGCAACAAGATATAAATAGATACTAATAAGCAAAAGTAGGTTAATTGCTGCAACAGTCTGATTCATTAATAGGGTTGCGTTATATAAATGTTTGCACATGTAAAACGCCTTTAATACATACGTGGATTTTAATTGCTGCATTGGCCCGGAAAATTACCGGCTCAGCCGCTAGCTGTGTGATCTCAGACGACTCCCTTCACCTTTCTGAGCCTCGATTTTATTGGCTATAAAATGAGACTAATTCTTTCTTTCTTGTCCTAAAGGACCAGGTGAGGTAATGAATGAGAGGACTTTGAAGACTGGAAATCATGACACTTTCCTTAGGTATTTAATAATTACTGTAACTAATAATCATCTGAAAAATATATACAAGGAAGACAGACTCATTGTTTGAAATGCCAACTTTAAAAGTGATCCAGAGACACAAAATGCATGCTTTTCTTTATAATGGCATCTGTAAGGTGGAGATATTTCATTTGCTTCTTTAAAGATGAATAACCTTTGGCCCTCGTAGCACCTTCTGTAGAAAGCGATCAGCAATTGGAGAATTGTTTCAGACGGAAACCTGAGCGCTCCCAGCTCCTGGATTAAGGCAGCTCCCCTTATGAGTGCATTTTCTGGGTAAACATGCAAACTGGATTAAGCCGAGCACTTCATTGTGGATAAGGAAAATCGATGCCCTGTGGGTTAACTGTTTATAGTCTTACTGCAGAAACGAACACACCATTTATATGTAAGAGTTTTGCATTCTCAAGCTAACCATGGCTGTTAGCTTCTCACTTCAAGTTCATGCACAGAGCCATCACCAGGGAGAGTCCATGCCTGTGGGTTAAAAGCAACTAATGTCAGACCCCTGCTGGCCTAGTCTGGCACTGCATCGGGAAACACTCTCCAGTTCCTATTAATGGGGAAATTTGCTCAGGCACAAGAGAGTCGGCATGCTAAGGATTGTCTGGCCTCCCTTTATATCTAGTTGTCAAGATTCATCAAAAGGTGTGTCAAAATGGGAGCAAGAGGAAAAGTCAGACTTGACTTACAACGGAGAACAATGGCTCTGGAGGTGCAACCGAGGGATGCTGGTCTCCCTTAGGGCAGTTTGGGGCTTGAACTGGCCTGTCCCACCAGCTTGCTTTTCATTGCTATAGCCTGTAGTGCAGCCGTATTTTTCAATTGGCTTCAGACTCCCTGTTGGTTGCATACTTTGACCTTCTGGGGGGGCCGAGGCTTTCTCCCCATCATTTTCATGCTGTATCTCAAAGTGGGCAAGGTGGAAGACTAGGAAGGGTGGAGGTTAGAATGGAGGGCTCAAGGACGAATGTGATAGGGTCACATGGATAGGAGGTGAAGTTTGCAAGTATAAGAAGGGCCCAGAATGACACACCTTTCCCTCCTTGTGGCCTGTGTTCTCTCCTCTTCCCATATGAAACATAAAACGGGGCCGGCCCCTGAGAGGAAAAGGGTGTCTAAGAGATAGGCAGCACCAAGCAGCCAAGGGAAAGAGAGAAGAAACCCAAACAAAGCAAGAGCCTCAGGTGAAGAGAGCACAGCACTTGTTTTCAGGAAGAGGATCTTGATTAGGGCTCCTGGCTGGGAGAAACCAGTCTTCGCAGAAGTGAGGAAATCATTTCAGAGGAGCAGAGGCTGGCGAGTGGCAAAGGGGCTGAGGTGCCTGCCTCAATTTCCAACCTAGAGTTTTTGGCCACAGTGAACCAGGGAAACCCCAGGGACAGTGGGTTGGGACTGGGGAGCCATTAGGGGTGGGGAAAATCATTCCACGTTCTCTGCTTTAATATGGCCTAGCAGGTAAATTCTTCTTCTTCTTGTGGTAAAAGGTCTGAGGAGGGTTTCCAATGGCCAAAGGCCAGGGCCTTAACTCACATGGTCCACCCCAGTGGCCTCAGGACTTGAAAGGCATAGGAAGGTGGAGTTGCCCTGGAAACCAGGATATATTTCAGCCAAGCCTCTTGGTCCCTTCCTCGAGGGACTTGAGTCTCTTCAGTTTGGCTTGAGTGATGCAAATACCTTCTTCCCAGCCCTAACCTGTTTGGCTCAGTGGATAGAGCCTCGACCTGTGAACTGAAGAGTCCCAAGTTCGATTTCAGGCAAGGGCATGTACTTTGGTTTCGGGCATATCCCCAATAGGGGGTGTTTAAGAGGCAGCTGATCAATGTTTCTAACTCTCTATCCCTCTCCCTTCCACTCTGTAAAAAATCAATAAAATATATTTTAAAAAATTCACTCTTCCCAGTAAAACAAAATCACTATCACATTAGCATCCCAGAGAATGTTCTGTGATTGCAGGAAGGAAAGCTGTGCTTTTCAGTAGCGTTGCTGGCTGCTCTGGCAGGCAGTAAGAAATCCACCCTTGACTTTCTTTCTTTTTTTTTTTTTTAAATATATATTTATTGATTTTTCACAGGGAGGAAGAGAGAGGGATAGAGAGTTAGAAACATCGATGAGAGAGAATCATCGATCAGCTGCCTCTTGCACACCCCCCACTGGAGATGTGCCCGCAACCAAGGTACATGCCCTTGCCCAGAATTGAACCTGGGACCTTTCAGTCCGCAGGCCGACGCTCTATCCACTGAGCCAAACCGGTCCCGGCCCACCCTTGACTTTCTGTGGAGAGTGTTCTATATGGATAGACTCTAAGATACTTCATCATTGTCCTGTTGATGGACACTGAAGTCATTACCACATTTTTTTTGCCATTATAAACAGTGTCATATGAACATTCTTACACAAAATGCTTTGTACCTGTGTCATAGTTTTTTTTTTTGTTTTTTTTTGTTTTTTTTTTTTCAGTTAGAGAGATTTCTAGAAATGGGTTTGAACACTACCAAATTTCCTTTCAAAACCCCCTTTTTTTTTTTTTTTTTTTTTTTTGGTATTTTAATCTATATAATAAAAACCTAAGCAAACATTATGGTGGAACAACCAGAATGACTGGTCCCTATGAAGTGCACTGACCACCAGGGGGAAGACGCTCAATGCAGGAGTTGCCTCATGATGGTCAGTGTGCTCCCATAGGGGAAGCACCGCTCAGCCAGAAGCTGGGCTCACAGCTGGCGAGTGCAGCAGTGGTGGCAGGAGCCTCTCCCACCTCCATGACAGCACTAAGGAGCAGAGAGCCAAGAGTTAAGGAGCAGTGAGCAGACGGGTGGTAAGAAACGAGGGGTCCCAGACTGCGAGAGGATGCAGGCCAGGCTGAGGTACCCTCTTCCCTCAGTGCATGAATTTCGTGCACCAGGCCTCTAGTCTATAATAATAATGGTAATATTTTATTTCTTGAGGGCTTACTATGTGACAGGTACTTCCTTAAGCACTTTTCATGCATGATCTCATTTGACCATCTCATCAAACCAGGGTGGTAGTTCTAGTATTATCCCCATTTTAAAGATGAGGAAATGGAGACACCATGCATGAAAGTTACTTGTTTAAAGCGAATTAAATGCCAGAACCAGGCATCCTGACCCATAATTTGACTCTAAAGAGAGAAGCACCTCTATTTTAGGAAGAAAGAGCATGGGTAAAGTTGTAGTGAATTTGACCACAATTCCCAGGGAAGGAAAGTCAATTAGAAGCTCATTGTTGGAAGTGTCACCATCTTGAGTCTTCACGAACACATCTTTGAGTTTGGTGTTGATACAAGAACCTTAAGCTCAAGGTCATAAGAGTATTTCAATCCAGCCGGGCCTATAAAACCTCTTTTTTAAATGCATAATTCAACCAACCTACTACTTGTTAAATTTAACCTCTGCCAATCAACTGGTTGAAGTAATCTCCCCCCCACCACCACCACACCCCCCAATTAAATTAACTGGCTGTCAGAGTGTCTTGTTGTGTTAGGCTAAGTGTACATGGAATGGGATGGAGGGTAAATGCAATTCATGGCCAGATGTGCATTCCTAGAAACAGAATCTCTCAATATGTGAGAGCTGAGGACCACTCAGGTGACAGCTTTCTCCATGTTGTGTGTCCACGAGCTCTTCCTGATGATACACTTTGTCTCTGAGAGAGAAAGGATCAGAAGCAGCTGAGGAAAGGGGCAAGAAGGAGGAGGGAGAGGAGAGACAGTTGTTCTAGCGAGCGGGGGTATTTATTCCTCACCACCGCTAAATGCTCTCGCTACATTCCAGCGGACCTCATAATCTCCTAAGAAAATACCACCCCGTGTCTCTTCTTTACTTGGAAGGGCATGAACTCTGTGAGAGACAGCCATGACCACATGGAGGGTATCATGCACACTTTCTATATGAGGAACAAGGTTGTCACTAAATTTCCAGCTTAACAAAACACACACACACACACATGCACAAAACACATGGCACATGACCAGCCTGCTGGGGAGGGCTAACAGTGTAAAAACTTCACTAAAACTGTAACACGTTGGAAAACTCGAACTCCCAGGACTCTTTTCAGGGAACTAATGGTGTGGAGTTGGAAGAAATAGTTGAAAAGATATTTGGAAGTGGGTGAGGTGATACACCCCAAAAGGGTGAGCTGGAATAACAACAGATGGTCGCTGAACGGTCCTTTCTAAAAAGGGGTCAGGGTTTTTGTTTCTGTGAGGGTGGTATGCGGGTTGGAGCACATAGCAAGGTGCACACCATCCTATCCTCTAAATAAATGTTGACCTAATATTTAAAGACAGCAGTTTGGAGGGGTGCCAGCTCATTCTTCTTAATGTGCCCACATTTTCCTCTGCTGTTGCATTCTCTCTCTCTCTCTCTCTCTCTCTCTCTCTCTCTCTCTCTCTCTCTCTCTCTCAACAGCACCTCCCATCCCTGTGCTATTTTCTGGCACACATGAGCACACCTAAAGGTTCAAGTCTGAAGTGGCAGGGAAGGTGTTTGAGAATGATCCACTTTCAATGCACATCATTAAAAAATGGCAGGCACAAGTGGCCATTTTTAATGACCTGACACATCAGTTTACTAGTCCCGAAAATGATGTAATAAGCTGGAAAAAAGAGGCCTGCCAATGCCCAGGGCTACTCAGCACCGTCACCAGTGCTTGATGTATTGTTGTGGTAGAGGACTCAACCCAGCAGGCCAGTGCTGCCTTCACTCAGAGTAATCCCACAGGCAGCCTGGACAAGATAACCGAGGGCAGGGGGGAGGGTGGGGAGGAGGGAGGGAGGGAAGGAGGAAGAAAAAGGAAGAGAGAAGGAGCTAATGTCTCTGAAGCTCTCAGACTAAGAATTCCAGCCCTTGGAATGTATTCCTTCAGTATCAAAGAAGGAACCTGGGGGAAATCTGCCAGAATGTTCTAACGTGGACTCTTGGGAGACGAAACACCCTTCTGCGGGACAGTGGCCACACCTGGGTAAGAAGTCGGGTTTCCCAACAGCCACATGACCTTAGGGAAATCACTTCATCTCTTTGGACCTCAGTTTTTTCCACCAGTGAAATGAGGTCAGTTGGATTCATCTCTAAATCCATGTTTCCTAAAATTGTCCCATGGTGCACCCAGAAACCATACCCTATGCTCGTCTTGAAGTTCCACAATGCACATGAGCATAGTCGAAGGTCCAAGAAGTCCCACAGGGAAGAAACCTATTGAGCTGTGCTTCACTTCCCAATTTCTTTGATCATAGTACAGTGTTTGGTGGCTTGTGCATATTGCTGTCTTAGTCTGCCTGGGCTGCTATAATAAAACACCATCAACTGGATGGTTTATCAATACAAAGTTACATGTCACAGTTCTGGAGTCTGGAAGTCTGAGATCATGGTCAGATTCTGGTGAAGGAGATCATGGTCAGGATCCGGTGAGAATCTTCTGGGTTGCAGACTGCTGACTTCTCATCGTGCCCTCATGCGGTGGGAAGAGGGATGGATCTAAAGGTGCCTCCTTAGTTTCCTGCATCAAGATGTAATCTCTGGAGTCACTGTAGACACAAATGCTAGCAAGATGTCAGTGAGCAAGTCCACAAATATTTTTTGCACGTGTATTTCGTGTCAGGCAGTTTTCCCAGCATGGGTAATATAGTCATGAACACACTTCAAAGAGTTATGAGCAGTGACCATCTGAACAAATACATGCACATAATTGGAGATACTTATAATTGATATAAAAATGTCACTGGTGGGTGTGGTAGAGAGGCATGTGGAATGGTCTTGGGGAGGATCTAGAGGCCGAGCAGGGAAGCCAGTCCATGCGGAGCAACACAAAGGTGGGCTCCATCTCTGCTATGAGGGCTCCGCTTTGAAGAGTGATGGTCACAATAAACAGTAACCATAAGCTACCACTTAAGTGCGTCCCATGTGGCGGGCACTAAACAAAGCCCTGTGGACTCAGCTGCTCATTTAATTCCTCAGAGTTGGTGGAGGACAGAGCTAGTACTAGAACCAAATCCGACTATTTCTAAAGCCCAATATCTAGGAGCAAGACCACTCTATGTTCTAGACAGAGACCACACATTGCTTTTTCCTCCAAGGTGCAACCCTAGGGTTATGTAGTTCACAATGTTAATAGCTTCTCCCCAACAATTTAGGCTCAATTTTACTTTTCACCTCATTCCCTCACTCTTAGGTCTGTCCCCTAGAGGCCTCCCCCTTCCCCAGTAATACATACAAAATCAAGTACATGTGTGTTATCCGATGCCAGTTGTGTTTGCACCTCAGAAGGGAGAAGAGTATGTTTTTTATGAGTGGAAATTTTGTTTTTCCAATCTGTTCCTTCCCTGCGGGATCGCGATGCTTTTTCTGAAGTTAGACATGGTGTGTGCGTTTGCAGCTAAGCTGGCGAGGGAATGGATACACACCACACCTTATTTATTTTCCCTTTTGTGGAAGGATCTCAGCTGTTTTTCTGCCCAGATTGGATTCTCTTACTCCTGAAGAATGACCCAAGTAGAGGAATTTCCCAAACATCTGAAATCTGAGAATCTGTGCCTGGAATCCATGAGGCTCATGGTTTCCAGATGGAGAGACCGGAAGAGGAGGGGGTGGAGGAGCAGAGGAAGGAGGTGGGAGGATAAAAGGCAGGGGAGGCCTGAACTCTGGATCACTTCTGACTGCCTTGTGAACTAGGCCAGGCCTCTTCCTCGCTCTGCAAGTTTGCCATCTGACAGTGTGCCAGGCCCCGAGGAGACGCAGCATGTATGCGCGTCCTCCTGAGGCTGTTCCAGGGATTGTTAGGAAGTGAATCCTCGTGAAATTGTCTTTTCTGAGGGCAGTGACTCACCTCAGTAGCACAATGTAAAGCAAAGCCCACAGCTTGGCTATCAGGAGGTGCATGAACACTCCAGATGGGTTTTCTCTCCAAGACACACACTTCCAGAAATCTTGGATTCTTCGCCATATGCAACAGTGGACCCCGATGGGAACTAATTCTTCCTCCACATGTCTTGTTCTTACGCCAGATTGTACATACACACACTTCATGGGCAACCGAGTTTTGGGGAAATTAAGAGACCACATGTGGGCTAGGTTTGAGCTCAGAAAGAATGTCCTTGTTTGATCAGACAGTATCTTCTAGGAAAAACAGGAAGTCTGAAGAGAATAGATGAGAACCCAGCTGTTAGCAAGTGGGAAATTGGTTTAAGTGTTGAGAAAAGACCAATTTTTATTGTTGTCAGTGTTGTCTCTCTCATCATCTCCACTCACAATCACCCCACTGACACTCACTACCACTACCCCCACACCCCCTCTCCCCCACCAAGCCAAAGAGTATCCTTGCTCCTCTACTATAGTTACAGCTACTTGGAAGAAGCTGAATTTGATGATAGGATACAGCCATCCAACTGGTTCCAAAAGGTCCCCGAAGCCCCACTGTGTAGAGAGAAACCCGATACAGAAAGGTTACTTCTAGTTAACACCTGCAATCTCCTCGTGTCCTAATAGAAATGGGGAGAAGCACAGTGGTACTCAGCATTTTGAAGAGCCAACCAAAGCGTTCAAGCTCTTAACGTGATCTCCTGGTCTGGGCCGTGTAAGGGTTGACTACACCCTGGCGCGGGGGAGAAACAGGTGAACACATTCTGCAAGGGCCTGACTTCCACAGACCACGCCTCTCGCCCGGAGGTAGGAAGGGATGCTGCCTGCCTCCTCATGCCCAGAATGTATGAATGAACTTCAGAGGAGGAGGTGAACCTGGGGTATGAGCCAGGCATTATCACCAGGAAAAGGTGGACCATTTCCCTCTCTCTCCACCCTCCTTTCCTCTCCCTGATTATACTGTTCAGAAGTGAATTATGATTTAATCCCTTCTGCTGTTCAGCGTGTTACAAAATGTGGGTTGCAATGTTAAGAAACATTTAAGTAAAAGAGAAAGGAAGAGAAAAAAGAGAGGAAGGAAGGAAGGAAGAAAGGAATGAAAGGAAGAAATGTTATAGCCAATGACACAACTCATTACCACCGCAGAAGATGAATAGGAGGGGCAGTCCTTGCCTGTGTACACAATGAGATGCAGTTGATTAACACGGACCATTTCTGTATGTAATGAATGTGGCACGTGCTGTCACAATCCTGCAGTGTTGGAAGCCAGGCATCGGGGGAGAAAGGATAGTTCCAGTCACGTGCTTCTCGATTTCTTTATCTCGGGGTCATCAGATCAGAGCCCGGTTGCCACAAAGTGCTCAGTGATCCGTGGGAAATGAATCATGTCTTCATTCCAGGGCTTAATATATGCATTACATCACTATTAGAAGCCAGCCACTCTGCGGTTGTTGGCTTCCACATGGATTAAGGTCAAAAGTGACCCTGGAGACTGAATTCCCTAGTGAGGGTTTGCCACGCAGCTCCATGAGGCCCTTGCTTCGGAATTCTCTCTTCTCCTAGCAACAACTACTGAACACCATGCTCCCCAGGCTGGTCTTATGTCTACATAAGGGTTGCTCTTGTAGCAAAGAGCGGGATAAAATGCAAGCGAGAATCTGTGATTATGGGTTCAATTGTGTCACACCCAACTTGTGGTGAGGGTCCAGCTTCTTTTTATTAGGCTCCAATTTCGTTGCAATCACTACTGCTTGACATAAATGGGCAATTGACAGGAGCTTAGAGATAACAGTGATGCTTAAGTGATTTTTATAGTGGCAGTGCTTGTTGTAACAGAAGTTGACCTGCATTCTGGTTATTATTTTTATTCTTCGAGTTGGAAACTCGGCACTCCCATTGTTCGTGCCATTATAGGCGGAGTGCTGTAGCGTGAAAGTCACTTAGAAAGCTATGGGGGGGAAATCTAAACACAAGAGGATCATGAATAAAACTTCAGGTAGGGGGAAGGGTTTTGTTTGGTTTTGTTTAGCTAAATGTTCTGGGTGGCCAAAGTTTATTCCTTTCAATCCCTAACGTGTTTGTTTTTCCACTTGTGGTAGAAATACGTCTAAAATGTTTGATATGCAAAACTTGTCTTCCGAGTCTAACGGTAGTTTCTTTAGGTGAGAGGCTCAGGGTCATCACTCTGAATACAATCCTACTGGCCTGTGATCGGAGGCTGTAGGGGATGGAGGTGTGCATAGAGCTGGTTTGGCCCTGAATCCTTGCCCCAAACACTGCTTCCTGAGCTCTGGGTCTACCGCAGATTGTTTATCTTCTCTATGGCGGTGCTTTTCCTCTCTTGACCTAAGTTCCCCTCTAGCAGTCTGTTTCTCACCCTTAATCTGCTGTAGGTTGGAAACCTGACATCAAATATCTAGAATTATGTGAGAAGTAGGAATGACTAGATTCTAAGTGGGTGCTATATGGGTTGACGTACGACCTTTCTCTTACACGTTTGCTTCCTAACATTCCTTTCCCCTGTCAGAAGCTTGTTAGCGTAGTTCCTCGTTCTGTCACTTTTGAATGGACCCAGCAGAGGTTCTAGATTTTTCTGGTTCTGTCTCGGTGATTGTCAAACCACCTGTCTGGACTCCATGTTCAGAAAGTAGAGGTAGGTGAAGCTGATAGCGGGGTGAGCCCGGGTAAAGGAGTTGGCGTGAGGGTGTGGGCCGTTTGTGTAAGGTGAATGGGTCACGGTGGCCCTGATGGCTGAACTCAGTAAATGGACTAAAACAGACAAGCTTCTTCTGCAGTCCCTTTCCCATCATGCAAAGCTGGCCCCGTGTCAAGCTGTTGAGGATGCCTTGGAGATGTTAAATTACAGGCTGAGTGTCAGAGTTGGCTGGCATTTTGGGATTCCAAGGCTATGGCAACTGATACCATGGCTTTGCCTTTCCTGGCAATTTCATTATTTATGACCTTGGACTAACGAAGATAAAGTAAGTCTAATAGCTCCCTCTCCTTCTAACAGTGCAGTTTCAGGTCAGAAGAGGATTTTACTGTGACCCTCGGCCCTCTTTCCCCCACTGGACACTGTACTTTGTGGAGGTGTCCAAAGAAAAGCTATAAAAGGGACAAATTCCTTCCCCACAAGGCCATGCTTTGCCTGTGTATGGGGGTGGAGCAGTGATGTCATTCACCAGTACAAGACGTAGCTAGGAGCCATTAACAGCAGGGGTTGGGGGACTGCTGGGCCTGGGTTCAAATCCTGCCTTCCCATTTAGTAGGGTGTGACCTTGGGCACAGTATTTAATTCTCTAAATCTGATTTCTGAGCAATGGAGTCAGGGATGGTAATATTAGTGGTTTGAGAATTAACTAAGGCAGTGTGAAAAGCAACTAGATAGTGCCTGGCCCAGAGAAAGGGCTCACTACATGGTAGCTATTATTAACAGAAATAAATTATTTTAACCTGGAGACTTTAATATTTAACAAGTACAGCTACTCAGCAAGCCAGTTATTAACTTGAGGCAGCCTTTTTTTTTTTTTTTTTTTCCCCTCCCGTGACATCTTCTTCTCTTATTAAGACTGGCAGGCTAACTTTGAGCTGGATATTTCTGGTGCCTGTTAAGGCCATGAGATATTCCAGACAAGCTGTTACCTCACCCTTTTAAGAGCGGAACGGAAATGGGCCCACCTCTTCGCTGGACCCAGCAAAGATCGATGAAACGAAGAGTTGTTTGCCTTGAGAGGGAAAGAGAACAAAGTGAGGGAAAGGGCTGGGGCACTGGGATGTGGTGGTGAGATCCTGGCACCAGGAAGTGGGGAAGCAAACCTCCCAACACTTTGTGGTTGATTAAAACTCTGAGACTCCCAAGCGCTCTGGTGCTTCTGGTGCTTGGCAATCGCACCCCGCCAGGCGGAAGTGTCCTCGGCGGCCGGGACAGGGGAAGCAGGGCCCAGCGGTGGCTCTAGGAGACAGAGAGGCTGCTGTCCTGGTTCTAGCAACGTGGCTCCTGGGTGACCTTGCGTGACTGACCCTCCCTATCTTGGACAATTCCTCCAAGGAGCATGCAGTCCCCAGCTGACTCCAGAGGTCTGACAGGCACAGGTTTGTCAGAAGGAAATGGAGAGCAGGTTCAGAAGCTGCAGCTCCTCCAGACACACCTGCTGATGGGTTTTAGGTTGGATTTTTAAAAATTGAACTTTAATGCCTTCAGGCAGGACTTGCAATTTCTAATTCGCACAGTATCGACTGTCTTGCGTTTCACAGTTTGCCTCTGAGAATCTGACTTGGTTTCAGTGCCAGCTCTGGTCTTGATATTGCAAATTGGACTTGAATTGCTTCATTTACAACGCAGTCCTGTCTCTTCAGCAATGATATCAAATGTGTATTCCACACAGACGATGCTGCTGGCCTAACTGTGATTTCCTGTGTGAAGTGTTTTTGTTTTTGTTTTTCTAGAAAATATAATAAAAATGAAAGTTTGACCTGCCGCCTGGTTAACATAATTTGTAAAGCATTATTATTTGAAACCCCCAGTCAGGACCACGTATTCTTTATGTTATAATCTCCTCTGCTCTGAAAATGTAACTGAGGCAGAGATCATTTTACTTTGAGAAGAAGCCATGTCAACATCTAGCTACATGGAATGACTTTCAGTCTGCCCTTTGCCACCCTAAACCAATCAGGAGTAAACGGGACGCCCCCACCTGGGGATCAGAACACCGCATCCCCGGCTGGTCCACCGCTGAGAACGCGGACGGTCGTGAATATCACACCCAGTGGGCCCTCTGTGCCCGACTCCGAGAGACAGATGGTATTTCCAGTAATAGTTTATTGATTTCCAAATGCACAGGGGCGCTGAGTCCAAACATCCTGGGATGGCGGTAAATCGCTCTTACAAAATAATTTACAGTATGAAGATGATGTACTGAAACATTAACTCACACGCGTGGTTCCCTAGAAAGATTGAGTGCTCCCTTGTTTAACGTAACGGATCCCCAGAATCGGTTGGCACGCTTCCCTTTTCACTAGACCACCGGGGGGAGGGGATGAAGAGTAAGGAGGGATGGGACTGCACAGGACAATAGGCAGAGGACAGCAGTTCCTTGCCTCCCACCCAGGCAGGAGCGCCTGTCACTGCAGAGAGACCTGTCAGGTTTAACTCCCATTAAGTATGAATCTATTGTCCCCTCAAGGTCACATCACACCCAGCCCGGGCTCTGTGGCACTTTTTTACACCAGTAGACGGACGACTGTCTGAATTTATTTCCGTTTTCTTGCTCTGATGCATGTGCTGCGGTTTCTGGTGTGTTCTCAGTTCCTAATGGCACTGTTTTACCCGGCAGGCCCCGGAGGGCGGAACTGCCTGGCCTTATGGCACTTGGAATCGGCTGGGGTGGGGGCCGCAGGGAATGCTGGGTACAGACAACAAGATGAGGTGTCTCCGCTATGGGCCATCTTTTGCTCTCTGGCCTGGGCCCAGGCCATCCACAATGAGATCATTTGTTCTTTAAACACAAAATCCCACATGTGCTAGGCACACGGGAAACATTGCAACAGATTCTCATCAAAAGGCACGCACTGAGCAGCCATCAGGTGAGCCGGGGGGGGGGGGGGGGGGGGGGGGGGGGCGTCCAGGCACGGGCAGGAGAATGTTTTCTGGTTGTGAACTCGGCAGCTGTGCCCACAGGCTCAGGGGAGGGGTCAGATCCCCAGGATGAGTCGGCTTCCCCTTTCACTAGACCACAGGAGTAGGGCTGTCACCCGGCTCCATGCTTTAGTTCCTGGCAACCTCAGAGAGAGCTCTCCTCCTGTTAGCAGCCTGTCAGCCCCTAAGCTCTGACATGTCTGGTGACATGTGTAATCAGGGCTGGTGGACGCCTTTGCGGTGGCATGCAGAATAATGAGGGGCTGCTTTGAATTCCCTTTGTCCTTAAATTGTGTGCGTGTACGCACGTGTGTGTGTGTGTGTGTGTGTGTGTGTACATACACATACACTTATCTTTACGTCCACACGCATACCAGGTGTCAGCACGGCTCAGTGGACTGTGAATGACCACCCCCGCCCAGGCACAGACCTGGCGAGGTGACTGGAACACGAAGGCTCCCTTTCCTAACAGCAGATACCCTTCCCCTTCACTGCTCTGAGAAGCTCTATCCTCTTGAAGGCCCAGAAATTCTTTTCTTATGGGGGGACGGCTCCTGGGGGCAGGCTTAAATTAGCAACTCTACTTAATGCACCCGCTCAAGTGGAAGGATAGGCAACTTTGATGCCTTCTCTGGGCCCAAACCACAGCCACGCAATGTAATTCTGAAAAAGAAGTCATAAAGTGGTGGTCTCACTGCGGGGGGGGGGGGGGGGGGGGGGGGCGCTGCCAGCTTTCCACCTCTGTACTGCGATGGACCATGGGCCACAGAGTTAGGGAGAGCTGGGCTCAAAACCCGGCTCCAATATCTCCTAGCAGGTCAAGGCAAGTGAGTCTTGCACTCTCAATCGGCTTCATCATCTGAGAACGGGGGCCTAGTACGGGGCCTGGTCCATAGTTGGTCCCCAGTATAGGTTATTTCCCTTCCTGGTTGTCAGAGCTGAGACTCCAAGCATTTCCTGGAATTGCAATGAATTTAATGACATTAAATAAAAACACCCCCCCTGCCCCGCCCCGGTCTCCAGACACCGGGTATTTGGAAGGCAGCCAGGCATTGGTGTGGGGACCCAGCTCATCCTAAAGATGCTCACTGGCTGCCTGCCCGCCTGCCCTCTCCTGGGATTTCTGCAGAGCCTGCGGCGGCCAGGACAGGACTTGGAGCACAGTGTGTAGGACCTGCGGGAGGGGGGCCTCACCACGCTGGGCCTCAGGGTGCCCGCAGCTGCAGCTCTGGGAGGCCAGAGCCGCTGCAGGAAGCATCCTCATTCTGATGTTGGCCACGCTGCCGGCAGGAACTCGGGAGCCTGGCAGACGCGGCTGCACTGTTTCAGGCTTCCCTGCTTAAAGTTTTATCAGGTGCTGAGGACAGCAGGAACCCAGAAAGGGAGTCTGACATCCTCTCTAAGGAAAAGCAGAAGTGCTTTCCTCGAGGACTACAGGAAAACGATCACTAATGGAGACAGGCTGGCATGCATCTTCGTATTTCCGCTCACATCCTCTGCATAAATGCTTGGGTTTCCCAAATACTGATTAAAAGTCACATGGGCTCAGTATGAAGAGGCCAGTGATCTGTCCATTGCTAAGACAAGGCTACTGTGACTATGTAGAGATGGGAAAAGAATTATTGCCAAATCTTAATCGTCTAATTTTTAAGCTCTTATTTTAAGACAGGCCATTGGTTCATCATTAAGGAGCATTTCGTTGGATGGGTTGGGACAGTAACCAGTGTTAGGCAGGATTCTCTGGCCTTTGCAGGCAGACAGGTACAGTGCCATTGTCTTGGCCGTTTGTCGGCTACTAGTTTGAGAGAAAAATACCCTTTTCCCCCTCCTTAACAGCCGAAACTCCTCTCACATTTATAAATAAGCCCTGACATATTTAGTGAGCTAGGATAACCCTAACCCAGAGTACACATGCCTGGTAGCCTCCTGGCACCAAAGGAATGGTCAGTGAGTAGCATGCACAGAACTGAACAATGATATACATAGGATTCCTACAGCACGGAAGTATTGTTTCTGGCTCAAAACCATGCTGTGCACACAAAAGTCAGCAGGCCCAAAAGCTATGTAATGGGTCCAGGGTCAGGCAGGCAGGCAGCAGGCAGGAAGGGGGGTCCCCCAGAGCAAGCTCCTTGGGTGCCTCAGAGGCACCAGAAGTGTAGGCCCCAGTCAGCAGGAGCCCCAGGGACGCCAGGATCCAGTTCCAGTCGTCCTTCTCAGAAATGAACACCATAGCGCTACTAAAGGCTGGGAGCGGGAGCACACATCCCACCTGCCAACGAGAATTTCCTGTGGAGGCTCCCATTTTACTTTAACCTCGTTGATGTGTCCAGACACTTGACTTCATGATTTAACTGTTTGTAAAAGTAAGATCACCCCCTGATTCCAAGCTAACGAAGTAAGACAGATGCTGCGGAAGATGCAGGTGTTTAGCAGCGTGGCATTCCTAGGACATCACTGACCATTTGAGCATGAAAACCTGGCTGTGAGGAGCTGGGATCTGGGAGCATGATGGGTCTGCTCACGTGACTAGAGAGGAGGGTCAGCGGGCAGATGCTGGGGGTAGCTGGCAGGGAGGGCAAGGGCAGAGGGGCTCCGGCTGCCGTGCAGGGAGGGTATCTACTGAGAGACGAAGCTCAGTGCTCCATTCAGAACATCGTGAATGACAAGGACTCTCCCCACACTGCATTTAAGCCACATTAGGCTAAGTGTGTGTGTGTGTGTGTGTGTGTGTGTGTGTGTGTGTGTAGGAGGGGGGGGGAGCAACAGACAAAAACCTACATTGAAAATTCCCACTTGGTAGTACACATCCAGCCTTTCATGTGACAAAATTCATCAGACCTCAGAACTCACCCAGTCATTCAGGTCCATCAGATCCTTCAGTGACTGTTGCGGAAACTCAGGCAATTTGAGTTCAGAAAACTGGTTTTCTTGGTCCTCTTTTTTTTTTTTAATGTTATTTCCTTTCTAAGTTTTTGATTTTTTTTTTTTTTCATTTCCACAGCACTGGATTATGAATCTGAAGTCCTGGATAACCTCCTGTGCTAAAAATATCTCTATAGATGTCTGAATGCTAACTCTTTCTCCAGCCCTGTTTTTAAACCACCCATCTTATTTCACGAAACCACCTTTTCACAAATGCACTGGAATTTTAGAGACTAGTTATGTGGGTCCAGCCCTACCCTACCTCATTTATTTCATGCTTTAATAGGAATAAGGTGGCAGGTAGGAAAAACATTCTGACTGCCCATCTAGGTTATTCCAGAGTCTTCCTAGTGAGGAGGTACATCTGGGTCCCTAAAACTCCAGGGGCTGGCTCCCTGAGCCAGTTCAAAGCAGCCATGGAGGGGCTACCTGGAGGACCGACCCTTCCCAGCTGCTCCTGACTGATCCAAGGGGCACTCTTCCCTAACCCACCACGACACAGGAATGAGGAGCACACAGTCGACGAGCATGCACCTGGCATCCCCGGAGAGCTATGGCCTGCTGAGGGTCTGGGGACGTATGGGTGGGAGGACATTGGTTGCCGGGCAGCTTTCACAGAGTCAGAAGCCGTTACATTCACGCTGTCACACACACGGGGGGAGGAATGGTTCTCTGCTGGGAATGGCGAGTCTTCATGTGTCCTCTTCGTCACTGGCCCCACTGCAAAGGAAAAGAGAGCCAGGTGAGGTACGACATCACAGGGGGGAGGCGACCGTGGCTGCTGGCTGAAGGCACCGGCTCTGTGGTCAGACCCCAAGTCCCAGTCCTCACCCTGTCACTGCTGGGCGCTGCACGTGGCCACAGGCAGGCTACTTACCTCTCTACGTTCCGATTTATCTGACTACAGGGATCACAGTGATGATAAAACCTACTTTCTGGGTTCTTGGAGGATTAAGTACGATAAAACACATAACATACATAGGACCACAACAAATGGACTGCTATTTAAATGAGCAGGCGTGGCTCATAATAGTTTTATAAACTTATTTAAACTTACTTGACAAAATGAATTGCTAGTAAAAATCAGGAGTCTGGCTTCCCCTACGCCTTAAGCCTTCTACTATTAGGAGAGACAAAAGGGAGCCTGCATTCTGCTCTCCTCTCACGGAATCCCACCAACGTTGCAGTTCATGCCACAGGTAGGCCCCGGAAGCAGATGTCACCTCTTCAGAGAAGGTACTGCATCTAAGTAGGACGCCTGGTGAGTCTTCATCGCCACCTTATTTCTTTCCTAGCTCTTATCACATCCTATAAAGTATTTGCTATTTACTCTCTCCTGTACCGCCCTGGCATGTAGAAGCATTCAAAAAACAGTTGTTTTTAAAAAATGAGTGAGAAGTAAACACAACAGGAAGAGAGGGAGTTGAAGGGAACAGTCAGTCTAGATGTCACTGACACTTTAGTGGCCAAACCATGAGCTGTGTCCAAGAGCATGGCTAAAGGCTCAGCTGCTCAGGGGTGGACCTCCCTGGCTTGATGCTGAGCAAGAACATGGCTGAGACAGGGGCTGGGGCAGGAGGGCAGGGCCAGAAAAAGAAGGGGGACAGGAGCAAGCACACTGAGAAGTGCAAAAGCAGCAAACTCGCCCAGTTCTCCCTCCTGCCCTTCTCGAGGCCACAACCAAAACTGTCACAAGAGCCGATCGGATGGGGCACCTGTGTGGCGGGGGCACTGAGCCAAGGCTCCTCACCCCGTCACTTCCCTTATGATCCTAGGATGGAGGGGCTGTTATTTTTATTAGCCCCTTTCCCAGCTGGACACGGTGGGGCTCTGAGAGATGTATAATCCTCGGTCACAGAGCAAGGTCTGTGTCCCCTGGATAAAGTCTGAAATAGTCCAGACAGGGAGGTTGGAAGGGAGGTAAAATCTCCTTCCTCGGGTGGGGACAGGCTATGCAAGGAAGAGGACAGGCTTGGGGTGCACCAGCTCCCAGCCATAACCTAGAGAACTTTACCTCACAAGGGACTGTCTGTATCTATATCAAATCTGTGCTCTTTTACATCCACTTGGGAAAGACTTTAGGGAAAATATCCTAGGCGACTCACTTGGAGTACTTTGGCTCAGGGCGAAAGTATTTCAAGACATAGCCTGACAATAAGCTAAGTGTACTCCAGGAGCCCAGGGAAACAACTGGGCAGCCTTCACTATCCAAATGCCTCCCGTGTCCGCTCCCTTTTCCTGACTGTTGTCCAATCACAGGATGGAGGGAGCATGCTGGGAAGGGCGTGACCGAGAACTAGCACTAAGGAGCCACGTGTTCGGTGACATTTCTCCCAAGGGGAACAGAAAGTCTTTTATGAAAGCTTCTCACCAGAATCAAGGCCCAGTTAGAACTGGCGTCATAACCCCCCCCCCTAACCCCCCCAGTTGGCATTATATCCAAGCGAGCTCCTATTGTTCTCTTGTCAATGCCCTTCAACTATGAGAGCCTAGCATGGTGACTGTGCCCTTTCCTTAAGCTGTAGTTCACAGTCAGCATTCTTTACTTGAAATGCATAAAGGGTTCATGAACCTACTGAAATGGTATTCAACATTGTGTTTATGTGTTCCTCTGTCTGAGAGAGGTCACAATTTTCATCATATTCACAAAGGTCAACAACCTCCCCCACCCCTGTCCTACCCCAAATGAGTATAATGAAATTATAAGTGAGTTCTTTTTGTGTTGCCAGTTTCTTTACCATGTGACATGTAGCATTGGCTTGGGGTAAAGGTCAGAAGCCATGACTGATGAGATCTTTTCTCATTAGCCTAAAAGAGATCTGTTCTTGGGTCAGAAGGATATAGTTCACCTCATAGTTTAAAAGCACGAGACCTTGAGATCTTGGCATATCGCTGATTGATTCTTTTATTTGCTAAATATTTATTGACAGTCCGCTATGTGTTAGGCATGATGCCAAGCACACCAATCAGGAAGAGACAGCAATTGCCCTGCTGGACTTTACAGCCTGCTAAGTGAGGAAGAGAGACAGAGATGGGCAGAGATAGGGATAGAATATATTTTCCGGAATAGCATATTCAAATAGAGCATATTTGTTTTCACAGTTAATTAATAACCTGTCTTTCTTAGCATGTGGTCTCTCCTGGAGGTTAATAATATAATCATCTCCTAGTGCTCCTTCACTTTGGGTAGAAGCTGGTCTGCGCTCATAAGGTTTTATCTTAAATAGGCTATTAAAGTCTATACTTTCTCCAAGGAAATGGCCAGACTTCCGCCTCAGCCATTCATCATCCTCTTCTGAGACGTCTACCAATCACACTCCGATTTATAATGGGAGTGGCACTCAGAGGTTATTGAGATTCTTTTTAATGTCTGTTTTGTTGTTGTTTGAAACGAACTAAGGGTGTTAGATAGACAGCCCGTTCTATAGTCGGTATTGACCACCGAGGGTGGCAGCATTATCTAGTTGCTTTGAAGTCACAAGGCTAAGCTGGGTTTAAAACTGAGTCGAACTCTCAACTAGTCAGGATTGTTATAGAAAGAGAAGGAAATGCAGACCCTGGGCTTGTCTCTCAGGAGAGCCTGTGCCTCCGCAGGCCTGCAAAGATGCCTCTGAGAGAAGCTCGGGTCTCCAGCGCTGCCTCAAGTCCACGCTCTGACCACAGGACCAGACTGGATCTCCATGCACCTTGCAACTTGTCTGCCATGGTTAAAGGTGGCTCCCGTCTCACACACCACAGGGACTGGGTCGTGGCCTGTTTCTGTGGAAGATGGAGAGGCACCAGCAGGCCTGCTCAGGCAGCAGCCTTGCACAGGGAGATACTTGCACAGAAGTAGCAGGCAGCGGCTTGTTTGCCTGCCTACTAGTATGTCCCATCTGTTCTTAGAATGCCTTTCTTTAGGATGGAGTCTTCTGTTGCTACTGTGGTTGGATTTATATGGAATCATTTCCAGCCTTCTTTTTTTTTTAAATTAAAAAAGTAAGTTTTTCCATTCTGCTGAGCTGTACTTTCTATAACAAACAAGTATTGCTTCTATAAAAAGAAAAAAACCCAAAACACCCTATGGTGTTATCCACCAGTGATAACATTAACACTCTGCAATAGATTTATCTATTCCCTATCCTATATAATAAAGAGGTAATAAGCAAATTGACCCTCATGCCCTCACACAAGATGGCCGCCCTCATGTGGTCAAAGATGGCCATCACAAGATGGCCGGCAGGGTGGGGGGGATTTGTGGGAGATAAGGCCAGCAGGGGAGGGCAGTTGGGGGTGATCTGGTTTGCAGGGGAGGGCAGTTGGGAGCAGTTAGACCATCAGGGGAGCAGTTAGGCATCAATAAGGCTGGCAAGGGAGTGGTTAGGGCAGGGGTCGGCAAACTCATTAGTTAAAGCCAAATATTAACAGTACAACAATTGAAATTTCTTTTGAGAGCTGAAAATCAACTTCTGTGCATGGGCCATAAAGTTTTAATCGCACTGTACGTGTGCGCCCACAGGTGGTATTTTGTGGAAGAGCCACACTCAAGGGGCCAAAGAGCCGCACGTGGCTCACGAGCCAGTTTGCTGATCACTGGGTTAGGAGGTGATCAGGCTGGCAGGCAGGAGAGCGATTGGGAACCAGCAGTCCTGGGTTGTGAAAGGGATGTTCGAATGCCAGTCAGACATCCAATGAGGGGTCCCAGATTGGAGAGGTTGCAGGCTGAGTTGAGGGACACACACACCCCTGCCCCAGTGTACGAATTTCATGCACTGGGTCTCTAGTGCATATATAAAAATAGATATTTCACAGGTTCTTTCATAATCTGCTTTTCCACTTAACTAGAATGATGAATACCTTCTTTATCTCTTTTCAATATCTCTGTAAGATTATGATTCATGATTGAAATGTCTGGATTTATTCTACCTATACTAGACATAAATTATTTCCACCTTTTCATTCTTACCCACACCTGTGACACACATCCATGTGGATGACTTTAGGTTTACACTTAATTATTTCTCCCAAAAATTCCCAGAGGGGAAACTTCTGGGCCAAAGGGCATGGTTGTTTTTTGTTTTAATAAATTCTATTTTATAGGATAGGTTAAAGTTTATAGAAAAATTACAAAGATAATACATAAGGTTGTAATACCCACTTTCCTCTGTTATGTTAGTATAGAACATTTGTGGTATATTAGTATTAATTGAATTTTATGTTTTATTAAGATTTCCTTAGTTTTTCTCCGGTGTCCTTTTTCTGTTCCAGAAATCACCCAGATACCATACTACTTACAGTCATCAGGGGTCCTAAGGTTCCTCTTGGCTGTGATGAGTTTTCAGACTTTCTTGGTTTTGATTACAGTGACAGTTTTGAGGATATCTGTCAGGTATTTTGTAGAATGTCCCTCACTTGGGATTTATCTGATGTTTTCCCATGATTAAGCCATAATTTTGGGCCTTTAGAAAACTGCAGAGATAAAGTGTCATTCTCCTCATGTCATAGGGAGGGTACATATTATCAGTGTGACTTAGCACTGTTGACCTTGAACATGGGCTGAGACAGTGTTTGCTAAGGTTGTTCCTTTGCAAAGTTGCTTTATTTCTTTTCCCCATATTGTCGCAAGTCACAGGAACTACCTGCATCTAAGGAGTAAGGAGCTATATTCCCCCTCATTTTTGAGGGTAGGTTATCTACCCAATTATTTGAATGTGATATTTGTCTCTTCTTCTTCATTTATTTATTTACTTACTAAAGGTCCAGTGTGCCAATCCGTGCACAGGTAGGGTCCCTTGGCCTGGCTGGTGATCAGGGCTGATCAGGGTCATTTTGCTGAGTCCTGCTCAGGGCCCATTGGGTCTGGCCGGGAGAGGGGGAAGGGGGGCGAAGTGGTGGGAGGATCACACTGTCCACCAGGGGGAAGCTTCTACATTGAGCATCTGCTCCCTGGTGGTCAGTGCACATCATAACAACCGGTCAACTAGTCATTCAGTCGACCTGTTAGAACAGTCGCTTAGGCATGTGTGTGTGTGTGTGTGTGTATTTCAATCAGCTATTTATATCAGGATGGAAATTTATTTTATATTTTGGATTATAATCCAATGCTTCTTTATTTTGTTGCTGAAACTGTTCACTTGGGCCTTTAGGAGCTCTTTCGTTAGCTCTGGAGGCCCCTGACTGTTCCCCCATCAGTGCAGTTGGTTTTATTTTGGGGGTTTTATTACTTGAGTACTTTCTTACTTTCTGGCACTACAAAATGCTCTAGGCTCATCCTGTATATTCCCCACCCCAGTCCTAGAATGAGATGGTTCTCCAACCATCTAAGGGCATGTATTTTTAAAGGTGTCTCATATAGTATTAAGCTGCCCCCAGAAATAATCTTATCCTCATTTACAATCATTACTCAGCTAAGTATGAGAATGGGGATAATATGTGGTTTATATGTGTCTTTCTCTTTTCTGAAATAATTTCCATGTTATTTTCAGTTTCCTGTTGAATTTCAAGAGGAGGCATAAGCTCCCGGTTCCTCAGCCTTTCTGTTGGCTTCCCCATCCTCCCTTCCTCTCCAGCACTGATGGATTTCTCACAATGGAGGAGCTCCTGTGGTGAGGGATGAAAAGTACCTTCCCAAACCCTCACCCCCTGGGCCCAGGCCACTCCAGGGCTGGGGCTTGGGAAGCAGAAAATAGGTTAGGGTTTACCTTCCTTGCTTACTTTCTGTATCTTCAAGAAATACACCCGACCCAGTTTCCTCATCTTTTCTTGGCAAGTGAATAATAGAAACCAAATCTTTCTCAAGTGGTTTTCTCCCACAGAAATCTTAAACATACGCCTCAGCTACTGTATCTTACCCGATACCACAGGAAGAGGGGAACTGGATCAATAAACACACTCTCTTCGCTAATCTCTAATCTCTTTATGAATGGTAAGCTTTTATTTATCTTTTTTACCATGTCCCAGATTAATTCTCAGTAGCGCAGAGTCCCATGATGACCTTGAATTGAGGTCTGAACGTTGTAGAAAGCTGGAAATTGGAAGCAAACCAACTCTCAAGACCTAGTGCTACTTACTTCTCATATCGCACAGGGTTCTGAATGTGGATTTAAGAGCTAGAAACACCTAGGTTTATGTCACAGCTTTGCCATTTACTAGCAGTGGGATTTTGAGTTAGGTATTTCTGCCTGGAAATGGAGGACAATTTAGGACCTCCTGGAAGAGTTGCCGGGAGGATTAAACAAAATTCATGTGTACAGAGCGCTTGGCTGGTACCTGGCACACAGAAAAAGCTCAGTACATTTTATAGTTATTTAGTAACATCACATGAAGAAATCAAAGCTAAGAGGCTGGAAGTCATACAGTAAGTGGGTGGCACAGCAAGATAAACTGGAAGTGAGAATTTCTGGCTCTTGAATCCGCTGCCATACCTGTAAGCCCCATTTCTCTAAGAACACCACCCTCATTCACAAGAGCGAAGGGCTGACCCTGCTGTTACACAGGCACTGTAGGCCTGCTGTCCTTTCAATGGGTTCAAGATTCCTTCTCAAGCACAGTCTGCTGGTATTTGCTAGGCTATCTGTTAATAACGACAGTAAAATTATGAAGTGGTTTATATGTGCCAACCATTGTGCTCAGATCCTTGGGAACACACCTCCCTTTCCCATTGTGCCACTGGCAGGTGCTGCTGAGTCGCTGCCTGTCCTGAGTGAGAGGCGCCCAGGCCCCAAGCTTTCAATCAGGCTACACAGAAAATACTTTTCATGGCTTCAGCTGATTTGCACTCCGCTCACTAGAGGAGAATCTGACTTAAGTGGAGATGATGCCCCCTGTCTGCCTTCAGGGAACTGAGATGAAGGTGGCCTGTGGGTCCCTGCCTGGCCCTCGCAGCCCCCGGGGCTCAGGGGTTCAGCAGCCATAGAGTGACTGCACTGGAAATCTCAGCCTTTGGAGACTGAATCTGTCCCTCACACTATTTTGTCCCCAGTGCTGGTCACTTAGGATGCGTTTGGTGGCAGGTGGGATGGCTCACAGCCTCTGGGCCTGGGGAAGGGGCTGAGCTGGTGAAGTGAAAGGTCAGCGGGAAGCTGAGCCCTCTAGGAAAGCAGACTGTTCGCCCAGGAGCACTGAGAGCTTCCCACTAGAGACCACATGTCTCCGTCATGTGGTCAGGGTTGTCCACTTCGGAGTTAAGACCAGGATTCTCCTCTGAGCCCTTCCGAGCTGGGTGACTATGGCAAAGCTTTTTAACCTCCCAAAGCCCTGGTTAGTCTCCGAATCCGTGAAACAGTCACCGTTCGTTCACGCTTTCAGCGACTATCTTACAAACGTTCACAGAGCACCAGGAGCATGTCAGCGCTGCAGCAGGTGCTGGCAGGGCAGCAGTGAGCAGCACTGGCCAGGTCCCTGTTCTCGTGGGGCTTCATTGCTAGTGAAGGCGGCAACTAACAAGTAACCGGGTAAATAACTCCAGAGAGTGGCACGTTCTCTGGAGAAAATAAAGCAGGGTGCAGGGAAAGAGAAAGATGGGTGTGTGTGTGTGTTGGGAGGCAACTCAGGAAGGGATCTACCTCTTAGGAGTGAGTATTAAATGAGATAATGGAGTGTAAAGTGTCTAACAGACTTACTAACAAGTAATGAGCACTCAACCAACTTCAACTGCATGTCACACTCATCCCTAGTCAGTGGCTTCTTGCACCGCACAGTGGCGAGCCCTTATCACATGCCAGGGAGGGAACACGGAGGGGAGTGGAATGGCCTCCCTCCCTGTAAGGGGCTTACATCTGGCATAGAATATCAGACTGAGGTGTGAGAGAAGGAAGAAGTGGTACATCCCACCTGCAGAGTCAGGAAAAACTCTTCAATGTTGGCAGGTGGGCTGGTATTTCCCTGGAAGACTACGGGGCCAGAGAAGGTGAGCCAGGTGGAGGGGGCAGCTTGGACCAACACTTGACGCTGTCCCGGGAGCCGTGAAAGCTCAGAATGACCGGAGATGGTGGGTGAAGGACACCGATGGGAACAGAGTCTTGTCAGCAGGCCTGAGTGCTCATCTCCAGGGGTCGTGCTTGAAGTGTCTCCTCAGAAGATAGGATGTGGATGGAAAGTACCAGGATGAGAAGAGCGCCCAGGCTCCATATGGTGTCTGCCGCAACTGCCAGCACTCCAAGATGGGAACAAGGGCTGTGCTTAAAATATTCACACTGGCTTCTGAAGAACACGCCCAAGGCAGCACAAACAGATGTTTCAGGGAAGAAAGAAAAACAAACACCCAGGGGAAACTCAACATAAAGCCTGTGCTGCTCCAATGTAATTCTGTCTTCAGCACGGGTCCGAAACTCAGCTTGGAACAGTGAGCAGGTGCCAAGGCGACATTGGTGGTCTGGAGTGGACAGACACTTGCAAGCTAGACTCGCTGTCTAAGAGCCTAAGGCCAGGGACAGTGAGAGGCTCTGATCTGGAAACAGAAAGCTACAAGGCCGTCTCCTGTGCCTACTCCATGCCTCAGGCATCTCTGCCAGCCGAGCATGACCAGAGTGGACATTTGTGAAAGGGAAACATTGGGCCGGGGGCCTGGTTCCCTGCCTATTTGTTACTCTGTCCTATCTCTGCCCTTGCAGCAAACATTCTTGCAGTAAACATTCTGTGTCTCCCTAGGCAACAAAGAAAAAGGTAGGAAAGCTATCCCTCCCCTCCAAATTCTGAAAGTTCATGATACAGCCACCAGGTCTGAAGAGTAGGACTCTGCCCCTATGGGAAGGCTGCTTGATGCAGACAGCTGAGGAGATGAACATCACATCCAATAAACAATCAGCCAATCCTAATGTCATAATTAGCTAGTTTATTAATATTAATAACAGGAAGAGAGCACAGGGGAGACCAGAATTATAAGCACGTTCACCTGGGACTTACCAGGAAGCTACAGCTTCACACAGCATCCTTCCTCCAAGATAATCAATACCCGTCTCTCCCCCCATCCGGTACTGGGCTCCTGGCAGGGTAGGGGGAGGTAGGCACGTGTGTAGCGAAGTCTGGGTGATGTAGGGAAGGTGTTTGCCTGTCAGTCTAGCCTGGGGAACAATGGATTGGCTAGGGGTCAACCCCATCAGAGACGCACAGAATCTTGGAAGGTTAAAATCCCCAAAAGAAGAGTTCCCACTTGCTTGCTCTGTGACCCCTATTCACCCGAGCACTTGGCTGCTCCTTCTCCATAGTCATGTGGCCTAAGCAGCTGCATGGCCCATGGCCCATGGCCCGTGGCCATGCAGACCCCGCACACAATGGACTGCAGCTGGGAACACAAGCTAAGCTGGCTAGATGCTGGACTGGCCTGGACTTTAATATGGAACAGAAACTCTGGGCAGTGGCCTTAATCCTGGCTCTGCTAAAGACAAGATTGGGCTTCTCCCATGGCGAGATGGACAGAGATGGGACCTTGGAGGGTAACCCCTTAATTTTGCATCATGAATAAACCTTTCCACGAAACCCCATTCTTTCGTGGGGACCTCAGGAAACTTTTCCTCATGGCACCCCAGGCACTCCCCTTGCACCGAGAACATTCCCAGAGGCTCTCCCTGGATTCCAGGTCAGTGCTGTCAGGTGAGAGAGCACTAGTCTAGCCAGAGAGAGGAAGGTGACCCAGAACACATAGGACCTTGATCACACCTAACAGGAGAGCCCCACAGAGAAAGGAGAAAGAACTAACCCTGCAGGTCTCCATCCTGCCCATGTCTTTGCCCAGTCTCAACTGAACAAAGCCCAGGGGTCTGAATCAACGGGCTGCCTGGGCACTGGGAGAAGTAACAGAGACCCAACATGACATCATTGTCACATTCAAAAGTTCGCTCACAAGCCATTAAGCCTAAAGACCCTATCAAAGTTGTTCCATTAGTCGAAGGTACTGACTTCTCTGGCTGAGCTCCAAGGGTTAAAAATCAGTAGATGTTACGCGACAAGAGCAGCCTATAGGATCCCCATAAACCACCTGAGCAGAAATGGGTTGGGTAAGCCAGCTGTAATCTCAGAAGCTGATGGGATGAGGTGGATGGTTAAGTTTTACCGGGGGAAAAAGAATGATCATCTTTCAAGGGTCAGGGCTGGATATAAATACAGGGTGCTGAAGGAAGTAGTGAACATCAGTAAAGACACATTCTGTCTTCCTCCCAGTTTTTCCTGAAGCCGCCTCTGCTGTTCACCCTCTGATGACATAATCCTACCACTTCACACCTGTTCCATCCATCTGCAGAAGAACCTGTTTACGGCTCAGTCTCCACATAAATCCGATGTCGTAAGTTTATTTATGACACCTGGAAAGCGAATGTTCTCCTTTGGCCCAGTTGCGGGGCCCAGGCAGAGCAGGCAATCCAAACGCCCCAGAGGGCACCGTGAGGATGTTTCCTTTATTACTGAGTGAGGCCCAGCCACTCTCTCCGGCTGCGTGTTGAGGCCCATCTGTCAGCACTCCCCTAGGCGCCCTGTTTTCCCACCCACTCATCACTTACAACAGACTCTCAGCCTGGCTTTCCAACTGAGAGGAGCAGGAAGAACACAGAGACGCCAAGGTTTGAACCCAGTCCTTACTAAGTTCCCCCCAGGCGAACAAAACTTACTCGGTGGGCCTCAGTTTCCTCACTTATAAATCAGAGTCCATGGTCCACAGGCTCTTTATGAATATAAAAGTATATGGACATGACAGATTTTCAAACGAGAAAGGTGTAGACAGAGCCTGCCTATACCAGACTTTACTGCTTGTGGAATTGTTCTCTGCTTCCTTCCTGGACTAGGTGACTTCCCAGGCACTCACTTTCTGAGTCCCCAATCAGAATTAAACTTTATACAGGATAGCAGGTGTATCAAATGGCTCTCCTACACCAGCATGAGAACTTGATAAAACCTGTACAGACCTTTTGCTTTCCCCACCCGGTCTTCACTGAGCTCAGCACAGGGGGGTAGGAGGGAGGGAACAACAACAAAACAAATATTTTTATCGGGAAAAGACGAGAAAATTCTTTCACCTTTTTAATTTTAAATATTATTTATTGATTTCAGAGAGAGGAAAGGAGAAAGATAGAAACATCAATGATAAGAATCATGGACTGGCTGCCTCCTGCATGCCCTCTGCTGGGGACTGAGCCTGCAACCCAGGCATGCACCCTGACTGGGAATCGAACCGTGAGCTCCTAGTTCATAGGTCTTCTAGTCGATGCTCAACCACTGACCCAAGCCGGCTGGGGAGTTGTTTGTTTTTTATTACATTTGCTGTGAGACAAGGAAGCCCCTGCTAAAGAGAAGTCCATTTTAGAAGAATAAGAAAAGCCTATGGAACTACTCGTTTTACGTTCAGCTGGAAGAGAAAACTCATTTCCTTCCCAAACGCTTTTCCAGTCTCTCCTAAGCCCTCCCCAGACTTCCTTGAGATGTCAATGACATATAACATTGTAGAAGTCTAAGTACAATGATCTGAGACACTTATTGTGAAATGTTTTCCACAACTAAATTTCTTATGTCACATTTTCACCTCCCATAATCACCAGGCTGTTGTTATGCTGTCTGATTTCGGGCAGTGCTCTGAGCCTGGGGGGTGCAGGGGTGGAGCGGGGGGGGGGGGGGGGCAGTGAGTGGTGGAGGCAGCACGGTTGGGGAAGGGACCTATGCTCCTCTGGCCCACTGAAGAGGATGGAAGGACCAGGCTTTGAAAAGGGGGTGTGATGCACAGTGTGGCCTAGCAATCAAGGGAACTCTGGTCCATGTGCAACGCAAGATGATCATCCACTCAGCTCTGATTTGCTGTAATTGGGCAGAATGGTCACAGCATGGCTGTAAGGCACTCTCCCTAGGAGTCAACACCAGACTCTCAAGTTGCGAGTGGGGGGGCTGTAGGGGGTAAAGGAGTGGCCTGAGCCCACGAATCTGACATAACTCCACACCAGAGGCTTTCTTCTCTCTCTCATTCCAGCTTCCCTCTGGTAAAGAACAGTAATGGCATTGAAATCCACAGATAATCCTTAAAGCTCTGTGGCAGCTCCAGTTCTAAACGCTCCTTCACAACTGACGGTTCTAACAGCTGCTAACAAGTCACAACAAGAACCTTTCTTGCTCCAGCTTCGAGTATCAATATCTTTTCTCTTTCTCGACCCAGATCATAACCAGCCTTCAGTTTACGACCTCCATGCAGGCTGGCCACTCGTCTCCCACCTGTCGGGCCAGAGTCTGGTCCTCCTGGCAGGACCGAGGGGCACCGAGAGGCCACTGTTTGTGGGAGTGGTGGGAATGGAAGGCATGTGGGCTGGGGACCAGGTGAGAGCTGGAAGCAGCCTAACGAGGCACAGGTGTGCACAGTTGCCAGGGAGGCGAGGCTGAAGTCCGAGCTGGGGGAGAGGTGCAGAGCGGCGGCCTGAGTGGTGAACCATCTCCACAAACAGGGCAGCTCCTTCCGAAGGCCCAACTTCAGAAGGTCCAAGAAGGCCAGGAGATGGGTGCAAGGTGAGCAGGAATAGAGTTTGGGCTGAGACTGAACAGTGGTGGGCTTTGGAGGCCTCTTTAGGAAGGCCTGGCTCTGTGGTTTGTGGCAAAGGCCCATCGTGCTCAAGAGTCACACAAGGTGAGCAGGAAGCACTCAGTGTGAAATCCGTTTCCCTGGCAGGGATCACCAGCCACCATGGTGTCTACGGTGGTGCTTTAACCCAGGGGCTGCTCCTGGGTATGGACCTATCACTTACAACCCTGATTAGCAGTTCTGTGTCTAAGATTTGGGCAACGAAGGCATAAGGGATCAGCATCCCCACCCCCCCACCCCCTTGTACCTGTCACCTTCCCCTGTTGAAGGCAGTTACAGGTTTAAAAAGAGTGGGGGGCAGTCTAGGCCCCCAGGTAACAGAACCTGGAGTCATGGATGTTAGCCCTAGTGTGAGCAGGATGCTCCCAAAGGCATTCCGTGTCTCCTGGGTGTAGCAGAGGCATTGCTGGGATACAGCTGTCCTCGGTTCATTACCTTTGTTTTTGTTTCGTTTTGTTTTATTTGGGTTGGTGTTGCTTAAGAATGCCTGGGTTTGCCGATATCCTAATCCCTGCCTATCACACTTCTAGGCACACAGGACAGAGGATGTGAAGGCAATGTTCGGAGCTACTCCAACTGCCTGCCAGCTGCTCAGGGACCCACCACCTTGCTTTGCTGATGCAGACCTGACCCCTGCCTTCCCAGAGGTCAGTCACAAGTTCACATCCAGCAACAAGCAGCGATACAAATGGTGTGCCTGCTGGGAATATCTTTCTAGTGTCCAGCAGCCATTAAAAGCACTTAAGGAAATCACAAAAGGGAGGTGCGAGAATACTTTGGGGAGAGTCACAGGACAGGGAGGGCAGAAGAGAAAGCCTCAGCCCACCTTCTACCTTAGAGGGGCAAACAGGCTATAAAAGCAAAGTTGATGCTAAAGAATGGACCTGCCTTGGGAACTACTGACCTGGGTATCTTTCAGCCACTCCCTGCTGGAGCCCAAACAGGTCAGGGAGCCTGGGAAACTTGCTAACACTAACAGAGTAAAAGGACATTTTAAGGAATTATGCATTTTATTATTTTTTAAATTTTTTATTGAATTTATTGGGGTGTCATTGGTTAATAAAATTACATATAGGTGTCAGGTATACAATTCTGTATATTGTATTGTGTGTTCACCACTCCAAATCAAGTCTCCTTCCATCACAATTTATCCCCCTTTACAGTCTGTCCCCCTCCCCCAATCCCTTCCTCTGGTAAACACCATACAGCTGTCTGTGTCTATGAGGTTTCTTCTCTCTGTTTTTTTTTTTTTTTTTCTTAATCCCTTCACCTTTTCACCCAGCCACCCTCTGACAGCTGTATCTATGAATCTGTTGCTATTCTGTTTGTTCATTTATTTTGTTCATTAGATTCCACATATAAGTGAAATCATATGGTACTTGTCTTCCTCTGACTGGCTTATTTCACTTAGCATTACTTTCCAGGTCTGTCCATGCTGTTACAAAAGGTAAGATTTCCTTCCTTTTTTATGGCTGAGTAGTATTCCATTGTGTAAATGTACCACAGCTTTTTTATCCACTCGTCTACCAATGGGCACTTGGGCTACAGTGGTGCCTCACACAACGAACTTAATTCGTTCCAGGAGCAAGCTTGTTATGCGAAAAGTTCGTTATGTGAAACGCGTTTTCCCATAACAATACATGTTAAAAAAATAATTCGATCTGTAGCATAAAATATGCTAAGATGACATAAAAAAATATGCTAAGATGACATATTTTTATTTAGATACATCTAAAAACATATTTTTTTTAAATAAAAACACACATTTTTTTAATTTTAAGACAGACTAAGTAGAGTCTACCGAATCTTGCACATCTTCATCCATTTTCTGCTTTTTGGCCGATGGTTTCATGAAAAACCTGTCCAAAGTTCGCTGTGCTAGGCGTTCGTTATGCGAGGCACCACTGTACTTTAAATAATGCTGCAATGAATGCAGGGTGCATATATTATTTCAAATTATGTTTTGGGTTTGTCCAGTTAAATTCTCTGAGGTGGAATTGCTGTGTCATACCATTTTAAATTTTTTCGAGGTAACTCCATACAGCTTTTCACAGTGGCTGCACCAATCTGCATTCCCACCAAGCAATCGTGTATTTAACAATGTATTCAATGAGCATGTGTTACAGTCAGTACTTATATATACACGCTTTCATCCAATTTGCCTTCTGTGAAGACACTGCCAAGTCTAAGAAGAGGACATTACGGATCCTCGTTTAGATGTGGAAGCTAAGCTTCAGGGAGGTCAGTTATTGCCCACATTGGGGGCACAGGTCTGTCCACCTGCAAAGCCAATGTTCTTCCTACAGAAAGAGTGTGGAGCTGGGCAGTGAATCTTTGCCATCTGCACCATTCTGACTTATGGGTTGGTGGCTTGTACTCCTGGGCTAAGTGGGTACAAGTGGGGTTTCTGTCAGGCATATGGCCTTTCCTGTCCACCTGATTAAAGGAAGAGTAAGCTGTCTGTCTTAAATGGGCTGATGGAATCTTTCTTCAGTCTTCTAGCAGTCAATAACCATCTGAAAGGAACTACTGGGAAAGAGCTAAGAAGACAATGTAACCTTGGGAAAGTCACTTTCCTCTCTGAGTTTTAGTGACCTCATCTGTCAAATGGGTCCAATAAACCCTGTGTAACATTGCAGTGGTGACACTAAACAGATATCTTATTAAGGTCCTTAATGTTGTGTTTGGCACAACATAAATATGTTATAAATGATAGCGGTCGTTGCAATTTCTGGTTTACCTCTTAGAAACAGTTTTGGAAAAGGCATAGAGTTGAAAATAATTGTTTAAGTCACAAGTTTGTTTGGAGGCTGAGAACAACTACAACTGAAGAAGGGCGAGGAAGCACAGGCAGCCTGGGTTCAGGAAAGAGAGCCACTTTCTCTAGGCTGGTCCCTTCTCTTGCTGTTGCATCATCTCAGACTGAAGCCAGGCTGTTTAGAGACCAGGAACTCCTACTACAGCTACATATGGCAGGAACCTTGAGCATTTTAAAAGTCAAAAGACAAGTGTAGGAGGAATTAATGCAAATGGCTTTGCTGCTTGTTATATAGTCCCCTGAAGGTGCATTTGTTAGAAGAACTCTCTTACGATGGGCAGCTTCTCCAGAGGGCAGTTTGGGCTGGTTCCCAGGCTTGCCTGCCAGCTTAATTGTGCAGATAGCAGTGAACAGGCTGATCCTGGGGCCTCGCCCAGGCTACTCATTCTGACCCCCACAGGGGCACAGAGACCTACAGGTTCTGACTCAAAGCTGCTCCGGTGGTAGCTGCATCTCCTGCTCTCTGTCCACAGAACCCACAGCCCATGCTGCAGTGGAGCAGCGTCTACCTCCACCCTCATTTCTGCACCCTTTTCAGAAAGGCTTTTTGTGCTGAAGCAAGACTAACCCTGCCCCAGGGAGAGAGTAAAATGCGCTTCCAATCACAGGCCCTGGGGGAAGGGGTGAGCAGTGGGGCAGACTGCCCGGGCATGCAGAGGGCTGTTTTCTTTTAGCAAACACTGCAAGCATTATTGCCATTTGAATTTGCAATAACAGAGAATAGGAGGCTCAGAGATTCCACTCGGAGCTAGATTCATTTGTGTTTTAACTAATCCCCCAAACAGTGTATTTGGTTCAACATAATTTCCTGTAAGATAGTACAGGACAAGTGTTAGTAGAGTTTTGGCATGAGGGAAGCCAAGAACAGTAACTTCTTTAAGGTTATTGCATTGGTCTTACCGGGGCTTATATTTCTAGGTAGATTTGGAAAACTAGTTCTTTCAAGACTGTTTTTCAGATATTGACAGCAGAGTCAGGCGACAATGAAGGCTCTGCAGACCCAGAGGGGAAAGCTCTCTACCAAACAGAAAAGGGCAGATATTGAAATTCCACAGCTAATTTTTCACTGTAGGTTTTTCAACAATAAAAAAGCTGTTGAGATTTAAGATCACTTAGAGCTAGAGAGAGAAATTTTGTTCTCTTCCAAGCCAATTTTTAGAAAGGGTCATTCCCTTTTTTGTTAAATGAACAACACATTTCCAGACTCACTGGTATATGTGCATGTGGCATATGTGTGTATGCACACATACATATACACACTCATAAAGACATAGCCATCTAATTTCAGTTCTCAGCCTCTATTCTTCCTTTGATTTGCTTTGTAACTCCTGACTCAGTAATCCTAATCTGTGTAGACCACTTTTAGTAAGGGGCAACTCCTACATTTAAATGATTTAGCTGAAATAGGTATGGCATAAAAATGTAGAATTTTTATAGAATTTAGAAGGATACTTTTATATTCTATAAACCACAGCATCGCTGCTTCCTTTTTAATTTCCAGAACTCCTGAATGACGAATCATAATATTGGGTCTTATGGGTTATTTTCCAGGTACCCTTTCACCTCTGAGATCCCAAGCCTTGAAAAAGATACGTTTGGCATAGATATACCTAAGAAGATATCTTCTGGAGAATCCCCTATAGATAGGCAGGCTAGATGTCTAGATCAGTAGTTGGCAAACTCATTAGTCAACAGAGCCAAATATCAACAGTACAACAACTGAAATTTCTTTTGAGAGCCAAATTTTTTAAATTTAAACTTCTTCTAAAGCCACTTCTTCAAAATAGACTCGCCTAGGCCATGTATTTTGTAGAAGAACCACACTCAAGGGGCCAAAGAGTCGCATGTGGCTCGCAAGCTGCAGTTTTCCAACCATGGGTCTAGAGAGCATTATGGCCCACATATTGTTTCAGACATGGGGGAGGCCATTTCTTGGAGATCTGAGTACAAAGGATCTAATTCCCCCACAATCTGGCATTTCAGACCTCAACAATCGGCCCCATCATAAATATGAGTTCACATCAGTAATCCCAGACTGAGCACATTCTGCTCCCCAGTCACTGTCTAACTATTCACCTCCGACCCCAAAAAGGCTACGCCAGTGTGTGGCTGACCGGCAGGGAGATTATTGGCACCCAACACATCGGCAGCCTTGCTGGCTGTGCACATAAACACAAGATCATCTTGGGGTACCTAAAAGCCGGTCTCTCAGTCAGGAATGCTTTCCCTCTCCCCTCTCTAGTGAAGTCTGACTTTAATGTGTGCCCATTACCTCGGCCTACACACCCATTCACAAAGAAACCTGCTTCACAAGTTTGCCGCTATGCATAACAGATCGCCTCCACTGTGCCGTTCCAGGAAAGGGCCACCTCTCACTCAGGCACGCACTTCCGTCTGACCAAGCGTTCTCTTTGCTGCATAAATGCAAAAGCATATGCACACACACAGGGTATCCCTCATTTCCTCTGGAGTAATGGGAGCCTGGGCAATACTTTAAGTATTCGTTTTCCAACATAAATTAGAATGGAGTATCGCAAATACCAGTGACATCTGCATGGATCCAGAATGTATTCATTATGGTCAGTGCTATTACAATGAAAGGAAATGCATTCTAATGGCAGGGTATTTGAAATAATGTGTTGCTGGATTCTGTGTCCATAAAAGCCATAATGAAGAAACAGGAGCGTGGCAAATGAATTAAAAGGAGTAACAGGGACACAGGGTAGCTTCAAGGGCTCTAGGCAATGTCAGTGAGAAGGCACATTCACTCATGGAACAACAGGGAGAAATTTCGGATGGTTTGGAGATAGAAGAGGCAAGGAGAGCATTAGGCTGGCGTTCTGGAGAACTGAGGAACTGAGGTTTGAATCCTGGCTCTGCTGTGGGCTAGCTTTGTGATCTGGACAAGTTATGTGAGTCTCTCCTGCCACCTCACACTGGTCATCTGTAATACCAGGGCAGTCTACCTTGCAGGACTGTGCAAGGAGGAAATGAGAGAATACATGGAGAGGGCTTGGCAGAGAGTGTGATGTATAATAAGCCTACAGTGTACACTGGCTTTTTAAAATTTTATTTTTCTATTCAGCCATTTCATATAGGAGGGGGATACAAATAAGTCCTTTATAGATCATGGCATTTTTAATCTACCCCATAAGCATAACCACTAAAATCTATTATTAGGAGAAAATGTGGTAGTCAAACCGGAAATTAAACGTTAGCTTTTGTTTTCCTTTTTGTTATCACTAAATAAAGGTACAGCTCTGGGATTTTAGGCATCACTTAGATCTCCAAATCTCAGTTTCTTCTTTTATTAAATAGAGCTAATAATACCTGCTCTACCTACTCAGATGCTTATAATGAGGACCAAGTGAGATAAAATGTGTTTGGCAGATATTATTGGTTGTCTGACTTAGTCATTCCCAACTCACTCTCCTAGCACTCCCCTGGAGGGTAGAAGTGTTGAATATTTGCACACAAAGCTGATACTGCAGTTGGGGGTGTGTGAAGCCCAGTTCGAGACCATGAGGCAGAAGGATAACTCTTCTGGTTTAGGAGGGTTGTTCATTGGCAAAGTGTCTACTTTTCTGATTAACAGACATCTGTCCCTTCTTCTGACCTCTTTTTTATTCCTGAAAATGTGTACACTATCCAAGGCTGCAGCCCTTTTTACATCATAAGGCAGCAAGCATGAAGGAAAAGTTCACGGAGTCTCAGAGACACGAGGCAGTACTGACATTAGCCACTGAACCTCAGCCAGCAGTCAGTCACCTCCCTCCAAATTTATTGCATGAAACAAATAAGCTTTCCTTTGTCTAGGCTACTGATACCGGAGTTTTCTCCTCTTCAAAGCGGAACACTGTTCTGATACAGTGCATAAGTACTCTGGAGAATTAAAAGCCCTATATCTAAGTACATCATCATTTTTCTGCCAAGATATCATTCCCTGGGACCTGTCTGGCTAATTTATGTATGCCCTGTAAACAGATTTAGTAAAATCTCCTCTAGGAAGCTTTCCAAGACCCTGTCCCCAGCTGGACTGGCATTCCGCCCACCCTTTGGCAATCTCAAGGTACTCCACGAACCCTCTATCAGTACATGTTATTCTGGTTTCTAATTATTCATTTACTTGTCTCTTTGCCCTACCAGTTAGTTAAAATGTCTCAACAACAATGATCCCTATATCCATTTAAATTTGTCCTAGCACTTGGCATATGCCTGGCACACAGTAGATAACTCATTAAGTATTTGTTGAAATACTGAATAAACCAACAAAAGAGTGATCTGAAAGGATGAGAAATAAACGATAAACAGCCTAGGGTGCCTTATTATCTATCCATTCATATTTTTGAAACACTGCAAATAGCTTTCTAATTCCCGTTACTGCTTTCAGGAACTCTAGACTGGGAAGCGTAGGACTAGGCAGTGATTTTTTTAAAATTGTTTTTAAAGTTATTCCACTTGACCCTTGTTTGAGTTCATGACATTCCTCTACTGATACTCCCTACATTATTTTTATGCTGTGTATTCAGTCCATACTTATCTACACAAAAATTATTTTCTTCTTTGTTGTTTTAGATCTTATCCCTTGTAATAACCAAGACCTCCTAGGAATAATCCCATTTGCCACCAAAACAAATATTCACATTCCCCAGTGGCTCCCTTTCCAGGTGTCTGAGCAATGTCCGTGTGACAGGGGCTTCTGGGAATTTCCTGCTCACTCTGCCATGTCTGGGTCCTTATATCCCTGAGTGCAGAGTGTAGCTGCCAGGGGTGTGTCTATCATATGTGGCTCTCTGTGTCCCCTCTTTCTAAAGCCAGCTTGTCTCTGTGACTTGTATAGATCACAGCCTTCTTAAAGTATGATTCCTAGTCCCACTGCCAGAAAAATAATGTCAAGTAATGCAGATTATCAGTCACACTACAAATCAGAAACATGCTCCACTGTTATGAGCATGTTTTAAAAAAGCCCACAAAGGATAATGATTTCCTTGACAGTCGCCAATGTCAAGCCTCAGGCCTGAACTCCGTTCCCCCTGCCTGCAATGCTCCAGTGCCCTTTTCTGCCTGGCTGGCTCCTTTGTTCTGCCAGGTTTTAGTTCAAAAGTGACCTTCATAACCCTCTTGAGCACCTTATCTATAGTACCTTCTTCTCCCCAGTCCCTTCCTGTCAAATCGCCCGTTTCATTTCCATCCTAACACTGCTATCTGAGATAATTTTATTTATTTAGTGTTTTGTCCCCTTCAATCTCTTCCCACAAGAATTAACTTCCACCAGAGAAAGGACCTCATCTCTCTTCCTCAGCAACAAGAGCTGTGCCTGGCATAATGCAGGTGCTCAAGGAGCACTTGTTGAAAATGAATAAGAAGAGAGTGGGCAGTGTGTGTTCCCTCAGCATTTGGCTGGCCTTGACAGAATTTCCTTTAAGGAGTGGGATTAAGGATGGGGTTGATGGCCACCACAAAAGCTCAGGGGTGTGAGGTTGGTTGGAAAGCTACCCGGAATTATAAAAAGAGCCAGAGTGCTGGCCCTGTCACTTATAAGATGTACACGAATTGGCACATATCCCTTAACCTCTCTGCGCTTCAGTTTTGTCATCTGCGTAGTGAACTGTTTCAGAGGATCAGTGCCTCGATTAAATGAGACGGTGATGGCAGAGGGTAAATAAATTAGTTCCCCACTGCCTGTCCCTTAAGGCTGTAAAAAGAGGAAGGCCCAGAAGCCCTGGGAAAAGGCCTTTTCCCATTCAGGCAGTCACCTTAGCAACTGCAGCGATTCTTCCCAGAAAAACATCAACCTGCTGTACCAGGGAGGCTAGCCCACAGGCCAGTTTTGTTGAAGTCCCGAGTCATTCACAAGGCCCTGAGCCAGAGTCGAGCTTGCAAGACTAGTAGAGATTTATTCCTCGCTCCCCAGCCTTATATGAGCTTATATTAAACTTGGGCTGCTTTTCCACAGTGTAAACTTATACATCTGCTTTCAGGCTCTTTGGGTGCTGATTTTGCCAAATCATGTGCTTCTGGTCTCATAGAAACTAGACCATTCAAAGCCATCAAAAGCCTGCGTCCTCGGCCTGATAGAGACACTTTTGGTGCCATCACCCCTGACGGCTATGTGCCTGTTTGAACACAATTAATTCCTAACACTCAGCTCATTCTATTTATTCATTTGCTCATTCAATAAGCATCAACTGAGTGCCAAATGCCTACATGTCCAGCCCTGGCAATAAGAATCACCATATATTAGCAGTTATTACATGGTAAACACTATGCTTGACTTACGAGCCTCAGGCGATTCATACCTCACAGGCATGATGATCTTCCCATTTTTAGACAGGAAAACTGAAGTTGAAGAGTTTACACAAATTGCCTAGGAGGGTAGTAAAAGGAGGGTCAGCACTCTAACCTAGGGTTTTTGCAACACCAAGCCCCATTCTGTTCATCACTGTACTCTATAATAGTAAGTAGGTCTTGAACATGCACTTGGTACTTATCAGGGTGCTGGATATGTTGGAGAAGGAGAAAATAAGAGTTATGTTTTGATCAAAAGCAGATATGGGATGTAGAATAAGAAGGATGTACTTTAATTCCTGACTCTCACCACTGCTAGCTCTAGCTGGGCAACCTTGGATAAGTCACTTACTCTCACTCAGTTTCCTCATCAGTGTAGGATAGGGAGAGCAAACCACCTCTTAGGTTAGAATAAAGAAATGAGATGTCTGTGGGCAACCTGTAAATTGTAAAGGTACTGAATCAAGGTCAATTTTCTTGTTTCCTTGGTTATTTCTGGTAAATATTTGTTTAAATGACTTAGATCTGAACTTCATGTTGTACGTACAATTATACCCTAACAAGCACTATTATTAAAAGACTTGTGACCCATCCTACATCACGTGTTTAGTGCTTTACACTTCTGAAGATCTACTCAAAGTCTTTATAACCATTGAACTTATGAACTGTGGGAGGTGGGAAAATAAGCAGCATTTGCCAAACTTATTAGACCATGGAACCCCGGAAGAGTAGATCAACAACTCACAAAATTAGTGTTCAGTCTAATATACCTGGGTAGCCCTGCATTGGGGGATTTCCATTCATAACTGCACATGACAGGCATCCTTTCAGTAGGCTGCTGAATCTTTAAGCATGCAGAGAGTCCAGCCGACACAGAACAGGTGTATGCCCTGAAATGTAGAGAGACCAATTGCTGCATAGTAAGCACCATGCAGACAAAGACTGTGTCTCATTTTGATTTCTACTATAGCTCCAACATCTAGCACTGCTTGGCACACAGTAGACATTTGATAGAATCCTATATAATAAAAGCCTAATATGCTAAGTGTCTGGTTATTGGTTCAACCAATTAAAGTGTAATATGCTAATGATATGCTAAGGACGCTCAACCGTTCACTATGACGTGCACTGACCACCAGGGGGAAGACAGTGGACCAGTCCACCAGTTCCTATGACATGCAATGACCATCAGGGGGAGATGCTTTGACCGGTAGGTTAGCTTGCTGCTAGGGTCTGGCCAGCAGATCGGGACTGAGTGAGATGGGCGGGACATGCCCTGGAGCCCTCCCATGGTCCCTCCCTGGTTGGCTAACTTCCCGTGTCCCTCCCTGGCCCAATGTGCATCAGTGGGGTCCGTTGGCCTGGCCTGTGCCTTCTCACAATCGGGGACCCATCAGGGGATGTTGGAGAGCCGGTTTTGGCCCGATCCTGCAGGCCAGGCTGAGGGACCCCACTCATGCACATATTTGTGCATCAGGCCTCTAATTTGTTAAATAAGTGAATAGGGAATGAAAGTTGCAGAAATGGCAGGTTCCATTGCTTTCAGAATGAGAGGCCGCACAGTTTTTTTGTCATCAGCGATTTCAATTTCTCTATCTAGACTTCTAGACGGTGCTTAATTTATTTTCTCAGAACAAGAGACAGAGAATTGTTCCAACGGCCTTTTGCATCATGACAGTGCAGAGGAAGGTTGCCCTGCTGCTTGTTGATGAATAGCACATTAATGAGATCTCCTTGAAACAGTCCCACCTCTATTATGCAGGCAAAATTACATTTCCCGGCATAATTATTGTGTCAGTTGAGCTCCCAAATTTTGATATTAATTGGTTCACTTGCAAAAACAACATCAACATATTAGTTTGTCAAACCTCTGGGAAACTCATAGCTTTAAGCAATGAATATCAACCTATACTTCTCTTTTATTCCATCTTCTGCTTATTTCCTACCAGCCAGGACTGGGTAAGTTTTATTTCTTACAATAGGTTTTAAGAGAGTAACTAATGGGTTTCTTTAAAATGTGTTTTTTTGTGTTTGTTTTTTGTTTGTTTGTTTTTATTTTTTTAATCACCATTTATTCCCTCAATCCCCTCTTTCACCTTTACCCCCTCCCCTCTAATCACCACACTGTTATCAAAGTCTATAAATTCTCTTGGTTTTTCCTACATCTCTCCACCTACTCCCAGACCCCCAACCCCCACTTTACTTCCAAAGCTATCTGCCTGATCTCTCTCTATGAGTCTGTCTCTATTTTGCTTGCTAGTTCAGTTTTTAAACTACATACCACTTACACTCCTCAATCCTTACTTCAGGCTCTGGAATGTAAGCTCTATGAGGGCCTGGACCTTGAATGTTTTGTTGAAAACTGTATCCCCAGCACCAAACGCAATGCTTGAAACAAAGTAGACTGAATAACTGCTATTTCTCCTCCTAATGAGATTCACTGTTTTAAACTAAAATTTCTTTCCCTCCCCCCCCCATTTATTTCTCTCTCTTTCTCGCTCTCTCTCACATATGCACACAACACACACACACACACACACAAGTCTTGTTATATACACTATGGCATTTTTTCCCATGAAAAAATACATGAACCATGGAAGTTTGGTTAAAATATGTCATTAGAGGAGTTTTGAACAGTCTCTTTTGTGTTGTGTAATTGTCACCAAGCTTCCCTTCCCCATGCGTGATTCACCTGATCAGGGCTTGAGACCCAGGGCTAGTCTCTGAGCTGTGAGTTTGATGGAGCGCAAAGACGTGATAGAATATTCTCCAACATTGCTCATTCAATAATTTTTATTTTGTGGCTGACCTTATTCTACTAGAAAAAAATATTTTTCTTTTTATTGTAAGCTGTTTATATCTACTTAAGTCTGATTTTGTTCTAGATTGGAATCATGACTTCCCTGTCAAGTAGTATAGGTTCTGTTTTATAAACACAAATCAATGGGATAATGTGATTTAGCACACTGACTTACTAGCTCTGTAACCTTGGGCAAGGTATTGAACATATCAGATAAAGTCCGATATGAGATTAACAATAGCACCTTCCTCCTGGGTTGTCTCTAGGATTAAATGAGAGATAATTCATGTGGAATGCTTAGCTTCTTTTCATTATTATAACCTCTGAGGGTTATACTGATAGACTAACAGCCATGATGACCAAGTATCTAAACAAATTCATCACCTCTACAAGTCATCTCTTCTTCTTTTTGGGATGTGAAGGGGCGGGGAAGAGAGAGAAACACTGATGTATAGAGACACATCGGCTGGTTGCCTTCTACACATGCTACAGTTTGGGGGTGGGGAGCAAAACCGTAACCCACATAGGAGCCTTTGACCGTAATTGAACCGGTGACCCTTTGGTGCGCAGGCCAATGCTCCAACCACTAGCCACACCGACCTGGAAGGCTACAAGTCATCTTTTTATTTTCTTTCTAAGAAGCCACTCTCCTGGACTCCATTCCAGAAATTCACAACAGGTATGCTTTGTGGGTCCTGTTTTATCCCTAAGCATGAATCGTCCTGCAGAGTGTAGATAGCATTTCCGGATTGCTTCTGGCTGGGTGATGTCATTGAGGGTAATCATTTATCTGACCCCCTGCATTCCTTTGTACAGTCTATGTAACACTCCTTTCCTCATTTGGTTCCGTAAAGAGTCTTGGCTGGCTGGGGACTTGACCCTTCGTTTCAGTTTGTCAGAAATCCCTAAGCAGAGGGGATGAAACCTCAATCCTAGGGGCATGCTGGGCTGGAGCATCTCTGCCTGGCCTTTTCGTCTAAGCCGCTTGCTGGTGATTGCTAAGTTTTCCCTTCTGAAACATTCATCCCCTCATTTCTCCCACCAACCCCATCCTAACCCCACCCCCTGTTAATTATCAGCTCTGGAATTAAATGGCTTGCCTCTCCTGCCGTTGCCATGACAACAGTTGGCCTGCATCTGTCACTGGGTGAACAGTGTCTCTATGAGAAGAGGCGATAGCAATTGCTTGCTCCACAAAAGCCAGGGAGTAAACTAATGTTTACCTGTTTGGGGAGAGCAGTTCCTGTTCATTCCACCTTAGGCATCTTCCTGGCAAGCTCCACCTCCCCTTCCTTCTCAGATAAGCTGTCTGCTAGCACTCAACAAAGAAAATGAAAATATTTTTCTGATAAAAACGCCAAATCCCTGTTGGCTTGTCACAATTCTGTCCACTAACTTTACTTATTCCAGCCAAGAGGTTAGAAGATCTGAATCTTCCTTCTCCTAAGAAAGGCAGTGTAGTACAGTAGAGGAGTTGAAAACATAGAATTTTCAGCCTGACAGATCTGGGTTCTAATTCTGGTTGAGTCACTTTGTAACTGCGTGACCATGGCTTAATCACTTATTCTCTCTCTCTCCCGCGCTCGCTTGCTCTCTCTCTCTCTCTCTCTCTCTCTCTCTCTCTCTCTCTCTTTTAATTGGTTTTAGAGAGGAAGGGAAAGTAAGGGAGATAGAAACATCAATGAGGAGAGAGAAGCACTGATTCGCCACCTCCTGCATGTCCCACCTAGGCGTTGAGCCCACAATCCAGGCATGTGTCCCAACCAGGAATCAAACCCTGACCTCCTGGTTCATACTGGTAGGTTGATGCTCAACCCTTGAGCCACGCCGGCTGAGCAGTTTGGTCGGTTTCCCTGGTCCTTGTCTGAGGGATAAAACACTGCACTGCCCCCAGAGCATCTAGACCAGGACACAATTAGCAGGCAGGGCAGCTGAGACATGCTTCTCTCCCTACCTTCCCTGCGACTCTGTCAGCTCCTCCTTCTCCACACTGTTTTTCTCACGCTCAATCTCACTTTCCTTTAAATAGAATTGATGGAACCAGAGAGACATGTACTCACCAAGGAAACAGATGCTTTTCTGTTTTACAACCGAGCTGCAACCTACGGGAACGACTGGCAGTGGTGCTAAGGAGCAGGGGAATGAGGCGTTTATGTGAAAAGCTGGTTTTCTGCCCTGAAACCCCTGCTTGTGGATAAGAAATATTTCTTTTATGAACCTATATCCACTCGTACTTAGGCCTTGTGTCAAAACCAGCACAAGCAGGTAAATGCTGGTGTTTGGGAAATACCTTCCCATTTTAGGGTACTGCAGTTTTGTCTTAGCCTTCAGCCACCTTCCTAAAAGGCCTGAAGCTACCTCCTTGCAGTCATTGGCTAGAAACTTCATAGCAGCTTGAAAATAAAGAAAGGAAAAGTACCTAACAACCAAAACAACAACTCACACCAGCTTCTGCTCCCAGCAAGTGTCACAGATGCCGGATGTGGGCTTCTGGGTAAAGAGATGAATGCAGTCCTTGGAAGCCATCAGGAAAATGAAATGATTTACCCCTTGCATGCCTCTCACTGGGAGGAAGTAAGAAGATGCTGGAGAGCAGCAGGTTCCTTCTAAAATAAAAAAGCACCCCCCCCCCCCCAATAACAATTTCGCTGTGGCTGCTGCAGGTCAGAGGGGCATAACCAATGACATCAAATTTACTTATTCTGAAAACACAGACTGGAGTTTTGTGACTTCCTAAAATCTATTATGCTTAGTGCCAGTTCAAAATGGCTCAGGAGACAGGCACGGAGGAAGAGAACAGACTCAGGCCAGACTCCCCAGCCCTGCATCTAACTCAGGGACAAATGTGACATCAATTTGATTCTTTGACTGGCTTTAAAACGTCTATAGCCTTGAAGCTATTTGGAAAATGTTGGTGTTTTAGCATTCCTTCTCTCCATTAATCTAGGAGGAACTGGGTAACGACCTTCGAAACCTGATTTTAAGTTAGAGGAAGGCAGGGGCTGTCAAAATAGGGGTAAGAATAAGATACAAATCAGACAAACAGTCCCCTTTACAACTACTTTATCTCAGTTACTAGTTTTTCCATCTAAAAGAAGAAACCAAAAGAAGAAGACTTTCCGGGCTTCATAGCATCTTTGTCCTTTAAGTATAATGGGATGTGCTATTTGGATGGGGAACTTAGTCATAAAGGAAAGCAAGTGATATACCTATAACAATTCATGAGATGTGACTGAGGGAAGAAGCCCATCAGATTTGGAAATCTGTCCATTTCTTCTACACAGAACAATGCTGAAGTCAAGAGGTGAATTCTAATAGGAAACGGTACCAGCGTCTTGGCATTTCAGTATGAGGTACAAAGCCCGTTGGAGAGTGGACTCACCTCTTCTCCTGCCACGTCCACTCGTGCACTTCCTCACCTTCCCCACACAGCGTGTGTACCTCCCTCCTCTGAGCCTCTCACATGCTGGTCTTGCTGCTTGAATGGCCTTCCCGCCTTTCCATGTAGAAAGGCCTACCCGTACCCATCCTTCAGAGTGGCGTACAAATGCTATATTTTCTGGTCCTCTATTCTGAGTCAGTTATCCTGCTCTGTATCCAACATAATTACCATAGAGAGTCATTATAGTGCAGTGGTTAAGAGCCCGCATTCTTGAGTCACACAAGTCTGAAGGCTGGCTCTACCATATTTTTGGTGTACAACCTCGTATATGTATAGCTTCTTTGTGTCTGTTTTCTCATCTCAGATGAGAAATGTGTTAACCACCTGTTAAGATTGTTGTAAAATATAAATGAGATGATATATGTAAATGCTTAAGATACTTCCGGCACATAGCTGGCATTTAATATGCTTCTTTATAATATTTTATAATTATACCCTGTAATAATAACAATTATATTGCACTTAAATGTGCAATTAAAGCTGTTTAATTAGTTCTCTCTTTCAAACTAGACTTTGAGATCTTTAAATGCAGGAACAAAGTCTTTTATCATCTTCACATCCCCGAGGCCCAGCATGGGGCCCGACACCATAGTAGACAGTCAAAAATGTTGAGCAAGTGAAAGAAAGAATTCCTCTGCAATCCTTTCTGCTTAAGAAATTAGAGAACAGCTCTCCTAAAAGTGAATGTTATGGTCAAAGATATAAACAAGGTTAGCCTGCCACACATCACAACTACTGCCCTGGATGGCAACCAAAAGTGTGCCAGAGTAACAAACACCACAGCACACACAGTGACATCCAGGCAGGCAGGTATGTTATACTGCAGGCTGCTCCTAGTTGCATTTCCTGTGTTGATGCAAATGGAATAAGCTAGAGGCCCCCTTTGGCCAAATTTCCCAACTGTGAATTGATTCTCTGGTTATATACATCCACACAAAATAAAATAAAGTTGTGATTCTCACAGGCAAATATCTGAAAATCAATTATTTTAGCAAGGAGGTTTGCTTTCATGATAGGTAGGCAGCACAATGCACGGCATGGTTTCATCCTTCATTTGGGTGAGTTTAAAAAGATAGACAACCCACATCAGCAGTGGAAAGCAAAGCCAGCTCAGGCTCCCTAGCAGGGAGGTGTGACAGTTAAGAGACTGTGCTGAAGGCCACTAAGATGTTGGAACTCCACTTCTGTATATTGAGCAGCCCTGACACTTCCATTCCATGCACAAGTATCAGAGCCATTTTCTTTGGCTTCCAGCTAGGCCTTCTGAAATGAAGATAATGCAAAACCAAACCATCAATCTGCAATCAGAGGACAAAGGAAACTTAAGTGTACCATTGACTCAGTCCTCTTTCTTTCTCTACTAACTAGGTCATCTGAAAAAGAAATGCCATATCTAAGAACATATGGTTATTATTTTTTTTGGGGGGGGGGAAGTACCTACTATATAGTCCCCCCACTTTTTAAAAAAAAATGAAGATTTTAAAATATCTACCAAGTTATAGAATCTATAGATTTTTTTCCTATGCCACATTTGATAAAAGACTATATTCCTCCATATAACTATTTCCCCCCCAAAACTGGGGGGAAAACTAATATTTGCAGGGAAATAAAAACAGACTACAAAGAAACAAAGAGGCTGGATGATCTGCCCAGGGTCACCGTCAGTCACAGGCAGACCAAGAATAAAGGCAGGTCAGCCCGTCCGTTTTGAGTCCCTCCTCCTTTGGAACTTGCTGCCTGTTTGGTCACAGAGTCAGCATCGGTCAGATTCACACTGATCTCAGCAGGAGCTTTTTGCCTGAATTAAATGCCAGCTCTGAAGATGAAAAATTCTACAGAAGTCCCAAGGATGGCTGTCACTATTAAAAAGCCATTTGCCTCTTATTTAAAAACAAACAAACAACAACACAGAAAATCTCAGCAGCAAATCACACTTTCATATTGATCTTGCTCCTTTCTCCTCTGAGCACAAGAGTTGAAGGGTCCTTCCCCTGACTTCCTCCCACTACACAACAGCATTCTAGGCAGCAGACCCTGGTGCCACCCCCTCTCCTGGAATATATATTACTTCTCAGCAGGCTCCCTGCAGGAGTAGAGAAGGAGCCAATCTGTGAGGGAGCAAACACAAGATCTCCAATTATAGCACAGAGAAGACAGAAAATTGCCACCCAAAGTGTAAATTACTTTTTTTGCTTGGGAGAAAAAAAAGAATCACTCTGGGTTTCAAAGATGCCCTTTTAGAAGATGACTCCACGGCGGTGAATATCCCTGTTCTGCAGATCAGGACTTTGGCTCCTCCATACTCTCCAAGAGCCCTAGCCATTGACATCACGGAATGCAGGATTTGAAGAGTAAACTATCACACGAAAGGGTAACAGGCAGCTATTCTGTGGGGCCAAAGGAAGGCTTGGCTGGCTGCTCCTCAGCCAGTCTACACACACCTTTTGCTGTTGACCCTCAGAGGACACTGTGCGAAGGTCAAATGAAGAAATGTCCCTTTAGAATGCCAGAGGCTAAAGAGAGGAGAAGAGGCCACAGCGATTCAATATCAAGGCAAATAAGACCTCTAAGTTAGAGAAGCAAGACCAAACAGACCCTCTGAGGATTGTGGGTGAATGCTCTTGGCTTTCATTCAGGGTCACAGAAAAGTGTGCTGGCCTCTTGGAGCTAGTCTGAATGGCCAGTGAGGACACAAGCCCTGCAGCCAGACTGCGTTAAAGTCCTAGCTCTGCCACTTCCGAGCTGTGGGACCCAGGGCAAGCTAATGTTTCTGAGCATTAATTGCCTCATTTTACAAGTCGGATAATAACTATTTAAAAGCTTTACGTGAGGATGAAATGAGAATACATATAAAGCACTGTAGAAAGTAAACCTTCAGTAAATGGTAGTCCAGGTCATTACTGTTGTTAATTAGCAGGACAACTACACAATAAAATTGAGGGCAAGAAAAAGATATGACCAGAAGTACAGATATTTGGCCACTTCTTGTCAAACAGCTTGTGAAATCAAAACTGAAAAGAGGAAAGAAGGCAGGGAGACTCCAGCTGGTAAGAAGGAAAGAGAAAACATAGATCTGTTACAGACCAATACATTTCAACAGGGCAAGACTCTTGCTTTGTTTCTGCTACTGGGAATAGTGGTTGGAATCCAATTCTCCCTGAACTTCTGTGCAGACTACAAGGACGTGACTGTGGGGTGGGAATGCTGGCAAAGAGACACAGGTTCACTAATCCAAGCAGACCTGGGACTCAGGCTCTCCGGATGAATGTCTCCTCCATCCCCTGTGCAGGCAGACCTTCCTTTCCGTCACCCTTACACTTCACACCCTCACTTAATACCGTCAGCAATAAAGAAACCTCATGAGCAAAACTCTGTTTGGCTTATTGAGATGTAGAGTCTATCATAAATAAGAGAACTTCCTGATCAAAGGCAGGATGCCCTGAAGTGCTAATTGGAATACACTGAGCCAAATGGTAGTTCAACACAAACAAACTGCATGGATCCAACAAGTATGGATTTAAAGGCTAAAAAGGAAATCTGACTCCTCTTCCTGCCAAATGGAACATACTTCTCAAGTGTTCATTGTACCAAAAAGCAGTTCTGTCAAGGCCCAGTTTAACAGAATCCCCGCTGACACCGTGGCAGCTCGGCTGGGGAAGCAGCTTGACATCGTGGTTGCTAGTAAAGAAACGCCATGCTTCACGACTGTCTTCTTAAAATGACATGAAGATCCAGCTATTAGATTCTAAAGCCCATCTATCACACTGCATAGTACCTTTGAAGGGAGTTAATCTCTTCTTAAGGGCCCTGTATCCTTCCAATCAACGAGACTGGCATATGAACATCCAGACAAGAAGAGTGTTCATACTAATCAGACTCTCCCAAGACAAGTGCCACTGCTGCCCTGTGGAGTCTGCACACTGCACTTCTAAAGTGTCTTCTCTCCACTGGTCCTGTCTGAACTCACATGGCACAGCTACTGCATTTCCAAGAGCCTGTGCTCACTGCCTGAGCAGGATGGCAGGGATGGTAAGTACACCAAGTCCAGGTTCACTGAGAGGCTGAGGCCAAAATGAAATTCACTTTTAAATTTCATGTGGTGATAGAGAAGCACAAAGGAGCACTTTTTTCCCTAAACAAAATTTTGTGTTCCTATGATCTAGGCTTCATTGTGTCTTGCATTGGACACAAAGATATCATAGGTCAGAAATAAATAATAATGGATCCAGAGCCCATTAAAAAAAAAAGGTTACCCAATTCCAATCAAGAAGGAACAATGCAAAAACTTATCTAGTCGGTCCACCTGGGAGCCTAATTACCATTCAAATACTGTGCCCCTCTTCTGAACAGACATTCGGAATGTACGAAAGAATAGAGCAAAGTTATTGCCACTACATACTTTAAAGTCTATCCTTTATCTGAAGGTTACAGGCATGAAAAGGCATGGATGGGGAGGGAGATGAGAATCTTGCAAAATAAGATCTTCAAAGCCCTGGCTTAGGATGGAGATCCCCTTTCTGTGCTGTCCATTTCTCCCGGGGCATTAGGAGGCCACAATGTCACTCTACTTCAATTCTGAGAACAGACAAGCAGCAATAATGTGATCTTACCTGAGTCCATCCTCTTCACCCTGAAAGAAACAGAAAGAAACAGCATTAGAAATTGGCATCAGTAGAGACAGATTTAGACTTCCTTTCCTTCTCCTTTCCCAACCTGAAAGCAAGACCTGTGTGTTTACTGTTAACAAGAGACAAATCAGGAGATGCCTAGCGGCTAAGACAAGGCCTAACACAATCCTGTGTTCAAACTGCCCAGCAAAGGCGAACTGATCACTTGCCCTTGCAAGCAGACCTAGGAGGCTTAAATAGAGCTTTGCTGTTTTACCTGTACGGTTGGCAGTATTTAGTTTTGAGCAAACGGAGATCCCAAAATAGCAGCGGATCTTTGGCAAAAGCTGACCAGCTCCCGAGGTATCAAGCAGTTACCCTCAAAGACTGCCTTGGTCTTGCATTTTTTTTTCTCCAAAGAGAAACATAGTAGCTCTAACATACAGAACACCATCTGAAAAGGGCACTGAACTGGGACTCAGGAATCTGGGATGCTGGTCCAAGCTCTGTTGCTTATTAGTGCTGTGCCCTTGGGCAAGCTAATGAATTAATCTGGACCTTGGTTTTCTCTGTAAACGGGTAATTCTGGGATTTGGTGATCCAGATCACTCTTAACCGAACAATGGTGTTTCTATTTAATAACAATATTTTTATAGTACTTAGTTCAGTATTATAGACATACCAGAGGCCTGGTGCACAAAATTTGTGCATGGTTAGGATCCCTAGGCCTGGCCTGAGATGAGCACTGATCAGGTTCCTCGCCTTCCCACTTCCTCCTTCCCTCACCACCACCCCGTGGTTCCCCACCTCCCAGCCTCCTCGCCTCCTTCCTCCTTCCCTCACTGTCAGAATCACCACCATGTGGTTCCCCACTTTTTGGTCTCTCCGCCTTCTTCCCTTGCTCCCTCAGCACCTTGCCACCACTGGTTGCCCGTCATGTTCTGCGCCGACCCCTGGTGGTCAGCACATATCATAGCGAGCAATCAAACTCCTGGTCTTCCAATAGAACTCCCAAGGGGATAATTTGCATATTAGCCTTTTATTATATAGAATAGCATAAGTACGTTTAAGGTGTACAATGTGATAATTTGATACATGTATGTATTGAAAAATATTACCCCAATAAGGCTGGTTAACACTTTCATCACCTCGTTCCATTTTTTTAAAGATCATATCTAAAATTTTCCTTGCATTACCAGAAATTATCCATAAACATGAGGTTTGAATCCTATACCAGTGATACAAATTTCACTTTTACCTCATTTTGTTATTTCCAAATTTGAACTATAATTTATAACATTGCATGAATGTTTCACCTCAAATTTGGCAACTTCCCAGTGAGGTTTGATCTTAAAGACCGGGCTTTCAGGCTACAGATGTGCATTTCAGATAGCGTGAATAGCATGTACATTACTTTTACTAGCAAGATTAGCAACCCTCTGAATGTCTGCTGACCTATTGAGTTGCCTTATAATTATGTCTTCCTTCTTTCTTCCTTTCCTTTCTTCCTTGGCTTAAATTTAGTTATATTTCTATAACATTCTCTGCCAAAGTTAAGTATTAAAAAAATGTGCATGTACTATGTACTATGTTCCATCCCTAAGAGTAATTCCATCAGAGTTAACAGATGTAGTACAGGTAATGTTGGGGAAGGAAACACTCATTTATTGAAATGAAAATAAAAGAGACGGGGCTATTCCATGTTCCTACTAACTAAATAACACTGTTGTGCCAGTTTCTCTGCAGTTCTCTGCATCTCAGTATCCAATCTGTACAACGAAGATAATGAGATTAAATGAAATGATGGCTATAAAGTGTTCTCTTTCCTATCTAGAAACTTTTTTAGGTACACACTGTCTTAATTCTGAGGAGGATGAAGTGCAAAGAACAAGAGCTATTGTATTCTTTTACACACTCGTAAAAATTAATCAAGAGCCCTGGGTGAGGGAAGTGGCTAACTGTCCAGTGGTCTCACATTTCCTGTCAGAATGGTTTAGATAATACCTGCCTCCTAGATTATATGTTGGCTGTCTATTGGATTGCTTATTCTGTGCCTAGGTTCTCCTGTCCCCAGGCAAGACTGCTAGTTACAGCTGAACCTACTGAGTGAGTCCTGAAAAGTCCACAGGACTGAGTTTTCTTCTAGAAGGGCCCACCCTAAACCCATCTGGAGTAAGCTTGACTAGACTTTTCAACAAAATGTTATACATTTTATATATTTTAAAAATGTTAGTTGCATAAATTAATTTTAGAAATAGATTCTAATTGCCTGCACATGTTGCTTGCTAAAATGTCTGAGACCCTTTATTCCGGTTAGAAAATAACACTGAACATACTGACTATATTCATTGTACAGTGGCTCAACATTTATCTTGTCTTTCTTTCAGAGTCTGTTCTTGATCCTCACAATGTCCTAACCAACACACCACTCTTAATCCAGCAGTTATGTCCCCATTTATAAAGCTGGTTCCATATAAAAACCAGCCCGAGGAATCCTTTCACTATCCACAGAATCAGACCAAAACCGTTCATTCTGGCCTGCTTCATGCTCCACTTCCTGACTTATTCTCATTCAGCCCAGTCCTCATGCCTACGATTACTCAATTTATAGGCTCATTTCACTACTTGGGACCTGTCAGCAGCCTTTTCCTCTGGCTCTGATTTCTGGCTTTTCTTAGTAACTGTGATTAGTATTTGCCCCCAGTGACAATACTCCTTTAAGTCATGGTGGATTAATATTTTGCCAGGCTCAGGTGCATGCTTCCATACGGTATACATACTAACCTAAACACTCAGATCCTATGTAGGCTTCCCATTCATTCACACTTAAGGACCACAAGAGGGCATTTCCAGAGCTAACAAACATGGCAGTCAGTTTCCTCCTATTTGTCCTGCACTAATAATTGTAGGCAATCTCTGTTACCTCTGCCTTTGGCTCAGCTGCTTCGTTAGAGGTATCAAGTTGTTCCTTGGCTTGGGCCATCTGAGTCATCAACCTATCCATGTGGGATTGGATGTCTGCCAGAATCTCAGTCACATGAGCTGTGGCCATCGCTTCCTGGATGTCCACTAGATGAAGGGCCTTCTGTTCCTCATCAGCAATGACTTTCTGAACTTTCTTAAATTCCTGCTGTATAAACGCCTTCATCTGGTCCCGAGTTACCTATAGCACACAGACAAGTAAGAAGAATGAGTTGGGCACACAAAGAGATGGGAGGTTAGAGCTATTACAGGAAGTGCTAGGCAGTCATGCCAAAGTATAAACCATGGCTCCTATCCAATCCTAAAGTTTTGGGAATACCCTCCTAACAATGTTCCCCTCATATCTTTAATGAATTTCCTGCTAATTTTTTTTGCCTCTTTCATTTTTAGAAAGTAATTCTTTATATATATGTTTTTTATTTCAGAGAGAGGGGGAAGGAAAGAAACATCAGTGATGAGAGAAAATCATTGATTGGCTGCCTCCTGTACACCCACACACACTGGGTATTGAGCCTGAAACCCAGGCATGTGCCCTGATTGGGAATTGAAACTTGACCTCCTGATTCATAGGTCAATGCTGAACCACTGAGTAACACCAGCTGGGCAGGAAGTAATTCTTTATCCTAATTTTTTTATTTCCCTTTTGTTCATTTTATATCAGTAATACATAAATGCTTTTTAAAAATTTAATAAATGAGTTTATATGGTAAAAAATGAAATTCTCCTCTCAATATTTTTACACCATTTTCCTCCTTAGAAGGAATTTACCATTAACAATTTAGTATGTGTCCTGCCAACCATTTATATATAAATATTATATAAATTACATAACATATAATTTATATAATGTTATATATAATACATAGTAATAATTTATATATAAATAATTGTTTTTATATAAACTGATCATAGCTAATATATGGTTCTGTGTCTTAGTTTTCTATTTAAAATATGTTAGTACCTACAGATCAACTTCATTCCTTGTACAATTTTTAATATCTGTATGAATATATATGGATATTTATATTATTTATAAGTGCTTTCAATAGATAAAATTGAAAAAAAACCATTAAGGTATTTATTTACTTAATAGGTAAATATCTCCATTAAACATATATGAACACATTTATGTATACATTCCCTTCTTAATGGAAATACAGGATATTTCCAATTTTTTGTTATTACAAACTGCATATCAGTGAAGATCCTTGACTATGCCTCTTAATATTTGCATATAAGTTTCTTTAAGGACCTTTGAAATCACTGAGTCAACTTATATAAAAATACTAATTAATACTGCCAAACTTCTCTCCAAAACCAATGCACCAATACATTCCCACAACCACGTGTGTAAGTAAGCATTTCCCTTACAGCTTCACACAATATTGGATACTATCAAGCCTTTACATTTTTACTTTCTGATGGGTGAAACTATATTATTGTTTTATTTTGCAACAACAATTGTGCAGACAAAATAAATTGTAACTGTAGGCTATATTTAGCTAGGGCATAAGAAAGGCAAACATAGCGAGAAACTACCAAAATAAGAACTCCTATTCTCCATATCTTGCCAGAAACTGTATTTACTGATGTTTCCTCATAACTACATTTACTTTGAGTATTTTAAAACAACATGCATCCTGAGTAGCTGAGGGGAGGGAACAGGGAAGAGGTAGGACAGCAGACAACAAGAGCAAGGCCAATAGAGAGTTTCAGAGATGAAAGAGAAAGTAGCGGTCACATCAGTGACCCATTTCTTTACAGATAAGGAAGAAGACAGCTGCACACTTATAGGCAGTGCAGGGACTCCAATCTTCTTGTTCCCAGGCTGGTGCTCTGTTCACTATAATCGTCAGGCCCAATACGGTTTGGCTAAGTGGATAGAGCATCATCATGTGGACTGAAGGGTCCCAGGTTCAATTCCAGTCAAGGGCATGTACCTTGGTTGTAGGCTCAATCCCCAGTAAAGGTCATGCAGGAAGTAGCCAATCAATAATTCTCTCTCATCATTGATGTTTCTCTCTCTCTCTCTCCTTCTCCTTTCCTCTCTGAAATCAATAAAAATCTATTTAAAAAACTAAAGTAAAAGTCTGTCAGAAGGGAAATCAAACTGGGAAAACCAAGAAAAGGAGATTGAGGAAGAAAAAGACTAAATAAAAGGGAAGATCAGCCATTTTTAATTGGCCTCTTAAAAAATGAAAAGAGGCTTGATACTTTAAGCAGCTTATGTAACAGCACCATAAGGATGTCAAAGCAAAACAAGGCCTGCATGCTAGATATCTGCTCACACATCAAGTGACTAAGTGACACAGCCCGCAGGAATTCATATACTCTCTGCAGGTACTCTCCCTGGTGCTAAAGAAAAGGGGAGGGGAGTGTCAAATGTTATTAATGTCCCTGCCAATTCTAGATCAGATTGAGAACTGTGATTTGTGTTTATTTTTGTAATTCTTTTTTATTTTTCGTGTGTGGATTTCAAGACTGTTAAGCTTTCATGGTGACCTTTTATCAGTGGATTTCTAGTCTTGAAATAAATTAGATCTTATAAGATTTAGAATCTTCTCTTAAAGACTGAACCAAAGAAGTTTGAGCAAAGGGATGATTTTTTTCTGCATGCCTAAGAAAGTCTCTTAACAGTTCCAAGTGACTATAAAGATCAGAATAAAAACCGACCAGCAACCTATTTTACTACACTCACACATGTGATTCGAAGTTAGGAAGCTGACATCAAGTCAAGAAAGGTATGGGCCAAACTGCAGTAGGTGAATAAATTGTGGTTTTAAAAAACCAAAACCTCTGTTTCCCATTGCTTTACCGAGGTTTTTTAACAAGACATATTTTATTTTATCCAGATCAAGATACAAATTTAAGGCAGAATCATCCACTCTCCAAAACTTTTCTGCCTTTTTCTTACTTCAGTTCTTTACTAATTCACAAATAGGCATTCTCCACCCTAGATAAAAAGAGCAAAACAAACATCTCAGTCAAGGCATCCGTTCTAATTCAGAGCCCAAAGAAGAGACCCCTGGGGTGAGGGGGTGGGTCATATGGCAGGTTAAGTACTCTGATGGCAGGGGTGGTGCAGATTTTAAAACCCTCTTTCTGGTTCCATTTCACCTCCTTGCCATCAAAAGCCATTCACCTAAAGACTTCACAGTTCTCCCAGAGCAGCAGGCCCTTCCCATTAGCACCTGCTACCTAGGAACCAAGGACATCATCTCTGAGTACTCTTCTCAGGGCTTCTTGCCTCCATCCTATAGCTCCCAAAGGTGAGAGTGATGGACTCGTACTCTTGACTACACTGCATGTGGTGCTACAGAAAAAGAGAAAACCCTACCGTGTTTCCCCGAAAATAAGACATCCTCCGAAAATAAGACCTAGCGCATAGAAAAATAAGACATCCCTTGAAAATAAGACCTAGCGCATCTTTGGGAGCAAAAATTAATATAAGACACTGTCTTATTTTGGGGGAAACAGGGTATGTATGTAGAGAAGAGAGAAGGCTGGATGTATCACGGAATGATGAAGTGGGTCATGTAAAGGGTTTCTTTCATATAGCATCTATCAGAAATTGCCAAACCTTTGAAAATCCACAGAACTTCCCCCTCCCTCACCCCAAAATATTAACCTGGAATCCCAAAATATAAAAAATCTAAAAGTAGAGTTACTCTGGTTAAAAGAAAAATCTCCCCTTCTTCTTTGAAGTAGCCTGCTAGGGCACTGGTAGTGATCCCCAAGGAAACCTCACCCGAGGGACCTGGGTCCTCTCCAAAACCTAAAAGGGGTTTTCTCCCTTTGGTCAACTGATTGGCCCTTAAGGGCTAAGGTTACAAGCATATTGATAATATCTTTTTATGCTTGCATTAGGGTGAAAAGCTATGCCATTACTTAAGCATAGTAAATACCGTAATTGGGGGGCAGGTGGCTTATTTGTTAACGGACAGTCTATTGAACATCTGATTGTTTTCATCAGAGCTGTGTCCAACCTCCACATTGTATAGGTAGGGGCAAAGGCACTGATAAAGTCAGGTTTAGAAACCAACTCTCTCCTCTGGCCAGTCCAGGGTACTCATTATTACAGCATATTTCCCTTAATGATCCCTTTCTGCCTGCTTTAAGCTCTTCCATCTTATTTCTTTTTAATTGAGATGTTTCCGTGGTTAACAGGCTGCTTCTGTTATCCCCCCGGATATAATTCCCCTCCACATGGGTCTTGGTATAAAGGCAGTACATCTGAAGAGTTAAGTCTCATCCCAGGGCCCTTTCTGTATGCTCTTGTAGTTACTATTTCCAAGCGAGGCTGGGCCCACGAGACATGCAGACTGGCACTTTACACATACATAATTAAACACATAAAACCTTGAATTAAGAGCTTGTACCTAGAAACAACACCGTTCAATGTGCTCGGCTTGGCTGGAAGCCATTAACTCCTCGCTGGCTGGCCTGCAGGAAACGGAGGTTTTATTTACTTTTCCATGATAGGCAGATTACAGAAACAAGCATACCAGTTCGAAAACATCATGGGTTTAAGAGAAATGTGTTCCAGAAAAGTGTTGATGACATAAACTGAGAAAGATGAACCAGGGTCAGGTATAGGAAGCTATATGAAAGAAAAGCATCAGAGTCCGCATAGATGAAACATTTCAAAAATTCTTGTTCTAGTAGCCAAATGGCCTGCAGGGTTTACCCAGTATTTACTCTGGCATTTTACTTCAAGAGAGCTCCTTCCCAACCCCTTGGCAGGCGCCAGTGAGGGCAGGCAAGGGGAGAGCTGCACCAACAAGCAGAAATAGAGTCCTTTCTGAGGGGGTGGTTCCATTCCCTGTGCCTGTGTCTGAGTGGAAAAGCACTGCTTGTGAGTAAAACCACCGCTCGTTTCTACGGGCTGGAAAACTGTGCAGCAGCCTAGAAACACAGCAGGCATGAGCTAAGGAACTACAGCCCATGACGAACATTGTCAGTGCTGCCAAACGTTATCCTGGCCACCTGGCTAACAGACTGACCTGCTGGGACTTTACAATGGGGTGTTGAGAGGGGAAGAGAAAAGGTCACTAAAGTGTACATTTAATCTCTTCCTCAAACCGCGGTTCTTATTTTCATCAGAAGCCTAGACAGAAGCACTCATTTATATCCTCTCTCCTCCTTTCATCACCCCCTTTCTGTTAACAGAGCACCGTGGGATTCCTACCTCAGTTAACACTTAGCTACCTCAAGATCCCACTCAATGAAGTGGCTGTTATTGTTATTTCTATTATAAAAGACTATAAAAAATGTACCAAAATGTTGGAGCATGGTTATCTCTGAGTGATGGGATTAAGAATGTTTTTTTTTCTTTTTCAGTCTGTTTTCCACAATAATGTATAATGCTTACTTTTTCTTCAACAGTAATTACTTTTAATTTGGCTCATCCCTGGCCTGGTGGCTCAGTTGGCTGGAGCATCATCTTGTACATTAAAAGGTTGCGGGTTCAAGTCTCTGTCAGGGCATATATCTAGGTTGTGGATTTGATCCCTGGTTGCATATGACCCCAAGGGTGCATATGGAAGGTAACTGATTGATGTTTCTCTCTCACATCAATGTTTTCCTCTCTCTCTTCCTCTCTCTCTAAGAAAAAAAACATCAATAAAAACATGTCCTTGGGTGAGGATTTAAAAAATAGTGTGGCCCAAAGAAAAAGTTAATTCCTCAATAAAATATTAGCAACTCAAATCCAACAATGTATAAAAATAATTTATACACTAAACCAAGTGGGATGTATTTCAGGTATACAAGACAAAATCACAAAAACATATCAACAGATGCAGAAAAAACATTGGACAAAAATCTAACATACATTAACACTCTCAGCAAACTAGGAATAAAGGAGAACATTCTCAACTTCATAAAAACATCTATAAAAAATCTACAGCTAACATCAAACTTAACGGTGAGAAACTAGAGTTTTCCTTAGGCAAGGATGTAACCTCTTACTACTCCTTTTGAACATTGTACTGAAAATTCTACCTAATGAAATAAGACAAAAAAGAAAAGGTTTACAGGTTGGGAAGGTGAAACTTAAGGCTGTCTTTGTTCACAAATGACATGATCATCTTTGTTTTGGATCTTTATCCTACCTCCAACTTGTTCAAATCCTACTTTCAACTTGTTCTAGGCCATCTTTCTGTCCCCTTTCATCTCCACTTGGCCCTGAATTCTTGACTTTCTAATCTTGACCTCAAATCCCACTCTTGCCCTTCAGACTTAGTAACTACATGCACCCCTTACTCCCTCCTCCTTGGTGTTTAAACCTGACTTTGTCTTATCTAGACTTTGGCTTGGTTTTGACTCCCAGAATAACATTCTCTCAGATAGGAACCCCAAATTTCAGTCAGAATACTCCAGCCCTTCTCTATTTCTGCCAGAGAGCTTCTTCCCAGGACAATAAATGTTGGTGCTGGAGCCTAAGTACTCTATTATTCTTTAACAGCTTCATGCATATGGCTCTGTAATATGCTTCTTCTGAATCTTTCCCTTTCTTGGACCACCCACCTCCCCCCCCCCCCACACACACACATAAATATACATGCAAACATGTGTGGGCACACACACATCAGAGGCTCAGGACTATGCTTCCTAGAGGCTTTGCATTTGAAAGATCCTAATAAACACTTGAATTGAATTGGTAAATCAGCTGTGAAGTGGAAAGGGAGTCCTCAGCCCATGACAGAGAGAGAGAGAGAGAGAGAGAGAGAGAGAGAGAGAGAGAGAGTCAGTCAGTCACAGCAGACTGACAAGCAGCCCTTAATGAGAGAGATGGAGATCTGACCACTATGGCTACGGAATCACTGCCAACCATCCTCCCAAGGCTGCTTGTTCATGCTGTCAGCTGCTATGGCTTCATTGTCATGACAACTTTATGTGTAACCCATTGTCATGGCACTGACTGGATGCACCAGAGAAAAGCTTATTGGGATGCTGGGCTCCCTTCTAATCAATACTACTGCTTGCTCTTGAGATGCTTCTCTCTTTGCCTGACCCCAGGGTGGCCATAAAGAAAGCAATCACAAACTTCTGAGCATCACTTTTCCTGAGTGAAGGGGAGCGACCCAGAAAAAACACTTCTGGGTCGCTCCCCTGTAGAAAAAGTTGGAAAATGAGTCTCCAGAGAAACCCGGGATCCGTAACAAAAAAAGGAGAGCATCTAATCCACTGTGTTTTCTTGCTTTCTTTTCACTTTAACCTGAACATCAACTAGAAAGACAGCTTCTGCTTCAGGAATTATTGTGTAGGAAGTGGGAGGTGAACACTGACCCTGAAAGTTTCGGGGGCCAAATAAACCAGAACTGCCCTACTTTAAGTGTCTCAGACTTGAATATACAAAGAAAGGCTATTTTATCTACTGAAGATTAAATTAATTTTACAATAAGACTCACCCTGCCACTTCCAATCCACTCTCTACCCACACACCTTCCCTGCAAAGCCACAGTTGTTTGTAAACTAACAAAACTACAAAACCCACATGACTGCTCACCACCAGGAATACTCAGGAAAGGGCACTGGTATACAGGTCTCATGGTTTCTGAATCTTTTCTGCTACAGAGAAAACAGTAAGGCTCAGAGTTTGCTGACTGCCTCTGCTAACTATGCTTCTGAAGCTCAGAAAGGTAAGAGTTTCTTCATTTGTAACAGGGGTAATACTGTTGTTCTCACAGATGTTTTGTGACATTTACACACAAATAACAAGTGGAAAGAAATTAGGACTCTCTGGACACATAGGAACATCTGCAGAACTGATGCAGATAGTAACTGTGATCATCTATTAGGTGCTTTTCATGTGGTACCCACTGAGCTCTCATCAAGAGAGAGCCCCAATTAGCCTTCTAGAAGAAAGGCAGCCTACTATACCCTTGGGAGTACAGATTCTGACCCCCCAAAGGAGCACAGGAAGGACTTGGGAACACATCCCAGGCATTGAAGAGTAAGATTGTCAATCAAAAGCTCCTTATCTCAATTTCAGTAAATGGCCATAGTCTGTCACAGGGAGAAATGGCTACCTTTTCTAGTTTGACAAGATCAGATATGGTCTACTTCACAGGAAGTCTGGGTCAAATTCAGCTCCTCAGCACCTACATAGTCTATAGATAAAGTCAGCTCCTCAACCTCACAGCTTGCCTCTCTCATACAGCAGGTCCCTGAATGATGTCATTTTGTTCAATCTCATTTCATCATAATGTTGTTGAGGTGCCACAGAAAGTGAACTCTTGTTTATATCAAATAGCCTGTGGTAAATATGGTTTCCTTATACATCATTTCACTTAAAGTTGCAGAACCTGTTGATGACGTTAAGTGAGAACTTTCTGTATTTCCTCTCTGTAGAAGACTGAAACCTTATTACACCCCCTTAAGCAAGCTAACAATCTGCTTACTTAAGAACCATAGGGCTTGTTAACTAACTACAGTTGCTAAAATACTTTTCAGGCCCCCAAAGGCCATGATACCATTATTCCTCATCTCTACAAAAGTTTCTGTTTTCAGAGTACCCATTGATAAAAATATAATATGATTAGTCCTATTTTATAGATAAAGATGAAGTCTCAAAGCAAGTAATACAGGAAATAAGTGCCATTATAGAGACTCATGTCATCTGATTCCAATGTCTGCGCCCTTTCACCATAAAAGGAAAGGAAATCATGTCATACTCAAAATATTTTCCCCCTGACCAAAAGTCTGAACAAACTCCATATTGGTATTCTATTCCCAACAAATCTTCCACAGGTAAAAAGTTAATAACTTCCTGTAACTATTAATAATTCTATATAGCAATCACAGAAAGGCAATTTATTGGCATCGTTAGCCCTGTGGCCTTGGACAAGTCATTCAATCTTTTAAATCTTTGTTTCTTTATCTGTAAAGTGGGTAATATAATATCTAACTAACCAGGTTGAATTAGAAATTCAGAAGGTATCACAGAATTTAACAAGGGGATGGTCATCAATTGGATCACTGGGTTGAATGAAAATTCTCTACACAGACATAGAGATTTGATGGATTTTGCTAGTTGGCTAAATGCAGATTCAATCACATAAGAGGTGTGATTCTCAAATTTTATGTTTATAGTCGTCCTTCTGTATCTATAGAGTTCTACATCCACAGATTCAACCAACCAGGGATCAAAAATATTTGGAAAATAATGTTACATTGCTGCTGGCGTGTACTATGTAGTTACGTCTATGATGGTTGTGTCTGTATTGAATATGTACAGACTTTTTTTGGTCATTATTTCCTAAAGAATGGAAGCATACCTTGGAGATATTGTGGGTTCAGTCCTAACTAGTGCATAAAGCAAGTGTGGGGGGTCCAGAAAGAGTCACCCCAAGATGTGCCTCTGTGGTATGCAGATTGTGTTGAGCTAGACTAGAGGCAATTGTAGCTTCAGGCTCAAGAGAAACTTCTGCCGACGCTTTTAGTTGCCTAGAACAGTGGTCGGCAAACTCATTAGTCAACAGAGCCAGATATCAACAGTGTAACGATTGAAATTTCTTTTGAGAGCCAAAGTTTTTAAACTTAAACTTCTTCTAACGCCACTTCTTCAAAATAGACTCACTCTGGCCATAGTATTTTGTGGAAAAGCCACACTCAAAGGACCAAAGAGCCTCATGTGGCTCACGAGCCGAAGTTTGCCGATCACTGGCCTAGAAGAGTTTGAAGTAGGGGCCTTGCTCATAATAAGAGATGATGAGTGATAACCTTTCCACCCACCTGTATGACAGGGCAAACTTTTATTTACTAAACATCTGCTCTTCTAATCATCCTGCAAAGACCCTGTGAAGCCCCCAAGGTGCATTACCTCATCCCTAGCTCACAAGGTCTTATACATCTCAACCCCCCTTTTCTGTCTCTGAACCTTTCCGCATGTGGGGTCTCTGGCTCACTCTTGTATGTATTAAATTTGGTTATTTTCTCTTGCTAATCTGTCTCATATCCACTTGATTATTAGACCAGCCAGAAGAAACTTGAGGGTAGAGGAGTTTGTTTTTCCCCCAAACAAATATTGCAATAAAGTAAGTCATAATCCTTTTGCTGGTGGAGGGTCTTCAATTAGTAAAAAAAACCAAAACAAAAAAACAAACAAAACAAACAAACACATCTGTGAAGTGCAATAAGGCAGAAGTGCAATAAAAGGAGGTAATATGCCTATATTGTATAACATTTACATAGCATTTACACTTTACTAGGCATTAAAATACTCAGGAATTAATTTAAAGTATACCAGAGGATGTGAGTAGGCTATATGCAAATACTACACCATCTTATATAAGAGGCTTACTTGAGCATCCTCAAATTTTGGTATCCATGAGGATCCAAGAACCAATTCCCTGAGGATATAGAGCAGTGGTTCTCAACCTTTTTAATGCCACGACCCTTTAGTACAGTTCCTCATGTTGTGATGATCCCCAATGATAAAATTATTTTTGTTGCTACTTCATAACTGTAATTTTGCTACTGTTATGAATCATAATGTAAATATCTGTGTTTTATGATGGTCTTAGGTGACCCACAGGTTGACAACCGCTACTGTAGAGCCTAAGACCATCAGAAAACACAGATATTTACATTATGATTCATAACAGTAGCAAAATTACAGTTATGAAGTAGCAACAATAATAATTTTATGGTTGGGGGTCACCACAACATGAGGAAGTGTATTAAAGGATCGCAGCATTAAAAAGGTTGAGAACCACTGATATAAAGGGAAGACTGTATATAAACATGCAAGCACCTACATACAGACCTTAGTTGCACTGTATCATTTTAGCCTTAAGCTATCAAAGAAAACACCTTTTTCCTTAAGCAAACCTGTTTCATCTCCTCGCTGAATGAAAGGTTGGACAAGAAAGAGGGTAGGAGGGGGAATGGGGAGAAGTAGGTCCTTAAATAAAAGTCTGGGTGATTTTTATCACTATTATCACAGTGAAGTATTACATGTAGGTACCCAGGCCCCTAAATTAAATGTCAAATACAATCCCGCACTGGGAATGTGAAGCGTGGCTGTTATCAGGGAGTCCTGACAGCTCCTCTTCCCTCTTCCCGGTGGCCACGCAATCAGCCCTTTAAGTGTTGGCAGAGAGTAAATTATCAAGTCTCCGATCAGTGCAGAGAGGAGCTGGAGCAGGGGGAGAAGGGCATCACGATGCGTTAATTTTATGAAGCCATTTAAAGCTCCATCGCTTTGCTTTCCAACAACACTCCAACCCACCAGGCAGCTCAGAAGCCATGTCCACCCTAGTTTTAAAATGCCCGGATTCTATTTCCGCGGTGCTTCAATGAGGAACTCGGGGGCTCTAACTGAAAGAGAACAGCCAGGGATAAAGATGCAGGGCAGGGGGAAGTGAAAAGGGAACAAGAATCTCAGTGGTGTTTGCTTTAAACTGGGTTATATCCCCTAAAGTCTCTTAAATGGGACACAATTTCTATTGTGACCCTTAATTTCTTTTACTTTGGCACCAGGCAGTTTTGTCATCTAGAGGGTTTGCTCCAAATAATAAATATAATTGCTTCTTTGCATTGATTTCTTGTTTCTATTGGGAATATATGGACACACAGCTGCACACTCCCTGGCAGATTGCCTTGACGTGAACTGGTAATAGAGCTACACTGAGCTAACTTCCGGCAAGGCAGCCATGCAAGGCCCAGAGTCAAGGCCCAGCCAGGGAGCAACACCAAGGGGTCTCCAACTGCGAAGATTTAACTCAATTTTCATGTCATTATCATTCAAAGAGGTATCAACAGCACTTTAAAAATACATACATACATACATACATACCTGCAACCTGTAAGTGTACTAATCCTGAGAAGTGCTAGCTGAGCATACTATGTTCATCTGCAAGGATTAGAAGGTCTCCTGAACAACGGGATTGTGGGGGAGCTGCCCCCATGAGCTCTTGCCCTTCTTCTGGAAGCAGTGGTGGTTCTCAGGAGGAAGGAGGAAAGCTTCCACAGGCTATTGCACTAAGCACTTTAAGTGGCCGATCTCATTTAATCTTCCTAACTACCATATGAAGTATGTACTGTTACACCCTCTTTTGCAGTTCAAAACACAAAAAAATCTGAGAAATGGAGAGTTGAAACAAAGGATCTGCCCAAGATCTCAGAGCTGGCAGTGCTGGAGGCGCCTGTACCAGTGCAGTATCAATCCAGAGTCCGAGCTTGTAATAGCTTCCAACACTGCCTCCCCTGACAGAAGCTAACACCAGCCCTCATACCCTGGTCCCTGTCCAGAAGAGGAAAGGAGAAATACACACTACTCACTGCTGACACTTCAAGTGATTCAGATAGTAAGTATCTTCCTCAATAGCTTTATTAGAATAAAATTCACTTATCATACATCTCACCCATTTAGAGTATACAATTCAGCGTGGGTGTTGTTTTTTTTTTTTTAATGTATTTACAGAGCTGTGCAATCATCACCACAATCAATTTGAGAACAGGTTCATCAACCCTCCCCAAAACTCCTTCTCCATTAGCAGTCACCCTTCACCACCATTTCTCCATCTCCCTCAGCCCCAGACAACATGTCTAGTTTCTATCTATAAATTTGGTTATTCTGGACATTACACATAAATGAAATTATGCAATTTGGTCTTTTGTGAATAGTTTCTTTCACTTAGCATGTTTTTTGAGGACTATCCTTGCTGTAGCATGTACCAGTAATTAATTTCTTTTTATTGCCAAATAGTATTCTGTTGTATAGCTATACTGCATTTTATTTATTTTTTCATCAGTTGGGTTATTTTCACATTATATACAATATGAATAAGTGTGCAGCTTTTCTATGCACATATAAATACACACACATACACACACACACACACACACACACACACACACACACACAAGAATAAAATTGCTGGGTCATAGGGCATCTCTGTTTAACCTTTTGAAGAATGCCAAACTGCTTTGCAAAGTGACTGACTGCAGCACCATATTACATTCCCACCAGAAATCTATGAAGGTTAAGTGTTTGCACAGCCTTGCCAAATGAACAAAACTTCTCTTTATTTGGGAAAACTATAGAGCTATGACCTAAAAGTTATCAACCAGCTCCAACTCTGCTATAACTGCCAGGGTGACCCTGGGCAAGAACCCTCACTCTCTTGGCATCTCAGTTCCTTGTCTATAAAGTGGGGAGATTGGAAAAGATGGCCTAGACTTCCCACTGAGCCCACAGCTATTCACTTACTCATCCCATGTGAGATCCCTGACCAGTGGCGGGGGGGGGGGGGGGGGGGGGGGAGTGCTGTGAAACAGCTTGGGGCTGACTGCAAGGGGCTGGCTGTATTTTACTCTGCATTAACTCAGTTATTACTGTGCCTCAGACTGTGACTGTATCATGCCTGCCTCAAACAAACAAATAAACAAATAAACAGACCCTCACAGAATCTGCTTATTATAAGGAAAACCAAAAAATACCTTATTAGGTGAAATTTCCACTTGGCAATAATGGCAGATTGGCCATCAGAATTTTAATTTTCTAAATTGGGGCTCAAAAATAGAAGTGGATTCAAATAATAAAAAAAAAAGTGTGTACTTACAAGGAATGGTATTAGGTGATAAAAGTAGGATACAAATTATATGTGTGTACACATAATAGTTATATATGTTATATATAACAATTTCTATCTGAAAGGCAAAGCACATTTTTCTGTCTGAAAGACAAAGTACCATAATAGTAACCAGTTTTTTCAGAGGTGTGTCTGAAAGTATGATGTATTCGCATGTGCATCAGAATAATCCAGGCTGCATATTAAAAAAGCAGATCTTGACCCTGGATGGTGTAACTCAGTTGGTTAAGGGTTGTCCCATGTACCAAAAGGTCATTGGTTTAATTCCCAGTCAGGGCACACGTCCCGCAGGTTATGTATGGGAGGCAACTGATCGATGTTTGATATTTCTGGCATCAATGTTTCTCTTTTTCTCCTCAGTTCATTTCTCTCTCTTAAAAAACAAACAAACAAACAAACAAACAACAAAACAAAACAAAAAAAAACCAAAAAAACAAAAAATAAAAATACACTTTTTAAAAAAAGCAGATCTCAGAACTATCAAACTATGTGCTCTGGGTGAAGCTCAAAAATCTGCATTAAAAAAAAAAGTATTCAAAATTTACAAACCATTGCAGAAAGCAGAATAATGGTTGATTTTTTTCTTTTTTATACTTGTCTGTATTTTCCACATTTTTAAATAGGGAACATGTTACTTTTAAAACTAGGGATGGAGGAAGGGAAAAGTTGTTTTGTTTTGATAAAGTCAGGAAAATGGTGAAGAAGAACAAAGAACTTCTTTCTCCTCTTGCTGCTGACCAGGAGTCTGCACAGGAGAAAAGGGGGCCACATTTGCTTCTGTGTGGGTTCCATGCCTCAAAGCCTAGAGAGAGGCAGAGAAAGCACAGGTATTTTTCCCATTCGGTGTCCTCCAGCAATAAGGGCAGCTACTGGAGCACTTGCCTGGGATGACAGGCTATATGTATATAGAGCTCCTCATCCAAGTACTCAACAATAGTGTATGGGGAAGAACCTGGAGAAAGAGAAATCTGAAGTTAAGTCCTGTCTCACCACTTACTGGCAAGCTAGTTAACCCCTGTAAGCCTTGGGTTGCTCTTCCTTAAAAGAGGGAAAATGACATTTCTTTCCATAGAGTTATTGTAATAAGATAATGCATATGTATTACTCTGTGCCAGGTACCATGCTAAAAGGGCTTGAAGATGCAGATATAAAATAAACACAATTCACATCTTCCAAAATTACTACCGTGTTTCCCCCAAAATAAGACATCCTCCGAAAATAAGATCTACTTACAGGCTTCCTTCTGAGTGAAATATAAGGCATCCCCCCAAAAATAAGGCCCCCCTAGGCTCTGTCTCAGAATGCTCTTGCTAAACATGAGAGATTTGGTCCACTGATTCTGAAAGAAATGGAGTCACAAGAAATTCACCAGGAAATTCAGGAATTGGATTGTTATGATGATGTTCCAGAAGATGATGATGACATGATTGTCATTGAATAAATGAGTAAATTCTTGATACTGTAGGATTCAGTTTGTCTGGTTTGTGTTGACAACTACCGTACTACCGTACTGTATACAGGTAATAAATTTCCTTTATTTTCATTTAACAATAAATGTGTACCGTATTCTTCTTCATGGAAAAATAAGACATCCCCTGAAAATAAGACCTAGCGCATCTTTGGGAGCAAAAATTAATATAAGACACTGTCTTATTTTCGGGGAAACAGGGTATTTACTTCTCTTTTATGAAAAGCACAGAAATAGGCCGATAGTCATAATAACTCTCCAACCAAAGAAACACTTCTGAATGAATCAACTTGGTAATCAACTGAGGCACTGGAATTCTCTGCTTCAGTTGGTTGAACAAACACTGCCTCCCTAAATGCTTCTGTCTTGCGGCAGGGACAGGCCTGGCTTGACTCTGGTGAATAACAGGACACTAATAATAAGAATTTAAATTAGATTTTGCATATATTCATTACTATTTGTACATACAAAATCTATCATTTTAATAAAGTCTGATTAGCACAGGAGAGTGAAGAACTGAGCTGTGTTCCACTTCAGTGATAGCGGCTATTAAAAAAGATTGTAAAGTTTACTGGCAATTATAAAATGCCATGTATATGCTAAATAAAAATAGCAAAATAAGAAAAAGAGTCTCAGATCTATTAAACTAATTCTATGTTGCTAGACAACTCTTTGGCTTCACACTTCCACATGAGCACCTCTAGAATTTGGAGAAAATGAGGAAAAACCCTGATATATTTTAGGCAGCCTTAGTATAACCACATTGCATGTTAATGCCACTCCAGTCAGACAAAATAATGTGAACCACTTGGTTCAGATTTTCTTCCAAATATATTTTTATTGATAGCAGAGAGGAAAGGAGAGGAAGAGAGAGATGGAAATATCAGTAACGAGAGTGAATCATTGATTGGCTGCCTCCTGCATGCCCCATACAGGGGATAGAGCCCACAACCCAGGCATGTGCCCTGACCTCCTGGTTCACATAGGTCAATATTCAACCACTGAGTGAGCAACACCAGCCAGGCTGAAGAACTTTTTAAAAGAGTAACTTCTAATAAGATTAGTATAAATTTGAGATACAAAACTGTATTTTTAACTGTTTGTTTCAAGCATGCTAGCTCGAGGAAACAATGAGCAGCATATCTTAGATGGAAAGAAAACAACCAGTATGTAACAGAGAAAGTGCCTACATAATAAGAGGTTAGTTTGAATGAGTTTAACATGTTATGCTTTTGGTTCAATGCTCTCTGAGAGAATCAATGTGTTTTCCAAGCTTCACTTTCCTCTGAGTAAACTATGAAAGATAACTGCCTAGTCACTACAAAGGAAAGCTGTAAAGAACTCAGGATATTTTAAATTTCTTAAACACACACACACACACACACATGCCCTGGTTAATTGCATCTTTTAATTTCCCTAAAGTCTATCCTAATTATAAGAAATCTACAGACAAAATCCTGTTTGTGCAATAAATGTTTCTGACGAGTTTGGCTGAAAAGGGTATTTTCAAACTGGATCCTGTCAAACACATTAGGATGTCTTATTATTAAAAAACCACTTCCAAGTAAACTAACATTGATTGTTATTAAGAACAATCTCTTTCCACTGTATACAAACTCCTAGATTTTTGGAGGAATGCTCCCTTTGAAACAGAGCTTGCCATAGCCACCTGCATGCACACAACTTCCTTTGTCCTGTGCCTTATTTACCAGCCATCATCGGCCCCGATTCCTGTCCTCAGGTTCACCTCTACTGTCTGAGACTTGATGTCTCCTGCTGTTCCCCTGGTTTATAAGTCAGCCCACTCCAGGACAGTTGCTTGGGCCTTGATCATCCACTTCAATCATGACCAGAACACCTCTCCTTCTTTTTGGCTTTGCTGTTTCTCTGTTGGACATGACTATTTAAAGAGATCCTGTCCTCTCAGGTGTCCTGAGCTACTCTTCAGTCCACTTCTCTTCCCTGTCCCCTATTCCTTAACCACCTTGGCTCAATTTATTTGTTTTTTAAGCCTGGATTTTTATGTATTTCATTTTTTTCAAAGTTGAAATCACTTCAACTTATTGATTAGGGGTCTTCAGCTATTTGTAAAAATAAAAAATAAAAAATAAAAAAGTGAAACAAATCAAAATAAGAGTAGGAACATAGCCAAGGTCCAGCAGTCTCTAGTCACTCTAGGCCTACTAAATCAGAAGCTCTGGGTTTGAGTTTAACCCTTTGTATTTTAGTAAATCCTCCGGAGGGGTGATTTCATGCACACTGAAGTTGAAGAACTACTACTCCAAAAGCAAAGGGGGTGTCTGATAAATAGTTTGGACAAAATTAGGTATCTCAGTAAGTCTATATTATTGACAAAGAAGAATGTCTAAGATATTCTGTGTAATAAAACTATAGGTAAAAGGTAATTTAAAAAATTGTTAGAAGTGTTTTTCCATATGGAAATGTCTAGTAGGTTATGCAATGAACTGTTGAAGTGGTTAACTTAGGGGAAATTAATTTTCCTTTATGGATATCTGTGTTTTTAATCTATAAGTATACACTATTTTTAAATTTTTTAAAAAATGTTTAATCTAGGCATCCTTCACTCCTCTCTGGCAACATTTGCAGGTAAAAATTAACTCAGTCCCAGGAGACTTCAGTGTCTGGACTAATCAAGCTCTGTGCTGCTTTAGGGAGTTCCAGAGGAAGTGGGGTAGAGATAGTGCTCAGTGCTCCATGACTCAATCAGTGCTTCTAGGGAAAGCTGCTGTACCAGGAAATGACAGGTCAGAAAGCCTGAGAGATTCTGCCTCAGTTAAACAGGACAACTTCTAAAAAGGGATGGTGGGGTTCTGAGGGAAAACAGAACAGACTTAAAACCTAAGGGCTTGCTTGGAAGACACCAATTTATTGCTGGGAAATTGTCTTTGTTGCAGAAATTCTGTATTTAAGTACCACTTTTCACCACCACCCCATGTTGTGATGGGGCAGTCATTCTATCATTATATCATGCTGCGGACTAGTCCTTCTTCAAGCTGGCTCCAGGTAGATAGAGCATATGCATATGACAGACTAAAAGGGGGCTTAAAAATAAAACATGGAAAATAATCCATGGCAAGATAAGATAAAAGAGAGGTGAGTGTGTATAAACATATCCAAGATCAAGGGAGGTCCTAACAAATATCCTTCAGCTTATGGTCCATCATGGGAAAACCCTGAGGCTTCCGCGGTTGCTCTCAAGGGACCACTCAATTCTTTCACCTCTGGCAAGTTTCCCATCAGAAGTATTATGCATATTCATAGAGGATCCCAAAGCACTTTACCTGTATTCATCATCATGTACAGAAGCCACTCAAGTGTAATTGTACATATCCTCTCCATCTCACTGCCTAAAAGCATGTGGATGTGGCAGAAACAAAACATACAGTAGAGCTGTTGTCCCAGAAACCAGAGCAACTTGGGGGGGGAAAAAAAAAGCAGCTTCCAGTGGTCTTGAATAATTAATTGATTCATCTTCACTAAAGGAAAACTACTAATACCAGAGATCTTTTTGCAATGAGCTAAGAAAATTGATAAATGTTGCCCCTGGAACCCTAACCACACCAGAAGACAAAAAATTACCAATGTCCCAATACTTTCAATGCTGTATGAAGAGAAAATTGTCCTGTGATTGGTGACTGCAGCCCACATTTGAAGAGTCTGTCATTTTCTATGACTCTGCTTCATGCAGTATTTGAGAGAAGGAAACAGAGGCACAACGTGAACATATGGTAGCAAGGAAATGGAGACTTGGTCTGCAGCATGACATAAAAGATAGAGCACAGGCCTGGAGTCAGAGTTTGAATCCAGCTCTAAATTATACTAGATTTGGGCAAATGACCCCACCTTTCTGATCCTCAGTGTCCTTTTCAATAATATGGGAATAATAAACTACTTTATAGAGTTGCTAAAGTGATCACAAGTATGCAAGAAGGAAGGTGGAATAATGAGGTAGCATTTAAGGGGTACATTTTAAAGTTCTGGAGGTGGACAGTAATCATAGTCACACAACAGTGTGAATGCACTTAATGCCACTGAACTGTACCTGCAAAAACAGTTAAAAAGGTAAATTTCATTATGTATATTTTACCATTATTTTTTTAAAAAATATGTAAGCCACAGTGCCTGGCTCTCAGTATGTGTTCAAGAAATGCTAGTCTTATTCCACTTATAAAGAACTTTAAATGAAAGGAGAAAAGGAGATATGAAGTCAAACAATCATGCTCCTTTCCCAATTTAACTGTGAGCGGCTCTGACTCTCAGGCTGAGCCAGCTGGCACCCCTGCCAGGTAGTGCCACAGTAAGTGTCAGGGTAGGAGAAGAGAGGCTGTGTTAGTCATAACCCCTCCAGCATGTTCAGTTCCCAGTCCACCCCCACCCGAGTATGGCAACTCCCAGAATATCAGTCCCACAGCCCCAGCATCTTGCAAAGAAAGCTGGGAAATTTAAACCATTTCCCAGACCAGACTCCAGGTCATGAGGACAAAAGCATTCGCAATAACAGCTGGCTCCTATAAGTTGGGGAGAGACAAAATGCTAATGCTGAACACCAACTGGATGGGTCTGGAGCCTGTTCCAGTCCCCAGCATTAAGCTGATCAGTATCTCAGATGCTTTTGGCCGAGTTTAATGGACACAGAAAACAATAGTCTCAAAGACTTAGTAAAGGAAAATTAAAAATGCACTTGTCTGCAGTTCAGAGAAAACAGTTAATGATTATGTATTGTTCTAGTAAGCCAGAAAGTACAGAAAGGGAAAATAGATGACTTATCTCTAAGCATATTAGCACACTGCTTTTGATGGGCAGGCTTAATTATAATAGATCTTGATGTAGTCTTCTTTTTTTCTCTCTCAAATATATTTTTATTGATTTCGAAGAGAAAGGAAGAGGGAGAGAGAGATAGAAACATCGATGATGAGAGACAATCATTGACCAGCTGCCTCCTGCATGGGAATCGAACTTACAACACAGATATGTGCCCAACTGGGTTCATAAATCCATGCTCAACTCCTGAACCATGTCAGCTGGGCTTGATGCAGTGTTCTGATATATGATTGTTAACATCCCTCGAACTTAGTTCAAAGAGAATGAAATACAGGTTTCCCTGTTCCTATGAAACTTAAATATATATATATATATATATATATATATATATATATATATATATATATATATATTATTGATTTTTTTTTACAGAGAGGAAGATAGAGTCAGAAACATCGATGGGAGAGAAACATCAATCAGCTGCCTCCCGCACACTTCCCACTGAGGATGTGCCCGCAACCAAGGTACAAGCCCTTGACTAGAATCGAACCTGGGACCTTTCAGTCTGCAGGCCAATGCTCTATCTACTGAGCCTAACTAGTCAGGGCGCTATGAAACTTTTGTAAGCTGAAATGGCGTAACACAAAGACACATTTACCATTCATTTATATGGAAAATATTCTTAGTGTTTCCAGAACCCAAAAAATCACGTACCAAATCACACTAAATATGCTTATTTACCAGTTTTACACTAAGTGAAACACCCTTAGGAGCTCTCTGAGACTTTTCTGATATCTTAGGACACATCTTGCTAACAGATGCACAAAATAAATGGAGATAAAACACAGAGGCTCACAGACACAGTCAAAGCTATAGCGGTGGGTACTGGGATGCTGAGTGTAACTCTTCAGGAAGGAGCTTGGCAGGGCCACTTGTTCCTCAGAGTTGTGCTGCCTCTATCAGCTCCTTGCAAAACAGAGGCTGAAGGCTATTTTCACTTTTCTTCATAAAAGAGATAAAAGCGAAAATTCGCTCCAGATTTCTTTCAGTTAGTGAAAACAGGTACTAAGGCAGGTCTTTCATAAAAAGCAAAGTAGGATAAAATGAACTTGCAAAAAGTGGGAGATACCCGTACTTGGGGTACCAATAGTCAATAAATTCAAAACCATACTTACTTTAGGGTCTGAGCTCTTGAACTTTAACCTTTCCACCAATTCTATCATAGCCGCCTTTAATCCGCCAGAGTCTTTGCTCTAGAAAAAAGAAAAGTGGGGTCATTAGACAGCATTTTGTTGTGCTCTCGAACACAATCACATTTCATGGGACAATGAAATGGAAAGCAATTTTTTTTTTCTCAGCCAAGAAAATGAAACTACTAAGGGGAGCTGTGTTGTCCCTCTTCCTCTTCTCTAAGGATAAAGAGGGCCAGGACATACATTGACCAGTGTCCTGGAATGAAAATTAAATGCAATGTGTACAGGCTGACTCGCTGTTTCATCTCAGTGCTCAGCTGTGCCAGTGCTCACTTAGGGCTGGGCTCTGCAAAAGAGATTTCCTTCTGAGATGTCTATTTAATGACCTAGTGATTTTTATTTTAAACTTCTACACACTAAATAGTGAAGTATGTAATATTAAACATTCTTACAAAAACAAACTCAAAGAAAATGCCCCGAAATATCATTGGAAATGGTATTACAGTGAGCTGGTTGAGTACAGGTATTTTTAGTCAGACATCAATGGTTTCACATTTGGGGTCTGCCATTAACTAGTTGACTAACCTCTGGCAAATTATTGACCTTCTCAAAACCTCTCCTTCCATAAAATGGGGATAATGAATAGACCTATTTGGAGGCTTAATTGACACAGTGTTTGTAAAGGTATTAGCACAGTATGTGGCACACAGTAAGTGCTCAATAAATGTCACCTACTACTACCGTTATTCCAATAAAAATGTAATGTAAGCCACAAATGCAAGCCAGGCATGTAATTTTAAATTTTCTAGTAGCCACAAAAATAAAGTGAAATTAAGTTTAATATATTTAACTTAACTCAGTATATCCAAAATATCATCATTGCAAGATGCAATTTCAACGTGAGGTATTCAAATATTTTTTTTTCATATTAGGTCTTTGAAATCTAGAGTGTACTTCATACTTACAGCCCAATTCAACTTGGACTAGCCATATTCTGAGTGCTCCAAAGCCATATTTGGCTAGTGACTGCTGAATTAGCACAGATTTAGAGCATACTAGTAGAATCTAGAGCCAAAAATTCAAGTCCCAATTCCAGCACTAGTGCATGACCTTAGGCAAGTCACTTAGCCTCTCTCTTATCTGTAACATTAAGTTAAACACAATATCTATTTCATAAAGGTTCTAGTAAGATTAAATTAGCTAATATTTATCAAGGTGCTTAGAACAGAGCCTGATACATGGTAAATGCAATAGATGTATGAGACTTTTTAAATTATTGTCTGTCTCCCTCACAATTTTTAAATTCCTGAAGGGTAAGCACCACATTTTTTATCTCTGTATCTGTGCCCGGCATCAAGAAGGTATTTAGAAATGTCTGCTGAATAAAAAAATGAACATACAAACTTAAGACATTCATGTCCCAATAATAATACATGTATGCAGCACAATCTAAAACCACATGAATTAGTTTTATTTTCTAATCTCAACTCCTCTAAGGGATAGGGTAGAATCATCACCCTCATTTTACTACCCTGTTTCCTCGAAAATAAGACAGTGTCTTATATTAATTTTTTCTCCCAAAGTTGCGCTAGGTCTTATTTTCAGGGGATATCTTATCTTTCCATGCGCTAGGTCTTATTTTCAGAGGATGTCTTATTTTCGAGGAAACACGGGTAGTGACGAAAATGAAACGTGAAGAAGTAAAATGGTTACCATTTTTATGGAGCAGGGGGAACAATAAAGAAGTACAATATAAATAATATAAATATCTGTTCCTTAAAATTGTCCTCTGAATCGGTGATATTTGTCAAATATGCAGAACCAACTCCAATTCCTCCAAAACAGGAAATATGTACTTTGTAGGTACCCATCATACAGATTAAAATAGACTACAGGCTAAATCTTTTTTCCCCATTTCCTTTCTCTCCCAAACCTATATAGAAACAATCTGATGTAAGGTGACTAAGGCAGATACCGCTTTAGATGTGCGCTCCAAACACAGCTTAGTGGACATTCCCATTTCAGCTGTGGTCCTAAAATTTAATAATATGATATTTAAAATGATGATTTACAACTCTCCAAATTTCTTCTCCAATTTAAATCTTTAACTTCTGTGGCATCACAGTAGACAACTGGGAAAGGAATCTGGAAGTCACATACCAGAGAGTGGGGGAGACACAAAGAATCTAAAAACGGGTGAAGTGGCCAGACACAACCTTGCTTTTATGAGATGATCAGACAATAAAGCCTGTCTGGTGATACCATTCCTCTAACCTGTTTCTCATTGGCTGAACAAGCAGGTCACTTGTCCCTGGAAAGCTCTCTTCTCTCACATCCCAGCTGCCAGAGCCCATTTTAAGCTCCTCAGCAAGAGCCCTGATATATTATGACTTTCCCCCTGGCTCTAGAGCACAGACAGGAATGTGTGAAACTGTGCCTTAAAAGATTCAGAAAGGAAACAGAACGATGAAGGAATCCCTAAGAAGCAGACAGCCTGTTTGCAGGCAGATGTGCCTTGTGCGGAGAGATAAGGGAACCCTTAGCCTTCTTTCATAAAAATACAGTGTGTCAGCAGAATCCTTTCTCCTTTTAACAAAGCATCAGCAGCACTGCCTGCCCAGGGGACAGAGAGAGGAGGTACAGAGACTCTTCCTTCAGGATATCCACCATTCCACCTCCCCACCCCACTCTCTTTGAAGATTCCTCTCCAAGCTCAATTGGGGTCTATACTGAGCCAGCTATACTCAGTCTCTACCTGGGTGGTGAAAAACCTTCCCCTGTGGCATTTTTTTAGCCCATAAAATAAGCAGTTGGTCAGAAGGGAGAGGCTCCCCTGGGCAGACCTCTTCCTGACAACTGCAGGGCCTGGCTAGAGTACAAATGGAGGACCCTGCCCCCCCCAGTCCACCATCTTTCTCTTTCCACACCCCAGTCCTTTCCCGAAGTCCTTTCCTTAAGAAGCCTTAGACACATTCAAACTAGTACACTTACGTTCTGGGAACATCCCTCTCAAGTAGTTGTCCTTGACCACCCTGACCTTGGCTAGCACATATCAGGGGTGGGTCTAATGGCTTGATCCATCTTTGAGAGAATGAATTTAGAAAGAGGTTGTGCAGGTCCTGGAAGTAGGTTCAATGCAATTCATCAGGTAATTCTTAGATCCTTGGAATTCGGAGAGGGGTCTAGAAGGAGATGAATATGGCCAAAGAAGCGCCCTCTAAAGCATGGGGCATAGGGAAGGGCAAAGGGTTGTCTAGGTCTAAGGTGCTTTTGAGTATGAGTGCCCCAGGATGTTATCAGGTTTTAGTCAATTATTTGTTTGCAATAAGACAGAAGGGAATGGGAACAGGAGATTTTTCTTATACTTCCCTACCCTGGGGAAATAGAACAGCTGCCTCTGAAACCTGTGCTCAAACTGAGAAGATGACCAGAATAGTAACAAAAGGCAAGCTAATTCTAACCTTGTGGACATTTGGTTCCACAAATGGGCAGATTCTACTCTGTCAATTCTTGGGGCAGGTATTGTGAAAGGCAAAGAAATCAAATCCTCCTGATACTGGTCTTCTTCACCTCCATCCCACACAACGCATTCCAAGAACATGGCATTCAATGTGAGCACATCTTGTTTATGCACCTCTTTCCTCCCCTACAAGAGGGTAGAATAAAAAGAGACAAGTGCTATGTTGTGACACCCTGCCTACTCCTCAAGTCTGATCCATCGGTAGAGATGTGGGATGCTTCACAAAAGCCAGCTCCTAGGGATGAGTCATAACACCAAGAAAAAACAAAAATATATTATGTGTAAAGACATATTCTTTACTCTCCAATGCACTTTCATATGATTTTCTATTGATATTTCACAATAAACCTAAAAAGTATTATATTTTCACTTTATATTTGAGAAAATGGCTGGTAGAAATAAAAAAAAGAAAAAGAAATGCCTGCAGGAACACCCAAATTGCAGACACTCCTTCACTGGCATTTCATAGTAACAATACTTCTTAGTATATTCTCACTTCATAATGGAGGGAAATGGTTCTGTGGAAGTCAAATAATGTTCGCAAAATTATAGAGCTAGTAAACAACAAAACTAGGATTAGAAAGATCCAAATGAGAAAGAGTAAAAATACAACAGAAGAGCTTGGCATCAAGAACACACAAGAAAATACCTACGGTTTTCCTATAAATAAGAAAAAGACAAATGGGCCCCAAAAAAATCCCAACCTAGGGTATGAACATTATAGAAATGTCAAATGGCTAATAAACATATGAAAAGATGTTTTAAAAAGCTCAAATTACTTAATCAGCATATGTCTCATCCATTATATTGAAAATAGTTTTGATTTGATAATATCAAATGATGCCGGACTCTGGGGAAACTAGGAACTTTCATATGTTGCTGATATAAAATGATCAAGCTACTTTGAAGTCACATGCCTAGGAAATCCATTTCTCTCTTTTACCGTTTGAGAAATACTGTCACATGTGTCTAGAAGGCATGCACAAAAATATTTATTGCAGCACTGTTTATAATACTGAAAAATTGAAAACATTCTAAGTATCCATCAATAGCAGGTGATTTGCCCTAGCAGACTGGCTCAGTGAATAGAGTGCAGACCTGCAGATAGAAGGGTCCTGGGTTCGAGTCCTGTCAAGGGCATGCACCTTCCTAGACCGGAAGTTGCAGGCTTCTCCCTGGCCCAGGCCCTGGCTGGGTCTCCTGCAGGAAGCAACTGATCCATGTGTTTTTCTTACATTGATATTTCTGTCTTTCCCTCTCTCTAAAAATCAATGAAAAAATATCATTGGGTGAGGATAATAGAAAAAAAATAGGGGGTGGCTACATAAATTACAGAATTAACCAACTATAAAATATGATATAGCAAATCAAAATTAAGTAATCTCTATGTATCTGAATATGAGACAAGGCATAATGTTGAATTAAACTTGCAAAATGCTATGTTCATTTTTTATAAAAACATAAAACTCTTATTTTCTATGGGTGAAGTATATATGTATGTAAAAAAATTAGAAGAGCAATGATTTGAGGGAACAGTATCAGAAATAGTAGTAGGAAGAAGGAGGAGAAAAGGAAGGACAAACCTACAGCTTCTTCGAGTGCTTTGCCCAAGTATAAATATTGTGACTCTATTCCATTTGCACTGAAATACATACGAACCAGCAGGTACTAGAAATAGAGAGAGTTCTTTACCTGGTGTTCATGTATGGATTTCAGGCAGTTTGAAATCCCCAAAACTATATGCAAAATGTGAAATGTACATGCACTTTTCTAGGAAAAGGGATTTAGCTTTCCTTAGAGTCCCCCAAAAGTTTAACCTTCCCATAGTGAAAGGAATATTGCACATGCCAAAACAGGTTTGGCTCAGTGGTACAGCGTCGGTCTGCGGACTGAAAGGTCCCAGGTTCGATTCCAGTCAAGGGCATGTACATTGGTTGCGGGCACATCCCCGGTAGGGGGTGTGCAAGAGGCAGCTGGTCGATGTTTCTCTCTCATTGACGTTTCTAGCTCTCTATCCCTCTCTCCTCCTCTCTGTAAAAAATCAATAAAATATATTTTTTTAAAAAGAAAAGAAAGGAATATTGCACAAAGAGAAAGGAGATCCAAGTTCTATTCCTGGTTCCTCCACTAACTGCTATGTGAGCTTGGATGAGTCACTTTATATCTCTGGGTTTGTTTCTCCAACTGTAAATGAGGGAAAGGGGACAAATCAGAACCTAGGTATACACAGCCTGCAGCCTACAGGACTGTTTAGGCCTTCAGAGTGTTGTCCCACACAGTATAATGGGAATTTTTAAATTAGTTGCTAATTTAAAAATCAGGAGATATTACATAACAATAAAATGTTCTAGCTTCTTTTGAAAATCTGAGGTATGATTGTACTGGGCTCCCATTCCCACATAGCAGCAATTAGCTGAAGCTGAACAGCAACTATCACTTTAGCCCAGGCAAGCGCTCTCCAATTTGTCATGGTTACCCTGGCTTGCTTCTCTCATTTACATTACCTGCTCCTCCCTGCAGACATCTGAAGTCGCTATCCCTGGGAGCAACTCTCTCTGAAGGTTTTTTGTTTGTTTTACCTTTATAGGTCCTTGTTTGAACATCAAGAAAGTTGAGATGTCTTGCTTCACAGAGGATTAGAATATCTCACACAAACACATATCTATTTATTCACCCCAAAATAAAGAAATAAAATAGCTCATTCTAATGTAAACATCCTTTGAAAATGGGTGAGGGGCAGAAACAAAGGTGCAATATGGTAGGTAAACACGGCATAAGAACAAGCATTATTTCTTGACAGCCAGTCTCTGTACTATTATGGGAGTCAGTCGAGTGCCAATAACCATCTGGGCACCAAAAGAAAAGTCTTGTGTCAGTAGAAATGTAACTGTAAGTCACTTAAATATCCTTAAATGACTCCTAAGTATTGAATCAATATTACAAAGATTCAGAGGATGTTGAGTTCAGAAAGAATATTGGCTGCCTGTTTTGTGTTTTTCTATCCCAATGGCCTTATGTTGGTACCATACTTAAAAAAAATTAACCCAACTTTCTGTCATTTTTACAAATAGGTTTTGTTTCAGAGAAATAGTCGAAAAGGATTGTGAGACAATATATCAGAAGTCCCCCTAAGGAATCAAATAATAAGCTTATTTCATCTCACATCTTCTATACTCATTGTTTCCTCCACTGGTACTATTATGCACTCAGATCTTCCCATCACTGGCTCTAACTATAACCAGGTCACTTCCTCAAAAAAGTCCTTATCAGATCTTAAACAGCCTCCTTCTAATTTCCCCATCCCAGCCACTCTCTTTCCTTAATCTAGTTTGTTATTCATAATACTTATCCTTATTTGAAATATTATTTATTACTTAACTTGCTTACACCTATTTACTCATGTAATATAAACTCCATGAGACCAGGGACTTAGGATTGTTCATTGTTAAATTCCATACTGCCCAAAATACTTCACGTAATTGAATAAATAAATCAAAGTAAAAACAATTATTGCACTAAATTCAAATAATATATAAGAATATCTTAATACCCTACTTCAAAGAATTGTGGTAAAATTTAATGAGCTAATATGTAGAAAGTTTACAGTACAGGACCTGGCACATAATACATTCTCAATAAATTTTATCGTTGTTATTGTAATTGTTATTATTAATTGAATAACAATATGTTGAGTGACTGTCTACTAAATACCAACTACTGCTCTAGAGAAGTGTTGAATGGAAAAAAATAAACAAAACAATCTATTACAATCAAAATATTCTATAAAATTTCCAGAAAGAAAATTTCAGATAGAAGGAACAGACTAGTTTTAGAATATTCAAAAAGTGTGTATACATTAAATGCCTTCATACACCAGGAGTGTGTGTGTGTGTGTGTGTGTGTGTGTGTGTGTACAATTTAGAGAGGTTAAATGTAAGTCGAAATAACTAAGTAAGAATAGAGGGAAAATGGGATGGTGGAAAGAGCATGTGTTTGGGGATCAGACCTAGATTCATATCCTAGTCCTTCCACTTATTAGCTAAGTGACCATCTGCAAATCTCAACCTCTTTAAATATCCATTTCCTCATCTGTAAATGAGAATCATAACAACAATGTTGACTATGGGAACTTTATTGAGATCAAATGAAAAAAATAAATGAAAAGCACCCGACCTAAAACCACTCAATATCTGTTATCATTACTACTAGAGGCCTGGTGCACGAATTCGTGCACAGGTGGGGTCCCTCAGCCTGACTGGCAATTGGGGCCGATCATCTCGCCCAGTCCCAATCAGGACAGATCGTGGCCGGTTGGCCAGGGAAAGGAACTGCAGGGGGTTGGCTGACCATGGGAAGTTGGCTGTGGGAGCACACTGACCACCAGGGAAAGCTCCTGCATTGAAGGTCTACCCCCTGGTGTTCAGTGCGCATCATAGTGACTAGTTAACCAATCCTTCAGTCAACCTGTTGTAAAGTTACTTAGGGATATATATATATATATATATGGAGAGAGAGAGAGAGAGAGAGAGAGAGAGAGAGAGAGAGAGAGAGAGATTGATTCTCATTTCTGGGATCTCAAAATTCAACAGCAGACAAGAGTTTTCTGACTCTTAGTTTTATAACCTCAGTTGAAGGTTAGCATTTTCACTCTTCACACACATTAAATCAGAGTTTACTACTCAACACAAGTTACATCCCGCCAGGGTTCACACAGACCCAAAGTACAGAGTGGAGAACAGTAGGGATGCCTATAACATTTCTCCCCATGATTGCCTACGGAAAGAAAATGGAGGCTATTTTCTAACCAGAAAGTAAAGGGAATATTGCCCCTGCCTCCCCTCTGCTTCTATAAAAATTTCCAGCAGTTCAGAATGTAAAACAGAATTTAAAGAGGACAGCCAGCAAGACTTGTGAACCTAAAATTAGGCTTACCAGCTGTGTTTTGGTTAGCTAGTGCATGAGGCACCAGCAGGACACTGAAATATACAGCAGCCTCTTCTCTGAAGACAAGTTTTTCACCAGCCTATCTGCCCACCAGAGTAGAGAAGGCAGAAGGAGCAGAAGGAGAGGGGGCTGAATAGCTTTCACCCAAAGAAACTCAGTATCCAAAACTTCTACTGCTGCCAGACTAACTGGTCTGGCATTGAACTCAGAATAGAACCTCAGATGGCTCTCTAACAGTAATAAGAATAAGAGCCACCAACTGCTGAGGGCTTATTATATCACAAACATTGTGCTCTTCACATGTATGATCATGTTTGTTCCTGACTATATAACCCAATAAAGAGAAACAATTTTGGTACTCATGTTACATATGAAGAAACTATGATTCTGAGAGTGAATTATCCAACACGACATGGCTAATAGGTCTCAGAATAGGACTCAAACCCATAGACTGCAAAGTAGCTAACTGAAACAAGACTTGTGGATCATTCATATTCATTCTCCCATTCCTTAGTAACAGAACACAGCTTTTAGCTAGGCCTGGAGAAAAGATTGTTTCCCAGCTCTCCTTGCAACTAGATAAGGCAATCTTCATTTTCCTATGCCTGCTATTCTGAACTTTAATGTGCTGGCTGGTCCCCCAGCAACCATCTTATGTAATAAAGAGGTAATATGCAAATTGATCATCACACCCTCACAAGATGGCTGCCTAAGACCAGACCAGCAGGAGGGTTAGTGAGGAACAACCAAATAACTGAACAGTAGGCTGCATGGTGCAACCAGGCTGGTGGGGGGGCCGTGAGGGGCGACCAGGCTGGTGGGGGTAGGGCAGTTGGGGGTGACCAGGCAGGAATGGGGGGCAGTAAGGGGTAACCAGGCCAATTGGGGGGGGCAGTTAGGAGTGACCAGGCCGGCAGGGAGGATGCAGCTGGGGGCAACCTCACCAGCAGCAGGGGCAGTTAGGGGTAACCACGCTAGCAGGGGAAGCAGTTAGGGGTGATCAGGCTGGCATGTAGAGGTAGTGAGGGCAATCAGGTCAGCAGAGGGGGCAGTTAGGAGCAACCAGACAAGCAGGCAGGTGAGCGATTAGGAGCCAGCAGTCCAGGATTGTGAGAGGAATGTAAGACGCCAGTTTAGGTGCGATGCCAAGGATCTAGCCTTAACCAGTTGGACAGCCCCTGAGGGGTCCTGGATTGGAGAAGGTGTAGGCTGGGTTGAGGAGACCCCATGATGCACAATTTTTCATGGGTCCTCTAGTTACATCATAAGGATGGCAGACCTGGAAAGAGCCTAAATTCTTCATAACCTCATCGTTCCTACATACCAGCTTTAGACTGTCTCCATCCAGGCTTCTTTTACACAAGAGAGAAATAAGCATCTATCTTGTTTGAGTTGCTGTTATTTTGGATTTTTCCAAATTATTTCATTATTTTAGATGCAGTTAAACTTAATGTAAACATTTACATACTAAATCATAATGTAATACTGTCTCTTTGATGCTCTGGAAATAGATAGTTTATATTTCATAGCATAAATGTACCAAATACTTCATATATATTTACTACCCAACAGGTCCTGGGAACAGGTGCTGGGAGCACAAAGATGGATAACATATAGCCCTAACCCTAGCAGAGTTTATCACCCACACAGGAAACATAGTATACTGCATTTAGTGCTACAATAAATGCATACCAGCTGTTGTTATGGGAACACAGAAGAAGGTTACCTAATAGTCTGTATCTACTAGTAAAATCATATCTTTGAAGAAGCACCTCCAACACCATCACCTCCAAGAAATCTTTCCTGATTCCATGCCTCCAGCAGAAATGAATTTCTCTGAGTCCACATAACATACTGTTTGTATCCTTCCTATAGGACTATGTATAAGGTTTCTGATGTCAGGAACCGCTTAATATTATTCTCAATAGGTCACACATCTCACCATAGTAGTAAAAATTATTCTAATAAATAAAATTAACTTAAAAATATCAGTCTTTGACACTATGTTAACTATATGCTATAGTTTCAACATATTACGTACAATGAATGTTTTTCTCTAATAATCTAGTATTTAAATTAAAAGCAGATTACTCTGCTACCTGCCAAAAAACTAGCTAGACACATCTAAAATGAGTTTTATAATTAAATATTCAACAAGAATAATCTAGCACATAATAATGTACATCAGAGTCATTGTCCATATGGTTATTTGCCATAAATTATGGATTGAGCCTTTAGTATATTTGGAGAATTATGTTTGGTTGGTTGGTTTCATTTAATTCTCGATTCATTTTTGATATCTGAAAAGGGCATCAATGTTGATTTTTTTCCCCCCCAATACCATGCTGACTTGATCCCAGTCATACTGATACACATATGCCAAAGACAAAAACATACGCCAGGGCCAGAGTTCTATGTTTCTCTCATTCCATTCTCAACTCTATTCCACATATCAAGACTAAAGGTTTTGTGCTGTCCATTCTTCATGGCCACAAGATTCTGATACAGAAGTCATCAGAGCAAAAATTAGTAAAATTCTAATGAAGTGTATAATTTTGCTAGTAATACTGTTTCAATGGAAAGATAAGGAGAGTACAGGAAGCAGCTTTTGAACTCGGGACATTACAGATTGAAAGAAACTGTGCTGAGCATTTATTTGATTAGGAGTTGAAAGTTAGGCAGGTGAGCAGAAGGTAACAGAAAGCAAAGCCAATGACATTTGAGACATTTAAATAAGACCCTTTCCATATAGATTTGGAATCTTCCCACCCCTGCCAAAAGGTAAAGGCAAACCAAAGTAAACTTCTCACTACCTGACCCTCCAAAGGGGACTATGGGAGCGTTGCCTTGGAGCTGAACAAAATGGGTTGGGGGCGGGGAGGGGGTGTGGCTTGGGTTGGGTTGAAAGAAAATTCTTCAGGAGGCTGTAAACTTTGGAAGACACTTCCTGAAAATTTGGTCTCAAGCAATTTAGTTTAAGGGAGCTCTAAAGAAGTTATACTCTCAAGTCTTAGCAGAAACAAATTGAAATCCTCCTTCAAATACAGTTTCATGACAAGACTTGGGAAATTCTGACAAAAAATTTTTTAAAGGCAATGAGAAGCTATGCTGTCAAACATAATGAACAAAAAGCAATATCAAAAGCACCATCAAAAATAATAACAGAGAGAGATCTAAAAAGTCTTTGCCTACTGAACACATCACATGAACACACTGACTTTATTCTTAAAGGAATAAAGATAGCTACAGTATAAACAAAAGATAATAGGATATGATTCACATATTTATACTAATACATCTGGAAATTTAGATAGAATAAACAACTTTTGAGGGAAATAACATTAAAATTGACCTAAGAAACAGATAACTTGGGCAGAACTTTAACCATTAAATGGAATCATAGCCAAAAATACTATACAAAACAAAACAAAACAAAGTTCTTTCTCCTGTCCTTCCCTCCCTCTCTCCCCTTCCCCAAACCCTCTGTCTTTTTAAGTCCAGAAGGCTTCCATGGTCATTCTTTATGTAACAGGTCTCAAACCCAGAGACTGCAAAGTAGCCAACTCTCAATCATTCTAGGAAGAAATATTCCAATCTTATACAAACACTTCCAGAGCATTAAAAGAGAAAAAAAAAAGAAAACGTGAGAAGCAAACAACTTAACTCATATTATGCAGCCAACATAATCTGGATAGTAAAATCTCATGAGGACAGTAAAAGAAACCTGAGTAAAATTCTCCCACAAATATAAATTAAAAACCTACACAAATTATTAATAAACCAAACTCAAAAATTTAAGGATACTTCATCATGACCAAGTTGGTTTTGCCCTAGAAACACAAGTTTGCTTTAATTGTACAATGATAATGACACAAAGAGATAAAAATAAGACCATATACTAATATATGCATATACTGGTATTTGCTAAAAGAAGGACTTGAAAGATAAAGCAAACATTTTAATGAAAGTGGGAAACCAGGTGAAAGGGGCAAATGTGAAAGATAGGTTTTTAAGACATGTAAATAACTATCACATTACTGATTTTTAAATTTATTAGTAAATTGGTTAATGTAATTAAAGTATAAAATCACATGTATACCTAATAGATACAGAAAAAGTATTTGATAAAACTTAGAGTCCATTCAGTATTAAAGAAAACTCTTTAATAAATTAGAACTAGAAGGGAACTTTCTTTTTTCTTTTTTTAAAAATATGTTTTATTGATTTTTTACAGAGAAAAAGGGAGAGAGAGAGAGAGCTAGAAATGTCGATGAGAGAGAAACATCGACCAGCTGCCTCTTGCACACCCCCCATCGGGGACGTGCCTGCAACCAATGTACATGCCCTTGACCAGAATCGAACCTGGGACCTTTCAGTCTGCAGATCGACACTCTACCACTGAGCCAAACCGGTTACGGCAAGAAGGTAACTTTCTTAATCTGGTGAAACATATATGTAAACAAAAAACAAACAAACAACTATCACATTACTTGTGAAATGTTGTAAATAATCCCTCAATTAGGAACAAAGTCAGAATAACCACTATCTCTTATATTAAACATTATACTTGAGGTCTTATCTGCGCCAATAAGGCAAGAAAAAATAACAAGTATAAGGATTAAAAAGAAACAAAAACTGTCCCTCTTTGCAAATAACATTATCGTCTAGGTAGAATGAACCTATAGATTAATTGCTATAATATGTAAGGGAATTTAAGAAGATACCTTAATATAAAGATAAATATGTGACAGTCATACTCCTATATACAAACAATTAGAAAACAAAACTTAAAAACTTTTTTTTTACAATTCTATAAAATTATAAGTAACCAGAAATATTTTTCTCAATGATGTAGAAGATCTTCCCCCCCCCAAAAAAAATTGTAAAACTTTATTGTAAGGCAATAAAAATACCTAAATAAATAGATTAGATAACTTCATGTAATGATATTAATTCTTAATGTATTGGTTTATAAGTTAAATATGATACAGAAAACATCCTGCAGGCTTATTTATATAACTTTATAGTGTGAGTCTAAGAAATGTAAATGACCAGACTGGATAAGACACTCGCCAAGAAGAACAAAGTGGAAGAACTTGCTCTACCACACATTAACGCATGTTACAAAGTGACCATTGCAGATCAGTGTACAATAGAAAGGATAAGCTTTTCAATAAATGCTGCTAGAGCAGCTGGCTATCTATATGTGGGAGAGGAGAATGAAATTGAGCCCCTACCTCCACTTCACAAAAATCAATACTAAGTTGAAAAAAGCACAAAAAGCACTAACAATAAAGGAAATTATTGATAAAAATTCCATTACATTAAAATAAAGGACTTGATTCAAGGAGCAAATTTTTAAAAAGAAAAAGAGAAAACAGAGTATATAAGAAGATACTTGGAACCCATATATATATATAATAAACAACAAAGAAGTCAGAAATAAATATGTAAAATTTCTATAAATTAATGAGAAAAAGATTGATAAACGAATAGAAATGACCTGAATGGGCACTTCAAATGAATACAAGATATTCAGTCATCAGTGGCCAGAGGAAAGCAAATTTAAACCACAAGAAGATATTACATATCCACATGATTGACAAAAATTAAAAATTCTGTAATAGCAACTGTTCTTGAGGATATAGAGCAAGATCTCTCAAGCACTCTTCATGGCAATGCAAATTAGTACAACCACTTTGGAAACTATTTGGCAGCATCTAGTAATGTTAAAGACTAGAGGCCTGGTGCATGGATTCGTGCACCAGTGGGTCCCTCAGCCTGGCCTGCAGGGATTGGGCCGAAACCAGCAGCCTGACATCCCCCAAGATATCCTGTATTGCAAGAGGGCACAGGCCAGGCCAAGGGACCCCACTGGTGCAAAAATTCATGCACTGGGCCTCTAATATGCAAATAAGATCTTTGGTTAGTCTCTTCCCTCCCTCCCCTTCCCCTCTTCCCCCTGAGATTCATTATCTATTCCATGTTTCCATGCCTATGCGTTGAGCATCTTCCCCCTGGTGGTCAGTGTGCATCATAGCTACCAGTGGAACAACTGCTTAGCCTTTTATATATATAGATATTCATAGTCTATGACCCAATATTCACAGTCTTAAGTTTATATTTCACTTAAATGTATGTAGATGTGCACTGGGAGACATGAACAAGATTGTTTATACCAATATTTATAACTACCAGAAGTTCTGGAAATCAAATATTCATTGTTATTATTTTTAAAATATATTTTTAATGATTTCAGAGAGGAAGGAAGAGGGGGAAATAGAGAGAGAGAGAGAGAGAGAGAAACATCAAAGAGATGCGCACACTCCACACTAAGGATCCAGCCCCACAACCTGGGCATGTGCCTTGACTGGAAATCCAATCATGACCTCCTGATTCATAGGTTCATGTTCAACCACTGAGCCATGCCAGCTGGGCTCAAATATTTATTATTGACAGAATAGGTAACTTGTGGCATATTCATAAAATGAAATTCTATACAACTATGAAAATGGACAAACCACAGTCACCTGCTAGATGAATCTTACAAACACAATAAAATATTATACCAACTGTGCCAAGTCCAAGTAAGTTTAGGAATGCATACATATGTGGTAAAAGTATAAAAATACTTTGTATAAAAGGAAATTATACTGGAAAAGTCAGGATAATGGTTACTTAAATGAAGGGAAGTGGTTACAACTGGAAAAGGGCACAGGGCTTTAACACTGCTAATATTCTATTTCTTAATCTGAGTGTATTTTTACATATTTTGAGTGTGTGTTTTATAATAAATAAGGAAAATTTTAATGCAAGGATTTTCATTATCAAAGTATTTGTTATCTCAGTGCCAGCAGTGTGACTTATGGAATCAAAAGTCATCATAAGATGACAGCATTCACTAATGAAATGATCACTTAATAAACTGATCACTCCAGTCCTGGCAGGGTAGCAGTGTTGGTCAGTGTGTGGCTGGATACACCATGGTTTTGAGTTCCATTGCAGTCAAGGCACATACATCAACCAATGAATGAATGGGTGAACAACAAATTGATGTTTCTCTCCCTTCTCTCTTGCTCAATCAATCAATCAATCAATCAATAAACTAATCACTCCATTCAAATATTCCTCCCTGGTTAACGCCCATAGTTTCATTGATTGTATACATCACAATATAAATAAAAGGAAAGTCATTTGCAAATTCATCCACTCAGCAAGTATTTATTAATGTCCACTACTTTCCAAACACTATTCTAGGGGCTCAGCAAGGCCTTCCTACAAAAGATGGAGGACCGAAGGCCCCCATTCCCATCCCAATTTTGCCTCCACCCTTTCATCCTCTCTTCCAAACAAGTATCAAACACGAAGAGCCCAAAAGGAACTCAGGGCACACGCGAAGTGATTATCAAAACCCCAACCTTGGGCAGTGCTGACACTACTTGCTAGGATTTCATTTGGCAAAATTCAAGAGCCCTAAATCAAGTCACCAGTCTCAACAACGGTGATGTTGTGCGAACAGGCTTAAGTGGGGTCAACACTCCCAACACATGCTTTTTACCTGGGAATCCAGAGACCAGAGAACTTCCAATTTCCCAGAAACTGTCTACTAGATTTTGTGAGGACATGTTATTTTTCTTTATTTTTCCAGAACTCTCATCTGATTCCCTAAGAAGTTCCATCAACAAGGAAAATAAGCTCCCAGCTACTCCCAGCAAGCTGAAGGGGCAACGTTGAAGGGACACGATCGAAGGGAATGTGGCCCCAACGACACCACCTGAGCTGAAGCCAAGGTACCCTGACCTCTGGGTCTCTGCTCCGAATGCCCAATACTCACCCTGAGCTCTTCGAAGGCCTCGTCCAGGGTGGAGAGCTGGTGGCCCTGGTGGGTCCCGATGACGGGACACAGGACGCAGATGAGCTGCTTGTCTTCCTGGCAGTACGTGCTCAGATCCAGCCCGTGGTCCGGACACCTCCTCTGGGCCACTCTCTCCGCCTCCATCTCGATGTCTGGGTCAAATTCACTCTCTGCCTCGGTTTCCCCATCCGCCTCCGATTCCCCGTCGTCACGGTTGTCCTCCTCCTCCGCCTCGCTCTCTTGCTCATCCTCCATGTCCTCCTCGCTGTCGTCTTCGCTCTCTTCCTCCTCGCTCTCCTCGCTTTCTTCCTCCGAGATCTCGCTCTCTTCTTCTTCTTCTTCTTCTTCGGAGTCACTGTCCCCCTGGGACTCGCTCTCCTCCCCGGCCTGGCTCTCTAGGTCGCCCTCCTCCTCCTCCACCTTGGCCTGCACAGCGGCCTTGCCATCGTCGCCATGGCCTTCCCCGGGGCCTCGGGGGGCCCAGGCCGGGGCGGCGCCGTGCACGTAGCGGGCCAGGTGGTGGCCGGGGAACTGGAGCCGGTGGCCCTCGGCGTGGCGGCGGCAGTAGCAGAAGCCGCACTCCCGGCACACTTCCTCGGCGCCCGGCGCCTCGTCGGGCTCACACTGGTCACACGTGCCGTCGTGCGGCAGCTCCTCGAAGGCCGCGCCCACTCCGGAGGCCATGCGGGAGCGGTGACAGGGCCAGGCCTGGGCCCCCCCGGAGATGGCCGCTTGGCTCCGGCTCCGGCTCCTCACGTCCTCCTCCTCCTCTACCTGGCCGATCCAGTGCCAGGGAGGCGCTGGCCGCCTGGGCCGCGTGGGATCCGGGAGAGGGGCTGGGGCTGGGGCTCCGCTGCTGCCAGCTCCGGGCAGCCCCTGCCGCCCGAGGAGCAGAGGGCCTGCCCGCCCGCCCCGCCCCGCCCCCGGCGCCCCCTGCGCTTCCTCGGGGCACAGGCACTTCCGGTGCAGCGGCCCCTGATCGCCCCCGCGCTGCCCGCTTGGTCTCTCACTGATCCCAGATCACGGAGCCGTGCCACCCCGGTTCCACTTTCCGTGTCCCCGTCAGGCGGCCTCCTTTCACTTCCTGAGTCATTTAAAGTGGCAATGGCCCTTTCCTGCGGTGCCCGCGGGGGCTCCGCAGCCCCGGAAGGAGGGGGAGGATGGAGGAGGCCTTCCTCACAGCCTTAGCTTGGGCCCCGCCTCCCCCTGAGTTTCTCTCTGGAGGTGTCAACGGATTTGGATTTGCCAAGCCCACCAGGCAGGTGTGCTTGTCTATTTTAGTATCGCTCCTTCCCAGGTGTCCCTGACCTCCCCAGTCCCCGCTGCTGCGTGCAAGGGAAGGTGTCAGGGCAGAGCATTGCTGCCCCAGGACCTGGCCGCCTGGATGTCCAGGGGACCCTGGGAAGGGTCCTGTTTGCTCTCCCAGGCCTGGGGATTCTCAGTCAGCCTAAGCAAACAGACATTGTCATCCAAAGCAATGCTATACTTTGTCTGTTTGCAAAGTCTGTTTGCATTCCTGCCTCCTAGGGGCTCAGAACCTAGAGGGAGGCAACCTTTGTGCATTTTTCTGAGAGCCTGCCTTGGATTTGGCTGAGATGTCAGAGGGGGTAGGTGGAGAGATAGCATTTATCAAATGAGAGTTCCAGTGGGCGCACTGGGTTCCAAAGAGAGGAAGGGGACTGTTATTTATTAACCCATACTAAAGTGCCAAGAATTGGGCTAGCTCTTTCTGTGGCTCTTTACGAGCTGGTTTTGAAAGATCCACCGCCCAAGGGTCCCCGGATCCTGATACTACAACCTGTTGGTTTTGTGACCATGGAGATTTCGTTGATCTTTCTGTTTTCTGCTTTTAACAACGTATTTTTGTGAAGTAGAAATAATGATAATACCTATGTCATGGGACTGTTTCGTGGAAGAAATGTAAAGGTACCAGCCTTATAGAAGTATTCACTACATTTAAACTATTATTATTGGCACAAATTATATTTATTGGACATTGTGACCCTTTGAAAGGATTTTAAACATATTTTTAACACATTGAGCATTTTTGGCTGGCTGCCTGTAGTGTAATCAACCCCCCATCTCTCCACCATATCTATGCCTCTCCAGTCATTGAAGAGCTTTTGTTTCATATTTGGGAGGGGAAAAGGACATTTTTATCTAGTCCAAGGAGAGGCCAAGGTGTGGTAGAGAAGAATGGAGGGGGATGGAGTGATGTCTGTTTTCCATTGACGCCCTTGCAAATTTCGAGCTCCAATTTCCAGATGGACATCACAAAAATGCAAGGGGAGAAGGTGGGGTAAAACACATTTAAGATAATTTTAATGTCTCCACATATAATGTATGCTTACTCTCTATGCAGCTTTTGTCAGAGATTTACTTTTTAGAAATATTTGGCTTTTGAACCTCAGAACAATTCTATAGAATGTTGGAAGTCAGAAGGTTTTGTTTGTTTTTTTTCCAATTAAATACTCATTTCTATTTATTTCCAGTTCACTTCTCTGGAAATTATTTCTGTAGCACATTCAAAACAGGGATTGATTCACCATTCTGGAAAAAAAAAATCAAATGTCAACTCAAACATCAACGTTAGTATACTTAGAGAATAGTGTTTCTTTTTTTAAAAAAATATTTTTTATTTATTTTTTTACAGAGAGGAAGGGAGAGGGATAGAGAATTAGAAACACAGATGAGAGAGAAACATTGATCAGCTGCCTCCAGCACACCCCCCACTGGAAATATGCCCACAACCAAGGTACATGCCCTTGACCAAAATCAAACCTGGGACCCCTCAGTCTGCAGGCTCTATCCACTGAGCCAACCCAGTTTCAGCTTCTTGCTTTCTAACCAAGCAAGAAGCACTGTTCTCTAAGTCTACTAATTTCAACTCCCCAGGCTTAGAAGGAAATACCTTTTACAAGCATAATGTTATCACATTTAGAAAATATTTTTTCACTGAAAAATAATTTTCAGTGTCTTAAAAGAACATATTTTATGTGTGTGTCCAAGATCTTGGTGGGAACAGAGGGGTGTCTTTTTGTTGTTATTATTTGTTCTAAATTTTACCACCTCAGTTCAGTATCTGACACTTCACAATCCTTTCTTGAGCCTTCTGATAAGAGAGTCTTAGAGGCAGAGTTTGATGGAACTCTTAAAAAGTTATGGCCCTAGCTGGGTCTCAGGTTTGATTCTCGTCAAGGGCATATGCCTATGTTGCTGGCTTGATCCCCAGTAGGGGACATGCAGGAGGCAACCAATCAATGATTCTCTCTCATCATCATTGATGTTTCTATCTCTCTTTCCCTCTCCCTTCCTCTCTGAAATAAATTTTTTTTAAATGTTTTTTAAAAAGTTATGGTAATGAGGTATGGCAGACTCAATGAGACAGACCTTCTGTAACCCTCTGCACAGAAATCAGAACAGTCTGATTCCCCAGGAATTGGAATCTTTGGGAGCATTCAGAGATAGAAACCTTGTTATATTAATCTGTATTGCATAGAAAATCACCTCAAATCATAGCAGCTTAAGACAATAAATATTTATTATGTCACACTTTCTATGAGTTAGGAATATAGGAGTGGCTTAGTTGGGTGGTCTAACTCAGGGTCTCTCAAAAGATTTCAGTGAAGACATTTGCTGGAGATATAGTCATTGAAGGCATGGCCTGTAGGATTTGCTTTTACAGTAAAGATATAGTCTATTGAAGGCGTGACATGTAGGATTTGCTTCTAAGGTAGCTCACTCACATGGCTTTTGACAGGAAACTAACCACTTTCTATTGGGCTGCTTTAGACATGGCAGATGAATTCTCCCAAAGGAACTGATCCAAGAGAGCGCAAGGTGGAAGATGCAATATCTTTTATTACCTAAGCTCAGAACTTACACGCCATCACTTCCAACATAGTCTGTTAGTTACAGAGATCAACTCTATTCATTAGGTAAGGGTCCTACACAAGGGTATGATTACCAAAAGGTGAGGATCTTTGGGGCCATCTTTTTTCTTTAAGATTTTTAGGGGGGGGGGGAGGAGAAAGAGAGAGAGAGAGAGAGAGAGAGAGAGAGAGAGAGAGAGAGAGAGATTAATTGGTTTCTTCCTGAACAACCTCCTTTACCCCACCAAGGATGGGTCCTGTAACCCAGGCATGTATCCTGAACAGGAATCAAACTAGTGATCTTTTGGTGCATGGAACAATGCCCAACCAACTGAGCCACACTGGCCAGGGCATCTTTGGGGCCATCTTTGAGGGTGGCTACCATATTTTTTCCTTTTGCCCCCAAAGATTCACATCTCCCTCAAATGTAAAATACATCTACTTCCTCCAAAGATCCCCAAAGTCTCAAACCATAACCTTAAAGTCCAGAATCGTATCTAAATCAGGTCCAGGTGTGGATGAGACTTCTAGATATAGTCTTAAATGCAGCTCCTTGAGTCTAGTTCTTCTCCATCTAAATATTTGTTTTCCTCCTCACTCCCAACACACAATGATGGGACAAGCTTAGGATAACTGGTACAGATACTCCTGTTTAAAAGGAGAAAAGACACAGAGGAGTTCACTGGTCCACAATAATCCTGAAATTCAGTTGAACACATGTTAGAAGCTCCTCAACTTAGGGCCCAATTCTACCTCTGCCCAGGAATGATTCTCCATGGCTTTTGATTTCCCCTTTAAGATCTTGATTCCATTTTCTGAGGCATCCTTTCTTTTCTAAGAAAAGTAGCCCATGTTTGCAGCTGTGTAACTTGTCAGTCTGCTGTCTGCCAATAGAAGTTAGGTGCTTTCATGGCCCCTTTTAGTTTTATACTGTCTCGTTCCATTATAGTCCGTGCTTGCAATGTTTCTGCCAATATAATTTCCTTTAAAAATGTTGTGAGTCTCCTATGAATCTAATTGGGGCACCACTTCATTGGACAAAAATCATACCCACAGATCCCTTCGAGAGAAGCCCTTTTCTACTCCAGAGCATCCCTCTACTGCAACTGCTGAAGCACAACACTAATAAAATTCTTTGAGGCCTTATAATTCATCTGAATAATTCTCTGAATCACCACTATAGATCGTTTGGAGGTATGAACAAAGGGTTTTTACAGCCACAGTCTCAGCTTCATCACTTGATGATATTTTCCTTGTAGTGTCCTGGAGTTTATTTTTGACTGGAAGCCATTTCTTCAGTTTAGCATTATTTGCCATCTAGAGAAGATGGGAATATTCAAATCTACTAAGTTCTGGACCTAAAAAAAAAAAAAAAAAAAAAAAAAAAAAAAAAAAAAAGTCCTTCTTTAGATTATTTCTTTCTTCTCACATTTTGCAATAATCAGGAATTTCAACACTCTACCTGGCAATGTACTTAGCTAGAACATCCAATTAATTAGGCACATTTTCTACTGTGTATAGGTGGCAGTGTTGCTAAACTTTCTGACACTGCAAAACAAGGACCCATTCTCCAGTTTCCAATAAAACATTTCTAATTTCCTCTTCAGCCTTAATCTACGGTCCCTCAAAAGCCACCCGCATTCTTCTAACAGTTTCTTCAAGACTCTTCAGGCTTTCACTAAAACTCTTTTCCAAGGCCTTCCAGTTTCTCCAACTGCCCAGTTCCAAAGCCACTCTACTATTATGGAGTTTTGTTATGGAAGCACCTTGCTCTTTAGAGTAAAATATGTATTAGTAGTCTATGAATGAATAATAAATTATCTTCAAAACTTGGAATCCTTTTGAAGGCAGACCCCCACACTTGACATTGGCATACTCTTCTCATTGTGGTGAGCAATAGCCATTAGGTATCTCCAAGATGGTCAGCAGACAGTAGATGTGAAGGACAGGGCAGTTTGCATTTGAGACTGTTTTGTGAGTGCATTTGGTACTTTGAGAAATAAAGGAAGTATTCCTGGTGTCTCCTAATTATGTGGGTGATAGCTCTTGAGTTATTAGACATTTAAACTCTCTCCACATGAGGAAACCCACTTTCAGAGGTGAAAGAAAAAGTATTAGATGTCAGCCAGCCAGAGGTGGCTGAATTGGGATTAAAACTCACATCTGTCTGACTCCATCCTTAATCATATTCACCTGCAGTATTACTGGTGATACCCCTAACTTGCCTAACTGCTTCCTAATAACCTTACCTGTCTTTTCCTTCCAGCTGTGAAATCAATTTCTGTCTCCTTAACCTGTTCAAAAGAGACAAACTGGATTTAGTAAGATTCATAACGTAGTGCATTTAATTTCAGAAAAACCTCTAAAAGTTGAGAACAGAACATGGTGAAATTTCTAAGTCCACTGCTTTAGGGGAGGTATTTGTACCCCATGTGCTGGTCCCATTCTTAGGTAATTAGACTGTCACTTCAGTGATTGATTTCCTTCCCCCTGCCCCAAGCTCCCAAAATCACCTAAAGCTGTTATCATATTAGCTAACATCTTATCCTATTAAAGCCAGTGCAGTGAAATATGATATCCCCTGAGCCAATGGCAACTCTGCCAAAATATAGAGAATGAAGCTTTATGGCTGAGCACGACTCTTTTTGTTTTTCAGAAGCTTATTGGAAATGGATACCCAAAGGATCCCTTGGCCCAACACCCTTCTGAACATTTTTGTTTCATCCAGTTCTTACACATCAATGGTTCGATGCTCTAAATACCCTCAACCCTGAAAATATAAGTATATGTAAAGGTAAACTCCAGATAAGCTCTGATAAAGATATTTTGATTTCAGTACATTCGTTTTTTAAAAAAACATATCTTTATTGATTTCAGAGAGGAAGAGGGAGGGAGAGAGAGATAGAAACATCAATGATGAGAGAGAATCGTCGACTGGCTGCCTCCCGCATGTCCCACCCTCAGGATTGAGCCTGCAACCTGGGCATGTACCCTTGGCTGGAATCGAACCATGACTTCCTGGTTCATAGGTTGATGCTCATCCACTGAGCCACACTAGACAGGCAGTACATTCATTTTGTATGTTACTTGCAGAATGGTGTTTAATAGTTTTATGACCACAACAAATAATAAAAAATACCTCATTTTCATAACCACCATTTCGTTTACCCCCAGAAGTCCGTTGATACCTGTTTCCTTTTTCTTCAGATATGTTTTACAGAGTCTCTGCCTGTGCATGCCTCCATTTTAACAGCGTGGAAACGAAATGCCAAGAGAGCAATTTAAAAGAACATCCAGTCAATTTGAGTTAATCTCTGACTTCCTCTCTGGTTTTACAGCCAGCTCCCTAATCCCTGGGTGATGCTAATTCTTTTTGGCAAAATGGTGTTTTTCAAACTTCTCTCCTTGTACAGGCTTTCTTAGGGGTGGTCTTGGCTTTCATCAGAGTGGGCCCTGGGGAATGGGGAGGACACTTAATCATTTGTAAAATCAGTAATTTGGGGAAGTGAGAACAATCCCTAAATTTGCCTCCCGTTACTCCAGTCGGAAAAGCCATCACCGATGGGCAGGAACGAGTGAGAAACTTCATGCTTCAGTGCTTAGGGCACTGCCCTTGTCAATGGGGGATTATGGAGGAAAATGTCCCTGACGTTTGTTCCCTCCATTTATTTATTTATTTTGGAACGGAGGTGCAGATAGCCCAGTTAATCATACTACACAGATCATAGCCTCATTTTAGTTCATGCTAGCCAGCTTTCTTATTTCATTTTGACTTAGCTTTGTGTGTTTTTTTCCCTTTATCATGAAACCCCACTCCTGTTCTTGCAACTTCTTCCCACAGAAATTCTCTCTAATGTGATTGATAAATGTTCTTCAATATATATGTATTTTTAAAAAGTATTCAATTGTTTTATTTTTGTTAAAATCTACATAAATATAGCTGAAACCGGTTTGGCTTAGTGGACAGAGCATCAGTCTGCGGACTGAAAGGCCCCAGGTTCGATTCAGGTCAAGGGCATGTACCTTGGTTGCGGGCACATCCCCAGTTGGGGGTGTGCAAGAGGCAGCTGATCAATGATTCTCTCTCCTTGCGATGTTTTTAACTCTCTATCCCTCTCTCTTTCTCTCTGTAAAAAAAATAAATAAAATATATTTTACCAAAAAAATCTACATAAATATAACTCTCAAAACTGCTTTCTGTTTCTTTCTCTTTTTCTTTTTTATCCAATGTTGTGATTGTTAAAATCTCATAGATTCATTCCTAACATTTGGTATTATCTATTTGGTATTATTTATTATTCTATTTTTTGTCAACCTAATAGTAAATTTATGTAGTTTGATAACTTATCGTGGTTTTATTTACATTTTGGGGGTTACTTTTAAAGATGAATAGTTTTTTATATTCTAGTTACATAATATCAAATGTCAAAGCTAAAACAATTAAATTCATGAGTTTGATGTCCTTTATTCAAGGGAAACAATCCATGGATTGGGGAAGATTGGTGCCTCACACACAGTGGAACAGTCTTCCAGAGGGATTTGGGATAAGAGTGAGGTGTGGCTTTTTTCTTTTTTTTCCTTGTATCATCACCAGGGGATATGTTGTTGTCTTGTATTTTTCTTTTTTTGTTATCTTGTGTTTTTGTTTTGTTTTTAATGTTTTTATGGGTTTTTTTTAATTGATTTCAGAGAGAGGAAGGGAGAGGAATAGAGAAATAGAAACATCGATGACGAAAAAGAATCATTGATCAACTGCCTCCTGCCCACCCCCTATTGGAGATTGAGCCCACAATCTGGGCATGCGCCCTGACTGGAAATGGAACCATGACCTCCTGGTTCATGAGTTGAGTCTCAACCACTGAGCAACAATGGCTGGATGAGGAAATGTTTTTATTGATTTGAGAGAGAGAGAGAGAAGGGGAGAGTGAGAGAGAGAAGAGAACTCTTCCTCTGGGGATTTTAGCCTTTCAAGATTTCATGCACTTGCAGTAGCTTTGCAATCCTCATCAATGATCTTTTTCCCAGGCTAGACGGATGTGCAAGCACCTTCCCAACCTCACCTCAACTTCACTGCACATATATGTATCCATCTCCCCCCTTGTTCGATCCCTTCCCCCAGGGAATGGATCAGTGGATTCCTGGGGAGCATGAAGCTGTAGCTTCCTGGTGAAGCTGCCCAGATGACCACGCTTATAATGTTGGGCCTCCCCTTTGCTCGCTTCCTATTATTAGTACTAATAACTAGATGATTGTGGTGATAACCTCTCCAAGCCTTTGCACTTGCTGTTCCCTCTGTGTGTAATGCATTGCCTCATCTCTTTCCCCAGATGCTGCCTACAAGTGCTCCCAGCAATGCCTCTGCTACTGTGCTTCATACATCAGAAAGCTGTTTTGTATCTCCCATACTGTGCAGTGGCCTCATTGAGGTCAAGGACTGTGTCTGTTGACCCTGGTATCCTCAGAACCCTTTGTAGAATCTAGTACCCATTTCGTCTCAGTGAAACCTGTAGTGGTAAGCTGAGAGTGAACCATGATTGAGGGGGTCATCATACAATTTATCATCCAAACTGGGACCATTTAAGAGTGGGGCAGAGCACTGTTATTATTATGCCAGGACACTAGGCATGAACCAGAACTGTCCTGGGTGAACTGAAATGTAGTCATCCCGATACAGTGACCAGGGAGGCAGCCTCAGGTTCCTAGTCCAAAAGTAATAGATTAACACTTTACCCCTCATTTGTTAAATTTCCTCCATGTTTATCCATTCCTCCTCCCTTCCTTATTTTCTCTCTCCTTGCTCAGCAAGACTTATATAAACTTGGCTAAACTACAACTGCTATAATTCTCATCCTTCATTTCACAAGGTGATTTAAGGGTGAGAAGAGCCCATGAACCTGATGGAGTGTACAGTGCATGCGGATAGGTTGGGAAGTGCCTTGATTATAGCTCTTTGGTGGAATAGAAACTCAAAATTTGTTCATTTCCCTCCTTAGAAAGAGTTGGAGTGATTTCGAGCAAATACCCAATAAGAAAAAAAATCTTAGATGAATCCAAACATGTCTTCTCTGGCTTTCTTCTGAATTCCATAATGACTGTGAGGCATATTTAAAACAGAAGATGCAGTGTTGTGCTGAATAAAATCATGCAAGAAAGATAAACTTGATTTTGGGGAAAAAGCCCTTGTAGTCAGTGGGAACTGTGGATTGTGACAGTTAAAACAGCAAGCCGTTCAGAATCTGACTGATCTGGATTTGAATCCTGACTCCACCACCTACTTAGCTGGGTGACTCTGAGCAAGTTCCATAACCTCTTTAACCTCAGTTATGTTATTTGTACATTGGGGGGTTGTATCACATCTATTTTATAGATTCACTGTGGGGATTAAGTGAGAGTGCATTTATCACTGAGCCAAGCACACAATAAATACTCAGTGCAAGCCATTACATTAATGCACATCAACAAAAGTTGAGAAATGCACTCATTTTACCTGTATGAAAATAGTTCTGCCAGGTTTAATGATCAGATCAGTGTACTAGAATGCGGAAATCTGAGTTCCTGCATGCCTCTGCCACTTTTGGGCTAGTGGCTCAGAGCAATTCACTTAACTTCTGTGGTTTTTCAGTCTCCTCTGTGAAACGAGTGAGTTGGAAATTATTCCCATTTTATTTATTACTATTGCCATGCACTACTCCAAAACATAGTGGCTTAAAATGATTCATTATTTTTCAAGATCTTATGAATTGTCTGGGCTCAGCTAGGTGGTTCTTCTGTTTCCTATGGGGTTGGCTGGGGTCACTCGTGCAGCTGCTTTCATCTGGGGCTTGGAACATCCAGAATGGTGTCACTCACATGTGTGACAACTGTCTTTGTCAGCCTCTGTGTGAATTGTCATCCTCTAGGACCTTTCTCTCTCCACATGACTTCTCTAGTGTGACAATCAAGACCGCTTTACATGGCAGCCAGCTTCTGAGAGAGCAAAAATGGAAGTGTCAAAGTTTCCTAAGGCCTAGGCCAGATGGTACAGTGTTACTTCCATTGGAGAATAGTTGTGAAAGCAAGGAGAGCAGCCGAGATTCAAGGCTCCACCTCCTGAAGACTTTCAAAGCCACATTACAAAAGACCACCCAGGATGGGGAAAATTGTTGTGACTAGTTTTCATATCAATCACCACAATCCCTATGGTACATGCTGGCTCTGACAATCCGAATTTAAACTTAAATTTCAGAGCCAATCTCACTTCTTCTCACTGGGTTATGGGTTCGATGAATTCCCCAGTGAATGCTTGTTGTGCTCTAGGCCTTGAAACATTCTCTGCTCTCAGTTTAGCCCCAACAGAAACTGCCTGCCCCCCACTCCCCACCCCCACCCTTTGCCACCCAGGATCCTCTTTGCTTCCTTCTGGTACCTAACTTTTCAACTTCCCTCCAGGGACCTGGTTACAACCCAACTGCCCTCCTCCCTGTTTCCATGCATTGCTGACAGAGTTGGTCCAATGTTCTTTGCACAATCTACCTCACAGGATAAATTATTTGAGGACCAGAACTACCTGTGCTTATTTATTTAGAACAGAGCACCAGGAAGCTTAATGCTTAAGACCATATTTCAGCAAATCTTTGATGCCACCAATTGTAATACGCACCCTCATTCCATAAAGCACTAAGAAAGAAAAACTGCTAGGGTTTGTAAGACTTCCCAATTTGAGAGATATCAAAATATGGAAAATATTCATATTGGAGTCCATAAACTAGAGTTCAAAAAATTTTTTGAATGATGATGTTGATGAGCTTTCAACTCCCAGTTTGCCCATGTACTCCCAGGCTGACCCACAGTTTATTCCTAAACCCAGACTGTTTTAAAATGTTCTAGTAAGTTCCCTTTGAACAATTCCTTTAAACATTTTTCATTGTTCAAAATAAAGTACTATTAAGAAGCAGCCCCACAAACATTAACAGAGAAATATATGACTTTTAATGTGCTGGATTCTGTGATAAGTGCATTAAATACACCATCCCTCTTGCTATCTTGTGAGCATCTTATGAATACCTAGGTTTTTAATATTGCCAACTGAGGCTAATAGAAATTTAGTTCCTTGTCCAAGGCCACCCAGCTGGCAACTGGCAGAGATAAGATTTGAGTCTCTGGCTCCGACTTCAGTGCTCGTGCTCTTAACTGCTGTTTCTCAGAGAAGCAAAGGCAGGGGGGGAGAATGCCTCTATTTTCCTTTCCAGAAATGTCTCCTCTCGCACTCTTCGCATCATATAATTTAATGTCTGCTTTTTCTGTCTTTCTGAGCTACTTACCCAGTTATCCCTCCACTAAGTGCGTTTACCTTCCAGTACTCATTTGTTCTTGTTCCCTTGTAAATCAGTCTCCAGAATTTTAATCATTCTTGGCTCACTCCTCTAACAGCCTTACCAAAGGCATGTGCTGGAATTGCAGTCAGGCAAGTGCCCGAAAACTTAAAATAAAAACACCCCAAACAAAACGCTTTTACAGTCCATCTGATCGACACAGGAAATTAGAAAACACCACATACCTTAGTGGAAAAAAAAATACTTGAAATGAAAAGTGAGGTTTGCTGTTATTTAGATTTTGATTTAAAAGATGTTTATCCCTTATCTGAGGCTCGGGGACGCTGGAAATGAGGGGCATGAAAGCTCGCTCTATAGAACTTTAATGATCTTCTCTTATTATGTTATATTCCCGTTTCCTAAGCCTGTGGTCAAATACAATAGCTTTATTAAAGATGTGATTCAGTTAGAAAGGGGAATGAAATTTTCCACCCCGGGAGCACTGGTGAGAGACTTAGGGAGGACAGTGGTGTTGTTGAGAAAAGAAAACTGAACAAAGGAAGAATGGCCTGCAGTGGCTCTCGCCACCAGGGGTTTATTCTTCACTCCTCTAGGAGCCAGCTCTCTTGAATTCACTGCTAAACATCCTGAGGGGACTCAGCTTCTAATCCATTGAGAGCAGAAAAATAAGCAAAACAGAAAGGAGGTCTGGGGTTGCAGTTAGAACTTGAGATAAAGCTGCTTATGTTCTGTCTCAATTCTTACAGTGTGTGCATCAGTAAAGATAAACACTCCCATTTACCAAGCATTTCCTATGGCCAGGCACTGCTCTAAGCCAGTGTTTTTCAACCTTTTTTGGGCAAAGGCACACTTGTTTCATGAAAAAAATCACGAGGCACACCACCATTAGAAAATGTTAAAAAATTTAACTCTGTGCCTATATTGACTATATATAAAGTAATTCTCTTGAATAGGAATCAAATAAACACAAAGTACTTTATAATTACTTTATTATGAAATATTAAGTAAACAAAATAGTGAAAAATTATAAAATTCTTGTCTTGTCTGCACCTACGGCACACCAGGCAACATCTCGCGGCACACTAGTGTGCCGCGGAACAGCGGTTGAAAAACGCTGCTCTAAGCAACATCCATTTGTTACATCGTTTGATCCCTTCAACGATCCCATAAAGTGGACACTGCTATCCACTATTGCATTTTACAGGGGTGGAAACTGAGGCAGAGAGAGTAACTTACCTAAGTTCACACAGTAAGTGGTGGAGTCAGGATTTGAACCCATATTTTGACACCAGAGGCCATACATGCACTGCCCAGGACATTACACTGCTAAACGCCCACAGGCCTTAGCCAGCAGGCCATGCACCCTGGAGGTTCCTTAGAAATGGGGGTGGGAGAGCCTCTTAAAGAACCAATAACTCGATGCAGTCTGAGAAAAGAGGGATTTGGAAGGAAATTGTTGTGGGGCCTCCCAATTGAAGCAGCACTGCCTTCCTTTGAAGGGAGAGAAATGAAGCAATTTCAAAGAGTAGGGGTAGGTGAGAGGTCAAGGCTAAGCCACCGTAGCTAAGCGATGCAGTCATGCAAGCCTGTCACTGCGCAAGTGACAAAATAGAATACCAGGACACCTTCACAACAACCTCACATAATTATTATGGAAATTAGCTGTTGCTATTTCGGAGACATTTCTGCCAGCGGTGTGAGGGACATATGACATCATGAACAATTCTTGATGCAACGGAGGTTTGAGGAATTGAGATTTGGAACAATTACATGACCTTGATAAGTTGATTAGCCTCTCCGAGCCTCAGTTCCCTCATTTGTAAAATGGACATATCAATATAAAAGCATCTGCCTCTTAGTGTGCTTGGAAGGATTAAATGGTGATAATGTAGATAGAGTGTTTGTCAGTATGCACAGCACACAGCAAGTGCCCAAACTGTGTGAGTTCTCCCTTCGGTTCCCCTGTCAGTTCCCCCTGCTGTAAAACGGAGTCCTAGGAGTCCCAGCCAGAACCAGTTTGGCTCAGTGGATACAGCGTCGGCCTGTGGACTGAAGGGTCCCAGGTTCGATTCCAGTCAAGGGCATGTACATTGGTTGTGGGCACATTCCCAGTGGGAGGTATGCAGGAGGCAGCTGGTCGATGTTTCGCTCTCATCGATGTTTCTGGCTCTCTACCCCTCTCTCTTCCTCTCTATAAAAAAATCAATAAAATATATATTTATTAAAAAATGGAGTCCCATCTGTATAAGTATTCTCTCTTTACCATGATTGGAGGATGACGGGGAATTGTGAAAAAGAAAGAGACAGACACAGAGACAGTAAGGAAAGCTGGGACCAGGTGGGACAGCTGCCCTCTGATGGACCCAGAGCTGGTGCAGTGCATTTATTATACACAGCATGATTCCAGGATGTTTTATTAGAGTTTAAGACAAAGGAAATTATGTGAAATCATAGTTAAAGATCAAGCTGTAATTCTTCATTCTTGTGGCTTCTTTGTAATTGTCACTCCTGGCTGAGCCCAGATAATTGGGTCTGTTTCTTGTGCCTGGCTGAATGTAGATAATCAAACCCATCCCCTGACATCTGAGCTAAGAGTCAGGCTGACAACACACCTGCCTTTGGCATGGTATGTTTCCAGGATGTGGCTCTGCTGATGCCACTGGACTCAGCCAATAATCAACTCATGTGCCTTCCCAGATGCTCTCTACACATATGTCTGGAGGGAAGTACATTATTTACCCGTGGAGAGGAGGATTTGACTATGAATACCAACCAATACTTGTTGAGTGTCCTCTGTGTCCTAGGGAGGGTGCTGGGTGCTGGAGATATAGTAGTGCTCTTATGGGCGTGGGTTTTGCAAAAAACCAGGAAGCATTTTCTGACTTCCTGCTACATACTCCCATTCACCTTTTCGTGCTTATTATTTGCAATGACTCCCATAACCCTGTAAGCCTCCCCAAGGAAAGGACTAATTAATGCCTGAGGGATGCATATTAAGTGATTGGGGTGGGGAGGATGCAGGAGTAAGAGGCTCTCTGGTAAGGGGAAGAGCTAGAGTGACGTCTCAGAGTCAGCATAGAGTGAGACACATTGAAGAGCCAAAAGCCAACATGGTCTAGCTGGAGCTCAGAGAGTGAGGGATGATCTGCATTAAGTGAAGTCCTAGACAGAGACAGAGGTGAGATCATGGAGGACTTACAGCCCTGGTGTTGAAGCTAACTCCTCAGGGGAGGCCCACAGGTGACGTCAGGCCCCAGAATGATAGAATCCTGTGTGTGTGACCTTACATTTTTCTACCCAGTCAGGGTTCAGTCAGGAAAACAAAGGCCACTCCATATTTTCCAAGATTGAAGGGTTATAATACAAGAAATCGTAGTTTTATAAAACTGAGGGGGAGGGGGAGCAAAAGTCAGAGACGCAGCTGATGGGGTTCAGGACTCGCTACCCTCAACATATGTCACCTGACCTATTGAACATCAAAGCCGAAGGAATGGTAGAAAACAGCAAAGCAGAAAGATCACCTGACCTCTCACCCTACCACATGCACATCTTTCCTGAAACAGGTCAGAAATCTCCCCATGTGATGGGTACCCTCCCTGAACCAGGAGGAAGGAAGACATTCTTATTACCAGAGATGGGGGGTTGGGGGGCAAGAAATCTATACAAACAAACCTTGTTAAACTTACCCTTACCCTCCTATTACGACCTCTGTCTTCACAAATGTGCTGTTCTTTGAAGGTATAAAAGTTTCCTGTTCTGGTCACTTCTTTGAGTCTTCATTCCCTTGCGAAGACTCCAAGGTACATGCCCAAATTCAGTGAAATCTGCATGCCCTTCTCCTGTGAATCTGTCTCAGCCAGGAACCCTAAGTGGGTGGAGGAAAACGTTTTCCTCCCCTGCACAGCCTCTGACCATCTGGGCTGGCTGCCTCCGAACAGAGGATTTGCAAAGTTCCACCAGATGCCACAGCAGACTTGCATCTCTCTCAAAAGCTCTCTCCAGCCTTCCAAGTGAGCCTGAAACGGCGCAAAATCCAGTGCCTGGCTTCTCCTCTGGGAGGCAGAGAGTGTAAGCAAAGCATCTGACTGTCCAAGAGATGGACTGTGCTTTACTGAATCTGAGGCCCACTATTATTCTATGTACCACTAAGAAAAGGAAAACTGCTGCCCACTTCACTGACACATTTCTTTCTGGTCATCAACAGCTAGGCACATCCCCGTCTGAAAGATGTAAAAGTGTGTGTGTGTGTGTGTGTGTGTGTGTTTTCAGAGGGGAAGGTCCTCTTACACTGATTTCTAAAATTATCTAAGAAAAAAAGTTAAGCACTGGCCATTCTGCATTCTTATTTTCCAAAAGATCATGCACCTTGGGGAAACTGAGGCAATGCTACTACCTGACTCATCGTCTGGACTGAGGCACCTCTTTGGGTGGGAGCGGAAGGGCTAGCCTTGCTCCTTCCTTGTGCTGACCCTCTTGATTTACCTCTCCTGCTTCCCTGAGGTGACCCTAAAGAGACTGCAGGTTCTGACAGAGACAAGACAACTCATTGCCCTTGCCTGCCTCTAGGCTACCCTTAAGGTGTTTTGTGTTGTTGTTGTTGTTTTAATTTTTTATTTAATGTTTTATAAACAAACATACAAAAACACAAAATGTCATAAACAAACAGACAAAAACACAAAATCACCAGCTAGTCAACCACTGGAGTGTTGCCAGCACCCCGCAGAACTCCTCCTTGTATCTGCTGCCAACTAAGTTCCTTTCTTTTCTCCCCAAAGGCAGCCACCAGGCCGACTGCTATCCCCGCTGATGAGTTTTGCAGACTTGGAAGCTGTGTATCCATAGAATCACGCACTATGTCCCTTTTTGGATCTGGCTCCCCTCCCTCACATCTCTTCTGAGAGCCATCGCTCTGTGTAGTGATGGCTTGTCCATCCTCACGCTGCTTAGTATTCCACTGTGCCGGCCTCCATTGGAACGCTGGGCATCTGGGCGACTTCCAGTCGGGGGTCATTGAGAACGTTCTAGTGTGTGCCTTTGGTGAGGACAGGCATGCGTCTCCACTGGGTACACACCTAGGAGCGGACTGAATGCCGATGGCCCAGCCTCAAATGTTGTGTGCAGATTAAGCTTCCATGGTTTCATCCCTCAGGAATCACTGCTCCAGGCCATTTTCAGAGAAGCTTCCAGGTAAGGACCTGAGCACACCGGAAACATAGGCAAAAATGGAGCAGGCACATCCTCTCCAGGCAGAAGACAGAGTTTGGTGCTGGCGAATCTGCCAGGTGCCCCTGCAGCTGGAGAACTTGCCCCCGGAAGCGTCTCCTGGAAGGGTCAGCTCTTGCTTTGCCTTATTCAGCACCTCGCCACCTGGGCAGATCAGAAGTTACCCGCTTCAGGAACCTCTATATCCAGGGTTGGGTTTTGCATCCATGGCAACGCATACTTTACATACCATTTTATTTCAAACAATGGGAAATTAAACAGTGGATGTGAAGCAATGTCAGGTTTCCGGTTGGAAGGTGGGGGAGGGGGGGTGAGACTATATCTCCAAGTGGCAACTTGTCAGACGGAATGCCTAATGCAGTGCACTTAAGGGAGGGTGTTGATAGAAGGGCTCTGTGCTCTGTGTCATGCATAAAAAATGTCTCTCCCTGCCTGTTTCCTTCAGTCTTCCCTGCCCTGGCATCCTCACTGCATCTCAGAATGTAAACTGCGTGTGCGCGCGCGCACACACACACACACACACACACACACACACACACACACTCATGCACACAAAGAGTAATTCTTAGGATAAAGCAGGGAAAAAAAAGAGCCACCTATATGCAGAATGTTTGACCTTACTAGCAGGAACAGGGTAGCATGTGCTCATTAAATATTTGGTTAATAAATAAATGAATAAATGAAACCACGAGCACCTCAGCAGGGAAAGGGAGCCACACATTTCATTTTGTGCACCAGTTTCCTTATTATGACTCTTAATGACTTAATTCCGTGGTTATCTTTATGCCCTAATCAAAGCACTTTGAACAATTAGGTATTGTTTCTCAGAAGTTGTATTTTCAATTAATCAGGCAATGTATTTAATAGCTTCCAGTGTCTATTAATGCCAGGGGGCTGGAGAGAGGCAGGTAGGGAAATGCAGTCTTGTTTATAGCAACAATGCTGCTGTCTATCTCTTCCTTCTTTCCTTTCTTCCTTCCTTCCTTCCTTCCTTCCTTCCTTCCTTCCTTCCTTCCTTCCTTCCTTCCTTCCTTCCAGAATAGTGACAGTACTGGTGGAACTGGCAGGAAAAAAATTCAACTTCAATGGTGAGAAGCAAACAAATATTGGGTTCTGTCCCCTTTGTCTCTTTTCATGTTGAAGCCCCCACTGGTGTTAGAGTTTCAGGTACATGGAAACTTTCCTGGTTCAACACACGGGAAGCCATCCTCTTCTCGCCACGCATGCGTCTTAGAAGTAGCAGGTCTCAACTCCTCATCACTTGCAGAGAATATTACATTCTGGGGCAGGTTTTTGTTTTTCTAATAAACGCACATAAGCAAACACCGACCCGCAAAGGTGTTGAATGCTGAATATTTAGAGAGTCAAGTCTGGCAGGTGGAAATGAGCCCTTGTGACAAATCTCTATTTATTGTGTTATTTCACCAGCGAAGGCTCAAATGCTAACTTGGGGAATAATTTGTGGATGGGAATGTGATCATTTTTCTAAGTCAGCCAGTGGGCTCAGTTCATTGCGCTCCCCACCTAAAAATAAATTCTCTGGCTGACTGCGAACATACCGATACTTGCTGCAAGTGAAGCAAACTTATGGGGACCATTAAAGTGCCAGGGCATTGGAAAATAACAGCGAAGGGAACGCTGATTTGCATTTATGTCATAAAGTAACTTGTCACCTTCAATTTATCACAGTAATTGGTACCAGAAGAGAATGCATGATGCTGATACTTGGTACAAAGCCACCTTTCTTCACTACCACCCAGCCCTTGCCTATCCCTCTCCTGAAATAGCAATGGGTGCACTTCCAAAGAGCGATGACCTTAGACCTTTTCTATAGCGCTGGAGTTTGGGAAATGAGATTCATCAATGTGTTCCAAGAAATGAAATCTCACAATAACCAATGAAGTAGATGCTATTATTATCCCCATATCACAGATGAAGAAACTGAGGTAGAAAGAAGTGAAGTAACTTGTCCAAGGACATATAACCAGTAAATGGAAGAGCCAAGATTTGTGCCCCAGGACCTAGAGCCCATGATCTTAATCACTGGGCTATATCCTGCTAGCCTAGACAGATTATAATGTACCTCCTAATATAAATATGAGGATGGGGATCAATACATCCCCAAGATCTTTAAACCTATAAGAAAAACACAGTGAGAAGACACACTATTACCATTTTAAGCCGAGAGAGAGACCTGGCCAGGGATAAATTATTCCAACGGGGTTTGGATTATTGTGATTATTATCACACAATTCAATTGTGGTACTCTCTCTTTTGTTGTTGTTGTTAATTCCTACCCAAGGATATTTTTCCCATTAATTTTTTAAAAATATACTTTTAGCCGAAACCGGTTTGGCTCAGTGGATAGAGCATCAGTCTGCGGACTTGAAGGGTCCTGAGTTCAATTCCAGTCAAGGGCATATACCTTAGTTGTGGGCACATCCCCAGTAGGGGGTGTGCAAGAAGCAGCCGATTGATGATTCTCTCTCTTCGGTGTTTCTGACTCTGTCCTTCTTCCTCTCTGTAAAAAAAAAAAAAAAAAAAAAAAAATATATATATATATATATATATATATATATATATATATATTAATAAAATATTATATATATATATTATATATATATATATATACTTTTTTATTTCAGAGAGGAAGGGAGAGGAGGAGAGAGACAGAAACATCAATGATGAGAGAGAACCATTGATTGGCTGCCTCCTGCACGACCCCCACCCGGGACCAAGCCAGCAACCCAACGTGTGCTCTTGACCAGAATCAAACCTAGGACTCCTCAGTCCACAGGCTGACACTCTATCCACTGAGCCAAAGCGGCTAGAGCTCCCACTGGTATTTAGAGAGAGTGGAAGGGAGGGAGGGGAGAGAGAGGGATGAAAGAGGTGTTGAGAAGTACCCTGTGAGATTCTCAGGTGGTAGAGGACTACCATCAGTCCCCAAATTACTTCAAGGACCCACAAGGCTGCTTGGTAAAATCAAAAGCATGCTACTCCGTTATTTAGGCTCTCCGTTGCCTCCCCCTCCTTCCCAGCTACAGGTGACAGATTGCCAGAGCAGGGGAAAGTAATCTCAAAGATATTAGTATGCAGACCAGAGCAGGGAACACTACGGTTTAGCACTCTTTCTCCACTACTCGGCTATGGGTATGTATCTGACTGTGACACATATCCCACCCCCACCCTGCCTCCTCCTCTCTCTGCTGGAAGAGTGAAGGCAGGCACTTTGGGGCGTGTTAACCCTTCCTGAACCAGCATCAGTGACTTTCTCTAGGCATTTGATATCTCAGCAGGCCTGCCTCTGAGCAGTGAATTAAAGACGAAGCTGTCAAGTGGGTTGATGACTTCAAATTGTTCCGTTAACTGACAGACGCTGAAAAGTCTCATTATCACCAATCAAGGGAGCACCTCATCCATATCACACTAGTCACATCGGTCAGATTGGGCTGTGTCATAGCGGGAAAAAAAAAAGCCAACTCCAGCCAGCATCTCACACGAGGAGATTCCTGCTCTCTGGTGATGCACCTCACTCACCATCCAGCCCAGTTCCCATGGGAGAGTTGCAGAAGATCAGAAATCACCACCATGCAGAAACCAAACCCCTCCTTTGTATGTTCATTTTAACCTGTTGCTGATTTTAGCAAGACAGGTGAGCTTTTCAGAGAGAAGAGTATTGACTTGGTGGGTCATGAGCAAATGGCAAGAGGTTAGGGGAGCCCTAAGCAGCTTGGCTCAGTGGATAGAGCATCGGCCTGCAGACTGAAGAGTCCCAGGTTCAATTCCGGTCAAGAGCACTCCAGGTTCAATCCCAGTAGGAGGTGTGCAGGAGGCACCTGGTCAATATTTCTGACTATCCCTCTCCTGTCCTTTCTATAAAAAAATGAATAAAATATTTTTTAAAAGAGAGAGGTTAGGGGATCATGAGTCAATGGTCAGGAGGGAGCCCTCTGAGCAGTGGAATTACACTTGTTCCTTCAATGGGCACTTGGCAGAGTCTCCTTCCTAAGTCATCCAGCTAGGGTTTTCTAGGAAAATCACTTCTGGCTGCATTATCAGGGAGTCTGCTTAGCGAGACGTGGTGGGCCTTGGCAGCAAATGACTGGGCTTTGTGTGCATCAGGAACTAATTATGTCACCTGAGCCAGTACTTAACCTCTATGTGCCTGTTACTATAGCAATAAAATGAAGATAATTAAAAAAAAAAAATCTACCTTGCTTTGGCAACTTATTAACTATATGGGCTTCCATGGATCAACTTTTGATAAGCCTTAGTTTCCTTATTTGCAAAAAGGGGAGAATAACTCTTATCTCTAAAGGATTGTGGATATGAGATAAAATGTAGGTCAAGTAACTGGTTTGAAGTAGATGCTCAATAATTGTTAGATTTATTAGTTCAGGCTACCTTTCATCCTTTTGATGGAAGATGGGGCATAAATCATCATAGTGTATATACAAAAAATGAAATTTGGACTCGGAAACTTAACAATCCGTGTTGAATTTATCTGTGGGAGCTATCACTGCCATTTCTGCTGGGCTGCTGGAGTCTGATGCCACCTCCCACACTCCAGGGGGCAGAAGAAGTCTTCTATGACCTGATTCTCTCTGTCAGCACAGTAAGCCGCCTCTGCAGTCAATGATCAGGGATGAAATCATGGCACCTCAACTTCCAAGCCTTATGGTTTTGAACAGTGTTTTATTCTCTTTGCATCTGAGTTTCCTGATCTGTAAAATAGGGATAAGAACTGTATTTGCCTCAGACATCATGATTAAATAAGAAGATACATGAGAAGACCCTAAAATGGTGCCCTCCCTCCCCAAAGGTAAAGTGTTTCATAATATTAGCCATTATTATAAACCAGAAGCTCTCCTGGGTAGTTGCTATAGTTAGAAGGGTAGAAGTGGAGCTGGCTCACACTGGCTTAGGATAGCTGAGGGTGCATAGCTCTTCCAGACCTCTGTATTCAGTGACCACACATTGGGAGTATTGAAATTGGGAGTATTTACACCATGGAAATTGGCAAGCATTACAAATAATCTCTTCTCCCCCTTTTCTACCCCAAATCAATTAACAAACATTTACCAACACACTGCTGGGTACAAGGAAACCCACAGTGCCACTAGGCCTGCCTTTTCACAGTCCAAGGGCCAGGTGAAAACAGTGGTGCCAACCAGGTCGAAGGCCACTATCCAATCAAGTTGATGGGAGGAGGCAGACAGCCTTCCTCCCCTGACTCCATAGTCTTCACCCCATCTACCCCTGCAGTAAAGCATTAGGTGAAATACCTGTTGTCAGAGACAATCTTTCCAGACATCATTTCTATCACTCCTACTTTTTGAATATTTTCTTTAGTCAGAAATATGTAATTGTAAGTAACAGAAACAAACTGGCAAACAAAGTAAAAGTGGAAGTTAATGCCAAAAATTGGTACACTCACTTGACAGGAAGTTTGAAGTTGATGGTTTGGAACAGACAGGTCCCAGGCAGCTGCAGAAAGTTCTGGTAGCAGGGACCACTAGACTGTCTCACCAGCTGGAACAAATCAGCTTCCATTTTTAAAATTTTATTTCTTGCTTAAGATGCGAAGTCTTAGGAGGGAGACATCAATTGACCAAGGATAGACCACATGTCCACTTTTTGGCGGTATGGGGGCGCTTAGATTTAGGACCCAACAAAATTATTGCGTAAATTCCCACAGTGAGCCACGTGTTCTTGAGAAAATGGAACCACCATGATAAATGTTCCCTCTACCTTCTCAGTCCTCCGGGTGGGAAATACTATGTGTGCCCTTTCTGCAAAGGGGGTGGCAATGCCAACTGAACTTCACACGCATGGGCTTTCACAGCATGTGGAGGCAGCACAGATCAGTGGGGAAAAAAACCAAGGCCCACCAGACTGCAGAAAAGAATACCTTCAAAGGAAGGGAGCCTTTGCCTTTAGCCCGAATAGTCCCAAAGTTGATGGAGTTCATGAGAGTGCACTTCACAGTGATCTCCGCGTGGCATCCTCCGGGGAAAGTCTTAAGAACTTCATCCGCCCTCTTCACCTCCAATTTCTCCTGTTGCTGCCCAGGGTGGTTCAAGCGATGATGGCTTTGATGACAGCTTCACAGAATCCCCAGGTGTCTGTCATCCTGGCAGGGCATTCCAGGTCAATTTGTTTCCTCTCAGGCCTCCGTACATTTCTACGGGAGACAACTAAGCCTTTTGGGAAAGTCTTTTGTAAACCTGGTCCAAAGCACTGCGGGGCCTTGGTGTGCCTTTTCTGGTGGGAATTTCTTTTCCCTTCTATTCCTCATTGTGATCGATTTAGAAAGGTGGCTTTATCTTCTGTAGCTTGTTTTTTAAAACGGCTCTGGGGATGATGGCCTCGTTTCTTTGACGCTGTCTGCATGATCTCCCTTTATCAGCAGGCCACTGTGGCTTTGCTTTTGAGAAATATGCTAAGAGATGGGTTCAGGAAAGATCAATAATGAACCGCCGAAGACACAGGGAGCCTGCTTTTGATAGAATGGGTCACGGGAAGGGCGTCAACAAGGAAGCTTCTCGTGAACTGTTTTATTTTGTGACAATAACACAGACTACATGGGATGTCTTCAAGTGGGATTATTAAATTCAGCACATTTTATGTAACAGCTGCCTTTGCTTTGGGTGGAAAGGGGGAGGAAAGAAGCTGCTTCTCTGTCTGTGACTTCACATCTTTATTTTGTGCTAATATTTCCTGTTTCCTTAATATGTGGTGGGCATTTTTTCCTAAGTGCTTTGCATGTTAACTCATAAAAGGTAGGTCTTATTCTTATCCCTATTTTCTAATGAGAAAACTGGAGGTCAGAGCTTAAGTGCTGCCCTGGGTCACAGAGCCAAAAAAAATCCCCCAAAAATGGAGGAGCCAAGGTTGGAACCCAGAGAATCCCACTCTAGGATAGAATCCAGGCTTTTACCACTGTGCCATCCTGTCTTCTTAGGGAGCAGGGGAGTTGATCAGGAGCAGGGCTGGGGTCTTTGGGAAAACTGCAGAGGCCCCATGAGGACGCAGGGCATTAGGCATTTATCAAGCCAGCTGGAAGTATTCCAAATAGTCTAAAAGCCAATATAACTGTACTGACAGAGACTGCACATAACCTAGGCCATGAGTAATCGCTTGAAAATAACCCAACAGGGACTTCACACGGAGCACCAACATCTGAGTTACTAAATGTAGAAGTATTACAATAATCTGTGTGATATGAGTCATGCACCGAGGATCATAACCTCCAAGACACATACTTTGTGTGGCACTGGGTCAGAAATGCTATATTATAGGGAGACTTTGGATAGGTCTCAACTATATGCAGATGGAGAAGAAGGGAGTCACGCAGCAACGTGTTTTGTGTGTGTGTATGTTTGTGTGTGTTTAAATATATTTTATTGGTTTTTTTCTTTACAGAGAGGAAAGGAGAGAGATAGAGTCAGAAACATTGATGAGAGAGAAACATCGATCAGCCGCCTCCTGCACGTCTCCCACTAGCAATGTGTCCCCAACTAAGGTACATGCCCTTAACTGGAATCGAACCTGGAACCTTTCAGTCCGCAAGTTGAAGCTCTATCCACTGGGCCAAACCAGTTATGGCAGTATATCTTTTATTAGCAATGTTTGGGACATCTTTTATTAGCTGGATGTCTTGAGAAGTCAAAGATGCTGAACCTCTTCCTTCATTAGCATTTTTGATGTTGCTAATAGGTCACTAGAGAGGGATTCACTAAACGATGGAGCCAAATGAGCTGGCCCTGAGAAGGCAAGGCTGAGATTCACTTGTGATGGCAAAGGCTTTGTTTTCTTCACGAAGTTGACGGGGTCTGGTCATCCGTGTCAAGGGGTGCTGGCTGAACGTAGTATATTTGGAAGCTGCTGTGGAGGCAAGAAGCTGACTGGGGATGGAAAGTAATTTTCCCTGAATTGACTTGGCCTTTCTTTAACCCTAAATGTGACCCGCAGAATCACCAGCTCTTTTGCCTGCCATGTGGCATCACTCTTGCTGGCTCTGATGATGATTGAAGGTCAGTCTGAGCTCTGAGCGCTTCATGTTCCAGAGGCAAAGGCTGCCCCTCAGCCGCTCTACCACCTGGGATTCTTTTGAACAATCACTCCTGTTCCCCTTTTCTCTATTTTCCAATATTTTCTTCTTTCCTTTTCATTATTTTCCTGGTTTGTATCTCCAACTTGCTAGTGGCAAACAGAACAGAATTCGTTCTTGACTCCTGGCTCACTTGTTTCATGAATTATTTCAGGTAAAACCCTATTAAAGTAAATGTCTCCACTGTATGGAAATCTCTCTGAATAGGGCTTCTATCCCTCAGGTAAGGGCCGACTCACTGCAAGCAGGATTCCGTAGCAGGTGTAGAAAGAGCTCAGGTGGACTTGGCTTCTAGCAGTAAGGCAAACGACCTAAAAAGCCTTCCCTCTATAAAACACCTCTGAATGTTTTATACAACATACCAAACATCTTTTTAAATGCAGAGCTGAGCTCAGAAAAATGCAAGGGACATCCCCATGGGTCCAAAGCAAAAAGAGAATCCAAATCAGAGTGATAGGTGTGAACTGGAACTAGGGCTGCCCTGAGTGTGTACGTGTGTGTGTGTGTGTGTGTGTGTGTGTGTGTGTGAGAGAGAGAGAGAGAGAGAGAGAGAGAGAGAGAGAGAGAGAGAGAGAGAAAGAGAGAGAGAGAGAGAGAGAGAGAGAGAGAGAGAGAGAGAGAGAGAGAGGGAGAGATCTTTGTATTCAGATGATTTGGGAGGAAAGTTAGACCTTTTCAAGCCAAAGTGCTGCCCCTGGAAATAAAAGTAGGACCTTCAAAGGAAACCTCCATCTTTCCAGCAAAGGGAGAAGTGAGAGGAGATTGCTTGTCTTAGCCTGAACTCTGGTTGGGGAAAAAGAAAGCCTCTGGGAAGAATCCTATTGTCATATGTGGTTAGCATTTAAATTGATACTACTGCTAGGACTTCAACATCCTGGGAAAATAATTAATATAAAAGTGAACCAGTTTTGCCCTAGCCGGTTTGCTCAGTGGATAGAGTGTTGTCCTGCGAACTGAAAGGTCCCAGGTTCAATTCCAGTCAAGGGCATATGCCTGGGTTGTGGGCTCAATGCCCAGTGGGGGACTTGCAGGAGGCAGTTGGTCAATGATTCTCTCTCATCATGGATGAATCTCTCTCCTTTTTCCTTCCTCTCTGAAATCAATAAAAATATATATTTTTAAAAAGTGAACCAGTTTTGAACCTGGGGGGCTTGACACAAGGAAATTAAAAATCTTAGGAAGGATAAATCTTCAACCCAAACAAAACAGAAACCCCACAGATACTTGGATAAATGAGTTTGTAATCCAAAATTAGAAAATACAAAACTCCTATATTCAGGTTACAAGAATTAGGGGGGGAAAAAACAACAAAATAAGACACTAAGATGACTCTGAATTTCAGATAAGCAACAAATAATTTGCAATATAAGCATATCCCAAATATTGCATATAACTTATTTTTTAAGTTTATTTTATTGATTTTTTTTTTATAGAGAGGAAGAGAGAGAGAGAGATTGAGAGTTAGAAACATCGATAACAGAGGAACATTGATAAGCTACCTCCTACACATTCCTTACTGGGCATGTGCCTGCAACAAAGGTACATGCCCTTGACCGGAATTGAACCTGGGACCTTTCAGTCTGCAGGCTGACACTCTGTCCACTGAGCCAAACCAGTTAGGGCACATATAACTTATTTTTTTAAAACTATGCATTATTTATCTAAAATTTAAAGTTCAGTGGGTATCCTGTGTTTTACTGAACAACCCCATATGTGTAAAAGTCAGAAAACACCCACCAGCAGGATTAGACTACCCAGGACTTCTGATACTAAAGTAAGCAGATGTACACATTAAAATAATTGAATAGATCTTAAAAACATAAGAAAATAAGAACATATTTTAAAATGCCTGGGAAGTTTGAAGAAGAACCAAATATGACTTTGCAAGACAGTTTGGCATTTACTTGCAAAATTAAGCATCCTTGTCTTATACAACCCAGTAATTGCACTCGTTGGTACTTATCCAAGGGAGATGAAAACTTAACGTCCACACAAAAACCTGCACACAAATGTTTACAGCAGCTTTATTTATAATTGCCCAAACTTGGAAGCCACCGAGCTGTTCTTCAGTAGGTGAATGAATAAGCTGTAGTACACTCTGACAATGAAATATAATTCAGCAGTAAAAAGAAATGAGCTGTCAAGCCATGAAAAAACATGGAAGAACCTTAAAGGCACATTGCTAAGTGAAAGAAGCCATTCTTAAAGGCTTCATATTATGTGATTTCAACTATATAACATTCAAGGAAAGGCAAAACTATGGAGATAGTAAATGTGCAGTGGTTGCCAGGGATAAGGGTGAGGGAGGGATGAATAGGTGGCATACAGAGAGGTTTCAGGACAGGGAAACTATCCTGTATGACACTATAATGTATTTTGCTAATACATTTTTCCACAGAATGTACAATACCAAGAATGAATCTTAATGTCAATGTGGACTTTGGGTAACAATGATTTCTAGTATGTTGGTTACTAGATTGTAAGAAAGGAACCACTCTTGTGAGAATGTTGGTAATGGGGATACTATGCATGTGTTGGAACAGGGAGAATATGGGACACTTCTGTACCTTCTGCTCTATTTTGCTACAAACCTAAAAAGTTCCATCTTCTTATTAGACTCTAAGCTTCATGAAGGCAGGCACCTTACATATCTGCTCATCACTGAATCCACAGAGCCTAGCTCATGGCTCCTGGGACTTTAGAGGAAAGAATCTAAAGAGTATCAAAGCTTCAGGTAGAGAAAAGAAACTGGAAGTTAGGGCTGAGATTCATTTTCAGGATTGCTATACATAAAACCATGGCCTTTTCCTAGAATTGAAAGGGATTCTAGAGACCATCTAGTCTTCCCATCTAGCTTTTCCAGATGAGGGAAATCATTTGGTCTGAATGAATAAGCTGTAGTACACTCCGACAATGAAATATAATTCAGCAGTAAAAAGAAATGAGCTGTCAAGCCATGAAAAAAACATGGAAGAACCTTAAAGGCACATTGCTAAGTGAAAGAAGCCATTCTTAAAGGCTACATATTATGTGATTTCAACTATATAACATTCTAGGAAAGGCAAAACTTTGGAGATAGTAAATGTTCAGTGGTTGCCAGGGATAAGGGTGAGGGAGGGATGAATAGGTGGCATACAGAGAGGTTTCAGGACAGGGAAACTATCCTGTATGACTGACGCTCTATCCACTGAGCCAAACTAGTTAGGACGCATATAACTTGTTTTATGCATTCATCAATTGGTCTGAAAACCCATGGCTATTAAATGGTGGATGTCAGGCTCAAATCCATTTCTGCCAGTTCCCAAATGATACTGGTCACGTTCTGCCATGTTGCCTTCAAGACCAAGGTCATGGCTAGGTAACTGAAAAAAATCCAGGCACAAAAGGACAAATATTGCATGGTTCCAGTTATATGAAGTACTGTATTTTCTGGCATATATGACGACCCCCTAATTTTACAGTTAAAACATAGGTTTAGGCCTATATTCGCTGTATAAGACTACCCCCCACTTCCGAGGCAACACCAGTTCTTTTTTTAATAGACCGAGTCTCTGACTCTGGCCAATCTAAGCAGGCTTTTTACTAGAACACAGTGGTCGTCTTATACGCCGGAAAATACGGTATGTACAATAGGCAAATTAATACAGACAGAAAGTAGATGAGAAGTTACCAGAGGCTGGAGGAAGGGAGGAATGGGAAGTTATTGCTTAACGCTGACGATTTTTGTTTGGGGTAATGAAAATGTTTTAGAAATAGTGGCATGGCTGCACAATGTTCATAGTACAATATCACTGAATTGTACACTTAAAAATGATTAAAATTCCAAATTTTATTATGTGTTTTTTATCATAATTTAAAAAAGAGAGAGAAAAAGATCATGTATGTGATCATTCCCACTCACCTTGCTTCTCCAAGCCAATTGTAGGATGAGGACAAAGACTTTTTAAAATATATATATATATATATATATATATATATATATATATATATATATTGACTTCAGAGAGGAAGGGAGAGGGAGAGAGAGATAGAAACATCAATGATGAGAGAGAATCAATGATCAACTGCTTCCTGCATGCTCCACATGAGGAATTGAGCCCACAACCCGGGCATGTGCCCTTACCGGGAATTGAACCCTGACCTCCTGGTTTATAGGACAATGCTCAACCACTGAGCAACACCAGCCAGGTGGGAACAAAGACTTTAAAGAGCATTAAAAATATATATATACTTTGAGGGGAAGGTATAAATAGCAGAAACAAATGCATGATGCAGGACCATCAAATTTATTTTTTATTTTTTTAAAATATATTGTTATTTTATTGATTTTTCATAGAGAAGAAGGGAGAGGGATAAAGATTTAGAAACATCGATGGGAGAGAAACATCGACCAGCTGCCTCCTGCACAACCCCACTGGGGATGTGCCCGCAACCAAGGTACATTCCCTTGACTGGAATCGAACCCGGGACCTTTCAGTCCGCAGACCGATGCTCTATCCACTGAGCCAAACCGGTTTCAGCATGACCATCAAATTTAAAGTGACACCTCTCTATTATTAACCGGCAATTTCTCAGCAAAGTAAAACCTGTGAGCTGATCCTGGGAAAACGCCAGTTCTATACACAAGCTATTTAATTTTTCTGGATATGGTGTAAAATAACTGTTAAAGCTATAAAAGATACCATATGGTGCCAAAGGAATGGGGGGAATTTTTTTTTTTCCGGTGTTGTTACTTGATGAATAGTTATTTCTCTATTCTCCTTAAAAAAAAAATAAAGGTACCATTTAATAGAAAAATCTCAAAAGTGTCAAGAAGACATATCCAAAATGGAAAGAAAGTTGAAAAGATAAATACAATGAGCATTCCTTTAACTATATTTGGCGGAGTCCTGCAGAGAAAAAAATTCCGGAGAGGCATTATTGAGACATAGTTTATTAATGTAGTTTCTCCCACAGCGGGACACAGAGAAATTGGTAAAACAATCACATAAAAAATTATGATTGTTACCTCTGATCTTTATGAGTGCACAGAAAAGGAACTGTCCTCTTGAGTTGTCCTTGGGCCACCTTGAGGCAGAGATTCAAAGAATGGTTTCCCCTCCCAAGGCCCACAACAGCACTACTTGCTCACACGTGGTCAGGTCAGACAGAAAGCGATGGCTCGTGTTTTGTGCAGTGTAGACTGAGCTGCATTGATGAATTGAGATCAGTTCCGAGGGTCATACCTGCCAATGGGAAGTAGAGGAAGAGAAGGAAGAGAATAAAAAATGGAATCAAATATTGAAAGTGTGTTGCATATACTGCCTTGGGAAACTTTGATGTCAGCCATATGAGTGTGTGTGTGTGTGTGTGTGTGTGTGTGTGTGTGTGTGTGTGTTTGTGTCTGTCTGTGCTGGGTCACAATGTAAAGTCTTTGACTTATTGTGAGTTCTGGTAGAAAAACCAACAACCAAACAAGAAACTGGAAAGTTACTAGTCAAATCAAACACCTCCCGTTCCAGGTAAGACACTGGGAGCCAGAGAGGGGAAATGACTTTGCCAAGTCACACATGAGTCAGGCGTGGCCCGGGTCTCTTGACTCCCAATATCCTCTAATGATCAGCGTACGCTTGCAGTTGGGTGTCAACTGTGCCTTGTGGTTTCCAGAACACCTTGGCAGCTTTCTATTCCCTTCTGGAGCAATCCAAGTGGACTCCCTTCCCTCCTCTACTGCCTTTTCAGACCTTATACCACATGGGATAGAGGTTCTGTGGCATGGGACAGATGTGTGGAGAGACAAGTAATGAGTGCCCAGGTTTGGATCTTCCTGGACTATTGGGTAGCTCAGAAAATGCAAATTCCACCACTGATGAGATTCGTGAGAAGCTGGTGAGATACAGAATAGAATCACAGCCTCCCTGTGAAAAAGAGGGGGTGCATGTGATGACGCATATTGAGGGCATTCTCAGGAAGGAGGCAACCAGCTGATAGTTGGGCTTTAGGTAATTCCTGCCAGACTCAGGAATGTGTCTTCCTGGGCCAAAATCGAAGCAGGTAGAGTCTTCTGTGACTGCAGAGATATGGCAGGATTATGAAAGAGGATCCTTCATAAGTGTCTCTGGTTTTGATTTAGAGGAGGAAAGTATCTGCCCCGCCAATAAAAAAGCACTTACGTTGAAACCGGTTTTGCTCAGGGGATAGAGCGTTGGTCTGTGGGCTGAAGGGTCCCAGGTTTGATTCCGGTCAAGGGCATGTACATTGGTTGTGGGCATCCGGGGGTGTGTAAGAGGCAACTGATCGATGTTTCTAGCTCTCTATCCCTCTCCCTTTCTCTCTGAAAAAAAAAATCAATAAAATATATATATTTTAAAATAAAATAAACAAGCACATCCATTGCATATACTATGTGCCAGGCCCTGTTCTGAAGATATCACAAATATTTACTCGTTTAATCCATATAATCAACCTCTCGGCCTCAGAGCTCTGCTAGCCGCCGTTGCGGGCAGAAGGTTGAAAAGTGTTGAGATGTGCTAGAATAATTTGTTTTGCTTCCTGATTCAGGAGGGCAAGTATCTTAATAGAGTTTAGAGCTATGTCACTGACAATGTGAATTAATCAACAGTCAAATCCACGGAGAAAAGGTCAACTGCCTACTTTCTCTTGGCAGAAGGAATTGGGAGGATTGTTCTTCTTGCAAAGATTCATCACCTTTTGATGCTTTCCAGAAGTGGTGATGAATTTGCAAGGAGTTATCTACTTTTAATAAAACCGCCGCATATATTTGTCGTCTAACTCCCTGGTGCAGAGTCTGCTTTAGATCCTGAAACAGACCCACCCAAGCCCATGTCGAGGCCAAACCCGTGCCTTTGGCCTTGTGATCCAGGGCTTTCCATAGTGCTAGACTGGGGCGGGGGCCTCAATGTGTTGAATTAATTTATTGTCACACTTCAAAAACCGAACCTGACTTTAAAAACTGCTAGATTTGGTTTTGATGATGAGAATTATTCGTCAAAGTGTACTGAAGTGTAAGAAGGGCAAGCGTTTTGTTAAAGAGAAATAAGAAGTGAGGTTTTTTTTTTTTTTTAAATACTTATGAGATGCCCTTATGTTTTATATGTTAGCATTTAAATCCCACCCTACTCTGATCGAATCTCCATTTCGTAGACGAGGAAACTAGGTTAAATGACTTTGCTGAAAGTAAATAGGTGAGGGGCAGAATTCAGAATATAGTCTCTGCAGAACCCATTACTATTTCCACATCACGCTGCAGTCTGGAAGCTTTTTTTTCCCCCTTCACCTGCAAAATGATTTGGCCCTAGCAGCATCCACTGACCATGGCAAAACTCTAATTGATCTTTCTGTCCCACAGCTTGCCGATTCTCCACGAAGAACAAGCAAGTTAAAACCTGTTCTCTGTAATTAAGTCTTGGTTCCCTTAACAACCTCACCTTGTAATTAAACTTACTTTCCAACAGGCAAATACGGTTCACTGCAGAATCTAAGAAGTCATTTCAATTATGCTCAGTTTCTTGTTCTGGGTCACCCACGGTCAAGTCTGGGCTTGGAGCTGAAGCTGAGAAGGAATGTGGAGAATGCTGTTGGCCCAGAACTCACCAGCGCAGAAATGAGATGGGGAGTCAGGGTGTATTTCCTGCACAATCGGTGAAACTTCGGACTTATCTCTGGTCACTGTTTCCCTCGATGACCATGCCGGGTAAAAATGCAGGTTGCTCAATAGTTACCCTTCCTTGGAGCAGCATCCGTGGATTCAGGCAGCAAATCTCATGGAGTTATTCATTGGTTATCAGAAATGGAAAATGTTTCTTTTTGAAAGGTAATTATCAAAGGTCTCTCTCTAACGTTGTATTGAAAAAAGATATATTTGTCATTACCAGTACATGGTGGCTATATGGTGAAAAAAAATTGGCTATCACTACAAAGTTTATGGATTCTATTTTTTTTTTTCCGGTTGAGATAAGATTTGGCTTAGCATAAGGCACTGAAACATAAGGTGGCATTAAATTGTGGTTAAGTTACATGCTGTGTTGCCACGCAGAGTGAGGAGGGAACCCACAGAGATTTAATATCTTCAGGAGTCTATAAAACTCCAGGTTTATAAATACTAGTCAAAGAAAACATTTCAAAGTAAACAAAGGTTTACTTTTGAGTTAAAGGTCTTTACATAAAAAAAGGAGATCAGAGGCAAGATCGCATGGACCCAGATATCCAATAAAATGCCAAGATAAACCACCAATGGGCTGTAACACAAAGAGCCATCTTTCCCCTCCTCCAGGGGTCAAAAGAAGTTTAAGCCAATCCAAAAATGATTTTCTAAATTTCAAGTCCCCAAGAAGCCAACCCAAATGTCAAACACAAGGCACTGCACCCTTTTTTTCACGGTCTCACCATAGCTGCTCCGAGGGGACCGTGCTATTACTACCTAGAAAAATAAACAGCCCACTCTCTTCACAGAGCTGGATGCGGAGTCCAGATGTTGGAGATTATGATCTGGACGCAGTGGAATTTATGCCAGGAGATTAAAGAGGAGAATTAATTTATGACTTTCTCTACCTGTTCGCAATGTGTTCAGCTTATTATGGGTACACGTTGGGATACATGGTAATTATGACGCTGAAAACAATGTGCAACACGTGACCCCTGTAGTTAAGTTTATAAAGGGGGGATTTGTCATATTGTAGCATGCACATCTGGTTCTATCATAGTTGCCACATGATTAATATAGGAATATATTACAGTGAAATCCCTTTATATCAAAGTTTTATTTGCCAGGAAATAGAATACTTTTCCTCTCTCTCTCCATCTTCCCCCACAGGCTCTGCTGAAACCTGAAATTTCCAGCTCTAGGGTTCATCTGAGTGAGAACAGGGAATCTGTTCTTGTCTTTGTTCAATTCTATAAGTGTCATAGTCACAACTGGGGTTTTAAAAGCACTTCCTTAAAGGAGAAACCCTAAAACTCATTCTAAAACCAGACAGGGCATCAGCTACCTCCAACCGTTAAAACCATCAGGAATTCCATTCTAAATTTTAAACTCCCTTTTATTGAAATATAAGTTTGTTTAGTATATGTACACCACACTTTATCACCTATATACATAGTAGGCAAATCTTGTCAAATAAAAAAGGTTTTTTTTACCCCTCAATACAAAATTAAAATAAAAACAAAGTAAAGTGCAAGAAACTGATTTCTTTTTCTTCTTCTTCTGGTGAACATCATCATTGTCAAAATTTTGGTCGATGGTGGGGGGGGGGGGCGCGGGGAGGAAGGGGGCGAAATGCATTCTGTGACTCAGTGCACACAGACAGCCAGTCCCACATCTGCAGCCTTCCGGCCAAAAAACGAAAAGCGGTCAAGAACAAGTCAGATGCACAGAGTCTGCAGGACTCCCCAGGTCCTGGGTGGAGGTCCTGATCTCTTTGTCTTATCCGGATCCGTTCCCCAGCTCTTAACAGTGATCTCACCATCACCAGCTGGAACAAAGGGAGAACACAGGGAGGGGGCTCCACCAGCCAATGTCACAGCCGCCTCTGGCCGCCGGCGCGCTGTGTTTGGTAGGAAACTGCAGAAAGAATGAGCTCCAAGGCTCAAACAGAAGTTTCCCTTTTTGGGAAAAAGGGAGGAGGAGGAGGTCGAGGAAGAGGATGCATCTCCCACAGAGACAGCCACTGGAGGGCCAAACTCAGCAGCCAGCTTCTTCCGATCCCAACTCCCCGCTGCCCCCAGGGGAGCATTCGTTCACAGGCTGGGTGGAGGGGCTGTCACAGGTCTCACCTGGGCGAGCTCTCCCAGAACTTTGCAAGGAAACAGCTTGAAACTGAGAGAAAGGGGCAGGTGGGTGAAAATGAAGTTTTTTAGCAGCCTTCTTGCTCCAGCCACTGGCAGGGCGTTGGCTGACGGGTCCCAGGCGGTGGCAGAGGCGACAAGCCCTTCCCCCAGCATCCATTCCCCCGGCCAGAGGGTTTCTCTCTCCTCTCTCTCTTCCTCGGGGTGATTGATGCTAAGTCCCAGATCTGCGGCCGTACTTGGCCTTACAGTGCAAAATGTGCTTGGCAAGGAAGTCCAGGCGGCGCTGTAGCAGCTGAGCGTGGGGCTGGGCGAGCTCCGCCAGCTCCGGGAAGCGAGGCTCGTGGTGCCGGTAGAGGCGCAGCAGCCGGGCGGCCGCGTCCCGGCCCCGGTGCAGCTCCAGGACGCGCCTGGCTGTCCGCTCCCGGAACACGCACACCGACTGCAGCAGCGGCTCGTTGTACTTGTCCCACATGCCCGCCACCCGGTAGCCGTGCACCAGGCCCGCCTCGTTGTCCAGGAAGACCAGCGCCCCGCCGGGGCCGCGGTGCAGGTTGCTGGTGGCGCGCTGCATGACGCGCGGGTCCCACTGCAGGCTGAAGAGGTTGCTGACCAGCCGGTCGAAGTTGGCCGTCAGGTAGTCAAAGAGGATCAGGTCGGTCCACTGCACCAGGTCCACCAGCTCCTCCCGGCTGCGGTTGGCCAGCTCGCCCCCGGCGGCGCGCAGGGGCCGCAGCTGGCCGTCCTCGGAGCGCCAGGGCGCGGGCACCACCACGTCCGTGAGGTTGGGCAGCCAGCGCGTCAGGCTCACCACGCTGCCCTCCGCCCAGTGAGCCGCCCGGAGCTCCTCCTGCACCCGCGCCCACTGCGCGCCCCGGGCCTCCACCCGGGCCAGTGCCAGCGGCGGCACGTGGCGCCGGAGGCCCAGCAGGCACGCCAGGTAGTAGGACAGGGCCTCGCCCTGGATCTGCTCGGGGTTGATGCCGTAGCGCACGCAGGCGCGGGTGCCGTCGGCGAAGCGCGCCAGGCGGTTGGAGCTGCGCCCGCACCCGCCGCGCTCCAGGGCCACCACCCGGGCGCCCCGCGCCGCCTGCAGCCACGCCGCCGCCTGCGCCTCCGAGAAGCCGCGGGGCACCTGCTCCTCCAGGCCGCGGCTCCAGAAGACGCCCCCGTGCACCGCGGCGAGCTGCTCCCCCTCCGGCCCGGGCACCCCGTCGGGCACCCGCCGCCTGCGCTCCGCCCCCGGGGGCCGCCGCCGGGCAGCGGGACCGTCCGCGCCGGCCGCCAAGGTGAGCAGCGTCCGGAAAGTTTTCAGGGAGGCGCCCCGGGGGTCCCGCTGCGGGGAGCCGGGCGCGGACTCCGGGCGCCGCGGGGTCCGGTCTTCGGGCGGCGCCAGGAGCCGGCCCCACAGCGCCAGCAGCGAGCCCAGCGCCAGCAGCCAGAGCCCCGCGGAGGCGGCGGCGCCCCGCATCCTCCTGCCCATGCTGCTTCCCGCCGCCGCTTCAGGACGACCAGCCCGGGCGCCCGGGTCCCGGCGGCGAGGGCGAGGCGGGCCCGGCGGCGGCTCGGCTCCCGGGCTGCGGGCGCTGCAGCCCCATCGCGGCCGCGGGGCGGTGCGGAGCGGAGCGGAGCCTCCCCGGCGCTGGGAACTGGCCGCGCCGCCGCTTCCCAGCTGCTTTTGTATTTCGCTGTGAGACCCTCCGGCGGGCGCGATTCACAGGCGTCCGGACCACGTGGGCGCGGGGGATCCCCCTCCCCCTCCGCCGCCGCCGCTCCCGCCCCCCACTCCCCCGCCCCCTTCCCCTCCGCTCCCCTTAAAGCGGCGATGGCTTCTGCCGAGAGGCAGCCCCGCACTGGGTTGGGGACCGAGGGGCGGGGAGGAAGCCCGGCCGCCGGGGCCCGCACGGGGGCGGGGGCAGAGGAGGGGGCGGCTCTGAGCTGGAGTCCGGCCGGGTGGGAGGGACGCGCCCCGGCCCTTGCGGGGGGGCGTTGGAGTGGTCGCGGGGTGTCCTGGCTCTGGCAGGGCCTGTCCTCCTCCAGACTTCGAACTAGGATCAGGGCGGGTCCCCTTGCCTTCTCCATTACAGAGGGTGTGATTCACTCAGCCTTATGTAAACCTCTGGGAATTTCTCCGAGCCTGGGAGGATGTGACTCCAGAGGGTGGGAGAACTATTTATAGCCAACAGCTTCGGACCCACAGCCACTCTCCCCGAGCGCGCTCACCTCCACCGGCCACTGTGCTGTGAGGTGGGTCGCTCTGCCTTTTTTTGTGTGTGTGTGCCCATAGAGCATTTAGGTCATTCCCCCATCCATGCCACAGGGTCTGCCCTGGGTTCTGGTCTCCGTGAAATCCACAGATCGGGATCCCTGGGCTAATGGAGCTTATATCACATTCTAGGTGGGGGCGTTCAAGTTGCTATGAGAGCATGATGGCCCAGGATTAGACCTAGGGCGGGAGGTGGGAGTGTGTGTGTCCAGGACGATTTCTCTAAGGAAATGATACTATTCTGTGAGAAAATAGGCACAAAGCAGAGATGGCGTTCGCTCAAGATCTCACAGTTAGCAAGTGGAGAAACTGAAATTCTAGCTCGGGTCTCCTGGCAGCACGAGCTTGATTTTCCCTCCAAACAAGTTCCATATTTGTATCAAGTTGTTCTCTCTCTCTCTCTCTCTCTCTCTCTCTCTCTCTCTCTCTCTCTCTTTCATTTAGCCAGTCACTTTATTCCCAAAATGTGATTTTTCAGTTCAACAAAGAAAATCCCCATATTGCATTTTACTTAATGATATAACGGTTTAAGGGGGGGGGGTGGGTTGGAGGAGGGAATGGAGGTGCAAAGACTAAGAAAACAAATAAGGAGACAACAGATCACATTGTCTTCCGGACACCTTTGAACTCAATCCACCAGAAAGTCTTAAGTAAGAATGGGGGTCATTCCTTCCCTCTCTGTGCCAGCGTGTGTCCCAGATCCAAACCCCAATTCCCAGGTAAGGCTCCTGCTTCCTGATGGGGATGGAACCCACCTCCTGAAAGCAGTTTTAAATTTGTTTCTTTACCTGTATTTCTTTTCTCTCTTTTTTATCCCCACCAACTGCACACGCGGGTCATCAGCGGACACTGCGTGTACTTTATTCACCAAAGAATGAATAATGCTCTGGGAACACACCCTCATTTTGTGGCTGAGCAGAGGCATCCGACCACACGCAGGGCCTTCCAGCAGTGACTCGCTGGACTCCCAGGTGTTTCCATATTGATCTTTGCTGCATCTGTTCTGCACCACATTGTGGCTATATCATTGCCTTTTCATAGATCTTATCTGATGATGATGAGATTGCTGCTGCTCCCGTATGGGTCCTGTCTTCCTGCTCTGTGCAGCTCTTACCCCTAACTTTCCCTAGAGGGCAGGGACTATGTCTTATCAACTTTCTATTTTTCTCAACACCTAACATGATATATTACACCGGAGAGAGGCTCAATACGTTCAATTTTAATTTTTTGACTTTTTGATTAGCTTCCGCTGAGAATTTTTTTCTTGCTTGCTTGCTTGCTTTTTTCCTTTTTTTCCTTTTTTTTTTTTTTTTTTTTTTTTTTTTGAATTCTTTGCTTTCAGCTTGGGTAAACTGTAAGCAAGATCTCCACCTTGTGGGCAGAAGTAGAATATCATCTAATTAGAAAAAAGCGCACACATTTTAAAGGAACATATTTTATTGTTTAAGTTAAATTCTGAGACTATTGTGTGGCTACTATGGCTCACAGCAGGTGCTAGGTTCTGTGGGGGACTTCACAGTAGTTGGTGTCTCTGTTTTTTTTTAGCTGTTAACAAAAGCTGTACATAACAGAAGGGATAGTTCCCTGTAAACCCCATGAGGAGTCTGTCTTTTCTGTTGTTTTATGGCTTCCTGACACAATGCCTGGCTCTTAGTGGGATTCATTAACAATTTGCTAAATAAGGAATTGGAATGTTAATGAGATGAAGCTCTGCAAGTGTGGTATTCATTAAATCTTTTTTAAAAAATCTTACTACAAAAGGATACAAAATAACTTCCATTTATTCTAAGAGGAAAAAAACATATCAATAAAGACTCCCCTTAATGTAGGAGGAAGTATATGTTTTTCAGTCTGAGAAGACTGGTCTCAAACCTGGATATCCCATCTACCAGAATCTTCTAATCATATGATTGGTGCTGATGAAACTGAGTCTTAAAGAAGTCAGCTAAGATCTCACAGCTCAAATGACAGGTTGACAATCAGAGAACCTTTGCCAGGCCTGAATACACAGGATACCCTAATAGGAACTTGGTCAAGTTTGTTAACATGCAGAATTACAGAAAAACAGAGTAACAAGTCAAAATCAAAAACAAACCCAATGAGAAATGTAGTTTTAAGGTGGCATTTGATTATTTTAGATCAGTGATTCTCAGCATCTCAAAAATTAAAAAAATTTTTTAATGCTCATGTGTAATCCTGCTCCAATGAAAATTCAGAGTGTACATCCTATCTAATAAAGATGGAATATGCTAATTGGCCCTCACACTCACAAAAGATGGCAGCACCTACAGCGAATACTAAGGGAATATGCTAATTGACTGCCTTATTCTCAAAGATGGCTCCCACAGCCAATAAGGAGGGAATATGCTAATTGACTGCCATGCTCTCATAGATGGTGGTGCCCATAGCCACAAGATGGTGGCACCCAAACCCCTGAGACCTGCCAGGGTGGCAGGTGCACAGCAAGGCCAGGCCCACCTACCTCCTGAGTCCCTCAAGCCCCTTAGCCCCAGCTGCCCAGGGTTGGCCCAAGGTGCAGGCAAGCCTCGGGTAGCAGCTGCCCAGCCACCCAGGGCCGCCTGAGGCTCAGGTAACCAGGGCCAACTGTGGCTTGTGCTGCAGGCAGTGGCAGCAGCAGAGGTGTGATGGGAGCGTTGCATTTCCCTGATCACCAGGTTGCCTCCTGCCCCTGAGGGCTCCTGGACTGTGAGAGGGGCAGGCCAGGCTGAGGGATGCCCCCCTCCAGTGCATGAATTTTCATGCATGGGACCCCTAGTTTTTATAATAAAGGCTCTGATAAATCCTGCACTAAACAAAAGCATTGATCTGGAGTAAAAAACAAACAAACACAAAAACAACCATGCAATACCAGGGGCACTGACCTCTTTTTCATTAGATTGTCCTCAGCCAACACAACAATAGCTGTCCTTTGTGAATGAATCAAAATTATACCTATATTTCTGTCAGATTGGCAAAACATACAATATATTTTGTGGTGTGCTGCAGAATTTTAGTAATTAGTTTATGTGTGCCCTGAGATGAAAAAGATTGAAAACCACTGCTTTAGACAGAGATGGAGGAAAACACTTTTGTTTTCCTTCACTTCCCAGCCTGGGGACACCCCACCACATACCCATGGCCAAGCCGCTGTGGCTCCTGGGGACAGCACAGCTCATCACAGTGTGTGACCTTGGTCCCGTCTCCCCCTCGGCAGTTGCTGGGGCATGCTGCTCATCTGTCATGACATCGGTACCCATATCCACCTTGTAAACTTTCTTAATATAATTCCTCCGAGTTTCTCTTTGAGCCTCTGCTTCCAGTGGTCTCAAAATCCCACAGTCCTGTTTGAAGAATGACCTGCTTCCTATAACAGTGCCTCCTGGGGAAGAGAGAGTAGGTGGAGTGGAGGGTTGGGAGCAGGGCAGCAGCTTGGAGTTGGAACATTTTCCGAGACTGGTGTTTCCACTCTCTGGCTAGTTATTTCCCTTCTGTGAGTGCTAGTTTCCGTGTCTGAGAAATGAGGATAGAAAAGCTTCCTTACCTCATGCTGTTGTTATGGAGTTCTAGTGAGGTATCGATCATCACCACAACATTAGCTGCAAACACTGTATTGAGTGCTTAGGATGGGCTTGGCCTAGGGCTTCAGCCCTCCTCCTCACAGGTACCATTGTCCCCACTTTACAGGTGGAAAAACTGAGGCTTAGCTAGTAATGGACCCGAAGCCAAGTGCATGGCAGGGCTGAGATTTAGAAGGATGGAGGCAAAACGTGCTGCAAATTGTGAACGGAAAGGAAAATGTCAAAGGTGAAAATTATTGCATTCAATCAAGGTGGACTCAACTCAGACTAAATTTTGCTTTGAAATGTTCTCTGGGGTTTGCTTAGTACTAAGTGACATGGCTAAGAGCATGAACTCTAAAGTCAGATTGGGCTTAAAACTAACCAGTTGTGTGACTTTGAGTGAGTGAGTTACTTGCCCTCTCTGAGCCTCAGTGTACTCCTCTGTAATGTGGAGTGATAATAATATTATTGGTATTACAAGTAGTAATTATAACAGTTCTATAACATCTGATCATTCATAGTGATTAATAATAAAGACCCTATAGCTTATTGTCATGATTAAATTAGACCCTATCAAGTGCTTAAAAGACTAAGAGTTTACTATTATCATTTTGTTACTCCCTTTTCTTCCCGTGTCCCTGTTTCATTGTCCAGATGGGGGCCTCTTCCTTTTCCTGTTGCCGTCCTCCAGCAAGCATCACTGGGGTCTTGAGGGATCTAATCAAGCGGTGTTCCTGCCCAGTGCACCCTCTTCATGACCCAAATGGGCATCTCCCCTGAAAAGTTTACTGTTTTCCTTCCCCAGGGAGCGGGGCCAGCGGGACCCTATGTATCTCTTCTTGAAGCCTAGAGAGCCTCCCAACCAGCCTCGAGGTGCTGGCTTCCTCTCACTACTCTGCCTCCTGCAATCCCAGCCTTTTCCGGGTCTTCTGAGTTATAGGATCTCCCAAAGATAGGGGCTTCTGAACATACCCTTCTAGATGCTTCTACAAGAAGGAAGAGAGAGAAAGACCATGTCAAAGAGAGGACTACAGTATTCCTTGAAACTGGGTACGATTCCTGCTTCAGCCATCCCTAGCTGTGTGACCTTGGGTAGCTTCCTAACCTCTCTAAATCCATTTCATTATTTGTATCTCCCTCTTCATTCTTCCTCCTTGTTAGGGCACATTATTTTTCTGGTTGGAGATAATTTTCATTTTCCTTGGTATTTCTCTATTGAGGACGAGATAGATCTGGGTCTCCTAGGAATTGCTTAAATGATCTTATCCTCCCATACCTGGCTATCCGAGGCTGGTGTGGGCACACCTGGTTCCAGGTAAATCCTGCTGGCTACATGGAAGGAGGTCAGGAGGTGTAATAGTCTTTGCAGTTAACCTGTCTGCCTGAGTAAGTCCCACTTTAAACACTGTGTCCTGGAAAGAATGTCAAGGTTGACACGGACCCTTTATTTATGACGTGACTAACATTTTTATGCTTCTCTTTATTCCACGTCGCTCTCCTTTTGACCTGCTTTTGAAAAAGGCTCCTGCAGCCTGGAGATTAGAATATGTTGGAGACCAGAATCTAAAGGTTAGAGCACTGGTGAATTAATTTAGTAAATTTTAGAGCAGTCACGGACACATATCTGAGTCACATGTCATCACATGTGTTATAGGGGATGATGGTAAGAATTCTGGACTGGGCGTTTGGGGACATGAGTTCCTTTCTGTACTATGATTTAGTGCATCTGCCCTTTATTGCTAAAGGCCAAAGAACTGGGCAATACGTAGCAGGGCATCAGATTTGCTCTTGTCCTAAGCCAGCATCAGTGAGTGTCAGCTGTCTCCTCACCTTCCCTTCTCCTTGGCAGGTGTCCACACCTCTCCCTGGTGCCTGGTGCTGCAGGGGAGGCTGAATCCTGATTGGGCTAAACCCATGGTTGGCAAATTGCGGCTTGAGAGCCATATGCGGCTCTTTGGCCCCTTAAGTGTGGCTCTTCTACAAAATACCATGGCCTGGGCAAGTCTGTTTTGAAGAAGTGGCATTAGAAGAAGTTTAAGTTTAAAAAATTTTGGCTCTCAAAAGAAATTTCAATCATTGTACTGTTGATATTTGGCTCTGTTGACAAATGAGTTTGCCGACCAGTGGGCTAAACCAGTCATGGTGCTTTCAGTTCCCTCGCCAGTGTTTGATTTAGGCCAAACCATAGGCATGTGGTGCCTTTCTGGCCAGTGAGTCCCGAAGGAAAGTCCACAGTGAGGTTTCTGGGAGAAGATGTCTGTGCTGTGACCAAAAGTCACAGGTAAAGATGGAACTCGGGCAGTTATTGCATGCGTGCAAGGGGAGCTCTGTGCACACACTGAGGGTGGCAGAGCAGAAAGATGGAAGGAGCCTGGGTCCCTGTGATGTGACCAAGCCCCTCAATTAATGAACTCCAGAGCTGCCTTTCCTCTGGACTCCCGCTGTGGTTTAACTCACTCTGTATTGGGGTGTCTTTTGTTTGCAGCCATCGGATTCCTAAATGATATACCTCTCACATCGGAGCTCACCAACCATAGAGAGACACAAGCACAACCAGACCTCTCCCATCACAAAGGTGTTGCTGGGGAGGCAGCGTGGCGAGTCTGTAGCCAGGTGGAGACTACCACTCACTGGGCTATTCTGCAAAAGTCCCTGAACCTCTCTGGCCCCATTAACTGAGCTGAAAAATGAAGATGATAAGTGTACCTGCTCCATCACATTACTGTGTGGATGAAATGTACATTAATCACATAGTAAGCGCTCAATAAATATTATCAATTAGGAATATAAACCAGACGGGGGCACAGAGGAGGGAGCAGTACATTCTAAGGAAATCCAGGAAAGCTTCACCAAGGGGACAGATGTTGAGTCTTGAAGTGCAAATGGGGTTTGCAGGTCATGGACTCGGGGAGAAGGACATTCAGGTTGAGCAGTGGGAACTGTGCACCAGATCTTTCAGGAGCTCAATTTCCTTTTCCTATAAATAAATAAATAAATAAATAAATAAATAAATAAATAAAAATGTTTGGATGTGTTGGATTAGCTTAATCTCTGTTCATAAAAGAAACACATCTTGGGTCCCCTGCCTAGATTAAGCGCCTGATCAGAGACTCTCCATGGCCCCTTCATCGCTTTCTTAGGGCTCTCTCAGCCCACCCTGAAAAAATTCACTGGCAAGCCTTGCGCACTAAAGGAGGTGCCTCGCGCTGGCTCTGTTGATTTCTTTGTTCATCCTCCCAGCGTGCAATTAGCAATGCTGCTCTTCCTCAGCTTCTGGAGGCCCCACACAGCTCATCCGTCAGATAGATGCTGACGCTTAATTAAGCGTGTAAAGCTTTCTGATTTCTTCCAATGAAAGGTGGCCCGTGAGTACATCCCAGGTTTTATTTTGGTGGCTCCTGCCAAGGGTTATTATAAATAGGACTTGGTGTGAGGTGGCTGAACTCTTAGGGTGAAAATGTGTCAAGACCAATTGCAGCTTCTGACAGCAGAGATATTATCATAATGGTTCCATCATAAGCGGTGGGTGTTAATGGAGGTGGCTGTGGGGGGAAAAAAAAGTACTGCAGGCAGTGAAGCCAGGATAGAAGTGGCTGCAAGTGAAATATCGGCTGCTCCTGGGACCTCCATCATAATCATTAGCTATATTAACCTCGAAGCCATTTTTTTTCTGCCGTCTCTTCTACAACAGACTCAAACTCAAATAAAAAATGGATGCCTTAACTCCAAATGAAAATATATCCCTTTGCTGCTTTTTAAAATCCATTTACATTAAAATGATGGCCAGCAGGTAAGTCATTTATAACTGGGGGGGGGGGGGGCTCCCTGCTGTGCAGACAAGTGTCATCAGACTAGTGAGCGGGCTAAGTGGGAGACTGGGAGTCTCACAGACCTGGGAAAAGTCATCGTTGTTGGACCAGAAGAGGCTGGTCATCCAGGTAGGGATGATGACAGATCTGTATGGCTGGTTAGGATCAGGGAGGGTAGCTGGACTCGATGGGAGTCCTCCAGCCTTGCTTTTCTCATTTGGAAAATGGGATATTATTCTTGCCTCACAGAGGAGTATTGTGAGAATTAAATGATACAGGAGTTTAGATAAACTAGAGTAGGCAGAGTTCCAATACAGGTTCTGGCTTATCGTAGGAACTCAATATTTATAACCACATACCCAGCTGTATGGAAGCATATCTGGGAGGACAGGTACTGAGCTGTCAATAGCACTACTCCTCAAGCAGGTGTCTATGTGTGGGAGGCACTTTTGACCATATACATTTTTTACTTTAGATATCATATAGCATTTTGGGAAAAGATGCTGTGTAAGCATTAATGGTTGTGTGTGTAGAGGCTCAAGTTAAAATAAGATCAGAAGTAGAATAATAAAGACTATGAAATTTTAGTAACCCTGTCTTTTGTGTGATTGTAAAATTTGTACTCACTATACTTGAATTAGTTGAGATCCTTTGGTGGCAAGCAACAGAACCTGACTGGCTAAGTCAAGAAGCAAAAGTGATGTGACCAAGCCCCCAAATTAATGAACTATAGGATACTGGAGTAGTCCTCAACATCAATGGAAGAACTGAAAACTGGGCATTGGGAAACACCAGAACTCTGCAATCCCAGGGAGGTTCAAACCTTCACTGAAAGATGCAGGTACAAGGTGTTCAGCTTCAGTCACCTTCCATTCAAGCTCTTACATTCCATGGAGAGGGCATCTGATTGGTCCATCTTGGGACAGACATTTCCACCTTTGGCTCATTGAGCTTTTTGCCACAGGCTGGACAGGAAGTACATAAGAAAGCAGTTCTGTGCTGAAGCCTCGTTCTGTATGCATCTGCCCCAACACTTCCGCAGGGACTTTTGAAACATTATCATCATGCATTGCTTTTACATAATAATGAGAAAACTCTAACAACCAATAAAATAAGTAGCGCTATGCTGTAAGATCTCAACAGAATGTATTTTGTGCATCTTTGTGAAGTAATCAGTAAAAATCAAAACCAAGCAGCATGATTCATCATTCCCAGGCCTAGTGATACATCACAATGACACATCTGCCTTGGGTCTGAATAAATGTTGATTATGATGACAAACACACCCACACAGCAATAACAATACTTGTCTTTTTGGCTCCAACAGTTAGCAGATCTAAAATCTCCATAAATTTGTTTAGTGCTGCCTCTCAGATTAGGAAGGGAGTTTGAGACCTTTATTAGGGTAAAGAAAAGTAATGGGGCATCTCTGGTTTTTCCATTAGTAGCTGTTATTTTATGGTTATTGGGAGGCAGGGAATGTGAGGCACACAGAAAGTATGTGTGTGTGTGTGTGTGTGTGTGTGTGTGTGTGTGTGTGTGTACATGTGTGAGGGAGGGGGGAAGGGAGAGAAAGAGAGAGAGAGAGAGAGAGAGAGAGAGAGAGAGAGAGAGAGAGAGAGAACATTTCATTGCCCCGGGGCAGAATGATTTAGCCAGTCCACTCCATTATGAGAAAAGGTAAAAGCCAGACTGCATTTTCTATGCTGACCATCTGTGTTTCCCAGGGAAGAGAAGCCCAGCCAGGGCCTGAGAGACTGAGGAAGAGTGAGAAGCAGGGAGCAGAGCCAGTCAGAGAGGAGTTGTGTCCTAGTCATGTGTCCTGGCAACATGGACACCACAGAGGCTGCTCCTGCTCCTGTCAACCATAAGCATCCTTCCCAACACATCCTCTCCTCAGGCACCCACCCCTTCCTTGTGATTTTTTTTTTCCCTCTGGGGGTGAATGTTGCTGCGAGAGATTATCAGAAACTACTTATGTAAGGTAGGAGCCTCATCTCGAACAACCAGGGATAGAACTGATACCATTTCCCAAGACTTGCTAGTGCCAGGCAGCTCACCTACCCTCACAAACCCTTTCAGGTGGCTTTTATAACTCTCCTTAACAAAGTAGGAGACCAGGGTTGAGGAGTATATTGCTCAAGTTGTTGGCACAGCTTTTACGTGGTAGAGCCAAATTCAATCCTAGGCCAGTGTGTCTCTGGTCACCTGATCCTAATGTCTTCTCTATGTTGGAAAGCTGGTTTAGAAGGAACCCAAGACCCAGCAGCTCTGCCACCAGTCCCTGGCTGCTCTGGGACCAGTCATAGATTGGAGAGCAGTCTCGGCCTTAACTACAACAAGTTGGGAATTATAACAGCATTTTTTGCTCCCAAAGCCAGCACTGTAATAACATAATTTGAAGCCACGTCTTGGAGTCTGCTCTTTTGGGTAGGGTTGGGAGACCACAACACCATGAACTACCACCAGGAGTTTATACCCAGCTGTGAGAGCCATGGAGGAGTACTTTTTCTAAGACACCCAGGGAAAGCTTTATTCCTCTGCAGCTTCAGATGCGAGTGTTCTAACCTCGAAAGTTGCTGGAACCAGGCCCATTAGACTGAATCGTTTTTATTGGGATTAAAAATATTCTGAGTTTTGTGCTCCTCTGGCCAAAACTGGAATAAAACGACATTACTTCAGACAATATTGTGCACTAATTAAACCAGTGGAGAATGAAACAATGGAAATAAAATACCAAGTTGTAGGCTTCAGAACACTTCCCCAGCAGGGCAGTTGAATTTAAATTTCTGTTATTTTGAGTGAAAATGGCCCTAAGGAACCATATCCTCTTGTAATGTAGTAATTTTGATAAAGCTAAACTGTGCTTTGTTGAAAACAAACAAACAAACAAACAAACAAACAAACAAAAACAATGGAAGAGTCCAGGAGGATACTGTTAATAGTGATGACATTGGAGAAAGTAAATTTGAAGAGAAAAGGCTTTTTATACTTAGCACGTATGTTTGAGCAGGCTGGAACGATCAAGGAAATACTTTAAAGTGAATGATTCATGATTCATGGCACCAGGTTATCAAAAGGCAGTTTAGTTAAGTGACCATTAATAAGCAGCCCCAAAGGGCCAGAAATTAAGGTAGGAAGGGTCTGAGCTTGGATGGTAGCAGTGGATATGGGAAGGAAAGGACAGGAACTTGAGTGACATTAAATGCCAAGAGCCAGGCTGTAATAGTTAATTTTATGTGTCACCTTGACTGGGCTGAAAGCTGCCCAGTTAGCTGGTAAAATACTGGATGTGTCTGTGATGGGATTTCATTTGAATTGATAGACTGATTCAGAAGATGATCTTCCCCAATGTGGGTGGGCATCCTGCAATCTATTAAAGGCATGAGTAGAACAAAACGGTGGAAGAAGGGTGAATTTGCTCTTTTTGCTTATGCTTGGACACCCATCTTCTCCTGCCTTTGGACATTGGTGTTCCTGGTTCTTGGGCCATGGACTTAGACATGGACTTACATCATCAGTCTTGATCATTGGGTTTTAAACTTGGGCTTACACCATTGGCCTTGTGGATTCTTGGGCCTTTGGATTCTGACTCAGTTACACCACTGGCTTTCCTAGTTCTTCAGCTTGGGTCTACTCTAGAGCAGCACCTCTCAGGCTGGGGGTCTCTGTGGAGGAGAATGATTATGAAACTGTCTGAGAGAACAGAGTAAGAAGAACTGAGGTCCTGGGGTTCCAGACAAAGGGCCTCCATGGCTTTGCTTGGTTTTGAGGGAGTGAGTCAACCAAGGAAACAGCCTCTTTCAAAGGCTATTTGACATGAGCAGGGAGCTGGTGAGTGACACCCCACGGAAGCATGGAACAGTGTCACCAGGCAGTAGGTGGAGGGCCGTGGATCCAGAACAGCTCCCGCGGCATTGAATGAGTTGATTTATGTAGACCAACGTATTTGACAAATAAACACCCATGGCTTTACTTGTACCCTAGGAGCATGGAGTAGTTCATATGTACATAGCTGTAAAATTACATGCACCTGTACTTCACATACCTGATCTGATTTGAGCCTCACAACACCTTACAAAGTACTCATTGTTCTTACTGTTTGGCAGAGGAAGAAAGCCCATCTTGGAGGAGTTAGTCTATGGCCAAAGGGGTAGAACTGGAATATGGTGGAGCTGGTCTTTGAACCCACCCTCACCCTTCTGCCTTCCTAATAGAGCCTAAATTTGGCCAACTCATCCACCCTCCCCCACAAAGCCAGTGCTTCAGGAATTTGACCTCACCTTCACCTGCAAGGGGGAGACCTTTGTTCCCCTGGACCTAGTTCTTACCATTGGAAGTCTGCTGATGGGATTTTGGGGGAAATTTGACCACTTCCCAGGGAGAGCTACGGGAGTATTTCCCTCTTCTTCCTCCAGACATCATCCCCTCTGGGTGTGACATTTAAAACTGCTGCATAGCCATTTGCTGCCAATCTGAGGACCAGGCCAAGATGGCAGGGCCAAGCTAGAGAGAATCTGGGTTCTTGGTGGTGGGGTGAGTCCCTAAATAACTGCTGGTTGCCTTCCCAATGCCCATTCTCTTCTTCCTTAGTAGCAGGAAATATATACTGATGGATGTAGCTATGTCCACAGAGAGAAAACCACATTTTCCAGACTCCTTGGTCAATGCAAGTAGCTGATGAAATATTAAGTGGCCCTTCGCCCTGTCCCTCTTTACCTTCCTACTTCCTGGAATGTAGACATGATGGCAAGAGCTGTGGGAGCCATTACTTCACCAGGAAGCTAACAGATGGCAGTGCAGAAAGTGTGGGTAGTTAATTTTATGTGTAATAGTTAATTTTATGTGTCACCTTGACTGGGCTGAAGGCTGCTGCTGATGGCGGAGTTGCCATACCAGCTTAGACTCTTTATTCTGGGCTTTTCTGTAAGAGCAGTATAAACCTCTATCTCATGTAGGCCATCGTTATTTGTGTTTTCTCTTATATGCAGCTAAGTATAACCCCAACTGAGAAACCTATATATTTCAGAATTTCCAGTTGGGTGAGAATTAACTTCCTTAATGTGTAAACTGTTTAGAGTTGGGGTTGATTTTATGTGCAATCAATCGCATCCTAATCGTTTCCTCTTCAGAACCCATACTGTGAACATCTGTCCTGGGTAGTCAACTCCAACCTAGGGCTGTATTCTTCAGTTCTTCATTATTCTTGTTGGGGGAGGTCCTAATGTTCTATAGACCACGTTCTACAAACCTTTCCTGCCTCGAAGCCCCACCTTTGAGCAATAAAAAAAAATTTCCAGAAAGCACAAAGGAAAGGTAGATGTTTGGCTAGCTGCATTGGGGCAGTAGAGCATTGGGGGTGGGCGGGGGGGGGGGGGGGGGGGACCCAAGTGGTTTCTTTGGCACCAACCTCAAACTGTTTAGTGATTCCCCTCTCCTCCCCTTCCACCTGAGCAGGGGTTGACTCTCAATAGCCTCCTGTATATTTCTTCTGCTTCCATGCTGCCCGCTCCTCCTCAGGGCCCTGCCCCACCTTGTGGTCAGCCGCCCACACAATCCTCGGGGAGAGGAGCTTTTAATAACTGGCGAGGCAACTATTGACTCAGGTTTTGTTTGCTTGCCACTAAGCTCGTGTTTTACAAATGCAGGATTCTTGGCTTAATAGGCCAGTCATTGTGTATTATCGAAATAGCAAATTAATTATTCAAAGCTGTGCTTGATATAGACCAGAGATTTCACTGAGGTGGCCTCTCTGGTTCCCGATTCGCAATAAACATTGCGTTTCTGGCCAGTCGGTATTTATTTCAGGTATAATAGCTATCTTGTTAAATCCAGGTCTGTTAAATCTAAATGAAAGTCAGGAATTTGTCCTGGAGGGTGGGGGTTGGGGGGAGAGGGTTTAGTCAAGCCTGTGTTGAGAAAATCCCAAACTACCGGCTCCATTACTCCCATCTTGCTGGGCGGGTGCCCATGGCAGCTAGTGAAGTGTGGCTGGATTAATCATTGTTATCTAGGGAGAAAAGCTCCCTCCATCCTTAGCTCAAGCAGTTTTCCCTTGGATGTAAACTGTAATGTAATGATCGTAACGGGAGCCACCATTTACCAGTGCCTATTATGTGCCAAGTGCTTCAGGTCCAGCATCTCCAATTTACAGATGAGGAAACGAAGGCCTAGAGGGGTTAAGCAATCTGTCCAGGGTCACACATAATGTGTTAATTGGCAGAGCTGGAATTCAAATTCGGCTGTTTGGTTTTGAATGCCCATTCTCTCTTGCTGCAGAGACGCTGAGGCCTGGAACCTGTATTGTTGTGTCCCACACAGGAGGGTTCTGTGCCTTGGCTCTTGGCTCAGAACCTGGTTACCAGAACAGTCTGTTTTACCTCCCACCCTCCCACCCCCTAATGGAGTCCCTCCTTTGCACAGGCATGCACACTTGCCTTCTCCTTCTCTTGAAGCCCATCCTGACCTCCCTTTTCCATTCCTATGTACAGGACTGATGGGTTTGTCACTCAACTCGAATGAGAAGGAAAAATATTCCCAAGGAGGAAAACCATTTCCAGTGTATCTGAGCAGGCAGAAAGGGATGATTAAAATTTGGCAGTTTGTACCAGATAGGTGCATGGACTCATCTCACAAAACATGAAGGATTACCTCTACAAATATGATGAGCATTCTGCAATTTGGGCTGGACAGCGTTATTCCTTGGTTTTGCTTGGGGTCACTCATGTAGACAGCAGTCATCTGTCCATGTGGCTCAACAAGGGTAGAAAGGTCCAAGATGGTGGTCACAACATATCTGGTGATGAGCTGGAGTACCTTCTCCAAGAGGCTTTCCCAGCAAGATAACTTAGGTTTCTTAGATGGTGGCGACAGTACTCTAAGAGGGCAAACCCCACCATGCAAACACTTCTGTTAGCGTCCCATTTGATGATGTCCTATCAGTCAAAGAAAATTACATGGTGAAGTCTGACATCAATGGGGCAGGAGGATATGCAAGGACATGGATTCTGGGGGATAATTGGCGGCATGCAATGTAACAATCTATTACAGGGTGCTTTGAAGCAAGTGTTTATTTTTATCCTCATTTTATAGATGAGGAAACCAAATAAAATATCTTGCCCAAGGTCTCACTCATGTTTGGCAAGGGTGGGGTATAGCTGGGTCTCACACTCTCTTCTCTGTCTCTAAAGCCCACACCTTAACTGGTGTAATATCTTTGATATTCTGCCTTGGTATTAACTTCTTTTGCATAGTGCATTGTCAAATTATCCTAACCCAGTGGTTGGCAAACTCATGATTCAACAGAGCCAAATATCAACAGTACAACGACTGAAATTTCTTTTGAGAGCCAAATTTTTTAGACTTAAACTTCTTCTAATGCCACATCTTCAAAATAGACTCACCCAGGCTGTGATATTTTGTGGAAGAGCCACTTTCAAGGGACCAAAGAGCCTCATGTAGTTCGACAGCCACAGTTTTCCGACCACGGTCCTAAGCTATTCTCAGGTCTGCTGCTGGTCACTATGGGTCTGTCCTCAACTTCCTGTCCAAACACACAAGAGTGCACATGCGCACACACACACAAGTGCAATGTTAGCATGATTGACCCATGTTTTTCCTTTGTACATATCTCCTAAAGTTACTACATGGTTCTTCTTACTCTCACTTCCTTAACCTATAGGGCCTGGAGTGAATGAATGCCCATCACCTTTGTCTCTTATTTCATTCAACAGATGAATCCATGCACCTACCTGGTACAAAGTGTCCTCTTTTTAGCATTCAGTTACAAGAATAAAATGGCTAAACAGGCAACCAAGTTCAACATTATTTAATCCATTCATCTCCTTCTCTGGCTTCTGGCAAGGGAGTCTTCTGTGTTACTTCTCTCCCTCCACTCCACAGACTGATGGAAACAGGGGATGTTGAGTGCTCTCACGGTCATCGCCATCAGAAATTGTGTAGCATCTGACAGACCGAGACATATTGCTTTTTACTCAGCGAGGCCTGTCTTGTTGACAGGGTCCTGCCTGAAGGCTTCAATGTTGTTCTAGGCAACATGATTGAGAGGGAAGCTGGGTTGTTTGTCAACTTGGCCTTCACAGGACTATCAGATTGAAGCAAGAGCTAAAATGTGTTTTGTTTTCAATAAGGTTTCATTTCTGTCATATATGATCAATTTCAAAACATGTCATAAAAATATTGCTTCTTATTATCCCCACTTCTGGGGAACTTTAAACCTGCTAGGAGAGGTGCAAGCAGAGAACTTGGTGTTAATCCTGCTCTTTCTGAAATCATCATTTGTGGTGGATGAAAGATGTCCATGTCCTAATACCTGGAACCTGTGAACATGTTATGAAATATGGCAAATGGAAATTAAAATTGCAGGTGGAACTGAGGTTGCTGGCCAGATGGTTTTAAAATCACAAGAATATCCTGGGTTATCCAAATGAGTTCATTGTCATCTAAAGGGTCATTAAATGTAGAAGATGGAGGTCAGTCACTGGGAAAGGTTCAATTGGCCATTTCTGGCCTTGCAGATGGAAGGGGCCAGAAGCCAAAGATTGTGGGAAGCCTCTAAAAGCTGGAAAAACACAAGGAAAAAATTTCTTCCCTTGAGCATCCAGAAAAAAACGCAGACCTGCCAACACCTCGATTTTAGCCCATTGAGACCCTTCTTGCACTTCTGACTTCTAGAAGTGAGACATAATCAAGTTGTGTCAGATTAAGGCACCAAGTTTTTATTCATTTGCTACAGCAGAAGTAGAAAACAAATACACTACTTTTCACGAGCTCCTTGAAAAATGGTCAATATTTAAAAACTACCCTTGTATTTATGGAGGAGTTTGGCATGTATCATAGGAACAGAATTTACAACTCTTGGTAGGGATATTACTCTCGAGTTTTCACAGCAACAGCCTTAGAGTCACATTGCCCTTATACCAGAGACTTATTTCATGGTGAGGCTGAATAGCAATGACTGAACATTCTCTGCTCATGTAGAATCTTCTTTGTTGTTATTATTATTATTATTATTATTATTTATTTTTATTATTTTTATTTTTATTTATTTTTTTTGCTGAAGACTTTGTGAGCTGGCAATCTGGGCAGGACTCAGTTCAGATTGTTCATCCCTGGACTGTGTGTTAGTTGGGATCCCTCATGTGTTTGTGGTGGATGGAAAGATGTTGACTGGGTGTTGGCTGATGCTGGATGATATCTTTCCCAGGTCCAGCAGTTGGCTGGGGTTTCAGTCGGGGCACTTTGGTCTTCATCTCCAAGGCCTTTTAACTGGCATAGCTCCCCTGGGTTCCTCCCTTGGCGGCTGGGTTCCAAGAGGGAGAATGCAGAAGTCTCTGGAGGTCTTGGCTCAGAGATTGCATAATGTCATTCTGCTATGTTCAGTTGGCCAGAGCAAGTCACAGGGGGTGGTCCAGATTTAATAGAAAGTAGAGAGAACGAGACTGCACATCTTGATGGGAGCAAGGGCCAAGAGGCATTTGTGCAGGGATGGAAGGGATGTATTTTTCTTTTTTTACTTTTAAAAATATATTTTATTGAGTTTTTACTGAGAGGAAGAGAGAGGGATAGAGAGTTAGAAACATCGATCAGCCACCTCCTGCACACCTCCTACTGGGGATGTGCCCGCAACCAAGTTACATGCTCTTAACCGGAATGGAACCTAGGACTTTTCAGTCTGCAGGCCGATGCTCTTCCCACTGAGCCAAACTGGTTTCGGCCTATAGATGTATTTTTCAACCTTCTATGCTCTCTGTGGCTCCTTTTCTTGGGCTGGACAGCCTGGAGCTCCTGCCTTTTCCACTCGGTGAGCCCAGCAGGGCAAGCCCTGCCCTTGAGGAGAGAAACTTGCATTTGTCCAGCCACTGGGATGGTGGCTCAGAGCAATTCAGAGAGGGCTCCATAGACCCCATGCACCAACCCAGGGAGCCAGCAGTATAACTATTCCTAGGACCTCTGTCTGACTCCTTTCCATGTTACTCAGTTGCTTTAAAACGTGAGGGGGAAGAAAGGCATGATTGATTAGGACCTCAAAAACTTAGCAATACCTACCTGAAGGAGATAGAGAAAGAACTAGTGACAAGCAGGGGAACGTACAGTAGGGACAAAAGCTGGGCATGTTCTTAAAGGAGAAGGTACAAACTCTATTAATATAAATGGTAGGTGCACAGTGGAAAAGGCTTGCACCATCCTTGTGGACTAGCTGTAAAATGCCCAGCAATTAGGATGTTGAAAAAAAAACACACAAAAAAACCAAAACCACAAATGCTGACAGCATTCTGGAAAGCACTGGCTCGTTTTGCATTTACATTCTGGTTAAGTCATTTTTGCCCGAGGATTGATATAGGGACAGGTCTCCTGAGACAGCAGTGGAGCATAATGTAAACTGGGATTTAAACATTTCCATTCCCTCCAGTTCATCTATTTTCCTAGACAACCCGAAGGAGTATGTATTGCTCAGGCAGACACAGACACATTTTCACTATCATTGGTGCAGTTGATAACGGGGCACCGAAATAAAGGGTTTCTCGGGGTGGGCGAGACTTTTTGAGTTAGTACTGAATTCAGGAATCATCCTCTTTCCACAAAAGGGACAGTGACAAGTCAGAGTCATATACAAGCTCTCAGCTGCCGCTGCAGCAGAATGAAGAGAAGGGAGTGGTGTGTGGCCAGTGGAATGGGGTATCACTCTCCCTTTGCTGACATGTTCAGGCACCTTTGTGGATTATGAAACTAGAAGGACCCTCAGAAATCTTCTCCAGTAAATTAGAGAAGTATGTGATTTGCCCAAGATTACACCACTAGTTAGTGGAATTGGGTCCAGTGTTTATTCTGTTTTGCCACATAGCCTCCCTGTCACCAGTTGATATCAATGTTAAAACATTGAAAATAAATACAGGAAGGAAGTAATAATAATAGTAGCCAGAGATTCACTTCTTTGGGTGAGGAGGAATGTATTAGGGTTCTCAGAGAAACAGAACCGATAGGACCAGGATGTGTGCTGGACGCACACACACAACACACACACACACACACACACACACACACACACACACACACACACACACTAGAGGCCCTGTGGGCGGTGGCATGCCCTTGCTGGCTTGGGATCCGGATCCGTCCTGCTGACGTTCCTGCCGGTGGTCAAGAACCATCTGGCAGCTGCTTTTAGTCTTTATTCCTTGTACAGTGTCTAAGGAGAAGTGGCTGCAGTGCCTGAGGCTGACTTCTAGGAGGCCAGTGGCGATGTCAGGATTATGCTGGCGGCACCGGTATGTTGTTACCTGGCCCACTCTCTGGAGATTAGATCGGCAGGACTACTGAGGGAGTGAGTGGCTGCCACCAGGCTGGTGGGCCGCCTGGATGGGTCGGTCAGCTGAGCAGTGCTCCTGCTGTAGGAGCGCACTGACCACAAGGTCTGCTTTGAACATCTGTCCCTTGGTGGTCAGTGCGGGTCATAGCAACCGGTTGTTTTGGTCGTTCTGATCATTTGGTCATAAAGGCCACTTAGGCATATATATATATATATATATATATATATATATATATATATATATAGAGAGAGAGAGAGAGAGAGAGAGAGAGAGAGAGAGAGAGAGCAAAAAAGGAATATTTTAGGAATTAGCTCATGTGTATGTGGAGGGTTGGCAAGTGCACAATCTGATGAGGTGTGCCTGCAGGCTGGAGACTTGTATTGCAGTTCAAGTCCAAAGGCAGTCTGCTGGCAGAATGCCTTCTTTTTTAGGGGATATCAGTCTTTGTTCTATTCGGGCCTTCAGCTGATTGGATGAGGGCTATCTGTTCTATTCAAAGTCCACTCACTTAAATATTAATTGCATAAAAAAAAAACTTAATAGAAACATCCAAAATGTTTGATCAAATATCTGGACACTGTGGCCCAGCCATGTTGCGACTGGATTCTGTTTTAAATGGCTGGGTTGGCCCAGTGACAAGGCATTAAGAAAGGAGGGCAGGTAAATAATCTTAACAAAGGGAATAGGAAAGAGATGCTTCCGTACCTGCCTTGCTTAGGCCATGTTTATAAGTAGCCAAAGCCAGGTCAAGCTCCCTTTGCCTAAAGGGGGAGTTTATGATAAAGGCCCGGAAGCATCTTGTCCAGTCAAATGACAAGGACAAAATGGGGCCGTGCACAGGTCTAGGATCAAGGACCAGACCACAAGCCAGACTCATTCTGGGTCTCTTGCTTCCCATCTCCTCTGTTCCATTCTTCTGATTCGCAGAGACTCCTTCCTCTGCTTCTTCATTTGCGTGGGGACTGGAACACATCCACTGTACAGGCCCAGTGTCTTGGTGAAGTGGTACTCCCTTTTCCTTGGTTTCATTTTAGTTCCAGGGGGATCTTGGATGAACTCGATTTGGGTGAGTTGACCACCTCAGGTCCAGGCAATCTCGGCAGAGGACTGAGGTTATGCTTTAGTACAGTGGCTGCCAGAGGTCCGCTGCTGTGGATGAGGAGGGAGCTGAGGTTTCAACATAAACTTGGCAGATATTGTCAGAAATTATCTACTCTTCCATCTCGGTGGGTGAAGATTCCAGGGAGTTAAAGCTCCTATCCATGAGAAGGGGGATGGGGCTGCCTACCTCTCCCTGGCACTCTACCCATCCCCCCTTTGGAGGATGCTGGCCTCTGTGACATTTCTCAGTAGCTGACAGTACCCAAGAGAGCCCATGGGAAATGCCAGCCTCCCTCCTGCCTTGAGTTGAGGGCACACTGGGGCTTGTCCCTGCCAACAGCTCCCAGGGACGGCGGAGGGTCATGCCATTGCTTGGCCTGAAATGGAATCTCATTCACCATTCAGGTCATGGCCCAAGAAACAAAAATAATATTGAATGAGCAAACTCCTCTTTGTTTAATTATAGTAAATGTCAAGGTTGAATCCAAGTGCTTTGCTTAAGGTCAGGTGCTCAATGCTATCAAAAGGCATTTAAACCAGAGCTGATGGGCTATTAAAACCCAGACAAGTGAAAACGAGGCAGCGGCTGCTTCAGTGATTTATTCCCCCTGTTGGAAGCGGTGAGGTGATGTTGGAGCTGGACCGGTCCTCTAGCAGCTCTAGCAGCTTGTGTTTTTCTCTTCCCTGATGTCCTCTTTAGGCTGATGAGGGACTTACTCATGAGACCAATGCCCCAAGGCTCCCACAGACTTACCTCCAAGGCCCAGGAACTCTGCTTCCATTGGACCAGTGGTTTACAAGGGGTAGGCTGCCCACACCTCTCCCAGAGCTGCCAATCCAATGGCTCTAAGTGTGAGACCTGGGCTCCAGTATTTTTTAAAGGTCCCCCAACTGAAGAGTTTCTAGAAGGATTTAGAACAATGCCCAGGTTAAATGGTTAAATGCTCATTTTCTTTCCTTTTTTTTTTTTAATATATATATCTTATTGAATTTTCAGAGAGAGGAAGGGAGAGAAATAGAGAGTCAGAAACATGGATGAGAGAGAAACATCCATCAGCTGCCTCCTGCACACCCCACACTGGGGATGTGCCCGCAACCAGGGTACATGCCCTTGATCGGAATCGAACCTGGGACCCCTCAGTCCACAGGCCGATGCTCTATCCACTGAGCCAAGCTGGTTAGGGCTAAATGCTCATTTTCTTCATTGAAGCGGATGCTCTGATGTGCCCTGAGCTTTTCTCCACATTGCATTGACCTCTCTCCTACTTTTCTTTCAATCAAAATTGGTATTCTTCCCTGCTGCCTCTTATCTTCAGTGCCCAGAGCTGCTTACTCAGGGATGGCACGTGTGCTGTGCCCGTCGTACTTGGCAGTGAATGGCACGGGAGGCATCCCCCAACGCTTTACTAGTTCCTTCCCAAATGGCTTAGCCAAGATGAGTTCTGAGGGCTCAGGAAAGAGACCTGGATTCAGACTAGGGTAGCTGAAAAGAATGGGACGGCAGGAGGTTCCAGAGCAGCTCCCATAATTTATGCCCGCCTCCCCACCGTTCCTTCTTTCTTTCTTGTCATACAATAGGAATAATGATCTTGGTGCCGGACCCGGTGCTGCGCCAGGACAATTAATCACCCACCCAGTCATTTATTTCCTCACACTCCCGTCCACCAGGGCCATTATCCTGTAGGTAAACAGAGGTGCCAGTAAATCACGGACAGAACACCAGTTGGTGGGAGAATAGTTGATTAAGCGCCTCCATAACTTACAGCTCTATTGCACCCCTCATCCCAGAGGATCTCCAAGCGCCAGATAGACTGATGGACGCCCCGCTACCCAGCCCCGATATGTCATTTTCATGGACTCCACTGCCTCAGGGGGTGAGTGTGTGGAATGTTTATTGCCTAGTCATCTAGTTGCCCTCGAAACTGTAGTCAAGCATCAGATGGGGAGGTAAAGAAGGACTTTTCACTTCCTTGTCCTTGGAGGCAACAGAAATTAGCTACCCAGCAGGACCTCAGCAGCAGTCAGAGAGTCACCTAGGGACCTCTTGGGAAAAATTACTTGGGTTCCTGAAATGCTGCCAGGATTAGGGACTTCCACGTTAATTCTTCTAAAGTTGGCAACAAAAGAGCAGACATCGTGGTTGGTTGATGAGCTAGGACAATATCGGAAGTACTGGTAGGGGTTGCCTGTGCAGAGATGTTTTAGGATCTGCTAGAATCACAGTCTAGGAGAGGATCATTCTAAGGAAGGATCACTTACAAGCTTTTAGGGCTATTCATGGTACCTCTGATCGTTAAACTTCAGGGGCCCCTTTGAAAGAAAAAACAAAACAAAAACATGATCTCTACTTTCCTCCCAGTGTTTACTACAATTATTTGATTACAATGCCACTTTCATCCCTGGACCAGTGAAATTTCCTTATAGCTCTGATATAGGTATGAAACCAACGCCAAGTTAAACTCAAGCAAGTTCAATTCAGCTCACTACAATCCCATTTTGTCTCATAGAAGTTACATACAAATGGAACTACAATGCCAGCGTGATTCATTTTAACAACATGAATTCAGGGGGAAAGATGATGTCGTGTGGCTGAAACCAAATTACCTTTCAAACGAGAGCATATTGACTGCTGCCTCATTAGTTCTTTCAATGTTTGGCTCTCTGGCTAACTGGGTGCCATGTGCTGACTCAGGTTTTCACCATTCCTCGCTGTTTGAACTGCCACAGAGACCTCCTTTGTGCAGCACCCTGGGAATTTATTTGGCCTTCATTTGGGGTAAACCGAACATTCCTGTGCCAAGTGTACATCTGCGCCACAGGAACACACAAGGCCACTAGGATCCCATGGCATGGTTTGATCATGTGGCGTCATTAGAAAGATGCAGAGGATGGTAAAATTCAATTGTAAAACTATGATCAAAGGCAAAGCCCCCAATTAAAAAAATCCTCATTAAAAATTTTAAGACTCTCTTGAGGGTCCATGGGAGCCATAGACCCCATATTAAAATGCATGTATATATGCATGTAAAATGCAGCCATTAGGTTGAGGCCAATTATAGGTTTAAAGCTGGAATCCATGAAAAATTCTGAGGAAAACAAAACAAAATAGCATGAGAAGACAGCATGACAATAAAATTCATTCCTTATTAGAATCATGGACTCAAGTATGGGATCTTGCCATAGGTATGGAGGAGACTGTTAAATGGCTGGCCTCTCCTTTTCTATTTTAGTAAGAGATTCCCCTCCGTGTGTTTCCTCAGGGAACTCAGTTACTCAGCTAGAGGCCACGTTTCCCAGCCCCCCTTGAAGCTCAGAGGCCAAGTGATCAGACTCTTGCTAATGGAATGGGAGAAGAAGTGTGCAAATTCCACATCACTCCCCTAAAAGGAAATCGCTTGCTTTCTACTCTCCCTGCCCTCTTTCCTTGAGCTGGTGCTTGGATATGATATTGATGGACCAGCACCAACCATGAAGCATCACTCTAAAAGGATCTAGAGGAAGAAAGTAAAAGCAAGCTGGGTCCAGGATAGCCTTTATAAAAATACATATTTTTATTGGTTTCAGAGAGGAAGTGAGAGGGGGCTAGAGATACAAACATCAATGATGAAAGAGAATCATTGATCGGCTGCCTCATTTACGCCCCCTACTAGAGATTGAGCCCACAACACGGGCATGTGCCCTGATTGGGAATCGAGTCACGACCTCCTGCTTCATAGGTTGATGCTCAAACACTGAGCCAAGCCTCTGCTTACCATTATTCTGTTGTATTAGAATTTTACTTCTGTGTTTTTTAAGCCCTTGTATGTTGGGGTCTTTATGCTATAGCCCCTTAATTTATAATCCAGCTGATACTGAAAGTGATAGCTTAAGTTTATGTTCCATTCATTCAACACTCTACATTATGTACTTATTTTGTGCCAGGAACCTGAGAGGATGGGATTTATTTGAGATTGTACATTTAGTTCATGGCAGAGCTGGGGCACAACACTTGTCTTCTGACGTCCAGCCCAGTAATCTTGCCACTTCATGCCTTCTCCTCATCTAGCTGTTGACTAACACTCCAACCATTGCTACTGACTAAGTGGAAGGCTTGGTGCTCCCAGAACTGAGTGTGGCCTGGTAGGCTTTACTCTTACATGGCTTGTTTGAACCTTGTTTGTTTGTGGTTTTATTTTTTAAAGGGAAAAATAAAGATAGCTCAAAACAAATGAAGGGAGTTAGTAATGTAGGAGAAATGCGAACTCACCACTGTAGGACCAGCCCTGTCCCCTGTGTATAGAGTGATGTACACAGATGCTCACAGTATCTCAGGGATATGATTTGCCAGCAATAACATTGTTGGGGGGAGGCAGAAGTTGGAGTGAATAGACTGAGTCAGTGTTTACGCTGGGGAAGAAAACAAACTGGAGTTGAATTAGATGCCCCACCCCAGTGTTCTAGAACAGTGTCTGACAGACAGGAAAAGAAAGTAGCAGAAACATGACTGAACATAGTAGGTTCTCTTTCCCCTCCCCCAAAAGTCATTCTTTATTGCAGCATCCTGTTTTATTTTCTTTTAGTTAATGTCATGATCAGAAATGTCCATCTTCATTTTTTGTTCACACTTCTGTTGTTCCATCTTCCCTAAAACAAGATATTTCCATGGGTGACTTGTTTACCAGTGATTCTCTAATGACCAGAACAGTTAGGCTCTCAATAGTAATGCTGAGTGAACAATAGGGGAAATGAATGAATGAAGAGGAAATATGACAATACAGAAAATGAGCTACATAAATCATGAAACATGTCACAATTCTGCTTCTTTGGTGACAGTATAAAAACCATGTTTTCAATAAAGACAAAGAAAAACTATGACTTACCTCTTAGAGAGGTACTATCATTCCAAAATCACACCCATGCTCCACCTCTCCCATAATTTTCACTGTCATATGCCTTTGTGGTGACCAGGAGAATGCTCCTTGTAGATCTCTCCTAAAAAAATGTAAAAACTTAATTTTTACATTGTCCTGTTATACATAATTGTTAATAACAAACTACAGCGTTCACTAATGACTGATTACTATAATCGTGTTGTATTCATTTCCCTTATACACCTTACGTAGAGGTGCACCATTCCTCTCCACTAATACCAGCAGCAAATATTTTAGCAGCCAATTGCCACATCATTAGCCTTGGACTGTCTTGTTTGGTGTGCACAACAGGAAATAATTTGCTTTCGTAGAACAAGAAAAATAGTGGTTTTTTTTGCATTACGCTTATTAATTTGTGCAGTTAGTCCGTGTCTGTTAAGTTCATGTTCAAGAAAAAAAAATTAATTTTCATTAAAATGTTCTATTATTTTATGTTAATGATTACTCATTTATTTCAGCCCTTTGTATTCAGCATGTCTCTATCAAAATCAAGTAGTAGTAAAATTAAAAAATTGCTGACAAACATTGAAATTTCCAAGAAAAGTGAGAATTGGAGTATTTTTGCTATGAAGTAAAAAAATAAAATAATTTGCTTCATATGTAATAATGCTATTAGTGTAACGAAGTTATACATTGAAAATTGAAGCTTTTGGTTTTTTGCAACCCACATAAACTTAAATCTTGTTTATTTGGCCTGTGTTAGCCTTTGAGTTTTACATGTTTGCTCTAGATACAGGCATGGACAGGAAGTGTAAATATCAGAAGAAGGATAGAAAGTCGAATAGGAAAAAGACAGGCATAAAAATCTTTTATTGAGTTCAGAACCTTCCTCACCATGGGGCAGGATGTCAGGTTTGACAAGCAGTCTCATGCTCATTGATTTTTTTAAAGGCAAAGTAGAAAGATTAGAGAATTCAAGTGGATAGTAGCAGCTCTTGGGATGAAGGCATTTAAACATCCAGCTTTGTTGGCTTCATGTAAGTACAGAAGTGGGAGGTAATTGGACAGAGCATGTCAAAAGCTAAATTTCACAACACGCTTCTGAGAAACACAATGGATGTGAATGTTAGTTCCTGAGGATTTGCTGCATTCCCTGGAGCATTGGCAAGATACAGATTTCATTCCTCTTTCATTAAAGGTGAAAATTACCCTGACTGGTTTGGCTCAGTGGATAGAGCACATATGTCAAACACAAGGCCCGCGGGCCAAATCCAGCCCGCCAGGCCTTGCAATGTGGCCCGCACCGCGCTGTCATCACTGCACTCCGCTGTCAGTTTATGACATTGTCAGTTTATGACTGTTCAGTAAACCATTCGGCCCGCGATTTAGGCTGGATTTTAGATTTTGGCCCCTTCTCTGATTGAGTTCGACACCCCTAAGATAGAGTATCAGCCTACGGACTCAAAGGTCCTGGGTTCGGTTCCTGTCAAGGGCATGTACCTTGATTGCAGATACATCCTCGGTGGGGGGTGTGCAGAAGGCAGCTGAATCGATGTTTCTAACTCTATATCCCTCTCCTTTTCTCTCTGTACCAAAATTAATATTAAATATATATATATATTTTAAAAAGTTGAAGACAATTTTACCTTTGACAAAAGAAAATGCATTTGTCATCTATTGCTGCCTAGTAAATGACCCCCAAATGTAGAGACTTAAATAATGACAACATGTTGGATCTCTCAGTTTCTGTGGGGCAGGATTCTGGCGCAACTTAGCTGGTCCCCTGGCTCAGGATCTGTCATGGACTGTGTAACCAAGGTGTCATCTGGGCTGCTGCCATTTCGAAACTCCACGGGAAATATCCACTTCCATGTGGTCATTGGCCAGATCCAGTTCACGGTGAGCCGCTGCACTGAGGGTCTCTGTTTCTCAATGGCTGTTGTTGCAGGAGGCAGTTCTCACCTGGCCAGTTGAGTGAGTCTCTCCACAGGGAAGCTCACAGTAGGTGACATTAGAGTTCATCAGAGTGAGCAAGTGAGAAGGCCAGAGAGAGGATGCATGTAAGATAGGAGTCAGAGTCTTTTGTAACCTCATCTTGGAAAGGATACCACCATCCCCGTTTGCCATATTGTATTTGTTAGAAGCCAGTTGCTAGGTGGGATTAGAAGGGTGTGCAGACCAAGAGGAAGGGCCATTTGGGAGCCATTTCAGAAGCTGTCTGCCACACAAAAGCCTACATTAAAATACACTTGACTTGCTGGCACTCTAGAAGAATAGCATGGAAGGACCAACATGAAAGGACACTTCCCAGGGCATGAACTTTTACTGGGCTTTGCTGGCTTTTGCTGGGGAGGAATGATTGATTAGCATTCAAATAGTACCAGGAAATCTTCTCCACGGAACTACTAATAACAACGGAAACTTATAAATATAGAAATGAGTCTCAGAGCCCTCGGTGGCAAAGAGAAAATTTCCTTGAGTTTTACGCTTTTCAAGGAAGTTCTCATGAATTTTATATTCTAATCTAGGCCATCGTCTATGTGTTTGTTTCCGTGGTCGACAAACTGTGGCTCGAGAGCCACAGGCAGCTCTTTGGCCTCTTAAGTGTGGCTCTTCCACAAAGTACCACGGCCTGGCTGAGTCTATGTTGAAGAAGTGGCGTTAGAAGAAGTTTAAGCTTAAAAAACTTGCTCTCAAAAGAAATTTCAATCATTGTACTGTTGATATTTGGCTCTGTTGACTAATGAGTTTGCCGACCACTGGTTTGTTTGAATATAAAAGTAGACAAACTACTTATCATGGAGCAAAATTGATTTCCACATCAAGGCAGCATGTGGATTTAGTTTGAAGAGGCTAAGATTTTAGCACCAGCAATTCCCTTCCCATGGGTCATCTCTGCTGAGTCATTGGTGCCCACTTCTTCTGTGACATGGAGAAGTTGACTACTGTCATCTTCTAATAGGGAAAAAATGAGAGGTTTCGCAACATCTATTTGTTTTCTGTTCTTTAGGCACCCAGCTGCCTTGTTCACTCATCCTCATGTGGCCCCACATCAGCCGTGTCAAACACGCCCTTGCTCTTCCTTTAGCTCCTTCTTGCTCAGGTCACGTGAATGTGTAGCTCTCTCAGCGTGGGCTGTCTTTTCCTGCCCAGTTTCCCTCTGTGATTCCTCATACTCTTTCCTGTTCCCCTTTGGGAGTTGGGTGATCTTAGAGAAACAGTGACACTTCACTGAGTTAAGGGCTGTATGGCTCTACGTTCCCTCGGCCATCCTTGAGTACCCTCATTTGAGTGTTCAGACAAATAAAACTACAGTGACCCTCTGATATTCAACATTTCCTCCTCTCTATGTGAGCTTATGGACAAGCGCTGACTTTTCTTCCTTATACCCCAGCCCTGGGCATCAAGTCCCCACTCTTGGGTGTGTAGTAGGTGTTCAAAAAATGACTGTGGAGCAGAAACCGGTATGGCTAAGTGGATAAAGCATCGGTCTGTGGACTGAAAGGTCCCGCATTCGATTCCGGTCAAGGGTGTGTTCATTGGTTGTCGGCACATCCCCAGTAGGAGGTGTGCAGGAGGCGGCTGGTTCATGTTTCTCTCTCATCGATGTTTCTAGCTCCCTCTATCCTTCTCCCTTCCTCTCTGTAAAAAAAATAAAAATATATATATTTTAAAAAAATGACTGTGGACTAAGCAGTCTTAGAACCTCTTTATACTCTTAAAATTTATTGAGAACTCCGAAGAGCTTTTGCTTGTGTGCTTTATAGCTCTGATATATATTATACTAGAAATTAAAACCGAAAAAAATACCTATCAAAATCTTTATTAACTCATTTAAGAATAACGGCAAACCTATTATGTGTTAACTAAAATAATATCTGGAGTGAAATCGGGGGAAATGGGGGCATCAGTAATACTGACAACAATAAAAACAAACATTTCTAAAACAAAGGACCAGTTTAGTCAGAAGAGTGGTATTGCTTTGCATTTTTTTGCAAATCTCTTTAATGTCTCCCTTAATAGAAGTCTGCTTCTGTGTTTAGTCTGTTGTGAAGTGTTGTTTTGGTTGAAGTACAGGAAGTCTGGCCTTGCACAGCTCTGTAGCTGCAAAAGGCAAGAATACTTTAATAGCTTTCTTAGATAATTGTGGATATTCTTCTTTGGTACTATACCAAACTTTGCTGGTTTTAATTTTGTAAAGATTATTTGCAGCATGGAATCTCAAACCCATATCAATTAACTTTTCATACCCTGTTGCTCTAAATTCCATTGGCATTTTTTTAAATTTGAGTGGATCTTTAACCCATGCATGATTTTGTAACATCATGGAAAAGATTGCTTCACCGAGGTTGTGCATACCTTCCAAATATTTACACATTTCATTATATAATATTTTAAAAATCACATTTGTCAAAATCACCACTGTCTCATCAGGAAAGTTCTTATGCACTGGATAACTCTCAAGCTCATAGCAATGGATACAGAATATCTGCCACTGGGAGACAGATGGTGCTCAAGATAGAAATTAAGCTGAGCTCTTGAAAGTAAGATTATATTTCTCCCTTACAGGAATTTTGGACTGACATTTTCCTTGCTATAGCAGTTTTACAGATGAGCAAACCGAACCTTCGAGATAGCTGAATGGCTTGGCTGGGGTTGACACACCAGAGCCTGGTTCCTAAGTTCTGCAATTTTGTCCCCCAGAGGAGTACTCTAAAGGCTGGAGGTCTATTCGGTATCCAAGGCCACGTGACCCTTTGGGGTAAACTTAGAGATGCAACAATATCTCTTGACTTTCTCAGCCTGTGCTCTTTCTATGACAATGGGATTCTGTATTTTGAAGGAATGTGGTACATTCCTATCGTGAATTCTGTTATATGTAAACTAGAGACCTGGTGCACTAGTGGGGTCCCTTGGCCAGCCCTGGCCTGCAGGATTGAGCCTAAACTGGCTCTCTAACATCCCCCGAGGGGTCCCAGATTGAGGCCAGGCCAAGGGACCCCACTGATGCATGATTGGGGTGGTGGAGAGAAGTGGGAGGGTGGCCAGCTGGGGAGGACCATGGGAGGGCTCCAGGGCATGTCTGGCCTGCCTTATTTAGTCCTAATTGGCCAGACCCCAACACCAGTCAGAGCATCTGCCTGCTGGTGATCAGTCCATGTCATAGTGATTGGTCAGCTGTCTGTCCCTTGGTGGTCAGTGCACATCATAGCAAGCGGTTGAGCATCCTTAGCATACCATTAACATATTATGCTTTGATTGGTTGAATGGCGAACTGGTCGACTGGACACTTAACATATTAGGCTTTTATTATATAGTATTTCTATTGCCTTCCCCAAAGACCATGGGAAAGGCCTATTGATCAAACCTGGATTTTTTTTTTTTTAATCCTGGCTTAGCAAATGACTAACTTTCACACCTAGGAAAAGATACTTAACCTTCCACATACCTTTTTTCCTATAAAATGGAGCTCATAATATTTGTCTGCCCACTGCTCAAGTGTGTGCTATGCATAGTGACTTCCTTCCAAAGACTACAATATGGAAAAGGAGGAAAAGAAGAGTTGCACAGTGGAGAAGCCTGACAACCATTACTTCAGCCAGGTGATCCTGGTCAATATTGTCAAAGAGAAGTTGATTTGATAAAGGAACTCCTGCTAGGTTGTGCTGAACATAGCCTTTGACTTCTGTGGTCTTGCACCCCCAAACTTATAACCCCAGTCTAATCATGAAAAAAGCACCAGCAAAATCTCAATTTTGATGGACAAAATTCCTGAGCAGTTTTCTTCAAAACTATCAAGGTCCCCCAAAGCAAAAAAAATGTCTGGGGAACTGTCACAGCCAAGAGGAGCCTAAGGAGACATGAGGACTATGGCATCCTGGATGGGATTCTATGATGAGAAAAATAGCATTAGGGAAAAACTAAGGTGATCTGAGCGAGTATGGACTTCAGTTAATAAAAATGTAACAGTGTTTGGTCACTAACCGTAACAAAGGTACCATACTAATGTAACATGTTAATAATGGAAAACTGGATGTGGGAATTCTCTAAATCAGCTTTGCAATTCTCTATAAATTTAAAACTATCCTAACATTTAAAAAATGCATGTAAAAAAAAAAGAGAGAGAAAAGAGGGGATATTGGTATGTAAGTGATAAAATAACATTGGAGGTAACAAGAAGGTATCCTTGAAATATGCTTTATTTCATTGAAAGGCAATGAATTCTCAAACAGTTTTTTATTGCGGTACGATACACATAAAATTGGTCATAACCATTTTTAAGTGGTCCGTTTAGTGGTATAAAATACATTTTATAATGGTGTGCAGCTAACACCATTATCTCTAGAACACGTTTGTCTTGTAAAACTGAAACTATATCCATTAAACAGTAAATCCCCATTCCCTCCTCGCCTGCCCCTGGCAATCAGTGGCCCACTCTCTGTGTCTATGATTTTGACCTCTCTAAATACCTCATGTAAGTGAAGGCATGCAGTAATTGTCCTTTTATGTCTGTCCTTTTTCACTAAGTATAGTGTCCTCCAAGTTCACTTATCTTATAGCATATGCCAGGATTCCCTTCCTTTTTAAGACTGAATAATATCACATTGTATGTATAGACCACATTTTGTTTACCCATTCACCCATCCATTGGTGGGCATTTAGGGTTGCTTCCACATATTAGCTTTAATGAGTAACAGTGCTATGGCCCAGCTGGTGTGGTTCAGTGGTTGAGCATAGACCTATGAACCAAGAGGTCACAGTTCGATTTCCTATCAGGACACATACCCAGATTGCAGGCTTCATCTCCAGTGTGGAGCGTGCAGGAGGCAGCCCACCAATGATTCTCATCATTGATGTTTCTATCTCTCTGTCCTTTTCCCTTGTTCTCTGAAATCAATAAAAATATATTTTTAAAAATACTGCTATAAATATGGATGTACAGAACAGTCTCTGAGACCCACTTTTCAGTTCTTTGGGGTATTTATCTAGATGTAGAATTGTTGGATCAGATAGCATTCCTACTTTTATAATTTTGAGGAACTGCCATATTGTTTTCCAACGTGGCTATACCACTTTGCATTCCCACTAACAATCCCAGTCGCTCCACTCGTTGCCGAGTGTTATTTTCTTGTTTGTTTTTAATAGTAGCAAACCTAATTGGTATGAGGTGGTATCTCATTGTGATTTTCTTTTCCCTAATGACTAGTGATGTTGAACATCTTTTCCTGCACTTTGTGGCTACTTTCACATCTTCTTTGGAGAGATTGCTCACATATTTTACCCATTTTTGAATTAGGTTGTGTTTTCTTTGTTGTTGTCCAGTTTTAAGAATTCTTTATATAGCCCTAGCTGGTTTGGCTCAATGGATAGAGTGTAGGCCTGTGGACTGGAGAATCCCTGGTTCGAATCCAGCCAAGGGCACATGCCCGGGTTGTGGGCTCAATCCCCAGTAGGGGGCGTGCAGGAGGCAGCCAATTCAATTATTCTCTCTCATCATTAATGTTTCTATCTCTCTCTCCCTCTCCCTTCCTCTCTGAAGTCAATAAAGAAATATATTTAAAAAAAAAAAGAATTCTTTATATATTCTGGATATTAATCCCTTATCAGGTATATTTTCTCCTTTACTATGAGTTGCCTTTTTACTCAGTTATTAGTGCCTTTGATGCACAAAAGTTCTAAATTTTCCATAAAGTCCAATTTGTCTATTTTCGTTTTGTGGCTTTGGTGGTATAGCCAAGAAAGCATTGCCAAACCCAATGTTTTGAAGCTTTTGCTCTGTTTTCTTCTAAGAGTTTTAGACTTTTTGGTCTTCTATTTAGGACTTTGAACCATTTTGAGTTAACTTACTACGTGCATTCAAGCTTAATTTTAATTATTTTTAGTAACAAAGCACTGGCAACAAACCTGTGTGTCGAGAAAGCTGAGTTTTAACTGCTGAGGTTGATAGTGCTTCTAAAAGGGTTTTTGGCAACTCAGGGTTCTCTATTCAGCAGATAGTGCCATACACTCATGCCTGAATTTAATCCCTATCTATGATAGTCAATGCCAGTTATAGCCAGACTTAGCTGATCATTAGCTTCACAAGAACACAAACATTTTAAAAAGACATTTTTTTCAGAAATCTAGAATAATATATAGTCAAAAGTTAACAGTGTCAGAGGATGGTTCTATTATCTTCTTAGTGGTTATTTGTATTTTTTAAATGAATTTTTCTTCACTATGTAATAACTTTTAAGAATTAAAAATGTTTCATCATCCAAAATATTACATATTGCAAAATATTATAACACTAGAGGCCTGGTGCATGACAATCGTGCACCAAGGGGGTTCCCTCAGCCCAGCCTGCACCCTCTCTCAAAGTCCAGGAGCCCTCGGGGGATGTCTGACTGGGTGTGGGGAGTGGCCAGCAGTCGGACATCCTTAGAACTGCTGTGGAGGTGGGAGAGGTTCCTGCCACCGCTGCTGTGCTTGCCAGCTGTAAGCCCGGCTTCTGACTGAGTGGTACAGTCAGAAGACAGCTCCTACATTGAGTGTCATTCTGCTGTTTGGTTGATTTGCATATTAGCCTTTTATTATATAGGATTCCAAAACATAATTTTAACATTTAGTTAATAGAAAAATGTTAATGCAGTCTTTTACATTCCTTAGGCAGACTGTCTTTGAACTCCAGTGTATATTTTGCACTTAGAGTATATTTCAATTTGCACCAGCCATATTTCAAGTGCTCAGAAGCCACAGATATAGTTCTGTGCCATCACTTAGTAAAAGAGGACTATCACACACACACACACACACACACACACACACACACAAAATCATGAACTCTGAAATTTTTAATGAATACATTTAGCTGAATAAAGCAATTACCTGGTCCTTATTGTTTTTTCTCTTCGTTATTATGTCTTGGAGGGCCTTGCCAGCTCACAGACAGGTTTCTCAATTAGACACAGTGGAGTAAGTGGAATTGCACAGTGGGGTCTGGGACAGCCAACCCCACACCTGAGTTGATTTCTTTCTTCCCTCATTAAATAGGCATCATTGAGGGCCTACCTTGTGCCAAGTTCTGCTGGGTGCTGAGGTTACCATGGTGAGAGTGAAAAACAGATGAGTCCTCTGACTTCATAGAGTTTCCAGTTTGCACAACTGGAAAGTTATTGACAAAAGTGAGTGCTCTGCAGTACTGGGTGGGGTAGGTGCAGGCAATGAGGGACTGTGTTGAGAATTTAAAAATAATAATAAAGTTGATGAAAAGTGGGTCTGCTTTTTATTATCACCATGTGCCTGCAATTCTGAACCATGTCAGTGATAAAATATTCCTCATAGGAGGACTTTGAAGCCCTCAGATTCCTGTGCCTTCCTCTAGCCCATTAAGTTGAGATCTTCAGGGGGTTGCTCAGGCCTTTAAATGTTCAAGGAGCTACTCAGATGCTGTGGACTAAATTATTTTCCCATCCTTGACCCCCCCCCCCCAATTCATATGTTGAAGCTCAACCCCCAATGTGTTGGTAGTTGGAGAATGGGCGTTTGGGTGATAATTAGGTTTAGATGAGGGCATGAGGGTGAGGCCCTCATGATGGGATTAGTGCCCTTATAAGAAGGGACACCAGAGAGCTTATGAGATAGTTGCTACCTATGATCTAAGAAGAGAGGCCTGAAAATGAAACCTACCTTACTAGCACCTTGATCTTGGACTTCCCAGGCTGGTGAGAAAATAAATGCCTGTTGTGTAAGCCCCTATATATGGTATTTGGCAGCCTGAGGGGAGTGAAGACACCAGGGAAGTCTGAAGTCCTTCCAGGTCTGAACACTCTTGATCTAGACCAGGAATCACCCATAGAGTTCTGCCATGCTGTTTGGGAAGGACTTGGAGTCCCCGAGGGACCAGGTACACTATCTAATTGATCAGTGATGTTTGCCAAGAATGACTGGCTGAAGGTGTGGGGTAAGGGAGCTAGGGGAAAGTGTGTCCCATGTATTTGTCATCCCTGTCATTCTTTAAAGTTCCAGCAGCTTCTGTTCTTATTTCCTTGAGTTCTCTTTGTTTCCTTCCTGGCACCATAGTTTTCATAACAATTCAAGCAAATCCTCAAAGGACTTTACTGCCTTCTCCTGACTCACTCATGCTTCTTGGGTTTCAGAAAACAGATGCAGAAGAGCCAAGACTCACTGTCTATGTTTGCCCATTGGGCTTTTCCTTTTGGCTTACCCAGTGTTTTCCATTTCTTGTCTTCAGAGTCCTGGAACAAGCTTGGGATTGATTCATTAGTCATGTGTTCAGCATTAAAACAAAAAGAATCTCTGGCATTGGAAAGAAAAGGAGACAATTAAAATGTAACATTATTGCATGCCTTGTCTTTGTCATTTATTCAGTTATTATTTGTGAGCACCTGCTAGGAGTCAGTCCCCATGCTGCTGGGCATTTGAGAGACAAGACTAAGTAAAAAAGAAAGTCTCGGCTCTTGGGAAGCTCCAACTCAAACCGGAGAGTCAGATGCCTGTCGTTATGCCTTAAGTGCTATGCTGGAAGGACTGAGGGAACCCAAAGGGGAACCCATTTCTGACTGGAGGGGATGATGGAGGGTTTTCATGAAACAATAAATTCATGAAACAAATAAATATGGAGCCACTCCTATGTGTTCAGCTGTGACCCAGGCATTTGAGATACCTCAGTGAAAAAAACACACAAAGAAGATTCCTGCTCTCATATATTATACCTTATAGTATAACAAGGAGACACTATTGATGGAGGCATCAGATCAGGACCAGCATATCCGATTGGTTAGCTGGTAAGATGGTGTGAGAGACCCTGGTTTGGGCTTGTGGCTGGAGTCAGATACTCCTCTTTCCCTATCCCCATCTTCAGGAGAGATGAAACCCATCTCATCTTGCGCAGCCCAAGGACCAACCTTAAGGCGGGACTCCCTGGGCCCTGACCCTGACACACTTAATGCAGGGAAGGAGGGAGGGGTAGAGGGAGGGTTAGCTTAGCCGGAAAGAAAGAACTTTTCCTAATCTTGACATTCAAAGGGACTCCTTTACACTAGGAGAGAGTGTAGGAATTGGAGGTAGTGGTGGTGATGGTGATGGGAAATGCGATGGCGAGAATGACAGAAGTTCCTGCTTTAGGGGCCTGGAGGAAAGCAAGTCTCCTATTTAGATCTGGAAAAAGTGAAGGGATAAGGAATTTGATGATGGGGACTTGTTCACCCGACAGATAAGAGAAGAGGGGGTTTCAGTTCAAGGAATACGTATGCTGCTGAAGCATAGGCTCCGCACACAAAGCCCCTGTAATGTTGGCACTTTTACCCCCATTATACAGATGAGCAAAAGGTACTGGCCATCTCTTGTATTCATGTCCTCTTGGACCCACCATTTATTCCAGCCATTGCTGCCGCAACCAGGTTGGGATCGGTGTAGCCTATCTGAGCACAGCTTGTCTAGGCCGCTCTTCATTTCCCTCACTTTCCACTGTTGCAGAGGAAACATTTTTTCTCTGCCCTCTTAGGTTCCGTTCTGGGGACCTGCGAATTAAACTGACAATGACAGATGGACAGGAGAAAAAAGTTTATTTGCATATGGAAGTTAACAAAGGAAGTAAGTAGATGATATACGTAACTTAGTAGGGAAAAGGGAAGGAGGAAAAAAGGTTCTATGGGAAGAATAAACAGATTTCTTAAGGAAAGACTAGTGGGTTTTTAGGAGAACAGATGGGAAATCAGAGTTTTTGTGATAATGTTTGTTTAGGCAGGGATGCATGGTCTTTCTGTCTTCCTTTTGGCCACAAAACTGCCCCAGAGAGGGGATTGATAGCCTCATTTCCCAGAAGTTGCTGTTTTTTAATTAGATAGGGGAAACTCTGAGAAGGTTTCTCTCTGCAGCTGCTGATTCTCAGTTGCTTTCAGGTCAAAATGATCCTTATGCCAAAGTGGCCTGTTTCAAGGTGGCATGTTCAGATCCCCTTCACTGCCTCAGGACTTCTCTAACACAGCTGCATGGGCCCTCTGCAGGAAGCCACTGGACACTCATGCATGCATGCAAGATGTGGAAGTGAACAATGGAACCCGTCTCAGACTGCCCCCGCTTTAGTCCCTTGGGCATTTCACAGAGCCCCCAGAAGGTCCCTCTACTATGGTGCCCAGCTGTCCACAGTGGCGGCTAACTCTAGTTAGCCCTTGTAATAGCTTTTCCTCTTTTACTTCTTTTAATCCCTAATCCTTTTCCTAGGTCATTTCCCAAAATACCTGCATAAGAGCCTTTGGCCAGGCTCTGCTTTCTGTGGGAACCCAGTCCAAGACAGAAGTGGCAGTTCAAAAACAGATGTGATAGTGCCAAGATGCCAGGGATAATGTAAGGGAGAAAAGGAATTCAAAGCTAAAGAATTAAAAAAACAAGACCTTTCTTTCTCCTGCTGTGGAATCTGGCTTCTCTGTATGCTTTTAGTTGCCCCGCTATACATGCATTCGCTGTTTGAGTTCTCTAGGCCAACAGCTAAAATAAACTAGGAGAGGAAAAGAGTAAGATAGATTGTAAAGTTTGAAAACATGAAACTTACATCTGGTTTCTTTGGAATGTTGAAAGTCATTGCCATCAACGGTTAAGTTTGGAAAGTTTTACAAAGTTTTTCAAAATACTGGTTTTGGAATGATTTCCTTTAAATTATTTGATTTGGGACCTATTTTATGTGGTTTTCATAACATATAAGTGGTTTTTTAAGGCAGTGCGAGCCTGTTTGGTTTCAAACTGTTGGGTGTTTTTTTTAAAAACAGACCACTTCGGCCAAATATTTTTGTAATGTTTTTATACTATTTTAAAAATTAAAGAATTTTTAATCCAAACAGTTTAAAAACTCTTTAGGAACCAATTTATCTGAGTACTGAGATTTCTGGATTAGTGTCACGCTATTGAACTTCAAAACATTTAGTCGAAATAGCTTGGATCCGAGACAGATTTCAAAGCTGGATACTTTCAAAATGGCTCATCTAGATAACATGCAGTGATATATGGACCATTTTATTGTCTCAAAACATTGGTTTCCCCTCATATTAGTATGAGCCTAAGCAATAACTTCACATTATTGCAAATTCAGCTACATATTTTTTTTAATTAAAACATCTGTGCAATCTACAAATGGATGGAAATGTTTTCTTTATCAATAATATGGAAACTATTTTTGCAAAACTTGCAATCCAGCCTTCTCCTTCCCTCTGATTGGATTATGACCTGTGGGATGTACATTACTGGATAGAACCAGCGCTTTGTGGATTGCCCTGTGTTTATTCTTTTACTCAGATTGCTTGTTACTTTCACAACAACGCTGTTATTATCCCCTTAATAAATTACACCTGGGTCAAAAAAAAGAAAAAAGAAAAAAGGTTTTAAGTGCCTTGCCTACTGTCTTAAAGTTTAACTAGAGGGCACAACAAGTTTTAGGCCCCTTCTCTTTGGCTCCAAATCTCAAGCTATTAATCATGGTAGTTCTGCCTCATACTCAATATTCATAATATGAACTTCCTGAACCACTCTATCATGTCTACATTTACCTTTTTCTAGATCTCAAAAATTGCCATGTACCTGCAATCAGTTGCCAGATAGATCAGTGTTTCCCAACCTTCTCTCATGATGAGAATCACCTGGTGGAGTTGTTAAAACACAGATTCCTGAATCCCAACTAAGAAGTGCTAAACTAGAATTTTTGGGAACATATAGGTAAAATTGTATACTTAACTAGTGCTCTAAGACAGATTTTATATACAGAGCACTAAGTTAGGTATGCAATTTTTTCTAAGAAGTGCTAAACTAGAATTTTTGGGAACATATAGGTAAAATTGTATACTTAACTAGTGCTCTAAGACAGATTTTATATACAGAGCACTAAGTTAGGTATGCAATTTTACCTATATGTTCTCAAAAATTCTAGTTTAGCACTTCTTAGTTGGGATTCAGGAATCTGTGTTTTAACAACTCCACCAGGTGATTCTCATCATGAGAGAAGGTTGGGAAACACTGAGATACATTACAAGTAATTCACCATCCTATGTAATAAAAGGCTAATATGTAAATTGACGAGTCCCTATGATGTGTAGTGACCACTAGGGGACATATGCTCAATGCAGGAGCTGCCCCCTGATGATCAGTGCACTTCCACAGGGGGAATGTTGCTCAGCTAGAAGCTCTGAGCTGGGCTAATGGCTTGTGAGTGCAGTGGCAGTGTCAGTCAGACATCTGACAGCTCTCAGACTGCAAGAGGGTGCAGGCCAGACTGAGGGAACTCCCCTCACCCCCTGTCAAGTGCACAGATTTTATGCACTGGGCCTCTAGTCATTAATCGCCTAACTGGTTTGGCTCTTTGACTCAGTTGAAGAGCATTGGTCTATGGACTCAAGGGTCCCAGGTTTGATTCCGGTCCAAGGGCATGTACCTTGGTTGTAGGCACATCCCCAGCAAGGGGTGTGCAGGAGGCACCTGACTGATGTTTCTCTCTCATCAATGTTTCTAACTCCCTCTCCCTCTCCCTTCCTTTCTGTAAAAAATCAATAAAATATATTTTTAAAAAATAATTGCTGATATGAGCTCATAATGATTTATGTTGCCATGTTAGAGTAGGGAAAGGAGGTGCCACTTCTGCATAGTAACAGAAAGGACTATTTCTTCTATGTGTGAGAGATAGTCTCATAAATAGAGAATTTCAGGGAAAAATTAAATATTTCTTCTTCATATGGGATGACTATACTGATTCTGAAATTGATGTTTATCTTTGAGTGGGTGTGCTTGATTTCAACAGTTAAGAGCTGGACAATAAAAAATTATGAGGTATGTCTATAGTAGGCAGTTAGACAGACATGAGCAGAGCAAGGACGATGGGCCAGGTATGGAAGATTACCAAGGTGGAAAGCCCCAGGTTCCTAGCAATAGGCAAACTAGGAAAATAAGGACCTCACCCTGAGGGTAATCTTCCTCCCCTCGCATGTCTCTGATCATGCGGTTTAAGCCTCTGACCTTTCATACCACTGGGTTCAGACCCTCCCCTGACCTTTCCTCCCCTGGCATGTCACTGGTAGATCCCCTTGGAGAAGGAACATGAGACTCTTATATGGGCCCTTAGGATTAACCCCTACGGATAACATCTAGAGCTCATTTATGTTTCAGTTCTAGGCCAAAACAGCAAAACTAAATAAGCAATGCCATGGCTGACATCAGGACTAGCTGTGTCAACTAATGACCCCCTACCATGGTGTTGACCAATCAGTGGAGACCACCACCCTGAAAAGCTGATGAATATTTTGTTGAGATCTTCCCCTGGGACCTAAAATCCCAACCCTTAAAAGGCCTTAGGTTGGTGGACCCAGTGTTTATCTGTCTATCATCTATCTATCTATCTATCTATCTATCCATCTATCTATCATCTATCCATCTATCTATCATCTATCCATCTTCTCCCCGCCCCCATATGCCTTTCCCTTCCCCATTTTCTTCCCCCAAGGTGCATTACCTTTAGCTTTCTCTCTTTTTTCCTAAGCCCTAAGTGCCCTTCTGTAACCTGTGTCCTGAATCCATTTTTTCTATTGCTTACTTCTTCTACCTTTGTGACTTTCTAAATAAACTTTTGCTTGCATTTGAGTCTTGCCTCTGAATTCTTTCTTGTCCAGAACTCAAGTACTGAGGTTGCTGAACTGAGATCCAATTGCTGTCAACATTCTTGTGCCATTATTGCCACCAACATCTCTAACTTACATTCGTAGACACATTTGCAAAGTATTAACCACAATATTTTGTGGGTCTTGGGGTGCCTAAACACAGGGTTGAATTTTGCTGGAATTCTCTTGGACAAGGGTAGGTTTTTGCCAAAGGTTGTTGCAGAAGTTTATGGGAAAGACTAATAGAAGGTTCTTGTGAGATCCTCCCTCCCTCCAACTGGTGGGCAGAGTTATGTCATTACTGGCATCTGCCACCGAGACATCCCCAAGACATTGAACCACCAATCATCGTGTGCCGAAGTACCCTGGGGCTCACCCCTTCCTGTTCTGCCCTGTGTCCAACCCTTTTCTGTTCTTCCCCTCAAAAGGCTCCCCACCCCTCCATATGTTGCTGCTCTCCATTTCCATCTATGGAGTCAACCCAGTTGGATCCTTTCTCTCTCCCCCCCTCCTTTAATTCTGATTTCTTTACCTCCGTAACGAGTCCCAGCTCGTTACTGGGGAATAAACCTTCCTTTAATATGTCTTGGTGGTCTCCAACTCTTTTCTCACTCCTGAAACCTTACAGTGCTTTCATGGACCAGAAGACCAGAAAGCAAGACTGGGGATGGCAGTGTGCTCATTCATAGCACACTCCCTAAAGGGCTTAGAGACAGGCCACTCCAGAAAGGCATTTGTTTTTTTCATGAAATCATTTGGCCCTTGTACATTAGAAAAAACAAAAAATCTTCTGGCTCCCAAATTGAGCCTTAATTAAAATAATTTGTCATGGACAGATACTCATAACTGCTGGTTAGGGCTCATCTCCCAGAATTAAATAAACCATTCTGACCTAATATAAACCTGTTTAATTAAGTGAAGAATTAAGACAATTATACAAATAATTTAGTCTTTGAATATAGTTTTCCCTGAAAGATTCATCTAATTAAGGCAAAGGATTACTTGTTTATTTGACTTTTCTCCAAAACTGCTCTTGGGTTGTGTTCATAAAGCTATTCAGTGGAAGGAAATTCTCTTGGGAGGGGAGGGGTGGTCTACACTCTTGTGTATTGAGAAAATGATAACAAATAGAATTTTTTGGTTGCATTTCTGCATCCCAGGGGAGGAGCTCTTTCACAGGAAATCATCCTGATTAGCTTTGATGGGCCTTTGGATTAAGAAAGGTGTGACACCCACTCCCCACACTGAACTTAGAATTTGGATGGGTGAGGCTAAGTAAATTGCTCTAGAATTACAATAATAAGAAAGGGTTTGAGGATCTCCTTAGGGAGAAGGGCCCACAGATGAAGGAAATGGGAATTCCACTAGAGGAATCCCCCTAGGTCAGTGGTCAGCAAACTCATTAGTCAACAGAGCCAAATATCAACAGTACAACGATTGAAATTTCTTTTCTGAGAGCCAAATTTTTTGAACTTAAACTTCTTCTAACACCACTTCTTCAAAATAGACTCGGCCAGGCCGTGGTATTTTGTGGAAGAGCCACACTCAAGGGGCCAAAGAGCCGCATGTGGCTTGAGAGCCACAGTTTGCCGACCACAGCTCTAGAGGCACCCCCCTAGGCAGAGGGTGACTGGCAGATTTTAGGGGAGAAGTAACACAGTAATTTTTGACAATGTATGATTGTATATGCTGTTCTGTAGGAAATACAGAGAACAAAGCCCAACAATATAAAGGATCTAGGATAAATCTGAAATGTTGATTTGGAAGCCAAGCTGCCTTTGTTTATTTAAACTTCAGGCCCAGCACTTCCTGGCTGCATGATCTTGGGCAGGAGAGTTCTTTAACCTCTCTGTCCTCTGTGTTCCCAGCTACAGAAGCAGAACAGTGATGTTCCTGCCTCGTAGAGCTGTTGAGGAAAGCTCAATTGAGTTAACATCTGAAAAGGATAGGAGGCAGAATTTAGCCCCTAGTAAGCACTATTTAAGCATCATATTTATATTATTATTAATAAACTAGAGGCCTGGTGCATGAATTCATGCGCAGTTGAGTCCCTTGGCTGGTAGTCAGGGCCGATTGGGGGTGGGAGTTGGGGGCATCCCTGGGGGAGGGCTACAGGAGGTTGGCCGGCGGGGAGGAGGGAAGGTGGGGGAAAGGAGGAGGGAGGGACCCCGGGAGGTTGGCTGTGGAAGCACACTGACCACCAGAGGGACAGCTCCTGTGTTGAGTGTCTGCCCCCTGGTGGTCAGTGCACGTCATAGCACCGGTTGACAGGTTGTTTGGTCATTTGATTGCTTAGGCTTTTATATATATATATATATATATATATATATATATATATATATATATATATATATAAATAAATATTTCAGAGATGCTTCTCTTAACCCCATTTTGTTCACCACCTGCTGGTTCGCTTCTTTGTTCCTTTTTGCAGCAAAACACAACAGCACTATCTCTAATTCATTTCCTCACATTGACTTTCAAATCAGTGATTTCCAAGCTTTCCTTTTTTGTTATTGTCCCACTGAGGAATCTTTTTTGGCCTCTTTTTATTTTTATTTTTAAAAATATATATTTTTATTGATTTCAGAGAGGAAGGGAGGAGAGAAAGAGAGCGAAACATCAATGATGAAAGAGAGAATCATTGATTGGCTGCCTCTTGCAAACCCTCTACTGGGAATTGAGCCCACCACCTGGGCATGTGCCCTCACTGGGAATCAAACCATGACATTCTGGTTCATAGGTTGATGCTCAACCACTGAGCCACATCGGCTGGGCTGGCCTTTTTTTAAATGGCCACCACTTACCCACGACATTTTAATACCACAGATGTATTATATAGTTGTTTATGTACTACATATTTATGCTTTAATCACTAAAAGAGCAAGATTTTTAAATTCCCCATGAATATATTTTCCCCCCTCCCTTGAGAGTATTATTACCCCCACTGAGAATGCATCTCTTACATCTATGTCAACCCTTCTTTTGGCCTTCACTACAAAATAATGCTTGAGTTCAAGGTCAGGTCACTGACCTCCATGTTGCTAACTCTGTGCTCAGTTCCCATCTTACTGGACCTCTCACCAGCATTGGCCACAGCCGATCACTCCCTCCTCCTTGGTAGTTTCTTCAGTTGGCTTGTGGCACACCCCATTCTCTTGGTTTTTCTCCCACTCACTGGTTGCTCCTTCTTAGGTCCTTGTTGGTTTCTCTCTTTTTGCCTTCCTCTGAATGTTGGAAGATCCCAGGGCTGTATTTATTTTGTCTCCATTTGGCAAAATAGATACATGAGGAGTGTGGTTTCTGTCTGTTTAGTTCACTGTTGTATCCCAAGTATCTAGAACAATGCTAGACACATTGGGGGCTTAAGCAGAAGTTGCTGAATGAGTGAGGGTCTCCCTATCACCTCTAACTCCAGGTCCTTCTGTGTAGTTTATGATTCCAAGGATGTTCCAGTCAAATACAAATATGAGATTAAAATTATATAATCTTATTAATCAATGTCACCCCCATAAATTTAATTTTACAAAAAGAAAATTTAAGCCAGTTCTTATATCCTGCTATGCTATAGTTCTGTTGCTTACAAACTTCACACAACGTTGGTGGTACTTGGGAAGATAGAAGTAAGGTAGTGCTCAGAGTGTGACAAGTGGGACAGAAGGGTGACAGGAATTAAAGGAGGTGAGTCATGGAATAGAGAAAAACAATTCAATAGAAAAACAAAATCAGGGTAAGAGGTAACCAGAAGAAACATACAGTCCCAAAGAATCCTTGGCATCATTTGTGTAATAGCATATATCCTGGCTGTCTGTGCACTTACTGTTCAATTTAAATGATAAATGAAAGAGCCACATCCCCTAAGGTTGGAAGATTTGGTGATAACTAGATAGCAGATGTCTTGATGAGAATTGAAGAATTGCCCTCATTCCTCATGCCATTAGGTTGATGTAAACATAACCAAGGGCAAGCTCTCAAATAAGGTCTTTAGTTTCTATTTTCCCTTTTTTTAAATTTGCTTTTATTAGAGGATCTCAGTTCTGTGGCCAAATATGTGGGTGGAGGACAAGGGAGACTGTGGGGCTGGTTAAAATTCTTCAGGGTCTTGTCCTGCTGGTACCGAGATCGGCTCCACTTCCCTCTACCTCTGCGTGCAGTGGTTGAAAATACGAAGACTCAGCCTGCAAGGCAGGACTGGCCTTCCCCGTTGATTTTTTTTCAGCCGCTCAAGTACGTTTTCTTCTGTCTGAAATGCCTGGGATTGCAGGTCTGGAACATGTATTAGTGGAGTCATGTCTGAGGAGAAAAGGGCGATAACATGGAAACACTGACTGCTATGGCAACAGTTGAAATAATAAACAACCTCTCCCCCTAGGAAAATCATAGAGTTTGGCCTTGCGGCCACTTTAAGAAGGGAAATAATTGTTGCCCAAGTTAGATCTCGTGTTAGGCTTGATTTTTTTCTCCTGGGTTTAAGAGATTTGCTAAGTGCCTCGTTGGGCAAATAGAGGCAATTATACGTCTTTCAAAACCTCATACGCCTTTCAAGAAAAAATGTTAAATCAAAGTAACTCAGATATATGATTTGAAAACTTTAAAAACGTATCTAGTTATCATCTGGAGTAACAAGTACTGTATGAAGTCATAAAATTCCTATATACATACATACAAAAGCATTGCTAATTGATTTAGGCTTTGGGTTAATTATTGAGCAGGTGAGAATTGGTTCAATTTTCCCTAATTGCTTATTTCAGATGTCCTCTATTGATACTCCTTTCAATCCCTTGAAGGCATCTCTGATGACCTCATTGCTTTTTGATCACTGGCAGATATTAAAAAATCCAGTCCAATATAAATGAAAACTTGAGTCTTTCATCTAATTCAAAGTTTCTTTTGCCACTACCCCTGACCCAGCTCAATGCTGACCTGTCGGGAAGGAAAGGTGGTGGTGGTGATAGGATCTACTCTTTCAAACTTCTTGCACCTCATGCCCTTTGTGGCTTTTGGCCCCTTCACTGTGGGGATGTGGGAGTTAGAAGAAAAAGACAGTCGTATTTGCCTGCCACTATTGTAACCATGGCAGTTCTCCAAATCTTGGCTCTTCACAGACCTCATGATCCTCCTTCCACAAGCAACTAGTCTCGATTGCTCCCAAACCTGGGCCCTTCCCCGAGCCACCCAGCCCATTCATCATTTGTTTGGCCCAGCACTTTCCTCAGATTTGGCAAGAAGGGTGTCAGCCCTGAACCTCACCCTTCAGAGGACCCCATGCTCACCTTTTAGATCTAAAGTTCTTCACTGGGGGAGAAATCACCAGATCCAGGAGGATGTTCCCGCCTGGAGCTCATGCAGCAATCAGCAATTCTAGACCTCATTATGGGCAATGGGATCCCAGAATTCCTTGCCCGAATGGTCTTTATAGGACCTTCTTTTCCAGGTTCATGAGGCCCAAGGAGTAGCCAAGGGGTGCTGCTTGCCGGGAATGTGGATGGAACTCGTGTGTGTGTGTGTGTGTGTGTGTGTGTGTGTGTGTGTGTATGTGTGTGTGTTGGAGGTGAAACCCAGAAGTGGGAAATGAAGGGAGGCTTGGCAGGGCCAGCTCTCACTATACTTTGTATTTAGGAGTGAATGCAAGGATCATCCAGATTCTCAGGTCATGATGGAAAAACATCTTTTATTTGGCTTGATTTATACTTTAAAATATTTAGACATAGGGTATGTGGGCCTCCATTTGTACTCTTGGTCTGAACCCTGGAATATTAAGGTGGCCATGACCTAGCCCATAGGAAAACTCCGTGACATGTCCAACCCACCTACAAGTGCCAGTAGGTTCTGCTGCTGTAACACAGTTAGCTTCAGGCAGCCTACTGGCTCTTACTCTTTCTAGGCTAGAGGTGGGGTTTCTATCTAGACTTCTCATACTTGGAGGGCTACCTTGTAGATGATCCCAGAACACTCTCTGCTGTACTCAGCTAGCAACACCTGGCGGTGGGCTTGGGACTTGTTCCCAGGACACATTACATTAAAGCAGACACATGTGACTGCTTCTCCTGGCAGATAAATCCAGATTCCGTGAGGGCTCCTCTTGCGGAGCACCTCTCTCCATTTGAAGGGGAGGGGAGGAGAAACATGACTGAGTCCCATTCCAAAGATCTAATGGCTCGCCACCTTTTCTTCCATGACCTGGAGGTGGGCAAGGGGGAGTGGCAGTGAAGGGCCTCTTTGGGTACCACATAGTAAGACCTGTGTGGGTGTGTCTGGAACTCTGATTTAGAATGTGTGATACCCGCCACCTAGTTTTCAACTTTGGGCTTAAGCAGACTTCAAAGGCAATAGAAAACGTCCCTCCTAGTGCTCGGTTACACATACATTATCCACTCACGATAGTCCTAAACTTGGCTTTTGCGTTTGAATGATAGTTTATACATTTCTTCAATAGCTACATAACATTTTTTATGGTTCATGCGGCTGTAACACAGTTTATTTAACCCTTCTCATACGACAGTTGTTTATGTGGGTTTCTGATATTACAGTGCTGCAATGAAGAATCCTTTAATAAATACTCTGTGCCTTTATGTAAATATTACTAGAAGTGTGATGGCTGACCAAAGGGTCCATGCATTTTGATCAGGAAACACATTTTGTGTTTTTGGTTTTTTTTTGTTTTTTTTTGTTTTGTTTTTAAAATATATTTTATTGATTTTGTACAGATAGGAAGGGAGAGAGATAGAGAGTTAGAAACATCGATGAGAGAGAGTCATCCATCAGCTGCCTCTTGCACATCCCCTACTGGGGACATGCCCGTAACCAAGGTACATGCCCCTGACCGGAATCGAACCTGGGACCCTTCAGTCCCCAAGCCGACGCTCTATCCATTGAGCCAAACCGGTCTCGGCCACATTTTGTGTTTTAATAGGTGGACCTAATTACCCTTCAAAAATTGTAGCCATTTATGCTCCTACTAAAAGTATCTGGGCCATGGGCTCCTCGAGGTCAGGGTGCATGTTTCAGTCACTATTGTTCCCAGTACGTGTCAGTGGCAATCCTGGAATGAACAGGTGAACCCAGGGGTTTCCCTGGCCCTCGACATCTGTGACGGATGCTCGCAGGGCTGAGGTGCCCTCTCTGATGAGTGAAGTCCCACAGCGATTGCCCCATAACTTGGCACATACTTTCATGTTCTAAATCTCAGCCTGTTTCTTACCTTTTTTTTTTTTTGCCACTTTCACGTGGTTTTTGAGATCTATCCCTATTCCTAGATGTAAATGATGATTTTTGACCGCTGTGTAATGTTTCCTTATGTATTTATACTAAACCAGTGGTCCCCAACCAGTGGTCTGCGGACCCCAGCTGGTCTGTGAGGTTTGAAAGGTTGGCGACCGCTGTATTGAACTATCTGGATATGGGTATCTAGGTTGCCTACAACAACCCACTCCAATTCCTAGCCACCACCTCACTCAAAGTATATCCTTATACTTGTTTTCAGTCTCTGTTTGTTTAGTGTTTAATGATTGCAAGCATGGATTCATTGCTCTCTTAACTACTTTGCCACTTCCTTTCAGGCAGATAATCATAGTGTCTCCCTCTTAGGGTGGTTGTGTGCAGTGCTTAGCACATTGTCTGGCAAACAGGACATTCTCTGTAGATAGTGTAAGCGCTCCAGAGCCTAAAAGACATTAGGATTTTAATAAATACCAATTACAATAATGAATGTTTAAGTACCTCTGGTGATCTGCGGCCTCCTTCCCCATAAAACTGGGTCCCAGAGCACTTGAATCATGAGGTATTCAGGAGATAGTAATTATGCTCCTCAGCGGTAATCCTCTCAAATTATTCCCCTTTTACAGGTGATAAAACAAACTCAGAGAGGTTATGCATCTTGCTTATGACCATTCAGCGTAGTTAGTGGCAGAACTGGGGCTTCAACCCTAACTCCGAAGCTGTTATTTTTAGTACCATGTTATATTGCCACCCCCTCTTCTCTGGGGAAGTGTATTCGGATGATCTCAGCAACCACAGTCTTTGTTTCTCTGTGTGTGGATAACAGAGAATTGAAGACCCGATTAATGTTCACTGAGACCTTGTGCCAGGACAGTTTTTAGGGTGCATTTGTATGCATTACAGAAAGATGCTCCCTTTGGGTGACTACAGCTGTGGACACATGGCTTGGCCACGGAAGCCAGGCTGTATTCTGGGCTCTGCCTGTCCGCTAACCTGGGCACCTGTGCGCACTACACACACTGCCCATGTGCATTCTGAGTCACTAGGAACTTGCTGTGTGTTTCCTCAGTGCCAGTCTGTTGACTCTTCCTCATCACCACAGTCCTGGGGGCCAGATACTGGTCCACCTGACAGATGAAGACACGGGAGTTCAGAGTTGTGATATTTCCAAGGCCACCTGGCCTCAAGGTGCAAATCCAATGTTCAGTGGGCTTTTTAAAAATCCTCACCTGAGGATATGTTTATTGATTATTTTTTAGCGTGAGAGGAAGGGAGAGAGAAGAAACATAGAGTGGAGAGAGCATCCATCAGTTGCCCCTCAGGTGAGTGATGGATATGGTCCCCGTTGGAAGTCCAGAAGAGACAAGGTTCCAGGCAGGCTGACACCCTCTGGTCAGGAGTCACCAGTGAGCTTGGACTGTGGAATGAGGCTGCTTGAAGACTATTATAAGCTCCTGGAATAGGCTGTAGGCTTCAGTGCAGACACTTCTGCCGGCCATGAGTTTGACATGCTTGCAAACGGTATCTAACCCGAACGCTGAAGGGTGAGCAAATAGTGGAATGGGAAGAGAGTTTTGGGCTGAAGGCACAGTCTGTGCAAAGGCTCAGAGCAAGTCAAAGCCAACTTGTATGAAAAACAGAAAGGGTAGTAAACAAAAGACCCTATAGGGATTTAAAAAAATTTAAAGCTATATTCATGCTTTGGCTTTTATTCTGGGGGCATTAGGAGGCCTGGAAGAGATCTGACCAAGGATTAACCTATTTTGAAGTTGAGAAGGGTCGCTTTGGCCCATTGAAGAAGGGAATGAGGGGTGGGGCAGAGTTTCTTGCAGGGAGTTCCATTAGAAGGCTGTCTAGAGGTGGGGCTATTTAAGGAAAACAAAACCCAAGTCTAACCTTTCTTGTTAGAGGAAAGCCCTTCTCCTTCCACTCCCAGTGAAGCTACCTGGAATACCTGGGACCTCTGAGGCCCCCGAGGTAGTGAGAGCCCAGGTTTCCTGGCTCCCCCACCAATGCTCTCCCTTCCAAGAACCAGTCCTCCCCGCTTCCCCATCTTGCAGCTACTCTTTCCTTCCAACATCCCATGGGCCTCCCAACCAATCACACATATTCTTTCTATGCTCTTCACTTTCCCTTCTGACTCTCCTCCGATCTTCTCTTTACCTCCCTGGGGCAGATACAGAGGTGTATCTGTTGGCTTCCTGGCCAGGGAGCCTGGTCTGGTTTCTGGCCTGGCACTTCCCCTCACTCAGAAGGCAGAGGGGCATTGAGGGAGTTCTGGTTGCTGAAAGGTCTTGCTTAGACTCAAATAAGAAAAGAGACATGGATTCTGTCTCTTCCAGTGGTAGCATGGTGCCTTGTCTCAGTGGTTCTCAACCCAGCTGCCAGTAGAGTTACCTTACGGGCCTTTAAAAAAAAGTCAATACCCCACCTGGTTCCCACCTCCGAGAGACTGCGTTATCTGTCACGGGAAGAATCCAGGCATCTGTAGTTGTAAAAGCTGAGGTGCATGTCGGGTGCAGGAGCACAGCTCTCTGGGCGTCACATTTCAGAGATAAGCTGAATCAAGGTGCAATGCCAGCTTTGGCCATTTTTATTTATCCTTTGCTGGGCTTCCCTCGGACAAATCGTTGCCTCTCTGAGCCTCATCCATTTGCTCCTCTGTATGAGGAAATTAATAGCATCTGCCTCTTAAGATGGTTCTGAATCAAATCAAGCATTTTCACAGAGTTAAGGCCCACCCAGGAGTTTTCTTACTATCAATATTATACTTTCAAGTTAGGCAGTGCCCGCCCCCTCGGTTTTTTTTTTCATGCTCAGCTACCTTAGTGTGAGCTAGATGATCAGGTTTCCAACATTCCTTGATGAAAGATGTTCTACATGAGGGAGAAAGGTACAGTGTTAAAATTCTCACACAATGATTAACTTGAGTAAGTTTGTGTGCACGGCCTCACCCCTTTCCTCTCTCTGTGCCCTTGGGGTATTTTACACAGGATTTGGAGCCCGGGCAAGTCCTTTAGTACCAAGCATGCATCCTTAGGGAGGATGGAGAGAGAATTCTTCTGGATAATTCTTTAATACATGGTTTCAATGCCATTATAAAATAAGACTTTCCATAGCTCTCCTGCCAAAGCACGTTCCATTGGTCTCTCAATGACTGATGACTGCATTCCTCCCCGTGGCCTGTGTGGTCTGTTCTGATGGGTAGATTCTCAGTGTCTCCCTCTCTGTCTTCCTTTGGACGTGATTAAGGAGGCCAAGGAAATGGGGGATGAAGGGGGGGGGGGGGCGGTGTCAGTCCTTCCGGGCATACTTAGTTCAGTAAAGAACTCAGTCCGCTTACTCCTGGTATGCAGCTATGTTTGCTGGGCACAACAGAAATGTCAACAGAGGAGATAAAGGTCAGTGCAAACACATCAACCCCCAAGGAGAATAGCTTGCAATACACTCTTCATAATGAGTCGCTCTCTCCAAAGAGTAGAGAGACTAAAAGAGGTAGGCTCCAGGACTGCCGAAACTCAGTTGCTGAGAGAGGCTCAGAGAACACGGGACAGCTGATAGGAGAAGCCCATGTCTTCCCAGCAGTGCCCGGAGATTTCTAACCCAAAGGAGATTGTGTTGCCTTTCCATAGCCATGGGCTCTCCATTAAGACAGAGCACAAACTCTGCTTTCCAAGCTGAGCCCTCAGTGGATTCAGCTAAAGAGTCCAACAGCAATGCCGCTTCTGGAAGTTAGGCTGTTTTAAGAAGTAGTGCATTATCCCCAAGCATGTTTAAGTGCTGTCATAGCACCTGAATGTCCTAAGCATTGAATCACTTCATAATTCAACAAACAGGAGTTGTCCCCGTGAGCATCTGTTTTTCCTGTTTTACCACAGATACATGACGGGCAGAACTTATGAACTGCAGGCATCGATTGGTGATTGAACTGCTTCTCACTCCGGCAACTCCAGGTAGCATTCTCCAGGGCGAGTAGCTGTGTGGCTTTCGTGGTGTGTCCTGGAGAACTGAAAGACTAATGCACTATTTAAAGGTATTCATTATGAACAGTTATAAAAATGATGACTTCAACATTTATCCTTATTGTTTCCAATAAACTTTATTTAACGGTGGTTAAATAAATGATGGTTAACCTGGCAACACAGTTAGTGAGATAAAATATGCCCAGTGTAATACATTTAAAAAGCAGGTAAGAAATGATAGTCTTTCTTTTATCATGGGAAAGTTATAATTTTTCCAAAAGGTAAAAGTATTTTGGGAAAAACTTAATTTGTTTTTCAAAGGGGAATGAAAATGGTTCTGGTCCAGTGGCTACTCTGATTAGCTAGGAATCGCAGTGTTTGTGAAGTTCAGGTCTAGATATTCTCGGACTGTCATTTTGATTGGTTTTGCCCTTTCCCGAATGACTAATAATATTAGCAGCAACCACTGTAATTATCCTTTATAATAAGAGAGGAATATGCTAATTATCTGTTAGCCTTGAGGTTTAATGACTGACTGTGTAACGACTGGATCATGGATCTATAGGAGGGTGGGGCAAAGAACTACAAAAAGGCAGTGAAGAGCTATAGGAAGGGGGCAGGGCAGCAAGCTATGATGGGGGAGGGGAAGGAGAAGGGTGAGTTACAGGAGGGTGGGTCAGCAGACAGAGAACTACAGGAGGATGGCAGTGATCTAGTGCATGGATTTGTGTGCAGGGCTACTAGTTAATATTATAAATATTGATATTGGTAGTAATGCGGTCATAATTGTAGCTGGCATCAGTAGTTTCGCTCACCCCATATCCCAAACCCCTGCTCTTGGTGATATCTAGGTTCGCCTTTGGGTAATTACTACGCCTATTGGATTTGGTCTTGGTTGGGATGTCCAAGTGCACACCCTTCTTTGGAGGGTGACTCAAAGGCTGTGGAGCTAATCCCTTCTCAGTGCAACCCCTCAAAGGTTCTATCCTTAATTCCTGTCACTTACCTGGAGCTGCTCCTGACTTCTGTTTCCTGGTTTCTTCCAATGCTTGGCCATTCCATGTAACTTTGATTCTGTCAACTCTCTTAGAGCCACCCAATACATTTTTAAAAATTTCTTTACAAGTTAACCAGAGGTGATTTGTTTGCTTAATAATTAAAGAACCCCAAATACTCCTGGGAGATAATATTAGTAATCATAGCTGTGATTGTGATTTTCATTACTTCCAAGTCATTGTAGTCATAACTAACATTTACTTACTATTTGTTATGTCCTGGACACTAAGTGTTATCTCATTGCAGCATCCTCATGACAACCCTGTGAGGCAGTGGATCCACATCCTTATTAGTCCACTATGCAGATGAGAAAACTGTGGCATGGAGAGGCCAAGTAACCTGCCCAGAGCTGGTAAATGATGGAGCCAAGTCTCAGATGCAGCATCTTCAACTCTGGCACTCACACCCTGGATCACTACACTGTTTCTCTATCAAATGGCTGGGACCAGATGTGCCTGGCAACGTGCTGATCACTTTACATCAGTCATCTCATTTCATTTTCACAAAAGCAATATTATCCCCCAGAAGCTGAGAGAGTTGACAGAATGATAGGTTACATGGGATGGCCAATCAGAACTGTGATCGCAGCCACTGAGATGAGGAAACAGGGGCCCAGTGGGGTTAAATGCTTTGTGCAAGGTTGCTTAGCTACCAACATTCTGGAGCAAGGCCATCACACCGAGGAAGGTCTGTGCCTGTCGGGAGAAGGATGAGGGAGAAGGCCAGGTCTGCTCAGACTTAACCTCACTCACTGTTAACAGAACAAAGAAACTTTAAAAAACGCTGCAAATCAGGCTGGTTTTGGAGAGTTCCCAGGAGGCTTGAGCAGAAAGGGAAAACTTCCTTGTGCTGAGATAACTTTGAACCACATTTTTAGGCCAGCTGTTTTTTCCCTTCTTTTTTTTTTTTTCTTGGAGAATTCCAGGCCTGATTAGATCATGCTCTGGATTCACGTCAGCCAAGGGCCACGGTTTCAATCACTGTGCTCCCGATGACCTTACATGAACATCTAAGATAAATCTATTTATTTTACACTGAGATCATGGAAAATAAAGCAACCCCTGCTCCTCTCCAGCAGACCTTGCTTGCCAAGTCGGTTTTCATGACATACTTATATAGTTAATTTATCTTCTCTGAAGAATGAGATTGAAAAACTAAGAAAGAGTTACTAATATTAGTGCTTGTGTCAAAACAATGGTTAAAGCCAAGAGCATTGTCGTAGACCCCTTCACCAGAATTGGCAGATTGATGTGTTTCCAGAAGCGGGAATAGAGACCCCCAAATTCCACTGAGTCTGGGGAAACTCCCTGTGGCTGTATTTTTAGGGCTGTGTCTTGAAATGAATGATGTGGAAGACACTTGTGTGGCTGCTGTTTGATCTACACCATGGACACCAAATCCCACCAGCATTTATGGCTCCTACCCCCAGACTCCTAAGTAAAGTGGAGTTGAAATTTTGCAATTTGTGCCCAAATTTCAAATTTGTGCCCAAAATAGTAGCTAGGACCATTTTGAGAGGATTTTCTGGCTGGGATAATTTTCTAGAGAATGCTGATGGGGGTGAAGTAGAGAGTATTCATGGTGAGAGCAGAAGAACAGGTAATTTATGCTTTGCCTTTTTAAGCCATTATTTCTAGACCCCAATTTTTCACAGCTTTCTGAAACATGGAAAGATAGGATTACTGTTAGCTTAATATCTCTATGTTTCATTTTGTCTTCTGTAAAATGGGTTTAACCTAGTGCCTAACTCAGGCTAGATGGAAGGAGTACATGAGATAATAATGCATTGACAGTGCCTGGCATAGGGTAAGTAGCCAATAAATGGTAGGCTCTTCTTACATTACCCCCTCCCTTCTGCTACCAACCTATGTCATTCAGTGTTCTCATCTATGGCCACTGGTCTGCCTTCAGGGGTTCATGTCCTATTTAGATTATATCTAAATCCCTTCCTGTGTTAACCTTCTATTATCCATGTCCATTCCCCCCATTTTATAGGTGGGAAAAGAAACATGGTCTGTATGAGGAACTGAAAAAAGACCAGTGGCCATAGATAAGAACACTCAATTACACAGGTTGGTAGCAGATGGCAGGGGGATAATGTAAGAAGAGCCTACCATTTATTGGCTACTTACCCTATGTCAGCACTTGGCAAGTGCTTCTCCCTCCACCTACAACACTCATGTCTCTTCACCTGGAACACTAATGTCACACTCCAGTGTCTCATCACCTGGAACACTAATGTCACACTCCACTGTCTCATCACCTGAACACTAATGTCACACTCCACAGTCTCGTTACTTGGAACACTAATGTCACACTCCAGTGTCTCACCACCTGGAACACTAATGTCACACTCCAGTGTCTCATCACCTGGAACACTAATATCACACTTCACTGTCTCATCACTTGGAACACTAATGTCACACTCCACTGTCTCATCACCTAGAACATTAATGTCACACTCCACTGTCTCATCACCTGGAACACTAATGTCACACTCCATTGTCTTATCACCTGGAACACTAATGTCACACTCCACTGTCTCATCACCTAGAACATTAGTGTCACACTCCACTGTCTCATCACCTGGAACACTAATGTCACACTCCACTGTCTCATCACCTGGAACACTAATGTCACACTCCATTGTCTTATCACCTGGAACACTAATGTCACACTCCAGTGTCTCATCACCTGGAACACTAATGTCACACTCCACTGTCTCATCACCTAGAACACTAATGTCACACTCCAGTGTCTCATCACCTAGAACACTAATGTAACATTCTAATGTCTCATCACCTAAAACACCGATATAGTACTCATGTCACATCATCTAGAACACTAATATAACACTCCAATGTCTCATTCTCTTCATCCTTTAATGCTCAACTCTGATTGTTCTCTTGATTCTCTAAACTAAGTCTGTGTTGAAAATAATTTAGTCGTCAATTAATTAATTAATTAATTATTAATATGTATACACAGGAACATATGGTCTGACCTGTGCTCTCCGGGTTGTCAAGAGGGAGCAGAGATGAAAAAGTCAGGCCTAGATTCCAGGCTTCTTTACTCGAAATCCTGAATCTCCACTCTTTGTAACCACTTTTTAATTCCCATTCCCAGGGGGAGGAAAATAGCTGTTATTCTACCTTGTCCTTTTACAAGGCTCTTTTCATTAGTTCTTAAAATAGGACTATGCTGATTTTCCAGTCTGAGCATCTGGCCTGTATTTTTGCTTCCAGGCCCCCCCCCCCATTAACCACAAGAAACTATTTTCTTTACATTATGCTATTTTATTCCCTTGTCACTTTGGCTCTTATTTGTCATCAAGTTCCGAGTTTGAGAAGTCACCAGTTACTCTTTCTGTCACAGGTTTTCATTGGAGATCAAGTCCTGCTTCTAGAATGCGTTGGGGGAAGAGTTGGGGAAGATCATTCTCCGTTTTTACCCAGGATTGTGGTTTCTCGTCCCGGATAAGCCACTTGGAGCACAGCGGTTAGTTCTCTGCCCTTTCTCTCAGGAGACACACACTCTCTCTCTCACACACACACACTCATGCATTCCTTTGATTTATCCTATTTGCTAGGCTGATGGAAATTACAGGCGCATATATATGAACGTGTATGTGTGTATGTTGGGGAGCAGGAGGCATGTCTCAGCCGAAAATTGAATTCAAACATGTCTCTAAAAAAGGTGGGGGGACCACCAGGAAGTGATTTGTGGGAGGCCCTCCCACCCTCTGAGAGGAAAAGGGGGGAGAGAACCCCATGAAGTCAGACTCAGATTGCCTCTGTGGGAAAGAATGAGGACCTACTTGTACCATGGACTCTGACCCTTAGGGGCAGAAGCAGGTCCTTTTGGAGGTCCGAGGGACCTGGTATGACTGTGAGTGTGGGAGCGGACCATCACCTCACTTCAGGTGAACCAGGACCTGCTGGCACTTGGAGGCCCAGGAGCTGTAGGAGAGGCAGGTAGCACCCTAGCATGGACATTGCCGGTGACTTAGTATCAGCAGCAGCTCACGGCCACATTGTGTTCTCAGGGGCTTTATCTGCTGGAACCGCGGGTGAGTGGGTGGGAGAAGGCAGAAACCCAGCAGCTGCAACGGGATGCATTGCGTCTCTGGTAACTGACTGGTTTGTGAGCAGCTAGGAGACACCTCCAGGGGACACTAGGGACACCAGAGGCTGAGATCTCATGGGACACCCAGGTCCTCCAAGATCCTATGGACAAAAGCCAGTGATGGGTGAGCATGGCTGTAATCGGTGACCTGTTTTGGGCCATAGACTAGGGAGACCTGAGAAATTCAGATCCATATAGAACAAACCACTGAAGTCAGAGGTGAGAGAAACCTTAGAGGTCAGAGTCCAACCCTTCACTCTGCTGAAAGGAAGCGGAACGCAGGGAGAAAGGCAAGTTTTCCAGGGCAGAGAGCTAAGACGTAGAACTGAGTTCTAGCCTCGCTGTCTTTGGTGCCTAGGGAGTTTGGGGAACTTACATGTATCTGATATTTCCTGAAGACCACTAAGAGGCAAGAAGCCTACAGGTTGGGTAGGTTGCCACATATCCTGTGACTGGAGGGACAGAAAAATGGCCAGCATGCCCAAAATGTTTCCTCACTGGGAAGGGAAAGTCCGTAGTGACAACAAGAAAGGTGAGCAGATGCTGAAGTGGTGAAGGGGTGGAAGCAGAGGACAGTGACAAAATGGGATCACTTCATATTTAAACTGGAGGCTCCTGGCCCATTTGCCCCCTCCAGGCAGGATTTCTGGGTTTCAAATGGCCTGATGTACCTCTGCCATGTGCTCAAAATTCCCCTTTCCCAGGACAGCCGATGTGCCCATCTGACCTCATGCTTAGGGTCTTAAGCCTTACTTCACTACACATACACAGCGGGAAAGAGGAGAGGAAAGGAAGGAAAAAGAAATAAGAAGAGAAAATGGGAGTGGAGAGAGGGTCAGCGCAGAGGAGGGGGACAAGCAGAGAGAAAGAGCAGGCGTGAGCCATAAATTGCTTCCAGGGTGTAAGGAACCACAGACGCCCACCTTCCAGACCTCCTGGGGCCACTGTGTAATAGCATCCAGCCTCCTGGCTGCAGGTGGGCCTCTCACCTGACTCCCATTAGAGCTCCTTGCCTCTGGAAACCGGCATGATTTATGAATCCCTCTGGGCTCATGGCCAGGCAGCCACCCCTCACGCATCACATCCCAGCTGACCCCCAGTTGCCCTTCTTCTCGCACGTGGTGCAGCAGGTGGATTTGAATTTCTAATGACTCAGACACCTGTGTTTCCCTGAGGCGCTCACCATGGTGATGGAGAACAGACTCGGGCCATACCCAGGAGGAAGAGCGCCGCGGAGGAAATATGAGAGACAGGCTTGTTGGAGGCATGGAATATCAGCGTGGACCCTGTTAGATTTCATTAACTGTTTACATTTCCCTGCCTGCATTCCACTGGTCACCTGCCTAGAAACACAAACCTTAAATGAGATCAGATTTTTCCAATGAAATATGATAAGAAAAAAGGGGTCCAATGCCAAATCACAGGTAAATTTGCCCAGTCCACCAGAGGGACATTCATGAGCAGCCCGGTGAGATTGTGGCCCTGGTCCAGCCTGACTTATGGTTGTCCAGAGGCCCTGGGAGGCCCACTGTGAAGGAGAAGGACTAACACAGGTTTACAGAGCCCAAGGGAAGCGGGAATAGTGTTGCATAGGCTTGGATTTATGGGGAGGTGGGGGGTGCCTGCCAGATCCCTCCCAACCTCTCTAACTCCTTTGGAGAGTAGCACACTTCTCCTGGTTACGATTCTGTTGCAGCTCATAGAAACTCAAGATGGAAAGTTTGAGGCCCCTGGTCAAGCCAGCAGTGCAGAGGAAAGAGAAGACTTTGTTATAAGACCTTAATCCCTCAAGATGCAGCACAGTCCACGCTGCTTACCTCAAGTTGCTTAGTAAAGAGTAACCCCTTCATTCCCAAGGAGCGTTCCCAGGGATCAAGTCAGCCTAATCTGTGGTGCCAGCTCTTAGGGGCCAGCACTTCTCTGCTGCTGTTGCTTAAGAGGAAAAGTGGTCCTTGCTAAAAACTTTCTTGACTCTCCTTGTGAGTCTATTAAAAGAACGCTCCCCTCTACCCATAGTCTAGCCTATGACCTTAAAGGAGGTAATGTCTGTTCCTTTAAGTTCTTACTCCTCAAATTATAATACATAGTGTCATTGGCATCATTCGCATTATTTGGGCTCTTGTTAGAAATATAAAATCTCAGGTCCCTGGCCCAGTCCTATTAGATCAGAATAGAGCCATATCAGGGGCTCTGGGTTGGGCCTTGTTGCCTGCAGGTTATTTGGAGGTGGTGGTGGTTGATTGGCTCAGTAAGCAGCAGTCTGGGCTGTTGTGTTATGTGACTTCTATTTCTGCTAACATTGCCATTCTGTTCATGTGACCCTCATGTCAGGTTTGGGTAGCTGATTGCAAATACTGGCTAATGTCACCCAGCTGAGTCATTTTTGTCTACTTAAGTGACTTTTTCTTGGTAGATGCTTTCTTGTCTACCATGATCACGTTTTTTGGTCATATGTAGTGCTCACTGCCATATGCCAAGCCACATGCCTATACTTTAGGCCGCCTTGTCTCTCCTCATTTAGTCCTTTTCATTTCAGACTCCTGACCAGCTGGTGAGGCCAATCACCACTGCCCACGAGTTACATATGTTCTCACTTCAGGCCACTTTTCCTTCCACACAAAGCAGATGACTTGGTGCATCACTCAGAGCTCTACCCATTGGAAAGACTTTCCATAGCTCCGTCATTCAAGTCCGCTCCCTGATGCACCCACCATCCACTTCCAGCTGAGCTCACACTCCGAGATGTTCCATGTGGGATACTTCTCCTTCAGCTTGTTGTATTGGTAAACGCCCCTCACAATGGCTGTAGGTGCAAGTGGAGAGAGGGGAACTGGACAGCCATGGAGTATGGCATGAGAGTCTGGGGTTCCTACTCATGAAGCCTGATCGTGCCCTCTGATTCTGCTTGGGATCCATTCTGGATATACAGTGTTACCTTAGGATGGCCTGCTATGGTCCTGTGTAACTTTTTAACTTGCAGGGTCTGATAGAACTAAGCTTATGGTGGGCAATTTTATATTAAGTAGAGGCCTGTTGCATGAAATTCGTGCATGGGTGCATTCCCTAGGCCTAATCGGTGATCAAAGCATGAGTAATCTGATGTGGAAAGGCAGGTCCCAGCTGACCTCTATGCCCTGGGCCCCTGGGCTCCCATGCAACCCCTTTGCCTGATTCATTGGGCCCCGTCCAGCTCCCTCAAGGCCTGGAGCCTAGTGGCGGCCCCGCCCCCACCCCCCACCCCTGATTGCTATCTGCGGGGTGATTGGTGGGGTGATCAGGCCCTACTCACACCTGAATTGGCCTGGCACTGCCTGCTCACCTACTCCACCATCCCGCTGTGGTCCATTGGGGCCCACCCACTGCCAGAGCTGTGTTGCCAACACCTGCTATGTTCCGTGCTGCCCCCTGGTGGTCAGTGCACATAATAGCAAGCAATTGAACTCCCAGTTGAATTCTTGGTCAGGGGACAATTTGCATATTAGGCTTTTATTATATAAGATAGTCATTTGATACCACAGAATCAAATATCCCATGTCCATGAGGGCCCAATAATACTCTAGGGTATGTTCCTCAAAAGCAAATGCTATAGATAACATGGCCTTGGTCTAGAAACCCAGAGGTCTATGTTGTGATTCTCCCATTGGAGCTTGATATAAGATCCCTACTGCATCCTTTCCCACCAGTGACATCTCCAACACCAGATGGCCTGGTGGGTCATATGCTTCAAGTGGCAGAGCTATTTGAGAGCACATTTGGAGGTTCTATTGTAGCATGAGAGCACAGCTACCCTTTGAAGACCAATACTCTCCTCTTGGGGGAAGGGTGTCCTCTTTGACCCACCATACAGATTTGGGAGAATGCACATGGATCAGTGAGGAAGGAGGGGAACACTCACTTAGCCAGCCAGATCAGCCTAATTCAACCCTGGTGATCAATGGGGTGACAGATGTCACAGCCAGATCGCCCTTACATCTACGGCAGAGCTATTTGTACCATTGCCTGGACTGACTGCAGATCCCTTTCTTGTTCCAGGCCCCATACAAAGCCGGCTACCTTTCAGATTTCCTGGCATATGGGCTGGAATAGTATTGCTAGGTGTTGACTGTGCTGTCTCCAGAACCCAACCCAGGGAGGCCTGACAGACATCATATTTCATTCTTGGTGGTAGCGATGAAAAATGCAGCAATATGTCTTTCATTTTGGGCAGTATTTCTCAGCATGCCTCTGATCTCTAGACCCCTGAAAACTTTATCAATGTGCTCTTCGTTGGGTTTATCTCCCACCATCTGAAGTGAGATACTTTCCCAACACCTCCAGTGTGCTAGCTAGCTCTTACTGTCCCTGTTCTGTCACTGATGTAATGACTCAATGTGATATTCTGCAGGATGTCCAGATTGTCCAGATTTCTTCTGGTTACACTGTGATGGCAGGAAAATTAACAGAGACCTAGGACAGTACTATAAATTATTGTTCATTCCACATGAATGTGAATTGTTTCTGAGTCTCCTCTCTGATTGGGATGTTAATCTGCTCTAGCAAAGATACCATGAATGACATGACAGCCATATTGGAACTACTTCTTAGTTGAGCATGTGATTGTCTTCTGCCATTTTACCAGTAGTCATCTGGTTTCTGAAGGGACCTGACTGGTGAATTAAATTAGAATATGGAGATAAGAAAAAAGCCATCACCACTGCATCATAAAGATTCTTAAGGGTGGCATTAATCTCCACCATTCCCCAGGAATGTGATATGGTTTTTGATTCACTACCTTGGGAAGGGAAAGACAGTTTCAGAGGTTTTATTCATCTTTTCTATTATGATGAGCAAGGAGCTCATGTAGGAGCTCATGTATGTTAATCCCAATTATTTATTTGGAGCCCAGAAAAGCAATCACTGGGTGGGTCCATGGCCTCACTGGATCCATTGTAACTTGGCATTTGGCCAGGACTCAATTTATTAACTTGCTCTCATATGCCTCTAACAGGTGGGCATGATGCCATTTCAGGTCTCTAGGTATCGATGTCATTTGTGTCCAGTAATCCTCAGGATGTATGGGTGTTTCTCTTTCCTTAGTCCACAGTCATCTGGTTAAGGTATGTCTCCAGAACCCAATCCAACCCAGGGAGGCCTGACAGACATCATATTTCATTCTTAGAGGTAGTGATGAAAGATGCATGTCTTTGTATGTCTTTTTAGGGAAATGTCAAAGGAATCATTATAATACTAGAGGCCCAGTGCAGAAATTCGTGAACTTGAGGGGGGGTCCCTCAGCCCAGCATGCACCCTCTCCAATCTGGGACCGCTCAGGGGATGTCCGACTCACAATTCAAGACTGCTGGCTCTTAACCATTCACCTGCCTGCCTGCCTGCCTGCCTGATTGCCCCTAACCTGCTTCTGCCTGCCAGCCTGATCACCCCTTAACTTTTCCCCTGCCAGCCTTATTGACACCTAACTGCTTCCCTGCCAGCCCAATCACCCCCAACTGCCTTCCCCTACCAGCCTGATCACCCTCAACTGCCCTCCCCTGCAGGCCTGGTCCCCCTAACTACCCTCCTTACCGGCCATCTTGTGACAACATGGGGGCACCCATCTTGTGATGACAGGGGGTGACCATCTTTGTGAGGGTCAATTTGCATATTACCTCTTTATTATATAGGATATACTTGCCATGATGTTGCTATTCTTCCTTTTGGGGACCCATTTGTCTCCGTAGCCAACAAATTCTTGGTATGAAAACTGGCTCAGATCTTGGAATTGAGCAAGGTTCATGATATTGTTGGGATTACCACCCTCAGCCTCCTGCTCATCCATTCTTGCTCTTTTTGATTGATTATATTAAGTAGCACCCTGCTTGTCTGCCTATCTGTTTTCTTCCTAGGGAGAATGTGTTCTACTAACCACTTGACTACTCCTTAGGGTATGTAAACCCTCTGGAATGTCCCTTCAAGTCATCTGATTGTGAGAGTAATTATAGGGCCCACCTTTTATGGTAGTTAAATACCATCTCCTGGACTCTGTTTCTTCAAGTCTTCATCATTCCCTGGGCTATTAGTAGGCCAAGTCCTGTGATATATCTCCTACAGTCAACCCTAGCCTGTAGGAAAGCCACCACTGAATGGCTTAGCGATCAGCATATTCCTGATGGCCTTGATGAACAGTGTGCTCTCTGTGTCCTTCCATGAAACACAATCTCTGATGGATCTTACATAATATAGCCATCCAATCCAGTGTGCCTACTTCCCTGCACCATTTAATCCCACCATCTCTGTGCCATCTTGGGCATTTCCACTTGGATCAGCATGGGCTATTGCTTTCTCCAGGTTTCTAAGAGTTACCTAGCAGCAAACTTGCACATACCCTAGATTTCTTGCTAGGGTGTATAGCTCATGTCTCTAAAGAATACTCCCAAGTAAATGAACTCTTGCTGAACCATTCTTACTTCTGTACTCCTTGATCAAGCACACTCAAAATCCAATTCCTCCTGCTGGAACATGCTAATGTGTTCTTGCAGCTTCATTGGGGATTGTTTCTTTCTTTCCTGATCAGACCCAGAACTTCCTAAACTGAGATTAGACTGGGACTTAACTCTCATTACTGGCCTGGCAGGCAGGACAAATTTGGGAGGAAGTCTTGAGGAGGACACTTGCTCTCTTTAAGTGGAGAGATCTGTGCTGTATCTCCCCATGGAAACCAGTTATAGTTCTTAATAGAGACAGGTGAGCCCTCTCAGTAGGGAAGATTCAGGAAAGTCAATGGAACCACAAGGTTTGGGAGAATTCATCCAGATGACTTAGTCTCATGTTCAGGAGTTTAAGTTTTTCTAGCCAAGGCACTGGTTTTAGCATAGTAGGTATTCAACACTCATTGAAGCCTGTGACTATAAATATCAGAATTTGAGTTTGCTCCTCCACTGTGTCCACACTACTTCTGCAGGAGTGACCAAAGAGATCCCCTGGCTTTCACACTTGGTTTTATTGTCCTTAGTTTCTTATTATGCCTCTGTAGGGCAGCAATCCAACTTAGTACCCAGCTATTTCATTGTCCTTATATGTGTTCTTTCTCCATAATGTTCAAAGGCATTTTCCTCCACCAGGCTATTCTTTTAAGTAGCCATCTGTGAAGTTTTTATCCATTGGGTTGCCACCTTGTGACAGGAATTATCTGTACTCCAAATACCATTTGTGAAGGTGTGTCCCTTGCCAGCTTTGTGTTGGTGATCCCAAACCCAAACCCCTACTTATCACCGCTTCTTTTTGATCATTCCTGGTACCAGTTGTGTTGGTTGGTTCCACCAAGCAGAGTTAGAAGTGCAAGACCTAATTATTGGTGGTAAAGTCTGTGAAAGATGAACGGAAGAGAGAGCAAGAGTAGGCGGCTAGGGCCTTCAGACTGCTACCATGCAGGCCTGACACTGTGAGAAGCAGAGGGTCACAAAGCAGGATTAGATTGGAGATGTCAGACATGATTGGAGGATTGGAACAGGAGGAACTCTAATACAAATATTACCTATAGAGCAGTCCTGCACTTGGTAGAAATGACTAGTCTCCTTGATGCCCCCTCTCTGACTGGGAGTAACATGCCTTTAGCTCACGTGCTGGAATTATTTCTGGGTCGGCTCAGAGGGTCCACACATATCCTCAAATTGCAAACAAAAATCAGGATGTGTTTATTTATGTATGCCCATAGCTTTTGACTAGACTCTAAAAGGATTTCCCGATGCCCCAAAGTCCTGTGGCATTGAAATGAACTCACTTGATCAACCCATTTTCTCCTGGCCCTTTCATGTGCCCCATGTTTAAGAAGTTGTTTATATACTTGCGTGGCAGCTATATTGGCCTCTTTGTGTTCCTTACATGCACTCAGCTCATTTGCAGCTCACAGCCTTTGCATTAGCTGTTCTCTCTGCCTGGAATACCCTTCCCTCAGAGGCTCCCATGGAACTTTACTTCAGGTCTCAGTGTAGATGTTACCTTCCTAGAGAGGTCTGCCCTGATTCCATAAACTGAAGTACCTCCCTCAGCCACTCTCTAGCAGACTTCTGTTTCACTGCTAGCCTAGCACTCTCACCACCTGGTCCTTCCTTCTTGATTTGTTTATTACAGATCTTTGCCCAGAAGTACATATGCTCCATGCAAACAGGAATCATTGTCTTGTTCATTATGGCCCCTTATTGCCAACAATGTGAGTGGCACATGAGAAATACAATATTTTCTCATGTTAAAGAATAAATGCTTGTCTTCTCTATTGAAAGATATTTTTCTAAATGCTCCCCTCTTACATCTCCTTGTAGCTACTTCTTTATAGCACCATAAAATATAGATATAATTATAAGCAATCCAAACATATAAAAAATTCCAGAGAAAAGATATGAATACACTTGCCTCAAAGGTAAATAGATGCTAACATTTTGCTTCAATTTCTCCTTTGCTTATTTTATATTTTAGCTAAAATTTCTTATCCCATATTTTGGATCTGGGTATTTAACACTACTGTTGAGCCAGGGATTCTAGAGGCACCCTACCTATGGACTTGTTGCTCTATATGATAATAAAATTCCTTATTGTTCCAGCCCCAGGAATTGGGTTTGTTGTTACGTACAGCTGAAAGCCTTCTCTCTGTGTTAGCCACATTTCTCACTGCGTTGAATTTTAAACTGTGGCCAACTAGCAGTTTTCATCTGGCTGCCTGTTTACCAAGGTACAGACAGTTTTATTGCCTCCTCTAACTCAGATTGCCCAATTCAGAAATTTTTTGTATTAGTAATTTATTTCTGTGTAACAAATGTAACAGCTTAAAACAACACAGTTGATCATCTCACCCATTTCCTGTGGGCCAGGAACCTGGGCGCAGCTGGGCTGGTGGCTCTGGCTGGGCCACTCACATGACGCTGTAGTCAAGTTGCAGGCTGGGGCCATAGCCATTGGAAGGGCAGAGGAATGTGCTCCCACGCTCATCCTTAGGATTGTCATCAGGAGCCTCAGTTCCTTTCCACGTGAGACTCTCCCTGGGGCTGTTCATGCAGCATGGCAGCTGGCTGCTCCCAGAGTGGGGGATGAGAGAGAGAGAGAGAGAGAGAGAGAGAGAGAGAGAGAGAGAGAGAGAGAGGAGATGCCACCACGCACTCCCCAATATCCACCTGGTCATCAACTGGGAGTCATATCTGATTGCTCCCTCATTGCTGTGTCCCATGGACACCATAACCACTGACCCCCATTTTTTACCTCCTCAGCGCCTCTCACATCACGCCACTTCTCTCCATTCTATTGGAAGCAGGGTGCAGAGAGAGCTGAGTCTGAGGACAAATCGGATTCTGAAGCTGGCCCTCCAGTTGTTTCCCATGTCCCACAAAATAAAGTTCATGGTCTTCAAGACTTGCCTGCATCTCCAGCCACCGTATTACATGGCCCTCCTCATCACTGTCCTCTACTCTCCCTTCCCTGTTTTGCTTTGGTTCTAAAGTTCAATGCCACTTCCTCAGGGAAGCTTTTCTGCTGCTCAGACAAGATTGCTCCCTTCCTCCCATTCCATGCTCCTGGAACATTCTGTTCTCACTTGTGTTGCTCATCACACTTCCTCCTCCGTGTCTCAGTGCTGTCTTGTCTGCAAATCCACAAGCTGAGTCTGGGACACATAGGTATTGTTCACAGCTACACTCTCAGGGTCTGAAAGGTGCCTGGCACATAGTAGATATGCAGGAAATTGTGCTTAATAAACTAACGAATGGTTTTTACTTGGTAAGTCTTTTACTTTCTCCTTTAGGACATGGAAGGAGGTTGCATAGAAGGAGACCAGTTACTTTATATACAAACTAGAGGCCTGGTGCACAAAAATTTGTGCATGGGTAGGGTCCCTAGGCCTGGCCAACGATTAGGGTTGATCTGTGGGGTGACTGGTGGGGTGATGAGAGGGGGGCCTGCTGGCACCGCCTTAGCTGGCTTGGGGCCTATGGGCTGGGGCAGCTCCTGCATTGAGTGCCTGCCCCTAGTGGTCAGTGCATATCATAGCGACTGCTCTTTCTGCCATTCAATCGATTTGCATATCATGCTTTCATTATATAGGATCTTATTTATCCCAGGGAACAGGTGGCAGGTTTGAAACAGTCAGTGCAGTGCAGGGGATTTTCTGGGCCCTGTGACAAACACCATCTTCTTAACCTAATTTTAGTCAAGATTCTCTGAGCCTTTATTCAAGTAGGCTTTGTCCTCAAGAATAAAAGTCTTGCTAAATCAGCTTAGTGAAAGTTCCCAATTATTGATGTCTGATTACCCTTGATATCTGATCAAATTCCTGACACCGCACATCTCCTTGTTGATACCTGATCACCCTGGCCTGCCTTCATCAAGAATCTTATCAAATCAGTACAGCCAGAATGCCCCCTTACCCTTAATGTTTCCTCTTAGTAATTTCCCACCCACTGATCCCATCCTACTCCTTGGATATAAATTCCCACTTTTCCTGATTGACTTCAGAATTAGGCCCAACATCATTTCCCTATCATAGCATCCCATTGCAGTGGTTCCTTGACTAAAGTCTTCCTTACTGTCTTTAACTAGTGTCAGAATACATATTTTAATATCTGGGCAGGGTCCTCTCAATTTGTCTTCAAACAAATGCACACTCTACCTAGACCTCCAACTGGAAACATAAATATACAAGGAAATATATTTTTCAGAGGTGCATCTGTTTCACTATAGGAACCTAACCAAACTTATATCACCAGACCTAAGGAAAATCATACCTATTAAGTTTTATTTCAGTTAAATATCTGAAAGGAGGATTTTTGAAAAATTCTAAGATTATATATTTATTGATAGTTATAATAATAGTCAACATTGATTGAGCTGCCATATATATGCTAGCCGCATTTTAATCTTTTTACCAAAATTAAAAGGTAGTCCTTACCTCATTTTTACAGTTGAGGAAACTGAGGCTCCGAGAGGCCAATGAATATGCCCAAGTTCACACAGCTGGTGGGTAGTAGAGCTTTGATCCATACCAGAGTCTGTTGACTACAGTGTCTTTGGGCTATGGTACCCTGATAGCTTCTCATGGAGTTACTCTACTTTTTGTTTCCATCATCACACAAAATGGCTCAACTGCTTATAACTCTTACGCTAGACACTTGGATTCTGGTCATATTTTTTTTTTTTTTTTGCCAGTGTTCTTTGAAATGCTTTGCAGTTCAGTTGCAGAACTGACAACATCTTGTATTACATTGAAGTTTATAAATATACATAGGGAAGTCAAGAGCAGGTTTCCCCGAGTGATTCAGGAGCACATGGACTATGAAAGAGGAAGGCTCACTGGCTTTCAGCAATTTGCATGAAGGATGACCTAGAGCCAGAAAAATGTAGCCAGAGAAAGAACCACAGACACACATACCCCTTTGCCTGGCCCCCAGTGGAAAGAGAGTGGAGCTGAGCCAGACCTGGAGGCAGAACATTATTGCTTGTTGTGTAGGTGAACAGCCGGTATTTATTAGAGCTGGAGACTTCCCTGGTAGGGCCGGTTACAGCAGGCTCTGGTGGAAGGGCCCTTTGTCTTTCCACAGACCGACCCTTCTCCATCTCTGGCCTTGGTTGACTTGAACTTTGTGTTTTGTGTCGCTGATTGATGGAAACCAAGCTTAATTGCCAGCAGTCTGGGATGCCTCTCAGGTTTGCAGACTGGCTTCACCCAGCTCTTTCCTCTGGCTCTCCCACTCGCTGTATGGTAGCTGCTCAGTGGCTGATCTGCCCAAGTTATAACTTAAAGAATGGGGAGCTGTTAGTGTTTACAGGACAGCCTTCTCTGTGTGTTCACATACAACCAGCCTTCCTGGTGGCACTGAAAAAGGTACAGGTGTTGTTAAGAGCCTCTTCCTTTCATGAAAAAATTAGTGGGTAGTGTGACTTGTAATTAAATGAGTGACCTGACTTCATCTATTACTGCCAACTGTGGCTTTCTCAGTATTGATTTTAAGTAAATAATTCTTATTTCCAGGTATCATTCCCTACACCCGTATGACACTTTGCTTTTTATAGCCACAGCCTCTCTAGTGACTTATTTCTCCCAGAAGTGGGTGGAGAAGATAATGGCAGGAGGGAGAGATAGTCATAATAAAAATAGCTAATGTTTACTGCATGTGTAGGCACTATTGGAGCTCTTTATTCCTATTTGGGCAGGTACCATTATCCTTCCCACTTAACAGATGAAAAAACTAAGGCCATCATAAGAGAAATAACTGCCCAGGTTGCACAGGTAGTAAGTGGTCCAGCTAGATTCAACACTATGCAATGTGGTTCAGAGCAAGTGCTCTTAAGGTAGAAATATCAAAATGTGTGTGTGTGTGTGTGTGTGTGTGTGTGTGTGTGATACTCCAAATATCCATTGTTTAGTTTATAGCCTAGAGTCAATAATTACAAGTGATTTTATCCAAATTCAACAAATATTTGGTCAAATTTGCAGTATCAATTTATGAAGATCAGTCATTAAAAAGTTGGGAGTTGCTGGTCCCCTTGAAGAAGGCTAAGTCAAAAAAAAAAAAAAAAAAGCATGCAAAATATTTACTTATAATTTCCAAAGGTTCAGATGCCCTCTAAAAACTCCCTCCCAATAGACTTCATGATGCCCAAGTTAAGAACACCTGATTTAGAGCAATACTGAAGTCTATTGGTATGACAAGTTGAGTTGACCATGATGGGAGGAGAAGAAGCTAAATTGGTGCAGTGCTGCAGAGCCTCTGGCAGACTGTGCCCTTTTCTGAAGTCCAGTGGCTTCCCTCATCCTCTAGCAGCCCCATTTTATTGTCAAGTTCAACAAGATGATGTCTTGAAGTCCCCAGGGAAAAGTGTCTCATTCCTTTTGGAAAATTCCCTTCTAGGTTCCAGAGCCCAAAAAAATTTGCAAACCCAAAGGAGTGCAACTAACTAATAGGGACCAATGACTCCTGTGGGTAGGACAGTCCAGGAAGAGAAGTGAGGGCCTGGGTACTCATAAGCCTGAGGAGGCAAACACTTGGCACCGGGGACTTCCTCAGGGAGCAGCCAGTCAGGTTCATCACCTGGGCCCCACCCTGATGGGGTATAATCATTGCTGAAGGGATGAGGTTGCTGGATAGCAACTCAAGGAGGTCGGGCCCAATACCCACTTCTACACTGCCAATCCCCCATTAACTAAAGAATAAAATCCAATTCTGGGCCACACTCTTCCTCTTTCCTGCTCTCTGCCACATCCAAACTAGACATATTGTCTATTCTTTCAAGTTGGCTTTTGTTTATAACCTATATAATAAAAGCCTAATATGCAAATTGACTGTGGAATGACCAGTCGCTATGACGTGCACTGACCACCAGAGGGCAGACGCTCAATGCAGGAATTTCCCCCCAACCCACAGGCCCCAGGCCAGCCATGGCAGGTGTGTGTGTGTGTGTGGGGGGGGGGGGACATAGGGCGGGGGGAGGTGGAAGGGGGTTGCGATAGCCCCATGGTTGCCCCACAAAGGGAGCCAACTGGTGGCATCTGCAGGGCTGGAGCCGGCAAGCAGGCAGTGCCAGGCCAGCCAAAGCGAGTGCCAGTAGGAGCCCCCTATTACCCCCCTGGTTGGTCCACAGATGGGCCCTGATTTCTAGCCAGGGCTAGGGACCCTACCCATGCACAAATTTTGTTCACTGGGCCTCTAGTACATGTATAAATCTTTAACTCACATTTTTAAAAAAACAATTAAATGTTTTTATTTTTAGAAAGAGAGAAAGGGAGAGAAATAGAGAGTTAGAAACTTTGATGTGAGAGAGAAACATCCACTGGCTGCCTCCTGCACATCCCTGACTGGGGATCGAGCTTGAAACCTGGGCATGTGCCCTGACTGGAAATCAAACTGGTGACCTCTTGGTTTCATGGGTTGATGTTCAACCACTGAGTCACACCATGATATATGTTGCTATGGATTCTTTTGGGAAAAGAATAAATATAAATTGTAATATAAGCTTGTAAACAATCATTATTTCCTAGTGCCCAACTTTAGTCTTTTCTTCTAGAAAGTTCTCCCTATCCCCCTCCATGGATTGAGACTCTACTCCCAGTCCCCAGGTCAAGCTCCCCCAGCTCAGGGAAACCTCCCCACTGCCCTGGGCCTGAATGACAGAAGGAATAGCGGTGGAGAGGATGTGTGTGTGGGTGGTCCCCTTTCTCCTTTCATCACCCGTGCCTCCTCCCGAAAGGACACTCACATGGCAGGCAGGGGAGCCTCCTTTCCCAGCCTACTGTGGGGGTGGGGATGGGGGCGGGGAGGAGGGAGTGGGTAGGGGCACACATGTTTGTGAGGCTTCCTGACTCACCTTAGCTGCCCCATAGCCCCGCCTACCTTTGCCCCATCCAGCCACCCAGACCTGCCAGCTGTCCCCCTCCCTCAACCTGGCCAGAGAGCCTCGTGGCACCTGGGCTGGTCTTCCTCTCCCCACCCCTCCCTACCCCCACCCACCCCTGCTTCCCTGCATCAGTCCCTTTCAGCCCAGCCTGAGTTTCCCAGCCCCGTGGCCACACCTCCCCAGGCCCCGCAAGGGTTAAGGCAGCAGAGAGGAGAGGTTTGGGGCTGACGTTGAGCGCGCTCGCTGAAAGTGGTTCCCTCCGATGAGGATGGGAGAGCCTGGCGAGCTGAAACCCGAGCTCCTGCTCCGCTGGGGCTTGGGGAGGTCCCTGTAAGAACCGCTGCCGCCGGGCCCCCTCGGTCCCTCCCCAGCAGTCACTCGGGGCACTGGCCACAGGAACGATGGAGCTGGGCTGGTGGATGCAGTTGGGGCTCCCTTTCCTGCAGCTTCTGCTCATCTCGTCCTTGCCAAGAGGTACCGTGAGTAGCCGGCAGGACGCCCCAGTTGGGAGGCATCTCCCTTCTGGGGTCTGGTGGGGCGTGGGCCTGGGGAGCCCCCATAGCTGGTGCTGCGGGTGGGCTGTGGGATCTGGGCTGGTGCGCCTGCCTCCTTCCCGAGAATGTGACTTGGTTTTGTCATCCCAACTTGTGAGACTGAAACTGCCTCCCAAAGGGGTACCAGCTCCAGTTTTATCCATTTGTTTTATTTTGTCTTAGGTGTTTTTTTTGTTTTTTTTTTGTTTGTTTGTTTGTTTGTTTTATAGCATAAACTTACCTCCAGGAGTCTGTCCAGAATGAGTTACCCACTCTGACTGGCAAAAGTCAAGTTTCTCCTAGAAAGAGCCCCTGGGAGGGGAGTGGGAAGGAGAGAAGTGAACCGGCCAGCTTTCCTCGCTTGGCATCTGTATTTCCTTCCTGATAAGAGTGAGAAGGACGAGGAAAAGGCTGAGGTTAAAAGTGCACGTAGTTTCTGGGGACGCGCAGTGTTTGTTTAGAAAGAGCTTTGGCTTCTCTGTTTTGTTTTTTCATGTGTCATTTTCGGAGCCACAAACCCACGTCCAATGGGCTCCCGGGCAAGTGCGGCTGAAACCAGACCCAGAGCTTCTGGGAGCCTCTGAAGCTGGAGCTGAAGCGAGGGGCTGGCAGGCTTGTTTTGTGACTGCTCGCTGGCAGGCAGGGAAAGGGGGCTTCTCAGGAGCATCTGTTCTTACCATGGCTGGGGGTGGGAGGCGGGAGTCAGGAAGTAAGATGATGCCTCTTGCGGTGAGGCAGGTGGAAATGCACAGATGTGACAAAACAGGGCAGCTTGCACGGGAGCAGGGAGTCTGTGAGCTTTGCTGCTTCCCTTCTGTGCTGGTTACCTGTCACCTTCTGTGCTGGTTAGCTGTCACCTGTGCTGGTTAGCTGTCACCTTCTGTGCTGGTTAGTTGTCACCTGTGCTGGTTACCTGTCACCTGGGCTCTACCCATGAGTTGGGTGCTCCATTGCTGCAATTAGCTGGCAGGTCTCCCGAGAGTGAACAAAAAGTCAGGATTCACGACAAAAGCCCCACTTGGGTCAATGCTGTCCACCTCCCCATAGACTGCCAGCTGCAGGTGATATGTTGGTGATTTCCTCTCAAGCTGGACAGAGGGTTTCATTTGAATCTTGTCTCATCTGGAGTGAAGACCATAGTGAAGAAAGAAGGGGCCCATAAGGGGTCAATAACCCAGACCCTGGCCACACAGAAGGGTGACGGCTTTGCATGCAGACTGCTCCCTGCCCCACCTCTGCCTTTGGGAGCCTAACCTCTAGGCTTGGTGGCCCCAGGCCCGCTCCAGAGGAGTCTGGTTCCTACTGGGAGCACCAGGGCTCCGATCAGCTCTCCCCCTGCTTTTCTCCTCTCCCTCTCTCTCTCTCTCTCTCTCTCTCTCTCTCTCTCTCTCTCTCTCTCGATAATGTGGCAGATAAGATATCTCAAACCCATAAAACTTAAAAGAAAAAAAAAGAAAGCTCAGCTACCTTTTTTTTCTTGCCCAGGATCTGAAAAACCCATTTGTTCCCTACCCGAGAATCTCCTTTACTTTCTGCTGTGGAAACCCTTCGGGGAGTGTGCGTGGATTCCTGGCAGCCGGGCTGCGGGCTGAACCACGGGGCAGCTTCTCCGTGTCTAGCGAGGATAGCTCAGCTGGTGAGCGTTCACATTGAGAGGGCAGGCGGAGGGACAGCCGGGCGAGGAGAAGGAAAATATTTCTTTAAGTAGTGAATGAGTCCCCTCCCTGCTGGAATCTAAATCTGGCCCCGGCAGAAGCCTGGAAGCCCAGCTCCTCTAATTGCTTTTCTAAAAATGAGCGCTTGATGAAACGCAAGCCTCCGCTGGATGGCTCAGGGGATGTGGTTGCTCATCGGCATGGGACACATGTCGGAGGACGAGAAGCCAAACATCAGGCCAAGCGATAACCCAACATAAATAGCATGTGAGGGAGAAACCCAACTCCGCTGACTTCACCAAATAGCAGCCGCTCTGCCAGCAGGATTCTGCCCAAGAGGAAAAACTCATTTAAAAATATGTGACTCTTGGGAACGAAACCTTAATATGGATAACTCCACGAGCCTTGCTTCCAACAGGCATTAGCTTGTGGAGGGGATGAAGCATGAAGGCAACGGGGGAGGATGATTTGAAGCCCAGCTATTCAGCGGGCAGGAGAAGGAGCCGACAGAGGGGATGTGGAAAGAAATCAGGGGAAGGAGTGGCAAGAAAAATTAGATGTTGGTTTCTAACGGGATGTGTTAGCAAATTCCAAGGAGAGAGCTATGAAAATTGGGCCTTCTTGGCAGGGGTGGCTTTCTGTGGGGACCATGCGGAGGGAGTTTCCCTGAGATATACTCTGAAAACTTCTGGCTTCTCCAGCAGGCAAATAATTGAATGGTGGGGTCATGGAGTTTGGGAGTTGGGAGTGACTTTAGAGATCATTTCATTTGAGTGCTTTGTTTTTTTTATTTAAAAAAATGTTTTTTTAATTTGATTTCAGAGAGGAAGGGAGAGTACGAGAGAGAGATAGAAATATCAGTGATGAGAGAGAATCATTGATTGGCTGCCTCCTGCATGCCCCACACTGGGGATCGAGCCCACAACCCAGGCATGTGTCCTGACCGGGAATTGAACCGTGGCCTCCTGGTTCATAGGTCGATGTTCAAACTACTGGGCTATGCCAGCTGGGCCTTTGGTTTGTTTTTTTTTTCTTAGAGAATTTTTATGAGTTTATTTTCAGACTCAGAGGACAATGAGATTAAGCACCTATAAGGGTTGATGATGTGCCCCATCTTTGTTATTTCCAGTCCACCCCACTGAGGTAGTGCTTTGATTCTCCCTGTCTCACAAATGCGATTCAGAGAGGTTTCATGACCTACTCAAGGGTACATAGGCACGGTTCCTAAAGAAGTTACACATTTGATCCAGCAACTTCACCTCTGGGTATATACACAAAAGAAGCAGAAGCAGGGACTTAAACTGATGTTTTACAATCAGTGTCCACAGCAGTATTATTACTAATAGCTTAAAAGGTGACAATCCAAAATGTCCATCCACAGGCAAACAAAAAATGGCATATACATGCAATGGAATATTGTACAGTCCCCCAAACCGATGAAATTCTGACACATGCTATGACATGGATGAACCTTAAAGATATTATGCTAAGTGAAATAAGCCAGACATGAAGGGACAAAAACTGTATGATGCCACTTATATAAGGCTCTTCGCATGGCCAGATTCATTGAGAGTAAACAGTGGTTGCCAAGGGCTAGGAGAGGAGGGAATGAGGACTTACTGTTTAAATGGGCATATAGTTTCTACATGGGATCATAAAAGAAGTTAAATGGCTAGTAGTGATGGTTGTGCAAGCCACTGAACTGCACACTTAAGAATGATTAGAATGGCAAGTGTTGTGTTATTTATATCTTCCCACAAAAATAATATCAAAAGAACACACAGCAGATGAGTGGATCCTGCAGTGATCCCCGGCTGTCCGGAGCTCCAGCTCACCTGGTACCTGGCTGACTTTAGCTCACTCATCTAAAGGATCAGTTAATAATGCTGACACTCACCTAACCTTAGCAAGGCTTCAGGACACACATGGGGGTGGGTGGGGAGAGTCCTGGGGTGCTCCAGTTTTGGTCCCACTGTTGCTCCGTCTTGGCTGGCTGTGTGGCAAAGAGATGCTGTAGAGCTGAATGTCTGGTCATGGGCAGCTTTCAAGCTAAGCAGTCTAAAGAAACATTGAGTAGGACACAGTGTTAACAAATGTTTTGAACCTGAATGCTTTGAGGCAGGCTGGGTCCAATCTATGGCTTGACACCCAAGCTTCTCAACCCACCTATGTGTCCCTACTGACACTTGAGGTTTTGACCTCCATTCCTGAGAGGTACAGGGCAGAAAGGAAGAGTGAAGGGGGCGGGAGGAGGTGGAAAGCCAGGTGCTGAATGAGGAGAAACGCAAGTGTGTCAAAGCTCTTAAGGATTGAGTAGCTGACTGGTCTTTTAAAAATAGGAACGTGTATATATTTTACACGCGCTAGTATGTGTTATGGGACATGATCTCACTTCTCTCTACGAGCTCCAACTCTTTGGTAAAATGTTTTACTCTCACGAATACCCTTGGGAGTGAGCTTTTGGTGGAAACCGAGACCAGGGCTGGGTTTTATGTCTGGGTCTATAAGCGACAGACAAAGCATGGACATAGTTGCCTAGAAGCAGAGGTGACCCGGAGCATGTAAGTCCTTTGGAAATATCTAGAAATTTCAGGAGGGCATTGGAATGCCACTGGCATGGGCTTCGCGTTTGACTGCAATTTGCTTGCATCTGGCTAGACAGAAATGGCTGAGATGATGACGTCTGGGGGACCGAAAGACTGGCCTTAAGTCTGAAAATTATTTCCATCTGCCCCACTGGGGGCGGCCAATCCTGACGCAAGAGAAAACTTGTCTACCTGGCTCCCCTGAGACCAGTTCTTGAAACTGCATTTGATTTGGGGAGGGGGGGTGTGCAAATCGGGAAAAGTTCCATTTTGGTGATAAATGAGGGACATTTGTGCTCGTTCCCCCCCACATGGGGGAGGACCTGTCACCTTCACTAGGTAGATATTTGAAAGTCACAAGAGCCCAGATCTCCCTCCTCTTACTTTATGTTAAGGGGGAGGGAAATGCAATGTTTACAGTTTCTAGTTCCTGATTTCCAGGGCAGAGAACCCAGAGGTTAGCCAGAGCTTTGCAAGCTACCAGAGCAGTGGCAGAAAGTCTATCAGATTCCAAGCCTGGTTTATGTTTAAGGAATTCTGTTTGTCAGTCATCACATGTCCTAGGCCAAGGCATTAGGTTTCTAATGGAGAGGAAGAAGTAAAAGTGGAGGGAAAGCCAAGCATCATACCTGTAAACAAAACCACTCAAGGAAGGCAGAGTGTTGGCTGGAGATGTTTCACTCTCTTAACCTACGGGACTTACTACTGCTCCCCACTCAACCCTCGTCATAGTTATCAGCAAGACAGGTGCAGAGCCTATGTGGGTTGAGAGCAGAGTAAGAAGGGAGAGGTAGTAGGTTGAGAGTGAAGTAGGTAGGGGTAGGTAGTAGGTTGAGAGTGAAATAGGTTGGGGTTGCACATCAAATTCTTCACCCTAGATGGTGGAAACATCAATGATGGAATTCTCTTTGGAGGATGCTCCCATCCTATCTTACCTGAGGGACCCAATCTGAAAGAATGTATTGAGCTTGTGGTAAAAACCAGGCCTTCTTCTCTATGCTTTATATGTATTTACTTAATCCTCTCAACAAACCTGGGTAGTAGTGTTATGATCCCCAGTTCACACATGAAGAGCTTAAGCAAAGAGGGGTTCAGTACTTGCCCAGGTCACATAGCTAAAGGTCATGTCTTGATCCCAGACAGTCTGACTTCATAGTTTATGCCCTGAAACACTACACAACACTACCACAGTAAGCAGTAGGTCCAACTAGAGTATTTTACCCAAATCATAAGAGATCATGATGTTAGTGAAGAAATCCATTTATCTCTCGGACAGTCCAAGTGCTCAAAATGGCCCAAGCAAGGTCATGGGCTCACCAGAGGCAGAGTGGATGTGGGAGAAAAGAGAGAGAGACATCAACCCCCCAGGATCACAGAGGAAGTATCTACTCATAGAACCCAAGAGGAGCCATTCCCTAAAGGAAACAGGGGTCATAAACAGATAAAAAAAAAAAATCCAGCCAGTTTCTGGGATAGCTGTCCACAGGATCATGCATCATTCTCTGATTAGATATGGGAGATGAGAATTTCTTTGTCCCATGGTCAAGTTTTAAAATAAAAATCATGTGTCTCTTTGCTGAGGGTCAGAATTCAGGGTGAGGCACATTTCCAGTCTGGCCCTGACATTCTGTAGCCCAGCTCCTTGATGGATTTGTTCTGTCAAGGCCATCAATGTGCAAACACTTAGGCTATGGAAAGGGAGGAGCAGGCCTGGCGTCAGTAAAAGGGAGAATTTTTTCTTTTTTTTCTTTTTTCACATAACACAGTTGATGGATATTACAGGGGGTGGAGATGTGATCTCTTTCCATTAATACTAAGATGGGTTTTAACCAGTTCATTTCAACTTCTATTAGACACTGATGTCTGGGGTATAATGTCACGTGGTTAAGAGAAGCCCCTCACCCCCACCCCCTTGGCTGAGCAATGAATGAAGACACTATTTCTGTCTCCCTCTGCCCCTGGACATGGCAAAGCCTTTACTCCTGCAGTGTGGGCATCTTCACCACTGCCCTCTCGGAGGTCCTGGCTGTCTCAGAGTTAGTGGTTTGGCAGCAAGTGTCTGTGCAAGCAGAAGTCTGGTCAGTTGGTTTGGTCTTTGGAAAACCAGGGTTGTTGCCGCCAGAACAGAGTGAGGACCACATTCAGGCAATTTCAGTTTATGGGGAGATGCAGCATATGTCCTCATAAGCTGAATTCATGACCTGTTGAAAGATTTCCAGCCCGTTTCATGGAAAACTACTGGATACAGGGGGGATGTGGGCCCAATTCACTTCAAATCAAATGAATTGCTTGAAGACTCCAGGGAATTAAGATACCCATGTTTTTCAAACCCAGCTCCATGTCCATTTATTTCATAGGATTCCTTTGGAGATGATCAATTAATGCCCCATGTCATGGGATCCCACCTCAGGAGTTAACAGTCTAGGACAAGTTGCCTGAGCTTAGCTTCTAGCTGGTAACATCTACTCCCCTATTTTCCAACATACCCTGGGGTCACCTGGATGCAAGCAGAGGGAAGGGCTTGGCTGGTGTGAAGAATCACTGCTGCAGGCCTCTGTGGTCTGGCTTTCTGTCTCCCAGGGGGTCGTTGACTGCCTGCTTCTAAATGGTGTTCGGCTTCCCTTCTGTGCAAGGCTGGCTCCTCTGGCCCACTCGCTGGTAGACAGAACAAGTGAGCATCCCAAGCCTTTATGGAAATGAGAGACTGACTGCAATAAATAGAAAAAATCAGCAGTAATAAACTCAATGGACTAGCTGTACTACAAAATAGAGACACCAAAAGGTCATAGCAAGAGACATATTTTTACCATCGGTCTTTCTCACAGATAACCTTCACTGGTAATCATGCACAGCTTACCAGTCCACATTCATGTGTTTATTTAGCAAACATTATCAGGCACCTCATGGCATGGCCTGAGGGGCTGGAGATGCCATGATGAGTAAGACAAAGTCCCTTTCCTTAAGGCACTTGCAGCCTGTTGAGAGAGCTTATGGTCCAGCCTGGCGTTGAAACCTACAGTCTTGGGAGATACTCCGTGAAGATAAGCAAACAAACCCAGGGTTTTATGGTGTAACTAGTCTGGGGGATTATATACAAAGTATATTACAGACCCCCACAAAGCCCTGCAATAAAGAAAGCAGTTATTAGCCTTTTATAAAGTTCTTTAGCCACAGAACCATCTACACTAATAAAAGAGTAAGATGCAAATTGACCATACCTTTTCAATGCCCACCAGTCAATCAGGAATGAGTATGCAAAGTAACCCAACAAAGATGGTGGGTTAATTTGAATATGCAGGTGCCCAGCAGCCTGGGCAGGCCTCTGGACAGCATGGGAAGGTAGAAAGGCAGCTCTGGCTGGAACAAAGGTGGTGCTGGCAGTCAGGGAAAGGAAGGCCCATTCTTGCATGAATCTTCATGCATTGGGCCTCTAGTTTTTCACATAATACCTTATACAGTGATTTTCAACCAGTGTGCCTCAAGAATTTTAAAAACATGCAATATTTGACAATTTAGTCAGGGGCACTGACCTCTTTTCCCCTGGATTATCAAATAAAAATTTAAAAAAAAGACAACAGCCAACACAACAAAGCCATCTGGTATGAATAAATCAAAATTATACCTATTTTTGTCAGATCAGCAAACAATGCAATATATATGTTTTGGTGTGCCGCCGAATTTTAGTAATTATTTTGTGTGTGCCATGAGATGAAAAAGGTTGAAAATTGCTGCATTACACCAACCAGGGGAATTGGTGCTCCATGGATTCTAGTTTGGAAAACTCTGGTATCTTGCCCATAATGAATAAAACATTGAAGAATATCTCATTACTACAGAGGACAGGGTAAGAAGAGAATTTGAAAATCTGCAAAATATGGGCTTCTCTTCAGACTTCTGCTGAGGGATGGGCAGGCAATCTGCTGCCCTTGACGTTTAACCCTTGTGGAGATGTTAAAAGAACCAGGGAGATGATCCACTCCATGTTTCAGTGAGAAAAGTCCTCGCCAGCATTGGCCTGTGTGTTTCACAGAGGAAACTGATTGCTTAAAGTGATGTGGATGTTCTCGTATCATTGGATGTCCTGGGAATGATAAGAACTGTGACTGGACTTCCTGACTAGATTGTATCTTTGGTGACAGCCATACTGTCTCCTCTTTAAAAAATTAGACTATTTGAGCATTCTTTTAATCCCTGTGGACACAATTCAAGGTCTAATTCATCACTAGTTACTCTCTCTCCTCCCCCTCCCTCTCTAAAACACACACACACACACACACACACACACACACACACGTGTCGCTTGTCTCTAATCCCTTGTTATTAACCCCCATCTTGCCAGTTCTGGGTAGCCCAGTCACCATGACCTTGATTTGCACCACCCAGCAGTGGTCTGGGCTGTTTACCCTGGGGCTGTATCCCATGGCGAAAACATGTGAGTTTGAACTGCTCATCAACCCCTTGCTTGCTGTTTCTGAGGACTACTTTGTTCCTGCATTTGTTAAATATTGCTCTTGTTGTCATGCAACAGGGCTTCTCCTTGGCCCCAGCATTGCTTGCCTCCTTCCTCTGCCCAGACTTGTTTCAGATTAGGTGGCTACAGTGGCAATGAGTAAGGAATAAAACTGGCTGTTTCTTTAAAGGTTATTCTGCCTCAGTAGACTTGGGTAACCCCTGAGATTCAGCCCTCACTTGCCATATTTATGGAATTCATCTTCGACACAGATGTCTTGGTTAGAGTTAGGGCTAGGGTTAGGGTTAGGGTTAGGGTTTGTGTACACATGCATTTGAACTTGAACACATCCATTCAAGTTCAAATACACATGTACACAAAAAAACAAAAGTGTAGATGTGGGTATGTATACATTTAGGTGTGTATGCATGAGTATGTATGTACATGTGATATAGAGTAATATGTTTTAAAATATGGGCCAGAGTTTGAATCCTGGCTCCACCATTTGGCTGATTTTCTTGGGCAAGTTGCTAGACCTCTTTAATGTGATCTTACCACCTTCCACCCTGTAGACTGAGGATAACAGTGTCTTTAATACAGGTTGATTGCAGGTGTTAAATGAAATCGTCTATTTAAAGGGAATTCTCAGGAAATTAAAGTCATCTACTCTCCTTTCCACTATTTTTTCCACTAGTACAAGTTTCATAAAGACTTGAAAAGGGAAAACACTGGGTGTTCTATAGATTGTAAAATGGAAGTTACATGGGCCTCTCAAGGCCCACTTCAGCTTCATCTATAGTCCTATTCCATTCATCTGTGACTCTGTCAGAAAAAAAAATAGTCCCTAGTGATTCACCAAACATTTATCTCTTTGAGCCTTGTTTTGTCCCCTTGGTTTTATCGTGCTGTGCCTTAGTTCCCTGTGTTTGAGATAAGGCCACTGGTAGGGGCTGAGGGCCTAGAGTCTCGAAGAGTAGGTGATTCTGGGTCAATGATGTTTTCTCCCAAACATGAGATGTTGCTCATGACCACCTGTTGTGATTCAAGGGGGAAGCCAGCCAGGAATCCTCAGGCAAGAAGTCCCCCTTCTACTTGTCCTAGCGTGCAGAGCTGGAGGAGGTAACTATAATGAGGGCTAGCCTGTGTGAAGTCGCTGCCAGCTCAGGGCTTAGCGAGCCATCGAACATACCATTATAGATGCATCACCCTCGCTCAGCATCTTTCCACACTTTACATCTGCTGTTGGCCAGCTGACTCTGGTAGAAAGAGAATCTGGCTCCTGCCTGGCACCAGTGAACCCAGATGTGAAGACAATGACACTTAGTCTGGAAGCTCTTGGCAAAGAGGTCAATGTGGTTGACCAAGACCCCCAAGTAGCCCTGACACGCTGACTCAGAAAGAAGGTGTTAAAATTGTGGAAGATTGGGAAGCAGGCATGATTGTGTGTAAAGTTCTTGGATTGGGGGAAATCCAGATTACATTTGGAGTGTATAGCTTTAAATTTTATTGTTTCTAACTTAGCTATTCTAATGCTTTGGTTGATATAATATTTGCTGAGTTGTGTTGCCAAGTACTTTTCAATGTAATATGAAAGTCTCTTTTTAGTAGCCAATGCTAATAAAAAACATAAAATCTACTGAGCTCATATTACAACCTTTGAAATAACCCAGAAGCAGCTGTCCTTCAAGGATTAACACAGTTGTTGAAAAAAATGGCAAATGGGAACTCTTCTAAGACACTAGAGTTTGGGTTTTGCCCCCTTTGGCTATGGATGTGAAATTTCTATTTCTAACAGAGAAGCAGTAGGGGTGAGGTATGCCCTACATAAATAGGTATTTTAAAAGAGAGTAGTGGAAACACGAGACTAGGAAATCTGGAAGCAAGGAGGAGAAACCCAGAAAGCCATGACCAGAACATAGCGTGTGCAGACTGCTAGAAAATGCCACGTGTGTGTGTGCCTCCAGAGAAGACAGCATTACTCACCCTCTTCTCTCCCTTCGCCAAAGGTGTCTTCGCCAAACATGTGATGGTGTTTTATTCTGAAGAGCAGTGTTTCCCAAACTTTTGACATATGTGTACCCCTTCTATAATTTTCGTAACGCTGAGTACCTCTCATACTCATGAGAACGTAGAATTAGGCGCAGCTCAGCACGGTGCAGTGCATATCCCCACCAAACTCCGGTGCAACATGTACCCCCACCAAACTCTTCCCATACCCTTGGGGGTACGCGTACCACACTTTGGGAAACACTGCTGTAGAGAATAGTGGCAATGCCTTGACAGATATGCAGTTTTCCTTCCAAAGCCCTTTATGGTCATTGTCTTCTTCAACTACAGGAACATCAACAACTCCATCAATCTGTGTCCATCCTCCTGAGATGTGGAGAAAATGCTGCACCAAGGTGTCTTGTCCATGATTGTCCAACAGCATAAGCGAGGGACAGATTCAGGATTAAAAGTTGGGTGGTTTGATCCCTGAGTGTGTCCACTTCGCCAGTATTGCATTCTTAATCTGCATAGTTAGCGGGGTGAACTCTGTAGAACCCAGGTAGAGTGTTGGAAGGAATAAGACTTTGGTCCCAGAAAGACCTGGATTCTGATCTTTCTTCTTTCAACTGAAAGCTGTGCTCCTGGGGCAATTTATTTACCCCTCTCTGTTCCTCAGTTTCTTTGTCTTTTCAATGAAAAAAAGTAACACTTTGAAGGGTAACGATGAGGATTCTGTGAGCTGGTATATGCTCACCAGGGGCTCAGATTAATTTCCTGTGGGTGCTGAGACCAAGGGAGTAGAGGAGGATGAATGAAGAGCCACAGTGTAGGGCAGTGTGCTTAGTAAAGGATGAGGAGAGAAAGGAAGTGCCAAACTGATTTTTGCCCCTCCCCTCCCCAACGTACAAGAGCCTACAAACCAGATTTCCAGGGGATTCGTTGGACGTTTTCTCACTCCTGATTCCCAAAGGAGGGTGATAAAGGCATTGCCTCTGCAGCTATCATTATCTCGTTAGCAAGAGAAGCTTTGAAAGGGGAAGATGGAGGTCACTGAGACTGGGAATCAAGCCAGGCTGTAACGGAGGGTCACTGGTGTTGGCATGGTTCTCAAAGGCTCAGGAGGAAATAGGGAATCACCAATAGCCCCAGTAATGTTTTGTTGCCCCTGTCTGCCCGTTATTCCTGCTCAGGATTTGCCTGTCTGTCATTGGCCCCATGGAGCGGGCTGGTAGTCAGGAATGTGTGCTGGTTGGAGATCAGTTGGGAAGTTCAGATTGCTCAGGGCAGGTGAGGACTGAGTGGGGATGAGTGAGGGCCTGGGTGCCTATCTCTCTTATTCATAACATCATTTTTATTTCTCACACTAGTCTCATTTATAAAATTGCAGGTCAATAAACAGCTCAGTAGAGATTTTAACTAAGTGTGGTTAGATGGGATGCTATGAGGTTTTTGGTGGATGCAAAGGCAGATTCTAACATCCAGCATGAGCGGACACACGACAAAAGTACTTTTCTTTGGGTGGTCTCGCCTGGGCCTTTAATCAGACGACTGATGTTTCAGTCATGTGTGGAACAGGCTGACCTTTGTTTGCATAAAGAATCCGGAGTTTTTCTGATCAGCCGTAGCATCATCCTGTTAGCATATTGCCTGAAAATCTAATGTTGAAAACATGGCTCTCGGTGACTGAGCTAAGGGGACACTGTTGCTCCCCCTGCCATTCTGTGGCAATAAGCCCCTGCTGTTTGGGGGATTAAGTGTTCCCCATGTTGTCAGCAATGGAAATGGGTGAGCATTGGATAGCTTTACAGCAAACCATCAGGCAGACGAGGGGCTGTGCTAGGTAAGGTTGATGGTGATGACAGCTGACTTGTTCATTCATTCATTTGTTGAACTGGGGCCAGCTGGTCAGAAATGTGCACTGGTTAGACATCAGTTAGGAAGTTCAGATTGTTGTCATTGCCTTGGCATCCCCAATTCCTAAAACAGGACTGAGAGATTAAGGATCTTGCATTCTCCAAAGTGAATGCTGGAATATCCAGAGCTGGACCATCATGGATAGGAGATGAGCAGATGGCTGTCCCGAGAGTGGCTGTTGGAAGAAGAGCTTGAGCAAAGCTTAGGATGTCCAAGTACTTGGCAACTTTCTTGATATTTGTTCACCCTGATTTTAAAAAGGAGGGAGTGGAGCCCTTGCACACATAGGATAATGATGCAGTAATTTAAAATCAACCACTGTGCTGCGATAATTTTTAAAATATGCAATGCCTGTCATTTAGTGAGCAGCACTGACCTCTTTCCCCTTAGATTATCAAACTTTTAAAATATGACATCAGCCAACACAACAATAGCCATTTGGTATGAATTAAAATTATACCTACTTTTTGTCAGATCGGCAAAAATATAATATTTTTTGTGTTGTGCTGCAGAATTTTAATAGTTTGTGTGTGTCATGAGATAAAGAAGGTTGAACTTTGCTGAAAAATCAATTTTTAAATAAAAATACTGTCCCCAGTTCTGAGAGGGGAGAAGACAATGTGTATACATTTTGTCAGTATCTACCTGTGAATATACAATATATGTGCTTATTGGAAGAAGACAATTTGAAGGATAGACAACAAAATATTAAGGATACTTCTGAAGACTTTTTATTTCTTATGATTTTATTTTTTTGAAGCTTTCACAAGGGATCTTTTATATTGAAACATGTTAAGTTTTCTAAAGAAAAAAATAATTTATCCGATGGAAGAATTAAGGGTGACCCCCTGTGTCTGGGGCCCGAAACTCTGTAAGCTGGATTTTGCTATGTGATCATGGGCATGTGCTTGACCTTTCCCTGCCTTGGTCTGTCCCAGGGCAGTGTTCCATGAGTTATTTTGGCTTTAGTTGCTTACAGTAGCACCCCCTTATCTGTGGTTACACATTCTGCAGTTCTAATTACCAGGTCAACTGTGCTTCAAAGATATTATATGGGAAATTCCAGAAATAAACAATTTTATAAGGTTTAAGTTGTGCACCATTCTGAACAGTGTGATGAAATCTTATGCCGTCCAACCGTGCCCCACTCCTGATATGAATCATCTCTTTGTCTAGGGTCTCCACACTATATACACACACCCCCCGTTAGTCACCTTTACTTCGCAGCCCTCTTGGTTATCAGATTGACTTGCTGTCACTGCACTTCTGTTCACGAAACCTTTATTTTACTTAATAATGGCACAAAATTGCAAGAGTAGTGATGCTGGCAATTCAGATATGCTACAGAGATGCCAGGAAGTGCTTCCTGTAAGTGAACAGGTTTGTCTGCGTAGGAAAAGGCATAGTATACCCAGGGTTTTGTACTGTATGTGGGTCCAGCTATCTACTGGGGGCCTCAGGTGGACAAGGAAGGATTACTCTATTTCCTGGGGAGCAATGACAGGATAAAATTTATTTGCAGCTTTTATAAGAATTTGTTGTTAACTGTGGAAGACAAATTAAGTTTGCTCAGTCCACTAGGGTGAAGCTAGAGGTTGTCCTGACCTTTCTACCCTAAGCAGTCCCATCCTCCGTAGACCTGGGATTCTGCAGGCCTGCCTTCCCCCTAGAATTCATTCTCTAAAATAACTCCTTTGGCATTTATTTTTGCTTCTTCCTTACATAGTGCTTTTCCTCATTGGTACAGCAAAGATGTGGGCTAGATGTTTGTTTGTCTGTTTTTTTTCAAATATATTTTTATTGATTTCAGAGAAGAAGGGAGAAGGAGAGAGATACAGAAACATCAATAATGAGAGAGAATCATTGATCAGCTGCCTCTTCATGCTCCCCACTGGGGATTGAGCCCACAACCTGGGCATCTGCCCTGACCAGGAATCAAACCCTGACCTCCTGATGCTCAACTGCTGAACCACAACTGGGTGGGTTGGATTAGATGTTTTTAAGAGGAAAAACCTAATTCACCAAGTCATTTTGAAGATTAAATTGTATAAATAATATAAAAAGCACCTCAGCTAAATAAGTGCTAAAGTGCTTTAGCATACATATACGAAAACCTTCAGTAACTTTTAGCGCTATTGGTGTTTTTCTCTAAATCCTTGTTCTGTGCCTGGCCTTTAGCACCGTATTGAAATTCGTGAGATTTGTACAGCTAACGCCAAATGGCCAGTGAGCCTTTTCTGCAAATGTTGTAATAAGTGGAGAAAAAAATCCAGTAAATGCCTCTTATCTGCTTATTGTGTTTTTAAGTCTCTTCAGCTGGTCAGCAATAAATATTTCTTATAGAATATCCCACTTATGTGTTTATTTCTTACTCATAGTATGGGGAGGACGAGAGGGGTGGATTTACCAGGCCAGAAAGAGCCATTAAAACCATTGCCTCCAGTAGTGACAAAATCACAGTGGTTGATGTCATTCATTCCCAAATGCCAGTGTGAGGATCTTGGCTCATCCACCAATGTTTGTGGATAAAAAAAGGTAATAACCTTTTATGCAAATGGTTCCTTTCTATGATGCTAGAATGTTCTTACGAGGCTATGCCTAGGTGGTGATACTTTCTTTAAATGGCCCTCGTTGACAAATTAAGAATGACCAACTCTGTGTCAGACTTCCAAGTTCAGCGGTGGAAAATAGAAAACTGAACTGTGAAATTCCAGAGGTTAGACGCCACCACAGACGCTAAGGTGGGTTTAAGTAGGTCTACAAAGCATGTTGGGGATTCCTGCCAGAGGGTTTCAGAAACAGCTTCAAAGGGAAGCCAGACTCACTGTCTTCCTCAAATATCTGACCTATTTCTGCTTCACTCGTCATTTTTGTGCAACATTTTTAGAAATGGAGAGTGGGAGAAAGAAGCACCAAAGCAAAGTCTGTTTCTTAGCCTGGGTTCCTTTGGGCAGCCTCCTCCTGATTCCTCTTATAGATTTTGCCAGATGGTCTTTCTTTTTCATTTCCTTAAGGTGTGTGTGTTTGTGTGTGTGTGTGTGTGTGTGTGTGTGTGTGTGTGTGTGTGTGTGTGTATTTTAAGAAAGAAATACATAGCAGAAACTGGTTTGGCTCAGTGGTAGAGCGTCGGTCTGTGGACTGAAGGGTCCCAGGTTCGATTCTGGTCAGGGGCATGTACGTTGGTTGCGGGCACATCCCCGGTAGGGAGTGTGCAGGAGGCAGCTGGTCGATGATTCTCTCTCATCGACGTTTCTGGCTCTCTATCTCTCTCCCTTCCTGTCTGTAAAAAAATCAATAAAATATATATTAAAAAAAAAAAAGAAAGAAATACATAAATCCTACACAGAAAGGAATATCTTTATTTTTTTCTCAAGGGAAAGAAGGCTCAGTTGAATTGAGGGATTGAATAAAGTTCTGCCAATGAGTTCACCCTTGGAAAACATTGAAATTCTCCCAAACATACTAATGAAGGTGCCTGTTGTCTTCTCTGTTGGTTTTCACTATGAAGATTCCATAAAAGTTGCATGCTGCGAGAGGGAGGAGCCAAGTTTGGAGGAAATGAAGGGCATGGTCTCTACTTGGCCATCAGCCTTGCACTTGAATGACCCAATCTGGAGACCGGTCTCCAGACTTCTTTGATGGCCTGAATGCCTGGGCTGTGCAGGGCAGCTGTGTCATTGAACGTTCTTAGAGTTGTGAACTGCACAACCTGTGTCACTGCAAGCTGTGGCCTGATGCACCCCCAGCAATAATAGAAATGAGCGTAGGCACTCAAGAGGTGTATATTTGCTTATAAATTATGTATGTGTATGTTCCATCCACTTAGATTTCATATGGATAAAACATGATTACTTTATTAGAAAATGAAAATGAATAGCAGTTCTAACAAATTCATCTGTGCACAATGATGGTTTTGAACACCCTCTGATGTCAGCCACCCCACTTGGGAGATGTTGGCCTGGAAGAATGCATAGTGTCCTCTCTGTCATTCAGGCAGGGTAGTACATTTGTAGGGTAGGGTTGCTTTTTAGCAGTAAGGTACTTATGGGTCTTACCCCTTCCTGCCAGGACCTTTGTCCTTACCTGCTGGTTTCTATTGCAGAGTACACAGTCATTAATGAAGCCTGCCCTGGAGCTGAGTGGAATATCATGTGTCGCGAGTGCTGCGAATATGACCAGATTGAGTGCGTCTGCCCTGGAAAGAAGGAAGTTGTGGGGTATACCATCCCTTGCTGCAGGAATGAGGACAATGAGTGTGACTCCTGCCTGATTCACCCAGGTGAGTGTGGAATGGGAGACCTCAGGTTGCCTTGCATTTTCTGAGGTCATGAATGGGAATAGGCTGAACACTTGTCCTGACAGGCAGCCCTCAGGAGGCTGTGAGGCCATGCTTATTAAGGATGTGTTCCTTGCTATTGGACTGTCATTGTTCCAGATTCCTTTGTTTTGTCTCCTTTTTAGTGAACAGAGCTAGGGAGTATATATTATTTTTAAATGAATTTATGTTGATATTCAAGTTCCAATGTAATAAGGTTTACTTACCTTCTTTGATTTTACATTTGTATATCTTTGTCCCATGGTGAACATCCTATTTTCAAATAATACTAACCTAATTACTTATATTCTTTATCTTATGTTAGAACATAATAGAATTGCATAAAATAACAATAATACTATTAGCACTAACAATAAGACCACTGATTGAAGTTATGATTTCTTTGTGGTTATTATTGACCTTAGACTATATCCCACTAAGTGTATACAGTCAAAGCACTGTGTTTTAAAACCAATCGACGTACAGGCATACGTTGTTTTATTGAATTTTGCTTTATTGCACCTCATAAATGTTGCGTATGTTTTACAAATTGAAGGCAAACTTCCCACCAGCAAAAGCTTATGACTCACTTGATGGCGGTGGTCTGGAATCACACCTGCAGTATCTCCAAGGTGTGCCTGTACTTCTTTTCTCTGTAACATATGCCACCTATGTGATCTAGGCTTTTTATTTCCATCCACTTTCCATATTTTACAATACAAGCAAATATATACACACACGTATACTTCTTTTCCTTTCTTGCATGAAAGATAGCATACTTTATTTACCCTTGCTTTTTGCTCTTAATAATGCATGCTGGAGATCACTCACTGACAGTATGAAGCCGCCATCTTCATTTCTTCTTGCAGTTACTTGTAACTGTATTGTGTGATTGCCATAATTCATGAGTATTTGGGTTGCTTCCAGCTTTTTGCTACTATAAATAATGCTATAGTGAATAGCCCAAGGCATACATCATGTAGTATTTATGCGGTGTATCTTTGGGGTGCATTCCTAGGAGAGCGGTTGCCGGGTCAAAGAGAGGTGCATGGGTCATTTTGCCAGCTTTTGCCAAATTTCCCTCCGTGCCTTTGGCACTCACAGTGGTTGTGTATGAGGGCACTGTTTTCCCAAAGCCTTGCAACAGAGCATGTCATTGGGATTGTTGCCAGTTTCGTGCACGAGAAATGAGATCTCAAGGTGGTTTTAGAAAGTTCTCTCATGGGTGACAACAATCTTCTCTGTGCTGGTGGCAGGGGTGGTAGGAGGGTCAAGATCCAGGGGCACGGTGGCAGGATGTGAACCGTGACTTCCAGAATGTCCAGCAGCACCAGGGCCCTCACCCGACCAAGATTGCAGTTCTAGGCTGTGTAGCTCTGCACTCGGTCCTCTGGCCCTTCTGGCCATTCTGTGAGTGCCTTAGTGTCTTTTTTAGTAGAGCCTCATTCTTTGTCATCCCCAGGCTGGTTTTTGTGGCTTGCACACAATGGTCTGGGTGTTACTGTGCCAAGAAAGAGTTGGCAGGATCGTTGAGGTCATACTCTGAGTCCATTGGCCTCCTCAGTGGCACACAGGTAAGGGAAGCAACGAGGGGAAGTGGCACATAGGTGAAGATGACCTTTAGGAGGCACAGTGACCCCACTGGGACCCAGTTATGGGCTACATGAATTTGAGGCAACATCTAAGCAACTCTTCTCTGTTGAGAGAAGGGACCGGGAGAGGGAAGTAGAATCAAGCTGGTATGCAAAGAGAGGGTTATTAGTCTCTCTCCTACAGAAACCAGCATATACATACTGCAAATATATATACCATAACCCAACAAAACCGGATTTCAGCCAAAAACAAACAAGTATGCTGTCAGCTCAAGGAGACACTGGTTATCTCAAATAACTGAGAAGCCTGCATTGGCAGTTCAGCCATCCATCCATCCATTCAGTGTAATAATATTTATTGAATATTCCTTATGTGGCAGATACTGGAGTACATTCTCTAAGGATAGAATGTAGCTGAGCTAGAACTTAGCTGTCTGCCCTGAGTGAGACTGAACAAACTCTACCTTCCCTCATCACCCTCCATGTTTTAAAAATGATCCTAGCCCTGGCCGGGTAGCTCAATTGGATAGAGCATTATCCCAATACTAGAGATCTGGCGCACCAAATTCGTGCACGAGGGTGATACCTCAGCCCAGCCTGCACCCTCTCCAATCCGGGACCCTTGGCTTCTCCTATGCAGCCGGTCATGCAGGAGTTGCTGACTCTAACACCCGCTTTTTGCAAAATTTTCAGGTTGCACCATCTTTGAAAACTGCAAGACGTGCCGAAACGGCTCATGGGGGGGCACACTGGACGACTTCTACGTGAAGGGATTCTACTGTGCAGAATGCCGGGCGGGCTGGTACGGAGGAGACTGCATGCGTGAGTAGACCCCCGAGGCAGCTCCATCTCTAGGGCCTGCTGGTTTAATGTCTCCGCTGGCTGCGGACTACGGTTTCTCTTGCTGGAATCTGAGTTCTGGCAAGCTTGTGGCCAAAAAGCTTTCTAGATAAGGTTATAAAAAAAAACAAACACGCGCATTTCCATCTGCTGGTTGTGGACTGTGGACATCTGTTTAGAATTGGACACAGGAGGTTCCTATCTGCTCTTAAATCTTCCCCTTTCTGTTGAACAAAGCCAAGGCGTTCTGCATGGCCTCCTGGCCATTCCTGAAGCGGCTCCACATTAGCATCTGTCAGATAACAGGGACTACAGCACCGGAATGCTCTGTCTGTAATGTGTTTTAAATATGAATTTCTATTGGCACATTTTTTGAAGCCTGCGTTCAATTCCTGAGGCCCATGTCAAATTGTCAGCATGCCCCTTGTCCCAGGAAAGAGATTTTTTTCTGGGTTCTACTTGAACTCCAAGAATTATTTAGTCTTTATGAGAGTTCCCTGTGGGTTTCCACAAGCCTTTGAAAATGGAGTGGACTGTTACCTCCCCTCAGCTGGAGAGTCCCCTCTGCAGTGCCCTGATGGTGGCTGTTCCTCTGAGACGCTGGACCTGGGGCAGCAGATGTCCTGTTAGTGTTGTGTTTAGCCTGTTCTACAAGTTCCCTCCTTGAGTCAGAAGCATTCTGGGTGGACTTGCAGGCTGAGCAATTTGCCTCTTATAATGATATTCTCAGGCCACAGAGATGGAGACTGGAGAGCTATTGGTATTTTTTGCCTGATCAAACCTTAGCAAAATGCCACGAATTTCAAGGGAAAAGGGTGAGGTCTGTGGTGTGTGGCCGAAAAAGCCAATTACCCCTGGAGGAGAAGGGACGTGTTGGTGCTTCACTGGAATCCTGGGAGCTCAATTATCCTGAATGCAGATGATTTTACAGTGCTGGTCTGAGGTGTAGATTTAAAACGTTGATGTCATTTTAGATGGTTTCCGGGAACTTAAATTTTAGACTTTGGGGGATTATTTTCTAGGGAGATTCGCTGCAGGATTTCACCTTGGTCTTCCTCTGACAGCTGTTCTCTGAAGACATTCTGATATGATCAAGAACACAGGCTCTGGAATGACACAGGCCTGGACTAACCAATGGCTTTGCACTGTGACCATGGCTAAGCCATCTAACTTTGCTAATCGCAGTCTCCTTTTCTTTAAAATGGGAAGAATGAGCTCTACGCCATTGGGCTGTTTCTAGAATTAAAGGAGATGTGTGTATGTGTGAAATGCCTAATGCTTTGCCTGGAATATAGCAAAAATGAATACAGTAAACATATCATTATTCTTTTATATGCTCCTGTATGGCCAAGCTAGTAGTGATCCAGAAATAAAAGTGCTTAAGACAGACAATCAGAGCTGTCCAGCAAAACTTCGATTTCGCATTGACCCCCTACAGTATATTAGATCACTTTAGGATTTTCTTCTGTTTGGAAATGGAAAGTTGCTCCTTCTCTGTGTGAGTGGAGAAGGGCCATGTGATGTGACGGGGCCATAGGCAGGAGTCAGATTGTGCATGGCCTTGTAGGTAGGTGAACTGGGTCAAGATGTTATTCTGAGTGCAGTGAGAAGCCAATAAAGAGTTGGGGACTAGGACAGTGGTCAGTAAACTCATTAGTCAACAGAACCAAATATCAACAGTAAAATGATTGAAATTTCTTTTGAGAGCCAAAAATTTTTAAACTTAAACTTTTTCTAATGCCATTTCTTCAAAATAGACTTGCCCAGGCCGTGGTATTTTGTGGAAGAGCTACACTCAAGGGGCCAAAGAGCCACATGTGGCTCTTGAGCCACAGTTTGCCAACCATTGGACTAGGATATGGCATTGGCAGAACCAGGTAAAAAGGAGTCACGGGTAGGGGAGCTGTTAGGTAGGAGTTGATGCTTGAGTTATGCTTTGCTCAGGTGTGGGCAGACCAGGAGGATACCTATGTGGGTGCAATTCTAGTCTCCTGGTTCTTAACCACAGTGCCATCCAACCTCCACTTCAAAAGCTCTGTTTTCTCTGAAAAGTGGGAAGTGGGATTTCTGCTGAGGGCAGAGTGGAAGTGAGACCGGGGCTTGAGAGCAGCAAAGGTTTGAGACAGCCACGCAAGGAATAAGGAAAGGCAAGTCTCAGCAAGACTGAGGAGCCTGTTCAAGCTGGAGCTGTTATGTAGGCGATGCAGCCAGGCCAGTGGGCAAAGGTCTCCAGTAGCATGGTAGCCGCGATGAACTGAAACAGGCATTTGCTTGATCTGAGACTTGACTAAGACAGGTCATCCAGGTTGGGTAGGACATGAAATCAGAAAGAGCCTGGCAGAGAGAGAATAGGGATGGCTGTCTCAATGTGGTGGAAAAGTAAGCTTAGTGGTAATAAAGCAGTGGAACACGTAGATAGAAGGGGTATTGTAGGCAGAGAGTAGAATATCTATGTTGAAGCTTTCAGGGGTGGTGGTGATAATATGTTCATATATAATAGTCAGTTTTTGCTGTGTAACAAATCTCAAAAGGAAATATACATTTTTTTATTATGGGTCTGTGGGTGGGCTGGGGTTCAACTGACTTCAGCTGAGCTGATCTGGGTTGAACTCCATGCCTCAGGGTCCAGGCCAAAGGGGCAGCAGCTACTAGGGATGTGCTGTCCTTGGGGGAGTTGCAGAAGCACAAGAGGCCAAGCCATACACACAGGCACATTTAAGGCCTCTGCTCATATCACATTCACTCACATTTCAAAAGAGGTCACGTGGCTAAGCCCCAAATCAGTCAACTAGGGAAGTATTCTCCATCCCAAGTGGTAGGGCCACTGATGGTATCCAGGTATCGGATCAAGGCTTCCTCAAGGACAGCTTATTGCTACAATAGGCCATTGCTACTGGCAGAACACAGAGCCAGGCCCTCATTCATCAGTCTACCCAGCCATTCAAAAAGTATTTCTTGAGTGGATGCTTGGAGCTTGCAATTTAGAGAAGAGAGAGAGAAGAAGAAAAAAAACAACCCAAAAAGTAAAAAAAATTTGGAGTGCGGTTGTCAGTGCTATGAAACAAACAGAATAACGGTCCGATTCCTATCTCATTCTGTGTTAGTTCAGTTGTGCTTGTTTAGTTCCATGATGTTTGCTTTGAAAGCCTCATCCCACACAGTGTGCTATCTGGCCACAGTCTTAGCCTTCATAGAGCATTTCTTTTGGGGCCCTGGGTTAGACACCAGGGAAAACAACGAGCCCTCAGTGAGTTTACAAACCATCCATGGAAACAGCGTTTGACCATAAGAAGACATCTGTGTGATATGATGATGTTATTAGTTCTTACCACATGAGCCTCATATTGGCATTAAATGAATGTGAATGGAATTCAAATGAGGAAGTAACTCATTTCACTGTTTGTGGACTTCTTGCTGGGCACTGGGTGCTGCCTGCCTCTGTTAAGGGGAAGCCACACTGGAGTGGCTGTTTATGGCTAGGGCATCTTGCTGGACACCCATGGCAGTGCAAGCATTTACCCAGTAGATGGCGCTCAAGTGATCCTTTCAGGCAGTTTCATTCCAAAGGAAGGAGGGCTTCCTGTTGAACTGCCCAGGCATTCCCCACGCACCCCCAATCCCCCAGGACCCTATAGAACCTTAGGGAGGAGAAGTGACCGGCAAATTCCAGAAAGATGATTCTATATTTGAGTTATAGAGCTTTCATATAAAGCACTGAGCATGTTACAGCACCTTTATTTGATCACGTCCTTGACAATGTTTATGTTAATTAGTGTTAACCTAACTTACCACAGTCTTAAAATCCATTATGTGATCAAGTCATTCATAACCATTGGCAGATGGTATTAAACAAGATAACAGGAGAATGGCCTGAAGTCACTGAACCTAAGGGAAGACTTTACTCACATCTCCCTGCCTAGGAAAGAATGATTTCGTGAGCTCAGAAAATCCTGGCTAGGGACAAGAGCCAATTCTTGTTTTCTTTCCCCAACCTTTTATTTTGAAAAGTTTCAAATCTACAGAGAGTTGAAGAACAGTACATTCCTATACCTTTCACCTGGATTCACCTATTAACATTTCCCCGCATCTGACTTACTTTTACTGCATACAGACACGTGAATTTAATATTCTCCATGTTCCATGTTATCACCATTTTTCTTTTCTGTGCTAAAATTGTCCTGGAATTGGCCAGCACAGCCCCTGAAAGCTGGCTCCACTGCATCATTCGGTAAGCAATGCCTCACTCCCTGGTCTGCAACCAGCCATTTCTCCACGAATCCTGGTTCCTCCTATGGGAAAGGCCTTTAGGAACTGCAGTCTGTGTGCTGGCTCCAAGAGGGGCTGAGAGCTAGAGTCAAAAGGAAGCCTTCCTCTCAACACTTCTTAAACCGGGAGGTAGTCTTTTACGTGGAGCGGGACCAAGAGCCACTCCATATGCCACACTTCCATGTAGCATGACAGTGATATGAACCTTTTAGGCACTGAAGGATCCAAGGGATATGAGAAGGTTAGGAAGTCAACCCAGAGAAGAGAGGATTTATAGAGAGAGATTATTAATACATTTATCTTCTTAGTCATAATTTGCATAGTGGTAGAGGAGCCAAGGAACTGGCCATAAGCCATGCCCCACACTGTGTGTGGGCTAGAATAGGAGAGAGGAGGATGATTTGTGAGGCTGGTCCTTGAGCCATAACAGACAGTGGTCAAGAGCAAATTTGTGTGTGTGTGTGTGTGTGTGTGTGTGTGTGTGTGTCTGTGTGTATGAGAGAGAGAGAGAGCACACTTTCACAAAGCTTTTTTAAAAATATGTTTTTATTGATTTCAGAGAAATGAAGAGAGAGGGAGAGACAGATAGCAACATTGACGAGAGAGAACCATTGATCGGCTGCCTCCTTCATGTCCATTACAGGGGACCGAGCTTGCAATCTGGACATGTGCCCTGACCGGGAATCGAACCAACAACCTCCTGGTGCATGGGTCAATGCTCAATCACTGAGCTACACTGGCTGGGCTGTATTGCTGATTAGTGGAGCTGTCCTCCTGGGGGACCAGAGAATCACCTGGGTGGAGTCACTGAAAACTGGCTCATCTGGCTCTAGTCTTTGGTGTCCTGGCACTTCCATGAAAGGAACGATGCCCAATTGGGTCCAAATTGGGGATGGTATTGTGCAGTGGTTAACAATGGGACTTGGAACCAGTGGGTTTGAGTCTCTATTCCTATGACTTTGCCAAAGTTACTCAATCTTTGTAAACCTCAGCTTCCTTATTTACCGAATGGGGATAATAGTGGCCCCTTAGAGGATTTTTGTGGGTTAAATTAAGTACCATCTATAAACCCCTTAAAATGGAATCTGGTACATAGTAAGTACTCAATAAATGGTGGCTGCTATTCTTTTTAAAAATATATGTTTTTATTCATTTTAGAGGGAGCGGAAAGGAGGGAGAGGGGAAGTAGGGAGAGAGAAAGAGAAAGATTGATATGAGAGAGAATTGATAGGTTGCCTCCCATGCACACTCTGGCCTGGGACTGAACCCACAACTTGGGCATGTGCCCTGACCAGGAATTGAACCAGTGACCCTTTGGTGTATGGGATGACACTCAACCAACTGAACCACACTGGTCAGGGCTATTCTTATTTTTATTTTTAAACCAGAGCCATAAAATAAGCTCTTCTTTTTCTTTCTTTCTTTTTTTTGAGAAGGAAATCAATGTAAGGACAGAGAGGAAACATAATAAAGCAGAATTCCCCAAAGTGACAAGAAAATATATGCTGGACACAAGGAGGTAGTCTCCCTAGGACGAGTATTGTGTGGTAAATTGCATTTTATATTTCATGTCCTGTAGCTCTTTGGCTCTAGGGAATTCAGGTGAGAAGTTTGCAGAAGATTTCATGTTGTCAAAGAGCTCATCCATCATTGCTCAGCTTCTGGTTAGGGCATAGGACATGAAAAAGACTTCCTTTCTGCTCAGAGAGCAAGAAATCACTTGATAAATCAAAGAAAATTCAGAATATTCTTTAAAACCTTTGAGTATCTGTGAATACATACTCTGTAAGAGTCTGAACTCCAGAGGAATGAGTTCTTTCTGGGTGAGCAAGGGATCCAGGATGCTTTGTACCTTAAGTGAGTCAGCTATAGAGGTTGGCTGGGGGCAAGGCAGGTGAGAGGGTGGACCTGCTGGAGGCAGAGGAGGAGCCTGCCACACTTGTGAGGAACCTATGTGTTGGCCAAATGGATTGAAATCTGAAGGAGACCGCAAAGCAAAGGCCATCGTCTCCACCAGATATTTCCCTTAAATGAAATTTGGCTGAGCAAGCAGAGGCTGGGGCAAGACATGGAAAGCTGGAGATCTTGGGAAAGTGTAGTTTTACAGCTTCAAACACTTGACATTTCAAAGTGATACCATTTCCTAGGCTCCATTTTTCCATTCTTGCAGCTATGTAGTTGCAGGAGGTTGGGCAGTGGGGGTGTTGAAAATCAAAGGCAGTTGTTAGGTTCCTGGTGCTTGAATTTCAAGACCCTTCCAGAAGGATTAGAGCCTTGGGCCTGCTTCAAACTAGCTTACTTTCTGATTGGGTCGACCTAATTAGTCCCTCAGCCCACTTGCCTAATAGAAGAAAGGACATTAACAATCCAAAAAAATCTATATATTTCCTGTTGTGAAGAAGCAAGAGAATGGGACCTATAGTCAAGAGAAAATGTGGGATCCCTTAACATGACCCCCGTGGTTCAGGGCCCACTCAGGGTCCGGTTTCTGGAGAAGGCCGCACACTAAAATGAAGAGAGACTGGAAAAGAGTTAATTTGGGAAAATGGGGGCCAGGCGGGAAGTCTACCTCTAGTGGGAAGACTAACCCCTCTCTGGCCTTTTACCATTCCTTTTATTGAGATTCTGAGACAAAGACATCTCTTAAGGAGGAAGTTCCAACAGCAGAAAATCAACTTACATTTACATATGATTAACAAATTAAAGTTGCCTCAGGCACCACTATCTCAACTAGACAATGAGTTAATGGCTCTGCTAGCTCTTTTTACATTTTATCTCCAGTGACAATGCTAGGTTTTAGTTCCCTGTTCCTGGTTCCCGGCAAGAAAAATCAGTCCAAAGAAACAGACCACACATGAGAAAATACTGGATTTTTCAGACAAGGATTTTTAAATGATTTAAAAATAAATATATTAAAGGGTTTACAGTAAAATGTTAATACAATTGAAGAAAAGAAATTTCAAAATTGATTTGAAAAGTGTTAAAAGGAACCAAACGGAAATTCCACAACTGAGAGCTATACTATTTAAAATTTTTTTTAAATGATCAGAGGTGATTAACAGCCAGTTGGTCACAACAGCAGAAAGGAGCAGGGAACTTAAGTACAGGTTTAATAGAAATAAACCAAGCTGAAGCACAAAGGAAAAAAAGACTGAAAATGTTTAGCGTTCGATGTCCTTTGTGCTACCCTAGTCCAGATCCTGTCTTTTGAATTGGATTGGCAGGGTTTTCTCAGTGTGTGTATTTGCAAATACCCAAAGAGGAAAAGACCTTCTGCAACAAAGTGACTGATGCTATTCTTGCTGGACCACAGTTTCAACTAAATGGACAGACCATTTGGTACAGGGGGGAGGGGCTTTAAAAATGGTCTGACTGGGCAGATGTTTGGTTCTATCTTGCACAGCCATCCATTCAGTTAATTAATTGAGCACCTACTCAATGCATATATAGGCGGGAACATGACAGGCAAAGTCCCTGGTCTCTCAGCACTGTGTCATGGGGGAGGCAACCAGTTATATAAAATAATCTGTATAAAGTATCAACTTGATTGGGATTATCAGCCACATGATGGAGTTAGCTGTGGAGTCACTCCTGGATGTCTTGTTGTTCCTGAAGAAGACCTGAGGGCCCCCTTCCCTCCATAAAAGCCACCACGTAGCACTGACTGTGAACCGGGCATCTTCTCTGTACCTTCATGCCCTAACTCATGAATCCTCAGCACAGCCATTTTACGGGGGAGGACACTGAGTCAAAGAGGGGTTAAATGATATTCCTGCTGTCTGTACGCAGCTTGGAAATGGCAGTGCCAAGATGCTACTTTAGAGCCCAAACTCTCCCCCTCTCTACCAAATCCCTTCTGGAGGTGAGAGGCACTGACACTCCTCATCCGAGGGCCTGTCCGGGGGCCTGCAGGTCGTGGTATGATGAACCAAATCACGTGGAAAGTGTGAGCTTTCTTCCAACTCCTGGCCGGGTGCATGGGCCATTCCCATGTCATCATCCAGGCGTTGGTTCTGCCATCACTGCCTGGGATCCTGGGCCTAATAGGTTTAGGGCTCCAGCCAATGATGTAACGAGGCTCTTAAGATCCCTGAGGCAGTGGCCAGAACCTGGGCTGTCCCTGTCTTCTTTGTACCAAAATAGTGTCTCAGATCTAGACAAGACTCAAGAAAAACAGCATTGCTTCCCATTTATTGAGCATTTCTATGGACCTGGCGCCATGCTGAGTGCTGTAGATACAATAGCTATCTCATTTGACCCTCAGAACAAACCAATAGAAAAATAACAACATGGCAGTCGGTGCTGCTATTATTCTTATTTCCAAATGAGGAAGCCCCTCGGCTGGGAAAATCTGGAGAGCTTGCCTGGGCTCACACAGCTGGTCAGAGGCTTACCCGAGAGTCAGACCCAGGCAGCTCCCCAGGCTGCTACTCCACCACCGAGTCCTGTCTCCCGAGCCGTCTCTGAAGGAGGGAAGAAAGTGCAATTCCCTTTCTGAATCTGAGCGTTTTCCTCAGTGCTTTCTTTTCCTCCAGAGGAAAGATTACAGCAGGGGGGAAAAAGAAACTCAGCCGTTTCTCAGAAGGATGTTGTGTCTCTCTCCGGCCCCCGACCCCCTCTGTGCTGGAGACAACAAGACTTCTGTCTGAACGCTGCGGGTGTCCGTGTCTTTGGGAGCCCTCCAGCTCCCTTCCTCATTTAGAGTTCTTTCAGCTCTGCAGAAGCAGGGCCTCTCCGGCTCTCTCCTGTTTGTTTGGCTTGTAGCAACCGGGAAGGGTAGTAGGTGGTTAGGTGGGTGGGTGGGTTGAAGATGAGTCCAAGATTTGAGAGCCCAGTGGACAGTCTGACTTCTCTGGCAAATTCCCCTGCACACACACACACACACACACACACACACACAGCCCTTTCCTCCTCTGCAGCAAGACATCCTCAGGGAGTCTGAGCACGGATCCCGGGCCCATTGCCCGCCCGGTCTTTCAGACACAGGACCACCTGCTAGGTTGGCCAGCAGCACTTCCTTGGCGGGACACTCAGCTGGGCTTACTGTTCTGCCGAGACAGAGGTGCAGCTCGTACCCTGCACGCAGCCCGCCACCTCCCCTGGTAGGGACAGAGTGCAAAGGGGAGCTGGAGCAGCCCCTGTGTGGGGTGGGAGGGGGGTTCTTTCCTCCTCTCCCCTGGACCCGATACCCCATCCCCCAGGCACATTGCTGAGAAGTGGCCTCTTGGAACCTGTCCCCCATCTTGGTGTCCACTCTGCCCTCCCCTCTGGAGTGAGAAGGAAACATCATGAAGCATAACCAAGATGGCCCCTATGGTTTGGGATGTTGGCTCCTGAGGGAACAGCCCTGGGCCTGCAAGAGCAAGTGGTCTAGCAGCTCACATGGCCAGTCGGGGGCCGGCGTGTGGGTGGGGCTGAGGCTAGAGCCCTCCACAGGCTGTGTGAGATCCTGGGACGTGCCCATGCCTGAGTGTTCTTGCCCAGGAGACCTGACCAGGGCTGGGCAGCGGCTCCCCCTGGACATGGGGGGAGTGTAGGATGCTGCTGTCTGGTTCCAGCTTCTGCACGTGGGCAAATGCTGCTGCTGGTTCTGGCGTGGTTCCCTGCAGGAGGTTTGCTGTGGGAGCTGAGATTTCACGCCTGGCGGCTGAGCAGCTTCCAGTCCCAGGGCTGGAGGCTGTGCACGAAGGTTTCTTTTTCTGGCCTTCACACCCAGCACATCATTTCCGTAGCCGGGCAGCAGATGGGTGTGGGCGAGTAGGAGCGTGAGGTGTGCAGGAAGGAGGAACGTGCACTCTAGAACAGCAGGGGGAGTGGTGACGAGCCAGCGTATCCTTTTTGGGGGGGTGGGGGTGGGAGGATAGGGAAGAAAGATTCTGCTCCTCCAAATGGAGTGGGAGGTGGGAGGGCGCTGGGTCAGGAAGCCCCGAAGGCGGTTTAAGTTACCAGTCAAGATCCAGCATTGGTCCTTGACAGACTCAAGTTCAAGGCCCTGCTTCTTGGCCCGCTAGCGTTTACTGATTTTTCTGCTGAGGGCTTTCTGTGTGTAACTTGATTCAAGACTCACAATCATTATGATGAAGGTACCAGTTTTATTCCCGTTTGCTGAGGTTCTGAGAGATGGAGTAGCTTGCTCAAGGCCACAGAGTCAGAGAAGGTAATGCTGAGTTTCAAGCCAAGGGTAGGAGGATGCTGAGGTCTCCAGATTCACCAAGGCTTTCCTGTTGGAACAGTGATTGACAGTCTTCGGACTTCCTGGCCATCTGGCCTTGGGGAAGTCCCATCCTTAGTGTTCACATCTGGGAAATGGGGAGGTGAATGTTGCTCTCCTTAGTTTCTCATGGGGATTAAAGGAGAGAGTGTTTATGAATCTTTTGGCTAGTGCCTGGCCTATCATCATTTAGTCATTCAACACCTATCTATGGAGCACCTGTTATATGCCAGGTACCGTTCTATGTGTACAGGCTAGAAAAGATCCCAGCTCTAGCAAAAGGATTATAGATCTGGATTTCTAATTGACCAGGGATAGATAAACTTTTTTCTGTAAAGGAACAGATAGTAAATATTTTCATCTTTTTGTCTCTTGTTGCAACTACTCAACTCTGATGTTATGAGCTTGAGAGTGACCATAGACACTGCATAAAAGAACAAGCATGGCTCTGTTCCAATAAAACTTTATTTACAAGAACAGGCACTGGTTTTGGCCCACCATCATAGATGGCCAACTCTTGTAGAAAATATTTATTTACATGACTTAGGTAGATTTTTTCTATAAAACCAATTCAAAACATTTTCCCAAAACTCTTTCATAAAACTAGGTGCTTCTGCCGAAACCGGTTTGGCTCAGTGGATAGAGCGTCGGTCTGCGGACTGAAGGGTCCCAGGTTCAATTCCGGTCAAGGGCATGTACATTGGTTGTGGGCACATCTCCGGTGGGGGGTGTGCAAGAGGCAGCTGGTCAATGATTCTTTCTCATCGATGTTTCTAGCTATCTATCCCTCTCCCTTCCTGTCTGTGAAAAATCAATAAAAACAAGCAAACAAACAAACAAAAAACAACTAGGTCACATGTGTCAAACACACGGCCCGCGGGCCAAATCCAGCCCGCCAGGCCTTGCAATGTGGCCTGCACCGCGCTGTCATCACTGCACTCTCCACTGTCAGTTTATGACATTGTCAGTTTATGACTGTTCAGTAAACCATTCGGCCCGCGATTTAGGCTGGATTTTAGATTTTGGCCCCTTCTCTGATTGAGTTCGACACCCTTAAACTAGGTGCTTCTTACATATCTGTGCTTTTCCAGTGGTTTTCAAATATTAGGGCTCCCTTGTAGGCAACTCAGGGGACAAGGGTGATGACGAGGGCAGAGGTCTTTGGGTCTCTGCTTCTGCTTTAACCCAGAACCCCTCTTGGGCCCATGGTTTGATTGACAGTCTTCATAAGAGTTTGTTTGAGAAAAGGGGATTGGAAACTAGAAAAAAAACAAACAAACCATTAATCCAGTCCAACTGGTTAGAGACTGCGTCCACCCTCCAGTATCACGCATTAGTGAGGTATTGACTACATAATTGGTTATATTATAGAACAAATTAATTTTCTAACTAAAAAATTAGCAAAGAGTAGCTTTGGGGCTCTATTTGTGTGGTGGAAAAGGTGCAGGGAGCACAGACCAAAGGGTCATGTGTAGGTGGAGAGTTGGGACAAAAACCACCATGTCCTACAGAGAGGTGTAGGGAAGGTCAGCTTCCAGAGCTCATGGAGGTGGAGACCGCAGGCTGGCCTTTGGCCATCTCAGCGAAGGGGGGTGACAGCGTGGCTTGTGGATAGTCAGACATAGTTAGGATTGAATCTCCCCTCTGTCATTCAATAGCTAGGCCAGTTATTCCTCTGGGTATCCATTTTCCCAGCTGGGACACTGGAACGATGTCCCTTCCCTTCTCAAGCTGCTGGGTGGATTGAAACCTAAGCATCGCTAGGTGCTTCAGAAATAGTTCTTCCCTTCTCCATTTCATCCTCAGGGTGTGGGATGAGCATCTCTTTCCTATTGACTCCAATGCCCATGCCCAATCTTCTCTCCCCAGGATGTGGCCAGGTTCTGCGAGCATCGAAGGGTCAGATTTTTCTGGAGAGCTACCCGCTAAATGCTCACTGCGAATGGACCATTCATGCCAAACCTGGGTTTAACATCCAGCTAAGGTAAGGGGCTGGGCTAATGAGGAAACACAGTAATGGGACTGAGGGCGCTGGATCCTAGTGACCCAGGGGGCTAACTAAGCATCAGCATGTTATCCTCAAAGGCAGAAAATGTATATTGGAGCCTTTTTCTTTAACCTCTCATTGATTTAGTGGGATAAGGCCTGGTCAACACTATAGCCAATTAAATGCTGGCATTCACTGCCTTACAACAGTGGGGCTCCGTTGATTTTTACCCAAAGACAACACAACAAAGCAAGATCCTGAGAGCCATCTACTCATGCCCAGATCGTAACCAAGTCTTCCTGTTCTCAGAGTGCCGGGCTGGGTTCCATGGGAGGGAAGTGAAGAACTAAAGGACGCAGGTCTAACATTCAGGGGATTTAGACTCAAGATCGGAGCTCACACTTGACACAAATCCTTTCACTGATGTTCTCGGAAAACAGCCACCACGCCCCACCCCCTGCAACAAATGAACCAGTTCTCTCACTTGTGTGGAAGATAAGTTGTTTCTCTAATGGGCTTTGAGGTCCATGCAAATGTTTAATTTGTACCCTAGTCCACAGTAGAGACCTGGTTTTATTGTAACTGTGGGGAAGTAGCACAGGAGAGTCCTGATGGTGAGAATGTTCACGGCTGCCTGGAACAGGTCTTAGTGCTGGAACTGAACGTGGTACACCTCAGGGGCTGTTGAAAGAACTGTTGAAAGAACTGTTCTCTGCCTCCTGTGTCACCTCTCCTACTCCTCTCTAGGTACTGGAATAAGACAGATGCCCCACTCTGCTCTCAAGGAGTTTGCAGTCCAGTGGAGGAGTCAGGCATGCGTGCGCACACACATACCAAGGAGATAAAAATGAGAAGGGAAAATTTCTATATACATCATAAGGAAAATAAGGGGTCTCCTTTGGAAAGAGTCATCAGGGAGGTTCCCTGAATAGCATACGGCACCCCTTCACCTGGGCACGCTCTGTGTGTGCACACACATGCGCACTGTGTATGTACACACACCTGTCCATTACAAATGTTCATCTGGCTCAAGCCCTCCAGGACCAGTTTGCTATCTGACCAGGCCAGTGGCACCCAATTTCCATAGGTCTGTGCATCCTTTGGCCTCCAATCGCCCAGGGGTCTCAGGCCTACCTTCTCCGCCCACAGGTTTGTCATGCTGAGCCTGGAGTTTGACTACATGTGCCAGTACGACTATGTGGAGGTCCGTGACGGGGACAACAGCGATGGCCAGATCATCAAGCGTCTCTGTGGCAACGAGCGGCCAGCTCCCATCAGGAGCATGGGCTCCTCGCTTCACATCCTCTTCCACTCAGATGGCTCCAAGAATTTCGATGGCTTCCATGCCATTTTTGAAGAGATCACAGGTAAGGGCCACAGAGACATATGCAGCGCTTTGCACACAGACACCTGCTTTCTATGTACTGCTCCCCTCCCTGCTCAGCCTTATTCCAACCTGGCATGCTGGGGTCTCAGAAGAGCCCCAGCATTGAGCAGGAGGAGAGGAATGGTGAGGTATGTTTCAGAAATGTTCACGGGAACCAGAACTAGGGATTGTTACCTCCTGGAGCACAGAGAGGCAGGGTGATTTGTCCAAGGTCACACAGCTATGGGGGTGGAACCGGAGATTTATACCCAAGCGGTTTGGCTCTGGAGCTCCCACTGGGGGGCCTGCCGTGGTTACGAACATTAGCTTTGGATCTCTGGCAGGTGAAGCCAGGTGATCTTGGGCAAGTTCTTTTACTTCTGGGGCTACAGTTTCCCAAGCAGTGACTAGGTTAATAATGGTAGATCCTGCTCCGTTAAGGAGGCTCTGGGAGACAGAAAGATGGAAGGCCGAGCAGGGAGTCTGGTCCATAGGAAGCACGCCACAGCTGCCCTACACCAGGCGTGCTCTGAGCCCCGCTTTGCCCTCCGTAAAGTAGGTAAATGCCACTTGCTTTATGCGTAACTAACTTTAAGCCTGACTTTGCCTGGTGCTGCCTTGTCCGGGTTAGGAAGACAGATTTAACAAAAGGGAACAAAGTGCTCCATCTTAAGGGATCAGCCCAGCTCTCATCGTCTGGGGTTGGATTGCATTCCGAGAAGTTCTGCAGAAGGAAAGTCCAGTTAATGTCCTTTAATACTAGTCCTGTTTCCCCACCATATGTGAGCCCAGAACTCTCACCATCTCAAGGGACTACTGTTCGAAGAATGTGTCTTTGGGAGTTCTTGAGTACATGTTCAACAGTGTCGTGAAGATCACCTTCTACCTCCTTTCCCCCAGAACCCAGGATGCTGGAATTCCTTGAAAAAGATGATCTAAAGCTACCCAAGGATGCCCGGCTAGCGTGGCTCCATGGTTAAGCTGTGACCTATGAACCAGGGAGTCATGGTTTGATGCCCGGTCAAGGGCACATGCCTAGGTTGCAGGCTAGATCCCCAATAGGGGGAATGCAGGAGGCAGCTGATCAATGACTCTCTCTCACCATTGATGTTTCCATCTCTCTCTCCCTCTCCCTTCCTCTCTGAAATATATATATATATTAAAAAATAAAGCTACCCAAGGTGCTCTGCCCCTGGAGTCCCTCTGCAGAGGTGAAAGGCACTTCTGCTTTCGTCATGGGTGTGCTGTTTGCAGGACCCCAGGCTTGAAGGAATGGACACCCCACGCAGTGGCACTGAAACTGCCTTTTCTCTTGCAGCGTGTTCATCGTCGCCTTGTTTCCATGACAGCACGTGCCTCGTTGACCAAACGGGATCTTACAGGTGTGCCTGCCTGGCAGGCTACACTGGGCGGCACTGTGAAAACCGTGAGTGTGCCTCGGGAGTGGGAGCTGACGTGTCCCGGGGGGTGGCTGACGTGGAGAGGGCCTGGGGAGTTTGCCGCATACGCTGTTTCTTGGCGTCTGGGATGGTCTGTCCGAGGTGGCACACAATGTGGACAGAACCCCAGCCCCAGTGTTCACGGGCCGTGAGAAATGGATGTAAGTCACATCTCAGAGTGAGTCCTGGCTTTCAAGCAAGGGAGCCATGCCTGCCCATCCCCACTGCAATCAGGGATTGGCTAAGGGCTGGCCTGGGCAGGCAGGAGAACATAACTCGCTTCCTATGCATGCAGGCCAGGTGGTCCCACTCGCCTCTGAGCATCAAAGAGATAGCAGGTGCAGGCCACGGAGGAGAAACAAGATAGCTTGGGGGTGGGGTGGGTTGGAAGGGGCCCACAGAGAGAGTGAGAAGGCCTCTGAGGGCAGAGCAACCACAGTGTCTGCATCAGTCCCTCCTCACTGGCATGCACAGGTATTTTGGGACATCCTACAAAAGGACATCCTGTTCTGATTGCATCCTATAAAGTTCATACTTTTTCTCTATCACATTTATCCCCCCCATACTCTCTCCCTTCTCCCTCCTCCCTCTTCCTCCCCCTCTTCCCCTCCCCAATCACCCCACTGTCCTTAATATGTAGGAGTTCTTTTTCTTTCTCCCTTTGTTGCTCAATCCCTCCCTATCCCCTGCCCACCCCCTTCTCTCTCTCTCTCTCTCTCTCTCTCTCTCTCTCTCTCTCTCACACACACACACACACACACACACACACACCAGCACCATCAGCCTGCTCTCTATCTATAAGTCTGTCTCTGTTTTGCTCATTGGTTCAGTTTGTTCATTAGGTTTTGCATATGAATGAAATCATATGGTGCTTGTCTTTCTCTGACTGGCTTATTTCATTTAGCATCATGTTCTCCAGGTCTACCCATACTGTCACAAAGGGTAACATTTTCTATAAAGTTCATACATTTTTTTAATTGAGTTCACGAATTTTCCTTGCAAACCATGCAGACGGTGGTTTCAGTAGTGTGTCCTTGAGTGTGCCATTGTGTTCCGAGAAGAACAGCCCTTGCTTTGGCTTGGCCTAGCGGAGCCGAGGGTGGCTATGCCAGATGCTTAACAAATGGCATTCCCCTTCGTGGTTCCTGCCTCATTTCAGCCTGCTGTGCTGTGGGCAAGGCAGAGAAGAGAAATATTGCTTTCTCTTTGCTTCAAGACTTACTGTATCTAGTGATTCTGGAATCTTGGCAATGGCAAATTCTGAGAGTCAGGACAGGGAACAAAAAAAAAAAGAGAAGGCTCAATTTCTTGATAAAATAACTGCACATTATGGATAAACAAAAGGTAAGATTGGATAAAGAAAAGTAAAGTACACTAAATGTGCCCAAATGTCTTTAAGAGCCAGGTCTCTTATTAGGGAGGGGAAAAAAACATTGGTCCTAAGGTTGTGAGTAAAATATTCATGCTCAGTTTATGAGCCAGAAATGGACTTCCCAGCATTGTTATTCTTTGGGGGAAAAAATCAAAACAAACATAATGAAAAGAATATAAAATGTGTCATTATGAACTGATTCATAACTGATTCACAAACTGTCTCAACTCAAAACACCAGCATCGATGGACAAGAGAGTGCTTCCTGGCCACTCTTCAAAATATTCTTCTCAACCCATGATTTCCGTGGCCCCCAGGAGTTGTAACTGGGTGAAGGTATCCATGGTGGATAGCTGATATGTCATTTGCTGGCATCAACGTGGGGACCACATATCTGATTATTTTCTGTAAGGCTTCAGCATTTTGTTTCCCTTCTGGAAAATTCAGTATGAGTTCCAACTAACTCAACTAAGGAAACATCATGAAAATTGTTGGCACTTTAACCTCGTCATTTCAGAACAAACCTTAACCGTTTTTAAAAATATATATTCTATTTAATTTTTACAGAGAGGAAGATAGAAGAATAGAGAGTTAGAAACATCAATGAGAGAGAATCATTGATCAGCTGCCTCTTGCACACCCTCCACTGGGGGTGTGCAAGAGGCAGCTGTACATGCCCTTGACCGGAATCAAACTCCGGACCCTCCAGTCTGCAAGCCGATGCTCTATCCACTGAGCCAAAATGGTTTTGGCAAACCTTAACCATTTTTTTCCACAGCAGTCTATCATCTAAAAAAAAAAAGGTGGGGAGGGAATCTTTATTGCTTTTCTCATAAGTATATCAATGAACTAAAACTATCTCCCTGGAGGAAGTGCTTTGAAGATTAACAAGAAACCCAAACATTCTGGGATTCCAGAAATGTATTTTTTTTTAAATAGCTTTTAAAAAATTGAAGCAAATGTTAGTGAGACATCCATCTTGTATTTACGGAGTACCAACCCTGCAACGCTGCTGCCTCAGTGCTCTGTCCTCCTGAAGTTCCAGGGAAGTGTTAGATGCTCCTTGGAGCAGGAGAGGGGCTGGCACAGAGGGTGCAAGGATGCTGGCCTATCCAATTCAGAAGTGGGGGCGAGGATCTCACACTCCCCACATCGCTTGCAAGCTCTCAGACACCGTCTCACCACGGGGTTTGGTGAGACTTTATGCAACCATTGATGCCGGTGGTTATCATGTCTCATCATTGAGTCCTATCAAAGGACCTGGCTTCCCAGGCGAGGCCCACCTAACGCTCTTTTCCAAAGAGAATCCTGATGTATGTGCGTGCCTATGAGTGGGAATGGAATAGCAGTCTAGTTCATTGCAGAAGACGTATATACTTGTGACAACAATCGCACAGTAGAGAGATGTGGAAAATAGAAAGAGAACATTGCTTTTCCTGTCCAAGCCTGGCTCCCAGCAGTTAACAACACGAGTATCCTTCCAGACTTTCTTCTAGGGTGTGCAAGCGGAAGTTGTCTATATGTCACCATTTTAAACCTTTGGTTCTCAACTCCGGGAGGGGGTGAGGGGGGGGATTTTGCTCCCCAATCCCAACCCAGGGGACCTTCAGTGATGTTCAGAAACATTGTTGGTTTGTCATCATTGCCGGGGTGAGGTGCTACTGGCATCTTATAAGTTGAGATCAGGGGTGCTGTAAAACATCCCACAATGCAGAGGGCAACTCCCTTCTCTCCCCCACCCCGCCCCCACCAGAGTTATCTTGCCCATATGTCAGTTGTGCCAAGATTGAGAACCCCTGTTTTAAACAAAAGTGCATGAAAGCACACATACAATTTTCAACTTGTTTTCAGTGCCTGCCTCTTGGATATGTTTTCAAGGTCAGTCCATGTTGGTCCAAATGTCTAACTATTTTCTATACGGTTTAGGGGTTTGGTTTTCCCCCTGGGAAATTCAGCACAAGCTCCAGCTAAGTCAATAAGGAAAACATTAAAATTATCTGTGGCACTTTACCTTGTAATTTCAAAAAAAGCCTTAACCATTTTTTTCACTCATTTGACAATAATAGTTGTGCATTCCAGTGTGTGGATGTAGACACAGTCATCTATTCATCCAGTTCCTTAAGATGCACCTGTTACTGTGTTTGTTTTTTTACTATTGTGAAAAGAGCAGCAATGACTGCCCTCACCGATCTTTCTTGTGGAGGTATTTTTGTAAGATCAATTTGTAGCTGTTGAGCTGTTTGTTCCAAGGGTGTGGAGAGTCACACTTTTGAGAAGTGTCCCCAAAGCGATCACTGAAGGGTTTTACCGATTTTCAAAATGCGCCGTTATAAACAGCAGTCCTGAAATAAGAATTAGCAGTTGCATTTCAGATACTGGGGTCAAGCTGGAAATGGATTGATTTTCAAAGGAATTCCATGGGTCTGAAAGGAGTTTTTCCCTGGGCCTTCCTGGAGCAGTAGATAAAGAATAAGAAATAGTCGCTCAGTGGTTGAGCGTAGACCCATGAACCAAGAGGTCATGGTTTGATTCCCAGGCAGTGCATATGGCCGGGTTGCCGACTCCATCCCCAGTAAGGAGCATGCAGGAGGCAGCTGATCAATGTATCTCTCTCATCGGAGTTTCCTTCTTTTCTATCCCTCTCCCTTCCTCTCTCTCTCTAATCAATAAAAACATAATTTTATAAGAAGAGAATAAGAAACAATCGTGTTGAGTTGGCAAGAGGGTGTGAGAGCCACAAATACAATATTGAAGTGCGTCTATGTTCAGACTTCCCGTTAATTAGTTCCCAAGGAAGAACAGCTTCCCCCTGCTCCCAGGTGACCTCCTCTGAGAGCAATCAAAAGGGACGAGTGGCTTCCCCTTCAGCCCTGGGGCCAAGCCAGCCTCCTGCCAGCACCCTCCGCGACCCCAACCTCCTTGGGCCACCATGTAAGAAACCGAGGCCCCTTTTTTCCTCTGAAGTTTCCTGTCTCTTTGTGTGGAGCACAAGGACAAAATAAGTTCTTCAGTGAAGGGTCGGAATCCTGTTTTGAGAAAGTGGAGAGCGGCGGATTCATGGCCTGCTCCAGTTTCCATGTCGCCTTTGTTCCCCTGGCCCAGTTGAGGAGGCAGGGTGTCCCCCCTGCATCCCAATGAGGCGCGCTGGACCCGGCTGACTCCCGGGCACAAAGCTCGCCCTGCGGGCTCCGCTGCGCCTTGGAACACAGCACAATGGCCTCCACCAATTAGAGGAAGACGGGCATCTGGATGTTTTGGGGCTTTGGAGCACCAGGAGGTTTCCCACTAGCCTGTCCCCAGGGCTGGGAGAAAAGCGCCCAGGAGGAGAGCACACTGGCTGCTTCAGCTTCAAAGGGGCGGCCGGCCTGTGCTTCTCATCAGAAGAAGCGGTCCGGAGAGCTGTGGTTTTCATGGAAACGTGAACGCTGGCCCCCAGTGAGTCGCCATCCCCTCTCCCATCACAGAGAAGTGAGAGGCTATAGGACCACTCCGCGGAGAGGTCATAAAATCAGCTTCCTGGCTTTTTGGGCCAGAGCCCTGTCTTATCCTCAATACCTGGAACACGGGAGCACCTTTGCCCATCGTGACATGGAGCACTCAGGGGACGAGCTTGGACCAGAGGACAGAGGGACCTCGGCGTGGCTCTGAGCCTCCAGTTTGTCAGTCAGGTGACCATGAACAAGTCATGGAACTCACAAGAGCCTTGGTTTATAATTTTCAGAGAAATAATGCCAAGTACTTCTCAGAATGGTGTTGGGGATGAGATGACATAAGACCCTGAGCTGATAAAAGAGGAGCCAGTATTGTTCTTACTACTCCGGTCCCCTATTATGGCCATTGGCAGAGAGCAGGGGATCCTCCAGGGAAAGGGGTAGGGCCCAGCACTGGTTTCCACAAACTAGATGATGATGGCAGACTTTCCTCGGGCTTCCTTAAGGAAATTCTTCCACAACTCCCTACGGTTCCTCTGTGAACCGCCCTTCCCACATCATTGCCAGACACCAATTCATTGCCACCGCCATACCTGCGTGCAGACGAGAAAGTCTGGTTTGAAAAGGGCAGGTAGACACAACCAATGCCATTGTCAGAAAGGAATCCTGAGTCCCAGGAGAGGACACCCACGCTGGGATGATGGGCGGGGAGCCTTCGCAGACAGGACAGCCCAGCAAGGGGGCACTTGGAAATGATCGGTGGAATCGTGTTGGGAAGAACTGGAAATGGGGTGTAATGGGGAGAGCGTGTTGCCCAAGCATCATGTTATCTGCTCGGTCTCCCTTTTTCCTCGTTTGATTTTTCACTCATGTAACATGTGGTGGGCATATGTCGGCCCCCTGGTGGTCATGGAGGAGACCTGAACTCCAGAGCATCACTTAACTCTTTTATTAGAGAGATAGACAGGGCAGAAAAAGAGCAGGAGTCTTCCCAAGGCCTTCTCGGCGGCCTTTGCTTTGGCAGTTGAGCCCACTGAGGCAGGGCTTAGTGCAGGAGGCAGACTTTCCAAGACTGACTCCAGCCCCTTGACAAAGGCTGGAGAGCCCCCCACTTTTCCTTAAAATCCCCTGCCTTGTGGGGGCATGTGCTCCCTCCCCGCCCCTCACTCTGATTCAGAAGAGGAAAGCTTCCTCTTTGTAAAACACAAGGCTTCCCTGTTGTATCCAAGCATTAAAAACAACTGTAGTTATTCTTCTCTATACTCAGCGGCAGGCTCTGTGCCTTATGCAGCATCGTCCTGATTAACTGTCACCACATCCTCGTGGGTTAGGAGCTGCTATCCTCCCCACTTTACACCTGCATCCAGCCTAAGCCTCTGAGCGTCTGTTAGCTACCACAGGAAGTAAGGCAGGGCTGTGCAGCGTAGATTTTTTTCCTCCTATTTGGCAGAACTACAGAACAATTCCAATCTTAGCCTTTCTCACGTGAAGAGGAGCATGTCACGTGCCATCTGGTTCCCAACATCAGCTTCCTGTAGGAAGGCCTTCCCTTCAGTGATGGTGGCGATGAGATCTGCTAAGAGGGTGGTGAGAATCCGTCATCTCGTAGGACTCAGATGTGCTCAGCAGCCCCGGGCTCCTTGACAAGGCCATTCTCTCTCTTTTTTTTTTTTTTTAATATATTTTATTGATTTTTTAACAGAGAGGAAGAGAGAGGGATAGAGAGTTAGAAACATTGATGAGAGAGAATCATCGACCAGCTGCCTCTTGCACACCCCCTACTGGGGATGTGCCCGCAACCACGGTACATGCCCTTGACCGGAATTGAACCTGGGACCTTTTGGTCCGCAGGCCAACGCCCTATCCACTGAGCCAAACCGGTTTCAGCAGGGCCATTCTCTTTATCCCCAAGGGTAGCAGCAGAATTGCTCAGTTTGGGCCATTGTCATTGTGAGCATCTCTTCTATTTTGAAGGTTGACTAGGAACACCCGCGGGGGACATTCCCCCCAGTAGTTCAGTGTTATTGCCCACCCCCATGACACCCACAGAGCTGACTCAGAAACCTTCTGAGGTGTGGGGGTGCCCCAAGAAGACTCTAACCAAGCAGATCCATTAGTTAGAGGACAGGGGAGTGCTTACCACTCACAAAGGTTAATATCTCTACCAAGCAAGGATGCGTCTGAATGATTTTGAACCAAAATAAGATGAAAAATGTCAAGATTATTCAATGTTGACTTGTCTCTTAGGCGTAGGCCCTTTCAGCTGTTTAATTAACTAGGCCAGTGGTCGGCAAACTCATTCGTCAATAGAACCAAATAACAACAGTACAACGATTGAAATTTCTTTTGAGAGCCACATTTTTTTAAACTTAAATTATATAGGTAGGTACATTGTTATTAACTTAATTAGGGTCCTCCTAAGCTGGCCTTTGCTAAAAACTCAAAGGGGCCCAAGAGCCGCATGTGGCTCACGAGCCGCAGTTTGCCGACCACAGAACTAGGCCATCCAAACACCGGAAAAGTGGTATCCGAAAGACACAGTGTACCAGGGGCTACGGACAACACTGAGGAAGATCAAATAGCTAATTGTGAGCCTCAGCCTACAAATTGCTGCCGGCTGAATAAATGGCAGTGTGTGCAAATCCAAGCATAATTTCACACGGATACTGTCTCTCTCACACCCGCGGAGGGCTGGACAGCAGCAGGGGGCAGATACCATCGGCTGGAAATTGATAAAAAGGATTCTCAGTGGGGATTACATCACCAGTTGGTGTTGTTATTCCTGGTTGGGGAAGACCCTCATGGGAGTAAAAAGAGAACTGGATCTGGTCCAGAGGCACCAAACTCCGATGTAAGCTGAACAGGAAAACAATGAGGACGAGGGAGCCCGGCGGGTTGTCTCTGGGTGTCGGTCTTGTGAAAAATCATGTTTCCAGCAGGAATCAAAGCCCCGGGGAGAGAGTTAATGCCTTTTCCAAACAGGACCAAAATTCTGTCACAAATTGTTTCCTTGATTTTGGGTGACAAGTGAGAGTGGGTGGATACTAAGGGCAGCTAAGAATTGAGACTCACAAGCCCCAGGCTCCCAGCTAGGTCACGGGGTAATGAATTTTGTTGGCTTTGGATCTGTTGTCTTTGCTGAAATGCTTAGATACACTTAGAGCTTTAATGCAGCACCTATTAAAGAGGTATAATAGCTCTAGCTGGTTTGGCTCAGTGGATAGAGCATCAGCCCATGGACTGAAGTGTCCTCCTGGCTTTGGTTCCAGTCAAGGGGACATACCTTGGTTGCAGGCTCCATCCCAGGCCCTGGTTGGGGCACAAAAAGGAGGCAACCAATCAATGTGTCTTTCTCACATCCTTGTTTCTCTCTCTATCTCTTCTTCCCTTTCACTGTCTCTAAAAATTAAAAGGAAAATATCCTCAGGTGAGGATTGACAAACATTTAAAAACAAAACAAAACATAATAGTACCATGATTTCTTTTCTTTTCTCCACACCTACCCACCCTCCACCCCCCCAAGCAGGAACATTTCATTTCACCCAAGGCTCCTGCCTGCAGATTAAGATATTTTCTTTCAGAAAACACAGCAGGCTAAGTGGTATCAACTCAGTTCTATCGATTATACCTGATGAAATCTTTGTTGTAACTCAGGTTAACTGCTGGGGTTGGCTAATCTTTCCTGAGACTCCTGCACTCCCCATTCAAATTCATTTAGGGCCCCATGATTACCTTTACTTTATTCCTCGGTTAGGGTCCTTTGTTATGGTATAATTTTAGAAGCACATTTAAGGAAGGCACTAATCTCATAGGATAAATTGGTGTTAATGAATATATATATATATATATATATATATATATATATATATATATATTCTCTCTCTCTCTCTACACACGCACACACACACACACACACACACACACACACGCGCGCGCGCGCGTGCTCATACTATAAGCCTATTGCATGACGCTTTGTGCAGTAAGCCTTGCTTCCCCTGGCTGCCGGCACTCGTTTTCCTCCAGCACCCTAGACCCAGGCCTTCACTCTGGCTGTTGCCTTCAGTCTTTGCTCTGGCTGAAGCCTTTAGTCTTCACTCCATCTGGAGTGCTGCTCCAGTAGCTTCCTCTCGGCCGCACCCCCCCCACCCCCACCCCCCCCTTCCCTGCCCTCCCTGTCATAGCAGGCATCCCCGCAGCCTGGCTGCTCCATGCCTGCATGCATGCTGCACAGAGGCCCGGAGCGGCTGGGGGGTCTGGGCCACCACCATCTTTGTCAGTTTAAGTTGCATACTTGCCCCTGACTGGCTGATGCACATTGCAAAGTGACGGTCAATTTGCATATTTCTCTTGTATTAGTGTAGATAGCTACTCTCCTGAACACCTGGGGAATACATAATTGGAAAGAAGGCCCCAAACCATATTCTTAGAAGTGCTTAAGTGAAGCTGGGGAGAAGCTTGAGGTGTCTCAGGCCTTAACTGACATCATTTCTATTTCTGGACTTAAACTAAAAATTTCTGTGTTAAAGTTACAGAAAAACATCTGTCCATGCCTTATCCTGCTGGGCACTCATTAAATATATGGTGCAAGGAATGCAGTGAAATCAATAGGTCACACGCTTCAGAGTCTTTCTCTATTGAAAGAATCACATTGTGGACTTCCAAAAGGCAGAGCAGTGACTGGATTCTTTGGTTCCTAAGGAATGTTTATTGATCTTGTTTCCAAAGTCAAACTTACAGCTTTGAAACTGAAGCAAAAGGAAAAGAGAAATATACATGGGCGTCTGTTGTATAATGTTAACTAACACTCGAGATTCATTCAGAAATGGATATTTTGTGAAGAAGAGTATGTGGGTGGACAGTGATGAAATGGAGGAAGAGGCCTGTTTTCTTGTCTGACCCCTGAGTTTGGTGGTCATTAGGGTGATAGGGAGGTGAGGCCATCCCTAGGTTAGGGATGAAGAGTGTGGACTTCCTTTTGCCACATTCAATATAATTAACCAATTGGAGAGCACAGAAAAAGTGATATCCATGTGCCCTGACGGGCCACTTTTCCTAAAATGTCTCCACATTTTTCTGACACACTCCCTCATGTCACCATCATCATGGCCATTTTTTCTAGATGTTCTAAACCTGATCATCTCTGCTACCTACTTGAGTATCGAGATATTATTTCATGTAAACATTTAAAGAAAGAGCTTCTCCATCTTTGTCTTCAGTTTTTCTCAGAACAACACTAAGTGGCAGTTGGCTGTGGTACCACTTTATGGCCATCTCCAGTCAGATAGGAGGGGGAAAGATACAGCCTTACTTGCCTTAAATCAACTTAAACCCATTCCTACGGCCCATCAATCAGCATCACAAGAACTTCAGACTCAATCATTGTTGGGGCCTCCTCTGTGTCCCAGGGTTGTACAGAGGTCCCTGGCTTTGCTCAGACGGACCAAATCAGTAGGGAGAGTCCTCCGATGGTGGATTTTAGAACCACACCGTGGAGCTTGAGGAAGCCCATTGTTTCAGAGCACCTGATCCCTTCAGGTAAAACAGCTCTGCTGGTGTGGGCCTGGCCTGGAGCCCGAGAGTATCTGTGGAGGTGGGGCCCTCTGATGAGATCCAGCCTCTCTAGTTGCCCTGCCAATCAGCCTCCCCGAGATCTCCCAGAGTGCTGAAAGGCATGAAGGGCTCAAGTCCCAGCCTCAGCTCCATCCATGGGGTGCTGGGGAGTTAAAGGACACCTGGAGGATCAGGAGTTGGGCTTTTGAATTCATGTCTATCAGTCATTGGCTACAGGCATCCTGAGGTGTGCATGGGGGGAATATAAATGGAGGCATGTTTCAGTTCTTCATGTGAGCAAGATGGTGCCCATGCCTGAGGGCAGGCCTCTGAAGGTGGCAGGTGCCAGCTCTCAGCAATAAATTCACATGTAGAAGTTGAGCTTGCAAAAATGATGCACAGGGACCTGGGTGGAGGACCCATAATGTTCACTATGAAAATAATCACAAAGCCATTGCATGGCCATAAAGAGGTACCACCGCAAACCACTGCTTACTGTTGTCCTGAGAAAAATTGAAGACAAAGGTGGAGAAGGTCTTTCCTCAAATGTTTATATGAAATAATATCCCAGAAAAATAGACTCCCAAGTCTGCAAGGGCTCACTAAACTTAATGTGTCTGTATCCCTGGAGTGAGTCACAAAAGTAATGGGGCAGCGGGTTATTTATTATTAATCACGGACTATTTTTACTTAGCAAAGCAGGAGCTTGATGCTCCTTCAGACCAGGGATGCAGATGTTTTAAATTCTCATTTGACTTGGTCTAGAAACACCCATCCCTCTGAGGAGAAATGAAGCACAAAGCCTTGGAAAGTCAAATGGAAAAGAACCATGAGTCTATTTAATGGGGAGATACAAAGGTTTCTAAAAAGAGAACCTGTAGGGATGGCAGGGGTTGGCAGTAGAGTTTGATTTTGAAATCTAACCCTGGGGAGATGCTCTGATGAGATACTGATGGTCTATGAACCCAACAGGAGAGAAGAGAATGGATGGAAGAAGGCTTAGAATTCTCTTCAAAGCATCCTAGGAGAATGTACAGCTTTGAAAACAAGTGAGAGGGAAGAGAATTATGTCCCCTGGACGTTTGATATAGGAATCCAAGTTTAAAGCTTTGTTGTGCAAGATTAAAAGAGATGACTGTACAGAGACCATGGTTGGTACCCAGAAGCCCTCGTCAACTCACTGGACCCAGGTCTGGAAGCCCATCATGGGTAGCCATTACCAAGAGGCCAGATAATAGAGTGGAATACTGCCCGTTACTCAAATAGGGCCAACCATGGGTTTTAGATTTCTTTGTGGATTGTTCTTTAATGTGTATGAATTTGGGAATTGGTTTGTAAAGCAGTTGGAAGCTTTGTAAATAAAGGCAAACAAGGGAAAAAGAGACTGTGTGCTATTTCAATTACTCCTTAAACCAGCCCAGACAGATAAATGGTATTATCCTCTTTTACAGATGAGAAAAACAGGGCTTGGAAATATTAGGTTATTTTCCCACACCCCTGTGCATTAAGTGGGAAAATGAATAAATGTTACTTTATCCATTCCATCCATCAACAAATATTTATTGAGCACTTATTGAGCTTGTTCTGGACATTGGGGAACCAAATGATTATTTGAACCTGTATTTAGCTGATCCTGGAGGCCATTCTTTTTTCACCAGCATCTGGAAACAAAACTCTTCCAAATTTGAGAAAATGCAAATTTGGATTACTCTAGAATAAGAGATTTATATGGGGTGGAGAGAGTATGAAAACAAAAGAAAGGTTTAGATCCAAACCATTTTGCCTGATACTTAGAAAAGAAAAGAAAAGAAAAGAAAAGAAAAGAAAAGAAAAGAAAAGAAAAGAAAAGAAAAGAAAAGAAAAGAAAAAAAGAAAAGAAAAGACAAAAAAACGGATAATAAATGTTTAGGGTTACATTTTGCGATTATAAAACTTGGGGAAAAGTCTAAAGAAGCAAAATTCATTTTTAAAGTTATAAGCTAGGGATAATGAGAATAATTATATTCAAGTATGTTTTTCCAGCCTCCTTTTCTACTTTTGGCTGTTTAAAATTTTTTTCCTCTTGGTTTTAGTTTTCAACAGTTTTATGTATTATGTCTGTGTATGTCGTTCTTCATGTTTATCTGGCCTTGGGCTTTGTAAATCTGTAGGTTGATGTCTTTCATCTGTTTTAGATTTTTTTCAGATATTCTCTCTTTACATATTGTTTTTGCTTCTTTCTCTCTCCCTTCTCCTTCTGGTATGCCAATAACATGTATTGATTAACCTTCTCAATGTGTGCCCTGTGTCCCTTACTTTTTCTGTACATATTTCACCTTTTTTTGCTTTGGGCTTCATTCTGATTTTTTTAAAGTTATCTTTTAGTTTATTCTTACTCTTAAGCTGTATCTGATTTTCTATTAAACTGTTTCATTGAGTTTTTAATTTCTGTTGTTGTAACTTTTCAGTTCTAGATTTGTCCATTGGTTATTTTTCAAGATTTTCTGTTTTCTACTGAAATTTTATCTTTTAGTTCCCTGAACATATTCAGTATAATTGTTTTTAAGCAATGTCAAACAACTACACTATATAGATCCTTTGTAAGCCTCTTTCTATTGTCTATATGTCTCTTGAATTTTAGCCATAGAGCCTTGCCTTCCAGTGAACTCCCAACTCGGAAGCATTACTCCTATCTGTCCTGGTGAGATTCCATGAACAGTAACTTAAAACCAAATAATAGTACTCCATTCTAGGATCTCATCAAGTTTAATATCCACTGTTGATATAATGATAGCTTTCCTGGGGGTTGGCATAAAGAAATATTACAGGAAAAATATACATGTGACCTGAGGTCAGACATATCACATAGTAAAAGAGTATGTATGCATCTAAGAATGACAGAAATATGGCCGAATTCCTCAGCCTTGGCAGACTTGATTGTGCATCCTGAGTCTGTTTCTCTTTAAGTCTTCTTGTAAAGCCTCCATCGGGAGAGAAACAAAGGACCCGAATTGTCCTAAGCTTTCTTACCTCCAAAGGCTTGAGAACTTTCCAAGGTTCCTGCTAGTTACATACACATTAAATGTATGAGAATTCTGCACAGAAGAAATCATAGGTGGGAGCCTGGTGGATTATGGCAGCACCTATATCCAAGGAGAGAAGATCCCTACCCTCAAGCTCACTATTGAAGGGATTTCTTATCTTCTGCTGAGACTTATGTGGCTTGAGTACAGTTCACTCTTTCAGTATTTCAGGACTGGTCTTGAGTATCACCCAATCTTTCTTGGCCATAAGTTCTAACAAGCAAAGCTCAAAATAGATGAAGAACTACACTTGAATTACACAAATCATCACCCTTTGATATGCTAACTGTCCACAGATTCAGTTGCCTGCAGAACCAGGCAGCTGGGGTGGGGTGGAGGTCAGGGGACTGAGAGGGGCTGTGGCCATATGGGGATACAGGCTCAGGGTTTCTAGATCTGAATTTAATACAGAATTTTATGAGAATTCTTTTGATTTTTATGTTCGCAACTATCCAATTTTCTAAAACTGGCAGGTATAACATACCTTGCTTATAAGATGATTGCAGTCTGTGGACGCCTGTTGGTTGCTGCCGAGCTGCATGTTGAGCATTGAATGAGTCTGTACTATCAGAAGGTGGCCCCTTCGTGAAAACAGTGTGGAATGCTTCCTCTGGGTTATTTCATTCCTGGCAATACAAGCACTGGCACTTTGAGTCTATGTGTACTTTCTTTTTTTCTTTCTAAATCTTCACCCTAGGAGGGAGGACATTTTTTCCATTGAATTTTTAGAGAGAGAGTGGAAGAGAGGGGGAGAGGGAGAAAGAAGAGAGGAAGAGAAGAGGAGAGAAGAGAACATCAGTGTGGGAGAGACACATTGATTGGTTGCTTCCGACATGCGTCCCAATGTGGGGGAATCGGGGTGGAGGGGATCATACCTGCAGCCCAGGTACATGCCCTTGACCAGAATCAAACCCACCACCCTCTGGTGCACAGGCCGACATGCTAACCACTGATATACACTGGCCAGGGCCACAGGTACTCTCTGAGTTCACAAAGTACACTGCATTCCCTATACCATTATTGGAACTTTTTACAGCTCACTCAGTGACTTTTTTTTTTTTTTTTTTTTTTTTTTTAATACGTCAGATTGGCTTTGGACTCACCCACCAGGAAATTTGCTCATATTATATAGCCAGAAGCAGAACATCACTGAGATCAGCCACTGCTTGGTCTGTCAGCAATCTTAGCGTAAACAACCTGTAATTTAGCTAATATCAGCAACCTTGCCAAATTGAAATTAGGAAATAATTAATTTTAGTTCTCAAATATTTTTAAAGTGTTATCTGAATGGAGATTCTTTTCTTGCCTGGAGGCAAGTTGCTTGAAAGGTAATTGGGACAATCATGGGAAGAAAAGAATGTCCAATGCATTGTGTTTTAGAAGAAAGGATTAAAAAGAGAGTAGGATAAACTGACCAACAAAATAGGCCCAGAGGCATGGATGCAAGAAACAGGCTGACATATCTCAGGGGGTGGGGCAACGGAAAGAGGTTAGCCAAAGAATTTACATACATGTAGGCATGATCAGTGAACACAGACAATAGTATGATGAAAGCCTCGGTAGGCCAGGGACTTAGGAGAATGGGGCTAAGTGAGTTTGTGTGAAATTGGTGGTCATCTGTAATACTTTCAACAATTAAAAAGAAGAGAGAGAGAAGGAAAAAGAAAGAGACTAGGGAGGCTAATAGAGTAATTGGTACTGAAACTCAGTAACTAAAGGCTGGATTCTTTGTGGGACATGATTTGTGTCATTAGGCAAGTATTATTCACTATTGTGTCACATCCACTTGAGAAGAATATGTGATCTATCTGATAGAATATTTCCAGGATATATCTAATATCCTATTCAGTGATCAGAATAGCTGGTGATGCCTTTTCCACTTTAACTAGCTGTCCAATTGAATTAGAGCACATGTGTCAAACACAAGGCCCGCGGGCCAAATCCAGCCCGCCAGGCCTTGCAATGTGGCCCGCACCTCGCTGTCATCACTGCACTCCGCTGTCAGTTTATGACATTGTCAGTTTATGACTGTTCAGTAAACCATTTGGCCCGCGATTTAGGCTGGATTTTAGATTTTGGCCCCTTCTCTGATTGAGTTCGACACTCCTAAATTAGAGAATAGAAATACCTTTGTCATAATGAATATTGGTAAGTGTTTAGATGCAAAATTATACTTGGACATCAAGGAAACTTGTTGCACCCCTGAATTTATATTGTGATCTAGTACATTTAACTGTAACGTTCAACCCACTCATGTTCGGGAAGATGAAATCTAAAATCTAAGTTCAGTTCATGTATGCAGTCTTTATTTTCCTGTGTTTTATTATATATGCACTCTTGTTTCTGATCGGTTCTACTTTCTGGGTACAACACAAATATGAAATAATCTAGTTTAATCGCCCAAGCTTTAGGGAACAAAGGAGATAATATAACAACACTGAAAAACAATAACCTTTCCATACAGATCATAAAATCTATGGTAGGTGACATGGTTCTTTTATCCAGGTCTTCCCAGCTCCCACATTTTGAGAAAGAAATGAACATGATCATCTGAGAGCCCGTCATGATGTCAACTTTCTTTACATAGAGATTGCAATACTTTTTTATTTAAAAATAAGTTGTTTAAAAAGCTGAAGATATGACTAATACATGCATTTTCCATTGTGCATTTTCTCTTGGTAATTCCATTGAGTGCCATTGTTAGCAGGCTCCATGTCACTGTCTTTTCCATTCAGTTAAGCATGAAAAGATGCAATCCTAAAATGGAATGCTTCAGACTTTTAATAGCTCTCCTTTTCTTTTATTTCCCTTTAGTCATTGAAGAAAAAAACTGCTCAGACCCTGGGGGTCCAGTCAATGGATACAAGAAAATAACGGGTGGCCCTGGGCTCATCAATGGGCGCCATGCAAAAGTTGGCACTGTCTTCTCCTTCTTCTGTAACAGCTCATATGTCCTCAGTGGCAATGAGAACAGAACTTGCCAGCAGAGTGGAGAGTGGTCAGGAAAGCAGCCCATCTGCATAAAAGGTAACTTGCATGTATTTCTGAAGTCTACAGAAATAGAGGTGGAGTTGCTAAACTTTGGTAGCTCCCCTACATGTTTTTGAGCTGCTGGGAAAATTCTTTTTTCCCTACATTCTCACTGGAACCATATATTTATTAATCTTAGGTTGGAAACCATCCCTAAAAAAATTGCTTCTGTTTTGGACCACCAAAAATGTGAAGATATAACTAACACATGCTCACCCTAATCACAACTTCTTTTTGTTTTTAATAAGAAATACTTATTGAGTACAATTTCTTTATTTAAAAAATATATTTTATTGAATTTTTTTTTTAGAGAGAGGAAGGGAGAAAGATAGAGAGTTAGAAACATCAATGAGAAAGAAACATCAATCAGCTGCCTCCTGCACACATCCTACTGGGATGTGCCCGCAACCAAGGTACATGCCCTTGACTGGAATCAAACCTGGGACCATTCAGTCCACAGGCCAACACTCTATCCACTGAGCCAAACCGGTTAGGGCTAATCACATCATCTTGATGTGATGGAGAACAGTATGTGGTTATCAGAGCAGTTTAGGAAAGATGACAGGGCTGACTTTCAATATGCAAACCCAAGGACTGGATTGAAGCAATCAATATGCATTTTTATAGCTACATTTATCTCCTCTCTGTGTAACATTAAGTTCCTGCAGGAAATGAAACAACAAAATGGAAGAGCCATTTCTGCCCGCCTAGGTGGAGGGAGGTTTGAGATGTTAAAATGTTTACAAACATCTTTAAAAGGCAGAAAGCCCTTGACCATCCAAGGCAGGATTCTAAGAATAGATGTGCAGTGCACGTGTAGAGACGGGAATGACCCCATTGCCTAGAGCAGGGACAGTTGCATGCAGTGAGGAGACTTGGAGCCCGTCTGGGTGGCTGGGAAGAATTTGTAGAGGTGAAGAGGAGCTGGGACGATAATATGGTTGGAAAAGAAAGGAGGAGAAAAGGAGGATAGGCAGGGGTGAAAGAATCATGTCAACCCAAAGTGAGGCAATCTGAGAATCTGGGAGATGAATGAAAAAAGGTGGTTGAGGCGGGGGGGGGGGTGGGGGGGGGTGGAGGGGGGGTTGTGGGGGGGGGGGAGGCCCTTACCCCTTGGCAATGGGGATATGTCCTTGGCCTAGATTATCCAGATAATTGCCTCAACCCTCCACTTTCCCTTCTGGGTATTTGTCAACAACCCTCATCATGGGAAAAAGGAATGAAAGAGGATGGTTTGTGAAAGGAATGAATCCCTTTAGACTCGAGCCAGGAGCGACTTTCATCCCCACCAGCACAGACTCCCCGATTCTTGTTGTCATTAAGCATGGAAAGGGTGTCCCCTATGCCCGTGGAGATTTTTGTCAACTCTTCTCTTACAAGTTCATAAAACCCAAGTTCCCTGGGTTGCTAATGAGATGAATATTGGCTGCTTGATGGAGAAAGTGACGTGGGGAGGATTTCTTTTTACCGGTGAAGAAGAAAAGACTTGACAATTAAACTGGGCTTTGACTCGCCCTCAAAGGGTTGTTAGGAACCTTTTTTCAGGGAAGTGACGTGGTGGAGTCGGTTACCCAAGACTTACTGGTTGACACTGCTGTCTGCTTTTACATGAGAACCTTGTCATTCCCTATGTTGGTTTAGATTTCAGAATCTTCGTTTTGACTTTTATGCCATTTTGACCAAATTTATAAACACTATTTATGGGTCCAGATAATCCTAGTCCATTAGCCGCCATTGTTCCAAACCACACAGGTGGAGAGCTCTTCCCAAGTCTACCCCTGGGCTCTTCAAAGGGGGTGTCAATGGTGTCTCTGCTAAGCTGTCAAAGCTTGCACATGTCCCACCTCGGAAAACCCGGGGAATGTGAGGTGCCCAGAAAAGGTGGTCAGGTCTGAGCCTGCACTGAATGCTGTGAGCAGTTAAAATGGAACAAGAATACCCAGCGCTGTCTCTTTTATCCCTAGCCTGCCGAGAACCAAAGATCTCAGACCTGGTGAGACGAAGAGTGCTTCCAATGCAGGTTCAGTCCAGGTGAGCTCTCTCCTCTGAAGGTAAAGGCCAATGAAGGTTCCCTCCCCGCCCCTTTTTATCACTTGTGTTTGGCCAGGCAGCTTGGTTTCTTAGGGACATTCAGTGCTGATTGGCATGAGAGAATAGGGCTGGTCGGGTGGTGGCTTATTAGCCAGCTGCCTTTAGCCAAGAGGTAGCAATTGTTGGAAGATGAACAGATTTCGCTGGATCGTGGGAAAGTAGATGGCTGCTGGGAAGCGAGACTTGAAGATGATCTTTGATGAACTGGATTTTAATACCTTACTCTTCCTGAAATGTCTATGTATTCATTATGGCAGCTCCTAGGGAAATGGCATTCCTGCCAAATGCAGTCAGCTGTGGCTCAGGAAGATGTTCTTGGTAGTAACCAACCAGGTGAGGCTGGCTGGTGGAGCCCAGGAACTAGAGATGGATGCTTAACCCCAGGAGGGCTGTGAGCCCTCTAGTACACCCACCCTGCCTTACTCCTGGAAGGACTACCCAGTATGGAGAGAACAGACCCATTTCTACTCCTTTCCTTTGTAGGAAATACTCTTCTCATCTCATCTCCCAGCATCCTCTCCTCATTCTTTCCTCTCCAGCTACACAGCCGCTTTGCTTTTGCCATAGCCCTCCAAGCACAGATCTGCTTCGGAGCTTTTGCATTTGTCAGGAACCTGCTTCCACTGGATTTCAATGAGGCTTAACGTCTTGCTTCCTCCAGTTCTCTGGTCAAAGAGACCTTCCCTGACTGTCCTTTAAAAACTAGCAACCCCACACCTCCACCTTGACCCTGAGCTGACTTCTTTACCTAGTGCTCTCTGGCCTTTGCTATGCTTCATTTCTTTAAAAAATATATATATTTTTAAATTGATTTCAGAGAGGAATGGCGAGGGAGAGATAAAAACATTAATGATGAGAGAGAATCATTGATCGACTGCCTCCTGCACGCCTCACACTGGGGATCGAGCCCACAACTTGGGCATGTAACATGACTGGGAATTGAACTGTGACCTCCTGGTTCATAGGTCAACACTCAACCACTGAGCCATGCCGGCCAGATTACTATACTTCACTTTTCATCTTAGTAACCATCTCAGCTTGGTGTCTTCCATATAGTTTTTTTTTTGTTTACTTGTTCTATTTCCATCTGTGCCCCCCACCACCCTGCCAAAATATGTAAAAGTTACATACATGTGCAGGAACATTACCTGTTTGTTCATGTTGAAGTCCCAATATCTAGAATAGTGCCTGCCACAGAGGAAGTCCCTGATAAACATCTATTGAATGACTGAATTGGATGGGCAGACAAGGGTCCAAGACCTGGTCTGTCTCTCTTTAGAACTGGGCATCCTTAGCAAGTTCCTCACTTGCTGAGCCTTTCATTTCCTCTTTTGAAAAAGAAGAGTAATCATAATAACATCAGTCTCTTGTAAGGATTAAATGCAACACTAACTTTGATTGGGTGTTGGCAGTGTGCCCATTGCTCTTCCGAATGCTTTATATCTTTTAGCTCATTTAATCCTCACTACAATCTCCAAAGTAGGTCTTATTAGCATTTTATTATACATTTATTACCATTTTTATTACAGATGGGTAAACTGAGGCTCAGAGAAATTAAGGAACTTGCTCAAGGTCACACTGGTAGAAGAAATGGCAAAGCCAAGATGCAAATCCAGTGTTTTCAGGGTCTGAAGCCTTCAGGGTCTGCTCCCTTATACACGAAACTTTAACTAAGTCTATGTAAAAGCCCTAGCAAAACACCTTAGCTTTATGCACACCTGTCAGTAATATATTTTTTGGAAATAGTATCAATACGTGACTAGAATTGACCCCAACCCCAACTAAGTGACCTGAAATGTTTTGACAGCAGAAATTCATCAGTCACTCCCTGTTCCTGGGGCTATCTCATTCCATGTCTGTCTTTCCCTTTTCAGGCAGGGCCTTTCCGTGGGAGCAGTGACAGTGGAATCCAGATTCCACCCCCTTTTCTGATCTTTGTGAGTCACCTGGGCTGGACCCTCAGCCAGTGGGATAAGCCTGACCCACCTCTCCTTCCCAAGGAGACATCTCACAGAGGAGGCCTGAGCTGTTAAAAAAAGAACTCGAACTTTGCAATTGAAAAGCACTTGTAATGGGAGGTTAGGTGCCCGGGTGCCAGGTGTCCTATGTAGATAAAAAAGCAAACCTAAAATTTGGTTTTAAGGATCTTTCTGGAAGACAGGCGGCTAGGGCGGGGATATGCCAATCTCCAGCAGCCAGGCTTACCCAGGAACCCCCAAAGGCAGTGTAGACCTTCAGCAGAAGACCCAAGAGGTGAGCTTGTTTGCATGTCCAGAAGCTCCCTGAGCTGCAGACCTGGTTCTGAACATGAGCTGAGGGTCTCTCTGATGAAATCCATGGGCCTTGAATATCTGCTCTGAGCAAAGCCCTGTAGAGACATAGGAAATAGATCGCTTTAGATGCTATGAAGTCGGTGCGGTAGAGACAGCAGGGTGGGAATCATGACCGATAAGTGTTGCCTTGGGTACCGGCTTAGCTTCCTGTGTGCCCTCAGGCACTCCCACTTACCTTTCTGGGCTTCCTTCCTCCATTCAATAAGCGGGATGAGCTCATGGATTCCTAAAGGAATTCTCACTTTCCAGTTAGCAGTCATTATGCACTGATATAAAACGAACACAAGCTGTACGAAGTGCTTACATCTCCCCCAAGAATCCCCAAGTGGTCTCCTGGGGCTCCAACTTTGGGGCTCATTTAAAAAACCTTTTTGACATTTACACACAACACTCGATATTTTTCCCAATCAATGTGCCCTGAGAGAAAGCTTTATTCTCCGAGGTGTACTAATTACATCTGCTAATTGCTAAATCAAGCTACTGTAGCAATTCAGTTTAGTTCAAGCCAATTTCTGATATTGCTCCATTATGATAACGGTTAGAGGGGAAAAAATACGTCTGGATCTTCCCCATTCAAATTAACTTCCTTTCCTGTTTAATTTAATTTTTTTGTGTGTGTGCATGTTAGTGTTCCTTTGGATAGCAGCAATTATGTCAGATACTATCTTCTTTGGTTAAAATCCTAGACAGCTGGAGACATGCCAGAAATGGAAATGGAGAATAAAATGAAGGTTGAAATGTGCAAGATTATTTGCTCAGTGGTAGGAGGGAAGTGTGTACATGTGTGTGGGGGAGTGGGGAGTGAGGAGGCAGGGAGAGGAAAGGAGAAAGAGAAACAGAGAATGAAAGAAAAGGGGAGATAAAGAAAGGAGAGAGAGATAGAATCCATTGCTTTCTTTGAATGTAGCCAAATATCTACATGGGGATTGGCATGAGACTAAAAAGGCCACAATGACCGTCTCATTTTGCTCTCTATCTGGATCCATGTGCCCCGATGCAGGCAGACCCCATTACACCAGCTGTACTCATCCACCTTCAGCAAGCAGAAACTGCATGGCATCCCTACCAAGAAGCCAGCCCTTCCCTTTGGAGACCTGCCCACTGGGTACCAACATCTGCACACCCAGCTCCAGTATGAGTGCATCTCGCCTTTCTACCGCCGCCTGGGCAGCAGCCGGAGGACCTGTCTGAGAACTGGGAAGTGGAGTGGGCGTGCCCCATCCTGCATCCCCAGTGAGTCAAGGTTCATCCTTAGACTTGGGCAGCTTACATCCTACACGGCAGCCTATGAAAAGTCATTAACCCTTTTTTTTGGGCAGAGGTTGGCGGGGAATGGTACTTGCCCAAAGGAATGGTACTCTAATACGTTCCCTAGCTAGGTGGTGTCTGAAATTCCACAGAGTTTCCTTCCTGTGGCTTAAAGTTATTACCCAGGCCGAAACTGCTTTGGCTCAGCAGTAGAGCGTAGGTCTGCGGACTGAAAGGTCCCAGGTTTGATTCCAGTCAAGGGCACATTTCTAACTTTCTATCTCTCTCTCCCTTCCTCTCTGTAAAAAATCAATAAAATATATATTTTTTAAAAAGTTATTACCCAGAAGAAATTAACTCATTAAATCTTAGATAATTTTGGGGGGATGGGGCATACTTTCTTATGGCTAATTCTATTATATTTACTTGGAGAAAAGGGAGAGAACAGTCATTAAAAACCAAGTGGAGAAAGGGTTAAAGGTGTCAGATAGTTTCTAGTAATGTCATCTTGGTTACTCTGTCAAAGCACCAGTTTTTATCCTCATTAATTAATGGTATTTAATTAGATTATTGCTATTAATTAGACTAGAGGACTGGTGCACAGATTTGTGCACTGATGGGGGTGTGGCTTGCAGGGATCTGACTGCTGTGGGAGTGCTGCTCATCCCACTGCCAGAGCAGCCACTCATCCAGTAAGCTAACTGGCACTACCATTGTGGGAGCACACTGACCACCAGTGGGCAGCTCCTGAGCTGAGCATCTTCCCCCTGGTGGTCAGTGTACATCATAGCAGTTGGTCTACCGGTCATTCTGGTTGTTCCACAATTCAGTCATTAGGCTTTTATATATATAGATAACGAGGTATTAATTACTCATAAGGTTATAATGTTTTCTGAGATAATATGTAGAAGTGTTTGGAATAGGGTCTTACATATTCTAAGCTACCTTCCCCATCCTCTTTGTCAAAGGAAAGCAATATGGCTTAGTTCATGGTGGTCACTTTTATAGTGATAGTCATAATATTTCAAGTCTAACTGGTTTTATACATCATCTCACCCTGTGAGGTGATTGCTATTACTCTATCCATTTTGAAAGCAAAAGACTGGGGCTTTTGAGATTAGGCAACTTGCCCAGTAAGTACCTGGGATTGGAAGTCTCCAATCTTTACCCTATATTTTATAGCCAGCCATGGCAAGGTGGTTGATTAATATTTAATAAAGCCGGGAAGACCTCACAAGTTAGATGCTTAGTGGTCCTGACACCGATGGATTTGTGCTCTCTTGGTTGTGTGACACATTTCTCTTCTGAGCTGATCTTACTGAGCCCGTGCTTTCTCTGTAGTTTGTGGGAAAACAGAGAATATCACTGCTCCGAAGACCCAGGGGCTGCGCTGGCCATGGCAAGCAGCCATCTACCGAAGAGTCAGCGGGGTGCATGGGGGCAGCCTGCACAAGGATAAGTGGTTCCTGGTCTGCAGCGGTGCCCTGGTGAATGAGCGGACTGTGGTGGTGGCTGCCCACTGCGTAACTGACCTGGGGAAGGTCACCATGGTCAAGACAGCAGACCTCAAAGTTGTGCTGGGGAAATTCTACCGGGATGACGACCGAGATGAGAAGACCATCCAGAGCTTGCGGGTAAGAGAGGGTTACAACATGGACCCTGGACCCCTGGCTCAGCAAACTCCCAGCTTTAGGGGAACAGTGAAGGTGTCAGTCCTTCATCTCAGCACGTTAACACCCAGCAGAGAGCCCGGCATGTAGCAGGTACCCAGTATTGCATATTGACAACTATAGAGAGGGAGCATCTAGAAAGATTACAGAGTCCTTTTTCCATTTAATGTTTTAAAAATAAGATAGTAACAATTATCTCTCATTGTGGTCATCAAAAGTTAACCACCTGTTGTTATGTTTAGGCCACTGTACTGGGTAGGTTTTGAGGACATAGAGAGGTTTTATCCAGGATATTCCAAATCAATTTATAATCTCATCTGTTTCCCTGCCTGCCTCCTTCCCTCCATCTCTTCTAGCTATCTACCCACATTTCCGTCCATCCATCCATCCATCCATCTATCCATCCACCCATCCATCTGTTCAGCTATCTATCTGTTCATTTGTCCATCCATTCATCCATCCATCCATCCATCCATCCACCCATCGATCTGTTCAACTATTAATCTATCCATCTATTCATCTATCTATCCATGGTTTTTGCCCTGAAGAGTCCACAGACTAGTAGTGGTAGACAGATTAGTACATCATGATTATTTCAATTCAAGAGAATCCCTGAGGAAATGAACCCAAATGTAGATGGAATAATAGAAACATACATAAAATGGTACAAGTTATCACAGATGTAAGCTCCTAGAGGCGCCCATCAAAGAGTTGGGGCAAGGGTTGGGGCAATCAGGGAAGACTTGTGGAAAAGTCTGTGGAACATTTTATTTTGTTGGGTTGAAGATGAATAAAATGTTTACAGTGGACCAGGGATTGCCAACTAGTAGCCTGTAGGAGTTTGTGTTCCGATCGTGCTAACATATCATTTTTAAATCAGTTGTTCGCCAACATTTAAAAATTAGGTTTCAGGTAAAGATCTGGAGTCTAGTCTCTGGCAAAGTTAGAATGCTGGTCCCATTACTGCATGGCAGTGGTCAGCCAGAGCCAGGTGGCAATTGCCCACTCTAGATGGAGTGTGTGCTCTCATTCTCTGCAGCCTCGCCTCTCCACTCCACTTATTTAAAATACCTGCCAGGCCCCAGCAGGCATTTCAGTTTGCAACCCTGGAAACAGAGCAGCCGCTTTCTATGATACTTTAGGCAAAGTATCTCCAAATAATTGCAGCTGTCTCTTAGACATTTATTCCCGATAATTCAGCCCCAAGACTTTCCTGCTCTAGTCCACTGAGGAGTGGGCGGCTCACCATTGCTATCCGTTCCTTGCACATGTAGATTTCTGCAATCATTCTGCACCCCAACTACGACCCCATCCTGCTGGACTCTGACATTGCTGTCCTGAAGCTCCTGGACAAGGCTCGCATCAGCACCCGCGTCCAGCCCATCTGCCTCGCGGCCACCCGGGACCTCAGCACCGCCTTCCAGGAGGCCCACCTCACCGTGGCCGGCTGGAACGTCCTGGCAGATGTGAGGAGCCCCGGCTTCAAGAACGATGTGCTGCGCTCAGGGGTATTCAGGGTGGTGGACTCACTGATGTGTGAGGAGCAACATGAAGAGCACGGCATCCCCGTGAGCGTCACGGACAACATGTTCTGTGCCAGCCGGGACCCTGCCGCCCCTTCCGACATCTGCACGGCAGAGACGGGGGGCATCGCAGCTGTGTCCTTCCCGGGACAGGCGTCCCCTGAGCCACGCTGGCATCTGGTAGGGCTGGTCAGCTGGAGCTACGACAAAACGTGCAGCCACAGCCTCTACACAGCTTTCACCAAGGTGCTGCCTTTTAAGGACTGGATCGAGAGAAACATGAAGTGAGCTCAGGCCCACTGAGGGAGTGTCTGTGCCTCCGTGCATGCATGCGTGTGTTGCACAAGTCAGGGTGGACCTGAGGTGGGATTCTGCCCTTGAATTGGCTGAGCCAGGGCTTCTGATTTCAAGCACAGAGCTTGTGGAGGGCGAGGAGAGCTCACTTGTGGTAGGCCCCTGCCTCCCTGGCTGCTCTGACCATCTGGAAGATACCTGTTTGCAAGAACTGGGTTGCTTCAAAAAAGATTATGTGAATAGCTAAGAAAATGCTCCCATTCAAATGACCTGCCCTTTCATGGTGCAAATGTCATGGTCAGCCCTGGTGGGGAAGATTTGACTGGGAGGCCTGAGTTTCATGAGGTCTCTTCCAAGGCTCCATCCATCCAGACCAAGTTTCAAGGAGCCGCCTTCGGGACAGCCCGGGACAGCGGAGCCTGGATGAGATGTTGACATTGGCTTTTGTGCACACTGCCACACTACTGTGTGGTCCTGCTCCTTTCCCATCTCCTGTACACATTTGAATAAAATAAGGATTGGCTTCTGATCTACAGGACAAGTGTGCTACAGCTGATTTCTGCATGCTACTACTCCGAGCTGCATGTGTGGGGATGAGAGCCTTTTAAAATAGATCCTAAAGGTATAATTCCCCAAAATGCATATGGCACAGCTGAAGCCATCTTTTGAATTCCAGTCGTTGGAGTTTGCTGGGTTGTGGGCTCGGGGAGGAGAGACATGGGTATCTCAAATAAAGCACAGAGGAAAATACCAGGAATTAGGTCATTTCTAGTGTTTTTTTCTGGTTCTCATGTTCTAGCTCTAGGACAGAACCCTGCCTTGAACCTCAATAAATATTTATGACAGAGTTTCATAGAATCTGAACTGGAATCACCTATTTACTCACTAGATGCCAAGAGACTGTGGCCTCGTTGTTTTCTATAATTTCTGTGATTTTCCTTTCAAGACCATCACCCAGCTCCCACTGGAGAGTAGAGGTAACAAATGAACTCAACCCAATCCAACCCCTGAATGATCTCTTCAGGAACATTCTCTTTCTGTCCTGCTCTCCTCACCAATGTCTTCCTCTCCAAGACAGTGCATGGGGTCTTCCATGACTTAAGCATTGGGGTGAACAGGGATGAGTTCCTGCTGTTTCCTGGGTTTGTGTGATGACTCTTCCCTATTCCTGGGCATGTTGCTGACACTAACATTGGGTGTGGGGGTCTGTAATCACTATAACCTGTGCTATGTTCTCTCTGCTTCCCTGAGACCCAACCTGCTGACTTGGCTCTTCCTCAGCTCTGGCTGGCACTGGTTCTCCTGACATGTGGGAGTGATATCTCTTTGACCCTGGTTTGGTCACTCAGCCTCATGGCCACAGTAATGACCTTCTCTGGCAGCTATTCAGCCAGACTCTCCTTGACCTCTTCTTCCTCCCTCGGGAGTCTCTGGGAACTTCTCGGGGGGTTTTTCTATACCTCCTGAATGCTCAGAGCCCAGGGTCAGTACAGGGTGCCTGGGGAGACATTCACCTCCCATAGACCAAACAGGAGCTTGATTCTTCCTCAACATATCAGAGAACTGTGACCTCAAAAACTTCAGTCCCAAGACTGGAGGTCAGGACACATTTGTCTCCAAGTCTGTGTCTTCATGTAATTCCCTGATCCAGAGGAGAATTTCTGGTACTTTCTCTTTTTGTCAGGCTTTCTATTTGGTTCACATTCAAGTCATCACATTCTACTCCTTTTACTCAACCCTACCCCCCACCCTCCACACACACACATACACATACATCCTTATGGTTTAACCCACCAGTTCTCAACCTTTTCCATCTCATGGCACACATAAACTAATTACTAAAATTCTGTGGCATGCTAAAAATACATTATACTTTTTGGTGATCTGACAAAAGATATGTATAATTTTAATTCATTCACACTGCATGGCTATTGTATTGGCTGTTATCTTTTTTCTTTTCTTTTCTTTTCTTTTCTTTTCTTTTCGTTTCTTTTCTTTTCTTTTCTTTTCTTTTTTGTGACAATCTAAAGGAAAGAGGTCAGTGCCCCTGACTAAATAGTCGGGTACATATTGCATGATTTAAAAATTCTTGCAGCATACAAATTGAAAATCGATGGCTTAATCTAATACAAGTGTATTATCAATTTCTGAGTAGCCAACATCCAATGCTTAGTGAGCTAAAACAAGAAATGTTTAGTCCCTTCCTCGATTTCAGTGGATTAGGAATTGGGGAGCTGAAGTATTTGTAAAAGCTAATGCTCCAACCTCAGTTAAGGGTCATCTTAGACCTTAACTGAGGTTGGAGCATTAGCTTCTACAAATACTTTATCAGGTTGCTCAATTTTTTTTTTTTTTTCGTTTTGCTTTTTTTAAACCTAGGAAGCTTGGATCTGGAGAGGTGCAATGGAAGTCTGATCAAAGAGATCTAAATTCAAATTCCTGTCTTTCAGCTTCTTTTCTAAATGATCTTGGGCAAGTCGGCTAACCTTTCTAGCTCAGTTTCACCATCTGTTAGATGGGCATCATAAGATCTCTCTTGTGTGGTAGCTGTCATGATTTAGTGAGATATTGTATAAAGCACTGAATATAATACATGGCATATAGTTGGTGCCTAGATTACCTGGCAGGGACAAGGCTGTCCATCTGGGCACAGTGCCATCACACCACCACATCTGCATCTGTGGGCACATCTCACATGGGTACCAAGTTTGTACTCTCTGTTCTCCAACCCTGTCCTGACCCCTCCCCTGGATCACACGTCCCCTACTTTCTTGACATCCTCTTTACCATTTAGTGTCATCTTCCATCTTTGCCTCACCGCTCAGATTTGGTTCACATTCAAGTCATCTCAGAAATCAATGACTATGATCCCCTCCAAAGCAGGATCTGGTGGTCTTTGGCTGGAAGACATTGAAAAAAAAAGTGTTTGTATGTATGTATAAGTATTGCCTCAATCACATAGATTTTACTTAAATGAATATTGTTTATTACATGGCACACTCTTACTTTCCTTAGAGTGGCCAGAATTGCACATTAAGTAGACTTTCAAGAATAACTGAATAGTCAACTCACCCTGTATCCACTTACATAAACTCCCAACAGGAATTGAGAGGAAGGGACAGTCCAAGTAGGCCAGCGTTTTCCGTTAGCTTGTCATTCACAGGGTAGTTAGAAATTCAGTTGAGTCTTTGGAATGGTGGATGGGAAGGAAGTAGGATATTGTTAAGTACAGAAAGACATTGGAAAGTACATAAGATTAAGCCTGGAGGGGGGTGGCTTGGAGAAGGGCCAGTTATTTCCCAAGATGAAGCCATTATTATAATGACAGGTGAAGTTGGCCAATTAAGACAAGGCCAGTCAAGGTGTGGTCAATTGGTGGTGGATCTCAAATGGTAGGATTAATAATTTGGCCTCTTACTGCAAATATCGAGTTCATTTTGATGTCTCCAGAAGAGTGAAAGGATAGAATTGGAATTCTAGAAAAGCCCATTAGGTTGGCAGTGCTAGACAGAGGCAGTGGCTGGGAAACCCAGCCTGAGCTCAAATCCTAGCTCTGTCACTTATACGCTGTGACCTTGAGCATGACATTCAATCTTTCTCCTGTACTAGTCTGCAAACAGGAGTGAAATGATCTGAGGATTCAGTAAGCTAATGTGTACATGAGTTAAGTATGTAGAACAGTGTCTGACCCACTGCACTCTATAAATATTAGCACAATTATGGTGGTGGTTTGTTATTCTTCAGGACAAGGGGATTGGAGATTGAGAAACCAGTGATGTGAAACCTTAACAGTGGGTAGGGAGGAGAGAAAGGAAGAGAAGTTTTAGAATTCTGTTGAGTTGAGTTTCAGGCATGCAGAAATAAGTTTGAATTTTTATGGAGTGGGTTTGATAATATGGGCAGAAAGAAATGGGTCCATGGAAGAACCAATAAGGCTGAGAGCAAGAAGAAATGGATTGTGTAAGTGGGAGTTAGCATAATAAATTTTTGAGACAAAGAGCCAGGGTGATTTTTTTTCTACATTTCCCGTGTGTGTGTGTGTGTGTGTGTGTGTGTGTGTGTGTTTGTGTGTGTGTGTATGTTTGTGTGCGCGCGCACACAAGCATGTATGTTGGGGGTTGTGTACTGGCTGGACTTAACTAAAAGGGTCCAGGCTCAGCTAAATAATACAAATAAGTACAAAATTTGTAGTCATCTTACCCTTTCCTTCTCTTCTTTCTGGAGTTGTAGGTATGGGGGTTTGACTATGAATCTTTACAGTTCTTAAGAATTTTCATGTTGTCACCTGGCTGTTTGGCTCAGTGGTTCAGCATCAACTCATGAACCAGGAGGTCACAGCACATGCCCATTGCAGGCTTGATCCCCAGTAGGGGGCATGCAGGAGGCAGCCAATCAATGACTCCCTGTCATCATTAATCTTTCTCCCTCTCCCTTCTTCTCTGAAATCAATTTTTAAAATCACATTTAAAAAAAATTAAAGGCTAAAAAAATGTTTTTTCACACTGTCAAATGTGCCATCTACTCAAAATGTAATGGGAATTCTATATTTACCTTCTATATCAGAATATGAGTTTAAAAAATCTATTCCGTCGTGAATTCAATCAAGAATTGCATTTTATTGATTTTCTACTTGTCTGTCATTTATTCATCAGCAAAAATGTATAGAGTACTTACTGTGTGCCAAGGACTGAAAGATTAAAGGTGTCCTTAGTCTCATAATCTCCGAAATATGTGCATAATTAGAAATCATGCTAAGCACTGGTAAGGAAATTATAGCACGCTGTGAGACTGTACAACATGGGTAGTGGACTTAATCTGGAAGGGATGAGATAAAAGGTTAGCACCCCTGAGCAGTGATGGCCAAGTTAAGAAGGAATTGACTACTCGAAGGAGAGTAGTCATTTCAGACAGAGAGAAGATTATGTGCAAGACATTAAGAATGGGGGGCTCCTGGCAGATTTGAGAAACCAGGAGGGAACCTGTGAGGAGGAGAGTGGTGTGATGTGAGGCTGGAAATGGACTCCCATAGTGCATAGCGACTTGAGAAGCTGGGAGAACAAGAGGGCACAGCCAGGACCATACTGTACATATCAAAGCCCATGAATTCCTACATTTGCACTAGGAATTATCCATGAGGTCATCAACACATCAGGTACAGCCTTTGGCTATGACTTTGGGCCTTTTTGTTTCTAACCTGAATCTGAATGAAGTCCTTGGGCCTCATTGCCCTCACACCAGGGCCTGGAGCTCTACCTGAGAATTATCAGAAGTGAAGATGAATTAAAAGAGGAAAGCTGACAGCCAGTGTGAGACGCAAAGAAGTGAGACATATGCATCTTCACTCCCACCTTATTTTTTCTCCTTCCATATCCTGTGAACATTTTGAGTAAAATACTTTGGATCTCCAGGGCTTGGGGACCTTTATCTTTTCAGAGCTGCTGGAGAGATGGGAACATTTTGCAGTGGTTTGGTAGCAATTTGTGGTCTCTCTTTGCTTTTCTTGGCAGCAGGACCTGCTTTCCCTGGCAGGGCTCTGCCCGGATGTGCCGCTGAGGCCCAGCATTTTAAGGAGACCGCCTCAATGGCCGAGTGTGTTAGGGCTCACTTCACGTTTGTACTCCAATTCACGGAGTGGCTTGTGGACTCGGTTTGATGGAGAGCTTTGTCAACACCAGGGAGAAAAAGTCAGCAGATACAAAAAGGGAATAGCTTTTTTCAGGAGAAGAATGATATTAGACATTAAATTCTCAGAGGAAAGTAAGAGTGTTATGTTCCCCAACTTATGGTTTTTTGAGAAAAAGGTAATGCCAAACACAAGAGAAAGGAAGAACTTTAATTCTTACACGGAAAACTGAACAAGGTGTTACAAATAAAACAGTATTTTCTCAGGTGCTGATAAGTGAAACCACCCAGGGAATTGGGATCTTTCTAAGTTACTGTCAATATGCCAAGGCAGAAGTCAGCCTTTGATTAAGAAAAATCTCTGAATCTATAATTTCAGTTCTGAGCAAAATTGCTTGGTGGGTTTCTCTCTCTTCCTCTTAATAAAGAAAATAACTTTAGCCTGGCTGGCGTGGCTCGGTGATTGAGTCTTGACCTATGATTCAGAAGGTCATGGTTCCATTCTTGGTCAGGCCACATGCCCCGTTTGCAGGCTCCATTTCCAGTGAGGGACATGCAGTAGGCAGCCAATCAATGATTCTCTCTCATATTTGATGTTTCTATCTATCTCTCCCTCTCCCTTCATCTCTGAAATCAATGTTAAAAAAAGAAAATAATGATATAAGAAAAATACATTTTGAGATTTGGTACAAAGCCTCTCTCAAAGTTACCAAGTAATTTGATAAAGAAGTGGATAGAGAAAACAGAACAAGTAGCATCACTGGGTTTTCTCTGAGGTCCCGAGAGCCAAATCATGTAGCACTTAACCTCAGTGAGCTAGTGTCAAGCAAAGAAATCCCCTCAGAAAATAGAACATATTTTCTCTCCATCCTTTTGCCCATCATGAAGATGCTACTACTGAACAATGTCCCAGTGGAACAAAAGGAAGGGAAAGACGCATAACTGGAATTCTTTGCCACGATTAGAAGAAACTGGGGATTAAAATACCAGCAATCACTCTCAGAAAGTATTTCCACTTCATACAGGAGCAAGCTGCTAAAAAAAACCAAAAAACAAAAAAAACACGACAGTCACTTTAATTCAAAATTGTATGGTTTCTGTGGTGGGCATAAAGAATTTGTGCCAACCCTGACATTTAGCCTCAAGTCATCATATAGCAGAAGATGCTGACATGTAAGAATGATACACCTAGGACTCACAGTTCATCTTTTTGTGTCCTTTTCTCTTTCATCCGCACTAAATAAATGGAACGAATTCACACTCGTTCCATTAGAATTCATCAGGCGATGAGTGTAGTTAACAAATGTTCTAGTCTTCCCCGAGTTTTCAAGTTAATAGGATGGTTTCTGCCTGAAGTGTGGGTTATATTTAGACCAAGTTCTCAGTCTGAATTGAGATTTTTGACAAAGTAACATCTCTCTTCTCATAGTGTAGAGAGAGAGAGGTAAAAATAGCGACTCTCTTGCTTCTCTTTTGATGACGTGTGTTAACAGGAAAAGAGTGAATGAGCTCAACTTGTGTCTTCCTGCTCCAAATACCTGAGAATGGATGGCTCCCTTTTTTCTATTCGGTGACCACAATGGAACAAACAGAGCCAAAGGCTGGTCTGGACTGTGTTGTTGGGTCCCAGGCATTACCACTGTGATCATTTTTGAGTGATGAGAGCAGCAACAGCAGCAGTAGCAGCCAGGCAGTGGACATAATAAAGATGAAATAGGTGTCACTCTGTGCCAGGAACTGTGTCCGAACCACTGTGTGTGACATTGCCTCATTTAGTTCTCATCTGAGCCCAGTGAATGGGGCTATTACTCTCCCCCATGGTTACCCAGAGGGTTAAGTGACTTACTCAAGGTCATTCCAAATGGACAGGGGGGATAACGAACTCAATTTGAAACTCACTGCTCCACACATGGTTGAGACGGATGGTCCCGGTCAGTCTAATGCCAAAGCCAGTGTTGTAACTTCTATTGGGACCACTTTAGGGTTTTCATTACAAAGATCTGGGGCTTCTACTGGGAAAATCCTTCTCCCACCAGTTAGCACCATAAACCTTCTTTCTTCTCTAAAGCCATTACATTTTCAATTTCATTTCAGTCTCTCTCTCTTTCAGACGCTTTTGTCTTTAGGGCCAATGCTGGTGAGAATGGTATCTTCTTATAATAGAAACATTATACAGTAATTTTCATTCACATTTTTTCATTCATCCTAAAAATACCTCTCATTTTTTAAAATTAGCATACTTATGTTAATTGGATGAAAGGACCCCAATATCCCTTCTATTTATTTAAAAACAAACAAAAAAAAAAAACACCTTTAGTTGTCTAGTCTTGTCATATTATTAGTAATGATTGGGCCCAAAATTTAAGAGACAGATGCAGACATGCTGCTGCTGATTCCTTGTTTGTTTTTTTTTAGAAGGGTGTGGGACAGACATTGAATGTGTCTCCACTATGTGGCAGGCCCTGTCAAATCTGCTTTATAGATATAACTAGAGGTTGGTGCACAAAATTTGTGCACAGGGGTGGGAGTGAGGGGAGGGTCCTCCACCCTCTCCAATCCGGAACATCTTGGGGGATGTCCAACTGCTAGTTTAGGCCCCAACTTCCCTCCCCTGCCAGAATGATGGCCCCCACTGCCCTCCTCTGCTGACCTGATGACCCCTAACCACCTCTGCCTCAGCCCCCACCACTGTGGCTTTGTCCGGAAGGAAGCCTGACATTCAGAAGATGTCCAGTCACCTGGTCTAATTAGCATATAATCATTTTATTAGTATAGATTAGTATAGATATTTGCAACTACCAGCATGGCTTCCATATTACAAGTGAGAGAGTTTAGACTCAAAAGGATTGGGTGGCCCACTTGATGCTATGTGCGGAGGAGCTGGGATTTGAACACAGGACCAATGTTCGACTCCAGAGCCCAGATGTGCTTTACCAGAACAGCTGCATGGAAAGTGAGAGAATACATTTGTTCACTGGGTGACTCTGACTTTGCAAAGAACCACAAGCGTGAATGTCCCACCTAGGGAGCTGATGTTGGGTGGTTTTCTTATTTCTGAATTCTGGACAGCATCACTAATCTTTAAGAACAAGGCAGATGAAATGGTTAATGCATTCAGCGGGAAAGAGTCAAATTCCTATTTCTCAGACATTTACTAAATGACAGTCCCTTCAAGGGTCACTTGACTGCTATTTCTCTCTCTAGGTCATTTTCTTCTGATAAACTTTGAACATTAGGACATTTCTCCTCTGTTGTCATGATGAGGGGCAATGGGCTTATGGAACAGCCTTTTATGGGAAAACAGTGTAGAATCTTTTTTTTTTTCCTTTTCTATATTAGGAGTCCCCCCCACCCCCCTTACATGGAGATGCAATAACCAATCTGCAGCAATTGAAGGAGAACCAAGACAGGGGATGAATTTCTTAGAAGAGCACAGTGGGAGAAGCGGCTCTTGCTTAGAAGAGCTGCGTTGGTCCAACAAAGCTCCTTCAATGATTGGAGAAGGACATTGAGAATGACAGAATTTCAGACTGGAACATTGGAGACCCTCTGATGAGGGTATAAATATGCCATCTCCTCATCTCTAACATATGCGCTGGCTCTTCAACTAGAAGATCCTCTCAGGTGGAGAGTGTCCTGCAGGTCTGGGAGCAACCTGTTCCAATAATGATGACATTATATGCTACAAGCTGCAGAGCAGAGGTTAAAAGCAAGGTTCTGCAGGAAGACTCCCGGAATTCCAACCCGGGCTTCCCTCCAGCTCATCTATATAGGTCCCTGTCATCCCTTCTTCACCTCTCTGTCCTGCTGTGCTCCCCTGAGAGGTTGAACTGCAAGGACTCCCAGCTTCCAGCTTTGGCCAATAGGGAAGCCTCGAAGGGAGAGAACAGAAGGAAAGCAGGGTTGAGTTATTTATTCCCAGGCCCTCTTCTAGCAGGTTGCTGTGGCAACAAAGGTCTCTGTTCCATACAGCACTCCCCTCTAGATTTCAGTAACTTCCCTTCAGGCTTACAGTGGGCAATGGTTGCCCCCCTGTTCCTAGCCCAGGATGGTCTGCACTACCCTAGAGTTTCCCTACGCCCTTCCAATACCCTCCTAAATAGTCCCTTTATTAAACCTTATATAATTTATTTAATTTGAATATGCCATCTTTTTCTAGTGAGGACCTTGACTGATACACCACTTGTTATCTGTGCAACATTGGGCAGTTCCTTAACCTCTCTTGGTCTCAGTTTCTCCTTTGTAAAATGGGGGTTAATAATATTTCCTGTAGAAGACCACCTATGAATGGAATGAGGTTATACGTATTAAGATAATCTGAACACTCAATAAGGACTCAGCAAATATTAGGGTAATATTACAACTACCATGAACTCCCAGCCTAAATAGTACTTTACCTTAATTTCTCATAATGTGATAGGCTTTTAATTCACCAAACAAAAAATCACCAGAAAAAATAAAAAGAAATTCTAATGGTAAAAGTTAACTTTGAAAGTTCCTTAAGTTACCTATCAGAGTTATAGTACAATTTTCCCCTCTCTCTCTCTCTCTCTCTCTCTCTCTCTCTCTCTCTCTCTCTCTCTCTCTCTCTCCTCTCTTCTCTCTTCTCTCTCTCTTTCTCTCTCTCCTTTCTTTCTTTCTTTCTTCCTTCCTTCCTTCCTTCCTTCCTTCCTTCCTTCCTTCCTTCCTTCCTTCTCCTCTTCCTCCTCCCTTTCCTCTTCCTTCTTTTTTTATATTCAGCCCTGCAGAGTGGTTCTTACACTGTTTGAGAATAAGCTAGACTTAGAAAAGTAAACCTATATGCAAATGTCAGAGCATCTCACCTTCCTGCTTCTGCCATACCATGGGCTTCCTGGGGGAGACTGAGAGATGCCAGACAGTTCAAAATTGTTCCTGCTAGCTGGTCTGGTTGATCTGGTTCTGTTCTCATCTCAAGGCTCCATCACCTTAATGCTGGCTAGGAGACTTACTCTGTGCCCTGTGAGGATAAGAAGGGGTTAATAGGGTAACAATTTAGATGGCTTTAGGGGAGGCTAGGTTTTCAAGTGAACTCAGTGACAGATTCAATTGGGCACATGCTGGCAGCTCCCACATGTCTAGGATGGCCCTTTAGAAAGTGCTCATTATGTGCCAGGCTCAGAGCTAAGCATTTCCTACATATTGTCCCATTGAATCTCCTGGCAGCCCTGAGGTGGCCATTGCTATGTTCTCCAGTTTTTAGAGTAGGAAGCTGAGAACCTAAAGTACCCAGCCTTGCCTAGTGTGGCTCAGTGGTTGAGCATCCACCTATGAATCAGGAGGTCACAATTGCATTCTCAGTTAGGGCACATGCCCAGGTTGTAGGCTTCATCCCCAGTAGGGTGTGCAGGAGGCAGCTGATGCATGATTCTCTCTCATCATTGATGTCTCTATCTCTCTCTCTTCCTCTCCCTTCCTTTCTGAAATCAATAAAAATATATTTTAAAAAAAAAGAAATAAAACTGTCATTATTTACATGTGGCATGAACATTCACTTTAAAAATATAATAAAGGCTGAAACCGGTTTGGTTCAGTAGATAGAGCGTTGGCCTATGGACTGAAGGGTTCCAGGTTCAATTCCAGTCAAGGGCATGTACCTTAGTTGTGAGGGCATCCCCAGTAAGGGGTGTGCAGGAGGTGGCTGATTGATGTTTCTCTCTCATCGATGTTTCTAGCTCTCTATCCCTCTCCATTCCTCCCTGTAAAAAATCAATAAAAATATATTGAAAAAAATTAAAATATAATAAAGTGCCCAGCCTAAGGTATCATAGAGTCTAACATACATGGGCAGGATTTAATGCAGGTGTGCCTGCCCAGGAGGCAGATTCTGACCCAGCACTGAAGTGGGGTAATGTAGTTACAGAGGCTTAGCCTCGTGTTCCACATGTGTACCACCTAAGAAGAAAGTCCTATGTTTCTATAGCTTCCCACATTCGTTGTGCAGAATAACACACCAGTATTTGCCTGGACAAAAATGTTAATTCCCTGTATTTGGAAAGAGGAAGGTCAGCTATGTAGCATGTCCGTCTTAGTTTTTTTTTTTTCTTTCCAAAAGCTAAACACACATATTTTCTCCAGCTACTTCTGGGGGCCCTGTTTCTGGATCCCTCTTCATCATGAACTATCTCTAGTCCACTGGCTCCTGACACTGGCTGCACAGTAGGATCAATCACTTGGGGAAGTTTTAAAAAATACCGGTCAGGGTCACACACCCCAAGCTGATGGAACCAAAATCCATGGAAGGCGCTCTGAGCATTGTTGTTTTGTGAAAAGCTCTCCCAGTACATTCTCATGAGCAGCCAGCATTGCAAAGAACCGCTCCAGTTTGCTCTGGAAATGAAGGCTCGGTGGGAATGTTGGCAGGGGCCCTCTGGTGAGAGCAAAGAGAATCAGTTCCTTCTAGCTAACGGACGTATGTTACCCGGAACTATCTGTGGCACATTCCACGTGATGTAATTGGCCTCTTCTCTAAGCACAACTGAATGCAAATGCCTCTCAAAGGTAGGGTGGAATGCCAAAGTTCCCAAAGATGGTCCCTTATAGAGAAAGGGGCAAAGTGACATCACAAACTCCCATCTAATCTGGCCATGCGAGATGCTTTACCTGATTCGGGTCCTGAACATTGAAAACATAACTGAGTGGCTTTAAATTTTATTGAGATATAATTTTATTGACATACAACATCATGTAAGTTTTAGATGTGCAAGGTGTTGATTTAATATATTTATATATTGCATGATTATCACTATAGTTCTAGCTAACCCCTTTATCATGTCACATAATTATCATTTATTTTGTGTGTGTGTGTGTGTGTTGTGTGTGGTGGAAGCAATTAACATCTAGTCTCTTAGCAACGTTGAAGTCTATAGTACAGCATTGTTATCCATAACCACTAGGTAGGCTGGACATACATCAACCAGGACTTCTTAACCTTCTGGTTGCAAATTTGTACCCTTAAATGTCATCTTCCCAATTGCCCCAAACTCCTGTCCCTGGAAATCCCCATTCCACTCTGTTTTTACAGGTTCGGTTGTTTTAAATTCCACATATAAATGATATCGTACCTTGTCTGACTCATCTCACGTAGCATATGCCCTAAGAGTCTTTTTTAACTGGATGGTTTTAAAACAATGCCACCCCTTTTCTCTTTCCTTTTACTTTCATTGTTTCTGTACCACCATGTGCCTTGCTCTCTGCGGAGAGTGCTACTGGTTGTTGCTGCTCAACTGGGCATGTGTGCATGTGGATATGGAAGGATTGTGATGGGAAGTTCATTCATGCTCATCTTAAAGGGGTTGCAGTAGCGCTGCTGGATCAGAGAGAGCCCTAAGGTTTTTTCTCCAGCTGCCACCTCAGCAGAGCAGGAAGTCAAATCCTTCACTGTAAAGAGAAAAGGGGACTTAAAGGTTTTGTACCAAACAACGTCAGCTACAAGGTCACAGTCCTCGGTAGGACTAAGGAGAAGGCAGTATCAAATCTAACACCAACGTGCAGGACAGTAGCTTTTCATCCACAAATTATTAGTTTTAAGTCCATATACCAGAGTACATACCGTAAATTTAATACAGATTTATACATTACTTTAATAACTAAAAAATTAGAGGAGTTGTGAAAATCCGAGGTTGAATAAGATACAGACCTGGTTAATCTAATGGGGCAGACAGGAAAGAAGGCACGAGGGGAGAGGAGAAGGAAGGAGAGATGAAGGAAGGCATGGATGGCAGAAGATGTTTGAACTCAGATTTTGGGAAGGGAGGTGAAGGGAGGAGGTGAGCAGAGATTTTTTTTTTTTTTAATTCCATTTCTTTTCTTTTTTTCAGTTTTTTTTTTCTTAATTTCAAGTCCATTTATCTCTTTTATCTTGTTCTTGTCCTTTCTCTCAACTTCCTATTTGTCCTTGGATATTGTGTTCAAGAAACTATCTTCCAAGGATCCTTCCATTTAACTGAACATCTTTTTGAGGGGTCATTGGGTGCCAGACTCTAGCTTCACAGTGTGGCCTATCTTTTACATTTCATTGTGTTCTCTGCTCTTGGCTCAGTGAGGTTGAGGCTGAGACTCCCATTTCATAGGTGGGATGCCGAGAAGTTGAGGACTTTGCCCATCAACTGCACTGGAAGTTGATGAAGAACTGACTCAGGCTCACAGGTACCAGTGCTTGGCCTTTAACCACTGAGCTTGGGTGGAGCTCTGGGAGTGTCCACGTAGTTAGACGGATTCCTTCTTCTTACCAGGGTCAGCGCAGCCAAGAAGGAAGAATGCCTCCCCCAGGAGAGCTGACCAGGGCCACCTGCATCTAATGGACATCATTGGTTCGGAGACCCAGCCTGCAGGAGCCTGTCAGGTCCCAAGCCACAGGCGTGCTCCACCTACATCTCTGGTGCGTTTATAATCTGCAAATCTCTCTCTCAAGAGAGCCTGTGCAGTTCTCACCCCAGAGGGGCCTTGCAAAGGGGGTTATTTCTGATCCCCTTCTGCAGACGTGGAAAATGAGGCTTTTCCTCCCTGCCGGCAGGCGGTATAACTGGAGGTGTCCTCTGGATAGCAAAGAATACATTTGGCACGGATCTCTTCATTATTATGCAAAGCTGGAGGGGATCTCAGACCCTCCCTAGCCCCAGCCCATCTGTCTCTGTGCGCTGTCCCTGGGGCTCAGGAGCCTGGGGCCTGAGGAGCCCAGTGGGTGGAGACTCGTTCCAGGCCAGTAACCTGGACCATCTTTCTGTGCCTTCCCAGCCAGCGCCCCCAGCCCTCTCCCCCTCCGCTTAAAAACACCACAGCCTCTGCATCCCGCCCGCCGCCCCCAGGGAACTGCATTTATATTACATTCAATGAATAATTGAAGGCCAGAGATTTATTATCCGAGCTGCAGGGAGGGCGCGCAGCTGGGTTCATGTTGGCCACGCCGCCCTCGTGTTTAGGTCGCTAGGATTCCACGGGGCCCGGCACCCGGGACGTGGGGGGGTGCAGTGGGTGTGCCGCCGGTGCGGGTGCGCTTGGGGTCCGCCAGGAAGGGAGGCTGGGCGGAACAACCCAGGTCCCAGCGCCGGAGCCTGCGCCGCCCCTGCGGGGTGACCCGGGTCCACGCGGACTGGACCGGGAACAATAGCGACTCCTTAGCTCCTGGGCTCCTGCCACGGGGCTGCTCAGGCCTTCCGTGGCGACCGGCGAAGTCCCTTTTCTTATTTGGCTAATTTATGGCGAGAGGCTGGGGGGCGGGGGAGGGAGCGCGGAGGAGGGGCCGCGTCTAGAGTTGGGGGGGGGGGGGGAAGGGGAGGGGGCGGCAGGGAAAGAAGTCTCCAGAGGCTGCGTCGCGCGTGATGTCAGCTCCGGACGAAAATAGAGAGGGATCGCCTGCAAATCCCCAGCTCCGGCGGGGCTAAACCTTGCAATCCCTCCCCGGCCGGCGCTGAGCCAGGGCGCAGCAGCCTCCCCTCCGCCTCCCCTGGCGGACACACACACACACACACACACACACACACACACACACACACACACACACACACACGTCCTCCCCTGCCGCCACCCTCCGCCACTCGCTGCGCCCACGAGCCCCGCTGCACACACAGGTGTCCCCGGGGCGGCGCTCGGTCCGCGGAGCCACCTCCGGAGCCCCCCGCGCGCCCCGCCGAGCGCCCCGAGGAGCAGGACGCGCGGAGGAGAGCCGAGGCGCGGATTAGCGCCCGCAGAGCCGCCCGAGCCCGTCGGGGCGCGGAAGGGCTTACCCGGGAGGCGGGCGGGAGGCGGGGAGAGGCTCCCCGTTAAATACCGCGCCCGGCCGTCCCCTCGCGCTCAGCCCGGCGCCCGCCCGCCCGCTCCCTCGCCCGCCGCCGCCGCCGGATCGTGCCGAAGAGGAGGGGGCGTTCCCCGCACCATGGCATCCACAGAAGGGTGAGGGGGCTTCTCTTTGTATCCACCGTGCGAAGGGGTGGCCCCCGGTCCGGCAGGGGGACCGAGAGGCGTCCGCACCGGGTTGATGGCCGGGGATGGTGGGGGGTGGGATGGTGGCGTGGGGACCGGTGTTCTCTCGCCAAGCCTCCTGCTTAGGATGCGCGAGATGGGAGGTTTTATGCGTTTCAAGGGGGCATTGCGGGTATGAGAAGCGAGGGAAAGATTCTCATGAGGTTGGCTTTGGGGATTTAAAAGCAATCGGAGAGTGGGCACGGCGTGAGCGGCGGACCCCGCGGGGCGGCCGCGGCGCCGGCTGGAAGGTGAGGACCCGCGGATGAATGACCGGGACCCGCGGGGCGGGGCGAGGCCCTGCGCGCGCGCCTTGAACTGGAGTCTGTGCAGCGCGGACAGCCGCCTCCCGTCCCTGCATGGAATCTCCCTGGCCAGCTCCAAGGGAGAGTGCAAGAGATTTGGGTGCTTCCCGGGAAGAGGCGGGGAAAGAAGCGGTTTGGGGCAGGGGCAGGAGTCCCCAGACATCAGCGGGTTGGGTTAGCGCCTGCTTTTCCCTTTCCTTCTGCCCTCGGGCTGTGGAGTCCTCTCCTGCCTTCTGAGACTGTAGTTGGATGGAGACTGTTCCCAGGAAGAAAAACAAAAAAACAAAAAACTGTCTACCCAGAGAGAGACATAGGGGAGATGGGGGAGATGGGGCTGCAAGGGGCAAAAGGATCCCTCCCAATAGTCAGATCTCAATGGAAGGATCCAGAACGACGTCCCTGGAAACTTTCCCAGCTCCAGGGAACCTGAGTAGGAATCAAAGGACTATTTGGTCCTTTGGTTAATTCTCAAAATTGCACCGGCCACTTGCAGGAGATCCAGGTTGTGTGGAAAAGAAATATCAACCCGTGGTCCAGCATCAAGGATGATGCTGGCGCTTACCACAGTTTCTCTTTAATACATTTTTGCCAGCTCTGCAGGCTTGTTCGGGGGGACGGGGTCTCTCAGGAGGAGTGAAGAAGTGGTCCCCGAGTCACATCGCTAGACTCCAATCTCCCACAAAGGGAAACTATTTCTAAGCCTGTCTGTCTGTCTGTGTTTAGAACGCAGCCCTTTTCTGTCCTCTGAAGCTGGCATCGTGTGGTAATAGGAGATTTCTTCTCTCTTCATCTTCACTGTTCAGCAGTTGGACCATTTTGATTATTATTAAGATGCTCCGGGAAGACACTGTGTTGTAGAAGGGTGGTGGGTTGTCTCTGAAATTAAATATTAAGAGCCCACCTGGCTCAACCTCAGTGCCTTCCTGGTTTCATTAAGGAATCCTTTCATATAAGAAAAAAATAGGAAGGCATTTCTTGCTTCCTCCGGGTTCTTCTGGATCTACCCCTGCTGGTACAGGCCCGGTTGGAAAACATCTGTGAAAGAGATGGATGATGGCAGTCTTTCAAGTCCCGTATCCAACCCACTCCTTGATCTCATGGCCAGATAAAGAAGGGAGAGGTTAAGACATCTCCAAATTAAGTGTGTGTATCTCACCTTTGTCCTAAATGAGAGCTGCAGAATGATTTGGTATTCCATATGGAGCAGACGTGATTTGCAGTATTTTTAAAAAATGCTATATTTGTGCACTGTGGATAATGACGAAAAGATTGGTCAGGGGAACTTGTATTGAAGAGATGAGAACATTTGAAAAGCTTGGAAACAAATACAGAAAGACCTAGAACCCATTCTCATTTCAGAGCAGTCGTGGATGAGCAGATGACATTGTCAGAAGCCCTGGTCTTTCCTTCCTCCCATATCTCCTTCCAGATGCACTTACTGAGTTCTTACTGGATAGACCTCAGGTACCAGGCTCCCTGAGGAGGTAGGAAGACCCTAAGGGTCTGGGAGCTGGCCTTTACACGGCTGGCTTCTATTGAGGACTTGGATCAGTACACTGTTCATGGGGCTGGGTGAGATTCCCTTGACTCTTCTGATGTCTTTGGCTAAAGTGCCTCCTAAAGGGAAGTGCATTAAGCATCCTCAGGCTGGTCTCCTTTGTTAGAGCTCTACAAAGTTGAAACTGTTTTTCTTGAAACATGCATTGCTGCCCAGCCTGTGTGGCTCAGTGAGAAAATTTGAGGTTAACCTATGAACTAGGAGGTCACAGTTTAACTCCCAGCCAGGGCACATGCTGGATTGTGGTCTTAATCCCAGTGTGGGGCATGCAGGAGGCAGCCAATCGAAGATTCTCTCTCATCATTGATCTCTCTCTCTCTCTCTCTCTCTCTCTCTCTCTCTCTCTCTCTCTCCCCATTCATCTCTGAAATTAAGAAAAATATATTTAAAAGTAAAAAAGAAAGAAAGAAAGAAAGAAAGAAAGAAAGAAAGAAAGAAAGAAAGAAAGGAAAGAAGTGTACATTACCGAGAAGGAAGGAAAATTGCAATAGATGCTTTCAATGTATATATTTTCAGTTCAACTCTGTTTGCTCCAGCATGTTTGGGGAATGGGATAGTATGGTAAACTGACCTTTGTGGTTACTGATTATTTGGTGATATCGTTATAGTCAACAACATGTTGATTACCAATTTTTAAAGTATTAGAAGCATTAGTGATGTCTGATGTTTGTTTCGCACTCCATGTTCCAAGCTCATTCGTGTATCACATTTGATTCTTTCAATAACTGTGAAGCAGGGGGTCCAATGAAAATGGGCTTTAAGAATAAATGATATAGACGATAATGTCATCTTTCCAGGAAGATCCCAAGACTTGGCAGAACTGTGGGGTGTCACCTGGAAATGTCAGTTATCACTGAAGAGTCTACTAGGCCCGTGGTCGGCAAACCGGCTCTGGAGCCACATGCGACTCTTTGGCCCCTTAAGTGTGGCTCTTCCACAAAATACCATAGATTGGACGAGTCTATTTTGAAGAATTGGCGTTAGAAGAAGTTTAAGTTTAAAAAATTTGGCTCTCCAAAGAAATTTTAATTGTTGAACTGTTGATATTTGGCTCTATTGATTAATGAGTTTGCCAACCACTGTACTAGGCATATCTAGTGGAGAAGATCACCAGCTTTCTCTCAAACCTTTGGCATACACAAACTGCCTTTTGTAATATTCTTAATGTCATCCTGTGTACTTGGCCTTTACAAAGCACACTCAAACACCATCTGCTTACCTGAGATTTCTCATTTGGAATTGGGATGACTAGCATCCGGTTTCTGTAAAAGTCAGCAGTGGACTCAGGTAGTCCCCATGCCCTGAGAGGCATTTTCTTGCAAAGCAAAGTCTAATTTGACAGTTGAGCACTGTGGTTGTTTTTTTCTCTTCTCCCCCAAGCCCATGTCCTCTGACATGGCAAGAATTATGGTTTTAGGTCCCTGACCCAAATTGGAAAGAGATTATAAGTAGTTGGTGGCAGACAGGCTAATGTCCATTATTGCCTGAGTTATAGCGGAGCACCCAGATGCTGGAGAGGGGGGCATTTCAGAAATACGTTCTTGGGGTGGAAGACACTAAGTCACCGCGTTTGTCAGGGACCCCTGGGCTATATGTCTTCTGATCAGCTCCCAGAAGCAAGGGGTCGGGGCGAAAGCCAAGGAGGGCTTGGGTTGCAGTCTGACTTAGAAAGCAAATGAGACAGAAAACTGCTGACAAGGGAAAATCCCTGGCAAGGGAGACCTCTGGATTTATTATTTCAAGCAAACAAAAGCAAAACGGAACGACTGCCTCCTCCCTCATGCCCTTGGGAATGAGGTCGAGGTCAGCTGGAGGAAGAGCCCAGGGAGCAGACTTATTGCAAAGCGGGTGGAGGGCATGGGTTTGGGGGCCCACGGGGGGTTTGCATATTGCATGCCTCAGGCTCGGCTCCAGCTTTCATTTCTCATTTTCTCATTTTCAAGGATATAACAACCAGCCTCCTTGGGTAAAAGAGCTATTAGCGGAACCAGGAGAAAGCCATTTCATGTTGACTAACACAGCCTCTGGTGAGACATTCAAAGAAATAATCCTCAAGAAATAATTTCCACATCCAAATGAAGCTTGTAACGTGGAAAAGCCGGGTTGTTAAAAACCAACAGAGTAGGTCTGTTCCTCACTCTCAATAACCACTTCTCATCCTCTTTTATGCCCTGCGAGGAGGTGCTGTTCTTTGGTCAGATGGAAGGGAATTGTCAGACAAGGAAAAGTCCTTAAGAGATGGTGCTTCGGCCGCAGGAGCAAGCAATATGGAAGCAAAGTGTGAGATTTCTCGGGTCACTGTGCCATAAATCCTGCAGATCCAGGATTGCAAAGCCTTCTCACAGTTTGACACACAACACAGATTAATTTCAATGAAAATCTCCCCTCTTCCCATCCCCCACTCCCCATCTATAGCTGTATCACACCATACCCAGTGTCTGATTTTCCCCCTGTGAAAGGCAAATGAAATTGTTTTCCATCCTGATTTTGATCCCATGGGGACTGGCTTGCCTCTCGGAATGAGCCGACTCTACTCTTCATTTCAATCACCTGCTATAATATTTTCATCAAATAAGACAGGGGTAATTTAAAATCTTCTAGCAATAGGCGGCAGAAGAGCCATTCTAGGGGTAACATTTTAGTTTGGTTTGCATTTTAAGAACTCGTCCTGGAAGTCTGCAAAAAATCTGCCCAATGCCATTAGCTGCTCCTTGCTGGCAGGTCTTCTGTTCCGTGTGCCCTTAACAGCTTGTAGGGGGCAAGCAGGATGCTTCCAAGCAAGGGTTTTAGAATCCAGATTAAGGCAAATCTCTTTATTTACCAGGATCCCGCGCTTGCTCTCTCCTCCCTCTGCGGGCCCCTCACCCCTCAACCACAATACCAAGCGCCAAGTCCTTGGAATGAATTAATTAAAGGAGTGTTTAAAAATATCTCACGGCTCCATCTCCACGTGCTCCCTCATTGATTGGAGGCAGATGGGCCGCATGTTTGTCAGTAGGAGAGGAAAGGGCTAGCAGCTTGTTGTAAATCTGTCTGCTTGGCTTCAAACAATGGCAGCGAAGACAAGGGGCAGCTGCATTAAAAGAGAAGGAAGAAAAGGGTAGGTCCGTAAATATTAAAATATATATATATATATATATATATATATATATATATATATATATATAGAGAGAGAGAGAGAGAGAGAGAGAGAGAGAGAGAGAGAGACCTCATTTTCTTAGGACTGTGTTTTTCTAACGGTTGTTTTTCAACGTTCTTGACATTTATTTACTTATCTCTCATTCATATATTTACCGAATGTCTCACTTAAGCAGAGAGGATGGCCGTCTGGTGTTTCTGGCGATCGTGGCAGCTGCTTTGGACTATAGGCTCATTGAACAAGGACGGTCCTTTAGACGTGGAGTGAAGGGAACGAACTCCAGTTTGGCGGCTGGACTTGACCTGTGTCAATCCCGGATAGAGGATGGTGGGCACTAGAGACCTCGAGTGGAGTTCCTGGGACTAGAAGGGAGGGTTTCTCCTCACCCCCACACCCCACTGTACAGAGGCTGCGGTACTTCTATTGTACATGGCTGAGAGGACTTGGTTCTGTTCCATTTGGTCGGGAGGGCCATCTGTCCCTCGCTGTTTGTGATCTGGCACAGGACTTTCGGTCGTGCCATCCTGCCATCCCGGCTTTCCAGCCCCTGTGCTGTCGGCACCACAGAGCTGGTGGCAAAGTTAGAGGTGGGTCTGAGGCTTGCCTGCCTCCCAGCTTTGCTCTTCCCACAGCCCCGGACATGAGGCAGTGGATGCCTGTGGACGGCAGGTGGCCCACAGGCATCTAGTTCTTGGATCCCACCGGATTTTGAAAATGTTTACATTTTAATTAAAATTATAATTGCTTATAATTTTAAAGAAAAAAAAAAAATCCAGATTCTGGCTTCTGTCAAAAATTGCCAGAGCTGATGACAAAGGACCTGCCCATTTGTCTAGGTACTATGTATTGGGTAATTACAGCCCAGCATTGTTTTAAATACATTACACCTATTAATTTATGTAATCCTGCAACAATATGATACTAGTAGCACTGGGACTATTATTATCTCCATTTTCACAGGCACAGAGACTGAGGCACAGATTTCACAGCTAGTAAACAGCAAAGCCGGCCCTTAAACCCAGGCTGCCCGGCTCTAGGCCCCTAGTTACTTGGCCACACTGTTGAGGCCTGCAGGGCGGAGGCTGAGCAGCGGCTGTGCTGAGACAGGGCATGTGCCTTTAGGATGGGAACAGCCTTTTCTGAGACCATTCACTCCTGTTACCTGCTGGACCCCTTACTTTTCTAACACAGCCATGGGGAGACTGAGAGCTTGGGCTCCATCCTCCTAGGGCAGTGGTCAGCAAACTGCAGCTCTCGAGCCACATGCGGCTCGTGAGCCACAGTTTGCCACTCTGTTGACTAATGAGTTTGCTGACCACTGTCCTAGGGAATGCCCCTGCCTCGTGAGTGAGTGGAGACATTCTTCAACATCCCATTTCTATGTCATGAAAGGTAATTCCACCTATGTTTTCTTAAGTCCCTATCACTGCCTTTTGCTGTTTCTTTGCCTTTGCTCTGGGTTGTCCTTCATGAAGAGTTCTCTTGTAATTATTGGTTATCAGGACGCCAATAGCATTGCCTTACCCAGATGCAGTGCAGCCCAGCATTGGGTCCCGTTCTTTGGAATATAGAGCCTTGTGCATGCACTTTTTAGTGGCAAATGGAGTTGAGCATTTAGGGGGCTCTGGAATTTATCCTTTTCTTATGTGATTTTCAAGCATGGCTATTGAAGGTTGTGACTTACCCGTTTTCCTAAAACAGCTACTAGCCTTGCCTGGTTAGGAGCAGGGGTGATGTTGTTGTTGGGAGTTTATGGCAACACATGCAAACCGTGGTGGCTGGGGGTGCTTTTTAAAGTGAGGAAGAAATCTGTCAGATGCATTTCCATGTATGTATTCTTTAAAAATACATTTTATTGCTTTTTTACAGAGAGGAAGGGAGAGGGACAGAGAGTTAGAAACATCAATGAGAGAGAAACATCGATCAGCTGCCTCCTGCACATCGCCTTGACCGGAATCAAACCTGGGACCTTTCAGTCCGCAGGCTGAATCTCTATCCACTGAGCCAAGCTAGTTAGAGCTATATATGGTATGTATTTTTAAGAGTGGCACAGTTTGCTGATCACCCAATAGGTGGCAGTATATGCCAGCCCTTTGTCCAGACTCAACAGTCTCTTTGACTCCCTTTGGAAACCCTGGGTCCTTAGGGAATCCCAATTCCCACAGTATTCCATTCTCTTTTGATTAAAAAAAGTGACCCCACTGAATATATCATGTGGAAGTCCCAAGATGATTGTCATGTACCAACAGTTTTCAGAGATATCACCATATACAAATGTAACTAGAACCATTCATTTTTCCTTATTCCAAGTCGGTGTGACTGTACATACATGATTTCAGCCAATCCTTAGAAAACGCCTATGAAATATTATTGTCATTTTACAAATGCAGAAACTGAAGCTTTGAGAAATTTTGATTTTATGCTGTTATTGGGTGCCTTGTTTTTTGGTTTTTGGTTTTTTGTTGTTGTTGTTTTTTTGCCATCGGTGTTCCATACTATCCATGTTTTGCTATTAATTCACATTTCCTTAAAATTTCACAGGCTCCCCCTTTGTTTGTTTTTGCCCCAGTGGGTGTCTCTAATCATTCTGATCCAAGGAAGCAAGATAGCAAAAATGAGACAATACAGAATATAAGAGGCAAGGCACTAGAAGGGCAGCAATGAACACAGAAAGAAGTCAACTTGTTAAGTGGGAGATGTAACATTCAAAAGAAAATGCCACTATAATAAAAAAAAAAGGGGGGGGGGCACTAAGGATGGACAGACCGCACCTTGTAGACATTAAACCAGAGAATTTCAAATAGAAGCAGTTCCAGTGCATGAAGGGAGATAAGGTCAAAGAAAACAGATAAAACAGAAAAAGCATTCTTCTCTATCAGGCATCGGGCAAGGGCAAGTGCTGTAGACAAATTGTATTCTTGATCTCAGTCTACTTAAAAGGGCAGTTGTGATCTGATAACCAGCTTTGTTAGGAGAGAGGGTGGGAGTCAACATGAACAAAGCACAAGCAGATAAATGTGTCCAAGGGTGAGACGGATGGCTATCAGCTGACAACATTCAGCTCCCACACTGAAGTTCCCCGGAGGATCGGTTCAGTTATTATTTTTTATATTTCGGTGCAACATATGGTCTTGAAAAAGTGTCAGAAATAGCTATGAGACTAATTTCCAAGAATAGCATAGAGAGTAGTAGAATTATAGCCTGAATCTATTCCCCTGGTGTTTTTTCTGGAATTCGAGGTCATCCATCAGCAGACGTTAGTAAAATCATCACAGAAGAGAAACGCTGATAGGATCATTGATTTTTTTCGATTGTGATTAATTGCTATCATTTCCAGTGAAGGGCTAATCATTTGTATGGAGCTTATCTATTCGTCTGAGAGTACTCAAATTTGGGTTCTTTTCAGGGCGTGGATATCTGGGTTTGAGGCAGTGTTGCTGGCTGATCCTAGGAAACACTCTGAGGTGGAAACTTGGGTGCATGAAGTTTATTGAGGGGAACTCCTGGCATAAATCCCTGTGGAAGAGAGAAGGAGCCAGGGCAGGCATAGGGAGACGTTGAAATAGCTACAGGAAGCTGTGGTACAGGGATGATTCTTTGTGATGGTCCAGAATTGAAGCAAGAGGCCTGGCCTGTCTTCCACTGCATCAATCAGCCGCTGGACCCAGGCTGAGCTCAGGCAGTGGGGGTGGCCCTGGGTGAGTAGAGGGCCAGGCTTTGCGGGGTGATCGAGTTGGTTAATGTTTTCACTTATCAAGACTCCCAGCAGCTGGGGAATGAATGCCTCAGTCCTGAAGGTGGGGGATGAGAGCCGGGGCAGCATGCCACCGTATCCATTATTGACTCCAAATTCAAGTGTGGGAGAGATGATAAAATAATGGGTATGGTTGCTTACATGCCTCCGTAAAACTACCATCTGCAACAAAATACTATACCTTAAAAGAAGTGCGTGGTAGGGGGAAACGGGTGGGGGGTGGATTCTGGTGGGCAAGGATGGGGAGAATTGGCAGGCACCAGCTTCCTCAGTGTTAGCTGTGACCCACACAGCCCCCAAAGGACTGATGTCAGAAGCCCTCTTCTTCACTCCAGACCTTCTAAAGGCTTGGTCCAGTGGGAGGATGGTTGTCGGAAATTGCTGTCTTAGAAAGGGAAATCAGCTCAAACTAATGGAAGGGGCCACGAGGAATCACAGTCAGATATATTGGGAAGCAGAATAGAGCTAGGAGTGTTTTTCCCAGTATTGACAGCAGCTGTTTCTGTATTCCTACCAGAGTTAATTCCCATGGAGTCCCTACCTTGGGAAAAGGTGGGCAATGAACTGGATCACCCCTTTCTGCAATAGCCACTGATTGTTCTGTTGGTTCAAAAAGTCATGCATTCTGTCAACCTCCGGCCAAAGGTGCTCGGATGTTGACATTTCTCTCCTCTATTCCCTCGGTAAATATTGAGATATGTGCAGAGATGAAAGAATGCTTTTGTACATAATCTGAGGCCTTGGAAGTCATACCTATGGATATTTCCTCTTATTTTCTCAGAGTCGTCGACTCTGCTCTCTGAAACAAGGTCATTGATTGTCAACATGTTTGTGTTTTTATTAGCACAACAGCTGAATTCAAGCGGCTCGTTGGAAAGTAATAGAAGGCAAAGCCCCCAAAACCGAAACTTGCCTTTGCTTCCTTTCCTTACCTATTTGTAAGTTACAAATCTGGTATTTATTACAGCGGATAAGACATTGTCCATGTTTCCAGTATTTGGGTACAGACAACAGTGATTATATTCACTCTTCATTGAGAAAACGTATTTTACACATAACTTAGGCTTTCATTACCAGCCAAATAAAGGAGTGTGAAGGATTCACTGTTTACTTTCAAATAAATTACTTTTAAGAAAAACTTTTAAGTTAAAACTTAACTTACTTTTAAGTTAAAACTTTTTGTGATTTGGATCAGTAGTTCTTTTCCCATAACAAAACACATCACATCATTAAAAACTAAAACCAAAAAAAACCAAACTTCAAATATTACAGAAAGGCATAAAAATAAAGAAGTAAAACTGCCTCCCATCCCAATCCTGCTCTCTAGAAGGACTCGTTTATCCTTTGAGACATTTTTCTGTGTCATGTAAATATCTTATTCTTAATATGTACCATTCTATTCAGACAATTCTACAACTTGCTTTTTGGTTTATATTTCTGGGTATATTTGCTGTGTTATATATATCTGATAACAGTCCACTGTATGGTCATATAATAATTGATTTAACCCGCCCCTGATTGGAAGACAGGTTATCTCCAATCTCTGTTATTATGACACCATTGGGTGGAATATTAATTGGAGGAGTAAATGGGGCAGAGACGCTGAGACCAGTTATGATTTGGGTGACAGCAATGATTCAGGTGGGAGGTAATAGTCCAATTTAGGGCATAGGGCTATGTTTGCATTAGCAGATTCCAAGGACATTTAGAAGGACTAAGTGACCAAATGCATGTAGTGGTTGAGCAAGAGGAAGGCATAAAGCCATCTCTTGGTTTCTGGCTTGAGCAAATGGGTGGTAGGGGAGAGTGCAGAAAAGGAATTCAAGAGAGAGATGGTAAATTTGAAAGAGAAGGTAATGAATTTGGTTCAGCATACTGGTTTCGAATTTTTGGGTGGAGATGCTCACCGAGCAATTGGATACATAAGAGGCTGGGGCCTTTATGGAGTAGTATTTCTGATCATAGAAGTAAATTAACTCACTCAGATCATGAAGCTAGGGGAAAAAATGGGCTGAGGGGAAAAAATGGGGGGACTCTATGGTCTATAGATGGGCAGAAAGAGGTGACTTGGGGTGCACAGGATGCTGAGTGATAAGGAGGGGAGTCAGGGAGAATGGGTATCTTGGAGTGGGTGATAGTGCCGCAAGCTGTAGACAAATTAAATAATGTAAGTACTAAAAAGTGGTCATTGGGCTAATCAATTTCAAGGCCATCATTGGCTTGTGCCAGAAATGGGTGAGCAAAGTGGTGGCTACTTTGCCATGCTGGTGTTGGTTGAGAATGGGTGGAGAGAAAATGATAATAAATTGTTTTTCAAGAGTGTCCATCCAGGGGAGGATGAGCATAGGAAAACAGATGCAGAGGAGACCAGGACTGTTAGTACATCTGGCCTTTTTGTCTTAGCTTTTGGGTGGCTGTGCTATAAGCATGTCCAGATGCTAAGGGAAGGGTTTGGTCCTGAGTACCCTTTGGTCCTAAGTGATGATTGATCCTGAGTACCCTTTGTGCAAGAAGCTCATGAAAGAAAGAATCAGGACCCTGGCTTGCTTTAGAGATGCTTGCAGAGTAGGGCAGGGCAAGGCAGGCGGCTAAGCGAGTGCTTGACCAGAGCTTCCTACAGTCTTCCTGATCCCACAGCTTAGGGAAGGACAACTCAGAACAGTGAGGAAGGAAAAGGTCACCTGTCTGGACTCCTAGATCCGTGCAGTCCAGGGTGGTCTGTAGGTTGACAGATGGGGCTACCAGCTCCTCCTGATTTCTGTAGCTTCCTTAGTCAGCCAGCTAAAGCTGGGTAGATTTTAGTAGGCATTGCTATTTTTGGGGGGGGGGGGGGGGGCAGGGAGGAGGAGCTTGGGGACCTACCTTCCACAAGCCTTTCTAAGTCCCCTAGCTGGAATTCTATTTCCCCCCTTAATCTTTTGTTTGCACTCTTGCATAGCTTGTGAAACTTCCTTGAACTCAGACTTGATCCCCATTCTCTGAGCTCTGCATTCTCTTTGGATCACTTCTTGGGCATTTACATGGCACTTGTATACTGATAACGCCCCAGCGATACATTTCTACTCGGAACTTTTCTCCAAGCTCCAGATTCATACATCCTACCACCTAATTGCCATCTCTATGTCCAATGTATCAGCGACAGCTAGAGTTGCCATGGGTACAATGGAACTCTTGCTATTTTCTTTTTCCTCCACAGGTGCATCCCTACTACCTCCCAAGTTTTCTCCATATCAGTAAATGGCACTATCATCTACCTAGATATTCAAACCTCTGTGGCTTCTCTTTCACCAGCCCCACCCTACAAGCTTTCTCAGTTCTATCTCAAAAATGTCCCTTGAGTCTGGCCTTTTCTCTCCATTGCCATGACTATAGCATCAGCCCAGACAACTACTATTGCCCTATTGGATGCCACACAGTCTCCTAACTGGCAGTTCCTCAAATACCCCATGGTGTTGCCCACCTTAAGACCCATTTTCCCACCACCTACTGCCATTCTTTAGGTGGCTGACATCCTTGAGTATCTGTTAGTTCTCAGCTTAAATGCCATTTCCCAGAGAGCTCTTCTTCCATCATTCCTCCAAAAATAGGTCTGCCTTTCTTAGTCCTATCTCATTTCTCCTGCTTGCTTCCTTCGTGGCATCAGTTAGAATTTTAAAATATTTTCTTTGTTTATCTTCTTGGTATCGACTGACCTCAGGAACGTACCGTATTTTCCGGCTTATAAGACGACCCCCTAATTTTACAGTTAAAACATAGGTTTAGGCCTATATTCGTTGTATAAGACTAACCCCCACTTCAAAGAAAAGACTTACTTTGCCTTCAAGATCTGTAGGTCATTTTTGTGCAATTTTGGTCTTTTGCCCCTGATTTTCGGTTGATTTTTTTTTGTTTCAAAAGTTGTCTTATATGCTGGAAAATACGGGTAAGCACTCTGAGGGCTGGCTGGTTCACCATTGCATCCCCATAGATACTGACACCAAGCACTCACTAAGCTTCCTGATTGAGTACTCAGCCTGGGTTACATAGAGAAAGAGCTCAGAAGAGGTGCCATTTGAGCTGGGCCTCTTCCAAGGACCTTGTCCCATTACACTTTGTTCAGACCTGTGTTAGAGCATTTCATTATAACGAGTGCCGAGTGTTTTCTTGTCTGCTCACATCCTGGTATCTCTCTGAGGATCAGGACCACATTAATTCCTTGGTGCCCCAACTTATTATCATTGTTATAATTGTGTGTTAGAGTAATTCAGTTGTCTAACTTGGGAAAGAGACGCCAAGGACACAGAGGGCAGAAGGGGATGGTTTTAAGGGGCGACAAGGCCAAGGTTGAGAATTCATGTCCTTTTGCTTGTTGGGATACATCCTCTTTTTAAGGTTCTGGTCAGATGAACTTCTTGGCCCAGGGGTCAGTAACCAGGCTTTGACTGCTTAGGGTTGATAGGATTCAGATAGGTTACAAGAATAATTACTTGGAGAGCAACTGATTTTGTGAAGCCAAAAATGTATTTGTCATAGTCAATCGTGCTCCCTTGCTGCTGTCTGGAAAAGATGACAAACTCCTAGAGCTGCTGTCATTTTACAAAGCAAGGAAGTTAATAGGATGAGATTTGGAACCCAGTCTTCATGCCCCATCTTTCCCAGGACTCCCTGCCTGCTCTCAGAATGATGTCTTTCTATTCCTTTTTCTTGCTTATGAAAGAAAGCCAGGAGAAGCTAGCATGCACTTGATATTCAGACACACAGGATTTCTCAAGTCAGAGATGATATTTAAATTTCACCAGTGAATAAAAGCCAAGGCTCAACAGTTCAACTGCTTAAAAAATTAATTTAGAGAAAGTGCCCAGAAGCTGACAACAATGTTGTTAAATGGATGCTTTTTTAACCTTTGAAGAGATTCTGAATGTTTAACCATTCCCCAATAGCATTCTCTGCTCTGGCTTCCTATTGTGGTTAGAAAATAAGAGCCATTCTTTAAAAAAGAATGAAATCTTACTTACCGCTTGGGGATGGACCTAGAGGGTATTATGCTAAGTGAAATAAGTCAGACAGGAAAAGACCTATACCATGCGATTTCACTTATTTGTGGGATCTAAAAAATAAAATAAAATAAATGAACAAACAAAGCAGAAACAAGCTCAAAGATACAGAGAACAGGTTGATGGTTGTCAGAGGGACATGGGGTAGCGGACTGGGTGAAAGAGGTGCAGTGATTAAGAAGTACAAATTGGGAGTTACAAAATAGTTGCAAAGATGTAAAGTACAGGGAAGGGAATATTAGTTAATAATATAATAACTATGTATGGTGCCAGGTGGATGCAACACTTAATGGGGGAATCACTTCATAAATTATGTGAATGTTTAACCACTATGCTGTACACCTGAAACGAAAATAATATTGCAGAATGTCAACTGCAATTGGAGAGAAAAAAGAGTCTAGAAAGAATGTCTTGTAGCTGGTATGTGTACTTCCTGGTAACCTAAATGAAAATGTTTGGAATTTCCATACTTTCTGACATGGAGTTCTTTCCTGGAGTTTTCTGGCAGTGGGGCAAGTAGAGGGTATTTGTTGTGTCCTGATGGGACAAGACAATAAAAAAAAACTGTGCCCAGCTCCTTCTTTCTTGACCCAAGTGAGAACCCTGTGATTGGATGAGGGGGCAGTTTATGGAACCCCTTCCTGAGCCTCACAGGAAGGTCTTCAGCAGAAACCACCCTCACCATCCTCCTCCATTCAGAGGCAGGGCATGCAAACTGCTGCTGGTTTTTAGTTGAACATAGAATCCAAGTAGAGATGCTGAGTTTTCATGTTTCATTTGACATAGAAGCCATTGTTAGTTGGGAGAACCAAGCATATACAGATCGTGGTTTTACTTTATTTGCTTTCTCTCTCCCGGGGAAGGCTCTCCCAGGAAAGTAAACCAATTCTCCACTCGCAGTCCACACATCTTTTTTCAGCCATCAACAAGACCAGTTTGTCCAGCAGGGGGCACTGTGGAGCCTCACTGCAGCAGCTGCAGGCCATGGTGATTTTCCTGCTGTTCTGAAGAAAGAGCCAGAAGGAGAATTGCCTCTTTCCCAGGTCACCAGCAGCTGTTGCATTGGTCTTTAAGAAGGGAAGCCATACCACGTCGATTATTTACATTCCAAGTGACCTGGAGTAAGTCAACCAGCAGAGCTCTCTAAAGCTCAAGATTGCATTCGGGACAATTGGGCAGTGGTGGAGGAGTTGATAGTGGTCTGGGTTCCTTGTCGTCCTCCTCCTGGCTTCTCCTTGAGAGTCATCAGAGGGGTCCAAACAAGACTTGCTGGTTCCTGAGCTCAGGTATGTCCAGCCTGGTTTTGCCTGGGTTATTGACAGACATTTGGAGGTGAGGGGGTAACCGTGGGGAAGAAGAGAGGCCTTTGAAGTGGGAGGAAAAGGAACTTGAGGGATTGAAAAGTACATTTTGAAAGGGTTGGAAAGGCCCCAGAATAAGTTATGCAAGAATGGAAGCATGAAAACTGAAATCTAGCTTGTGTTTCTGCTCCATTGCAAGCAGGCGACACAATGAAAACAGGTGTGAAAAATGCCGCATTTTTGTATAGGTTCACTCCCTCAGAAGGCAGCCCGAGAGGAGTCAGGGACGTGCCCATGTGGCCATATGTTTATCTAAAGACGACTTTTATCGCTTCTCCTTTAAGCTGCCTGCTGAGGCCAACCAGTGCGATGAAGTTGGTCCCGTGTTTTTAAGGAGCAGAAAGGATAATTTGTGTCTAACCTTTGAGTTTCACATGTCCTATAATCATAGGCATTTGTTGAATAAATACATGAAAGCAGTCAAAAAGCTCACTGGATGAATTATTTAGCACAGGAATTTCTGATTCCTCCTTCAAGAGAATCTTAGATTATTTGAGTAGAAATAGAGGAAAACAGGGAAATATAGTCGGCTTCAGGGTCCTGGGCTCAGACCGGTCCTGTCCTTGGTTTAATGCTTCGCAGTTGCCATCTTGAAATTCTTAAACAAAAGGGACCTTGTGTTCTTATTTCGCACTGGGCCCCACAAATTATGTGGCTAGTCCTTCAGGGAAGCCACACCTCTGCAAGCCTGTATAAAATAACTATTTTTTCAAAATATGTTTTTATTGATTTCAAAGAGAGAGGAAGGGAGAGTGAGAGAGGGATAGAAATATCAGTGATGAGAGAGAATCATTGATCGGCTGCCTCCTACACACACCCTACTGGTGATCAAGCCCAAAACCCAGGCATGTGCCCCTGACCAAGAATCGAACCATGATTTCCGGGTTCATGGGTCAACATTCAACCACTGAGCCACACTGGCAGGGCTGAAATACTATTAATGATGATAGTGACCAGGATGAAGATGATAATCTTGAGGATATCTGATCTCTTGCAGTGCACTAGAATATTCCAATAATGAGATATAGTACTTTGCATAAGACAGCTTCAGGAAGCCAGTGAAAAGAATCTGTAATAATAAGAGGGGCATATGCTAATTAGACTGTAAGTCTTTCTGGATATCATTCCGGTTGTCCTTCCAGACAAAGCTGGGGCTGGAGGGAAGTCCAGGTACCAGGTGCCTGTGGGCAGTTGGAGGAAAGTCAGCCCAGGTCCCTGGTGCAGGGGAAAGCTGGTGCTGGCAACTGGGGGAAGGAGGGTCTACTCTTGCACGAATTTCATGCATCGGGCCTCTAATGTATTCATATTCAGAAAGACCTAAACAAAATGTCCTGTTCCTTCATTTACTAGCAGTCTAATTTCAAGGAAGCTAATTAGTCTCTAAGACTTAGTATATTTGTCTATTAAAAAGGGACAATAGCCCCACCGAATAGGTTTTGGAAAGGATTAAGGCAGGACTGTGTGATCACTGAGCATAGTGCTGGAATATGGAGGACACTCTGTACTGAAGACTATCATTCTTCTTCTTGGAATAGCATGACTGTATTACTTTCAGCCAGCTGAGCTTAGACTGGGTTATCCATCAGTCTGCTGGCTTTGCAAATGAGGTTGCTAACACTCACTGCATACGAACAAGTACTGTTTGCTATTTCTCATAGAGCCACAGGTGATAAGATTAGAAAGCAAGTCCTGGACTTCTTTGATCTTATGGGTGGTGTATTTGCACTAGCAAAGGTTTGTTAGAAAATTTTTCTCTTATGTGCTGAACTAGTTTTACTCACTACATGTCTTACTCGAAATGGTGGGTTTTTTTGTTTTGTTTTGTTTTTTGTGTTATTTTGTTTTGTTTTGTTTTTTGCACTATGTCTCCAACTCTCTGACACCCCTGGTGTCCTACAATTCAATTCAATTCTGACACATAGTTAGCACCAGATCTCATAAATTAAGGGCTCAATCCCAGGAGACTGCCCCCATTTCAGATATCAGTCACAAGCCCAGGTTGTACTCTTGATTGACAGGCTATAAATCCAGCGGGTTCCCACAATTCCCTCCTCTGGTGTGAAAATTTAGTAGACCAATTCATAGAAGTCAGAGAAACACTTTACTATTGTTTTTCCTGTTTATTATAAAATATATAACTCGAGAATAGCCAAATGGAAGAGATGAATAGGGCAAGGTACGGGGAAAGGGCCATGGTGCATTCTTGACCCCTTGAGATGTTCACCAACCTAGAAGCTCTGGAAGCCATCATCCAGATCGGCTTCATTATCTGGGTAGGCCAAGCTCAAGGTGGTTGCTTTACTTAGTTCCCCAGGTGCTGTAGGAGATGTCTGTCGGGGGCTAAGTGTCTGTGGAAGGTCAACTCTTTTTCTATTTTTAAAAATATATTTTATTGATTTTTCACAGAGAGGGAGGGAGAGGAATAGAGAACTAGAAACAATGATGAGAGAGAAACAGCGACCAGCTGCCTCCTGCACACCCCCCACCGGGGATGTGTCCGCAACCAATGTACAGGCCCTTGACCAGAATTGAACCTGGGACCCTTCAATCCGCAGACCGACGCTCTATCCACTAAGCCAAATCAGTTTCGGCGGAAGGTCAACTCTTGACCTCCTTTAGGATGAAGGTGAACCACATGGGAAGACAGCGATTCAAGAAGCAGAGGGAAGAGCAACAGAGAGGAGTATGAAGGACTTGCTGAAGGTCACGTGGATGGAGTAGCTCTTTGCAGGCTGCTGAGAACAGGTTTTGGTTGAAAATGTTTGTTTTGTAAGTACAGTACCGGTCAGGCTGATGCAAATCAACCCTCCCAGATGAAGCCTCTCCTGGAACCAGGCTGTGACCGTGGCCCAGCCACAGGCAGGGTCTGCAGAGCTAGGGTGGTACCCTACCTTCCCCTCCAGGGGGCTCTGAATGGGCTCTCTCTTACATGCAAGACATGCTCCTCTCACCTGTTTCGCAGCCCCACGGAGCTGAGTAGAAAGCTAAGCCCTCTGTGCTTAGGGTAAGACTGCCTTTATTTAGCTCTCTTAAGATTAAGTAACTCATATCACCCCTCTGAGACAGATAGGCAGTGGCATTGCTTTTATTACCTGGTCCTCTGTGGTTTATGCTTAGGATCCTTGGCATCGGACTCTCACCATCGGTAGCACTTCAAGTGTGGGCTACGTTTCCTGGGCCAAACTCAGACCATGTTTTTGCTCTGTCCCCTTTAAAAGTGAGAGTCATCAGCGCACACGAAAGTTGGAAATGAATCCGGTCTAGGCTTCTGGGACGTGGTAAGGATAATAAGCTGTGTCTGCTTGTTGTCACCATGGCTTCAGGATGTTCTAGGCCAGTGGTCGACAAACCCATTAGTCAACAGAGCCAAATATCAACAGCACAACGATTGAAATTTCTTTTGAGAGCCACATTTTTTAAACTTAAACTTCTTCTAACGCCACTTCTTCAAAACAGACTTGCCCAGGCCGTGGTATTTTGTGGAAGAGCCACACTCAAGGGCCAAAGAGCCGCATGTAGCTCACAAGTTGCAGTTTGCCGACCACGGATCTAGGCCGTCAAGCCCAGCCCCCTCATTATCCTGAGGCCCACAGGCAGAGCAGGTTGAGACCAGGGTGTAGTTCTCCTGCCCTGGGCTTCTGGACTGGAAGGCTCCCCGCTATTTCTCACAGAATGCTCTGTGAGTCCTAAAGGCTGGGAGAAAGGAGACCAGGAGGTTCTTCCATCTAAAGTCAAAGACTGTGGCTCAGGCATAGTCTGAGCTTTTCTTCTCCTTGTGAGCTTTAGAGGACATGTCACCTACTTTACCTGGGCTCTTCCCTCTCCTCCCTGGATGCTGGCTCCTCCGGGGTCCCTGGGACTGTCCCTTGGAGGATGCCATTTCCTCCAGCGGGCTCAGTGGAGGGCTGAAGTGGTTGACTCAGACTTCCCTTAGCTTCCCTGTCCCAGAATTCCCAGGGCATCTTACACACAAGGGAATTGTGAATGTCCCATTTTTAATGGAAGATATGGGAATAACTAGAGGGAATAGTGATTTAAAAAAGAAATTAGCATAAAAATCACTATTCTCAGGGCTTCTGAGATTAAAATTTTTTCAGCTTTTGACAGGAGGTCTCCTAGGAGAGTGACTCACTCCTGATGCTCCCGCAAACCGCCACTCCCATCCAGAAACCCCCCACTGCTACCCACAGGGAGCTGGGTGTTGTTCTTGCATCCCCACAGCCCTCCCTGCTCAGGGATAGCCTGTAATTGTTCAATATGGGGGGTTCCGGAAGTTGGGAGTTCATCACTAAATGGCGTGGCCAGAGCATCGGCAGAGAGGATGTTCTCGCCCCGGTTAGAGGTCCCCTCCTCCTGGCCTCTGGGACCCTCTGAGTCACTACAGGGTACAGCCCACACTTATCAAAGGGGTGAGGGGCAGGGGACTCATGAGCTCTCAAGATCAACAGTGGTCCTTGGAGCCAGTGCACCCTCCATACCTACCTATCTACCAAGGAGAGAAATGTCTTCCTCCAAGGTAATGCGCCCTGCAACCGTATCCTCCACCCCACCCCCACAGAGAGCACTTTTAGCTTTAGTGTGCATTGTCTCTTCCTGCTGCTATAGTTCACCCAGTGGCTTCAGGATGAGACAGACATGGGGCCAGTATTGTGCCTCTAAACCCAAGGCCTCCTGCCCCTGATCAATCACACCCACTGACTAAATCACAATCTACAGGTGTGTGAATCTTCCTCGAATTCCCTCCCTTTGGAGGCTGCTGGGATCTTGGTTCTCCAGCAGATGAAAAGAAACAGGGTGAGATGGTGTGGAAGAGAAAGGATGGCCCCACTGGCCCGCTCTGGATTTTCCTGCTGAGTAGCTCAATCATTTTCCACAGGCCAAAAAGGTCATGCTCCTTTGACTGAAATTAGGGGAATTTTTCTTTTTAATCAGGGGGGTTATATTAACGAGTTGGTCTTTCATACATTTGGGTAGTGGCCTTTCACTCCAGCAGGGACAGGCTGCCCATCTGCATGTGCACCGCCCAAGGGTAGGGTTGCCATGGAGGTGAGAGCAGCGAGGCAGCGGCTGTTGTTCCGGTGGCAGCTGTGGGAACCCAGCTGATGTGTGTCTGATCCCTCACACCTAGCTGAGGGCATGTCCTGAGGCAGCAGTGGATCTCAGGTCTTCATTGTGGTGTCCTGAACAAATCAGGGCACCACCACTGCCTGCAGCTGGGGGTCAGATGCAGGATCCCATGCAGGGGCTTTCTATTAGACAGAGGCTTTACCTTCGGAAGCAAGTTAGGCCCTGGGATGAAGGTTCAGGTTTATTCAGGGGCTGAGACAGGAATTGGTGATAGAGGGGAAGTAAGCTTTGCAAATTGTAGAGGGAGGAAGGGCTCCATTGAACAAAGAAGTCTTCTTTTTTGACAAGGGACTGGAGAATGCTCAGTCATGGTTACAAAAGAGTCTCAAGGGCCGTGGGACCTCTTTAGCCATTCCCAGGAGAAGAAAGCCACGGGGAGGAAGAGGAAATGTGTGAAAGAAACACACGCTAATAAAAGGGAGTCTCTATTCTCTCCCAGCTTTTAAAAGTGGAACATTTTAGGCAAACAAATTTTTATAATGTCCCCAAACCATTGTAAGGTGCATGTTTTATTCATACATATGATCATTTTTATTTGGTTATTTTTTTTTTTGTCCCGGGCTGCTCACAAATCATGGAAGGGAATGCTACAAGCTCAGAGGAAAAGGGGTTGGTGACTTTTTTCACATGTGTGACATGCCCATGCATTTTGCCTGATTGCCTCTTTCTTGTTAACAAATTCTAATCCTGATGAAAGGCTTAGCAGTGAGCACCAGTTTTGGAATTATTTTTGCCATCTCCGCTCAGGACAATAAGGCAGCAAAAAAAATAGAAGCATGCCAGGGTTCTTGTTCCAGCATTCAGAAGGGTTCAGCAATCTGGAGAAGGCTGTGTGTAAATTAAGTAAGAGTCCAAAGACGAAAGATAATTTTAAAAGGCATTGGGGGTCAGAGGAGCTTTAGCTAAAGGAGCTAAGTTCTATGTTCTCCTTGTTTCAGGACCCCTTGCTTTTTATTAACACAGTTTTTCCTAAAGGCAAGATGGAGATATTACACTTCAAAGGGTAGGGTACAGAAGCATTGTCAGATTGGGGAATAGCCTATGGCTGTTCTGGTGTTTGGCCAGTAGGAGGCAATAACATGTAGATTAAGATGCCCTGAGCTGTCTCGCAGCAAACAATCATCCTATTCAGTTTTGGGGGAAATGCCCTTTTAGCCATTCCAACAAATGACAACATGTGTGACTCAGCCCTTGTTGAGTCCCTAAGTTCCATCAATCTTTTGGTGAAACTCTTACAATTACAACATGCTGGAATTGGCTTTGGGCAGAAACATGGGCTGTGGGTCACCTGCAGCCATGTGTCTTCCAAGGGGCCAGGGAAGGAACTTTTGTATTAGCGATGGGACAGAGGCCAGATCAGGGGCTGGGCTCTTCAACGTGGCAGCTTGAGGAACCAGAGGGCCTCCTGGAATATCACATGACCCCCAGCTGAAGCTGCAGGGAACTGTGGTGTCATTCACTGGTTTGATAGGTACCTGTGGAGTGACGGGCCCTCTGAGAGTCATACCTAGGCATCTGCTGGAGCACAGCAGTCCAGTGCCTGGAGACAGTGCACCTTGGTCTTCTGCAACCCGCTGTCCCTATGCCCTGGCCAAAACCTTTGCATAGGATGGCTGGCACCAAGGAGCTAAAGATGCTTAACTCTAGGACCAGCTGCTTTCCGGATGAGTGACTTGGGTTTTGGGAGCTTCAGGTTCCTCTGTCTCTCATATGAAGTAGAGAAAATAGCATCTGCTTTGCAGGGCAGTTAGGAAGGTCACCTGTCATTGGACCAGTGCGAGAGGACACAGATGCTCAGAAGCAGGTGGCTGTTTTAAAACATAGTCCCGTTGTGTTTGTATTCCTTCTGGAATGCCTAAAACTGAGCCTTTAAGATGTAAAACACTTTCAAAGTATATTATTGCTACACATATGCATCCTCCCCTTCCACATGCACCTAGCCGCTGTGGAACCAGAGAGGAAGGCAGCTGCTGTTCAGGACTCAGAGCCTCTAGTGCCTTCCCTGACCCCCTCTGCTGCCACTGGAAAAAGTTCGGATACCCTGCAAGCCTGTATTTGGCAGCCAAAAGGTTGGGAGTGTGAGCTTTCTCTTCGGGTCTGGCCTGGCAAGTCTAAGAAGTAGAAATAACAAACTCAGTAAGCATACACACTCTTTGGCCCTGGGAATTCCTGCCCCAAAGCCCCAGAGGCAGGCTTCCTGTGCCCAACGCCCTGGACGCTGGGGGGCACTGCAGCTCTACTTTTCCTCAAAGATGGCTGGAGGCCTCCCTTGGGCTTCCCCGCTGAGCCAGAAAGATCCTGGGCTTCCTTTGTACTTGCCTGGTTTCACATTCTCTGTGCCTCCCACTGTGGAAACCAGTGGAAGGTTGGCAGTGCCCTTAGAAAACAAAGCAAAATGTGCATGGATCCTTCAACCAGGACGCAGAAAACATTTGCCACCACTACATTTCTTATTGTGCAAGCATTTAAAAGTACATAAAAGGCAAAGCAAATTTTATATACCCCTTGAGAGTAGTGTTCAACATACACAGGTGCACACACACACAATAGGACAGTTATAAGCGATTTTTATTTATTTGCCAAAGTTAAAGCATTACTCTGAAAATGATTTTATTCACTTTGTTCACTTAACAATAGGCCCAGTAAACTTTTTTTTTTTTTTTTAGATATCCCCACTTATTTTTTCCCCAAAGTGACTTTGGATATCTGGGACTATCAACTCTGAGGTTTGAAGCCCTAAGTTATTGGGATTGAAAGTGAAAAAACAAGGCATCGTATTGCAAATTCCTAACTGAAGTGAGGAGAGGCTTCGAACTATCACAGATTGCTCACTCCGAGAGCAGCCGCTGAGCAGTTTTAATTTTCTGGAGGGTAGAAGGCAGGTCGCTCTTCCTAAAATTAAAAGAGCAGTTACAACCCTTACATTCCTGGAGGATAGGCCTCCTTTTCATACCATTTCCTATGGACTGATTGGCAGCCAGATGGGCTGGCTGGTTCTCTGAGCCACAAGATGGGACTTAGCTCTATAGGTAGCAAGGGTTGTTTGGGGGCAGGAGCATATAAAGGAGAAATAGCTTTGTCATCAGACTGGCGCAGGTTCAGATCCCAGCTCTGGTACTTGCTGCCCAGCTGGGTAACCTTGGGGCAATTACTTAATCGCTCAGAGCCTCATTTATCAATTCAGTAATAAAACTCCTTTTGCAGGATGGTCATCAGTATTGAGTCAAGTAAGATATATATATCACCTGGCACCAGGCTGGCAGGTAACAACACCCAATACTGTTAGGTATCAGCAAACTTTCTCGGCAAAGAGGCAATGGCTTTGCAGGCCGTACAGTCTCTGTTGCAACTACTCAACAATATGTAAGTGAGGGATGTGTCCCCAAAGGAGTTTAGTTACAAGAACAGATACCAAGGTGGGTTTGACCTTGCTGACCCTGCTCTAGGTCAGTACTGTTCACGAGAAATACAATGTGAGCCATGTATGTAATATTCAATTTGCTTATAAGAGAAACAGGTGAAATTAGTTTTAATAATAGATTTTATTTTGACTTCAAATTATACAAACCGTTATCACTTCAGCATGTAATCAATATGAAAAATCATTAATGAGGTATTTTACTTTAATATTTGGTGCTATTTTTAAAAATCAGCTATGTCTTTTAAACTTATGGCACCGCTCATTTCATACTAGTCACATCTCAAGCGCTCCGTCACAGTATTGAGAGACACAGCTTCGGACAGTGCTTCTTAAACTGCAGGCCACAAGCATTCAGCGGGTCAAGAATTCCATTTAGAGCCGAAACCGGTTTGGCTCAGTGGATAGAGCATCAGCCTGCAGACTGAAAGGTCCCAGGTTCGATTCCGGTCGAGGGGATGTACCTTGGTTGCGGGCACATCCCCAGTGGGGGGTGTGCAAAAGGCACCTAATTGATGATTCTCTCTCATCGAGGTTTCTAACTCTCTATCCCTCTCTCTTCCTCTCTGTGAAAAAATCAATAAAATATATATATTTAAAAATTTAAAAAAAACAATTTTATTTAGTAGAAACAATCAAATTTTTAAAATGAGGTACAGGAGGACAAAAACCATCAGAATACATTGCACACACAAAGGATATTGGTTGTTTCTGCAGTTGTGTATGCATACATGCGTGTGTTTGTGTGCATACCTGTGCATGTGCTGGGTCACGCTGAGAAACATAAGTCATTTCTTCCTGTGGATTGTTGTGAAACATGTTTGAAATTCACTGATTTCCATATGGAAGTCAAGTTTTTCGTTTTGTTTTTTAAATCATGCTGACTGAGGTGGTTAGCTTCTTTTCTTAGGCTGCACCATGCTGTCTCAAAGCCCTCTGCTGATCAAAGGAGTGAATGTCTGAAACCAGCCAAACCAGTTACTAAATGTCATGCTGACCATTTAAAAATTACACACATCAAAATTTCCAACCTTAAACTTTACTTTCTCCTTACTTAATCTGAAAGAAACCTCATTTCACAGGTAACACACTGAGGCGGTGTGGGGAAATGCGTAACCAAGATCCCAACCTCAGCAGTGGTTTGGGGGTGAGAATGGGGAAGGCGGCGAGCCCACATGCTGGGGCTCCACCTGTGCCCCTGAGAGGGAACCCGGGTCAATTCACCCCATGATTCAATGTCACAAGTCATTTGTTGCTTGCAATTTTTGAATATATGAAGTGAAAGTGAGAGCTACTGTTTTAAACTGTTTCATTTCTCTTCTTGATTTTCTTCCACCCATTTTTCTGAGCGCCCCAAACAAAAGTGTTTTTTTTTTCAGGCTCTGGGCTCGACCAGCTCACAGTGCAGAGGGAAAGGCCCATTTCCTGAAGTTAGTTCTGGGTATCCTCTTCCCCTCCCCCTTATTGGATTTAGTTTTCTTCCTTTCCCACAGGATTGAGAAGCAGAAATAATAGATTCAGGCTGACTTGGGCATAAATCTGCACTACTTCTAGGCTGTGGGACTCGAGCCATCATCTCTCAGACTCAGCTTCCTCATCTGTAAAATGGGGATAATAACCTTAGCCTCATAAGTTTGTGGCAAAGATTAGTTAGGGAAATAATATGTGAAGAGGGGGAAAAAAAGGCATAAGCCTGGAAAAGTGCTTTTATAGGTGAATTTTTATTTGAATCAGTTTTCATACTAATATAGCGAATGGATTACAGAAATGGTGTCTGTTTTTACTTCCTCCTCCTTCCAGAAGGGTGCAGTGTGAAGCCAAGAACCCCATTTTGTTTCCCTTCTTTTCATGTCCTGATAAAAGTATAATGACTTACAGACTGCATCCTAAAGGTCTCTTTGCTCCACCCATTCGTATCTCTGTCAGGAATTCCAATCACGCAAAAAATAGCCACATTTTTTGGACACTTCAAAAAACAACAACAAATAAAGACTTCTATAGTTGTTCCCATGGCAGCCAACACCCTCCTGACAGTTATCCAAAGGGGAATTATTCCTGAGCTCTGTCCAGGCCATGGTCAATAAACACAGCCATTGTCCTCAGGAGAAAGTAATGGCAAGAGCGGTCCCAGTGCCGAGAAGGTGGGGGCCTGCTGGCCTGCTCATCCTATCCCTGGGGAAGACCTGAAGGAGCCAGCCATTTGCATGGGATCCTCTTCAGCGGCCAAAGACCCTATCTTCCTGGCATTTCAGGCTGGGCCTCTCTCTGAGTCACTTTACCGGAACCAGGGTGCTAACGGTGGCACTTTCTTTTATTTCCAGAAAGATTTGGCTCGTTCCTGCTCAGATAGCCTTCCCACAAACCGAGACAGCCACCTCCAGCAGTTGGTTGTCCAGGAATAAATTCATATACCAAGTCCATGAGAGGATGAGAGGGGCCAGATGAGAAAATCAGAGGGGGCATGTTTGCAACTCATTGAGCTATAAATGGCTGCCCTCGTTTTTATGTAAAAGTAAGAAGCCCTGCATGTTAGCCATGAGTGGCTAACTTATCTTTCAGAGCCTCAGTTTCCACATATGTAAAATAGTTCAATAATAGAACCAAATATTTTGGTGTGATTAGGAGAATAAATTCAGAGATCTCTGGCTGGTATGGCTCAGCTGGTTGGAACTTATTCCTGTACACCAAAAGGTGGCAGGTTTGATTCCTGGTCAGGGCATATGATGAACATGCCACAGTGCCAGATGGGTAGGTAAATCAGCAAATGAGTATACTAGCTGCAACGATGAATTGATATTCTGTAATCCACTGGGCCTAAAGCTGAAACTGCCTGGGATTCATTTAGGATACTCGGATCTAATATGTACATATCATTTTAAATGATGGGCATATGCTGTGCAGATGGCCTCTGGGTTGGTCTTTCTTATTTGAGGAGGAGGGTCATATTTACTTATGTGTATATTACTTTTCAAAGACTCGTGGGATTCTAAAGATGAGGTCAGGACTGAGACAAGCTACATGGATGTGAACAGTCATCATCCATATTCCATGAGGGATCTGAGGTCATCCAGAGTTTGGCAAACGAATGTTTTGATACATTTTCAGTTAAAATGTTTATAGTATTACGGTATTATTTTAAAAGATCATTCCCAGCTCTAACCAGTTTTGTTGTGTAGTCATCCAACCACTGGTCCGAATTGCATTTGACAAGAAAGCTTCTATTATTATTTTGTTTCTTGTTCTTAGACTCTATGAGATATCTATACCTAGAAATATCATCCTCTCCTCTTTTGTGTGGAGTGCGTTTCTCTTTCAATCAACCAAAGAAGTTCTGACTAGGACAGAGAAGGGAGATGGCAATAGTGTCTCACTCTCGCCTTTATCCTGTTAACCATTGGTGCTCTTGGCAGCCCCCCTAGAACAAATGCTGTTCCTTCAGCACCCAGGAGCCCTGTGGACAGGATCTGGAGGGAGATGTCCAAGGATTGGGCAATTCATGACATGAGTGAGATGGTATCCTGGTGGCCACTCCTTGAAACATTCTCACTGCCCTCTGGAATCCACCTGGGCTCCACTCAGCAGACATTGATAAGTGCCTAGGTGTGCCAGGCCCTGTGATATGGGCTGGAAATGTGGAGATGAATGAGTGGTTGCCCTGGAGTGGTTTATACTATAATGATAACAACAACTTACATAGAACATACTCTATGCCAGGCATTGTTTTAAATGCGTTATATATGTTAGTTCATGTGACCTTCAGAACAACCCAGTGAGGTGGGTATTATTTCCACCCCCCAAATGTCAGAGCTCTCAGTCAGACTTGAAAACACTTTATTTATTTATTTATTTATTTTAAATATATATATTTTTATTGATTTTTTACAGAGAGGAAGGGAGAGAGATAGAGAGCTAGAAACATCGATGAGAGAGTAACATCGACCAGCTGCCTCTTGCACTCCCCCGACCTGGGATATGCCCGCAACTAATGTACATGCCCTTGACCGGAATCGAACCTGGTACCTTTCAGTCCACAGACTGATGCTCTACCACTGAGTCAAACCAGTTTTGGCTGAAAACACTTTAAAACAAGGCCTTGGTAACCTCCAAATTATTATTGGTGACCTTGCTATCCCTCTGGCCATAAGAGGTAGGTATTATTAACAACCATGCTTTCTAGATGGTAGACTGAGATGCAGAGAAGTTGGGTAACTTGCTTAGTGGCTTAGCTAATGAATAAAAGGACTAGAATCCAGAGAGTTGACTCTAGAGTCTGGGCACCTACCCACACAAATTCTGATTGTACTTTCCTTTTCTCTGATAATCTCAGTAGCACTCTCATTTCCCTAATCATTGTAGCTTTTTGCTTAAGGTATGTTTCTTTCATAACAACCTAAAGAACATGTTGCTCAAAGGAAAAAAAAAAAGCAACAAAAATCCTTTCAACTCCAAAAGACACAGGGAAAGCAAAAATCACCCATAATCCCACTACTGTTAGAATTTTATGTCCTTGAAATTTGCATGTTTATGTAGTGTTTTAAAAGTCTGACATTTTTATTTAGGATTATGTTAGTTCCCTTCTCCCCCTAATATACTTTCCCCTGACATAACTTTAATGACTCGATTGGTTTGCATATTTTAAAAACGTTGCTATACCATACAATTGACTTCAATAATCCCTTATTGTTGGACATTTAGCTCAGTTTTAGCATTTCACTGTCATAAGCCACACGTCTTTGTATATACATTTTTTCATATATATTTAATAGTTTTTAAAGCGGTTGTAGGCTTTTAACTTTGTGGTGTTTGGGTGGGGAAATCAGAATCAGATTTCAGAATCAGGTTCAAAAGACCCCTTTCAGTTCCTCCCACTCCTGGAGAACTGAAACAGCGATACCTTCAGTATCTAAAACTTGATCTGAATGATTCACCTTAGGAGAAATGTTAAAAGTGATGATTTTGTTTTTTTTCTTAGGATTCTTCTTCCTGAGAAATGGATTCATGATCTCACTGAGGGTTAGCTGGCCTGGTTGCCCCTTCTCTCCCACTTAGAGGAAACAGCCTATGGGATTGTGGAGAGTCAAACACAGGAGAGTCAGGAAGACACAGAACGGGTTTGGCAGGAACTCTGTGGTGGTGAAAATGCAGACAGGCTGACAAGGCCAGGAGGGAAAACAGTGTGAGATAAATGGCAAGTCCATCAAGCAGTAGGTGATTCAGTGGAAAGAGAACAACACAGAGTGGTTGAACACAGGCTTCGTAGGTGCATGGAATTGACTTGGAATGCTGCCTCTACTTTTCACTTGCTCTGAAAGAAGCTCTGAACTAGGATACTTTGGGGTGCTCTTGGTAAAGCCCCAGCTCAAAGGGAAAGAAGGGGGAACTTTATTGGCTAAGGTAACTGGAGTGTCTGGAGACTTAGAGGGCTGCAGACAGAGCAGGACCAAGGGCACAGACACCATCCTGGACATCTTGTCTCCCTCCCCATCTCTTGGCTGGACCTCCCTAAGCTGTCCCTTTCAGATAATGGTGGATTGTGGCAGCACAGGCTTACAGCATCCTCACAATGAATGATCCCAGCAATAAAAAGTGCCTTTTTCCTGATATTCCCAGGAAATGAACAGTCTCATTAGCCAGACTTTGATTACACTCACTCTTGGTCTGACCATGGTAGAAAGGTTGTCTGATTGGCTAGGTCTGGCTCACAGGGTTCCCCAGGGAGAACCTGGAAAGATGAAAAGAAGAGCAAGAAGGAATAATGAAGAATGGTGAAGGAAGGAAGGGAGAAATAAAGTAAGGGAAATAGGTATGGCTACTACAAACTCATAAAAGTCTTATAATTAGGTGACTTTCACCTAAGGCTGCAAACTTAATTCCAGGTTAGTTTATCCAGGACTTCCCTCTCCCTTTTCCTTCCACCCTCATGCATGTGTGATTCTTAAGTCAAGTGTTGCTTTCTATCACCCGAAGCTTCAACAATTCTGTGAATCCTGCTTCTTTAAGCTCAGGGTGTCATTAGTAGCATAGCAGTCGCCCTGTGCAACTCACCTTCTCCCTACAGATTCTAAAAATACCCAGAGGCACTCAAAGCAAACTAAAAGCTCCTGAGCGCAGGCGCCCACACATCCCAGTGCTCAAACTTGTCTCAACACGGTCGCTGTCAAGAGCACCATGGACTCACTGAGCTCTTTTCTTCACTTTTTTATTTTTAGTTCTGGCTCACCTATACCGCTGTTTATGCAGGGGAGGAGACAGGGGTCACTGATGGAACAGAACTGACTGGAAGAAAGGGAAAGAGAGAAACAAACCGGACTTGTTCACTTTTTTACAGCTCACTGTAGACCTGAACTATGAAGTGTCAAGAGATCAGACCAGTCCAGGGAAAAGCAGAGATTAGCTGGGATTTAAAATAAAACTCTTTAACTAGAATAACCCACGTATGTGTCCATGAAGAGGCCCGAGGACCATATTCGGAGAAGGTTAGTGCTCACAAATGACCAGGGCCACCACCTGGCTTATTTTTCCAATGCAAAGCACGAAACAACCCCCTTTCAGAGGCATTCTTTTATTTTTTTATTTTTTATTGATTTTTCACAGAGAGGAAGAGAGAGGGGTAGAGAGTTAGAAACACTGATGAGAGAGATACATCGATCAGCTGCCTCATGCACACTTCATACTGGGGATGTGCCTGCAACCAAGGTACATGCCCTTGACCGGAATCAACTGGGACCTTTCAGTCCATAGGCTGACGCTCTATCCACTGAGCCAAACTGGTTTTGGCTTCAGAGGCATTCTTTAGTGGAGGTGATCCATCTGGGGAGATTCTCTTGCTTCAAGGTGTCCCCCTTTATGGAACCGAGAAGTTAAGGATATTGGCTACAATAGCTAACATTTCCCATGCCATGCGTCTGCTGTTTAGGAACCTGCTCAGTGTTGGTTGTTTTATCAGACCAGGGAGCACTTGGGTTTTTGAAACCACATCAAGAGATTACATGATAAAAGCAGATGGATTATGGAAATATGTGAGTGCTTACAGATCTGGCCTTTGATAGATTGCCTGTAAGAGTTAACAAGATAATGAACCCAGTGCAAGCATGTGAGTACATTCTTTTGCTGTTGGTGTTTGAATGGAATTTATTAGATGTTGCTGGTGGTGGTCATGGAAAGCAGGAACTCTCCCCACACACCTCCCCCTCCCCCCACAGCTTTTAAACAACTCTCTGGCTTCCTGGACCACAGGAAATGTCTGCTTTAGCTGTTGGGAACAGCCACGAGGTTAATAGATTGCCCAGAAGATGTTCTCAGAGCAACCTTTCAGTTGGCCGCTTTCTGGCAGGATTCTGGGATTTAAATGAAAAAGTTGGTCCTTGCAGAGGGAGCATGAGTAAGTTCTTGGGACAGAATGTACTCAGCATTGTTTCCATCCATACGTGAGTGAGGATGCGTGTGGACCCAGACACATGCTTCTCATTGGAAAATACGATCAAATGTCTCTGCAGACTGGTTCTCTTGGAAAGTGCTTGGCATCTTCTCAAGCCTCAAGTACAAGCTCCGGAGCTCCCAGATTGCTAGGTGGTCTCTCCCCAGGAACATGGCAGAGGCAGGGGCGCCTTGCTCTCTGTGGGTGGGAGTTTGCTCAACTGGGATTTCAGGTCCACCTTCTTTTAAAAATCTGCCATGTTTGTGTGTGAGTGTGTGTGTTGTTGTTTTTAAATAGAATTGCCTAGATGAGGCGAAGGATGTGAATAGTTTTGTGAGTCTGGGAAGCCTCACAACTATCTTAGTAATGGTAATTGCAGCAGCAACAACAGCTAACATTTCGGTAGCATCTCCTATGTGCCAGACACTGTTCTATGGGTCACAGGTTTTAATGCTTTTAATTCCAAAGCCTGAAGTTTCAGATTCATCCCTCCATCTCCTCCCCCTTCTCCCCTTTTACCTCTTCCTCTCCCCCCGCACTCTTCCCCCTCCTCTTTCACCTCTTCCCCTTCCTCCTTCTTCTTCTCTTCCTCCTCCTCCTTCCAGAAGTTCAAATAAGCCAGATTGGCTCTGCACTCTTACCAAGATGGCCAGGGAATTGCCAACTTTTACCCACATCACACAGATGAGACTTTTAATGGAGTTTAGTTGAAGAGACCCTGGGTTGCGTGTTTGTTTGGACACACTGTGGTCTTTCACACCCTTTTTGGTTTTGTGGCAGTGAGTTTAGAGCACAACATTTATCATCCCAAGTAAGAGGTTCAGTTACCAAGGCCCACTTTGTTCCCTCTGCACTTCGTGCCTCCAACATATTCCAAAGGTTCTCATTTTAAGCTAAGTAGTCCAGTTTCATGGAAAAGCTTATAGAGTTGCTATAGAGTCAAGTTGTTGATGGGAATGGGAAGGGCGAGCTCTTTGGGAGACAAAGGATTTTAATAAACCAGTCCAGCTTGGTGGCTGTTTAAAATGCTTCAGATTAGTCAGCATGGAGGTTGTTTTCTGGCTTTTTCTCTGCCTTCGGTGAGAGATGTGTAATGCGCAGCCATGAGTGGCTGGAAGACTTCCATCTTCCCAGGAGGCAGGGTCCCCCGAGTGTCTTGTGTATCCTCACCCAAACAACATTTCAGAGTAATCGGTCCCTAAAGGAATGCTGTGCAAAGGAATCACAAACCAGGTAAGCCTGTGTTTGAGGGTCTGGGGGCTCTGTCCTTTCCTAAGTCCGCTTACTGCTCTTCCTTTCAGAATGTGGAATCCCAAACTCACAGATGCGCTTTATGGGTAGGAGGCAGTGGTATTGCTGATTCTGTTTCTAAGCGTGAAGCCTACGGACTGGGCTGGGACTCGGGGGAGCTTGTCTGGTTCGCTGTGGCTCTGTTTTTCTGCCTGAACACCCAAGGGCAATGCTGGTTCCATTTGCTGTGCAAGTGTTTTCATGTAGAAATGCTCGTTTCGTGAAAGGGATTATGAATCTGTGTTTCTTAAAGAAGAACCTACATTGGGATGAGGGAAAGGAGTAGTTGCTATTTTCTAGATAATTTAGATCACATAGGTCTCTAAAATAGGTGATTTAGGCCCCAAACAAAGAAAACAAATAAACAAAGTAAAAGGGACACAAACAAAACTGACTTCAGCTATTTAAGGTCTGAATTCTTCATGAAGAGCAGGCCTGTCTTGGAGGGTTACTTCTTCAGGGTTGCTGAGAGGGGTTAATTTCTTCTTACTCGCTTGGTGATTTTTTTTTTCCACCTTGTGAGTCTTCCTTGGAAATAAGATGAATGGAAAGAGCATGGGCTTTGGGAAGCTTGGGCTTGAGTTCTGGTGCAGCCACTTAGCTGCCTGGTCATTTAACCTTTCTGAGCCTCAGGTACCTCGTCTGTATATGGAGTTGGTAACCACTACCTTTTGTAAAGATCAAATGGACTGATGGATGTAGAGCACACATCTGGTACATAGTGTGTGTTATGTGACATTCATCTGGTTCACTCTACATCCCACTCTCTGAGTTGAGGACCAACCAGAGGATGAGTTGTTAGAGATGGCCAGTCCAGGAGTGGTTCAATTAAGAAAGTGAGCTGAAACCAGTTTGGCTCAGTGGATAGAGCATCAGCCTGTGGACTGAAAGGTCCCAGGTTTGATTCCAGTCAAGGGCATGTACCTTGGTTGCGGGCACATCCCCAGTGGGGGGTGTGCAAGAGGCAGCTGATTGATGATTCTCTCTCATTGATGTTTCTAACTCTCTATTTCTCTCTCTTCCACTCTTTAAAAAAAAAAAATTAAATAAATAAAATCAATAAAATATATTTTTTTTAAAAAAAAAAGTGAGCAAAGAAGAGATGCCTATAGTCATTCAAGATATACAGTTTTCTTGCTATATCCCAACGTTACTACTTTGTGACCTTGGGAAGTTGCTTAACCTCTCTGATCTTCGATTTCCTAATCTGTAAAATGGGAATGATAATGATGGTTTCTTCCTTGTAGGCATGGTGAGGATTAAAGGAGCTAAGTCAGGCAGCGTGTATACTGCAGCACCCTGCACACAGCGCGGGGACCCATGCCTAAGTTTCTCCTTTACCTTTCTGGCTGCCAGCCATCCTGACCCTCATGAGGGCACTTGGGTCTCCCTGACCTGCCCATTTCTCCAAATGGCCAAACCTGCTACCTTTCTAGAAAGTCACCTCTGCCATCAAAGTGGTCCTTTGACCTCCACGTGGTCCAGTCCTTTCCTGGGCAGCATCCACACGTGGGGGCTGATTCGGTTTGCTGAACGGCAGCACTGAGGCTGTGCATCACAGGGGAAGAGGATGGGGTCATGAAGCACATGTAAATAATTTGTTCTTCTGAAGCAGATCCAGGCTTCTCAACCCAAGCCCTGCCAGCTTGTTTTGTTATTCCCAATTTAAAACAGATGGAATGTCAAATCAAGATGAGTGCTTATTCACATGGAGAAGTGGAGAAAATATAATTTGATTACAAGTACAAAGATAAACACATCAGTTTACACACTGAGAATGCCAGTGGCTTTGATCCTTTTGTCATTTAAATTTTTTTATTCTCCCCCCTCCCAATATTTAAATTTTTAAAATTTTTAGATAATTTTAGTCTTAAAAACTACAAAAACAATGTAGATGGTTTCCATACACTGTGTTGGCCAAGAGTCTTGGGGTGCACAGGTCTTCACATTATGAGGTAGGGACTATAAATATATTTTGCAGCTGAAGAAACAAGCTCAGAGAGGGCTAGTGACTTTGCCAAAGTTGGGAAGTGCTGGAGCAGGAAGGACTCCAGTCTGCATGTGACCGGCTATGAAGTCTGTGCTGGGAAGAACTCACCGCACCGGTGAGCTCTCAGCCCCGTGCAGGCACACGGGGGAGAGAGGAATAAATGACAGTCAGTCATTCCCGGCAATACCATGATTGGGGTGAGTTTGCCTAATGATAGCTCCCTTGTACTGAGTGCAGTGATGTTCCAGGCGCCATCCTGAGAGTCTGCATGTATTAACCTATGGTGATGTAACGATTTCTGTCCCACCTATGAAGAAACTGACTCACAGAGCAATGTGTATGGTAAGTGAGTGGTACTCAAATGCCAACAGGCTGTCTGAGCAAGTAATTTTTTTCCTGGATGGTTTAATATTTAGTGTTTCCCCATCATATTTTTTTTCTTTTAGGGAGGATATGTTTATTGATTTTAGAGGGAGAGGAATGGGGTGAGGGAGGTAGAGGGAGAGAAACCAACATCAATTGGTTGCCTCTTGTAGGTCCCCGACCAGATCGAAACCGAAACCTAGGTATGTGTCCCTGGTTGGGAAGTGAACCAGAAACATTTTGGTGCATGGAACAACACTGTAACCAACTGAGCCACCTGGCCAAGGACCCATCGCCTTTTGAGATGAACTTCGGGGCTTAGTTATAGATTACTTTTACCAACTTATCAGAGCCAGTGTAGCCACGATTAGCTAAAATGAACTTTTCTCACTGTTGGCGGAAGGGCCTTAGAACACTTACAGAATATTAACAAGAAGGTGGGTGAGCAGAGATTTATTTTTAACCGCAGTGTCTGAGCTGGCTTCTCAGTGCCAGGCAACTTGGGCAGATGATGAAGCACCCGAAACAACTGACCCCTTCCAGAAATGTCTGTGAGAGGCACACAAAGGGAAACTGGCAGTTTCTTACACCGCCCCCCATCCCCACCCCGGCCCCACCCCCGGGCTATTGAGAGAAAAGGCTGGGAGCTTGTTTGCCAGTCTGCTGGCCACCACCTCCAGAACAGCAGGGAGCCTGTCTTCCTTCCCTCTGTGTGGGCACACATATGGTGTTCTCAGTGTGAGGGAGCAGAATCGGTGCCAGGGACTGGTTTCCAATCCAGCCTCTGAATGCAGAGTGGCAGGGTCTCAGGGCCCGGGGATGCCCTCCTGCCTGTCATTGCTAAGCTGTCATGGGTGGCTCTCCTTGCAGGACCAGACAGTATAACTCAGTCAGGTGCGGGCACCTTGTCTGCTGTGTGAAGCTCTGTGTCCTGGGCCCATCCTAGGGGCCCCAAGGAAAATCCTTTCCCCAACACCACCTACTCAGTGCAGAGACTACACCTGGATGTGAGTTGCTCCATCTTTGGCTGAAGTCCTGGCTCCAATCTTTGAGGATCACCTGTCCTGGGGGAGGTTGCTTTTTCTGTCCATGCCTCCTCAGCAAGTGGAGAAAGTAATTCTGTGCAGAAGCTGCTGGGAGAATTCAGCCTCCAGCACCCGGCTTACAGAAAATGCTCTGAATGTTCATTCTTCTATTGTCATTTGGGGATCCAGCCAGATGGGTGGGCAATGTTGGGGGGAACTGGCATCCTAGACTTCCACAGCTTGGAGGGATGGTAAGGCACCCCCCGTTCTGTACCCCAAATTATATTTGAAACCCTCTGATGAGCCCCTAGTTTACAAATGTCAAAAACCTTTGGTGACGGTATGGCTCAGTGATTGGGTGTCGACCTATGAACCAGAGATCACCATTCCATTCGGTTCCTGGTCGGGGCACATAGCCCAGATTAAAGGCTTGATCCCCAGTGAGGGCTGTACAGGAGGCAGCCAATCAATGATTCTTTCTCATCATTGATATTTCAATCTCTCTCCCTCTACCTTCCTCTCTGAAATCAATTGAAAAAACCACACCAAACCTTTGGCAACCCAGACAAAGAGGCATCTACAGCAGCTTTGCTCTTATTAGTTCTGTCCCAGGCCCAGGTTTGGCCCCTTTCCTTGCTGTGGCAGAATGAATGCCGCTCAGCCTGGGCCTAATGATTGGCTGGTTGTTTTCCCTGTGTGACATCTCATGCCCGCCCACCCCTGCCTCCTCCATTTTCCATCCCTTCTTGCATATTCACAACTCACTCTGCCCCTTCTTTAGAGACAGCGAGCCCCTCCAGGGAGAGGCAGGGTAGTGTGATGGTTAAGGATATGGATTCAGGAGTCCAGCTTTGAGGGTTTGGATCCCAGCTCTGCTATTGAGCTGCTGTGTAAGCTTCAGAGGAAGTCTACTGTGAAGGTCAGCTAGAATCCACAGCTACAGTGATAAATGTCACCCAATGAGGATGTAGATGCTGCAATTGGGAGAACTGAACATGTGGGTCAAGCTGCCAGGGAGATCCTAATACCTGAAAATCCAGTTTGACTGGTTTTGCCATGACTTCTAATGGCAATTCTTAATAGCACAATTGCTCTAAGAGCAATAAGGGCTCCTAGAGGCAATGGCTGTTTTGCCTGAGAAGTGTTTATGGAATGAATAAGTCATGGTGATAATAGTAGATGCCATGTGTTACATGCTCTCTATGTTCTAAGCATTTCCATACAGATTGACTATTTAATTTCCACAGCAATCCATGAGATATTATTATTACTAATTTTCATTCATCTTTATGAATGAGGGATTTGAAGTCCAATATCACACAGCTCATGTGTGGTGGAAGTGGGATTGAAATCTCAGGGGAAGCTCCAAAAGAGATCCCCAGCCTGCTACCCACTGATCCATGGCTGCAATTAGGAACTAACTCAAATACAACCCTTGCCCAGATGCAATAGCTCTTGTGGAAATGTCAGATTGGGATAGAAACGGCCCACAGCAGGGCCAGAGACAATTTGTAAAGGAGCCACGAATATGGTGTGGGTCGAGACTTGAGGATTAGTGTTCCAAGGGACACTCTCTTAGAAACGGTGCTGTTATCTATGGAAGGTGTTAAAGGTGACGTGGGGGCTGGTGTTCAAATCTACTTCAGAACAATACGTTGATCTTTCATTTTATATTTAATTAGAGCCAAAACTGGTTTGGCTCAGTGGATAGAGCATCAGCCTGCAGACTGGAAGGTCCCAGTTTCGATTCTGGTCAAGGGCATGTACCTTGGTTGCGGGTACATCCCCAGTAGGGGGTGTGCAAGAGGCTGCTGATTGATGATTCTCTCTCATTAATGTTTCTAACTCTCTATCCCTCTCTCTTCCTCTCTGTAAAAAAAAAAAAAAAAAAAAAAAAAAAATATCAATAAAATATATTAAAAATAAAAAATACACTTAATTAGAAAGCAAGACAGAGGTTCCTCCACAGAATTCATGAATAAATTGAGCTATAGAATATTTAGAATCGAAGCATGGAGAACTGATTGGAAGGCTGAGTCACTCCTGGACCTTAAAATCAAAGGGCTCCTGTCATTTGCATTGGGAATTACCATATGTTAAAGACAAAGCACCTTGATGAGTCAGCTTAAATGTTAGGGAGCCAGGCTGGCAGGATTAAAATAATTAATTTATGATCACGGGTGGCTGGAAGGATGGTAATAGAGGGCTGAGTGACAAAGGAGGATCCTCTGGTGACAGAGTGGCTGGTTGGGAGGGACTCCAGCGAGCTACTGGGATAGCCCAGTGGAAATTCACAAAACAGAAAGTATACATAGCAACAGCTCTTGCTTAAGGAGAGGGAGGGGACATCAAGGCCTGAGATGATCCCAATGAGGTCTTTCACTCTAATAATTTCCCAACGTTCAAACTACACTTCGCTGGCCTTGAGCTCTCCAGTCAAATGACAACAGTCAATAAATAGTTTGTTACCTCTTTGGCATCCAAACGCTGGCTGGGTAAACGTTAAAGCTCCTGACAGATGTTCCTCCCAGGTGCAAGAGGACCCTGATGGAAGACAGGGCTCATTCCAGTGCTCCGTGGTGGCCCGTGCGTTCCTGGAGGCGAGAGGATGGTCAGGTCAGGAACCTAGGGTGGGGTGCTGTGGGCTGCGAGGGCCAGTGAGGAGGACAGAATCGCTTCTACTCCTGGAGAAAGAGGAGAAATGGCAAGGTGGAATAGTAGGTTATTATAAAACAATCATTGGAGCCGATTTTGGTATTTGGGAGGAACACTCACTTTTCCTAGGGGTTGAAATAATGTGAGCTTCCTCCTGTGAACCAGGTCTTCTCTAAAAATGTAAAGATTCAAGGGAAGAAGAGTAAAAATGAGAAAGTGTGACAGGTTTATCAGAAATAAAGTTGATTCTGAAATGTCTCGGGATGATGGAGAAAATGTGTAGGTCTCCACACCCCAGTGCCTAACAATAGACCAGGCATATGGCATGCTCCTTAATGAATATGTATTGAATGAATAAATGAATGGATAAATAGAATTTATAGAAAATTCCATATAGAATTTCCCTTTTCTCAGTGATTGCTTACAAAACACATGAGTAAGATGTTTAGAGACAAATTAGAAAAGCTGTACCTTCTACCAAAATCACTCTCTGGGATTGCATCTTGAAGAACTTAAGCACCCAGAAAATATGAGATATCAACCTTAATGATCCGTCTTGTGCATTCAACCCAGGTCTTTTTCTAATGGTTCTAATGTTAGTGTCTTTGGCAACCCCTGTTGAAGGAATTGATCCAGATAAAAACCCATGAGTCTCAGCTCTGTCATTTACCTGCTGTGTGGTAATTGTATTTCCACTTTCGCTTGCAGGGTGATGTGATTGACTTCACATGATCTCACTTATTTGTGGAATCTACTGAACAAAATGAATTGACCAACAAAAATTAGACCCAAGGCAGGAAGGCATGGAACCGACTGACATACCTTGGTGTGGGGTTAGGGGACAAGAAGAGATAAACTAAAGAACTCATATGCTTACTAGAGGCCCAATGCATAAAATTTATGCAAAGACCTTGGCCCCAGACATCGCCCACGGCTGCAGCTGGGGGGCATCTGCTGCCTCTGCTGCAGCCCCCGCCTGCTGTGGCTTTGTCTGAAAGGAAGGACATCTGGTCTAATTAGCATAATTTGCTCTTATTATTATAGATTATTATAGATATGTGAAGCCCATGGACATGGGCAACAGGGTGATGAAGACTTCCTTGGGGGTTGAGTAGGGGCTGGGAGGGGGGGGGGGTGAAGCAGAAGAAAACAGGAGAGATCTATAATACTATCAACAATAAAAATATATTTTAAAATGAAAAGGAAAAAAAAATTGTGCTGTCAGCCAGTTAACCCCACTGTAGAGGCTCATGGGCAAAGATTCAGAGGCAAAGTGTAAGTGACATTGCACTGCTATCTGTGCGTGGTACGGTGGGTTTATGGTGGAGATGTATTTTGTGACATTGCTAAATATATAAATTACTGGAGGCCCAATGCACAAAATTCATGCAAGAATAGGCCTTCCTTCCCCTGGCTGCCAGCACCGGTTCCCTCTGGCACCCAGGACCCGGGCTTCCCTCACAGCCTCGGCTTCATCCAGAAGCTCTTGCAGAAGGATGTATGGAAGGACATCTGGTCTAATTAGCATATTATGCTTTTGTTATTATAGATTTTCTCCAATGTTCTACTCTGGGACCCTGTTAGGCATTTTTCTTTCCTCTTACATCACAGAGTGTGGGTGTTACAATGATCATCAGTTCCTCGTGCTATTTATTCCCTTCAATTTGCTTCGTTTTTTTCCTTCAGAATTGGCAAGAAAATGGCTGATGTTCATTTAGTCCTTCAGTACATTTCTTTTATGTGTTCACTATGTTTTGGGCATAGTTTTGGGGTTTATCAGAATTGGGACAATATTCAAATTCTCCATCCTTTCACATGTTGATTTCTGTTTTCAGAAGCTGAAAAAGAGGGTAGGAAAAAAGATAAGCCAAATGAAGCAGAAACTGCTGATAGCAATGATTTAAGAAATCAGAAAGCATGCACTGTGGAAAAATTGGATTTTGAGTGAGGGTTTTCGTACGTGCCTGGCTCTGTGGATGTTACAGAGTTGTGAAAAGCCTAATGATTTTCCTTTTAACAATAACGTACATGACTTATTCTATTCGCATGTTGGCCTATTTTCACTGTTTAAAACTATTTCCTTAATGTTTATTTGTCTATAGTTTTATTTTTTAAAAGCTATTAATGTGATTATAAAAGTTTTATATGCTCATTGGAGATAACTGTTAAGATATTTAAAGGTATAAATAAGGGGGGAAAATCATCTGCAATTTCTTCAACCAGAGATAATTACTTTTAAAATGCATCTCCTTCTGGCCAAAATATATGATGGTGCATATTTGAGATCATGGTACATAACTTTAGGCTTAGATCTGCTTTTTAGATTGCCAACCCCTGCCTTTATTTCAAGAAAAAGAAATTAAACTATTTTAGTATAAATTCTTATTCTAAATTCATTTCTTATGTTCCTTCTCCTATTGTGTGGGCCATGTACCAATATAGGACCTACTTTGTGAACTTGCACTAGGTTGCCATATGGGAATATGGATAAGGAATTATATCTTTTCATGGTTCTATTATACTTCACTGCTGCTGTGGCATCATTTGCTTAACCTTTTTGCAGTGATTGAACTGGGTTATTTCTGATTTCCTTGTTTTAGACATTTTTATTGTAAGCATTATATATAACTCTTACTACATGAAGTTAAGAGTTTAAAATGTAAACGGAAACCTATTTAAGTTAGCTTTAGATCCCTAAATGATCATCTTTGTTTGAATTGGATTTATTTCTTTTTGGAGTTTGTTTTATGCACGTCTTTCCAAAATGAGATTACCAAGTCCATGAGCATAAACAGATTTATAATACTTTTTACCTATCTCCAGAAAAAACTACATCCAATTGATATTGTCACCCATGATTTCCAAATGAACTTGTTTGCACAAAGCCAAATCCTGTCTGGTGAAAGTCATGTTATTCATATTTGCTGCTTTCATAGGGATCTGAAACTAAGTTCAATACATTTGAATTTACTTTTTAAACTCTTACCTTTTTATAGCAAGAGTTACACACAATGCTTACAATAAAAATATGCAGGTTAAATGGGTAACAAGTTCATTACTACCTATATAGAAAATACTTTCTATATAATGTGTTATTGGAAAATTAAAATTACCATAGTGACTTCATGTTTGGGAAAAGTTCTGAAAGAACAAGGATTCCTTCTATTTTCATCTCCCCCCCCCCCTCTTTTTTTTTTTTTATCCTCTCCCCAAATTGTCAGAAAGTTTACATCTCTCAGTGCCACTCACTTACTTGCCGTCTATGTTTCCAGACAAACCTAGACAAGAGCAAAGTCATATTGTAGACCTTTAGAACCAATTTTCTTTCAAATGATGGAGAAGGGTCCTTGAACTTCATTGCCCCAGTGAGAAAAGTTGCAATATGTTCTTGACCAAAAGTATCTCTCTTTCTGCCCATGTCCCAACAACGGGCATTCTGCCCAGAGCTCCAGGTGAGCCCTGGGGTTGCCTGAAGCCTTAGCAACCTTCACACGTGCACGGCCACAGCACATGGCCAGAGAAGCACATGAACATGAGTGAAAAGTTTCCAGTTGAGCCTTTCTATGATCCAGGGACACCACAGGGATATTACGGTCTTATCCTTGTAAATTTTATGGAACAAAGAAACACTTGCCCATATCTCTGTTCAAAATCAACTTGTGATTTATATGGGTGGATTATAGGTTTGTGAGGATGAATTTTGGAAAAAAACAAAAGTCTGGGGCTCCCCTAACTCCAGTGTACTTGGTGCCATTCCATCCACTTGGGAAACCCAAAGTATGGCCAAAGCAAGGCTGAAGAGTCTTCAGAATCACTGTCACCGGGTGTCTTACAGCCTGCTTGGAAGACCCACCAACTGTAGTGGGCAGCTGGCCATGTGCCCTGTGAGTTATTTTATTTCCATCTAAAGAGAAAAACAAGTCTGTCATGGGCAGGACTGTTATTCGCCCCCTGCCATTCTCTACATGAGAAAACTGAGGCCCTCAGAGTTACCTAGCTTGTCCAGGGAGACAGTCAGCGAGGGTGCTGAGTCTGGGTCTGGGACTGACCTCACTCCGAAGCTGGTGTGGGGAGCAACCCCTGCTGATTTTCAGCATCCCTGCAGTGACCCAAGATGGTCCGCAGGCAGGACCCAGGGGCTCTCTTGGTGAACCTCCTTATGCCCCTAAGTGCTAATACTGGAAATAGTGCTGGTTATGGGAGAGAAGAGTGGAGATGCGGGAAGCAGGCTCTGAGGGCCAGGAGGACAGAGAGCGGGCTTCCGGGATGCACAGTGTAAAAGTGAGCCCACAGGGTTGTTCTCACCCACCATCCCTCTGGCCACTGACCCTTTTTCATCCTGAAGAAAAGTCTGTGCTTGAAGCTTTTCTGCCAATAGGCGGAGGAGTGTGAACTCACACTGGCCTCAGGAGCTTGCCCAGGGAGAAATGCTTGGAAACCTTGTTCTTGGAATTCAAGCAAATTTTACATCACGCACTATCATCTACTGGAGTCTATTTCAGTCTAAACGTTATGTTTTAAACTACCATGTTTCTCTGATCTACTATGTAATTATTCATAAACATTTCCACTGATTTCATAACAGCCTTTTATGGGGGGCGGAAAAACTAATTATAGGCCACATTCCATTTTAAGAAATATAAAAATGTGGGGACAGTGTATAGCTTAGAATTGAGGCAACTCAGTGAATTTTGAGTAAGAGCTGTGGCATGTTTCTGGTGGGGCTGGGCCTGTCTTCTGGTATATTTCATGTACACATGGGGTTAGACGAGTACCTTGGCTGTGCAGAGTGGGGAGTGGGCTCTGGTCAGGGGTGGGAAGTGTGAGGAATGTTCATGCTCATTCCGGGTCTTTCTGCCTTCTCTGACTTCTATGAGGGCAGGGTTTCTTCATCTTGTCACTGTTGGCATTTGGGGCCAGATAATTCCTTGCTGTGGGAGGTGTGAACAGCATCCCAGGCTCTATATAGGAGTAGCATCCCAGTAGTCTCTGACTGTGACAACCAGAAATAGCTGAAGATGTCACAAAATTGTGCCTGGTTGAAAGCCATGATGCTAGGGCAGAAGAGACACCCCTGAAAAAGTGGGCCAATAAGAGCCTTTGGTTTCAAGCTTTTCTTTTTAAAAATATGTCTATTTATTTCAGAGAGAGAAGGATAGAAACATCAGTGATGAGAAAGAATCGTTGATTGGCTGCTTCCTGCATGCCCCACACTGGGGACTGAACTTGCAATCCGGGCATGTGCCCTGACTAGGAATTGAACCATGATCTCCTAGTTTGTGGGCCAGTGCTCAACCACTGAGCTACACCACCCGGGCTCAAGCTTTTTTCTTTAATTCCAGGGGTCTCTTGTCCCAGTGGGTCCCCAGTAGGACACCTCTGTCATATGGTAGCTGACTGTGTCTTTGGCCCATTATCTGCAAAATGGCCAGACCCAAGGGTTTCTAGGGACCCTTCTGGGTGTGAAATTTTTCTCAATGTGTTGATAAGCTTATAGGATTTTAAAGAATATTAATAATGACGACCTGCATCACCATTCTAAGACCTCTGTTGAAGTTTTCCTCAGTATACAATGCATAGTAATGTTGCATTAAACCTAGCTGTCATGTTTTCTATTTATTTAACATCCTTTCAAATGAGCTTTGGCTTATAAATGAAACAGGAGTGAGTAGGAAGGAGTCACTAGGAGCCAGTAGAGCAAAAGGCCCCAATAATAATAAAGCTTACGTATCATTTAACAGGCAGTGGATTAGATAGCAACATGGGCCCGTGCTGGTAGGAAGATGACAAAACTGTCTCCTTTTCTGAAGACAATCTTTATATGGAAATAAAAATGTTGGTGGGCTTAGCATGTTTTTCCAGAGAGATGATGGGCTCAAGGTGTAGGAGGTCAAAGAAGGGAATCTTAGGATTCCTTCCATCGACCTTTTCTAGGCTCTGAGTTGAGAGTGCCTCCCAGGCCCGGTAGGAGGTCTCTCACCCCAAGGTCTATGTTCAGACCAGAGAGATGCTCCAACCTTGGTCAGGCATCTTCCCCATCAAGCTTGATAGGGCAGCTAAGGGTTTTGGAATGAATCATTAAAAAGTTCATTGCTTCAGCCAAGGGCCTGGAATTGAGAAGCTGGGATAAATCTTATCTCAGTGCACTTTTGTGGAAGGAACCCCTGGCGCCTGGGCTTCAGGTCTGGCTCAAGGCAGGAGCCAGAAAGCAGCATGAGGGGTCAGCGAGACCTGGGTCTAAATCCCAGTTCTGCAACTTCTTAGCTCTAGGACCTTGGGTGAGTTTCACAAACACAGTCTCTCTTTACCTTCTCTTTTAATCTAGGGCAAACATGTGTACCTTTCAGGCTTTTATAGGGATCAGCAGAGAGAAAGTCTGTGAGGTGGCCAGCACCAGGCTGACGAAGGCAATGTCAAAGTACATGTTGATAGTGTCTTCTATCCTAAAAGATAAAACAGGATTGGGAAGAGTTTTTTGGTTTCTTGATCTGTAATAAGGAACTTGAATAAGAAGAGTTCATAAGTTATCGGTTCACTCAGCCTTTGGGGGCCAGAAGATACCCTCATGTCATTGATTGCCAGCCCACATTTCCTGAAAACCAGTAGCGAGGCTCCAGTATTTAGCAGCACATCCTGGCAGAAAGCTACTGAGTATCTATCATGTTCCCAGAGCTGTTCTGAGCCCTTTGCATGGGTGAGCCCCTTGGGCTTTTCATTTCATAAAAAAATACCAAGGCTCAGAGGCATTAAGAAATTCATCCCAAGTTTCTCAGCTGGTAAGAGGTGCAGATGGTTGTATCTAGGTCTCTGCTTCTAGAACCCATCTTCATAACCAGCCCAAATACAGGACATCTGCCCTGTCCTGGAAAAAAAAATAAGCATAAAATGGACTAGAATGGCCTTTGCAACTGCTAAATTGTGAGCACCCTGAGCCCAAGGACTGCATGTTGACCTCTCTATCCCTCTCCCAGGCACGCAGCAAGTAGGAAGTCATAGGCGAACAATTGGAAATCCAAGCACCTGGGCCAGGCGTCTGTAAAACACAGGTGCCTCTGAGGAGTTAGCACTGGATACTTGTCTTTGATATGGAGAGACCAGAATTTTCCCAAGACTTTCCTAGGGTGGAGAGAAGGGCCCTGAAAATCTGGAATGAGGACAGGGCAGAGAAAAAGGCAGTGAAACATGGAAGACCATGTCTCACCAGAACGAACCATCTGAGTCGTTGATTACCAAGCCCTGGGCCTTTGCTGGAGGAGGTGGTGGTCTGTGGGCCACAGAGAGAATCCATGTATCAAAGGACTCAGAGAAAACTACCCCTTGATCCATCACTTTCTTTCATTTCTTCTTCCCGATGGCCTTAGGCCTTTGATTCTTTTAGTATCGTTAAATTCTTCCCGACTCTCCCTCATAATGTGGCGTTGGTGTTTAATCTTTCTTTTCAACTGTATAGTCCACACTTTAACTCGAGCTTCTTACTTCACTGCTTGGGTTCCTGCAGTGACCCCTGCTTCATGCCTCTGCTTCAACTCTTGCTCCCAGATTCATCTCCCATGATGCTCCATCTGTCTCTGGACCTTGCCTTTCCATCCTGCCTCTGAGCTTTCGCTCTCCATTCCCTCTGCCTGATGTCTCCTCTCCCCATCCCTCCCCCTGTGGGAAGTCTACCCACAGTCTCCAAACCCAGCACGCGTCCTTCTCCTTCGGGACTCAGTTTCAAGCTGTTCCATCCATCTCTGTCTTCATAACTCCAGCAGCCCTGATATGTGTCTACACTGGTTCCTTGGGCAATTAATCATTATCTTCCTCTTATCACCTCCTAGAGTGTTATTTATCTCTTGGACCATAACTTCTCACCTGTTTGCCTTCCTCTCCTTCTAGTGAGGAGTTCTTTAAATGCAATAGTTCTGTCTTGTTCCCTGAGTAATCACTACCTATGAGGCACCCTGCTGAGGGTTGGGGGACAGCCAACAGGAATACTGGGTTTGTTCATCAATAACTGCTTGAGAGGAGGCCCTCCGAAATGAGTGTTCACAGTTGCAGACAATTCTATCACCAACCACAGGGGAAGCCAAGCCGGGCTTGCTCCTGTTTTCACATTGAGTATCTCTCTTTTGTCAAAGCAGATGCCTGAGGAATGCTTCTCTGTTAGTCTGGACTCACAGACTGCTCCTAGAGGCTCTGCTCATCCATTCCGGAATCCACTCACTGTGTTAGCAACACCGCCTCCGGTAGCAAAAGCTGGGTGCTGTCCACAGTCTGGGTGCTTCCCTGAACAGGAATGTCCCACCCTCCACCCAAGTGGGGCCTAGGCCTGTCACGGGAGTTTGGCTCCAGGCAGGGACAGAATGGGAGGCTGGCTTCAGAGAGAGGGCCCTTCTGTCACTTCTGTGTTTCCAAAGCTCACTGCACCAAGCTTCTGTCTGTATTTTCTTAAGAACAAAGGAGTGTGATCATTCATTTCACAAACATTTACTGAGCACAGGGATAGTTGTTCCCCCAGTGTATGCCCTGCAGGGGGCTGACTCAAAGTTAAACACAATAGTTTCTGCTCTAAGTGAGCCCGGAACTAGGAAGTAAAGCAAAGGCAGGAGCCTGGAACTAAGAACTAAAGAAAATGCAAGTTGCTGAAAGCAGGATGGAACATATGAGGGCACAACACCATTTTGTGTCCATGGCAGAGATGGCTGATCAATCCTAGAACTTTGATCCTGGATTCAGCTCCAGAATCCTTCTCAGCACCGTGCTCCAGGCAGAATCTATTAGTGGACGGTATTTTGCCAGTGGGAGAAAATCAGCTTGGGATCTGTGCTTGTCTTTAAGGTGATCCAAAGGCCACAGAGATAGAGGGAGGTGTCTCAGAAGAGCCAGTGTACAGAGCAGCCACATCTGTCCAGTGCAGACTAGACTAGGGTGGGTGTCCCTTCACCAGACCCCAGAGCTGCAGGAGCTGGGAGCCTCAAACAGAAAGCAGTCGTAGTTATAATGCATTAAGAATAGGGGTCTGAATATGAATTTCAGCTCCTCTGCTTAACAACGATGAGACCTGAGCAAGTTATTTAATTTCTCTGTGCCTCAGTTTTCTCATCTGTAGAGTGGTCTTAAACTAATGCCACCCTTATATGGTAGTTGTGAGGCTTCTGTGAGAAAATGAGTTAAATGAATGTAAAGCACTAAAAAAAAAAAATAAAAAATAAAAAATAAAAAAAATGGCGGTTACTTAGACTTCACCAGCAATAGGATTTATTCTGATTTTCACGAAGTGCATAAATAGCATTCACTTTATCTTCTGTAAACAAAGTGCATGTTATTTATATAATCTGATAAAACTGTGTGGTTTTTCTTTTAAGAGATAAAGACAGAGTCTGGAGGGTAAGGGGGTCATATTTGACCCTGACAGCCCCTGCCCTTGGCCCGGGGCATGCATTTCTTGATGCACCTGGTGGGGGTGAGCGGGATAAGCTTCAACACCTCTCCCCCTGCCTGTCTCCATTGGACCCTCCCAGTCCCAGGAGCGTCCCTGGAGGCCCCAGCCTCCTGGATGGTGTCATGATTGGCACCCAGCGAGCCTCCCACTGTGATCCAGGCGTGACATCAGCCAGCTGTTCCTTTGCCCAGCAAATGCCATCATCGACTGTACAGTAGCAGGCAGAGGGCTGTGTTTCCTGGGGCTCCGGTGAGGGCTCTGAGTAGGAACTTGGGGTGTCTGCCAAGGGGAGGCAAGAGGGAGGGCTGGGCTGTATTTGCAAAAAGCAGGAGCAAAGTCCACACGTTTTATGAAGTGTTTTATGGTGGAACTGTAATTGGAACTCTGGTATTTAGCAAGAATTATTGGGCGTGATGGTCTTAGCACAGAGAGTCCCGTGGGGCCGGAGGGAAGCCGGAATGCAAAAGAGGCGCCCTGAAGCATCCTGGAGGGGGTGGCTGGGATTCAGCACGCTGCTCAACTCGCCCTACTTAATTGCTTTTTAAATTCCTGTTATTAATTTTTATTTATTTTTTATTTTTTTGCTCTTGGGGAATGCAAAGCTTAACTTACAGACGGACCCAAAATATCCGTTGGTTACTTGCTTTCTGTCTGAAACAGAGCTGCTTCGAGTAATGGAGCGCTTCATTTCTCTGACTGCCTCCTGCCCAACTCAGAGCAGCCTTGGCATCTGGGCCGATCAGGTGCTCAGGACTCCACAGGCTTTTCTCTGTAGAGAGGGGGAGCAGAGAGCAGGCCCTTGGTTGTGCTGGTCACTGCCCCGGGTTAATTTCCCAGAACCCCACACTGAGGGCGAGGCCTCCTGTTCTTTTGGAAATTCAGCCCTGCACATGGATGTGTCTCCTTGTTTCTCTCTCACCCAATGAGGGATGGCAACCAGGGCGCTATCTTTTGTAGCTGCTGTGAAGCTATAATCTTCAGTGGCGGGAGTAGAACAGAGGTTCTTAACCAGGGCCCATGGGACAAAAGGCCTTGTTGTAAGCTGTACTTTTCTGTATGTGCATTTTCAGGGACAGCCCCTTAATCCCACTAAACAAGCACTCACAGAACTTTGCCTGTGGGCAAAATAGTGAGGGGATCCTTCTTGCTGTTCTTAGAATTCGCCAGCTTGCTTCTGCCCCAGGGCCTTTGCACCTACTATTCTCAGTCAGCATACTTTTCCCTAAGATCCCTCCTTCTGGTCACCCCTGCTTTCTTTGTCACTGATTAAATGCCACCCTCTGGACTGCCTTATATAAAATAATACCCTTTATCCCACCACCACTACATCACTTCATCATTTTTTATAGTACTTACTAATCTATGACATTATTTGTTTATTTTCTCCCTCCTGTAGCTTCTATTGTGTCCACTGCTGTATCTGTCACATGTGTCAAGCCCAGAGCAGATACTCAGTAAATGTCAACTGAACGGATGTGTGAAAGAACAAATTAATAACTCTGATCATATTTGTGTCTCAGATGTAAATATATATATATATATATATATATATATATATATATATATATACACATTTTTTTTTAATGTCAGAAAACAAAGGTCTGAATTTTCAGTGAAACCAATTTTCAGGCATGTACTTTGGTTCCCAAAGATGTTTTGTTTGATTTGAAATGATCACTGGGCACTGCAGTAGAAGAAATTTCACAATGTTGGAATATCATTAAGTTTATCAGTCTTTCAAATACATCAGATTGGTTGGTGTGTGTGTGTAAATAGAGAACTCAGATCCTGGTGCACAGATGTTACAGATGTTATTATTATTAATTGTTATTATTTTGGTGCACAGATACTGGGTTGTTCTCACTTGCAGATGGTGTGCTGACATTACAGACGTGCCAGTGTGGGTATTTGTGACTTGTATGAGGTTCACAATGTGTCAGAGAAGGGCCGTGATCGAAGTCCCACTTGCACCCGGAATTATTATTAGTTCTGGGAAAGATGCCCCAGGACTGAATCGCAGTGTCCGGGACCCGCATGGGCTACTGTTCTCTGATGCATGGATTCCTGTGTGACTGGGTCCCCACTGCCTCTGTGCACCAGGGGAAGTAGATTTGAGACTAGGAAAAGAGGTTCTGCATTTCACCTAATTTTAAAGGAGAGAATAAAAGGTACCACACTCTTCCAGGAGGTAACTCTCTTGGAGAGAAACAAACCCTGATGTCTCCTGGGCAGGTTATCAGCTTTGTTTCCTGAGCAGGAACATCAGCGTCACTTCAGACAGAGGTTACCTTTTGTCGATATCTGTGTTGGGAGAGCTAAATTCTGTGCACAGAGCAAAGGACCTCCCTGACAACACCCTCTAGAAACAACAGCTTCTTAGTTTTTTTCTTGTAGAAAGTTCATATTTTCCTGCACTAAAAAAATAGATACTGTTCTCTTCCAGTATCTCTTCCAGATACCATTCTTTAGACAGCTGAGTCACCATTCCTCAAAATAAAATTTAATTATACAGCATGACACACGAATGCAGCATTGTTTTCAAAGTCAAAATCTGAAAAAAGAAAAAAATGTACAAAAACACAGGGTGGGGAAAATCAAATTTAAAAACCTGATTTCTCAGGTGATTGAGAATCTTTTTGTGTGTTGCTTATGATGCTTCATGTGGTGGTGGTTTTTTGATATGGTTCCAAACATTTTCACTGACAGGACTATTTCAGAACTGTCTCTCGTCCAGGGCTGATAAGTCATTGGTGGTTAAAATACTGAAATATTTTTATACTTGTTGATAAAGTGCCCCTGCCCCAACTCTCAATTTCTCGCTACTCCCTCCCCCCACCCCCAGCCTCTGGCCCTTGCCCCACCTCCCTGGAAGGCAGTATTTAAGAGGTTAACATGTAGCCCTTTAAGACTGGGGTCTACTGCTGTCCCAGCCTCTATTCAGATTGTTTGGTGCCCGGTGGTCAATATAAAAAATATATTGATCTCCTCCCCATTCTCAACCAAATGTCCTGAATCTATGTTTTATGATGTGCAGCAGTTACTGGCCTCTGAGCGATTCACACTAACGTACATGCTGCTGGTTTGCTTCTTGAACTGGTCCCTGCTCCGTGTGCTGATTTCCGGGATTATGCTTACATAATTTCCTTTGACCTTAGCCTGCAAATGGTAATCCGAGAGGGCACGTTGGGAGAATAAGATGGCCCTTATGTAACTTGTTACGTAAGAGTACAGAGATCAGACACTCTCTGGAGTGTCTGCAGAGTTTTCTAAGCCTGGAGGTTCATGTGGACAGAGGTTTATGTTGTCTTTCAGTCACTGAGTTCTTCATAAAGCATTCCCTTGTTTCTGAAGTGGCCGAAGGGAAGGGAAAAAAAGAAGAGACAGTATAGCTGTTATGTGGCAGGTGCACTCCTTAGCAGAAATTATTGCATTCATATAACCTTCTCTAGAGTTCTTTTTCCCTTTCCTTTTGGAAAGGAAACTGAGGTTTCAGGATGAAAGTGAGGTGTTGGGCATCATGGAACAACAGAGTGGTAGCACTGGGCTATAACACCAGAGCCATCCATGTTCTTCCCATAGAACATGTGTGAGTGTGTGTGTGTGTGTGTGTGTGTGTGTGTGAGGGGGGGGGCGTGGACTTGGGCACGGGGCATGGAGTCATGCTGGATAGTTCTGTCTCATATCCCATTCTCTTGAAATCGCTAACTTTGTTCACCATTGAAAGTCAATTGGAAGCTCAGATCTTCCTGAGGATTTCGAGTCCATTGGGCACCAGGCTGAGACCAGCCAGGGTTGGCCCTAGCTCAAAGGCAAAGGAGAGAGGTTGGCATGAGAGTCCAAAGTTTGGGTCACAAAGCCTCCGGGTCACCTAGGCACAGCCAGGTGCAGGACAGAGCTGGACTCTCATGCCAACCTCTCTCCTTTGCCTTTGAGCTAGGGCCAACCCCCAAATAGCAGGTGCCATGCAACTTATTTACCTGGCACAAGTTGAAATGACACATGGCTAGAGCTCACGTCAGGGTAACTTCTGCACTGGCCTTTATAACAGAGACTCAGAGGGGAAAGCTTAACCAGGAAGTGCAAGGAAATGGGGTTCTGGTCATTAGGAGATGAAGCCAAGAGGGATTTGTCATTAGGTATTTTGATACTTCCCTCTTATTTTTGGTTCTTAGATTGAAATAGTAATAAACACATGGCAAAACATTTAAGCTCTGCCCAAGAAGTGTACTGACCAGTGAGTCTCACCTGATGCCCATTGACACATTCTCCTTAGAGGCCACCACTATTAACGTGTCCTGCGAACCTTCCAGAAATATTATCTGTAATGTTTGTAAATACAAATGTAAATATGTAGTTTCTGTACCTATCTATGTATCTATCTACCTCTATTATCTATCTATCTATTTATCTATCTATCTATCTACCTATCTATCTAATCATTCACTCATCTATCCACTTATCTATCCATCTGTCCTTCCTTTCTTTTCAACTTATGCTTAACTCTTGTGGTTGAAAATTGTTAGAAATTCCTGAATTAATATCCTCCTCTTGGTTTGGTGTGTTGGCACCAGAACTCAGAGGTCCTTGCATGTCCCCCAAGATCTTAACTCTTTTATAATGAGGCCTCCAGCTGGTGACAGGGTGGCATTGAGCTGCACACCACCAGAGAGCTCTGTTTCCATATCCTGCCCCGTCCTTCTCCTAGAGCATCTCCATCTCTTCAAAGCAGAATGTAAGAAGATGCGGGTAGGATGGATGGTTCCAGCTAGGTGAGATTTCATGGAATCTGTGTTTCAGCAAAGGCTACCCTAATTTACTTCTTTCTACAGAAGGGGCTGGCCCACAACCCTGCTCCCTGCATGGAGACAGCCTATTTACCTATGTTGATTGCTGGATAATTAGATGCTCCAATAGAGGGAAGTTAGCTTTCACCCCAGAAAATTCTTTTCCCAGTTGAGTATGGCAAGAATGGGGGGAGGGGAGGTGCTGAAAAGTGGCTATGGAATCACTTTTTCTAGAACTTCCTCCAAATTGCCACATGAGAAGCCAGTACTCCACTGGGCCTTGTTGTGGGATAGTCACAAGTAGAAATCAGAATGATTCCCCAAAGAAACACCCTTTAGAGAACAGTGATGTGGTTTGGAAGGTTCCCTCTTCTAAGACAGGAAAACCAACTGTGAGTTCTGTTCCTGGTCCTAGATCTCCTGGAAAGCCCTAGACTGGTTCCTCCACCCTGTAGAGATCAATGTAGACTGGGTCCTAGCCTCTGCCTCTCACTAGCTCTGTGACTTCGGGCAGGTAAGTCTTAGTTTGGAAAGTAACTATGTCTATTTCAAAGGATTGCTTTGTTTCTGTTGCAGGTGATAGAAACCTAACTTAATCTCACTTAGGCTATCAAGAGAATGTATTGGAGTATTAGCTGAAGAGTCTAGAGGTAGCATCGGGCAGAGTTAAAGCTATAAATCTTATGATCGGACCTCATTCTTTCTCCATTCCTCTTTGTCTTCAACTATAGGCATGTCATTTCCATGCTGGCTTTTGGTATCTCTGGATTTGCATTTTAGTAGCTCAGAAACTTCAGCTAAAAGATTTTCCTTCCTACTGTTTCCCATAAAATTCTTAGGGCCAATCCCACCCCTGAATATTTGTGGCCATGGTAGTGAGGATCTTGATTCCCTGGGCCTGAAATAGGCAATGGGTCAACTCCACCCAAACCACAGAGTCAGAAGTTCTCTGGGGAAAGACAAGAGGCTACAATCAAAAGAATAATAAGTTGATTTTAGGTAAGCAAGAGCACCAGGTGTGCACAGCAGGGGTCAGCAACCACTCAGCTCTCTCTTGTAATGCAAAGGCAAATACAGACAATAGGCAAACAAATGATGGGCCTGGTTGTGTTCTAATAAATCTTTCTTTGTAAAATTAGGCAGTGGGCTAGATATAGTTTACTCACCCCATTATAGAATGTTCTCACACATATTCCAGTGACCTCAACAAATGACATTCAGTACATTCAAAGCACTCAACAAATGCTGGCTATTTATTATTTATGCTGTAAGTAAGGATAATGACAATGATAACATTGATGATAATTATAAGAACACTAATTGGGAAAAGGAGCTATAATGAGTCATGAGGCATAGCAATGTATTCCAGGATTATTTCTACACTCTTAGTAGGAGCTTCCACTCTACACACTCATAGAGCTGGAAAGAACCACGGAGGTATCCAATGCCCAATGCCTCATTTTACAGGTCAATCTTTGGCACATACGTGGAGTCAGACAATAAAGAATCGTTGATTTTTTAGTTTTTAGTCTTGGATCCAAACTGGGTTGTGTGGCAATTCAGTGTTGGTAAGATTCCTGGCACAGACGTAAGCCAGGGGAAAGACCTGACTCTGGACCACCGTGTGCTTTATGACTTGAGAACGCCCTGCTTCTGAGATGACTCAGATGTCTGTTTTACAAGAAGATTACCAAACACCTTTCTCTATGTTTGAAAACAATGAATAAAACAAATAGTTACTCATTGCCTCATTTACTGCCCTCTTTGTCACTCTTTCTATTGGCTCAGCACGCTGGCAGTCCTCTAAACAGCTAGTTTTCAGTTTGGCTGCCAACTGGTGAGAGGATGCCCCTGAAGTCCCCCATCCACATGGACAGAGAGAGGCCTGTGGGCACTTTGATCTTCTTTCAGTGGGTCCACCCCATTGGCCAAGTTCTTCATGGCTGGCAAAACCCTCCTAAGTTTTGGTTAACCAATAGCTCTGCAATGATCCAGGAAGTAAATATTTAGAACCACATCTTTTTAGCTTTTATTATTCCCCCACCTCCAACTTATTTTATTACTCAGGGTCAATGACAAAATATTTCAATGCCTCAAAAACAAGTCTTAGATCCCAAGTACTACAAAGAACTCCATAAACAGAATGGAACATTTGGGATTTGGTTTACCATTCCTCGAAGCCAAGCATCAGCAAACTTTTTTTGTATAGGGTCAGATAGTAAATATTTTAGGCTTTGTGGCCATCTGCTGGGCCATGATTTATTTGCTGACTCCTGCTCTAAGCTCTAGTTGGTTAGAAAGAGCAGACCAAAGATGGAGTATTTGAATTGGCTGCTCAGTTACTTGATGTCATCCTTAAAACTTGGGCTTTGAAGTTGGATAGATGTAGGCTTAGTTTACTGGGTAATTTTTAGGCATGTTCTTTAGGTTTCCTTGTCTATAAAATGGGGATAATAATACTCCCCTTTATAGACTTATTTTAAGGATCAAACAGAGAAAGTCACTGCAGAGCTATTATGCTCTCTAAATGGAAGTAGTACCCCCAGTGCTGTTATTGATAACCAAGTCTAATGGGTAAAAGAAACCATTCAATAGTATACAGTTAAGCAACACCCAGCCTGTAACTTTCAAAGAGAATTTGGTGGGGAATGCCAAGAAACCATCTTTTAAAAATGTTTACCATTTATTAAGAATGCCTGTCTCCCTCAACAAGGGAAACTCTGCAGAAGTTAGTGTAGGTTTTTTTGTTTTGTTTTGTTTTACAAAAATGCTGCATAATTGGCATATAACATTATATTAATTTCAGATTACAGCATAAAAATTATTGATTTTTTTAGTTTTTAGCTTTGGATCCAAACCGGGTTGTGTGGCAATTTAGTGTTGGTAAGATTCCTGGCACAGACGTAAACCAGTGGAAAGACCTGTCTCTGGACCACCGTGTGCTTTGTACACATTGCAAAATGATCACCACAATAAGTCTAGTTAACACCCATCACATTACATAGTTATAAAAAATATTTTTTATGATGAGAACTTTTTAAAATCCACTCTCTTAGCAACTTACAAATATGCAATACAGTATTGTTGACTATAGACATGATGTTATTTATAACTAGAAGTTTGTACCTTTTTACCCCCTTCACCCATTTCAACTATTCTCCACCTTCCACCTATGCTGGAAACCATCAACCTGTTTTGTTCTCTTTATTTATTTGTTTTAGATTCCACCTATAAGTGAGATTATACAGTATTTGTTCTCTATGTGACTGATTTCACTTTTTCACTTAGCATAATGCCCTCAAAGTTCATCCATGTTTTTGCAAATAGCAGGATTTCATTCTTTGGTTCTGGCTGAATAATATTGTGTATGTGTGTGTGCGCGCGCGCACGCACAAGTGCACACATACGTGTGTTTTTCTTTTGTTTCCAATTGATTTTCTATAACTTAATTTTAAAAATGATTTAATTTTTTTCATTATGTGTTTACTTTGGGTTTAATTTGCTTTTCTTTCTCTAATTCCATCAGTTAGAGAGATTTAGGTCATTGATTATAGATTTTTTTTTCAATCATATGCCTTTAATATTATTAATTTTCCTATAGAAACTGATTTTGCTGCACTCTACAACTTTTGATCATTTGTATTTTCATGTCAATTGATTACAAAATAATTTTAATTGCTCTTGAGTGTTCTTTTATCCATGAGTTTGTCAATATTAGAACACCAAAACCTATGGAAAATTTAATAAGCATCTATTAGATTTTATTTCAACCAAACCAAGGACATGCCTGGAAACATGATTTTAAGGGTCTAACAAAATACTCTCTCACATTTTCTTGGTCTATTCATCCATCAGTAGATGCTTAGGTTGCTTCCATATCTTAGCTATAATGTGAGGATGAATATATCTTGTCAAGTCAGTGGATTTGTTTTCTTTAGATAAATACATAGAAGTAAAATTGCTGGGTCATATGGTAGTTCTATTTTTAATTTTTTGAGGAACACATACTGTTTTCAATAGTGGCTGCACAGTTTATACTCCCACCAACAGTGCATGAGAGTTCTCTTTCCTCTACATCCTTACCACACTTGTTGTCACTTATCTTTTTAAAAAATATATTTTTATTGATTTCAGAGAGGAAGGGAGAAGGAGAGAGAGATAGAAATATCAATGCTGAGAGAAAATCATTGATGGTTTGCCTCCTGCACACCCCACATTGGGGTTCCAGCCCACAACCTGGACATGTGCCCTGACCAGCAATCAAACCTTGACCTCCTGGTTCATAGGTTGATGCTCAACCACTGAGCCATGCCAGCCAGGCTACTTATCTTTTTTTCTTTTTTTTAATAATAGCCATTCTAACAGATAGGAGGCAATACATCATTTTGTTTCTATTGTATTTGCCTTTCCCTTCTGATTACTAATGTTGAGCAACTTTTCATGTACCTGTTGGATAATTGTGTGTTTTTTTTGGAAAAAAATATCTCTTCATAGTTTTGTTTTTTATTTGGATTGTTGTTGTTTCTTGTTATTGATTTCCTTATGTGTTTTTTATATTAACCCCTTATCAGACATAATTTGCAAATGCTTTCTCATTCAGTAAGTTGCCTTTTCATTTTGTTGATGGTTTTATTGCTGTGCAAAAGCTTTTTAGTTTGAGTTAGTCTCGCTTTAATTTTGCATTTGTTGCTTTTGCTTTTGGTGTCAGATTTTTAAAAATCACTACCAACACCTGTCAAGGAACATACTACCTGTTTTCTCCTAGAAGTTTTCTAATATCAGTTCTTTAATACTGCTCAAGTCTTTAATACATTTTGAGTTAATTTTTTGTGTTTGATATAAGATAGTGGTCCAGTTTCATTCTTTTACATGTGGTTGTCTAGATCCAAGGGCGAGGAGAGAATACAGGCCATAGGAGCTCTGGGACCTCAGCTAATTAGTTCCCAGTGACTTCATCCGCTGCCCTTGATGTTGCATTTCCTATTGCTATGGCTGAAGTTGGAAAGAATTTGGCCTAAAGCCACCTATATGCTCAACATCCTGGGGGGATATAATTTTTCATAACTTAGCTTTATAAGTATTTCTGACGAATTATGAGCTATGAGGTTGAGGTTGGTCTAAGATGCCCTAACTAAAGAAACATCTAAGGATTATATATTCTCATCTTAAAATTCCAGGATCTTCAGCTGCCATATTGTGGTGACAAAGAATTGGGCTTTTGATAGAGGCAGACCATGGTGTGATTCTTATCTTTGCCCTTTCCTGGCTATTTGACAATAGACAAATGACTTAATCTTATTTCTTCATCTGTAAAATGACTAATGATCACGCCTCACATTGTATAAAATATCTTCCTTAAGAGATACTGGAAGGAATTGCTATCCAGCCTGATCATACAGGCTGGAGTCCAAATTACCAAATCTGCATGCCAGCCCCCCACTGTAGATTTATTTTTAAAAAAGTGGAGTAGGGGGGAGGCTGAGGTCACTCCCAGCATTTAGCACATGCTGAGTCATTACTCTGGAGAGTTCTAATCCTGGAGTTACTGATAATAAGGAGATGAGTTGAGAAGACAATGAAAACCCTACTCCACCCTCTGTCATCAGCTAGCCATTATTCCTCATGCACCACCTCTACCTTCTGTCAAAGAAGGCCAGATCCCAGGTCACTCGCTTTTATGTTTTCACACTTGTCCCCTGGGAAACTTTGCTCAAAGTTGTAAATTATGTGACATCTTTACTAACAACGTGTTTCACTCTGTTGAACCATACTATACTTACTTTATAGCCTGGCAAATAAATATTTGCTCTTTTTTTTTGGGGGGGGGGGGGGGGTTATTTAGGAAAAGGAGAGCCTTCATCTATACAATGGTGAAGTAAAATAAGACAAGGACTGCTAGCTTAAAAGGAGCCAAGCAGCTATGTACATCTTGCCTGGGTTTCTGCTGGTGCCTAAAGGTACTGCAGCCAATTAAGCCACTTAGTCCACATCCCAACCACTGTGTGGGGGACTGATTGGGAAGGCTCATTTTGGGAAGGTTCAGGGGCCAGAGAAAGAACCTCCTAGGCCCAAGGGTCAAATCCAGAGCTCTGTTAATCAAGAGAGCTCCTAAAAATCAGAATTCCATCCAGTCTTGGACATGACTGTCATGAGTGCTCATGCTCTTTGGTAGAAGGACCATATTTTGGACGGTCCAGATGTTGACCTTAGCAATTGGTTGTTTTCCTGTATCCTTAGCAGTTTCCCCTGAAGGCCTCGTTAGCTGAGCCCAGATTGGTTCATGGCTGCATCATCCCATGAGCACCGGGGCCACCAAGCCATGGGCAAGGCAGCTGGATCAAAGCCACCAGCAGGGAACAACCAGTCCTGTGTGGTGCTGACCCGCACCTTCCTGCCACCCATTCACTTTTTCTCATGCAGTTGTTTGTGCTTTTGTTATTTCTCGCTTCTTTTCAGATTTCCCAGTCTTTCAGAACACTACCCCCTAAAACAGGGTCACACAGAACCTGTAGCTATATTTTAAAATCAATTTGCCTACTCATTAATTTACTCATTCAACATATAATAGTTGAGCACCTACCATATGCAAGGAACCATGTTGGATGTGGGGGAGAGAATCAAATAAATCAATATCTAGCCCTCAAAGAGCTTATATTCTAGTGGGGTAAAAAAAGGAAATTGTAATTAATACCTTGGAAGAGGTCAGCCCAGGTAGAAATACCTTGAGAGAGGTAAGCACAGATAAGCACAGGGAAGCTGCAGGAGGAGCACCTAAAAATTGAACTTGGGAGTCAACAAAGACTTCTCAAAGGAAGAAGCACTTGAATTGGGTTTCGAAGAAGAAATAGAAGTTAGACTAAGAACTTGGAGGGGAGGTAGGGAGGACATTTTGGCTGGAGGAGACAGTTTGCCTCAAGACACGCTGGAACTGGGACCATGTTCTCTGTGGCTCAAACGGAGTGCATGCCAGTGAATCTCCCCCAGGTTGTTGGGATGTTTCAGTGAGTACATGTGAAGTTTTCAAGTGCATGTTCATATTGTTCCATGAACCAGAGGCGAGTAGCAATTACTTCAGAATCGACATGCCTACAGGGACTGGGCTGGCCAGTGTGCGCCTTGGCCATGGTGTAATCTTTATTTTTAGAAGAGGTCCCCCATTTGAGATGACCAAACGCCCCACCCCAGTCTTTCACTCAGGCCTAGAGGTTTGCTGTGCCTTGGTGTCTTATTTCTGCTTTAGTTGTGAGCCTTTCCTTTCTGGAAATGGGCAAACCCATTGGGTCAAGGCCAGCTTAAGTCTCTACCCTGGGGAGGATTTCACAAAAGTCTGGAGGTGTCACACTTAAGGCTGCACTCCTGATGTCCCCTGAGAGTTTCTCCTGTCATTCCACCGTGTGGAAGCTTTCAACCCTGGGAACTTCCAGGCCCTCAGCCACTTGGGCCCATCTGGTACTTTCTTTTGGTAAAAAGCACAAGCATCACTTGTTGCCAAAGGGATCTACTAAAAACACAACTGTGAATAAACTTAAAGGTCTTATAGGTGGTTTTGCACTATTTTAGTCATTTAAGACAAGGAAACTAAAATTGAGTATCAGTTATGTTAAACACTGTCCCCGCTTTCATAAGTGTGATCTTATATAAACTCTATAATGACCCAGTGAGTTGGGTATTATTATTCAAGAGAGCAAATAAATGCCTTGTCCCAGCCACAGCTGGAAAATGGAGATTTTAACCAAGGATCCAATGGCTATGTAATTATGTAATTGTATTCCACTAAACTGTTTTTCTGGAAACTGCTAATCAGAGCTGGTGTTTTAACTTCTGTTCCTGGGCAAAACGAATGCTATTGTGATTGATCCCTTCACAATTTTACTACCACTTCCTCCTTCCCCATATGTGAGGACACCCAAAGGCCCCAGCTGGCTCTGTATTTGCCATTCATCTCATTAGTTTGAGTCCCGTGACCTGGAAAGTGATATGGAGGAAAGATTTCTTTCCCTCAAGTTTCCATCTGGGATGTTTCTGTGAGTACTGCCTCTCCAATACTAAGGAGTTGACTATGTATGAGATGGGTGGCCTTTTGATGACTTAGTGGTGACTTAGCTGGTCCCAGTCCTATTTCACCTGTTCAACTATATTCTCATGGTATTGACTTGCCCATCTTAGAAATCTAGACTGATAACTGATCAAACATGGATGGAGATTAAAAAGATACCTATGTGTGAATTGTGTACTGAATTTGACCCCTAACTCAGCTTTAGTAGTGCTAGAAAATTATGCTTTTTGTAGCAGAGATAGGAAAGGGGGAGGTGAAGGCAAAGAAATGTTTGTTATTGTTGGTTTGTCTCTTGTCTCTAAGTTACCCGTCTGCCTTTTGCTGGGGGGCTCATGATGCAGCAATTGGGCTGTGACCTTATGGTTGAGGCAGTGATTTGTCTCATGGTAAATTCTAAGCTTATTCAGTCCTGGATATACTAGAATAGAATGGAGGCTTTATCTCTGGAACTGAAGCTTATTAGTAACCCTCTTCCCTCTGAGAATTAGAGAATCACAGAAATTTAGAACATTAAAAAATTTCTAATCCAACCCTCTCCTTTAAAGATGAAAAGCTGGCACCTAAAAAAAATAAAAATCAACCAAAATTGATACCTGGACCTTATTGGTATATTCTCACAGTAAGAGTGTGTTTTCATCATTTCGTAGCCCTTACCCTTCTGTCTGTTGACTGTGCTCAAGTCACTTTAATCCATTTTATACTCATGCTGTTTCCTACACAACTAGTTAGCAGCAGCCCTAGAATTAGAATCCTCCCCTCGACGTTCAGTGTCATGTTGACCGTAGTTCTGATCCCATCATGACTAGGGACAACTATGAACCCATGCTCTTTAGCTGGACCATCCACCGTTCAGGAAGAAGCTATAGAAAAGTTGGATCATTTGTGAAGTCCCAAATTCACTGGCAGGACCTTTCCTGAACATGTTCTTGTGATCAGGAAATGGACACAGTGGCTAATAATGAACAGAAGAAGGAACTAAAGTGGATTGGAAGGTTGTGAATCTTTAGGTTTCCTTCTCAGGATCTATGAGGCACAGTTGTGTCAGAGAGAGATTATGACTTTTTTAGTCAGTGAACATCCTTGACATCAGCCAGTTCCTGTAGGACCCAGCAAGGGTGGAGGGACTGGAGGGCTTTGGAAATGCCCAGCTGTTGTGGAGCTCCAGTCTTTTTTGCAGCAAGGTTGGCATTCTCTAGGGAGCTTGGAAAACCCCAGATGTGGGTCTGTCACAGCTGCAATCACCACTTCATGGTGTCCAGTGTTCAGAGCTGACACCACTGGTATTTCCAGCATTGTTTTCCCAACACTCCAGGTATTTTAGGGGAAAGCCCCTTTTTGTTCTCAAGGGTCTGACCTAGTATTCTCACTAGGGCAATTTCTGGACACTGTCCCCTGCTCCCTCCCCAGGTTCTTGGACTTGGGCAGCCGAGGGCCGATGGGCGATGCTTGTCACAGACTTCACATCCCTCACGCAAAATACACACCAGTTGCTTTTAGGCTTCTTGGGAAATGTTCTGTTAGCACCACACTGAACCATGAAGGAGGAGAAAAGAACCTGGTGCCAGATAAGAGGATGCTGCTGTGTGCAGGCAGGAGATCTGAGTCCGCCACCACATCTAATGAGCCTATTATTAGAGGCTCTTGGCAGAGCCTGGGAAGTCAAATGCTAATACAAAGCAGGTTCTGTGAATAGTTTAAAACTTAGCACCAGCCCCATTATATGTTCCTGTTTTTGAGTCACACACACACACACACACACACACAAATATTTTCAGTTTGTCCTTGAAGCAGGATCTGTGGATTTGCATAAGAAAGAACAACAGGGCAGCCACTGCAAAATTAACAGCTGTTTAAATCTTTTAATGGAGACGTTATGGCTGAAGAAAATTACAGGCTCATTGTTCAAGTTTCTAATTATCCAGACAACTGGCTCGTCACATGGTCTTACTTTGCCGAGCAATGGCGAGAGACCTGACAGTGTCGGCTCACAGAAAACTCCCATTGCTAAGGAATTGCATTGCAAAATCTTCCATTCAGAGGACACACAAATGGAAACGGAGGTGGTCCCCGGTATTGGAACCCATCAGGCTTAGAGGATTTGGTCTAACGGAGCCACCCCTGGGCTTTCCAGGTGCTTAGTGTTGGGATCTGTCTGCACAGCCACAGGTGGTAGGAAGGAGTATTCATAAGGGGTAAGTGTGCTCATTTGAAATAATTATTGTGTTTACCCAGTGGACTTACCCAGTTCAGCTCCTGCCCTTTCTGCTCATCGCCAGGGAAGCAAACTGCAGGCTACTGTGACCTCAGATCCCCGCCTGTAGGTCTAGCTTTCCCCTCCCTGGAACTGGTTTTCTCCCTCTGGAAGCTGGGAGAATTGTTGAAAGCCCATCATATTCATGGTGGTAATAGAGCCAGGCATGACTAATTTGTCACTCATTTGAGTCAGTGCTCAAAACCAGCACATGGACACCAGGAGTCACATCTGGTGGGAGCTTTGGGCTCTAGTTTGAATATACTACAGATTTCCAAACTGTGTGCATCCCATGTATTTGCTAAGCTCTGGACACTTGCACAGTTAACTAGGAGACCCCTCACTTGCTCCTGGTTTCTGTTCAGATGCCTCCTTATTCTTGATACCTTCCTTGGCCCCGGATGCAGGAGCCTCCACCTTCCTGCCACAGGTCCTCTCCTCCCAGCAGTCTCCACTTGAAATGCATTTATCCATGTATTTGTTCTTCTACTAAAGCATACACACCGTGAGAACAAGGGCTTTGTCTGTTTCGTTGATTTGTGATATCTTGGGCTCCTAGAACAGCTTGAGGGCTGTAATAAGTGCCCAGTGGAAATGTGTGGAACAAAGGCAGGAAGGGTAAGAGGCTCACTGAGAGCCTCGCTCCAGGGAGAGCAAGGTGTCCTTCATATCTGCTTTCCAGGTCTTAATTGCTTTGAGCAAACATTTATCAAGCACTTGGTACCAGGTGTTAAAAGATCACAGTCCTCCCTCCCAAAGTTCACAGATTGGTGGAGGTTGTAGACATTAAATCCAATCAATGCGTTAAGACTCAACTCAGCATCAGTTGTTCCTGGAAACCATCTTAGAACACTCTTCCTCTTCTCTACCACTAGGTTAGTTACAGTTCTAACCATTTTCCATAGCATCGTGTGCCAGAAACTGATCATTGTCTCACTAATTGGAAAGGTATGGACAAGGAACTTGGAAAGCTGGTCAACCTTGAAGCTCTGAAAGGACAGAGCCAACCACTCCCTATCTAATTAAGACAATGGTAACTGAGGCAACTTCCCCACCAAATAATAATGTAAATCCTTACTGATAAGATATCTGCCTGTTACTGGATTTACCTGCCTTGGGGCAATGGGTGTATCCCAAACCTGAATAAAAGAGATGGCAAGGCGAAAAAAGGCTTAGTCCTCCCGCTAGAGTTGGGCTTCTGCCTGACAGCCATTTCCCAAATTAATATTTTTCTAGTCTCTTTCGTTTGTGTGCGGCCTTCTCCAGAACCTGAACCCTGAACCAGAACTCTGAACCACACAGGACGTGAAAAGGGGGTCCCACAATGCTGGACAGACCTTTATTGTGACCCATATGTGAAGCAGACCAGTAAGGTGCAATGCACTTTCTGTCTCTCCTTATGAGCTCCTTCAGAGCAAGGATAGCCCCTTACCCATCACCGAGTAGAGTGTCTGGTTCAGAGTATGCAATAAATACAGGTATTCTTCTTGTTGCCATTATTGCTATGCATATTCAGTAACCAGTACTCATGTAGCTCTGCATGTGTGTGCAATCTCATTTTAAAAACTATCTGTTCTTCTGATGTATAAGGCTTAGATACATCTCTATATTGTGTTATATAATGTTATGTGGCATTATATTTTATAATCTTCCCCAGTACAGGGCCTCTGGGGATGCAGTGATCAGTGAGACTGGTATTGAACCTTTCCAAAGAGTTCACAGGGGGCCCCCTGTGTCCCCAGATGCAAGCTGGAGCCTTGATGTACTTTCAAAATTATATTTCTATTTGCAGAAGTTAGGAACTCCGATGGGCCTGGAGCAGTTATTTAACTCTCTCAATAAATACTTGTGGGTTTATAGCATTTTGACGTTGCCACTTTGATGTGGCTGTTTTGATTGAGGGCTTCGGGGACATTTTGTCATGGCCTAAGGAACACACCATTAAACACGCAGCAGTTGTGTGCAGCTAAGAACTGTGTGCAACAGGCATCCAGCCACATTGCTGGGTTGGGTGTGTACGTTACCCTAACATTTGTGTGTTTTTACTTCGACGTGACTTTTTTGATGCTTGGCACTCTCATTCCATCATTGGATCTTGCTGGTCTTACTTTAGTACCAACCGTGTACCTGACTCTAACTTCAATGGCAGGAGGGACTCCATGGAAGCTGAAGGCAGGATGACACCCTTGAGGGGCTCCCTGGGTTTTGCCAAGGGCTGGCTAATGGAACACAGTCACCGTTTCCGAACACACATGACAGCTATTCTCTGTTGCCAGCTTTCTGGTTTTGAGCTTCAGATTACTGGCTGGAAAAATGTTTAAATATATTAAAAGATCCCAAAGCAAACATAAAAAATTTGGTCTATCCATGTTGAAAAAATCATTTTGATCATTTTCCCCTGCTGTGTTGTAACAAGAACTTTTCTGTGTTTCCCTGGGTGCTGAGAGGAAGTGGTATTTTTGCTCGCTGATCAGAAAGGACCTCATATGCTTGCTGTGAGCTGTCGTGTCCTATTTTCTTCTTTAGATGGTCTGAGTGATCATTAGCACACACATATGTCAGAAAGTCAGAGGTTGCCCAAAAACTGACTAAATAAGTAGAAAATGAGGGCATTGAGGAACAGTAAGAAACTCATATTTTGAATAATCATTTCATCTGGGTATGCTACCAGACCATGCAACTTTATTCCAAATCTTAAAGCATTTTGTTAGCAAATATATTAAGCATCCTGTTATGTAAAAGTAAGTATGCGGTTGTATTTGGGTCCCTGGCCTTAAGTCAGACTAGAAGCTAAGCATGGTGTCTTGTTGGAATGGTGGTGCACCTGGGTAGATCCCAGAGGTAAATGTCACCTTTGTCATGAACTTCAGTAGTATTATGTGTCTTCTTCATATTCTCTGGAGAATATAGTCATCTGTGTCATGTGCCAGATCTTTGCCATATGCAACCATGTTTGTTTCCACAAGGTTGGCAGCAAGCCCTTGTTTCTATGCACCGGACAGCTAGCAGATAATGGAGTCCGGGTCTGAAACCCAGGTTCTCTGATGGTAAAACCCATGCTCTTTCCATTATAACCAGTGATTGCAAGCCACTGGTCTGCAGATGGGTGTTGGTTCTGAAGGATGCTTTCTCCAGTCTGTGGTGCAATTATCTGGGTAAGGCTAGCACCCCCTCTTACAAGGCTCTGTTATGTATTCAGATGTCAGCCTGTCTTTCTAAGTGTTAAAGACTAGCCTTTATTTTATGAAATGATGGTGATTGCAAGATGGCAGCTAACAAAAGTGTCCCAAGTTGTTAAAGTCAAAATTTGACCTCTGTATGTCACTCCTCAAGCTTAAATCTTATTGGCCTGGGAAATGACAAAGCTGGGAGAAGAGGCAGTAAGTGCATCCTCCTGGCAAGGGCTCCCTTGCAGACTCCAGCACAGCCTGGCTCACTGGGGTTTATCTGGAAAAGGGCTGGGCTGCATCCAGGGATGAAGGTGGTCACATGCTTCTTCTGACCACACGCCTTTGCCATTGAGTTGTATTGACTCTTGGACGGCTTAGCAGAGCCCTGGTCATTCAAGTGATCTTTGAAAAACCACAAAGGATTAAAGATTAAAACACACACACACACACACACACACACACACACACACAAAAAAAAAAAAAAAAACAACAAAAAAAACACACACAAAAAAAACACTGGATAATCCATCTTTTCTGAAAGAGAGATAAAACTTGGACTACCATCCTATATGACTTCTCTGTGTCCGGGACAGGGAAGGCTTGAACTTGGAGGCATTTTAATTTAGTGAGACTTAGGCTGTGCCACTATGAACTTTAGAGCTTCAGGTTTTAGAGCTCCTTCCTTCAGCCCAGCGGTCTCTAACCCTGGCTTTCACTTCTGTGTTTGTGCCAAGAACATATCTGGGTTTGATCTCCATTTCTTTTAGCCTGTGACCCTGGGCAAGTGACTTTCTGTCAAATGGGGCAGGGACACTTGCCTCTGAGAGTTATGGGGTGGGCAGTTCTTAGAAAACCCCCATCTTGTCCTGGCCGGTGTGGCTCAGTTGGTTGGGCATTGAACCGGGCACCCAAAGGTTGCTGGTTGGATTCCCCATCAGGGCACATATCCGGGTTATGGGCTTGATACCTGGTAGGGGGCATGCAGGAAGTAGCCAATTGATGTTATGCTCTCACATCGATATTTTATCTCTCTCTCTCTCTCTCTCTCTCTCTCTCTCTCTCTCTCTCTCTCTCTCTCTCAGAATAATATATATATTTCTGGCCTTTCTTTTCTTTGCTGTGATGATCCCAGATAATAGGGACAAAAGCACCTGGCAGGTAGCTGTTGGGTGGGACCTAGTGTCCTGCTTATGGGTGAACTGGAATTCAGGGTACCCGGAGCTGCTTCATTTGTTTTTATTTTCTTGCCAATGTTTCCAGATTCCCAGGTGTGCCTGGGGGAGGCCATTACTCCTCCTCTTAGCTGTGCCCCTCCGATGGATTAGGGGAGGTGCCCAGCGGTCCCTAACCACAGCCTTCCCTTCTATTGTAGTGCCAACAACATGCCCAAGCAGGTCGAAGTGCGGATGCCCCAGAGCCACCTCAGCTCGGAGGAGCCACCCAAGCACCGGAACCTGGGGCTGCGGCTGTGCAGCAAGCTGGGGAAGAACCTGCTGCTCACTCTGACGGTGTTTGGTAGGTGGCAGGCGCCTCCCCACCAGCCCTTCTTGCCTGGCTCTCTCCTGGCTCCGTGGGGAAGCTGGTTCCTGCAGTCAGCCCTCCAAGCGCTCTGTGAAGGCCTCCTTTGCCCAGGCCTCAGTGGTGTCACCGTCCCCCTCACCTGCCCTAGCCATGTGTTTGCTCTTAGGGAGCCTAGTGGTCCTCAGGTCTCGGTATGCACAGACACTGCCCCCGAGGGTGACGACATACAGGTCCCCAGAGACACCTACTTGTGGAGACTTTGCTTTGGGCCACCTGGAGTGAGCCCTAGACTCTGTATCATAACAAACCTTTGAGAGGATTCCAACACAGGTGGTCAGTTACTGCATGGAGAGAAATACCCCCATCAAGACAGAGACAATCACTAAAATGGCATCCAAAGTCTAACCTTCTCCAAACATCTCATTGACTTACGTTAATTCAGCACATTAGCTACTGAGGCCAGCAGCGGGGAGGCTTGTCTGATGCCTTGATCTGCTCCTGGTCTGTCTCAAAAGTCTTATTTCCCTGCTTCAGGCCTCACCCACGCCATAGTTTTTTGTTTTTTGATTTTTGTTTTGTTTTGTTTTGTTTTGTTTTTAATGTGTGACTGTTAATATAATTTTGGCCTTAGGTTTTCAACCAGGGTTTATTGAAAATATGGTAAATTGCAGTTCCTTGTAATGACAACCACACCATTTCCTTTCCTAGCCCCTCCCTTGTTCTTCAGCTCTTGCTTGGGCAGCACACAGAAGCCATGAACAGCTCACCTCTCCACCTCCACACACAGACGCACACCCTTCATTCCATGGCTCCTGCTTTGAGTCAGTCATCTTGGGTGGGAGTATGCCATAGCTCAGTTCACTTCATAAAAAGAAACCACAGGCCTGGTAGGGTTTTCCAAGGATTACCCTCCACAAAAGCTCAAGTCATTCATCATAGGGCTTGAAGAAGTACAGATTTCACCTGGAGAAGAAGCAAAGATCAGGCTTGGGGCCATGTCTCACCCTTTGCAAGCCAGGGGTTAACACAATTGCCCAAAGAGCCTGGAACCCCCATTCCCTCCTTCCCTCCCTCCTTCCTCACAGCCTGTGGTGCTATGACCTGACTGGTGGTTGGCACAAGGACTGTTTATGTTGGCCGCCTGTCTGGAGAGATCTGAAGTTCTTCTTGTGGAATCCCTGAATATGCAAAGCGAAAGGCTCCTGTCAGCAACTCTGCCCCAATTGTTTGCTACCAAATGACACCTCTTTAGAGACCCTCCTTGATCTCCCATAAGATCAGCAAGTCGAACGTATATATAAGAGGCTATAGAAGTCCAGGACAAAAGTATCAAGGGGTAATTATTGGAAATTAAAAGAATTAGAAGAAAAAAGGAAACTCACATCAGCTTAGTCAATCAAATGCTCCCTTTACCAGGTATTCAGTTAAAAAAGGAAAGAAATACATTCAACCCATGCCATGTGGCCAGGCCTGGGCTGAAAGGATAAGCAATGTCTGGCACTTGGATTGCTTCTACTAACAATCTCTGACTCTACACGTGGATGGTGGCCTCAAAAATGTTGGAGTCAAGTTGCCATGACATATTTCCCATAAAGCCTTGAGAATGCTCTCCTTGATTCTCCCAGAGCTGCCTTTTAGAATAGCTGAAGATACAAAATATTCTCTTACTCATCAACATCTGCTTCACTTATCTAGTGGTATTTTTGTTACATAATATTCATCATCTGATAATAGAGAAGTATGAGAAAGGGGAATGTCACTGAGATAAGTTCTTAAAGCTATGTATTTGATGAGAATAAAAAACAATAATAATCCAGATTTCACCCTTTCCTTATAGGTGTCATCCTGGGGGCAGTAAGTGGAGGGCTTCTCCGCCTGGCATCTCCAATCCATCCTGATGTGGTTATGCTAATAGCCTTCCCGGGGGATATACTCATGAGGATGCTAAAAATGCTCATCCTCCCTCTCATCATCTCCAGTTTAATCACAGGTAAGTCCTTCTCTGATGCCTGGCTACGTGGGTCCTACTCTGGCACTGGCTTTTGGATTGACCATTGAATATCAGTTTAGTTGGAGGGATGAATGTGATCATCTGTGTCATTCCACTTTAGAGCCTTTGTTTTCCTGTCTCTAAAATGGGGACAGTCAACCCTAAAATAAGTTTGCCTTCTATTGGTCAGTCCATCCATCTGTCCAGCAACAAATGATAAAAAGAAAACAGCCTTATGTTAAAAATGATGGTATCTGTAGTGCTTTCAATTTTTAATGTATACTTTTCTCATTTCCTAGATTATAGTTTGTTCAGAAACTGATAAAGGTAATAAATAGAAAAGGAAACGTTTCTTTACTATTTAACTGTGTATAGAAGGAAGTAAATATTAAAATAAATGAAATACTAGATATAAAAGCTGTCATACTTTTTTAGAAGAAAGTTACCCTTAAGTATATTCATGGTCACTTGTTTTGGCTGAAGAAGAAAATATGAAAGAATCTTTTTCTCTCCATGGACTTAAATGGATACTCTCCTTCTTACCAAATGATATTACTAGAACAGTACATATATTGTTATAGTTTAGAGACTAAGCGCTGAGTGAAGGGTGAGACCCTGGGCTTTGGTCTATATTTAGGTGCCAACAGGTTGGGTGACCTTAAGAAACTCGCCCCTCTGGACTGTCCATCTTGTGAAGAAAGTGGGGCTCTGGTAATATTCCAAGATATTCTGAGGCTATGCCAGGCTGTTCTACAGTCTCATAGCCGGTCGACCAGTGAGCCCCGTGACTGGAAATGCTGGGATTCGGTTTCCAAAAAATCTTATCATTTCATTCAGCCCAGATTGAGTGAAGCCGTGCTTTCTTTCACCTTAAATGCCCCTTTCCGAAACAGACAAAACATTCTGCATGCCTGTTTAACAGATTGTACACTGGCCAACCTGGAGAGGAAACCTAGCTCCCATTAGCTAGAATGAGACTGTAGGTTGTAAGGAGAAGTGGGTCATATGTGGGTCAGTTTAGTCCAAAAAAGTTAACATCAATGACTTCCTCCCCATGCCAAAAAATGGGTGCACTCTCCCTGCATCGTAAAAGCAGGAACTGAAACTGAGAAGTAGACAAACTAAAGAAACAGCTGGAAAATACCCATGAAGGCTGGAATTTTTGTGACTTGCTGGGATTTCCTTCAACCACCCCCAGTAGAGATGAAGCACCCCTCTTTTTGGGGTGGCTCATGCCTGTGACCTTCAATCCCTACACAAGATCGAGACTGGAAGAAGGGCTATGCTACATCAGTATTCCGGGCTCTAGTTCAATGACCAGTAACAAAGTAAAAAAAATGTTGAGGCTTACCATAGGGCTACCAGTTTCTTATTTTCCCACGTAAGGACATTAAAAGCAACAACAACAAAGAAGGCAAGTAAAAAACTAGCATGCACCAGCACCATGCCTTCGTAAAAGAAAGGATATTTTGACACCAAATCAGAGGGAAGGACATCATCTTAGAATTAAAACTTGAATTGATTCAACTTGAACTCAACATTGCAGATGGATAAAAAGTAGTCACCAACCAGCTTTTACACTCTGGACCAGAGGTCTCTAGCTCTCCCCAGTTCTGTTAAACATGAGAAACAGAATTGCAAAACACAATTGCAAACTGTGGGGTTGACCAGCTAGCTAGCTAGTAGAAAGAGGTTTAACTTAGCATGGATGCATTTGAATAATAGTAAGCCAAGTTCTAGGTATGCAGAGATGGGTTCTGCATCCCCAAGTTCTAGGTATTCAGAAACATCACGGAATTAATCCTTCCGATTTCTTTCCAATCCAGGGTTGTCAGGCCTGGATGCTAAAGCCAGTGGGCGCCTGGGCACGAGAGCCATGGTGTATTACATGTCCACCACCATCATCGCCGCGGTCCTGGGCGTCATCTTGGTCTTGGCTATCCACCCAGGGAACCCCAAACTTAAGAAGCAGCTGGGGCCTGGGAAGAAGAATGACGAAGTGTCCAGCCTGGATGCCTTTCTGGACCTCATTCGAAATCTCTTCCCGGAAAATCTTGTCCAAGCCTGTTTTCAACAGGTAACGCCAACATTCTGATGTTCTTCCCTCTCCACAAGCCCAGTTACACCGGTGCTAACAGAATCTGTTTTAATGAATCAAATCTGGAGAGCAATTTTCCTAGCATTTGATTATCTCTGTTTTAGGGGTGTGTGAGATGAACTGGGGAAGGATTTGGGAGTTGGAGTCATGTGTATTTTTTTTTTTTTACCTCATAATACCACTTCTTTTGTTTTGTGTGTGTGTGTGTGTGTGTGTGTGTGTGTGTTTGTTTGCTTTGCCTTTCTTTCTTTTTTATTTCCATCTCTGCATCATTCAAGGGCACATTTTAATCACCTTTGCCCACAATCCTCTAGAGTTCCCACTGGTACTTGATATTGGCAGTATAACCAACCCACATGTGGTGTGTCTAAAAATGCATATGCTTGACGAAATCAAAACCTGGGAATGGGGTATTTTTAAAACCGTGGAAGTAACACATGAGAATTGTAAAAAGTTTAAATTGTATAGATATATATAAAGTAAAAGTTCAAGTTTTCACTTCCCTTCCTTAGAGCTACTCATGTTGAGTTTGTGTGAGTATGTGTAGAATGCATCTATATATAATTGTTTTTTATTAATTCTCACCAATGAAATTTTTCCATTGATTTTTAGAGAGAGTGAGAAGGAGGGAGAGGGGGAGAGAGAGAGAGAGAGAGAGAGAGAGAGAGATCTGTGTGAGAGAGACACATTCGTTGTCTCCCACACCCACCCCGGAGGGGGAGGGGAATGCAATCCAGGTACATGCCCTTGACCAGAAATCAAATCTAAGACCCTTCAGTTCTCAGGCTGATGCTGTTATTGAGCTACACTGGCCAGGGCTAATGTTTAAAATTTAATTCCACCCAAGTGCTACTGCATTATACATATTGTGTTGCACTTTGTTTTTTCATTTAAAAGTGTTTTAGATTATTACAGATGTTCCTTTGTTCCTGCATAGCTCCCCTCCACCCGGTTCCCTCCCTCACCCCATGCCCTTACCCCCGCCACTCTCCTCATCCATAGGTGTAAGATTTTTGTCCCATCTCAAAAGAGAAACATCTGTAATAATCTGAACAATAAAGGTTTATTTAAAAAAAATAAAAGTGTTTTAGCATTCTCTATCTCCCTCTCTCTCTCTTCCCCTGCCCCCTCACCTACTTCCTTTTGTCATGATTGCATAGTATTTCTAAAGGGTAAATTTCTAGAAGCAAAAATGTCCTACCAAAGAGTTTTCTACAATATTTTGTATTTGTTGGGCGTTGCAAAATGGCCCTACAAAAGTTTCCAGCAATGTATACTTCTACCAACTGCCAATAGGCACATCTATTTTTAAAACTGTGATTCTTAAAAACAGATGATTCCGCTGAGTGGGACCGCTGAAATAGCTGCGTGGTGCCCACTCACCAGCCTGCTGTCTGGCCCCAAGGCCAGCTCAGGTTGGAATACACTTCAGTTCCATCAGCTCCAGTAGAAACTCAACTGGAAGCAAGAAGCTTCCTTCAGCCATTTCCAGGGGATCCCAGAAGAATGGCCTTAGCAAACAGTCACTTAGAGGAAAAGTCTGTATTCCCAGCTGCCCCCAGAATGCAATTCCAACCACTGCGGAGCCTAAGTTACTCTGGGTTGGGATATGTCCTCCGCCTCCCAATGCCGCTTTGGTGCCACTTATAACAAGGAGCTATACTAACAAGAGCCATACCAGGCTGGGGAAGCCGGATGGGGAGCGGATGGAAACAGGCTAAGGAAGGGGTGTTTACTGGCACTCTGTCTGTGTAATGTGCTGGCCCCTGAGCCAGCTGCTTAGAAGATGATGTCACTTGCTTTGAAGTCAAGCCTTGTAGCTTCAGTATCTCAGGATAGGTCTGCAGTTGGCTCCTGTGGCTCCTTTGTTCCTGGGAGCAAGGTTCTGTTGGTCATGGATGCTCATGGAGTTCTCTCTTGAAAAAAAAAAATTGATTTCAGAGAGGAAGGGAGAGGGAAAGATAGAAACATCCATGATAGAGAATCATTGATCAGCTGCCTCCTGCATACCTCTTACTGGAGATTAAGCCCACAACCTGGGCATGTGTCCTGACTGGGAATCGAAGCATGACCTTCTGGTTCATAGGTGGATGCTCAATCACTGAGACGCACCAGCTGGGCAATCCTGAATTCTGTCTTCATGCCAACATTGCCCAGACCCAGCGGCCTACACCTACCTGTTCCCCACATCACACACTCAGTCTGGGCTTCCTCCCTCCCTGAGCAAGAGCATGCGGCCAGGCTAGCAGAGAGCACCCTGCCACGCCTCGGAGAACCCCATGCTTTGTTCTCTCCTATTTCAGATCAATTCTCAGACAAGCATTGCCTAGTCTTGGGTCCAGCTGCAGCAGGGTTGGGCCCATAGAGTTTATCATGCAGCACATGCGGTGGAAAGAACTCAGTGGTGGTCAGGCCATCTGAGTTCAAGTTTCAGCTCTGCCAATAACTCTATGAGGTCGGACAAGTCACTTGAGTTCTCCATGCTTCCTTTTCCATAGCTATTCAGGGCTCAGCCATCTGTTGCCTACTACGTGCCGATGCTGACATTCTAGGACCCCTGCATGAGTTCTATTTTAATGCTCCTGGCGGTAGTGTTTCTCTGGGCTCAAATGTGGGTTTTCACAGCACTCTGCACCAGGGTGCCTGGCACCTTTAAAAATAGGACGGCTGCCACAGACATCGAGGAATAGCATGCGCGGTTCTTGGGAGGCCATTTGTGCACAGATGCTTGGGGACATCGAATAAGGCTTGGCATCACTATCTAGAAGGAGCAGATGTCTCCCCACCTCTCATCTGGATCTGAAATACAAGCCAGCACCCCTGCTGCGGTGGCTGCTGGCAGCTGGCACATCTGGCACCCAGATGGAGATCCCAGCAGAGCCTGGCCCTGGGCGGACCCACACGACTTGGTCTGTGCAGATTTTGTCCCACAGGAGCCAGACAGGAAGGAGCGGAACAGGCAGATCACGTGGTGCTGCTCTACCTCCCTTCAAGACCCTGCCTTCCTCTTCTCAACCAGGTTCCATCATGAGGGGCTGGGAGGGTCATCCAATGGGATCTCAGAGTTATGAAGAATGTCCATGCAGGACATTTGACCTTGTGCTGAGGGATGGAGCTACAATCACTGGATTAAAAGAATCAGACACCACCACCACCACCACCCCCCAACACACACACACACTTGAAGCTCATGTCCCATTACTAAAGCTTTCTGTCTGTAGTATGGTACCAATGTGTGTAATAAGCCCTGTAATTATCATGTGATGAGGACAGTTGTATCCCACCAAATGTGTGTAAAAAAAAAAAAAAAAAAAAAAAAAAAGAACTCACTCTGTTAAGCACAAACATAAAATGTTCCCTTATCTTCATAACCTTGTTTTGGCATTTCCTAATTGTTTTTAACCTAACTGGGAACTTTGAAACTCGTAAGCAGCCAGGCTTCTGGTAACCTTTTAGAGCAGACCTCATCTTTCTGTGCTTTTCTTTTACTCCGTCAGATTCAAACAGTGACCAAGAAAGTCCTGGAGGCACCAGAGTCAGAAGAAGAGAGCAATGTCACCACCGCTGTGGTCTCCCTGCTGACCGAGACTGCGACAGAGGCACCGGAGGAGATGAAGATGGTGATCAAGAAGGGTCTGGAGTTCAAGGACGGCATGAATGTCTTAGGTAGGTGCCCTGGTGTTCATCTCCCTGGGGAAGGCATCTCTGCCTCAGAGACAATGGCCAGCCTCTCCTGCATCTCAGCAGCCCAGCAGCCCTCGCTCCCTCCTCAGGAAACCAATGGCCCTGCTGTCCGCTAGGTGGAGCAGGAGAGTAGTTGGAGGACCGCTGGGGTTGATAGCAGAGGGATTAGGAAGAGGGAGATGGCAGCAGCAATACCAGGAGGGGGCATGAGGAGTAGAGGTCAGGGATGGGGAAAGAGACAGGATAAACATGCATTGGACACGATCCCTGACTTTGCATGGCATTAACAAGTAACTTTCTCTGACTCTCCATTTCATGCAGTTACACATTCAGTTCTTTCATTTCTTAAGCATTTTTGTTTGAGTTGCCCTTGCATACCAGTACTGTGCTAGGCATGGGGGATGGCCCACTCCAGCTCTCACAGTCTATAAACAAATGCAGCGCTATCAGGAACATAAAGTGTTGGTGTCAAAAGAAGTTTATCACAAGGAGTCTATCTTGTTTAACTTTCTGGAATTCAAATGAGCCCTTTCCCCTAGCCCGGAGCCTTCTTCGCATTCCATCCTAGCGGGTCTTGGGCTCTGTAGTTGGATAGACTGGGTTTGGGTCCCTTACAGACCACTCCCGGGCTGTCTGACCATAGGCAGCTGCCTTACTTCTCAAGCTTCATTGGTAAAGTGGGAATGGGATGGCATTGCCCTTGCAGATCATTATGAAGATTCAATGAAATTGTGCCTGTAGAACACAATTGTGCATGCCATGTGCTTCATGCATGTGAGCCACTGTCATTATTAAAGGTGAGCTGAGGAACTAATTCAATAAGGAAACACTCTCCACAGAGGAGAGAGTTCCCCATAATGTGAGTGACTCCAGTTTGCTCAGTTTACTCCCCTGGGGTCCACTCCCTACCTAATCCCCATCTGCTATTAGAATGGTGTCTCCAAGACAAGAAAGAGGGACATTGGCCACAAAGGGGGGGATACGAGGAATCTGGGTGGAGGAAGTATATTGATCCATGCAAGCAAGACTTCTAAGGATTTGAGGGAGAGTTGTTTAGGGAGAGCTCAGTGGTCCTTCCACTTGGCCATCTAGATTGAATGCCCTTGTCTCTTTAGTAGGCTTGTCAGATAAAATACAGAATGCCCAGTTAAATGTGAATTTCAAATAAACAACAAATATTTTTTTAGTGTATGGCCCAAATATTACATGGGACATACTGATATTAAAATAAAGTATACTTATTTTTGCCTTGGCCAGTGTGGCTCAGTTGGTTGAATGTTGTCCTATGCACCAGAAGGTCATTGTATATCCCCAGTCAGGGCACATGCCTAGGTTGCTGGCTCAATCCCCAGTAGGGGGCATGCAGGAGGGAGTGGGTCAGTGTTTCTCTCTCCCTCTCCCTTCCTCTCTCTCTAAAATCAATTAATTTTTTTTTATTTATTGTTTATCTGAAATTCAAATTTTAACTAGGTATCCTGTTTGTTCATTTTAAAATTGATAATCCTACTCCTATTTCTCCTATTTATCCAGAATGGTCTGAAGAGGTAGGGGGAGAAGAGGTGGGGTTGTCCAGCTACTGAAAAGCAAAAATTTCAGTAGGGATTTTTTCTTTTCTTTTCTTTCCCCCCCACCCCACCCCCTCCCGCAGGAAGCAGGTTGGGCAAGTGTTGAGTAAGTGGAAGTGAGGGTGGTGATAAGCTGATTCGGTTGCCAGGCAACGGAAGATAAATAAACACTGTTGACATCAGTGTGAGATGAAGGAGGAAGGAGCAAGGAGAGAGTGGAAGAGTCCTCTGAGAAGGAGGGTTTGCAAACTTCCTCAGCATCCACCCCTGAGTAGCTCACTCTCCCACTGCCCAGATATATGTGACTGTTTCAGGACCTTCCCAACTACCCTGGCTTTCCCAAACCCAGGGGTCCACATGGCTCCCTGGTCTTGCCGGAGGAAGTTGAAGCCATGAGTAATTCCAGAGCTCTGGAGTGAATCATTCAGAAGACTTTCAAGGTCGTTTCCAGAGTCTCGCAACCTTTGACTGTACTGGGGAGTTTCAACACCACTCACTACTCTCTCAATACCAGTGACAGAGTCTGAGAGGGCTTTGTTCAAATGAAGCACCCCCGTGCCAGTGAGTGCAGTGACTCAGTGTTTCCACAGGGAAATAGCGAGCTGGACAGGGGTTTCAAGTGCACTTTGAGGCTCTGTAAAGGCAAGGGACGATAGGCTGCTGAGAAACTTCCCATTTACAAATCACGGCTGAAATAACGGTTCTTTCCACGGTTTTCCAAAGGCGGAGATAGTGAATGTCTGTGTGTTTTGTTTTTGGCTTAGGGAAGTCCCAAGGATCAAGCATTGCAATTAATAAAGATAAAACCCTGGCTCTGGCCTCACACTTTTTTTTTTTTTTAAGATTCATTTCTTTCCCAGAAACCCCCAGAGCACTTCTGGGCTGCACGCTAATCCCACCTGTTTACGTTGCCTGTGGGAGCATGCGCCTTTAATCCAGTGCCTTAGGCTCCTTGCCACGCCACCGCCCATTGATGGCTCCTCTCTCTCTCATACTCATGGATACGGCCAGTTTCCGCTGTAACTTTTTAATTCCAGTTCTTTGGGATTTTGAGAACCTGCTCATTTTCTCTTCAATTTTCCAAGTGGGATTAACCCAGTAATACTAGCTGCTCTCGGCCAGAATGTTCAGATTACTTCTCGCTATGCACCCTGCATACGCCTCTCCCAGGGCTCAAGGGAAGGGCTTGAGGATAGCCTGGATCTGATTTCATACATTGCTGCTGAGTTAGGCCACTCTCTCCTGGATCTAATTCTCATTGAGCCTTTGCCTTCATGCCCAACAAACTCCCTTGTCAGCCACTTGTCAATCTTCTTGGCCAAGAGCTGAAAAGGGGAAATAGCAAATGTGGAGGATTAACAACCCCGAGTGCAAGTACTGGATTCTTTTTGCTGAAGACGGAGAGGGTCCAGTGAAGGGCAGCTGAGTAATCTGGCTTGATATGTGCTTGGTGTGGGATGGAAAGTGGATTTGGTGACTAGGAAAAAGGTGAAATCAGAGTTTCAGAGAAAGAATTCCTCTCTAAGAATCAGATTATGTTACAATTTCCCTGATAGAACTGGACACCATAGGAAACTGGGTATGAGAAGGAGGGACTGGAAGTTAGGCCTGCCAAACTGGCACAGGTTAGGGGTGGGGAAAAGGGGGAAGAGAGAGGGGAAGAGGGGGAAGGGAGAGGGAAGAGAGATCAGAGAGGGAAAGCAGATGGGCAGTAAGATCCTGTAGCCATTGAGACAACAACATTGATTTATAGTCCCTGCAAGTTGTCAGAAATGGAGCCCCATGAGGAGCAATACTGGGCCAGGAAGTGGGGGAGGGAGCACATGGTGATTGGCAATCAGAAATCCAGACAGTCCCAAGCAGTCATGGGGACTTTCATGGGCCATGTAGTGCACCCCATCCCAGTGCAATCGGAGTGAGACTCCAGGCCAGACTGGCGGTGGTGAGGAGAGAAAAGCCAGGCCTTAAAGGAACTAAAATATAGTGTGGGCTCCTAGCACTGAAAACTCAGGTGCAGGGAATAACAAACACAGAAATAAGACCTAAGGTTGAATGTAGGAGTTGGTGAAGGCATTACTGCAATTGGATGCTAACATTAAGAGACAGGGATGGAGCTTCTCAAATGCTCTGGTGGGGGTGTTAAGATCGACCCTGGAGGCTGAAGTGGGGCTGGACTTAGATGTAAGCCAACTGATAAATAGCAAGAGAAGGGAGAAGGGCTCAGGGGCTAGGAAGTAACAAAGTCTAAATTCTGTCTTTAAGATCCTGAAAAAAAAAAAATACAATTTTTAAAAGCATTCTTATCATTTTGACCATGGAAAAAAATTAGGATGAATTAATAACTAACAGACTAAACCCAGCAAAGTAGGTCAGTTGGGGTTTCCCAGCCGTTTTTGGATTTCTCTTTGCTTTCCATTAGATTTCTCAACATTCCTCTTCCTTCTTATGTTAGACAGTAGCCGTAGAAAAATAGTGTTATGTTTAGGAGTTTCCTAGAGTGAAACATACCAGCCATGCATTAATTTGGGATAACCCCAAACCAATATAGACATAACCCTGGCAGAGGCTTTATTGGCTAATTGGTCTCTGTTATTCTCAGATTGGCTCCCAAGTCTGCATTGCTGATCCCCAAGTCCCAACAAACCTTGTTTTCATTAATCTATGCACGAATAAAATCTGCTTACACATTACACCATAACTGAGGAAGTAGAGAGTACTTTTTAATTTGGAATGAAAATGAATTCATTCTCTTTAAGGAGCTAACACTGGCTCAGGGACAGTGTTGAGGAAAGCCATCATTATTGGGGGAAGGTATGACTAGTGCTTCTGACATCTAATGCTTTTGTCTCTTCATGCCTCATCCACAGGGTGGGTAGCAGGCATGAGCATGTGGCCTCATACATCGGGGATGGTAAAGAACAAGCAAGAGGAAACACAGACTTTATAATGTTGTGTCCTTCTGTGCAATGTGATTGCCTCCACAGGTCTGATAGGGTTTTTCATTGCTTTCGGCATCGCCATGGGGAAGATGGGCGAGCAAGCCAAGCTGATGGTGGAATTCTTCAGCATTTTGAATGAGATTGTAATGAAGTTAGTGATCATGATCATGTGGTGAGTGGGCTTGTTCTTCCTTCATTGTGGTGGTCGGGGAGGGGAGGGAGGTCTTGGGGTCCCCAGAAAATATGAGAGCCCTCCCTGCAGGAAAGAGTGGGTTGGGTGTGGACCAAGCATAGAGCTCTTTGGAAGGATTTTGAGAAAGGGATGCAAATCTTTTTTAAAATTATCTATCTATCTATCTATCTATCTATCTATCTATTTTAGTTTCTTCTAAAAAATGGGATGGAAAAACTAGCCCATGGGCCAAATTTTATATGCCATTTGTTTTGGACGGCCTTCTACGGTAGTTGAGAATGGGGTTTGTGTATTTATTTTGCTTGGGGGAGAGGGGAAATCAAGAGTAATAATATTCTACAATGCACAGACTTTATATGAATTGACATTCAGTGCCATAAATAAGGTTCTATGGCCACACAGCCACCCCTGATTATTTGCATATTGTCTAGGGTTGTTATTGTGCTAAATGGCAGAGCTGAGTAGCTCTGACTAGCACTGTGTAGCCTGCAAAACCTGAAATATTTACTATTTAGCCCTTTCCATAAAGAGTTTGCTGATTCCTGTCCTGGAAGAAGAAAATACAAGAGAGAGAGAAAGAGAGATAAGCTGGAAAAACCAATCAGTAGTACTGAAGCTGAGCAGTATCAGAAATTAAAATAAACCCAAGATACCAGGGATTTGGCATGACCCACTGCTCCAGTATCCTGGTGTCTGAAAGCAGTGCATCTTTGACCTAGTTACTCATGATACGAATAGAAGAAAAAAGAGGTAGCTCTCAGACCATGCAAGCAAAAGTGAAATCACAGAAGATATATTAGAACTGTAAGTACTCTTAGGAATCGGGCCACCTAGTTATACAGAAGAGAAAACTGTGGCCTGAACACACTAAATTTTGATTCTTTAACATCAAGATGATGATAATAATAAAAGCTATCATTCATTGATTTTCTTTTATCATCCAAGAGCCAGGATAGGTGCTTAGTACCTATCAAATGTAATCCAAACAACCTTGCAAAGATGAGTTATTATTCCCATTTTACAGAAAAATAAACTGAGGCTCACTGGGGTGAATGGACTTGCCTAAAATTATATAGCTAGGGAGAACTGGAATTCATCATACTGCTATAAAAATCCTTGATGGGAAAGTGGGTGGGGTGCTTTCCTTTGAATCATCTAAGCCAGTGGTTGGCAAACTCATAAGTCAACAGAGCCAAATATCAACAGTACAATGATTGAAATTTGTTTTGAGAGCCAAATTTTTTAAACTTAAACTTCTTCTAACGCCACTTCTTTAAAATAGACTCACCCTTGCCGAAAACGGTTTGGCTCAGTGGATAGAGCATCGGCTTTCGGACTGAAAGATCCCAGGTTCAATTCCGGTCAAGGGCATGTACCTTGGTTGCGGGCACATCTCCAGTAGGGGTTTGCAAGAGGCAGCTGATCGATGATTCTCTCTCATTGATGTTTCTAACTCTCTATCCCTCTCTCTTCCTCTCTGTAAAAAATCAATAAAATATATTTTAAAAATAAAAATAAAAAATAATAAAATAAAATAGACTCACCCAGGCTGTGGTATTTTGTGGAAGAGCCACACGTAAGGGGCCAAAGAGCTGCATGTGGTTCCTGAGTCGCAGTTTGCCTACCACTGATCTAAGCAATAACGTCTCCACTTTATTTCATGTGTGTTTGTGGTCTGTGTTCTGAAGTCTTGGGGTAGCCAGGAGATCATGAGTGTCCACTCCTTCACCAAGGTAGCCGTGCCATTTTCTGTTGCTGGAACCTTCTAGTGGTCCCGTATCTGACAGATTTTTACATGCATTTGTTTCAGACTTTTATGATGGTCCTGTATGCCTGACTAGAAAACAAAACAACAAAACATTAGACCAAACCACATCTGTGTTCTATTGGCCACGGGAATTCTGGGTGACGAACTCCCCATCTCTTCATGTCCCAGGCCTACCCACCTTCGCCCCCAACCTCCCTCTGGTCCTCTTCCCCTTCTCTGTGGTGTTCCATGGAATTTTACCTTCTTTCTTCTTTCTTTGGTCCCTGCTCCCACCTTGCAAAAGCAAAAATCTATTCTTGATTTTTTAATCTCCACCAAATGGAACACACTGATGTGCCTGTAGTGCTAAGTTCTTAGGAAAACTTGAGAACTGAGTGGGCTAGCTGAAGACCCCAGAGTCTCAGATCATGAAGATGGTCTTCGTGATTTCACGAACCACATTTAATACACCTGGCTTGTTCAGATCATTGTTTTACTGTGTGGTTGTCTATTGTACTGATTCTGCCACTTCTTCAGGTAATACTAGGTTTCTGAATATTTCCTTCATGTGAAGATTTAAAGTCACACAATATGATGCTGTAAAAAATTTTTTAAAGTCTTTTCAATCTATTATGAGCTCACAGGGAGTTTAATAATGGTGTTATATCAAGCAGAATAGAACTCTTGTTTCCTAGACCTTATGGCAGAATGAGCATCCTTGCCCTTAAAATGCAGTTCAGATCTCTGTCTTATGATGCCAATGATGTGGGTGTTGTATGAAAGCTCCTTCCTTCATCTGTACCAACGTCATTTCCACTGAGCCCTTGAAAGAAAGGGAATCTTCTAGGAAATCAGATGAGTCATGGGATAAAATGCAGCCTTTCTTTTCCCCAGATATAGAGGGTGGTGTGCATCAAGAAGTTTCCTATTCACTGAAATCAGCACTCCTAAAGATGTAGCATCATATCCCAGGAGATGTAGAGCAATTGTGAGTCAGGAATAAGACCTACAGGATGATTTCTGACAGCTGTTAGTTATCTCATCTAGGCAGTCAGGAGGGTGTTACAAGATATGAGATGCCAATTCTGCACATTTCTTTCATTCTTAAGCTGCCTTGTCAGCATTTGATAACAAAGAGTGTGAAAAGGTTCTGGGTAAAAGAGCCAACCACTCTTTAACTGACTCACTCAAAGCTTAAATAGAGTTCTTGGTGTATTCTTCGCAATGTGTTAGTAAGAATAGTAATAATAGCAAATTGAACATTGAGGAGATTACCCAGTATTATTATTCTAATAATTATTAAATTATAGCTAGAGTAATTAAAGTCTTGCCATATGCAATTTTACTCTTTCAATCACTGCATTGCACCTATTTATTACTGAGAAGATAATAATAACAATTATTATTATAACCATTATTTTTTAATATTTTTATTTATTTCAGAAAGGAAGAGAGAAATTAAAACATCCATGATGACAGAATCATGGATCAACTGCCTCCTGCACACCCCCAACTGGGGATCTAGCCCACTACCCGGGCATGTGAATCAAACTGTGACCTCCTGGTTCATATGTCGACAATCAACCACTGAGCCACACCGACCGAGCTATAATCATTACTAAACCATACTAAGACTCACCAAATTCCTGAACTAGTCTTACTGCTATCCCAAGTACTTTACATGCATTAACTAATTTACTTTTTACAATAATACCTAAGAAAAATAGGTACTTTAGTTAGCCCCATTTTCCAGGTGAGAAAACTAAACACAGAGGTTGTGATAGGAGCTTTGTGGAAGTCGTACCTAACTCAGCTTCTGTCTGACTTCAAGCTGGATGGAATTTGCAACAACTTCAAGCTGTTGCAAATGTCTGGGACAGAATCAGAATGGCTTAATGGCAAGACTGAGACATTTTTTTTATTCACTGAAACCAAAACTCCAAAAGTTTTAACTCCACTTACCTCCACTCCAAGTGTCCTGCCTACCTTCTGTCCTGTGCCCATAAGTCCTGAGTGAATTTAGTGGGCTAGACCAAACAGGCCTTGAATAAACTGAAGCTTAGTAAATGGTTTCCAAAGGCTAACCAAGCAGTATCTGCATTACCTCAGTTGCAGATCAGATTTTATTCCTGGAAACACTGGTTTCCAAGCACATCAGAATTACCTTGGGAACTTGTTTAAAATGTAAATGTCCCAAGGCCAGCTCAGGGAAATTCTAACTCCTTAGGTATGTGATGGCCTTGGGGAAGCCATATTGTTACCAGGTGATTCTGAAGCAGGTGTCTACGAAGGCACAGACTGAGCTCTAGGCATGTGAAGTGCTGTGAATGAGTTTGTGTTTGTGGACTAGAGAGCAGACCCTAAGAAAGGCATCTTGGTGGGAACCTGAGGATGGAGGGACTGAGGGACAAAGTGCACAGAGGAAAGAATGGATGATGAAACAGTAAGGAAGAGACTCGACAGGCCAGTCCTAGATGAATTGCTGACTTTGAAAACAGTGCCCAGAGCTAAAGAAACAACCTATCTGAGGGCTGTGAGCTCTGCAGTCATTTCCTCCTCATTTAAAAACTGGTCCAACAATTACTGGGCATCATTTGGCTTCAGAACACTCACTGGAGCCATCAGCTTCTTCGTGCACGTTGGTTTATGGCTTTGATTGTTTGCTTCAGCTCAGAAGCTTCCAGTGTGCCCTTTCTTTTCCATGCCGGGTCATTTTCAATGAGATAATCCATTAACATGGAAACCCAAGAACTGAAAAGCTTCAGCTTCTGCGTGGGGGCTTCAGCTATGTGTTTTTAAAAACGGGTGCAGGAAAGTAATGGCCCTAAAATATGTCATAAAACAAAGACTTTTTCCTTGCCCTAATTAACGCTCATTCTAGTTCAAGGTATAGGGTCAGCTAGAGCCCTGCTTGCCATATTTATTTCCCCTAACACCCTACCTTCTGGCCTCTGAATACACCCCATTTATAGCGGGAACTCCTGTTTCTCCCAGAGAGCTGAGTGCTTCCAGGCAACCTGTTACCTCTCTAATCCATTTGGCGCTGGTTCAGGTGTCTTCTCCAGGGAACTCTGTAGCTGGTCTTGCTTGGAAAAGAGCCTTGAAACCATTTTCTCTCCAGTCTACAAATTATCCCCAAAGAGAAGGAAAATTGGATGGCATCCTAAACAGCGTGTGTGTGTGTGTGTGTGTGTGTGTGTGTGTGTGTGTGTGTGTGACATCTTTAAAAGGTGATGGGTGCTCTGGAAAGAATTAACCTCTTGGCTTATGAAGATAAATGCTTGCTGGCTTTATGCAAAGGTTCCTTTTGCTCAGTTACTTAAAATCTCAGAGAACAAGGAGCTGGCCCTTGAGATTACCCCGCTGATCTGTGAGCCGTTATGACCACAGGCACCGCAGCAGCATGTAAAATGGAGGGAAAGCCAGGGTTTAAAGACATGACCTCCTGATGCCTGCAGAAGCAGCCCCTACACAAGGCCAGTCTCCACCCCAGGGAAAGGAGAAGTGCGGTTATCTTCAGCAGCTCCTCTGGGAGGAGGGCAGTTGCTATGCTAATGTCCTAACGAATTCATTCAGCTACAACTTGCCTCTTTCAGGAGAAGATTCCTCTTGAAAAAATATTTTGCTTATAAAAATATCCACACTTGACTAGCGGGTTTGGCTCAGTGGCTAGAGCGTTGGCCTGCGAACTGAATGGTCCCAGGTTCGATTCCGATCAAGGGCACATGCCCAGGTTGTGGGCTCAATCCCCAGTGGAGGACTTGCAGGTGCCAACCGATCAATGATTCTCTCTCATCAAGGATGTTTTTGTCTCTCCCTCTCCCTTCCTCTCCGAAATCAATAAAAATATATTAAAAAACAAACAAACAAAAAAGAAAAATCCACACTTGGGTGACAGTAGCATGTGAGATGTTTTAGAAAGCCCCAGTAACTCAGACTTAACTCAGTAAGCATGGATGAGGAGAGGACACAGGTGTGTTTAGGGAAACAGAACATATAAGGGTTCCTGTGCTGGCAGGGATGGAGGAAGCTGGTTGACAACGCCTACATGTGCATATTCACAATGTAATCCTCTCAGCAACCCCTGGAGGTAGGAGGGGTCTCTCTAAGCCTTGTCTGGCACATCTGTAAAATGGGAACAAGTCACTGAGCAAGGTCATGCAGCTGGCAAGTGGCTGGATGAGCTCCATGTTTTATGTGATTGTGTATCTGACTCTCTTCTGCTCCTCACAGCTTCCCTATAGCCTGGGAAGGGCTTGCTCCAGGCACAGTTACAAAAACAAACAAACAAAAACAAAACAAAAAATACACACCAACCTCCCAAATCTGGCATAGGTGCTCTCTCCCTTACTCCAGTTGGGAGCCCAGCCCAGGATTTCATTTTCCTCAGAGACTTGCTCTCATAATTATTTAAAATATATATATTTTATTGATTTTTTTTTTTCAGAGAGGAAGGGAAAGGGAGAGAGAGCTAGAAACATAGATGAGAAAGAAACATCAATCAGCTGCCTCCTGCACACCTCCCACTGGGGATGTGCCCGCAGGCAAGGTACATGCCCTTGACCAGAATGGAACCTGGGACCTTTCAGTCCGCAGGCCGACACTCTATCCACTGAGCCAAACCAGTTACGGCTTGCTCTCATAATTCTTAATAAGTTTGCATCGTTCCCACAAACATTTTCATTTCACTCAGACCGTGTTGCAGCCTGAGCAAGTTCAAGCTCCAACGGCCCCAAATTGGGCAAGAAAAATGAGATGTCGCCAAACATGTGACAAATACACTTGAAATGAGAGAGAACATGATCAGCTTACTGAAGATTGAGGACAGCAATTAATTGCTCCCAAATGCTCTATGAAGTAATAATTACAATAAAGATGTTAAAATGAGCTTATGTGGGATACATTGGTACAGAGTGTATCATCTGCTTATCTACAAAGAGCTACAGTTGCTCATTAAAGGGAAGTGGTTTGGCCTGGTAAGGGGGGAAAAAACCCTAGTCATGCAGGTTTACAGATTTGAGATTGTTCTCCTCTTTCTACTTTCATGGTCTTGGGCTGGTTATCTAACTTTGCCCAGCCTCAATTTCCTCATTTGCCAAATAGAAATAACGATACCTACATTTTAGGATTATGGTAAGAGTTAAATGAGGTGATGTGTGTGGAGGGCTCTGGTAGAGAGCCAGTGTTATTGCAAGAGTCAGTATGGAAAGGAATACTTTCAGACTTACAAATGGTAAACCACATTTCTCTCAAGGTACTGTTTGACTCAGATGATTTTCTCATTCTGTGCCCTCCCCACCCACCCTTTCTTTCTCCCTCTAAAATAGATTTCCTGTCTTCCAAGGTGAAAACAAAGCAAACTTACAAATACCAGTTCATAATTTGTAAGTTTGTGTACTCTAGTGAACTTTCTGAGAAACTCAAAATTTGTCCCCAAGTTTCAAGGCAGGAGCTGTGGAAAGACAAGTCAAACAAGACTCACAAAGATGTAACCTGTGGCCTCTCAATGTTAAGATTGGTGCTTCCCTAAGTGATGGTAAAGCTTGTCTCCGCTATTCCTAAAACATTGCCTGAGCAACGATGCTTGCTTTTGGATTTCTTATCAGCAGGAGCCACCAAATCCATGGGCCAGATTTTAGATGCTGCAGTTAGTCTGAAGTAACGTGTGGTATCTACTGAGTTTCATGGCCCCTTTTCAGCAAAACTCTGACCAAATGCAAAGTTGACATCAGGGTGCAGCAACATAGGAAGGCCCAGATGTAAGTTCTGAATCCCATAATGATTTCATCAGTGTTTTATTTTCCTTTCTGTTTTTCAGGTACTCCCCGCTGGGTATTGCCTGCTTAATCTGTGGGAAGATCATTGCCATCAAGGACTTAGAAGTGGTTGCTCGGCAACTGGGGATGTACATGGTCACGGTGATTGTGGGCCTTATCATCCATGGGGGCATCTTTCTCCCCTTGATTTACTTTCTAGTGACCAGGAAAAACCCTTTCACCTTTTTTGCTGGCATTTTCCAAGCTTGGATCACTGCCCTGGGCACCGCTTCCAGGTAGAGAACCCAGAAATCACCTTTCTTTCTCTCTGCTCACTATTTTACCCTCTTTGCCACTTCCTCGTTTTCAAAGTCCTTCCCAACACAAAGTTCAGTGAGAACACTTTTCACTTCTTAGTAAGATATTTTTTGAAAAAGGTAAACACTTTGTATTCTGGACTCTTACGAGGAACTTCTGAGCTTTCTGATCAACATTTCTGCTTCTAGGCAAACTGTGTAGGAAACATGACTTCACATGAAATTTATCAGATGAATGCATGCTATCTATATGTATAAAAGCCTAAGTGACCATTACAACCCGTTGACCGGTCACTATGATGATGCACTGACCACCAGGAGGCAGATTCCCAATACAGGAGTTGCCCCCTGATGGTCAGTGTGCTCCCACAGCCAACCTCTCAAGGTCCCTCCCCTACCCTTGGCTTGCCTGCTCCCATTGGCCCCAATCGCCGGCCAGGGTGAGGGACCCCACCCATGCACAAATTCATGCATTGTGCCTCTAAGTTAATCTTTAATGCCTAACTCGCCACATGTAGCATTTAATTATTTTAAATGTTCTTCCAAGGGGTATAACAGGGTGTTGTTCTATTTAAGAAATTCAACCACCTGTGATTTGGGAAAAAAATGCTATCACAAAATACAGATTATTGAAATAATTTTTTCAAAAATAGGAGAATGAGCTCTTAGAGGGTAAATGGTATGCCTGGTGAGAGATTTCAAACAAACCAGAAATCAGTCCAGTCTTTGATCTTCCTGCTGAATTGATTTTGAGAAAATCAGGCTTGACATTGTCTTGACAATCTCCTTCACTACCTAGTTCAACCACCTCAGGAGCCAATGAGGACCCAGAGATACTCAGAGAAAACAATAAAAAAAAAAATATTATCTTGGACTGAATTTAACCAAAACAAACAAACAAGCACAGATACATAAGACATGCCTGGTGATTTATTCTTTCTGTCTGCAGTCACTGTTTATATTTCCTTGGGTCACAAGTTAAGACTAAGGTCATGAAGCAGGTGGCAGGGAGGCTCAGCATTATCTCTGCAGCCACGTCAGCAGGCCCTTGTTGCAGAGCCCATGACCTCACGCTGCCAGTGAGGTGGCAGCCAGATTTTCCTTAAGTGATCTAACAGGCACATTGTGGTGACTGCCTTGGAAGCCAAAGTGTATTTCCATGTTGCAAATCAATGAGAATTCAGGACTGGTAGAATGTTGGGTTTCAGGAAAATCTGAAATCTACTCAATCCTGGACTCTAGATTCTGTATCATTTTCTAAGGTGAAAGGAAACATTTCAAAATTTTCTTTTTCTTTTTGGGAGCCTATACACTTCCTATGGCTATGTATCTCTATCCATAAAGATCCTCTCTCTTTGGAGAAAAAGTAAATCTTTTTTTTCCTCCTCCAAACATAAAAACAATTATGTTGAGTTTTTTGTTTTTGTTTTTGTTTTGTTTTGTGTTTTGTTTTTTTTTTTTTTTGCTTTCTGGTTATGTGCATGGTATGTGCTTCTTGTAAAAAGTTTAGACAATAAATAAATTTTTGAAGAAGACAATGAATATCACTGAAAGGTTAAAGTGGTAGTGCACAGGCAGTCTAAATAGCCATCTCAGATGGTGAATAAAGAAAAATTAAATTTATTTAAGGAAAATGGGATAGAGGAATGAGGCTTTCCAAAGGGAAGGGCTACAAAGTACTGAGCCAAAGGCCATTGGGGTCATGACTGTAGCAAAAATATACTTGGGATAGTGAAACAAGGAAGGGCATAGAAGAAGTAACAGCAGAGCCTGGGCTGGGCTGCTTTAGCTCCCTGAGAAGCCAGAGAAAAGGAGGCCTTGGAGACAGGCTCATGGGGTTAACCCAGGACAAGCTGTCGCTGCCCAATGCTCTCCTGGTTGCAAGTCTTATGGAGTCCCATAGAGGTTAGGGGATACATACCTGTGGGGAAAGGAGAAGAGAGGAGGGAATGGCATGGGCATGCTCCATGGAGGAAGAACTCAAACTGGGTCCTTTGTCCTGAGAATATTTATCTCTTTCTTGCAGGTGGGAATCTTAGGGGAGGCCTCAGGGGAGTGTCTCAATAGAAGATTCACCAGCTTTCCAGCTGTGGTCTTTTAGGGTCCAGGTCTCCACTGGTTGGTCAGTGTCAGGGCAGGGGATCATAAGTCAATGCAGCTGGTCCTGAGGCAGCCACAGTGTCTAGTTTTGCTACTTTTCTGGGCCTAGAGCTGAAATACAACTGAGGCCTAGATGTTATCTTTAGGGAGGAAAAGGTCAAGGGGTCTAAACCGCCTGACCAGTGATATACTCAGGGAGCATAGGTTACTCTGGAGGCAAGGTTCTTGTTTTCCTAGTTTTGCCTTTTCGTAGGCATTTGGGGCTTTCTGCCCTGGTGAGTTTCTGTCCCTGGAGCATCATCCTTGCTCCACTCACGTCTATCTAACAATCACCAGTGATCCCACCACTAGTGATCATTGATGGTAGGTAACCTTTTAGTTAATCTTTGCAGTTAGTTACATAGCTTTTTGGTTCTTACTATACATAGATATGTAGTCTGCTATTTTTTACTGGCCAACACATCATAAAAATTACACCTACCCTATAATATAGATCTCTCCAGTATGTAAAAAAAAAACCCTACACAACAGTACTCTGTATGTACCACACTACCACCCCCATCACACTCCTTGATGTACATTGGAAGCATGTCCCTTAAGCTAGACTGTGACAAGCATCCTTGTAACTACATCTCCGCGAGGCTGTCCGAGGACCCTCTCAGGATAAATTTCTAGAAGTGGGATTTCTGAGTGCAATTATCAGCATGTTGGTGGCTTAACACATATTGCCAGATTGCTAGTCAGGAAAGTGTGTTGGTTGAAGTCCCGCTACATGGGTGTGAGAGGATTGCCTTTCACCACCTCCTCAACTGCACCGGCGGGTATCAGTGACCTCAGTAATTTCCAGTCTTATTGTGAAAAGTGATCTCATTGGGCTTGCATTTCTTTGATTACAAGTGAGAGGAAGCATCTTTCTGTGTTCTTATTGACCATCCCGCCCTCCACTCAACACTCTGTGAATTGCTTGTGATCTTAATTTCCTGTTGGGGTATTCATCCTTTCCTGTTTGTTTTTCAACTCTCTTCGTGTGTCAGAATATGAACCTGTGACAAATGAGGTCTCCCTCTACTTTACATTTATCTTTAAATTTTACAACACTTTTTGCCTACAGAAGTTTTTAATTCATGTGTCTGAGTGGTCAGTATTTTGCTTTAGTATTTAGAACTTCAGCTTTGCTTAGGAACATCTCCACAAAAGATTATAAAGCATTACTTTATATTTTGTTCCCATACATTTGTGGTTTTTGTCTTTAGACTGTTTCAAAAATATTACAATTATTCTTTCTTTGAATGACTAGACATTTAACCCAGTACCTTTACAAGACAAGCTCAATCTTAAAGGCGTGTTTGACTTTAAATCAGACAAATGCTTGGGTTATTTGACCAAAGCCACACAAATGTGTGACCCTTTTCTCCTCCTTACCCTGAATTTCATTTGAAAAAAGAAAAAGAAACTAGTATGGTTTTAATCTTCAGTTAAAATGTGGATGTGGAATTTTTTTTTTTTTTTTTTTTTTGAGAAAAAACTTTTTAAGTCAACGTGACAGGAGTCACCTACTAAGAAGCCTCTTTGCCTTCATGGCCAGAGGGGAAAATACAAAGCAGCAGGACAGCCAGCTAAATATCCTTCCGCCCCTGGGACCTTGGTCTGAATGGGGATGTGGAAGGGGCTGACCTGCTTTTCTCAATGAGCACAGAGGCCGGTGTCAGGGAGGCGGTCGGAGGGGGAATGGCCTGGGACACACCTCTCTGCCTCCCTCCAACTCCAGTGCACACTGTTAAAATTAACCTTGGGGGGAAAACTCTCAAGTATCTGATAGTTATTATTGGCAACAGTTGAAGACTGTCATCAGCCATTGAAATAAGAGCCCAAAAAACAATGTCTGGATGTGGAAGGACAGAAAGAGTTAAAATGCTCAGGACTCAGTTTGACTTGGTTGGGTATATATGGATTGTTAAGGCACAGAGCCTGTCCCATATAGAAAGGGAGCATGTCTTCATGCTTTGTCAGTATTTTCCTTGTCAGGACCCCTTGGATGCCATTGTGGGAACATGGATGAAATAATACAAATCAACATATTCCAGTCCTCCTAAAAGTGTCCATAGAGTCACACCATTGATCATCCTGGCCACCAGCCATGACTGGGCAGCAATTTCAGGCCAGTCGTGGTGTCCTGGCGACCTTTCGAAGGGGTCCCAGAAAGGGTGGAGGGGGAAGGTGCGGGTGAGAAAGGGACGCTAACTTCTCATGAAAGCAGTGGGGACAGCAAGCCAAGTACCAGGTTCCATGACATCCCCACCTGTGAGTGAAGCCAGACCCCAACTTCTCTCCCTGGGTTTATTTCTTCTTCCTACCTAAGCCAAGGAGGGGGCCCGAGACAGACTTCTAACCTGAACTCACAAAGGATGTTCCAGTCAGATGACTCAAGCTTCTCTAGGTTGGTGTTGGTAGCTTGTGGGTCAGTGGTTTGATAAGATGCAGGTTTAGGTGACCTGAGTTTTACAGCTTCTACTTCCTTGGTTCGGAGCGGGCCCGGGAACCTGCATTTCAGGTAGGTTCTCTGAAGGTGATGGTCCTCTTCCATTCTCTGAGAAACTGAGACTTCAGCAGGCAACTGTGCAGCTTGGCTGGAGCCCTAATTCTAAATAGTAAAAGGAGGAACCATGACTAAGGATGTAAATGCAGGAGAGAAAAAACACCAAAAAAATTAAAAGAATAGGCTCTGCCAACATGGCTCAGTGGCTGACCATGAGGTCACAGTTCAATTCCCTGAGGGGGAACATGCCCAGGGGTGTGGGGCATGCAGGAGGCAGCCAATCAATGATTCTCTCTCAACATTGATGTTCCTATCTCTCTACCCTTCTTCATTCCTCTGAAATCAATAAAAACATATTTTAAAAAGCACACATGATAGAATAGACCACAAAGCACTCTGGTGGCCCTTGAAGTATTCTGCATTGCTTTTCATGACATCCTACCCTCCCAGGCACCTCTACTCACATGGAAACAATGTCCTGGCCTTCAGTAAACCTTATCCTACAGGTCTCTTGTTTTAGAAGATGCATGACCTTGTCAGGCATTCTAACCTTAGAGCTGGGTCATGTGGTCATGAAATCCCATAACTTGTGGGAGGAGTGGGAATGAAGTCACTCCATAGTGGGTCTTTGATGGGCTACAAAGTACATGCTTTTCTGCCCTATGTCTTTGCAGAGACTGTAGAGTTGGCCATTTATCAGGGAGTTGGAATGCCTGTGAGGGTCCCCTGTGAGTTGTTAGGAGCCTGGGTTCAGGCTGAATGGTGCTGAATGTGTTTGTCCAGCCTTTGCAAAATTAGCAGGCACAGCTCAGGGCAGTTCCCAGGGGCTGGACGCAACCCATATAGTCATCTTCTTGGAATCAGTGCCTCTAACATGAAATTATGGGTCATTCAATAATTCCTCATTCCATTTCACAGTTGACAGCTGATTCTTTTCTGACCATTTTTCCTCCATCCATTCCAATTAATGTAGGCTTCCAAGATGGAAATAGTGACCAAAGGAAAAAAGAGAACTTGCAGCTCTGAGTAGATCTCAAAAACCTGAACCAATGAAAATATTTTGCTGCCTATTAGCATGTTAATAAGAGTGAATTTGAGCCTTAAAATTTCTTGTTTTCAATTTGGCTCCAGACACTGCTTTTTTGCATGTCACTTTGCTCAACTGAAACAGAAGAACAAAGACGTGGTGGTGGCATTCCAGTTTCTTTGTTCTGCTTCTCTACAGTGGACCTAACTCTTCCCTCTCCCTCTCCCTCCTTTTCCCCCTCCTTCTCTCTCTGTCCCTCAGTGCTGGAACTTTGCCTGTCACCTTCCGTTGCCTGGAAGACAACCTGGGGATTGATAAGCGTGTGACCAGATTCGTCCTCCCGGTTGGAGCAACCATTAACATGGACGGCACAGCCCTGTATGAAGCAGTGGCTGCCATCTTTATTGCCCAGATGAATGGTGTTGTCCTGGATGGAGGCCAGATTGTGACCGTGAGGTGAGTGAGGTGGATGGGGTGAAGCCCTGAAACAACCTTCTTACCTTGTCCCCTCCCACACTAACTTGGTTTGATAGGGGCCACTTGAATTTCAGTTCTCCTGGCAGGAGAATAATGAAGTAAATAACAGAGGAGAGAAATGATTGGCTGTCTCAGAGGGAAAACATTGTGGCAGGGGAGAAGCAGGCTCATACCAATGCCTTCTGCTTGTGTTGGGCATATGAGATTGCTTTGAAAACTTGATATTATTTGAATTTTAACAGCCCTGTGATGTCGCAAGGCAGTTATTCCCTATGCTCATTTAATAGATGAGGAAGTGCAGGCTTTGAGGGGCTTGGACATCTGTCCAAGGCTACGTCATTAGTAATAAGCTAGCAGGGCTGTGTCTGGGGCCAACGCTATCTGACTCTGGATCCAATTTGTCTTTCATTAAAACATGCTCCCTTCAGCATTCCAGGTGGTGATGGATGAAATGATGAAATACTGCAAGGAAGAGATTCCTCAGTCAACATAAAACATTTAATTACAAATAAATACCAAGTAGTTTTGTTTTTAATAAAGCTATTTTTACCATATGTATCATTTAAAATTTTTAGAAGGAATACTTTCTCAAGAGGTCATTAAAAACACATGGCTTCTCCATAAACTTAAAGATCACACCTACTTGCCTATCTTAATTTATCCAATTCTCACAACCACCCTGTCAGCTCAGGCAGCTAGAATAAAATACCATAGACTAGATGGCTAAACAATAGAATTTATTTCTCATAGTTCTTGTGTCTGGAAGTTCAAGATCAAGTTGCTGGCAAATTCAGCTCTTGATGAATGCCCTCTTCCTGACTTGCATATGACCTTCTTCTCGCTGTTTTTGCTCACATGGTCTGTTCTTCGTGTATGGACAGAAATAGCTGACCTCATAAGTTTCTTCTTATAAGGGCACTAATTTCATCATGAGGGCTCCACCCTCATGACCTAATTACCCCCCAAAGCCCATCACATTGGAGAGTGGGGCTTCAACAAATGGATTTTGGGGAGATATGACTCAGTTTATAGCAGCACTATAGAGGAGCCTCAGTTTTCCCATCTGTATAATTGGAACAATCATCACATAGTCTAGGGGTGTTGAGAGCATTGTGCCTTGTACATAGTCACCTGTCAATAAATGTTAGCTACCGGAATTATTACTGTTATTGATACTACATGAAATATAATACTCCCAGAACATGAAAGAAAAATATGACAGCGACATGGGAAGTATCAGATCAGATTATCTATCAGGTATTTTAAATCATATCCTAACTGCATGTGAGACTGCCAGGCTCCCTTGCTTTAAAACTCAAAGATGAAAAGGGTGCCTTAGTGAAGCCCCTTCTTTTAGTGAGCCAAGCAAAGATTTCTGGCCCTGGAGTTTCTTGGCCTTAAAGACAACCACACTGCCCATCAAGTTCACACCATTAAAAGAGATCATAGAGATGGGAGAATGGACCAGTGACCAAGTGGTTGGGATTCATTAATTCAGAGTTTTTAATGTGGGGAGGAATCAAGGGACAGCAGGAACAGAATGGCATTGGAATCAGGCAAGTGTTCAAATCCCAACAGACCATGTTTGAACTGTGGGATTCTACATTTCTCTACCCATTGACCCATGATTTCCTCATGGAAAGCAAGTACTACCATATGAACATTGCAGAGCTATCTTGAGTTTCTGCTAATGTGTGTGCAGTACCTTGCACAGCATCCAAGAACTAGCCCTAGACACATGAGCCAGGGAGGGGAAGGACAGGAAAAGGGACGAAGGAATGGAGAGGAGATCACTGCTCAGGGAGCTCCTGCAGGACTTAGAATGGCATGGACACTCAGCCCATAAGGACATGATTGGGGTGGAGGAGCTGAGGGGGACCAGCTTCCAGGAAGCATTCTCTTTGTAGAATTTGTCACACACAACCAAGCCGTAACTAGACAATGTGGCCATAGTGCAAAGGCATGTGTAAGAGTGACTCATAACAGAAGCAGCTGGGGTTGTAAAGTAAACGGCTGAGGCCAAGGTCATTGGAACTTGGGAAGTTCCCCTTCCCTGGTGCTTTATTCATGTCAGAGAAGTGGCTGAGAATTCCCACCTTCCAGCTCTTGGAGTTTAAGGGAAGTTTTCATTACAAAGCATCCTCACCCTGTGCAGATTTTTCAGTTAGAATAATATTGGACCGTTATTGTGGGTTACAATGGTATCTTCTAAGTGCTTTTTATTTATTAGCTCCTAAGGACCCCATGCATGAGACCCCATTATTATCTCCTTTTCACAGATAAGGAATTCAAAACACAAAGAGTTTAAGTTGCCTAAAGTCATGTGGTGAATAAATGGCAGAGCTGGGATTTGAACCCAGGTTGTTCAACTCCAGAACCTTGAATGATGACCACTGCACATTGCTACTCCCTGTGACCCAGATGGATCCAGGGAAAGTGGAGCTCTCTAAACCCTGACACCAAGACCATATTGGTGGGGCAGGGAAGAGCACAGATGAGTCTTGTAGATCCCTCCAAGGGAAGGTGTCTTAACTGTAACAAACCTAAGTGTGGAAGGAGGACAATATGGAAAGATAAGGCTAACCACAAAATGTCCCAGGGCTTTCCTTTCCTCATAGTGAGATTAGATAAATTCCGGTCCCTCCCAACTGGAAGACCCCAGGATTCTGTGCTTGGTTATACTCATGGTCTAGACTTGGTTACCCCAGTTTAGGAGCCTGGCCGGGCCCTCTAGAAACTCTAGAATTTTATGACTGCAAAGAAATCAGCACCTTTTTCTTTCAAGCACCCACAAAAGCAAATAGGGAATCTGTATTTTCAGAAGCATCCTTACATTTAGAAAGGACAGCTTTTATAAATAGCATCTAGAAAGGAGGAGACAGTCACTGCCCTTTGCTGGACCACAGAGGCCCCTGGTGTTTCGACAGGGAGCATGAAACCTAGATGAACCCTGTTTCCAGAGATAACTTCAAAATGGTGCTGGGTGTGCCCTTGGCATTGCTTGGAAAGCAAAAAAAAAAAAAAAAAAAACCTTCCGTTATTTCATTATCATTTGTTGGCATCCTCTGTCTGATGGATTTTCCAGTCCATGATGAACTGTCCAGGCATCTGAAGCTTAATGTCATTTGGAATCTGTTGATTTGTTCCCCTGATGTCCACTGGATCTGGATATTTTCTATTCTGAGTTCTCATGTTAACATTGGCAATGGTCTTCTCAGATTCTTGCCACGTAGTCCAGAAGTCTCAAACAGACATAAAGGCGTAAGCAGAATGCAGTGTGTTCCTGTGGGAGCATCAAAGTGACTTGTTTTTCTTCTTTAATATTTCATTACCTGATTTTAGAGCCACACTTATTTTATTTTAGCCTGTGACAACTAGGCTACTGGAATATCATGATGGGGATAAGGCTCCAATTCATGAATATATATGTTTCCATTGCAGTTAAGCAGAATCCAAATAGACCCAAATTCCTGGGTCTTGGAACTCTACATTTTTCTATTTCTTGGGAAGAAAAGGGAATTTATGATTGCTAGGAACATGAAAGCTAAAAACTGCCAGAGAAGATTTTGCCAAGGCCATTTTCTCTTCCTGTGACCTGACCTTTTCTGTCCTCACAGCCTCACGGCCACACTGGCAAGCGTCGGTGCAGCCAGTATCCCCAGTGCTGGGTTGGTCACCATGCTCCTCATTCTGACAGCCGTGGGCCTGCCAACGGAGGACATCAGCCTGCTGGTGGCTGTGGACTGGCTGCTGTAAGTGTTTGCGCATGGGGTTCTGCTGGGGACGGGAATACTGCCTCCAAGGGTGAACTAGATGCAAGGTTGCAGCCAAGAGCTTAGCTGATCCTTTTTGCAACTCCCTCTAACATTTACTGAGTGCTGATTTGGGAACCAAAGGGGTGGGGGTGGGGGAATAGAATCTTTGAGAGCCTCACAGTCTAGTGGAGGAATCAGATAAAAATTATAATACAAGGTTAGAAACTTAGCAATAAGGAACCAAATACTGTGACACGCAGAGGATCTCAACCCATTATGTTGAGTGAATGAAGCACAAAAGAGTATACACTGTATGACTTCATTTAGATGACGCTCTATGAAAGGCATAATACCTTGCAATAGAAAGAGATCAGTGGTTGCCTGAGCCCAGGGGTAGGGACTAGAGCAATGGTTGGCAAACTCATTAATCAACAGAGCCAAATATCAACAGTACAACAATTGGAATTTCTTTTGAGAGCCACATTTTTTAAACTTAAACTTCTTCTAATGCCACTTCTTCAAAATAGACTCGCCCAGGCTGTGGTATTTTGTGGAAGAGCCACACTCAAAAGGCCAAAGAGCCACATGTGGCTTGCGAGCCGCAGTTTGCCAACCACTGGGCTAGAGGATTAACTGGGAAGCGGCTCAAGGAAATCTTTAAGAGTAACAGAGTGTTCCCTTTGCATAGGTGTATATAGATGTCTACATTTGTCCAACCATACATTGAAAATTTACATGAATTATATGTAAATTACTCTTCAATAGAGTAGATTAAAAGGATAATGATAAAGGCGCCATCCCAATCTAGGATGGGAAGGCAGAGTGGAGAAATCAGGAAACAAGAAGCATGGCTACTGAATTTGAGTGCTCACTAGGTGCCAGCTACTCCACTGAGTGCTTTACATCTTCCTCTGACAACTGAAAGTTTGGTGGTATTACTCCCAGATTGTAGATGAGGAAGCTGAGGTTTAGGGTGGTAATGTGACTTAGAAATGAACAGAGATTTGACCCTAGAGCTGCTTGGTTTTGGAGGCAACCACATTCATAATTATGACCATAAGTTTATAATGGTGGTGATAGTTGAGCTGAATCACAACTGGTAGGTAGAAGTTGCCCAGATATACATAGATGGAAGGGGAAACAGGACATTCCAACCAGGGCAGCCCATACAAAGTCACTGAGGCATTGTGGGTACCAATGAGTTTAATATTATTGGAGCACAAAGTTTGAGGCAGGAAGTGTCAAAAGTCAAGCAAGATGGACAGCCTGAAAGGTCACGAAGAGAAGCTTCAACTTGACTGCACACATAGTCCAGCACCTTTCTCAGTGAAGGACATTTTCCTAGTGTAGGACATGCCCTGCACATTCACAAAGGTGGACCAGTCTAGCCAGGTGGTCCCCAATAAGGAGATTGTAATCAATCCTTGCTAAGGGTACATTAGGGTTTTGATGTTCTGTGGGCTGTACACAAATGCCTCCTGTCCAGTCTTGGAGCTGAATGACGGGCTGGTTGGTGCCATTGACTTCAATGTTGGAGTGGCAAGGACTGGCACAGAGGTCCACAGCCACAGAACACATTTTAAAAATTGCTCCACATGCCAGTGGCAGTTCTTCTGACATGGACTGGCATTGATTTTAAGAGCCAGAAGCCACATTTTATGGACTTGAGTTTCCCCAGTGCTAAAATAAGTTCCTCCCTGCTATACTTTAAAGAGAGAACCATACACATGGCTGAAAGACATCGGGGAAAACTAGAAGACAGCCTGGTCTCTCCATAAAACTTGCCTGCCATTGAAGTTTAGGTTAAAATGAGAAGTGGCTTCCTGGACATATTCTCCTTTACTCAGGAGATTTGTAAGGAAAGTTATAGATCTTCCTGACTCATTCTTTTGTCAGCAGAGAAATTCTCTGGAAATGCCTTTAGAGGGAAGGTGAAGGGCGTGTGAAATGAACTTTTATCTGTCTCTGCCCATCTCTCTCAGGTGGTGGTGGTGGTGGTGAGAGGAGGGGCCTCATGCTAGCTTGGTTATTCTTCTGGTTCTGTCACAGCCACTTTCTCATGACATTTGCAGTCAAAGCAGCCCTGGGCAGCTGAGGCTCGGTGGTGGGTATGGTTGGAAGGACTGAGGGAGAATAGAATTGAAGGAGACAAAGGAGTGGGGTAGGAATTGGAGAGGAAGACAAAGGGAAAATAACAACATTGGCAATGGTTTGGGGACAGACACAGTAGGAGTTCAATAGATGCAACCACAAAATTGCTGCATAACAATCAGAGCCCTTTGTACACAAGAATCTTGCCTGGGGCACAGGAAAGCTTGTTTGGCCAGGTCAGGGCCCTTCACCTCAGCTCACACATCACCCTACTTAGTACTAAGTGGGTCTAACAGTGGGAAGCTGAGGTGGAGAAGTCCAGAATTGGAAAGATTGGAGAAGATAGACCTATTAGGGTCACCGCTGGTTCTACATGCTAACCAGAGGACTTTTTGTTTGACCTGTTTTTTTTCCTCCTCTCAGGATTAAAACAAACAAAACAAAACAAAAAGCCTAAGTAGGGACAAATGGGGTACAACCAAAGTCTCAGCCACTTTTAGAATTCGAGTCCTCTGGTCCCAGGAGGTCAGCCATTGTGGGCCTGGTCTTGGCAGTCAAGCCTGTTGGATAAGACTCAGATCATGAACCATCCAAGACCATGCCTACTTTTGACCTAAATACTAGCAAATGGAAAAGGAGGGCTGGTTCCTCCCAGATCACCGGACAGGTGCTCGCATGTTCACACTTGCATAGAGAGTGGGGCATCCGCCCTCCAGGACTGAAATGCACTAGCAGAAGGGAGTTGGCTGAGCAACAACAGAAACGATGACACATTGGGATTAACTATATTGCTGACACCAAATTCGGTCCCAGGCTGGGCTGGAAAGGAACGAGCGAATGAAGAGCTGTCCTCAAGTTCTGGGGGCTGCTCTCTGGTGATCAGGGGAAGAGAGACAAAGAGGCAGGTGCCCGGAGTCTGAGCTCTACACTTACTCTCTTTGGGCAGGTTGCTTACTCTCTGGACCTCATCATGTGTATATGGAACAAGAACTTATCACTTTAAAAGCAGAGTCTAGACTCTATGCCCTTGAGTGTCCTTCTGGTTGTAAGACTCAGACTAGGATTCTGCAGGTGATGGATGTTTGTATACAAAACAAAAACAAAAAACAAACAAACAAACAAACCCCACATGAACGTTCCTTTTAAGAAGAGAACAAAAAGGAAGGGTAGAGGATCCTGGGAAAATGTGCATAGGGGTCTGTGCGTAGGTAGGTCAGACCTGCTTTGAATTAGTAATGGTGCTGCCTTCTTTGCCAGCAGCAAGAGAAGTTCCGGAAACACGCTCTTAGTCATGGGCTCCATGGCTGTTGGGTGCCCGTTAGTGTGTGAGTGGCGAAGGGGGATGAGTTGAGACAGGGGGAGGCTGCTCATTTCCGGGGTAGAGTGGGATGTTTGTTCCTCTAGGCAAGAATTATAAGCTTTCATAACTCCGGCCATTTTTCAATTTAAAACCAAACAAAGCCTGCAGTGACATTTAGTGTGCCACACTGTTTGCCAATTGCTGGAGACCAGCCACCCCATTGCTGTCCGCCAAGCCCTGGGTGCTTTTCAAAAGGCAGGCTAGTTGCTCTGTAAATGTCATGGTGAAAACCAAGATTCTGGGCCCCGAAAAATGCCTGAGTCCTAGGAACACCGGATGGGCAGGGCTGGTAAAACTAGAACCTTCCCCAGAGTCCAGGAAGCTCTTTGTGTCGGGAATCCTTAGCAGATATTTTTCAGCGACCTGGCTAACACCCCTCTCACCCTGAGGAGACAGGATGGAGTGAAAACTGGGAGTCTGTACCAGGGAGAAGTGATACATACCTGGGTCTGGCCACGGGTGAGAAAAGAAAAGCCAAAGTAAAGTGGAAGCTGAGTGGATTGATGGCCCATTTATCACATGAGACTGCTGGTGAGGCCATTTCTTGGGACATCTTTACTAGTTTAGATATAGTTGAGATGGCACTTACAAGGAAGGCCTTAAAGGGCATCCACCTTGCAGAGGATACTGTGAAGCTCCTCTGTTAGCATCTCTCCCTCGACAGATAGAACAATGATTCCCAAACTTGAGCATGCACCATTATCTTCTGGAGATTCAGAAGGTCAGGGGTGGGGACCAAGAATGGGCATTGGCCGAAACTGATTTGGCTCAGTGGATAGAGCGTCGGTCTGCAGACTGAAAGGTCCCAGGTTCCATTCCAGTCAAGGGCATGTACCTTGGTTGCGGGCACATCCCCAGTAGGCAGGAGGCAGCTGATCGATGTCTCTCTCTCATCGATGTTTCTAACTCTCTATCCCTCTACCTTTCTCTCTGTAAAAAATCAATAGAAATATATATTTTTTTAAAAAAAGAATAGACATTGATAACAAGTTTCCAGATGATGCTAATGATACTGTCCAGGGACCTCACTTCCAGAAGCAATGGTCTAGAGATAGGGGATGGGGAGCAGGAGTTCTCTACTGTGGGTAGTTGAGAATCTCTATGCTTTTCTGAGCACCAGTTGACAGAGTTGACAGTTCATGCATTCATACAATGAAAACTGATGGGAAGGATGCAGGATACAGTGAGCCGATTTTTAGTGAGTGCTCCTTTAGCACTTTATATGGACTCCTTTATATGTCGAAGCAAGTTCTGAGGCAGCTAATACTATTGTGCCTATTTTACAGGTGAGGAAACTGAGGCTCAGAGAGAAGTAACCTATCCCAGTTTAGTGGATATTAAATGACTAAACTGGAATTCAAACTCAGATGATCAGGCTGTTGTTCTTTGAGGGTTCCAGGCCTGCCAATTGGGTTCTCATTTCTTATTCTGATACATGCACACAATCTCTCTTTCTCTCTCTCTCTCTCTCTCTCTTTCTCTCTCTCTCTCTCTCTCTCTCTCACACACACACACACACACACACACACACACACACACACACACGTCTGGTGGAAAGGAAAAAGCTATTTTTACATTCACCATAGCTCTGAACATTCCAAGGATTTAGGCTGGAGTCTTTTGCTCATTTCCCGCCCCCATACATCTTACCTCATCTCCAGTCTGTGTCAACCTCAGCATGGAATGTGATCCTTTTCTACTTAGTCCTTCCCTCCACTGACAAAGTGTCCCTGATTCAATGCAGTATAATTGCAGATCAGGGTAGTAGGGTGATTGTTCTGCACAGCTAAATCATTCTTTAATGTTTCACCAGAGAAGTACATGCTCATGGAAAACCAAGGGGAGGGGGAAATCTCCAAAGAGTTATAAAATGAAAAAGGAAAAAAAAAAAAAATCTCCTTCGCCTACAATCGGAACCTAAAAGAGAGCAGAACAGGCCATCCCAAAATGTTCCAATTGGCATGTAGATTATTTTTAGTTGAAGGCAATCAAGTCCCAATAGATTCAGGAGAAACTTTTTACCTCCCCCTGAACTGCTAAAAGAATTTAGAAATGGGGCCTGTACCAGGAAGAGAGCTCTTACCAGAGATGACATTTTTATAGAAGAGACTAATCTGTGTGGCAGGGCAAACATCTGTTTACCAAACATCTGTTCTTCTCGTCTTCCTGTGAATCCTCTTCCTTCCCTTCGAAATTCCAGCGTCAGCCCTTACCCTTAGCTCAGGATGGTATATGAGCCTCCTTGCTTGACTGCTGGGAGTCTCATATTTTTATGGGGCTCCCATATGAACAAAATTAAACTTGTTTTCTTCCTGTTCATCTGTCTCATGTTCATTTAATCACTAGACCAGCTGAAGAACCTAGAAAGGAAGAAGGGACCGTTTTTCCACCCCTACAATCTGAAGCCTTGTTTCTCTGAAGTAATCACTATTAATAATTTTAGGTAGCACAAAAAGAGTAAAAGTTTAATATTAGGCATCCCTTTTCTTGAAAAAGAAAATCCTTTAGCATTTTTCACCCCTGGGAATCTCTCCCTATATTCCCCTGGGAATCTCTCCCTACTCATGTGTAGTCCCAGCCTCAATCTCTCCCCATCATGCTGGGTCTCCTTGCCCTCTGTCTCCACATCTTTCCCCTGCTCTCAGGACAATGCTCTCATTTTCATTGGTGAGGTCATTTGGTTCTCTGTCTCTCCCTCTTCTTTGTAGATCTTTCCCAAAGTCCTAACTTTTCACCACCAAAACATCTAACTGATGTTTACTAAACAAACAAACAAACAAACAGTTATTTTTCTAGATTTAATCTGCTCTCCTTCCCTGAACCTACTCATGTCTTAAAGAGATAAAACATGGTACCAGCCCTCAAAGAACTTACAGTTTAGTAGTGGGGATAGGTGTAAAAAAAAATCTCAACAGGATGTACTAGGTGTAAAAAAAGAAATGTAATTGAAACCAGTTTGGCTCAGTGGATAGAGCATCAGCCTGCAGACTGAAGGGTCCCAGATTGGATTCCGGTCAAAGGCATATACCTTGGTTTCAGGCACATCCCCTGTGTGTGTGTGTGTGTGTGTGGGGGGGGGGGGGGGTGCGGGAGGCGGCTGATAGATGTTTCTCTCTCATCGATGTTTCCAGCTCTCTATCCCTCTCCCTTCCTCTCTATAGAAAATCAAACATATATATATATAAAATAATGTTAAGTTGAATCATATGAAACATATATATATAAATATATATATAATGTGTAAGACTTGGTGGAGGATACTCCCCTTATTAGTTGGAATAATAATGATGATGATGGTGATGATGATGATGATGGTGATGATGATGATGATGAGCAGCCAGGGTTGAGCACTGTGTTCGTGTCAGGCACCATGCCAGGTCTTTTAGATGCAGAGTTTGGCAGAGGGCCTCTCAGATGACAAGTGTCAGTACATGTCAGCAGTTATTTTCTTCTCAACGTGCTTGGAGGTGGGTATTACTTTCTCTGTTTTTCAAAGGACAAAGCTGAGCGGGAAAGGCTAAGTAACTTGCCCTGCTGGAACCAGGATGGCAATCCAGGCTCGAATCCAAATTCACACCCAGCCATTCTGTGGGCCCTCCTTCCCTTCCCAAAGTCAAGTGGCTTAAGCCCTTGGATTCCCAGAATTGTGCCAGCCTTCTCAGCTTTGGGGCCTCAGGCGACCCCTCTGTCACTCCGGGCACCCTGCCTTCTGAGAGGCAGACACGACGGCTTGTTTGTATGAATGTTAAGTTGAATCATATGAAACATTATAGGACTTAAAGAAATGCAATTTCATATGGTTCAACCCAATAGAAGGAAGCAGATAAATGTTGGGTGACTTTGCTTCCCTGGCTCTGTTCTCCTATGAGAAGCAGGACTTTCAGACAATTCCATGTCTTCTTGCCAGAGGATTTAGATCAAGAAATAAACAGGAGAGACAGACACTTTGGCTTTTCTTCCAGGGAGCCAGACCCAGTGCCTCAGCATGAAGCAGCTTATTCAAGCCCCTCTCTTGGCTTTGGTTCCGGTGGCTCCAAAAGCTGTCATCTGTCATGAATCCAATCCAATAAAACATTCTGCTCTCCTCCTTCTTGCAGTCCTGACACAGCATCCAGACCCAAGGAAAGCATCAAATGCTCTAAAATTCTCTTTACCAAGTAGCCTAAAAGCTCCTGAGGTCAGCAGGGTTTCCTACATGCTCAGAGTGGGTTTCTAGAGAAAATGAAAGTATTGGCCTGTGGAGGAATTTTCCTGGTGTGAACCATAAACTCCCATATCCTGCTTTTGGCCAGAGGTGGACTTCCCCAGAGTTGGTCAGATATTCCCCTAGTGGCCTCAAAGACAAAACCAAAAATTGTTTTATCTTCTGTTTCCCTCCATATACCATTTCTTCTCTTCACCTTCTCATTAATCTTCTTGAGTAAGTTGATTATAATGTCTCCTCTTCCTCACTTCTTGTTCAATGTACCACCTATGGGGAGTTGACTTCTCTATCTGCCTCTGTATTAAAGGTGTCCTTACCTGTCAATACTTACCTCTGGATTGCTACAACCAAGAGACACTTCTTTTTCTTATGTTACCTGAGCTCTAGGTAGTAGTTATCCATCACACTCTTATTTTTGAAACAAGCTTCCCCCAAACTCTTCTACTTTCCTTTCACCTTTGCTGACTTTTGTTCCTTCACACATTCCTTAAGTGTTGTCTGCTCTTCTCACTCTACAGTCTCTCCAAGGATTAAACTTAACATGCCCTTGGCATCCACCCATGGCCGCCCTAGGTGTTGACTTCTAATTTACTACTTGCAGCTCACATGTCCCTTTTGATCTTTAGTCCACACTCCAACCCATTTGTGGGACATCAAGGCCCTCACACTCAATATGACACCAGAATCTTTCCCATCCCAATCAGTTATGACCCATAAATATGGTGGCAATGTCCACTGGCTGCCCAAACTAGAACCCTGAGGGAATCCTTGACTCTTTTTTATTCTCTGTAACCAATAAATTCTCAAATCCTATAATTCTGTCTCCTAAATCTCTTTCAGAGTCATCTTTTTCAGTTCCACCACCTCTTCATTAAGTGGACTTTGCTCTTTCTTGTCCTTCATCAGTCCATTCTTCAGAATAGAACATGGGTGATCTTTCTCTTCAATGGATTCTCATTATCCTTGGGATAAAGTCATAACTCCCACACTGGGCTGATAAAGCCTTACATGATTTAGTCAGTTCTTACTTTTTGCCTCTCACTGCATTCATTAGCCATCCTGAATGCTCCTGAGTACTTTTACCGCCTAGATTTCACATGTATTATTTTCCTCTTCTCTGTAGCTCATTGTCCCAGCTACTATCTCCCCGTGAAAATGAATAAAGATGGAGTCATTCACAAAATCAGGCACTTGTAGAGATTGATAAGAAGCCCCAATATAAGGATATGAGGAAGAAAAAAATACATGATAGTAGTTAAGGAAAAGCATGGAATCTGGAGGGATTCTGACGTGGATTCAAATACCAGCTTTTTCCCTGACCTGGACTAAGATGTCTCACCACAATCTTTACTGAAAATCATCCTTCCTTTCTTCCTTCCTTCCTTCCTTCCTTCCTTCTTTCCTTCCTTCCTTCTTTCCTTTCTTCCTTCCTTCCTTCCTTCCTTCCTTCCTTCCTTCCTTCCTTCCTTCCTTCTTTCCTTCCTTCCTTCCTTCCTTTTCCCGTGTGTGTGTGTGTGTGTGTGTGTGTGTGTGTGTGTGTGGTTTTCCAACATTCTTCTCTATAGGATTTTGAGTGTCTCATCAACATTTGAACTTATGGATGAGAGAACACAGCTTACTCTTAAGAACTTAATTAGTTTTCCGGTTGCTGATCTTCTAAAAGAGAGAGTTATCAACCATCCTATTTTTTTTTTTTTTTAAATAAGAACTTGAAAAACAAGATTTGAGGAAGGTTTTTTCTTAACAGGTTCTTGTTCAAGTGGCACTTGGGAAGATTTAATTATTTTAGGTTAATAAAGAGAACAAGACAAAGCAATTTGGTTTTTCCAGGATGCATAATCACTATACATATTGGTCAGGAAGAAAATCGTGGCTGAGTTTCTTGCCCAACAGTTGTGTCTGTGTATATGTGTTACCCTTTGGTGCAGGGGAAAGGCAGTGTTAGTTTCAATCCTTTCAAAAACATGAATTTTCTATTATTGAAATCCGTGGGTTGTTATTCTTTTCTGTAGAATTCATAAATAAAATAAGTAGAAGTAATCTTTGAAGTGGAGTCTTTTATGAACAATTTAAATCAAGAAAACTGGGTGTAGCCCTAGCCAGTTTGGTTCAGTGGATAGTGTCAGCCTGCAGACCAAAGAATCCCAGGTTTGATTCCAGTCAAGAACACTTACCTTGGTTGCAGGCTCCTCCCCAGCCTGGGCCCTGGTCGGGTTAATGTAGGAGACAACCAATTGATGTGTTTCTCTCATATTGATGTTTCTGTCTGTCTTTCCCTTTCTTTTCCACTCTCTCAAAAATCAGTGGGAAAATATCTTTGGGTGAGGATAAAAAAAAAAAAAGAAAAGAAAAGAAAGAAAGAAAGAAAGAAGACTGGATATAGCTAGAAGTATCTGGAGCCTGGAAACTAATTCTGAAATCTAGACACGTTTTTCCCCCTCTAATTAATTCTTCCCTCCTTTTCTTCCTCCTCCTCCTTTTTCTTTGCTATTGTTTATTGGGTCTTACCTTTCATCAGACAATTTTCTAAATGTTTTATGTACATTTTCTCATTTAATTTTCACACAATATTATGAGAGAAGTATGACTGTTATCTTCCCTGACAAACAGGGAAATTCAGATTAAGCAACTTGCTTGAGACCAAGCAGAGGGAAAGGTAAAGCCTGAACTCAACCCTAGGTCTCTGGTTCCAGACCTTGACCTCTCAACTCTTCCTCGCTAAACTTTTTCTGTTCTTTGTCTCCAGGGACAGGATGAGAACATCCGTCAATGTTGTGGGTGACTCTTTCGGGGCTGGGATTGTCTATCACCTCTCCAAATCTGAGCTGGATACCATTGACTCCCAGCACCGAGCGCATGAAGACATTGAAATGACCAAGACTCAGTCCATTTATGACGACATGAAGAACCATAGGGAAAGCAACTCTAACCAATGTGTCTATGCCGCACACAACTCTGTCATAGTAGATGAGTGCAAGGTACCTTTCCCATTCATGGATATCGAGACCTGTATATGATAGTGCATGCTTGATTTCTTAAAATGAACACCAAAGCCCTGCATGTATTATTGTCACATTTATTTTTCTAAAGAATCATGTAACCCAAGCTTCTGTGAGTCCCAGATCATCTAACTCTGTGTCTAACATGGCTGGAAATCAACAGGTCTAAGAGTGAAAGAGCCAATCAGTTGTTTCTCTCGTCTACACGATGTACAAACTCTCATTCTGATTCACGCACCCAACCAAATTTGATTGTTTTTCTTGAATATTTTGCCCAAGAATTTGTGGTCTCTGGGGTTTTGCTGGCTTTCAACTTTTCTATTCCTCAAGTGAAGCACCAAGTGAAATACCCAGAGTCATTTGGGTATTTATATAGCACAAGTTTTCCTCCCTGCTATGAATCATGTATTGGTCAAAAGCGTGCCCACATAACTGTGCAGCTGCTTTCGGTTAATTATTTTGGTGGGAATCTGAGTTGTGACCTGGCAGTCACTTTGCTCCAAGTATGGGGAATTTTTCAAGTAAAGGATAACTATCCTTCCGGACGATCATCCATAGATGTCTACTAAAAACCACTACATTTCACACACTGCCTGGCAACACCCTCTTTCCTGAAGCAAGGATGTTCTGGACTCTCCTAAGCCGTTGGGCACTAAGTCTTCAAGCTCGATAAGCTCTTTCTAGCCTTCATTGTAACTAACTTGACATTGTCAAAGGCAATGACCAGAGCGAAGCAAACTTGGAGAAACCCTGGCAGGTGAGCAGAGTCAACTCTGGGGATTTGGTTGCTAAAATGGTTTAAGGAAAATTTGAACCCGACAAGTATTTCTGATACCTTTTTGATTCCTGTTGGTGAGATCTCATTTAATAGTTGATTTCTTTATGTGTTACTTTTGGATCATTCTAAGTATACATGATGGCTTCTGCCAGACCACTGAGGATGACACAGAAGTAACCCTCTCTACTGGGCTGCAATATAGGTCCAGAAGTCTAATGGACCAGCCATAGCCTTTTGCTCCTCCTTTCTATATCAGGTCTATATGTGGGTGAACCAGGGTTCTGATACAAATTAGGGACCCCACCCACCAGGAGGCAATTGCATAAATTAATTGACTCCGAGAAAATGACTTAAATTATTAGTAATTCAGAATTAGTAATTCTAAAGAATATACTCCATTTTCCTAAAAAAAATTAGTATTTCATACGTCTAAATAAATGTGCTGGATTATTTCCCATTAAAATGTTGGTTTGGATCAACAAGGATCAGCATTCCCAAGGAATGACTTTATGCTCCATTATATTCAATAAGTATTTATTGTGTGCCTTGTGAGGTTTAGTTGAGCAACCTCATCTCATTCCTATGACCATATATATTTTTATCACATTCATCAAGTGTTTATCGAGTGGCCATTATCTGCAAAGCCTTGAATTAGGCATGGGAGAACAGGAAAATGAATGTACGATTTTGAAGTGGTGGCTAAGTTTTGATCTCAAATTACATACAAGGAAACATAGTAGCATGGAACAAAATGAAATCAGATATTTTCAATTATGTATAAGAAGACTCCTAGTGGTTAACTATCTATGCTGTGACCTTTATTGGGGCATTATAAGAGGCTTAGCAATATTGTATAGGACATGTATTGAAGAAGGTATGTAGGCATGGAGATATCCTTAGATTTCAGACTTCCTATATATTTTTTTCCCTTAAAGAATATCAAGTACATCAGGAAAATTTTGCTTCATTTTTTTTTAAGCAAAACAATTCAAGTTCTAAAAGAAGATATAGGTCAATTGTCCCTGTCAGTCGGACATAAGCCCATGAGGAGAGGAACTGTGTCCCCATTTGTCAGTACTGTGTCCTAGCACCTAAAGCAGCGCCACGCTTTCAGTAGGCGCTCTAGAAATATTTGTTGAATATTAGCATCTTGGCTTATACTTTAATTCAGGTAAACTTTTTTTTGCTGGACAATTCCATAGAGATAGTGACTCAGTCTCCATAACCCAGCCAACCACCTGCAAATTTGTTGTTGGATTAGCATTTAGATTAGGGGTGGGAAACGTCCAGCCTGTGGACTGTTCAAGGCCAGAGAAATCATTTGGTTTGTCACTGCCAAGGCATTAGGGGTGAGTTAATTAAATGACCAAATGTAGCAGGATAATTTTTTTTAAATCATATATGAGCATTTATTCCAATACTGCCAGCAGTATGGAAGAGCAGCAGTTCATCCACAAAAAAAATCTAGCAGATTAATTTTTAAGTTGATAATTTTGTATGGCCTGCGAATGATGTTATAAATATCCAAATGGATCTTGGCAGATTTAGATGGTCACGTAGTGAACCTGAGCATGTCATGGAAAGGAAACAGTGGCCATATTGCTTTAATGGCTATTTCGGCAGTTTGGATTTTTTAGTGATGAGATTGGGTTCAGCTCAGTGAAGGTTAGTTGGTCCTCAGGTGTTGCTAGGTGAGGCAAATTGACTCTCCTCGCTAGACCAACTAACTGAGTTGACACTGATGTGGGAGGCAGCCAGAGATATGGAGATGAATCAGCACACTTTCCCAGAATTTCTGAATCACATTGATTCATGCCTTTGAATTTCCTTCTGGCCGATCCTACGTCTCACTCTTTTAAAAACTGAGATGGGAGAAGTCAATGCTTACTGGCAGTTCCCTCCCTGTGTTTGCTTTCCTGTTACTCAGGTGTTTGGAGCTGAATGGGTGCAATGGATGAGGGAGTGGAGTTGCAGAATGCTTTAACCCAGCCAGTCAGGGAAATGGCCAAAAAGCTGCTTTCCCAGCTACTTTTCAAACCCAGGCCCCAGCATCAAAACAACAACAACAACAACAGGACCTTCCCCCCACCCAGACCACCCCCATTGTGCTGTCTGGTTTTCCAAAGGCACCACACCGTGATTGAGAGTTTTGCTCAGCTACGGATCTGGTTCCTCACTGAAAGCCAAATAGGCACATCCAAGGTCAGAGCGAACGGGCAGCTTTCTCCAGGCAGACAGCATGCTCCTTCCCTGCAGTCTCTCCTGACCGTTCACTGAAGGGGAAGCCACTTTGCTGCAGCTCTGGTCAAACTTTAACCACATCAAGCATCGTTACGTCACCTTAGTCTCTGTTTACACTCGCCTTGTGCAGTAGTTTGAAAGTGACGCAATAGCTTTTGTATTTTAATCATAGTAACTGCACGGGAGGCAGTCGTGGCTGCTTGCATGTGGGGGCCTCATGGGGACTGGAAGAATGACTCCTTTTTATTTTCACTCGCTTGGTTGGTGAGGGGCACTGGGTTTTCTGTTCCCAGCATGCTGTGTGTGTCCATGACGCATGCGTTTCGCTTCCACGCGGGGAGGATGGTCAGATTTCTTTCAAACATTGCTGCGTTTGTCATGTCTCCATGTTCTAATGCTTCCATAAATCCAGTCTCTCCATTATGTGGAATATCAGTCGTGGGTTTAAGTTTGCACATGACCTTGAGGACAGACAGATGGAAGGTAAGCTAGGAAAAATGTAGACGTGGAGGGGAAAACCTCCCCTTCTGTGGAAGGGTTCAGTTTGCTCAGAGCCAGGGGAAGAGAATACAGACAGTCTGCTGATTGCATTTTATTAGTAAACGGCCTCAGGCTCATTTAATACCCCCTTTTTATTTTTTATTTGTTAAAGCTCGCATAGCTTATTCGCTGTCCAGACCATCGTGCCTTCTGGTGTTAAAATTGGACATGTGTCAAATTCACCTGGCCTTCTTGCAACTGAACCTTTCACATGCATGAGTAGTACTAGCTGCCTAGTTCTGGATTTTTTTCTCTGTGGTTGTATGGAGTAGCACATGGGCACTATGGTTTAAGGACTGCGTTCCTGGATGATGGGTCTATAAGTAGTTAGATACCCCCACAACCCTAAAAGCATAGTAGAAGTGATCCCCCAAATCTCCTAGTGTCTCCAGTCCCTAGATCCAGTGCCCCCAAGGCAAATAAGTATTTTTTAATGTTCACAAATTAGTGTTGAGACTCAAGACCAGCTCAGAATCTGGTTGTAAGGGACACTATTTAAAACCGATATCCAAGTCATGCGGTCTAAGCCGGATTGGGTGCTCCTCCACGTAACCCACGGGGTGGTTCTCTGGTCCATGGCCTGTAAGCTGCATGTTGATGATGATTATTTTCAGGTGACTCTGGCAGCCAACGGGAAGTCAGCAGATGGCAGTGTTGAGGAAGAACCTTGGAAACGTGAAAAATAAGGATGTGACTCTCAGCAAAATTCTTGAATAAACTCCCCAGTGTATCTCATGGTAAAAGAGGATATAAACAAGCTTTCTTTAAAAAAGAAAAAAAAAAAAACACCTATATTTCTATGTTTACTTAATCTATTTAGCCAAGGCTTAGAGGACCTGTTGTGAGTCAGTGATAGGCATGGTGCTGTGTCTTTGCCAAATAATGCTTCGTAACCGTCTAATGTTCTCGCGTGTGTTACTGTCGGAATGGATGCTGCTGGAGGAACCATTTGAATTGAAGACACATCCTTGCCAGCTTCCCTTTTCTCTCAAGATGCAGGATCATGGATGCTCTTTTCCCAGGGGACGAGACTCGAGCTGTGTGGTACACTCCAGGGACTCGGGGTAACGAGCAGACACACCGTGTGTTGCTTCTCCAAGTATTCTCCATGCTTCACCTTGTTATGCACAAGAGAGTCTGTTAGGAGCCTCTAGAAGTAATTCTCCTTTCGTGTCTTGCAGGGTTTGCCTGTGTGTTGATAAAAGCAAGTACTTGTCTTAGGGAACTGTGACCATTTGTCTTCTGTCTGCTCTTTTAGCTCAGTGTTTCAGAGAGCATGGCCGTGGGAGTGGATCTGTGGAAGGCAGCTGGTTGTGGAGCCCTGTGAGCCTCCGCTCTGTCCCACCTAGTCTGTGGACATGCATTATTGAACCCTCAGAGTATGTGGCATCATTTGCTCTAAATGTGATAATATTAAATGGGTTAGAGTGTAATTTGCATAGAACTGCTGTATATATTGACAAAAGGAAGAGAGCACAGTCAACATACGTGTTAATCGGATTCAAATATTCAAATCTGTTGGCCTTTGGTTTGCATTCATCTTGTCCGCATGAAATCAAGTGAGATCATATGATCTCTGCTTCACTTTCTTTGTTTTACCCATAAAATTCTCTTTTGGGTTTCTACCAAAAAGTATTTGGTAGAGATTTTTTAAATCTCTAAATTATTTCAGTCATGTTCTCAGTAAACCAGAAGGCCTAATCCTTTGTGTTCTTCTTACACATGGAAGACAGTTGTGTTGCCTGTGCCTCTTTTAATACTATCTCTTGATAAAAACAAAAAACTGTCATTTATCTAATATGTAGAAAGCTTTTGTTGTATTGTATCAGAGCACATAAATCCAATTACAGGACACGTTGGAAGCAAAGCCAACCTTCCTCCCCGGTTTTCTCTGTCGAAAAGAACAGGAAACAACATGTGTGCAAAGTCCTTAAAAGGTGCCATTCCTATGGCCAAGTCAAGGCAGCCTTGAACCATGAAATGGGAACAACACAGGTGGGACCTTTTCAAGGCTATTGCAGTTTTGGGGAATAATATAATAGAAGCAGCACAGTGCGTTGCATGTTGTTGACACCCAACAAATCCTGAATGATTATGTAGGTTACATTTGTCAGTGTCTCTACTATCATTTCCTAGTGAATAACCCACAGTATTTTTCTAAAGTTTCTGGCTTTGGGAGTTTGCTGAGGACTTGAACATGAATCACTGAGAAATAAAGCACATTGGAAAGAGTGTGTAGATCTTTGGTTCACATGTGGGAGGCAGGTGGTCTTCTGAGGCCAGCAGATGGATGGTGAGATGTTGATGAATTGTGATAGGGTCTAAATTCTCTAAAGAGAGCATGCTTATGGACACCACATCCCCTTTATTACCTAGTCCTTGTGACTTTTCTCTTCCAAATCAGACACCTTTGGAACATCCAAAATACCCGAGGTTTCAATTATTTTTGTCTCTTAGCCCCTAGTTATTTTTGGATAAGGATCATTATTGCGCAGTATTAAGCAGATTTTGCTTTTAAAGAATGGCCTTGGTCTTCAGGTTCAATAGGTGGACAGTGAGCAGGGTGGCCCAGGATGTGCTGAAATGCAGCTGTGGGAAATGTATCCCTTACAGCAGACACTGTGGGTCAGGGGGACAGTTCCTGGGTGCAGCTGTGAAACTGATAAGGGTTGTCTATAAGTGGGACTTATGGTGAGGAGAAGGATATGGGCAAGGCACCTAGGAGCTTGCGGTTTTGCTACTTAAGGCCAGCTTAGCACACATGTATTGGCTGACATGTTTCTGGATAGAGCAATCTCAGGATTATCTTCCCAAGGCGATGCCTAGATGTGTTCTCTGTTTGCTTTGTCTTCAGCGTTTTCCTCGTTACCCAGTGAGATCATAAATGTATAAGTGCACAGTTTAACAAAGCAGGTATTTCTGGTTTGAGACTCTATGCAATAGAATAGTTCCATGAAAATACACGTAGGATCATATTTATCTAGATTCAACAAATTATATTAAAAATTAATACTTTTTCAAATTCAAGACAAGCCTATAAATCCAGGATGTAGATAGAGCTGACATATGACTGTGTCCTTTGATTTTTTTAGGCCCCATTCATTCTTCTCACACTGTGCCCATTAGGGTTTTCCTTGCCCAGTATATGTGCCATAAACAGAACAAATAGATCCAGAATATACCTCTAACAACCTTTTCTAAATAGGATATGTATGATCTGCCAGTGATATACATAGACTTATATAATAGCTCCAACACAGATATAAATGCTTATCACCCACTAATATTTGATGATGCATAAATGTTATATTTATATGATAGGCCAGATGCATACACCACATCCTATAAGGTTTGTTTTGTATTTTTTTGTTTTTGTCACAGACTCATTCACTCTTTTTAGGAATCAGAATTGTTTCAGGAGAAAACTGAGCAGACTTTGATCCTTCCCTATCTCATTTTTGCCCATTGGCAGACCCAAGGGGAATCATCATTAGATCAACTACTTACAATTCTGTGAATCCAATCCAATCCAATCAGTGAGAAAAAATGGCTTCTCTCTCAAGGTGAGGCTTTACCTGAGGTCTTTGAGGCTGTGCATCCCATGCAAAGGGCATCAGACCATTAGGGCAATCACCTTGGTCACACAGATCCTCAATACAGGACGTCAGGGAGGATATCTGAACAAGGTAGCTATCAGATTCAATTCCCTACTTGCTATTAGGTGTGGGAACATAGCCTATAGTTTCGTTTCCTGGGGAAGTCACCATGTCTCCTAAAAGATATGTACTTCTGTTCTCCAACTACTCGTTAGACTTGTTGTTTATGAAAACCTAAAGCAAGGACGCCAAGATGCCCAGCTCCTGGGTTTAGGCTGGAAGCTGAGAAAGGCTTAGGGGAAATTCAGTTCTCGGGGAGATAGAGTCCTGATAGACAATGCCAGGAACCGCACCACTGAGTGATTAGAGGGTGTCAGGTCCTTTCCAGTTGTGCATGGAGAAGTATGTCATTTTCACGTGTGTTGAAAGTCAAGAAGCCCTTCCGGAGTTGGGTAACTCATCTACTGGGTCCCCAAAAAGGAAACCCAACCCTGCCGTGCTTTTGCAATGTCACACTTCCTTACGTTCTCATCAGCAAAGGTTATGGTACGATATTTCACTTTTGTCAGAGTCAATGCTTCTTTTCCCATGAATGCAGCAGTCAACCCAAATAGGAACGCACATGCTCAGAGAGACTTCCCTGTAGTTCAGACTCTTGCTGGACAAGTCTCAGCAGCTCTTGCCTGGTTCCATGGCAAAAGTGCTCAGCAGTTACACCCAGCGGAGGCAGTAGCTCTTCCCACTTCACTGCTCTCAAACTCTTGGGGCCATGCACTTGTCGGCTTTGCTGGTTTTGTTTTGCTTATTCTCCAACTGAACTCATTCCAAGCCAATAAAAAGGGCCAAATGGGAATATTCAGTTATTGCAATAACTTGTTCCTTGAATAAGAAGAGTAAGACCTAGGAAGATTACGTTTAAGCTAAGAGCCTGAAGTAATTCTGAAGTGAGAGTTTTGCAATTCTAGTTGTCAGAGGAGATTAGTGGTCTCTGTGTCTGTGGTAATTTCTGGCTAAAATCTAGAAGAAAGGCTACTGAGTGCCAAGCCCAGCAGGTGACATTATCGGCAGGCTGTTCTTGAATGGAGAGAATTCAAAGCTGCTTATGATTTTCCCCCTAAGAAAACCAATTCTTTACTCTTTCTCCTCCTTTCTCCACCTATCATTGTTGCTGCATAAGGGACAATTGTAAACAACCAAGGGTTGGCGTTAGAATAAGATGATGTAATCTTAATTGAATAGTATCTGATTGTACAGCATAACACAGCTAATTCAGATAGTAACAGAGATGGTGAGGAGTTACACAGTCGGGTAGAGGAAACATGTGACTTACACTGCCAGTTGTCAGCTGTGTAACTTACACAAGTCACTTGATGCCCAAGCCTCATTCCTTCCCATATGTAAAGAGAAGGGGTTGGATTAAATTATTAAAACCCCCTCTCAGCCTTAAGAATCCATGATATTATGATCTCTGCTCTAATGTTTCTTTCCTAAGAAGTTTCCTACTGTAAAATATGACTTTATATTTTAAATCAGAGGGACCCACAATAATTACTAATCAATTTGCATTATTCCCGTCCCCTTTGGGGGAAGCCTCTCTCTTTATTTGGTGATTACAAGCTTGGAAGATGGTCATGTTAATCGACCATGTGGTGTTTTGAGACACAGACACAATTCTGTAAAACTGCTCTTTGCTTACACTCACTGTCCCAGTCGAAGTAGCGATTCAGCTCAGGGAAAATGCTGCCAGAGGCACCACGAGGGGACCGGACATGTCTATAGCCTCACTCAAGCTCTTGCATCATTCCTGCTGTAGCAACAGGACCCACTTCTAACACCCAAAGCACAGTTCTCTCCAGGCAGTCCTAGTCACATGCAGGAGCCTTTGGCAAATCAACCTGAACAGTCTTATGAAATTTGGTGCAAGACTTGCACAATAACAGCCTCTGTCTGTAAACACCTTCTCTCTCCTCCTGTAGGCGGACGTGCACACCCACGCAAGGTGAGCCTGGGCAAGACCTTTCTCTGCAGAGATACAGGGCTATTTGAGGGAGTTCATTTTCCATTTCTCCTCTTGGTTTGCATCACATCGCAGGCAGAGAAGCTCTGTCCGACAAGAATGGAGTTGTGCTGGCTATCACCCCTCTTCAGTGCCCGAGGAGTTTCTGGGATTGCTAGACAGCTTGGTCTGTCTACAGGGTGCATACTGACATGACCTTTGAACAGCCTTGTTGCACTTTTTGCTCCTGCTGCAATAGGCTACTGCTTGCATCCTTGCTTTTTGTCCAAACTTTAGCTAACCGTGGAATGGGTTTAGTATTTATTGTGTTGTGAGCACCTTTACCACCAGAGCAGACTTCCGCTCTTTAGATTTGGGGGAAACCAGATGTAAAACCAGGAATAAAAGGATTGAGTTTGCTTTTTAATTCTTAGTGCAGAAGACCTGATGCAAGAGCAGCAAGAAAGACTATTTCTTAATTGACCCAAATATGCATCTATGGAAAAGTAAGAGAAGCCCCACGTTCTTATTTCAGTCTTTCTAAATAATATTCTGAATAATGACCTATCATTTTTCCACTATGTCCAGCCTTGCTCCACCTTCCTACCTCCAGACCAAGTATCCATTTAGATATTTTAAAAAGTCCTTCTGATTGTTATATGGGGCCCTTCTGTGCTGAGAATAAAACCTGCTGCTGGATCAGACTCCACTGCTTTGCAGAGTCAGCACTGGACCCAGAGCATGAGTAGCAACAAGTCCCCACTGCCTCTGGGGACACCTCAGGTCCTGGGTGAGTGTTGGAACATAATAGCCTACTGCTGCCCTTGTCATCATCCCCCATTGAGACGGGATGTGCAGTCAGAGCCTCACTCCTTCTGGGCTCCGTTTCTTCTCATTGCAACCACTTAACCCGCCTCAAATAGCCTTTGGTAGGAGAGAAATGCTCACACTAGCCAAGGAAGGCGGTCTAGCGAGTCTTAGGTTTCTCCCTGGGGAGGGAGTTCCCTGAGATGTATGATCAGAAAGCTGGCCCTCTGGTTGCCTGGTGCTCTGGGAGCATTCTATCCCTTGCCAGGAGCTCACCCTTCAGCATCCAGATCCTTCCACACACCCATTCTCCTTCCCCTGGTGAACCTCAGCATTATATCTCCATGTTGCATAGCACAGACCAGATAATCTGGTCACTATAGAGATTTGTATATTAAAAAAAAACAAACTACTTTTGTGAGGATTTTTGTATGTTGTTTTTCTATTTGTTTTCTACAGCTTGAGGAGAGAGCTGGCAAACTGTGAATCTCATTCGACCTTGCTGCCAGCAGATATATTTTGGCTTCCTGAGAAGAATCTATGTTACCAGGGCCAACAGATTGCCCTCTGATCAGTATTGCATCCCACACTCTCAGATTCCTCCAGCCCAACCTTACATTCTTTTTTTTAAAAAAACAAATCCCCGGGCTTCTTTGCTATTATTTATAAAGAGCAGGAGAACGTGTATTTATAGTGCTGAATACTATATGTTTAATATTGATTTAGCCTTTAATAGTGTTCTAGGTTTGTATCTATTCTTCATACATCATACAGAACTCAGTGCGGATTGAATTCCTCTATTTAGTATCTGTAATTTTGCAGAAAGATATTTTCTTATGGTATTTTCTATATAGCCACATATGTAGAATTATAACCAATTATAACCAATTGCACAAGAAGTTTCTACAGCAATTCAGAGCTATCAGTTATTTCCTGAGCATACAGCCACATTTTAAAAATGTAAGGACCCAGTCCTTTGCGATGCAATGAACAGAGGAACCATAAAGAACAAGCGATCCCTTACATCCTAACTTAGCTGGTTAGGCTCTGCATCTTAACAATTAGTCTTCGTAACTCAAGGGATGGTGTTGGTTTCTTATTTTTGACACCAGGCCTTGTCTTGCCAGCTAAGCATTCTAATTGTACTTTTCTCCAAGAAGATGAAAAATAAGGTGATCATAGCGGGATCATGTCTATATCAGAATCTCCCATGCCTTCCTACTAATTTGTGTAAAAACTGGCTTGGGGAAATTTGCATAGCAGAGATTGAGGGTTAGTGTGAGGAAGCAAATCAGGACAAATTTGTCGCAGTTCATTCTTGCCAAGCAAACTGGTAATAAGTGTCAAAGTGTTATGTGAATTGAGCACATCACTTGAGAAAACAATGAAGCAATATTGGGGTTGTAAGTGGGAGCTTAAAGTTACACTGAAATTCTTTAGAAACAGCCCAGATAGATTCTGTCCTCAGGTGACTAACCATCTATGGAATTTCCCCCAAAAAAGCAAATCAGTAGCAACTTCAAAGGCAAGGAGAATCTTCCTTCTGTCAAACACACTTTCTGATATGGTTGTTGGGCTAGTATTTTTGCCACGTTTTTGGAGATAGTCAGTTACATAGAAAGTGTATTGGGATATATTTGAACTTGCTCTTCATTAAGCAAACAGATTAGAAGTTCCCCTCAACTGGCAACGATTGTACCTGTGATTTTCAAGTACAGATAGCTGTCAAAGCATGAAGTTCTTGTGTGTACACAGCAACACTTGGTTCACGCATGAAGAACAGTGCCTATGCACTTGTGTAGCTATAATGTAGGTATCTATGTGTAATTTCAGTGAGATGGTGCGTAGATGTTAATTTAAATGTTCATTTTGGCTGTTCAACTCAATGTAGTAGACTTGTTGATTGGTGTTTTGAAAACTCTTCTTTTCCTTCTTAGATGGCTAGTGGTGAATGATTTCTCCTTTCCCTTAATGTGATTTGGGGGTGTATATCTGTGAAGAACTTACCTGTGAATCCTTTGTACCGATGACTGTTTGAAAGTTTGTGTGCATCCAGCATCTTTGTCGATATGCAATTCAGATGCAATTAGATGTGGGCCATGATTCTTAGTGAAAGTTCGTCTGCCACTGTCTGATACATGGTGAAAGCAACTGTGGAACTTCTGATTGTCTATGCTTAGCTAGGTTTAGAATGAGGACATTGATCTGCAGCCCTCCTCTGCTTGGTGGGTTGGGCTCAGAGAGACAAGCAAGTCTGCTTCTGTGCATGTTAGCATCATGTCCTTATGTCAAGGCCTGCCTCTCTGATTGCCACATGCTGATCATGATGCTCATGACTTCAAGGCTCAGAAGAGCCTTGTCTCCCTTGGTGTCTTGAGTCTGGACACAGGAAAGATATTTACTAACCAACTGCCATGCAAGCCAAACCTCACTGAAGCACAGTCCTGGCGGTAAACGTCTATAGAAAGACCACTAGAAGCACAGGGGTGGGCAGTGTACAGATTTGGAGTTGCAGAAAGGCAACGGATAAAGCACAGATCCCACATATGTGAAGGGCGTACGAACTCTACCTATAGGCTCTGCGTGCATGTTTTGAGTGATTGAAGATGAGATGAACTAATGCAATGATACACTTGCTGCCTAAAACACGCATTCTGTGTAATTATCACTCCATGTAATGCCGCGGGGTCTCTGGTTCCTGTGAGCCCTTTCTTCTCTGCGAGTTCAGAGAAGAATGGCCACATGAAGTTAGGAACACTGAGTGCTCCCCTCTTTCCACAAGAGGAGTGAAGCCTAAGAGATCCCCTGAGGACACAGAACATATTAATTTTCAGTGGAGTGAAAGGTCTATCGATGGTAGATAGCCATATTTTCCCTTAGAAATGTGGCTTCTACAACTCCTGTCCAATTCAAGGTAGAAACCATATTGAAAGAAAGCTAGCTTTTGGGCAGGATCCTCTCTCTGAAGATTCTTTTGTGTCCAGAATGAAAGATAAGAGTAATTGTTTCCCTCACATTCATAATCCCCATTATTAGTCTAAAGTCGTGTAGCATAGAGTATCGATTGCACATAGTGTTTAAAGACTAATGAATGAAAAAAAGGTAAAAACTTCAACTAATTTTTGGGGTTGTATCTTATCTATGGTACTAGGAGATGCCTTTTTGGCAAAGCACATTTTGGGTAGTTGAGGTCTTTTGTTTTCACCTTTAGTTTTCTAACAATGTGAACTGATTACTGTAACATTTCATGTGTAAAATAACTGGATATTCTTTGTATACTGGAAATAATCTGTGAATTAAAGATTTCACTAAGTGTTTTAACTTTTGTGTATATATTTCTCATCAATAAATGTGGATTTCAATTTCCCTTGACTGTTGTCTTGCCTTCAATTCACATATTAAACTACTGTTGGTTTCCTAGTATGGGCCTCCGGTGTTCCTTTTGGAGAAATTTTAGGGTTGAAGACTGCAGTGTCCACATGAATATTTTCTAGGAAGCCTACATATAGACTGAAGTCACATGATCTAACACTAGGGAGTTGGACAAATATGGTATTTAATCAAAATGATCCCTGTGGATCAGCCAGAATGGGTTGGTTGATCCTCAAATTTTAGCAATATAGAACTAGTCAGACCATATGCATTATTTTTTAATCTTATTATTTTAACATCTCCTACATACAACAGGATATACGTAAATATATATGTCTAAGTTATAATACCAGATGAAGTGGAAGCACACAAACCCATTACCCAGGGCAAGAATGAGAGCATAACCAATGGTTTCCCTTGACCTTTCGCACCTCCTTTATCCCATTCATCTGCTTTACTCCCCAGAGGAAAGTGCAGCTAGGAGTTTTGTGTTTATCATTCCCCTCCCTTAAAAAACAACAGTTTTGCCGAAACCGGTTTGGTTCAGTGGATAGAGCATCAGTCTGCAGACTGAAAGGTCCCAGGTTTGATTCCGGTCAAGGGTTTGTACCTTGGTAGCGGGCACATCCCCAGTAGGGGGTATTCAGAAGGCAGCTGATTGATATTTCTCTCTCATTGATGTTTTTAACTCTCTATCTCTTTCCTTTCCTCTCTGTAAAGAATCAAAATATTTTTTAAAAAAACACAACAACAACAGTTTTATCTCACACATTCACATGCCTAAATAAGCTTTGCTCATTTTTGAAATTTATAAAAAAGAGTATCATGCTACATGGAGTCTTTTTGAACATGTCTCTTTTCTATTGAACACGTGTCTCTCATGTGGCTCAGCTTTTCTTTAAAAAGATACGGGAATTAAATATGCCCCCTCCCTGATGCTGTGGCTCAGCTTTGCTTAAAAAGACCTGGGGATTAAATATGGCCCCTCACTTCCTGGGTGGGAGGAGGAATGAACTGAACTTAAAAAAACTACCAGGAAGTAAATAATTATTTCTCTCAATTCATCATGTTCGACAAGTGGCTGTGATGGATTCGTTTCTCACTGCTGTATAACAGAGTGTGTAAATACGCCACACTTTGGTTAGTCATTTTCCTGCCAAAGGACATTTGCCTCATTTCCAGTTATTTTTCTATGTCAAACAGTGCTGCTCTGAACATTCTCGTGTCTGTCTCCTGGGTATATAACCGAGGGTTGTTTTGACACATGTGGTATTAGATACAATATTTTTTTTAAATTGTGTAGGTGCACACGCGTGTAACTGGAAAGTTCCTATTCACATCTTCCCCCTGTTTGTCCATGGCTCCTCAGTGGGCCCATGCGTGGACCACTGCTAATCCATATGCTGTTTAATGGAGTCTATCTCTTTAACAGCAATGCTGAGGCAGGCATAAGCCGAGCCTTTTTAGGAAGGGAATTTAAGCCTAAAGCAGAAGCCTTCTCTCCTCAGGCTCTTGGGGTAAGGCCTTTGAGCACAACTTGATGGCAGCCAGGGGGCCCAGGCAGTCTTTAATCTCTCTGAACAGCAGTATGCTGGGCCTGGCCTGCTCCACCCGACATCAGCAGGCTCTTTGCTAGGAGGTGAACGGTTGTTTGACAGAAAAGATTACAGGAGGTACAAATCCCTCCACCTGTGCCAAGAGCCTCTTGCAGGCCCTTCAGCTGCAGCTCCTTGCTCCACAATGGAGGATTGGAGAGCTCTAAAGAGCAGTGTCTTTGAAAAGCTGTGAGGCTCCCACTAAGACATTGAACCTCCTGGCCATCCCTCCTTTCAAGCAGTGATGTAAACAGGAAGCCAGGATTCCGTACATCAAAGAACTACAGGTGACAGAAGGTTCCAGCTCCCAGTCAGTGGTTTGCCCACTGTAGCCGGTCAGCCCAGACAGGAAGGCTGGGGTGGAGATGCCTACAGCATGTCTGACGTGAGCCCTGCAAGGATTGGAGACTGTAAAGTCCCTGGCAAAAACACAAGTTTTTAGCATAATTATTTACTTCCTGGTAGTTTTTAAAATTTCAGTTCATTCCTCCTCTCACTGAGGCAGTGAGGGGCCATATTTAATCCCCAGGTCTATTGAAGCAAAGCTGAGCCACAGCATCAGTGAGGGGGCATGTTTAATTCCCGTATCTTTTTCAAGAAAAGCTGAGCCACAGATTTCAGGCTTTAAACTCAGGAGTGTTGGTTGGGTCCACACGGCTTATCCAAAAAGAGTATAAACGGAATAAAGCCATCCAATGTAAATATTGTTCCTACACTCAAACGTTGAAAAGCAACGACTTTGAATTCCGTAAAGCAGACAAATGCAATGTTATTGTGTTCCACCCTCTCTCTTTACTGGGTTGGAATGAACACGTAAAACCCTAAGATCTATTTTTGTCCATGATTCGGGGTAAGCAGAGTTTAGCCTTCCAAATGTTGTCTGGAAAAACCTAGCGTCCTCCAACGAAGGGAAATATAGAACTGCAGGCAGGGGTGGTACGCTCCTTTTGTTGCATGAGCTGGCTCTCCTGGAATTCTCCAACGGCTTCTGTCACCTCTCAGATGTTTTCCAGGCCTGGATAACTGACTGCTCCCAGAGGGAGGGGCCGTGGAATTTCCAAATTGCCTTCATCTGAGGGAAAAGTTCAGCTGGAACTCCATCTCCCTTCTTTAGTTGCTTACACTCCCCTCTGTGGAGAGGAGAGAGGTCATTCTAGACTCTAAGTCCAGAAGGGACCTCATAGGGTAAATATGAGAAATGTAGCCATGTCTTTTTGCAGCTGGAGGAAATTGATACCCTAATTTAAAATGAATTAGAGGTAGCACGGTGGCAAACCAAGATTGAATGCTGGTTCTGTTCCTTTTCTAGCAATGAGCCATTGGATTGTGTATTTAGCCTCACTTTCCTCTTCTGTGGAATGGGGCTAGTCATGCCTGTGATATAGGGGCTTTGATGAGAGAATATCCATAAGGTAATTTGCACAGTACTTGGCATATAGTGAGGGTTCAGTCAAATGAACTGTCATCGTCCTTATCGGTATTATCATAGCACTAGAGGGCCAGTGCAAGAAATTTGTGCACGGGTGTGGTCCCTATGCCTGGCCAGTGATCAGAGACTATCGGGGCCATCTTGCCCAGTCCCAATCAGAGCCAGGCTGGCCAGGGCCTGCTGGCTGCTGGCAGAGCCTGCTGGACTGGGGGAGGGACCGAAGGAGGCTTGCTAGCCAGGGGGAGGATATGGGGAGGTTGGCTGTGGGAGAACACTGACCACCAAGGGGCAGCTCCTGTGTTGAATGTCTGCACCCTGGTGGTCAGTGCGTATCATAGCAACTGGTCAACTGGTTATTCCAGTCGTTCAGTCCTAATGGTCACTTAGGCTTTTATATATACATAGATATTTTCCCCATTTTTTAATTAAGGTATTATATGTGTATATATCTAACCATTGTCCCCCCCACAACCCACTCCCATACATGTCCTCACCCCCAGAGTTTTGCGTCCATTGGTTATGCTTATATGCATGCACACAAGTCTTTCAGTATAGATAGGTAGGTAGGTAGATAGATAGATAGATAGATAGATAGATTATTAATCACAACTTCTTAGTGACTCAGCTGGAAGAAGCCATGCTTCCTCTTTCCCCGTTTGGCCTCTTGTCCAACCGTATCACATGAACACAAGCTTCTAACCCAGAGCTCCGTTGGCCTTCCCCCAAAATCTGAGCTTTCTTGGTAGACTCTTGGGACCCAGCAGGGATAATGCTGCCTTTCCTCCTAGAGAGGCTCCCTACATGGAGAGCCTGTACTAGCAGATGCTCCACGGGCCCCTCTACCCGTTCTTCTGTCACTTGCCAGGGCTCTGATCCTTGGCAGTGAGGGAAGGCACCAGGTTTCTTCAGGGAAAGGAAATGAATCTCAGCCTGGCCAAAGTGGTCTCCCACAGGACTGGAAGCCTGGGCTGGCTCTTCCAGTGAGAAACAAAACATCCAGAAGTGAAGCAATTCTGTTCTTTACTGGAGAAGTCCCCCGGGGAGTCCCCCGCACACAGCCATCGCATGCACTAGGACAGGCGAATGTCATGAGAAAGGCTATTTCTGTGGAATGTGCTCAACCCAGCAGGACCCCTCCAGAACTCCCTTGGCTGGGTCTATTCCCAGCACCACCCCCTCCCCACGTCCCTGTCTCCTTTGCCCTGGTGTCTTGCACAAATGACATTCACTTTCTCTCTCAATCGTTTTAAGAACAGAACTTGGAAGGCACTTTTTGGAGCTTTTGGAGGGAGCTCGTCCATTGCTCTCCTCTCAAAGTGGTGTCCCTTTGGGAAATGACCACAAACCTAGGAGCCTGCTATTTATGATTAAGAGAAGCTATTGCCTTACGTAGGATCCCTGAAGCAGCAACTGACACAGGATTCAAGCCCACGTCACTTTTTTTTTTAAGGAGTTCTTTTCAGGAAACCCTGTAAGGCAGTGGTTCTCAACCTTTCTAATGCCGCAATGCTTTCATACAGTTCCTCAGGTGGTGACCCCCAACCATAAAGTTATTTTTGTTGCTACTTCACAACTGTAATTTTGCTACTATTATGAATCATTATGTAACTATCGGTGTTTTCTGTAGAGCCTAAAACCATAACAGGTTGAGAACCACTGCTGTAGAGCCTAAGACCATCAGAAAACACAGGTATTTACACTATGATTCATTAACAGTAGCAAAATTACAGTTGCGGGCACATCCCTGGTAGGGGGTGTGCAAGAGGCAGCTGGTCGATGTTTCTCTCTCATCGATGTTTCTGGCTCTCTATCTCTCTCCCTTCCTCCTCTCTATGAAATATCAATTAAAAAAAAATTTTTTTAAATGGCAACAAGAATAAAATTTTGCCCTAACTGGTTTGGCTTAGTGGGTAGAGTGTAGGCCTGTGGACTAAAAGGCCCCAGATTTGATTCCCGTCAAGAGCATGTTCCTTGGTTGTGGGCACATCCCCAGGAGGAGGTGTGCAGGAGGCAGCTGATCGTTATTTCTCTCTCATTGATGTTCCTAACTCTCTATCCTCTCCCTTCCTCTCTGGAAAAAAAAAAATCAATAAAATATGTATTAAAAAAAAAGAATAAAATTTTTAAAAATTAGCCTGTTATATTTGGTCAAACATTTAATTAACTCACTCTTAATGCCTTGGCAGGGCCAGACCTAATGATTTTGTGGTCCTAACATGGCCCATGGGCCACAAGTTGCCCACCCCTGAGTTAGGCAATGGGTGCACCAACCTGAGAAAGGGGATTTGGAAAGAATATCAAACAGCATTTAGTAAAACTTTTCATCTCACACATGCCTACCTGGAGCAGATTCTTGCATATATCGTTAGGCCATTGAGTTCTCACAGCATTTCTGTGATTTAGGTGTTTTCACCCTCCCTATTTTACAGATAATGAAATTGAGAATCAGAAACATACATACACACATAAGGAGAAGCTGGCCTGCAGCTCTTTCTAGCAATAAACTTTTGTTATGAGGGCCACAGAGAATTTGCAGTTGTTGGTACTGCAAACAACCTCCTAATATATTAGGCAAATTTATCATCTGCACTGGGTTTTCAGCTTGGATGTTTTCTCTGTTGTAGCCTCATTTGGAAACAAAATGAAACACTTTTTTATGAGCCAGTAACTCTATGATGACACCTATGGAAATGTCATATGTTCAACTGTCCTAAAGAAAGGGGAACTCAATCACCAAAGACTTCCCAAGTCAGGTCGGAGGAAAAGGCAGCATAGATAAAGGTAGTGGCAGCTGCCCTAGCCAGTTTGGCTCAGTGGAAAGAGCATCTGCCTGCAGATTGAAGAGTTTTGGGTTTGATTCTGGATTCAGTTCTGGTCAATGGCCCGTACCTTGGTTGTAGGCTCCTCTGCAGTTGGTCCAGGCCCTGGTTGAGGCAAGTGCAGGAGGCAACCAATTAATGTGTTTCTCACACATCGATAGTTCTCTGTCTTTCCCTCACTCTTCCACTCTCTCTAAAAACCAATGGGAAAATATCCTCTGGTGAGGCTTAAAAAAATAAATAAATAAGGTAGTGCCAGCTGATTGAAGGTAGAAGTTGTTTCTTTAAAATTAAGGCCAGAGAGTTATAGAATCTCTCTCTCTCTCTCTCTCTCTCTCTCTCTCTCTCTTTTTCTGCACCGTTTTCAAATTAGAAGTGAAATTTTAAAAAATAGCTGTGTTGTTGGAAGCTAAATTGATGTTTTAGTTGATAAAAAGGATTAAAAAAAAAAACACTAATGCTACACCTTTATTTTTGCCCCCATGGAATGGGTCTCTAGCTAGACTCTGAAGAGATAGAAGTCAGGAAGATGGACTTGCCTCTTTCTCCAGTTGGGTTCCTGCTGTGGGAAAATGCTCGTGCTGTCCAGTGAGCACATAGAGAATGCTATTGTTCAACATTTATTGATCATTTATTCGGTGGCAGGCACTGGTCTCTGTATAACTTTGGTAGAATCCCTAGAAGCAGCTCCTTGGGAGACCAATTGTTCACTCTATGGCATTAGTTACCTTTATCAACCCGATTTCACAGATGAAAAGACTGAGGCCTGAATATGCTAAGATGCCCTAATTCATAATGTCTTCTCAATAAGTAATAACCAGACATCATATCCCCATTCAAATACTCTTGCAAAACTTCTAAAATACAACCAATTAATTAGATTAATTTTTTTCTGTGTCTCTTGCTATGATTCACCTGTAGTTATGCAACATATATGACTGAGCATGTGCCAGGCATGAGGATACTGCAAGGAGCATGAAGTTTATTATTAAGGTTGTATAGCTAGCTAGTGATTATTGGAATGCCTTACAGAATTCTGAATGGTGTGGGCAGAGGGAGACCAGGCATAGTTGACCTGATTTAACTTCCTTATCCTCAAACCATATAACCATATAGGCTGGTGTGTGTGTGTGTGTGTGTGTGTGTGTGTGTGTGTGGTGTGATGTTTTGTTTTGTTTCCTCCTGGACAGAGCACCGTAAGATGCACCTTGCAAGATTTGCTTTTTCATTTCCTCTTAATTCTTGTCTCTTATCTCTGATCCATGAACCTCATCTACCTATGGTGTCCCCGGCCTCCCCATGAAAATAATCAATCCATGCCCATTTCAGCTCTCTCTGCCTCCCTCAGCTTTCCCAGGCTACCATGGTGAATGTCAATTGCGTTTCCCCTCCTTATGATCGCTCCGCAGAGAACAGTGGCTCTGTCTCTGTGTCCCCTGGACTCCCAGGGATGGGCCCTCATCTCTGGGACCTGGAGAGTGGGAGGAAAAACACAGGGAAAGACTGACTGCCACCCTGGGTGGTGGCTGGGTTTTCCCTGGAAACTAAAAATCAAACATGTCTCATCACCTCCAGCATTAATTTCCTTTAGAAACCCCCTGTCCTGACCTAAATAACAAATGCCATTTTCTCTCACTCATCTGGACACTCCTCCTCACATAATTAATACCATGAATGTAATGTGCTTAAAGATTCACACCCATCTTGCCCCTAGGCTAATTCACAGACACCTTACTCACATTGGACAGTAAATATCCTACCCAAATCATGTTTCCCTAAACCTTGGAGGCTGGAGGAAATCTCAGTGCATCCAGTCACACGGATATTACTTGAAATTTAACTCACTTGTATAACTCGTTAATTAACGGAAAGGATGCTTTTGGAACAGAAAATATTTCCAGCATAAAAGCTCTCTGGGAATAAAGAATTTCCCGGAAGACAGATGTTTGGTTGTCTAGTTACCTTTCTATAGAAGTGGAGCAGACCAGCAATTTTGTATTTTTAATGTTAAATGCTTTACTAAGGATCAAAGAAAGACAGCAGAGACGCCAATCTCTTCTTTGAGTAGCCCTGGATTCTCTTAGCAAATCGATTTAGCCAAAAGAATACCCTCACTACCTAAAAGTAGTGTGTTTCTATGAAACATTTCTTAGGTTGAAATGGCATCAAGAGAAGAAGCAGTTACCATAGGACACATCTCAGTAACAGGTGTGGAGAATGGATGGAAATTAAAGCCCAGATGCTTACAGGTCAAAGCTAAGGCGGCTGACACTGAACAGCTGAGTGTAGTCCCAGGGACAGAGTTTGGGGCCACTCTCTCTGCTCCGTGTCTCACAGCCTCTGTGACAACTCACAGCAAAACAGGGGTTGAATGCTATTTTCACTTTTTACCTTTTCTTAAAACAGGGTGAATTGTCTTTGGATTTCTTTCAGTAAATGAAAATGGGTACTCAGGTAGGTCTTTGTAATTAATCAAAGTGGCTTAATGCGAACTTCCAAAGAGCAGGAGGCTTCCTGTAATTTCGAAGCAAAACTCAAAGCCAGAATAAAATTTCTCCCCAAACGCTAAACAGACTGGAAATGTGTGTTGCCTTTAGAACTAACTAATCAGCATAAACTGACTTGGAGTCACAGGTGGTTTTGAAATTCATTTCATAGCTGTCGATGCTGACACCAGCCTGCTTGGGACTTGTTGAGAAAGCCAGTACAATGGAAGGACCTGCGTGTTTGGGCAGGAAGGTACAGTGTAAGGGTTATGACAGCAGGGCCTGGCTCTACACTGTCCAAGTTGGCACCCTGGCTCTGCCACTTACTACGCTCGCTGTGCCTTAGTTTCCCCATCTGTGAAATGAAGAAATGAGGTACTTTATCTCACAGGACTGTTCTGAATCTAATTTCGGTTTTCTTATGTTAGCACGGTCATAGGTAGTGCTCTTTGTCAGGCACTGTTCCAACACCTTCAAGATACATTCATGTGTTTAGTCTGAGAACTCTGTAAGCTAGGTCCAATGGTGCATTTAACCGCTGAGGTTAAATACCTTCCTTGAGTTAATACATGCGACGTGTTGAACAGTGTCTGGTAGACAGGAAACACAGGCAACATCAGCTGTCATAGCCAGATGCCCTCCTGGACACCCCTCAGTCACGGCTGTATCGCTCTGAGAAGGATGTGTAGCCAGCACACACACAGTGCCCAGCACATGGGACGAATTCCATATTACGATTAAATGGCACCTAACTATTTTTCCTTTCTTCTCAAGATCTTTGAATCCTTTTTCAAAACAAATGATATTGATTACAAAGGTGTACCCTGACCCTCTGTCCCACCATACAGGCAACCCAGTTCCTCTCCCACACCACACTAAGCCTTGGGTGCAAAGGCACCCACCTTCACTTTCTTCTCTCTGGTTTTACTTGGAGGATTCCCAGACTAAAATCAAGTGGCAGGACTCAATTTCCACAGGGAAGAGGGGGAAATTCTGAAGTGTCCACTAGGGGGCGCATGATTGACGGGCCAGATAAGACCAACAAGATGGTTGAAGTAACAGGGAATATACTGTAAGCCCTCAATTTTGCAGACTTTGATTTAATGGACTTGGGATTTAACAGACAGTATTTCCAGTCCTTATATGTGAAAAGTAATACCCTCTTAATTAATTTAACTGGTTATGTTTGTTATTCATTGCTTTGCTTTTTAAAAAAAATATTTTTATTGATTGTTTTGAGAGAGAGAGGAAGGGAAAGAGATAGATTGGAAACATGGATAAGAGAGAAACATCAAACAGCTCATCTGCCCCCGACTGGGAATGGAGCCTGCAACTGGGCATGTGCTCTGACTGGAATCAAACTGGTGACCTCCTGGTTCCTAGGTTGATGCTTAACTGCTGAGCCACACAGGCTGGGCTTAGCTGTTGTTGTTGTTATTATTATTATTATTATTATTATTGATTTTAGAGAGGAAGGGAGAGGGAGAGAGAAACATCAATGATGGGAGAGAATCATTGATTGGCCACTTCCTGTATGCTCCTTATTGGAGATCAAGCATGCAACCCAGACATGTGTCCTTGATTGGAATCGAACCCAGGACCTTTCAGTCCACAGGCTGACACTCTATCCACTGAACTAAACCAGCTAGTGCCTTCACTGTTATTTTTAACAAATAGGCTGTAGGTTGGACAAAATACTGTAGCAATTTCGCCTACATAAGTAATTATACAAATCTACAACTGTAGCCTACATATTGAAATCCAAGAGTCACCATTCCTAAGCAATGTTTAGGGAATGATTAGCACATGATCACACTGCAGGTCTCAGTAATTGGTTCTATTGTCTCGTGGCTGACTCTCTGCAGCAGTTTTAACACATGTTCACCAATGTACCCAAGTGCCCTAAGCTACGCCTTAAACCAGGCCCCAGCCAGGTGCATTTGTGTACTGGTGTTGACTGTGAATGCAGGCATTTACTAGACCTAGTCAGTATAAATTTAAAATTACAGGATTATGTAGAGGGAACTTTTTTGTAAAATTAAACTTTTCATACATACTTAATTTTAATTACACAAACATGATTAAAAAACAGTAAAATAACTAATTTGTCAATTTTTAACATACGCATTCCTCATTTGGAAAACCTACTTTATTATATTATGGATTTTCGACTTTAACAGACACCACCTTGCCTGAATTAGGTTGTTATACAGTTTCTGAAAGAACGTGAACTTGGAAAAATTCCCATTGATCTCATTCTTGGCTGGCCAGACCGACACATAGGACTTTGCTCAGTTGGCTTTTGAACAAAGCTAGAGAAGGAGAAAGGGATCTCAAACAGAGTTAGGGAATCTGTGCCTGTGGAGAGAGGCCCGGCGGCGCTGTCCTGAAACAGAGCCCAGCACCTCTGATGACTGTAGCCTGGGCCATAGTTCCCGAAGGCTCTCGGTGACAGTGGCCTTGGGGATGAGAAGAGAGGCCAAGTGTGGCCTATCCTGCCCAGGAGTGCAGCTGGCAGACCCCCCTGAAAATTAAAGGAGAGACGCTGTCTAGGTTGAGACTCTTTTGAGATTATGTTATACCTATTTAATTTCTATATGTGCTCTATGCAGAAGGTCCTTGATAAATTTCTTCCAGAACAGTTGTTCAAGTATTGGTCCTCTTTGCATTCCTCTGTCTTTAGTCTTATCCATCTGACAGCTTCTCCTGACTTTCCTTTCTTTATTCCTTAATGAAATTTAAAGAATCCTGGGAGGAGGAGAAATTAAAATGTGGCACTCTTCCTGAACTCTAGTAACCTCTCCTGGAGTTGGCTTTGCCCTGAAGCCTTTAGAGCTGAAAACCCATCTAGCTACTTCTGTGGGGAAAAGTTCCCAAGGTGTGTGCCCGGGATCTCTGGATCGAAGCCCTGGAATTCCCACCCCATCTCTTCTCTCTGCCCACATAGGAGCCACCCGGGAGCTTGGCTCTGGCAGAGCTTTTGTGTGGTGACATGTTGGCGATAATATGCCTACATATTCCAAGCTTCCCCAGAAAACAGAGGGAACCTCTATTCTTTTCTGATGGCCATTTGAACCTCTTGGGGTAAGAGAGGGGTAGGTTTTTAGGACCAAGATTCTTGCAAAGGTTTCGAAGGGGCTCAGAAATTCTTGGAATAGCGGAAACCGGTTTGGCTCAGTGGATAGAGCGTCGGTCTGTGGACTGGAAGGTCCCAGGTTCGATTCCGGTCAAGGGCATGTACCTTAGTTGCGGGCACATCGCCAGTGGGGGGTATGCAAGAGGCAACTGGTCAATGTTTCTCTCTCATCGACGTTTCTGGTTCTCTATCCCTCTCCCTTCCTCTCTGTGAAAAATCAATAAAATATATTATTAAAAAAAAAAAAAGAAAGAAATTCTTGGAATAACCTTGACTTACTCTACATCATGATTCATATTCTATCTGTGCCTTTACTGTGTATTCGCACAGAAAAAACATTGAAGATGGCAGGAAGGAGGCGGAACATCTGTGTCCACCTACTATCTTTCACACATTTTACATACATTATCTTGTTTAATCCCCGGCAGTCTTTCTGGTAGTAATTACTATTCTCATTTTATAGATGAGGAAACAAGCACAGAGCCATTCAATAACTTGTGTAAGTTCATACAGGGAGTAAGTGGCAGGGGCTGGATTTGAGTGTGGGGTCTTATTTATTTATTTATTTATTTATTTATTTATTTATATTTTAAAATATATTTTATTGATTTTTTACAGAGAGGAAGAGAGAGGAATAGAGAGTTAGAAACATCGATGAGAGAAAACCATCGATCAGCTGCCTCTTATACACCCACTACTGGGGATTTGCCTGCAACCAAAGTACATGCCCTTGACCGGAATCGAACCGGGGACCCTTCAGTCCGCAGGCCAACGCTCTATCCACTGAGCCAAACCGGTTTGGGCTGTGTGCTCTTATTTTAAAGGCCACCATTCCTAACTAAACTTTAGCTGCCTTTCCTGGGGTTCTTGCCTTCCCTCTTTCAGGAATGAAGAAGGAGGAAGTGGTTTGGGCTAGGCTGCTGGAAAAGTGGAGTCATCACATGGTGAGCAAGTAGTCTGCAAGCCTGAGTGGGTAGGGCTGAAAAGGCGTGTTATTGGAGCCCCAACAGGCAAGCTACTGGTGTTGAAGGCCAGATGTCAGCACGGCAAGGGAGGGGGCTGGAGGCTGGGGTGCTGGTTATTGGGAAAGGAGTATGGTTTAGCCAGACTTCCTGTTCCCCTGACCCCTTGACCTGAGGCCTCACAGCAAAAATCATATTTACACATGACCTATTCCCTCTCTTTCAAACAGACACAGTATGTATATGGTTGTTTACAGTTTTCTAAATTAATTCTATCACTAGTATGTCTTTGAATGGTGAGTCTAGCATCACTTACTTATCCCCAAACCCTTCCTGTGGTTTCTGGAAGACTCAGAAGGACATGCTGACCTGGTTTGCAGCATTTGGAGACATCTCTCACTTTGCACAAATTTATTTACCAAGCGTCTGACAATAGGCAATAAAGCACATTAATTCGGAGACTTTAGACAGACCTGAGTTCCCATCCAGGTTCTATCACTTTCTACACGTGTAGCTTAAGGAACATAATTAACTTCCTTGCACCCCCAAGTGCCTCACTTGTTAAAAATGGGGTAATTGCCAAAACCGGTTTGGCTCAGTGGATAGAGCATCAGTCTGAGAACTGAAAGGTCCCAGGTTTGATTCCGGTCAGGGGCATGTACATTGGTTGCGGGCACATCCCCTGTAGGAGGTGTGCAGAAGGCAGCTGATGGATATTTCTCTCTCATCGATGTTTCTAGCTCTCTATCCCTCTCCCTTCCTCTCTGTAAAAAATCAATAAAATATATATTTTTAAAAATGGGGTAATATTTCTGTTTCCCTACAAGGAGGAAAGACATGTAAATGGAGGCATCCATAAGCACTCAGTCAATGGTAACTTTTGAAGCTATTGTTGATCTTGGCCTTCAATTGTGTGTTGAAGGTATAGAGCCAAATCCTGCCCTCAAGAGGCTTGCTTGTCTCATGGAAGAGACAGGCCCAGGGGCAAATTAATGAAATGGCAGAGTAAGATCTGCTTCAGTGACATGTGACAAGATAAAGAGGTGGCATGAGAGGAGGAAATGGGCTCAGCCTGGGTAGAGGTGGCATGAGACAACTGTCTTGAGGTTTTGATCAGAGCCTGGGTGGAGCCCCAACTTTGGTTTATCTGCAGCCACAGCTTGAATGGCCAAGATTTCACCACGGGATGCCAGTTAATCTGCTTCCTGGACTCCTTGCTCTTCAGCCTTGCTTTGAAAGCAAACAGCATTTCTGTTAAATTCCCTTATTAAAGAGACTTCCATTCTGAAATATTCTGGTCCCTGGTACCCTACGTTAATAACAACACACACGTAAAAGCTGGTTAGAGTTCAGGAAACTGGAGAGGACGGTGAAGAGAGAAGTTTAGTACCTACTGTGTGTCTGGAGGAGATAAATTAATATTCACATGGGAATCAATCTTTTTGAGAACCTGATAAATGCAAGGCACTGCCACGAACTTATCACCTCATTTAATCCTCCTAGTGACTCTATGAAGGTTTTATTGTCCCTCTTTTACAGATGAGAAAACAGGCTAGTTAGATGTGTGAGCAGAGTTGTACAGTTTAATGGTAGCATACCTATTAAAACCCAGGTTTGGCCCTGGCCAGTGTGAATCAGTTGGTTGAGCTTTATCCCATGTATCAAGAGGTCACCAGTTCGATTCCTGGTCAGGGCACATGCCTGGGTTGCAGGCTCAATCTCCATTAGGGTGCTTGTAGGAGGCAGCCAATGGATGTTTTTCTCTTTCTCTCTCTGTGTCCTTCTCTCTTCCTCTCTCTCTAAAATTAACTTTAAAAAACCATATTTAAAAAAAAAAAAAGCAAAAAACCCCAAAACAATAACAAGTTTGCCTAATTCCAAAGCTCATGCTCTTTCTACTTACTATACCAGGTAATCTCTGGAAAATGTGTTTACACAAGATCCAGCTCCTTCCTTTCCCAATAACATGGCATTTATGAAGTTGTTTATGGTTTTCTAAGTTAATGCTATTTGCCAATATGGCCAAATGGTGTGTATTTATTAATCATAAACATGAGGTGTCCTCTAGCACAAAAAGCTTCCAACACATCTGTCATAGACTGGTGGCCCTCATGGCCCTGATCACTGGTCTCCTTGTAGTCACACTTTTTGCAACATGACTCTGCAGTGCCTCCAATTAAAAGATAGAATATATTTCTCAGCCTTTAAATCTGGGCTGCTCTTGTGACTTGTTTACGAACAGGATATGGTGGGATGATTGAGATCTGGGCCTACGCCTCAAGAGGCCTTGTGGCATCTGCTGTCACTTGGATCCCTGGACGAGGCAGCTGAAGGACGTGAGGGACACACAAAGAGACTCCAGTCACCCAGCATTCCCAGGTGGAGACATCCTAGACCAGTTTGTTAACCACAGACACCTGTGTGAGTTGTCATGCTCAACTGGGCCCCGCCCAGATCAGTAGAAGCGCCTAGTCAATAGGTGAACTCATAAAACATAATAAATGTATGCTGCATTTCGGAGTGGTTTTCATATTTTTATTTTTTTAAATAAATTTTTATTGCTCAGATTATTACAGTTGTTTCTCCTTTTTGCCCCCATAGTTCCCTTCCACCTGGTTCCCACCTCACCCTCTTCCCTTAACACACACACCCCCATTGTCCTCATCCATGGGTGCACGATTTTAATCCAGTCTCTTCCTGCACCCCCCCACACGTGGAGTGGTTTTTAATGTATCAGTAGCTAACTAATATAACAAACAAGTAATTTTCTCTTTAATTAGAGGTGGATGAATCCAGGGCATTTACTGTTTCATTTGTCATTCAGTACTTCAGTTTGGACTGATTGTTCCCTAGATCTGCTGTGCAGCTGTCATCTCAGGATCCCCCTTTATCATCATCTTAGGAATTCCTTTTACTTTGTTTTCTGAAGCTCATGCCTTCCTCTTTCTTGGCAACTCCCTTGTTTTGCTGGAGTACATCCTTTGGGAGTTGCCTGAGAATGGGAGAGTAGGTTTGATGACAGTGCCTATTTAAATGTCTTCATTCTATCTTTTCACTTAATTTGTGGTTTAGCTAAATTAGAGTTCTAGCTTGGAAACATTTCCCTCAGGATTTTGAATGCACTGTTTCATGGTATTCAATATGGCTATTGGGAAGTCTGATTCTATTTGGATTCTTGATCTTCTTTACTCTCAATTTTTCTCTCTCTAGAGCATATAGAACAATCTCTTTTGCCTCCATTGTTATGACTTCTTAAAATGATGTACTGTTGTGGCTCTGTTTTCATCTATTGTGCTGAGCTAGATATGCATGTTGTTTAATTCTGGGAAATGGTTTTGATTTATTTCTTGGATGATTTCTTTCTCATTTTCTCTCTTTCTGCAACTCCTTTTATTTGCATGTGTAGATTTCCTAGAATGATTCTCCACTGTTCTCCTCTGTTGCCATTGCTTTGTCTTCACTCTATTTTCTGAGACATTTCTGCAGCTGTATTTTCTAAACCTTCTTTTGAGTTTATTTTTAAATCTGTGCTTTTGTGTTTAAATTTTCAAAAGCTCCTTTTTTGGGTGTTCCCTGAATGTTTTTGCCCTACTTGTGTTCTTGTTTCATAGCAATATGATATCCTCCTATATTACTGAAGTTATTGATGGATCTGTTTTATTTATTTATTTTTTTTTCTGTGAATCCCCTCGATTTCTCATGTGCAAGAGTGAACTACAGAAAGCTAAGAGCCTATGGGTCCTGCTGAAGCTTGAGATGTGATCCTCACTGTAGATTGCTTTGCTGGGCTATGTCCTTGGGGAACTATCACGTTAGTATCTTTACGGTTTTCTCTCAGGCTTATCAGATTTCCCAGAAAGCCTGAACTTCTGCCCGGAGGATCCATGCTTGGCTGTTGATGTCTGGGAGCCAAGTTTTGAGAGGTTAGGCAGTCTCGACATTCCTTACGCATGGCTTCACTTTTCAGTGCTGTGTTTCCAGTGTCAACTATGTGTGCCTTGTTGCCCTTCACTCAGAGACTCTTTACTTTGTCCCTTGCAGAGGATAAACATCCAGTCACTTGCTGGCATTGGGAAAGAGCAATCACTCAGCTACTTAGAGTGGGGAAGGAGATCTGGGGTTTTTAAGTAGACTTTAAACTCACCCTCCTAATTTTGGTCTTGCCTTCTCTACCATATCCAGAGGTAACTGATGCTGCCAATTCCTGGGCCTTTTGGAGGGTGGGATGGGATTCTGCTACACAAATGTGGTTGCTTCTCAACTTTCCCCCATTTCTGGCTTAAGATTTAGTTTTTCTAAATGTACTCAGTCAATTACCAATTACCAATTACCACGTCCAACTTCAGATTTGTGTTACTATGGCGTCTTCCTCCATTTTCCTTGGCCCTGCTTGGTTATGCCTTTTTTAAAAAATATATATATTTTTATTGATTTTTTTACAGAGAGGAAGAGAGAGGGATAGAGAGTCAGAGACATCGATGAGAGAGAATCATTGATCAACTGCCTCTTGCACACCCCCTACTGGGAATGTGCCTGCAACCAAGGTACATACCCTTGACCGGAACCAAACCAGGGACCCTTCAGTCCACAGGCTCTATCCACTGAGCCAAACCAGTTTCGGCTGGGTTATGCCTTTTTTGGAATACCTCCTAATCTCCTTTGAGCCTTGCATGAGGAAATGGAGATATGTTCACTTTCCTCTCTTTTCCTGAAAGTCCAGTAGTTCTTGGCTTTAAAGAAATAACACTTCATATCTCATTTAGTTTGAAATATGTGGACCATACACCTTTCATAGAATATTAAACTTCCTCCAAAAGAAGTTTCTCAAGTGATGGAAACCCATGGAGTTTTTCCTTTTAGAAAAAAGAACGTGAGTGTGAAGCTTCAGCCACTTGCTAAACCTTTGACCCTGTGCTTCTAAATTACCCCGACAGGCAGATAATCCCAGCTGTGCCCCTCCCATGTTCCCATCCTTCTTAAATCAGACACTCCCGAGTCCATTTTCTTTAATGTTTCAACAGTAGCTTTTTAATAGTTTCCAATAAATGCTTTCAACTGGGCAATGTACACATCATGCTTTCCTTGTTGTTACTGGCCCATCAATAAATATACAAAATTCAGAGGGAGTACTGTGAAAAATCAAAATAACAATGGTCATCATACACATGCAAACAATAAAATACTCTTGGAAAACTTAAAGGGATTTACAAAAGGTATAACTACGACACAAAAGTGAATGAACCGTTCTATTGTTCGTAAGCACATTTTATCTTCTACAGAAGTGAGAGGTTTCCTTTCTCCTACTCCTTCTAAAATTAGTCATTGGTGTCATAGTCTTGATGTACAGCTTTTTGAGAGGTTTTGTTGGAGAAATCCATTCTGCAGGTTAAAACCTGCAAAATATAGATGTCTTTTGTCCAATTTTATTTTTTACCCAGTGCTCATTTAAAGGAAGCCCTCAGGAGACATAAAAGACTTATGATTATAGGAAAAATTACATCTTAAGCTCTCAGCTCTGCAGACTTCTTATCGCTGCTCTTTTAACTTCACAAAACAATGAAATGCTGGCCCCTGGCTGATATAAGCACACTATTATGTCAAATGGGAGAGAATGCATCGCAGTCCATGAGCTTCAGGCAATAGTACAGGTGCAGTGCACCTAAGAGATGGAAGCTCTAGACTTCCTTATTCCTTTCTCGAGAACACAGAGGTATATCCCACTGGGGACTACAACAATAATAAAAGGAAAGGTTATATTTCATTCCAAAATAAAGTAGGAAAAAAATCTCTTCTCTCAGCCTATTTGTTGGGAATGTGTAGAAGGGGTGGAAAACCACTCCTAGCTGAGACTTGAGTGACTATCCATGGCCCTAAAGAGTATCTGGGGGACAGAATAGGCCTGGACAAGCCCTCCTGAACCTGATCCCAGACTGGCCTGTTGCACTCAGGTTAAAGACAGGAAAGATCTTGGAAAGCAGAAAGCACTTAGACACCAGTGGCAGTAACAACGGAGTGACCAGATAGATGTCCATTTTCTTTTCTTTCAACTTGAAAATAAAAAGAAAACCAGACAGCTGAATATGGAAGTGGGCCATACCATTCACAGAAGAAAAAGGGGTTTTCAAAGACCCATGGCGGGGGTTGTGAGGGGGACAGGGGAGAGCAGAAGTTGGAAATGAGCTCAGAAAGCGGGCTTCTCTCCTTTAAATATCTCCTTTAGAATCAACTCTGTGTGAGCCCAGCCCGGATTCATGTGGGAGTTTCTTTCCTTTTTCTCATTCTTCCCGCCCACCCCCGCCCCCTGCCTTCTCTTCTCTTCTCCACTTCTACTCCCTCTTCCTCCCTCTCCTTCTATCTCCTCCTCTTCTCTCTCTTCCTCCTCCTCCTCCTTTCCACATTCTCTTTCTCTCCTTCCTCCCCCTCTCCTCCTTTTCCTTCTTGTTTTTTTCTTTTCGTCTGAGAAACATTGCCAGTTAAGCATATTATTAGTTTAGGCAACAGATAACTTTTTATAGAGGCCTAATGAAGGAGCTCCCATTTTATAGGAGCTCTTACTTTAGAGATCTAATCTCTTCTATAAGTAGCTTTTAGAAGTCCCAGGATGAATGGGGCTTTCTGAAGATGTGAATAAAGACCACAGAGGACCTGCCAACCAAAGGATAAAGACATTAATCTTTTATTTGGACATAAACCTGGTATCTGGTAATAATTCTGAGTAGGTGGGAACCCCTGTAACCTTTTGAGATTCCCCAGGCACTTAACTTTCTGAGCAGTACCGTCATTGGGAACAGACAACTGGAATGTTAGAGTATAAACAATTATGGCCATAAAAATACTCAAACAGGATCTACACTACTCCCTCCCCCACTTCCTCAACCTGTGCAATCACTGGCTACTGCCTATGCTCTTTCATGTCCATGGCTTCTCTTTGATAAAAAGAGGCCAGAAGGCACTTTCATATTGTTTTTGGACATCGCTGATGGGATCAGTGAAATGGGACACCACGCAAATGTAATGTGACTTTTCATAGCCCTTCAAGGAGAGAATAGATGGCCATTAAAACAGGAGAGCTGCTGAAGTTCCTCCTCTCACCATTTTGGTTGTAGGACCAGAGAGAAAGCCTTTGAGCCTCAGAAACCCAACTGCCTTCCTGGATCTTCTGTGAGTTTTGGGTGAGCAGGTCTGAGTAGGGACTGAGTTCTTAGATGAAATCTTCAGGGAGACCCTCCCACGTCTTCCTAATGAGCTGTTGGGACCCAGACCTTGCTGGTTAAGACCCTGAAGGATCACAGCACAAAGGGTAAAAGTGGAAGAAGTACAGATGTTTATTACGAATCAACTGAAACCCTTTTTAGGCCTCCGACAAAGTAACAAAACAAAACAAAACAAAAATCCTACTAATTACAGGACCTCCATGGTTTAATATTTCAAAAACAGAGATAAATATCTTACTACATTTAAATAGCATGACCCTTTGGGCATTCTCAATAGCATTGGGAAAATTTCTACAGCCTTTGTAGAAAGGGATGTATAACCAATACATCCCAGTCCCCTTCCCACATGGAAAGCAATGCATAGGGACTGGGCCCCTGGATGGACAATGTAACCCATTCAGATTTCCTTTTAGGAAACAATTCCTCTTAGCTCTGGGGCGGGGATGTCCTTAGCATGTGGCTGTCACCTAGGAGGTGGGGGAGGAGGGAAGGTTGAGGATCAGAAAGATGCATTTATGGCTTTTATTAGGCGCCATACTAGCACACCCCAGGGAGTGGGAGGCTTCTAGGTGTGAACTGAAACCGTCAAAATCTTGCAGATTGTTCATTGGACCCTCATTTCAGAAAGCAATGCTCTTTTTATAAATTCAGCTAACGTCACAAAACAAAGCACAATAAACAAAAAGGAGTAGAAAATGTTATGCTAAAAAAAAAAAAAAAAAAAAAAAAAACCAAACACAAAACAAACCCCAATGAAATAATCAGTAGCACATTGCATCTGTGAGTGTCCCAGCTCCCTGTAACGGTTGTGTGTGATTTCTATCCACGGTCATGGTATAGGTGTTACACCCCAATCTTCATGTCCACGTTCTGTAGGTTCCGTGTCTCGTCGGCTGTCATACACTGGTCTGGGGTCTCCGATGACTCCTTGTTCACCAAATGCACCATCTCCTGAGACTTACTGGCCTCCCCGTTGAGTCCACTTGGCTTTCTGTCCTCCACAGCTCCATTCCCATTGATCACCAGCTTTTTCTTCTGCCCGCACCTGATAATGTAAAGATCATATGAGAAAAGGGTGCAATGACCCAATCATCAGCATCATGGACAACATCACCAACATCATCATCACTTCGGTTTATACTGGTCTTTAGTATGCTTCCTCTTACTGACTTTTAACAGTCAGCACTTCTTAAAGTGAGGTCCCCTGAACCAGCAGTTAAAGGATCAGCTGTGAGCTTGTTAGAAATGCAAATTATTGGGCCCAGACCTAGGAGAGGGGCCCAGGATCAAGGCCTTCACAGGGTTTCTGATGCAGTGGTCACAGCTCAGGAAACCAATGCTATTTATTATTCCTTGCTACAGGTGAAGAAGCCTTAGGGCTCAGAAAATTCAGTAACTCACCCCAGGTTACTCAACCCCTAGAGTATCTGACTCCCAAGTTCTAGTTCTCCTTTCACCATACTACGCAATGGAAATGTTTGCCTCTTATTAGTGCTTTAGCAATTTCCGAAGACTCAGATAACCCATCATGATGATCGTAAGTCATTCTGATTTGTGTATTCAAGAAAGTCCCATTAGGTGGATGGGAAGAGATTAACCAAAGAACATATACGCATATACGCATAGCTTATGGACACAAATAATAGTGTGGTGAAGGCCTGAGGATGGGTGGGGGTTAGAGGATGGGCAGGGGAGAGGGGAAATGGGAGATATCTATAATACTGTCAACAATTAAAAAAAAAAAAAGTCCCATTAATGCCTCTCACAGTCAACATTGTGTTGGCCTTGTCGGGGTTATTACTGCATGTACTGAGAAGAATGAAACAACATTTTTCGAGAACTATAGGCCGTATTGCTTTTCCCCAACATTGGTTACCTCCCATAAAACCCTGGTTATAGGTTAACTACACAAGGCAAATAGTTCAATTACTTTAAGGTTTCTCACTAACATTTTCCTTAAGATGCAAATGCCAAAGGTTTTCTATGGAAGAGCATGACCTTGATCTTGTCCCTGCATCACAGTATTACCTCACCCCACACAGTCTGACGCAACGCTTCCTCTTTCCTGTAACATGATTGTGGCTGCACATCTAGAAGTCAGACTGTGCTTCACGGAAGCAAAATTGCAGATCCTCACAACTATGGGGGATGAGGGGGATGGGCTAGCATTTATTGGACACCTCCTGAGTGCCAGGCACTTCACATGTAACTCTATGTAGTCCTCACAATAATCCCACAATGCTGTTCTTATATTCCCATTACAGGTCAGTGGAAACTGAGGCCCAGGGAGTTTAATAACTAACTTGAGATCACACAACTCATAAGACAGAGTCAATATTCAACTCCAGGCCTTTATGACCCAAAGCCTGGAATCGGCCCAGCTCTCTTCATGCTGCCAACCATCTGGAGATGGGGAAACAGTATGTAGTCGGAATTGTTCACTTTGCCGCTGGATATTTGGAGTTGCAGAGACAAAGCCTCTATTATTCATGATCATGGGCCATTCCTGCTAGCACTGCCAAGGCCATAAACTTTAATCTCTTGTTTGGGGAAATAGAAATTATACCTCCTCTATAGGAGTTAGATCCTGTCTCCTCTGGCCGGATGCTTGATGAGGGCAGAGGAAGGATGCTTGACCAATGCTGCAGACCCATGGGACTAGGAGTGTGGATGCTGTCCACATAGACAAGAATGGAGCTCTGGAAGCGTGGTTTTGAGACTCTATTGCCATGTGACCTGGGGCAACTCACTTACCCTCTCTGAACCTCAACTTGCTTATCTGAAATATCAGACTATTAGAAGTTCTGCTTTCACAAGATTGTGGAAAGCCCTCAAAACAGAGCCTGGCACTGTTTTATTTGTTGTTTTTACACTGTGGGTGAGGAAACCAAAGCCTTGGGTAAGCACTTGGAATAGTATCTGGAAAACAGTAGATGTTCAAGAATCACCGGCTGTGACCTGGCCGGTGTGGCTCAGTTGGTTGGGCATTGTCCTGTGCACCAAAAGGTCTAGGGTTCTATTTCCAGTCAGGGCACATGCCTAGGTTGTGGGCTCAATCCCCAATACAGGGCGTGGAGGAGACAGCTGATCAATATTCCTCTTACATCAATGTTTTTCTCCATTTCCTTCTCCCTTCCCATCTCTCTCTACAATCAATAAATTTTTTTTTTCTTTTTAAACAATTACTGCTGTGATTAATATAGTGAGCACCACATGAAATGGGTTTCCCTTGCTTCTCTGGCTGCCTCTACTACTTCGTTACATTTACCATGAAGAGGACTTAAAAGCCTGAAGGTGGAACACTGCTCATGCTATTTTAGATTCTCGGGTGGTATTTCCGGTGTTCTTTGAAAGAGGGGTGTCTCAGGAAAGTAATGGGAGCTAGAGAAGTTGAATGAAATATTGCAGGGAAGTGATTTATAAGCATAAACAGGCTCGTGCACGGGGGTGAAGTGAATTCATGTTACTCACGGAGACAAAGCTGGTTTTGGAAGTGAATAACATCTGACCTGCGGGGTTTGGGCTTTGCCCTGCCCCCGAGACCCTGTGGATTTATGTGTCTGGTCCCTGCCTGACTTTTTTCAGGAGGGCAGGATGATTCTCATAAATAACCCAGCCCAGTCTGCTGTGCTCCAGGCATCGAAATAAGCACTTGAAAAACTCAAGTCCTAAGTTTTTTATTCTTCTTAGAGACATTTTAAAAGGAACATCAGCAATGAAGGAACTTGGGAGGCCAGCCAGCCCAGCCTTTTCATTGTGGAAACTGGAGACTGATCCCAGAAATCAAGGCTGTTATCTGAGACCGCATTGCTAGCTATGACAGGGCGATGGTGTCTACGACTTAAGACTTTTTGAGTCCAAAGGTCAGAGATCTCCACCGAACGCCACCTTGCCTGGAAATCCTTTCATTAGCTGTCCACAGTGACCACGCAATGTGGAAGGACCCGGGCTGGAGCCTTGCCAGGAGAGGGTGGGCAGCCTGGGTGATGGGATTGGGTGGGGGTGGGGTGGAGGTACATCTAGGGCACAGAGGAATTTCTTTTGAAAGACGTAGGGGGTAAATTAACAACCGATCTTATGTCTCTTCTACCTGACAATCCTTAAAGCCATTTAGAGATGTATCGTTCTTTCTGTTAGAGCTGGGCCACTACCACATGTGGCTATTGAAATTTAAACTAATTAAAATAAATAAAATTTTAAAATTCACTTAAGTGGCACTAGCCACATTTGGAGTGCTCAGTCGCCCCCAGGATTCATGTTTGTGGATTGGACAGGACAGATGTAGAATCTTTCAGTCATCTTAGACAGCTCTGCTGGGCGGCTGTGTTCTCCAGGGTGGACCGAGGTCGGGTGAGGAGGGATTAGGGAGCCGGGCTGCAGCTTAAGGGAAGGCAGGACTGGCCACAGGGGATTATCTCCTTGAGAGTGAAATCTAGTGAAGGCCTTTTTTGCAGTCAGTGTAGAAACATTCCTGAATCATTCCTGTTTTGTGAAGCCTTTTTTGGTCATTATTTTTCTCCTCTTCGTACAAATCGGATAAATTCTTTAAGGGAAAGGCACTTAACTTTTTCCTTTAAGAACCAACCCAAATGACTCCTAAAACCTAATAGTTTTTTTCCTAAGGACAGTGACTAAAGTACAATTTTCATTGGCAAGTTGCAATTCAGGGACTCTGGTTACATGAAGAACAGCTAGGAAAGGTGATGTGGGTTATGATGAGGATAGGAAGAGCAGAGGGAATAACGGGACCCTGACATGAGCAGCTTTAAGATGACATGACTCACAGATGATGTTGTCATGGATACCTGTGGTCAACCCTTGACTGTCAACTTCAGTGACTAATGCTTTTCCATTTTTATCTTTTAACCATAATTCATAGGACAGTGCCTGGCACAGAGTATGTGCTCTATACACGTCAGCTGAGTCCAATCCAACAGGCCGATGTTGCCCCCGAACCTCAAGATTCTTTTAGGGAAAGGGTGGTACTTTTTGTTTTTAATCTTCTCTTTCTCCTCACCAAGATTGAGGGTCATAGCCGCCCCTCAAAAGATGTCTGTCGAATAAAGAAGTGCCTGTTGTAGGTCCCTACTTTCAACCCAACTTTCTTGGATGAAAATAGGATTCTGTGTCTCTCTAAAATGTAATGCTCCGAGCAGAAAGGCCCAGACTTTAAGAGGATTAGAAGAAGGCTGGCGACTTCAGAAACACAGCGCGCATGAAGGGGCCTGGGAAGCCATAACCATTCGTTAGCTGCTTGGCAAATCTGTTTTTGATTATCAGATCAGGACATGGTAATTTATGGCGCCCAAGCAGCTACTTTCCTGGTGAGATACGTGCTGTGCTGGTTCCCGGGTGTCCCTGTCTGCCCGTTGCTAGGGTGACTGCTGGCCTTGGGAAGAGGGGGAGGGTGCACTGGGGCCCTTTTTGCTGCTCACATGATGGGGAGCGACGTGTGAGCTAACCAGCTGCACTGTAGGAGCTCTGGCTGCTCTCAAGGGCAGCAAAGATGCTTCTTTGAGGTCTCCCCCATCGACAGCACCAGGGGCCACGTTTCCATGGTGACATGCAGAGCTCACGGACTGTACCTGTGAGCAGTGGCAGTGCATTCTAAGGCTTGGGGCAAAGGACTGATTTCCAACAATCGGGAATTCACATTTAGCTGAGCAAAAGTAACCCTAGGAAAAACAAGGACGCTGAAGGAAAGTATAAAGACTTTTTGTAAGGGTCCCTCAAGTCACATTATTTAAATTCAACTAAAAAAAAAAATCTCTTTCCATTTAGGGGCTTTCAGATTTTCTTTCCTCGTTTTGTTCCTTATACATTATACAATCAACTACCACGACTAATTTTATCATGCCCTCAAAGGCACAGAGAGCAACACAGCTCTTCAACGTTAATATAGCACTTTTATTAACTTGTACCAGTGTCAGGCGGCATTATTTAATTTCCTCGGATAATCAGAGATACTGCCTGGGCCCCCCACCCCCCAACAGCAGTGGAATTAGGTATTTGCTGTTTTCCAAAAGCCAACGAGAAGAATTCAATCATTTTCTCAGGTCCTCTCCCAAACCCGGGGCATTTTTCTGGCCTGTTAGATGCTCCAGTGATACAATAAAAGGAACCCTTACTTGGAAAGAAGATTCTTTTACCTTAAAAGAAGAAATCTCAAGAGACACAGAAGGTTTAATGTTCCCAAGCAAATGCTCAGAGCAAAAGCACATCTTGAAAGTGTCTTAAGCAGGAAATTGAGGCTTATATTTGTGGAGTATCTTTGTCTAAGTTCATTTCTTCTGTTGCTAGAATGACTATTTTCCTTTATTTCACTTTAAGTGGCTTTATTTCTGGAGCCTTGTCACAGCTCAACCAGGAATATATATTGTTTAAATAGCTGCTGAAACTATCGGCCTTGGTGGAGGAAGAGAAGGAGGGAGGAAGGGAGGAAGGAAGAGAGGGAGAGAGGGAGGGAGGAAGGGAGGGGAACCTTTGATGAAAACAGCCCCCATGTCAGTTCTAAGGACTTGTCTGTCTTTATTCAGACTTTCTTATGGGACGTTCTTCCTTATTTCATAGACCACACTGTCAGGGAGCTCTCTGAGGCCATGATCTGAATCCTTTCAACTGCTGTGGCCAGAAAATAGAAAATAGTATCCTTACAAAATTAACACACAAACTCAATTCCTGTTTTAAGTAAGGGTTCTAGAAAGCTCCATGGGCCTCAGATAGGAGATGACCAATCCCTGAATCTTTATATGGTGTTTTTGTGCATTGTGAATGCACTTACTAAATATTTGGTTTAATAAATCAATAAATGAATATATGGTGTTATGCCTTTTTGATGAGGTGTTTCACGGTTTTTATCAGAAAGAGTCTCCATGGGGTTTACCCTCGAAATAATTAAGATTTCCTCGTCAGCTGGCTCAGTGGTTGAGCACTGACCTATGAGTCAGGAGGTCACGGTTCATTTCCTGCTTAAGGGCACAGGTTTGGGTTGCAAGCTCCATCCCCAGTGTGGGACATGCAGGAGGCAACTGATCAATGATTCTCTCTCATCATGATGTTTCTATCTTTTCCCTTACTCTGTGAAATCAATTAAAAAATATAAAAAGTAATCATTAAGATCCTCAAGAGATTCTACCACTATTTAGAAGTGAAGGTCTAGGTGCCAGAGCAGGGCTACTTCGACTGTACCATGCACATAAATGTCTGAGGCCTCGTCCAAACAGACTCTGACACAGGAGGTCTGGGTGGGGCCTGAGGTCCTGCATTTCTAACAAGCCCCAGGTGCTGAGGCTGCTGGTTCCAAGGGCTATGCTCTGAGCAGCAAGGACATAGAGTCCAAGTTTAAATGATGTCCTTCCAAATCAGAGGCTCTGAGGAGCATCCCCTTACCTTCTTCGGCTGTTGACAGCGATGCAAACTGCGAGAATCAAAGCCAAGGCCAGGAGGGATGCCAAGATGATCAACCACTCTGGTGGGAGTGAAGAAAAAGACACCCATGAAGTCGGGAAATACACTTTGTGAAAATAAACATGCACTCTATAAAACTGACCTGGCCCAAACAAGAACCACAGTCAGCACAACAGATAAATTCAACCAAAGGGCCCAGCCAGTAGGCAGATAACACGAGAAGAGAGATTTTGCTATAGCTGTTGGTCCAGCCGGCCTCATGTTTTAATCTCTCACCATCAGTCAGGATTTCCAAGTCCCTCCAGGAGAAACATGTTTCCAGAAAAATGCAGAATGACCTGTTGAAACTCGTAGATGCCCTGTGTTATTAACCAGACGGAAAGAAATGTATTCTCCCCTTAAAAGGAACATTCTTTCCTGTATCAGAGCACCCATCTTACATTCGATTAGAAGCAAAAATGGAGGCCACAGTCTAGTGAGTGCGAGAAAGGGCAGTCCTGTGGGTGGTTGAACTTGTGCACATTAGGTTCATACATTACATAATTAGGGTTCATTCATTATATAATGTACTACAATGTGTGTGGGGAAATATTCAATGACATTGGAAAGCTGTGCGCCCCCCCACCCCGCCCCAGTTGAGAATTGTAATTTGCTAAACAAAGCATGTATGGTGTAATTACACTTTTATATATAAATTACATTGAAAATGACTGGAAGGTCATCTATGAAAATGGTAACCAGGGCACTTCTGGATAGAGGGGGTAGATAACTGATTTGTACTTTTGTCCTTCAGTTGCATTTTCTGAAATGTCTGCAACAATTAACGCATCACTCGTGGACTAATAACATGTTATACACATGTTTTTACATCAAGCTTTAAGATACTAAAATATGATCGGACAACTTGAATAATTTCAGCTGCCAAGTGGGCTGTGTATCTGTGCAATGAACTACAGCTTGGGAAATCAAGATGGACAGTCAGTCACTGCCCATTCACCTTTGGGAGTCTTGGTTCTCCTCTGATTTGCTGCTCAGGGAGTGCTGCCTCTGCCTGACCTCTCCCGGGGTAGGTGAGCTTGGGGAGCAGGGTCGAATCAGGAGGTGGAGAGGCCCTCAGGAGAGAACCACTTCCATTCATTCCTGGATCCCTAACCCTGAGATGCCTCCCATTCCCTCTCATTGGGGCTGGGACAAATCCTGCTGCCTGATGATTGCAAATTTCATCCCACCCGCCCTGTCCTCCCTGGCAGCCCACGCCTTCTCCACGTGCTCTGCCTCTAGCTGAGCCCAGGCAAGCTGAGGCAAGGGGTCCGGGCCCACAGCACATTCTTCCCTTTCCCACAGGAGGCTCAGCTTGGAGAGCTCTGAAGAGGAGGGATAATTTGCAACCCTAGGAAAACCCTCTTACAAATGCTTAACTCTGAGCCCAAGTCAAGTTAAGCATTTCCTTCTAATGGCTTAAATCTTGACACTCAGAAGAGCCAGCTGTCTCGGTCCCCTCACTGCACACGTAACACTTTCTGAAACTTTGTCTGTCTGGATCCGTGAAGACCCGTCCCTTGAGAAAAAGCACTTTGGGGACCAAAAGAATGTTTTCACTCCACCCAATGCCCTGTCTGCAATGTGAGAGGAATGTTACACATGTCATCCCCAACCCCAGAAATAAAGGGGAAACTGAACTGCGATAGCAGGACATGGGCATGACATGGAGTCCCCTGGACCATCGTGCATTTGGGGAGGAAGCTTTAGGAACTAATATGGCTCTGCTTTGGGACCTGGGATAAAAGAACGTTTCATCTTTTCCGATCTGTTACTGTCATCCATCTTTAGCTTGCCAAAAAGAACTATCAATTTCAAGGGTTGGACATTTAGGAAAATGTGCTTTCCAACTGCTGGCTTCTTTCTTTCTGGGACATTCAGCAAGACCTGCTTTTAGCATCATCACACCCCCCCCCCCCCCCCCACACACACACACAGTTCAAAACTCACCTGGAATCTGAGATTTCCTTATAGGACCCGAGGTCGTGTTGGCCCCACCTGCTTGACTATCTCTGTTGTGTCCTAAGGGGAAAAACAACATCTGTCATCCAAAGTTTGGAGGACATAGCGAGGTTTACAACACACGGAGCCAGCCTCTGTACGCTGAAGCCACAGGCATTTATAAAGTGCTACTAGAATCTCCCCAGAGCCGAAACCGGTTTGGCTCAGTGGATAGAGAGAGCGTCAGCCTGCGGACTGAAGGGTCCCGGGTTCGATTCCGGTCAAGGGCATGTACCTTGGTTGCGGGCACATCCCCAGTAGGGGGCGTGCAAGAGGCAGCTGATCTATGACTCTCTCTCATTGATGTTTCTAGCTCTCTATCTCTCTCCCTTCCTCTCTGTACAAAATCAATAAAATATATTAAAAAAAAAAAAAAAAAGAATCTCCCCAGAAATGTTCCGTTTGATGCAGGCCAATGTATTATTGAAACATGCTTTGTGTTTAAAGAATGAACATTTTCTTCTGCTACAAAACAAAACAGGAAAACAAACAAAAATCTCAGACTGAAAGGAAGCATCACAAGACAAAGGATCCACAAGTCGGAACAGGAGGCTTATTACTAAAACCAGAGGCGTCATGTTCTAAAAGAAACTCTGAGACGTTTTGTGAAGAGACTCACCCAAAGGAACAAGCTGTGCTTTTTCTTTGTGTGTATTTTTCTTTTTAAAAAATATATTTTTATTTATTTCAGAAAGGAAGGAAAAGGGAAAGAGAGAAACATCAATGATAAGAGAGAATCATCGGTCAGCTCCCTCTTGCATTCTCTCTCCTGGGGATGGAGCCCGCAACCCAGGCATGTGCCTTGACCAGGAATCAAACCATGACCTCCTGGTTCCTACGTCGACTCTCAATCACTGAGCCAAGCTGGCCAGACCCTTTGTATTTTATATGCTTCCTTTACGGCTCCCACTAAAATGAAAATATCCCACTAACATGAACTCCTACAGAGTAGGATTCCACTCTGAATCCTGAAGGCCTCCCAGGGAAGAAACAAAACAGGAAGCTGTGTGGGTAGTCCATGAATGAAGATGGCTGGGCTTATAATGAGACACTCTCCTAAAAGAGTCAACCTTCGGACTATGCACAGCAGGTACTGAAGTCTTGATTATGATGGTGATTTTAAATAGGTGGCTCTTGCTTATGCAATCTGACCTTGATGTTAAACTCAAGTTTTACCTTAAGTCTGGCCATTTCAACATACTGATGCCATTTTGACAGTGGCCTCTCACTTTACAAACCTCAGAAAGAGTCCAAGACTCTTTCTCTAGCTGCCTACCAGAGTCTGCGGTCACTGGCCAGTGTCCACCTGCACAGGTCAGTGGATACTGGCCATTTAACTAGAGATCATTGGCCTCGAAAACCACCTCAAAGGTGCAGTCACCCTCACTGGTCTTTCCCTGACTCACGGCAGCCTCTGCTATTTGTAAGGGAGGCCACGAAAGGACCATAATCTCTTTATGTCTATTTTCCAAAAAAGTGCTCCCAGCAAGGAAAGATCTGGGTGTGTGTACAGCCAGATGGAGCAGCCTGCTTGAACAATAGACACCTGCACAGGAGTGAAACAAAAGAGGCCGCTCCCGCCTACTTCAGGCAAAAGCCAAGAAGATAGACTAGATAGAGCAGGTCTCCCCTTGCGCCCAGGAGGTCTGCAATGCAGCTGGGGAAGGACTGGCAGGCAAGGCAAGCTCTGCAAAGGGGAACACTGATACTGCAGTTGGAGAGGAGAGCCAATCTGAGACATGTGCACAGAGATCATTCGATTTGCCTTAACTGTGAGAAAAATAGTCTATGGCAGTGGTCTGCAAGCTGCGGCTTGCAAGCCACATGCGGCTCTTTGGCCCCTTGAGTGTGGCTCTTCTACAAAATACCACATGTGGGCGCGCACATACAGTGCAATTGAAACTTTCTGGCCCATGCACAGAAGTCAGTTTTTGGCTCTCAAAAGAAATCTCAATCGTTGTACTGTTGATATTTAGCTCCGTTGACCAATGAGTTTGCCGACCACTGATCTAGGGCAATGCTTCTCAAGCCTGATAATAGATGCAATCCACCTGGTGGAGCGGGAGGCTCTTGAGTCAGTAGGTCCAGGGTGGCTGGGATGCTGCATTAACAACCAGCTCCTAGGTGATGTCTCTGCTACGGGTCTAAGGACCGTAACTTGGAATCGTTGGAGTCTTTGGATTTTAGAGAGCATGTCTTTTAGTAACAACTCCCTGTCGTTTCTAAATTACTTTCAAATTCCTGATGTCTCATGTTCTTCACAAGGACTCCAGGAGGTAACCAAGGCCAGTGTTCTGATCTCTTTTTACCTAATAAGGAAATGGAGGTTGAGAAAGGCTGACTGCCCCATCCCTGGGCCCCAGAGAGCTTTGGACTTTGGTCCTCACGTTAGAAGCATTTCTGATGAGCCCACTACATCCCTGTCCCCTTAGGTAAAAGGTTACTGCCAAAACTACTATGCAAATGCCCATCTTCATTGTGCTTTAAGTGTGCAAATCTCTAAGCCTGGAGGCAACTCTACTTTCCATGTAAGCATGATAGCTTATAAGGATGACCTCACTTGCATGGGGCGCCTGGACCGGTGATGCTTGGGGTCACCTTGGTAAGACAGCCTTTCAGCAGCCCTAGCATCAGTGGTCACCAGGAAACCAGCTTGTGTCAGACTTTTGCTGCCTGGAGTAATGTTTCCAGGAGTGTGCTCTGAGTCACGGTAAACAGGAATCCATTGACTAATGCATGTCAGGTGGCAATTATAGTCACCACAGGTTGCTTTCTCCTGACTCTGCTTGTGAGAGGCGATAGGAGACCCCTGGGTTTGAAACGTGGCTCCACCACTCAACTCACTAGTCATGTCAACTCAGCTAAGTTACTTAGCGGCTCTGAACCTCTGTGTCCTTGGTAATAGTGGGATAATAGTACTTCTTATGTGGGCCACAGGGTATGTAGGATGAGTAAGTGAGTTAATAATAGATGAAACATATAAAATACATTTAATTTCATATATGACTATTGACCTACAGAAATGGCAGTTTGATAGGGTCTATCCTAATACACAATGAATTCTGATGAAATGCTAGCTATTATGCCATGTGTACTATCATTTAATCTTTTAAACCAGACCGGTGACAATTATTATTGTTATTTTATTGGTTAGAAAATTGAGTCTCAGATCCTTTCAGCAACATCCCCAGTTAGTATGTGGAGGAGCTGGGTCAAACCAGTCTTATTCCAAAACCCAGGTTTTTAACTGCTCTGATGTAGTGAAATGTTACCTTGAGACCCTGCTTGGATTCTCCCTGATCCTTTCCAACCCAGACATGCAGAATCAGAAACTTTAAGGATGGGGCCCAGCAGCATAGTTTAATAAGCCCTTCCCGCTATGGTGAGGCATGCTAAGAACGTTTGAGAACCACTTTTCGAGAGACAGTGACTCAAACATCATTCATGAATTATCAGCAGGTTCCATGATGACGAGAGTAAATGACTAAAGTGGCTCAAACTCACCGGTTGAGTCAGATCCTTTCGTGGTAGGGTGCCTTCGGCTGGGGTCTTGTTCATCTGTAAGGAACAATCAGAGAAGGTTCAGTACCGTGTGTTCCAATTACACTGCCATCAGCATTTCCTCATGCTCTTTGCTTTCGTCACAAAGCTCAGCCTGTTAAAGGTAAGCAAAATGATGGCAAAGGACCTGTGAATGGGTCCACAATATGAATTTCTATTCATTTCTTAGTCCACTGATGAGTGGGCTAGAGATTTCATCAAAATTAGGAAACCTGGTTCAGCACAGACCATCAGGAGGACCAGAGGAAGTGTGGCTTTGGTAGAAACCCAATAACTGTAACACGAGAACAAAATGATTGTCATGTGTTCACAGGCCTGAGGTTGGGATTTGATACTGTTTCTTTGAAATAGGGACTCTATGCTTTGAATGATGACAAACTTGATCACTGGGAATGCATGTACTCTGTGGCTTAGGGCATAAGACATTTGAAGAGTATTCTCCGAGGCAGGAAATAGAAAAAGGTTTTGGTATGCATATAAGATCTTGGGGTTAAATTCAAAGAGAGAAGTCAACTGTTTATTTAAAGAAAATGTCTGAAAATAAGTGAAAAAGAAAAGAGGGAGATGATAGCTAATGTGTGAGTAATGTACTTCTTTATTAAAACATGTTTCCAATATGAAATCTGCATTTTCAACACCAAGAGTTAATATAATTCATCTTCTCCAATATCCATCACCAAAAGGCTCTTGATTGAGACAAGTTCATGAATTGCTAAACTCTGGATCCCCAGGTCAAATATTTAATTTAGCATATGGAAACTCTTACCCTTCTTCCTCCTCCTCCTCCCACATATTTCCCAAAACTATACTGGAATCTTAAAACAAAAAAGACAATTATTTCATAAAATGACTATAGTTACCCATTATGAAGGTACCTATAAGGAAAATACCATAGTCTGATCACCACCATTTCCCAAAAGGTAGAAGTAGGTGACCTATAATGGCTCATGTACTTGTATAGAGGAGACACATTGCTTTGTTCCTTGGCTGATGGTTAGAATAATGAAAAACAGAATTTGCTGAAAAGCCAGGACCAATACCCTCAAAATCACTACCACCATCACCATCATCATCACCACCAACAACAACAACCAACAACAACACCATCACCATCACAATTTCAGGTGTTTTAATTCTTAAGGTTAAGTATAAAGTCTGAGAAAAATTGGAAGAAATGAGAACTTTTTGAATTTTGAAAGAAAGCAAAAAAATGAGAGTTGGATCCCTTATTAATCATTTAATCCATGGAGAACCATGAAAAATCTATTGGTACCACCATGGAATGTAGAAGAAGTGAGAGTACATTGATACCAATTTTGCAGAAAGCCTTTTATTTACCAACAATAGTCTATGTAATCTTTCTAGGCTACTGTAACTATTTAAATTGCTACTTAAAATTTAAACTTATATGTCACATGACAGGTCTCACTTTGCTAAGAAAAATTAGGCAATGCTCTAAGGTTCACTTCTACAGAAAAAAGCTGAAAATGATACTTGGAAATTTTAATGACTGAGGGTGGAACCATGCTGAACAAAGAACCAAAGAGTGTGAGGGGCTCTGTCTTGCCAATATTGCCAAGATTAATATTTTTCCATGAAGCTTGTGTTCAAGTAATCCTTATTTTATTTACTAACTAGAGGCCTGATGCACAAAACTTGTGCAAGAGTAGGCCTTCCTTCCCCAGGCTGTGGGCACTGGCTTCCCTGGCAGCCCCAGATTCAACGTCCAGAAGGATGTCTGGTCTAATTAGCATATTATGCTTTTATTATTATAGATGCCACTTTCACATAACTTTCACTATAATATATTGTTGTAATTCCATTTCATTATTAATTATTGTTGATTTCGTACTGTGCCTAATTTTTTATAAATTAAACTTTATCAGTAGTCCCTCCTTATCTCTGGGATGGGCAGCCAAGGAAAGAGACTACACAAGTGACATTCTGGGTTTCTGTCACCACATCAGTCATCTGTTAAATATATTGAGTTCTCATAAGATTTATTCTTCTTTGGGGAAGGGAGAGAAAGAATTTATGCTACAAAAAAATTACAGTCGTCCCTCCTTTTCTACTGGGAATACGTTCTAAGACCTCCAATGGGTGCCTGAAAAATACAGATGGTACAGAACCCTATACATGCCCTTTTTCCCATACATACAAACCCATGATAAAATTTAATTTATAAATTAGGCACAGTAAGAATTTTACAACAACAATAATAAAATAGAACAATTACAACAATCTACACTAGTAAAATAGCAAGATGCAAATCGACTTACCTTTGCAACTCCCACTAGCCAATCGGGAGTGAGTATGCAAATTAACCCAAATATGGCAGGTTATTTTGCATACATGAGCAGTGGGGATGATGCAGGCATTCTGCACCACCCCAGACTCTATGGGCCTCTAGGCAGCCGGTGGAAGGAAGGCCCATTCTTGCACAAATCTTCATGCATTGGGCCTCTAGTATATTATTATAAAAGTTATGTGAATGTGATGTTAGGGAGTAAAATAAGGGTGATTTGAACACAAGCACTGCAATGACATGACAGTCTACCTGATTATGGAGATGGCTATTAAGTGGCTAAAGGGAGGGTAGCATATATAGTGTGGATACATGGAACAAAGCGATGATTCACAGGTGGAGACAGAGCAGGAGAGCATGAGATTTCATAAAACTACTATGAATAGCACACAATATAAAGCATATGAATTATTTCTGGAATTGTCCACTTGATATTTTCAGACCACAGCTGACAATAGGTAACTGAAGCCATGGAGAACAAAACCCTAGATTAAGGGGGGACAACTGCATGTTTAAAATCACTAATATTTAATAGGCATTAGTGGTATTAGTACTTAAATAACCAGGAGAGGATTTTAGTTTCTTAGCCAGAGTAGGTATTTTCCAGTTCCTTTTTCTACAATGTTATTTTTTTAATACAAATGGAGAAACAAACAAAAAAGCAGAAGTAAGGAGAACTGTTTGAGAAAACAAGTCTCATTCTGAGTCCATGTCCAACTTAATTGAATGTCATCTTCAGCCATCTCTTTGCCACTAGAACAAGAGATAGTGCCTATTCATTAATAGTTGATTTTATCATAAAGTTTTAAATATGCATCATAATTAGAGGTTTATCCACAAGCCCTTCACCAAACGTAAAATTCACCAATCCATCTCATGAAAGTATGAGATAATACTTACAGAGCCAAGGTACTAGTATATGGAAATTATTCACATGTTGGGTAAAACCTTACTAAGTAGGCAGCATGTTGTTAGTTGAATAAAATAAAATAGCTAATATTTAACTTCTTTGACCTACAAAACTATCAATTTCATATGGATCAACTTAATATGTCACAAGATCAGAAACAAGGCAAAGAAAGAAATTCTACCAAAATAAATAGAAATGACATCAACAAATGAAAGCATTCTTAATCTCAACAAGGCCTAACTTTACTTGCACTAGAACGAGGACATGATAAAAATCCTTCGCAAGTCACAAATCAGCCTAATCACAGCCTTCACAGAAAATGCCCCGTATAACATGAAAGTATGTGTTGTTTTTCTACATTACCTGGCAAGTGACCATCAACATTAACATTAGAATCTCCAACAGTAACTTCAGTAACTCCAGGGGACTCAGTGTTAGCAGGGGTCACTGGGATGAGGGTTGTGTGCTCCTTAGTGTCTGGGGAATGAGGAGTATAACCTTCCACTGAAGTAGCTGAGTCTTCAGGAAGATTTCCACCTCCGCCATCATGCCTATCTGTGTAGAGGTGGAGTCAATGGTAAACCGACATCTGTGAGGCCACCACCCATCGTGTGCTTGTCTTTAGAACATGCAATTACTGTAAAAGCTTCCCACTTTTATTTGTGATCACAGAGCAAAAGATAGTCTGAGTTACACTATTGCACAGAATCTATATTTTGCAATTGACAATACCTGGACATCACTCACGGAAGAGATTTTGGTGATTCTAATGCCCAGAAAAGATATTCGTTGTAACATCTACCTGGGTTATTAAAATAAGGATTATGCCACTACAACTGTGACCTTGAAGGCAACTCGGGTTCTAGATAATCTTGAGCTCTTACTCAATTGGACCCACCTATAAGGGAGTGGAGGAAACTTATCTTTGGATTAAATGGTAAATGTACTGTGATTGGAATAGCCAATGCAAGGATTCCAAGACCTGAGGATTTATTTTTTTCCTTTTCCAGAAGGCACTGCTTCCTAATCACCAATTCCATGGATTAATGGTCCAGAGTATAAATGGCAAAATATTATAATTAATGCAAGGAAAACAGGAAGTATAATTCAGATCTTTATACCAATTATAAATCACAAATAAGCAATCTAAATCTAGAATTCAAAAAACCCGACTTTTAAGATTAAGATATATAGTTGCATTTCATGTACAATGGCTTCTAAAAAGTCTACAAAGCAGAAAAATCAGAGGCCCATCACCAGCACACCTTCTAATCAGAAGTAACAGCACAACAACAGCCAAGGAATGCGCCTCCACCAAAGACACTGTGCAAAGACACCCATAACTGAAGCCACCTGGGCTTTACCATCCTTACTGCTAGATGTTGGAGTGGACATCATGGACTGGTCTTTATCTTCTTCCAAGCCTCCATGTGATGTAGAAAAGCTCTGAGTATGACTCTGCTCTGTTTCAATGAGGGATGAATCCAGCATTAGTTTGAAGCCATAAAACAAATCCTGTTATCTTGCTGACAGAGAGGATTTAGCTAGAGTATCAGGTAAGAGCATAAGAATACCAAGGTTTGTGCATACCATTCCCATCTGATTGATTAAAATGTACAACAGAATTCTGTTTTACCAGTTGGCTCTCAAGAGCCTTTGTTTGCTTCAGTATAATCAACAAAGATAAGGTGCCAAACATAAAGCCTGAGCCAAAACTTTATCTATCCCAGATCATCCCGACCCAATGATAACATTGCTTCCATCATCGCCGAGGAAAACCAGAGTACATAGACACAGAGGAAGAGCAATGTTTGAATCCCAGTGTTCCCATCAGCAACCAAGAGCACCCAGCTGTGTGTCAAGAAGTGTGCCTGCAGGGAAACAAGTGGTATGACCATAACCACAAAAGAGGAAGAAGTTCATCTAGGATGACTTGCTCAGGTAACTCAGATCAAATGTATAAAAGGAAATGTTTTAGTCCCTCCTAAGGAACATTAAATTAAAGTTGCCTTTTTACTCCACTATTAGGTTTTTGATCTCATCTATGGATGGAGATTTCTCATCATTGTACCGAAACACCAGGAAACGCTTGCCTGGGCAAACACAGGGCCCTCCCTGTAGTCCATGCAATTTGTGGTTGAACTAATGCCCATATTTGAAATCACTCTGACTGTTGTGAGTTAATTTCTTTTGTATTCTAAGAAAAGGACTGACCTCTGAATTACAGGTGCAAGCACCCCATAAAGCACTCCCATAAGCCATGTCCACCAACAAAGTAAACATTACAACCAGAAGAGAAACATTCACCAAATCCCAAACCAAACATCAAAACAAAAGTCAACAGGGACATAAAGTGGAAATACAAGACCCTCGGTTGGCAGGGACCATTCTTTGGTGTATCTGCATCCTATTTAATGCTTAATACTGTGCTGGTTACATTATTTTATTTTTATCATTGAAAGTATTACAAATGCCCCCCTTTTCCTCCAGTGACCACACTATGGGTTACGCATATTGTTACATTTTTGACAGTCAACCCATGCTTGCTGACTTTTTCCTTTGTCTGAAGGGCACACATAAATAACTGTGTCCATTATGCATAGCAAGCAGTGAAATGAGGCCTTCTTAATTCTGGAACTCTTTCATTGTCTGTCAAGAAATTACGCATGACTTTAGGCTGATATCTGGGATAGCCCTGTACATATAATGAAAATTGAGTTTAGCATTGCTTCTACCAGACGTTTAGTGATAGGAAGAAGCATTAGAAAATGTTCTAATTTGTACCCAAGCCTTGCTACCTTTGTCAGTTGTCAGTAACATGCTTTGCCCCTCTTCTATAGGCTGATGTGGTTTCCCTATTTTCTATGATTATATGTCCTAAAATGGTCTTTTCACCGCCATTAAAACAACCCTATCCCTCTTCTTCTTCAATTGAAGAAAAGATGGGAATCAAAAGAGGGTGGTCAGTGCCCAGCCAGTGTGGCTCATTGGGTGAATGTCAACTTATGAACCAGGAGGTCACCCTTCAATTCCCGGTCAGGGCATATGCCCGGGTTGCAGGCTTGATTCCCAGTAGGGTGTTTCTATCTTTCTCTCCCTTTCCCTTCCTCTCTAAAATCGTTTTTTTTTAAATATATGTAATATTTTAAAAAGGGGTTGGTCAGTTAAAACATAGAAAAAAACCACTGTCCTAGCCATGGGCTTAAATGACACTGCCATAATTACTACTTATGGAAAAAACAAGTTGAATGGAATCACACTTTTTTTTTTTTTTAAACATAAAGTCATTGAATCTGAAAGTACCAAGAATAAAGGGAAAAATCACATTTAAAGAACTCCACCAAGAAAATATAGAAGAAATAAATTTCTGAGCTCAGCCACAAAGCACTAATACACCATTCCACCACCAAGCTCTGGATCTGGGCCAGTGTGAGCAAGAACTGAAACAGGAACACAAGTCAATAAAGGGCTGAGTGTCATTATCCTTACGAGTTGTCATTTGAAGAGGTCCTGTCCTGTCCCAGTCTTCCACCAAACCTGTGTTTGAATCTGCAGAAGGCTGAAGTGTTGTACTATGGCTGGAGTCCATATCTGAAGGAATTAAATCAGTGTTATAGTTGGATTTCCTAAACTACTACCTGAGGGTGGTTTATGATCTAGAGCCAAATTATTCTTATATTCAAACCTGGATAAAAGGAAAGAAAGCACATACTGATTCATGTCTCCAGAATTGGAGTAGATTAAGGCTTCTTCAAGAGATCCCAAGAAGTTTCATTGAAAGGTTGAGTTCTATGAAAGCTACAATATTTTGCTTATTTTTGCTGAGTCTGAAAGGACTCCAACTGAGCACATGATGGGCCTCTCAAACCTTGCAGAGAGACACACATAAGCCAGTATGACTGTCCCACTCCATACATATTGACTTTCTTATAGACACATGGGATCCAACACATGGAGAAAAGACATTGTTCAAGTACCCTTTTGTCACATACACCCTTACTTGGCAAAATAACTTTTTTTTACAGCCCTCTTCCCTGCATTGGTCTCTTCCACTTTACAAAGGGAACATGCAAATAAAACATAAATTCATCACCCACTGTGACCCAAGTAGAAGCCACAGGAAGTATTCAGAAGCAAGGAATAAGAAGCCATGAATATCAGTGAATCAGTCATCCTGTCAACACAGATATGTGGTATGTACAATGTTGAGCAGTACAGAAATGTCCCTGAAATAGTCACAAATGCTTTTTTAATGGTGATCATAAATCAATTCTGTTGAAATAACAAGTCCTGAGTGAAGTAAAGACCAAATAACCTATAAACACTATCACTATTATTGGCTTTCCAATTCAAACTCCACCACACTGCTGCCTCTAGGGAGATTTAATCAGTTCCAGATGACTCCAGAGGGAAAAAAATGGAATATTGGGCACCCATATCTATATTGCAGCCCTTACATTCAAAAAGAAAAGAAAAATCAAGATCTTTGGAGGAAAAAACATGGTTGATTCTATCATCCCAGATTTCAAAAAAGAGGAAAGGCTAGCTAACCCAAATCAAAACCTCACATGGCTATTTTCCCAGAAAAAGTCCTGTTTGTGGAGGATCTCTAGACACTCTTGTTTACCTTCCCTGTTATCAGCAGAATCTTTCATGAGGTATCACACGGTACTATAGTTTGAGCCATTGTGCTTGTCCTTGTCATGCTTATCAATTTAATGGAATCTCTTTCTGTTCATCAGTATGGAAAGAGCATGAACCATGAATTGTACATTATTGTGGCACCACATGCCTTGTACAACATCAGTCAATATTTAATGTCAATGTTGCTTTTAATCACTAGTAATTTGGCAATAACTGTTCATTAGTATTTGAGAATGACACAATTAGGGGGTTCTAAAGATACGAAACCATAAAAACTGTTAAATTCATTTTGGAGATAACTTTGTTCAATTCACTACCAAGAGACATGGTCATTGTGCTCTTGGAACTCATTTTAATAAAGTTCATGTTGTACATTCCCTTTGTAGCTTGAATCCAGATTATACAATGCTATAAATAATAATTCTCAATCCCATATTGGATCTTTGGTTTATCTCCATTTTTGGAATGTTACATTTCTGTGACCAAGGCATCTTGTTAAATAATAAAACTCGAGTAACTCTTCATGGGTATAATAAGGAACATGGATTCTTTAAGTTAGGAAAGCCTGTGAAAAGGTCATCATCTGCTACCAATTCTTGCAGATTCTCTAGGGAAAGTTGTCATCTGTTGTGATAAAGGAAGACTTCTTTTTAAATATAAAAACTGGTTATAGCCTCCATTCTTACAGAACTACAACTACTATCTTTTTTATTCTCTCTCATTTAATTGTTTCTTAATTGCTGATAGGTAATTTGAATGATGTTTAAGAAAACAGATTCCAATCTGTGTCCATTTATGAAATTCATAAACATTTATTGAGGATCAAGAGTGGTCTAAATCTTAGGTCACAAGTACCATATTTATCTCTAAATGTGGTAAGAGTAAATGATAAAGTTTTCTGAGCTTTTTCATTATTTTTTTAGAAGGAGCACTCACCAATTTTTTTTTTTTTTTTTTTTTTTTTTTTTTTTTTTTTTTTTTTTTTAGTAGAAAAAGCCAGAGACAAGTTATATCTTTGAGTCTACAGTGGAAATCCATCACTTTATTCTTTTAAAAGCCCTGCACTTAGGAGTAAATGAAAAAGGACTCTTGAGACTGTTCCCTCTTCAAAGAAAATGACTTTCACTCCTATCATTTTAGGACCAATTCTCTTTTAACTCTCCTGCCAAATTCTTCACTCTCAGCTCAGCACTTCAGATTCAGATAAATGGGCATATCACTTCTACAAAGGAAACACATTTTTGAAGAAACTTCCATTTCCGTCTTAGGAAAGTAGAGTGGTCTAAAGCCAAGGGCTTATTTCTAGGAAAAGAGCCATTTGTAGACTTTGCCAAAACATAATATAAAAAGGTTCAGAGGCTATTACCCATTCTTCTTTCTGTTTGATGACCTCGTCCCATTGGATGTGAGATTGGGTCCCAAAAATAAGTCCAGGAACTGTCCTCTTGACTCGGTGTTGTCATTCTTTCATTTGGATGGGTGTCATGAGCTGAGGCTGGTGTGACTATGCAGTTCAAGCAATTGTCAAAGTGTTAGTTGACATCTGACCAGGAATAACTGATTTTTTAAAATACACTTTTTTTTTATCTGAACAAGACAATGAAAACATTTTCCTGGTATCGAGGGCCAGGAAGTTGTATAAACACAGAATGTTTTAGCAGATATTAGTTCATTCATGCTCATTTTCTTAGCAAGCAGCATGTGAACTGAAGAACACAAAAGCACTGACGACTTCTCCAGTGGACAGGAGATGAGTTACAGACATCAAGTGAAGATGAAAAAGTTCTTGACCCATGCCATGTTGCCACCATTCCCCAAAGGAGGAAGTATAAGAGTCCAAGCCCATGATGTCATTCCAAGACAACCACATCCTAGTGAAATGCACATTAGGATGGTAGTGAGTTAAAGAAGGAATCAGGTAACAGCTTCTCATGAGATAAACATGAGAGTAAGTGCCATTATCTCAAAAGCATGAATGAAATCCATTAGAAGCATTACTTTTTTTTTTTTAATTTAGAAGCATTAACTTTTAACAATGAGATTTATGGCACAAATGACATGTAAGAATGTAGCACATCCTTTTGCTTCATTCCGTGCCAATGAAGAAGGATAGGTAGAAAAGATTACAACAATAGCCCCTTAGCAACAACCAACCACATCACATAGCCAGTCACTGAATTTGTTGCTCTGCCAGGAATGCGTTCAGGAGTTGCCACACACATAAAGTACATTATGCATTATATTCTATGTCGCCAAAGGAAGCATGGGGATATCTCTCACTGACACTAAGTGAAAATATCATTCTTAAAGGGAATTCGTGTTCTTTTACAAGACAGGGTGCATTGCAATGTTTCTGTGATGCAGACAAAAAAATCATGCATAGGAGCTCGCAGAGTCAAGTTATCTGGCCTCACTTAGACATGGTGACAAGACTTGAGCCCAATTTCCACAATCCCACAATTCAAGAATAGAGAAGGTATTTATTTTATAAGTCTGGGGGGTGGGGGTGGGAGAGGAGGAACTTGTATAATCAAGAAGAAATCTCAAACAGACATGGCAAAATGGCCAGATGATATCAGACAGGTATTTTTCTCAAGATGTCTGGTTTCATTTCTTCAAACTTTGGGGTTCTGACCAGATGCTTTCTAACAAGCCCAGTATTTTATAGAACCATGCTATAAAGTGTGGATGCACATCATAGAGTAGATTCATTTATAAAACCAGAGGGAGTATTTTACAAGATCAGAGTTTCTGCTACAACCTCACCAGGGAATGCCCCAAACTAGACCTGAAAATGCCATACACAAGGGCATATTGTCTGTGTCTAAAATAAAAATAAAACTTATTGTCCAGCTGCATGGCTCAGGGGTTGAGAATCAACCTATGAACCAGGAGGTCATGGTTCGATTCCTGGTCAGGGCACATGCCCAGGTTTTAGACTCAATCTCCAGTTAGGAGGCAGCCAATCAATGATTCTCTCTTACCATTGATGACTCTCTCTCTCTCTCTCTCTCTCTCTCTCTCTCTCTCTCTCTCTCTCTCTCTACTTTCCTCTCTGAAATCAATAGAAATATATTTTATAAATAAATAAATAAATAAATAAATAAATAAATAAATAAATCTTATTGTCTTCATTCTACCCTAGCACTGGGGTTCACTTGTTATCAATGGGAGGGAAAAAGACCTCAAAATCTTAAGTTTTGCTTCTCACTGACTGAATCATTGCCTCCTGACAAGTAATGAAGTGAGAAAAACCACTGAATGGATTATAAACAAGAAAAATTTCATCCAAACATAACCTATTGATTCAGTTTTCAAATGCATGAACACATGTGCATACACTCCCCTCACATACACACTGCTTTATAGGTCTTCTATCATTATCTTTATAAGCAAAATGACCTTTTAAATACCCAGTAACCCCACTGTTGTTTTCAACATATGGGTTAACTGAGTAGAATTTCCATTGTGAAATATAAAGGTTGATTCTCTTCTAAGAAGGTATAATGTTCTCATTCAACAATTTTATTTAACTATATACAAATACTTAGAACAAGTATAAATTAAGTATTTGGATTTTTGCATAATTTTTCCAATTAAATTATCACATCCTTACTTCATATTTGAGCTTTGTACTATAATCAAAAAGGGGGTCATTTCTGTATAACACTCATGGGCTTCATCAGTTTTCCCTGGGGCCTTTCCTCAGAACCTGTGATATAGCCACATAATTCTTTGATATGTCTATTGTGCTGTAACATTCCATTGATAAGGTCCAGAGGTCACCACCGGAATCTCTATGTTTTGCAAGTGCTGAGAAAAGAATTGCTGAGGCTAGTGCTGCTTTCCCTCTGGGAGGTTCTGTTATGTCTGGATTTTCAACTACCCTCCAGTAATGATGTCCCCCCACCCCACATCACCATCACCTTCTGACAATAGGCTCATGAATTCCAAGCTTTTTAAGTAGCTTTCTGCTTTTTAAGTACAAATTGTCTTAAATAATCTCTGAAATATAGTATTGGGTCCCAAAGAAGACTGGTACAGAATCATCATTCTGTTTTCTGTTTATTTTTGCATGTGTATTTTTTTTTTAATTTGTAATTATTTATTTATTTTTGTGACAGAATCCCGTTCTGAAGAGACAACTTATTTCTTCTTCTATCAGAAGATGTTTCTCTCTCTCACTCTACCTTCCTCTGTCAGAAAACTCTGTTCTTAACTCAGCCCATAATCCTCAGGCATGTAGCCAATCTATCAGGTAAGTAGTGAGGTCTAGGCATGTTGGACATATTCAGTGCAATATCCAGGACGTATTAATCTATGTCTTAGCTGATGCCTGAAATGTTTCTTTTGTTGTCTGAGGAACATTCCTCAAACCAAGGAATTCCCAAACCCTTTTAGTTTCTCCCTTTGGATTCTAAGTGGATGTTTCTTATATTTTTGATTTAGGAATATCCAAGAATGATGATTGAGGCATAGTTTAAAAAATGCTACAGGCTGTTATCCTAAATGAAAGCTTCTTCTATTCCAAATATGATAGGCATCTCTCCAAGAAACAGGTGAGAAGTATACTTCCTACTTTTTTGTCCTTTCTTCATTGTCTAGTAGTGAGACTTGTGAGTGTTCTAGAAAACCTGAGATATTTGCATATAAGTACAATTAATAGCAAAAAATATGCCCCGAAGTTACACTGGCTTAAAAACAGAGAAAGAACAGCCGTAGTTTTCAAATATAGACCATCTGAGCTATTAACTCTCCTCCAAAGAGTAAAAGGGATGCCTTTCTATAATGCAGTGAGGAACAGAATGTGAAGAAGAAACTGCATTCATAAAAGATCTTCATAGAAAATAGAATTCCAAAGATCATGGCACCAGTCAAGCTTTCTTTCAAGGTGCCACTAGTAAGCACCAACAGAATACACTCTTCATTATACATTTTCATAAACACATACAAGTCACCCAACTGGAACCACTAGGTATCTTTGACTCAAAAACCTTACCTCAAGATATTTTTTAAGTTTCACTTTTTAAGTATGTTGTCTTTTGGGGCAACCTGGCAAGTTAGCATTTTTCTTCCAATTTCTAAGACTTATGTGCAGATTTGACAGCTCTTCATTCTCTGGGGATTTAAAAAATTTTACTCTGTGGAAATAGAAGATGTGGCCGTGTCTAAAAATAGTCTTCCCTATTCTTTGGAATCACTTCACTGGCTCATCTAACCCAGAACTGCTGACCGCCATCCTTCTTACTTGTGCTTGTAGAAAGCTGGGTCTCCTCTTCCTCATGATGTTCATGGTGAATGAGAGGAGACTGGTCTTCCGGGGCCCAGTTTTCTCCATAATCACTGGTGCCACTTCTGTCCACATCTGTGATTTATATACACTGTAATTTTTTATCAACTAACCTTTGATGGTTTGTTCTTCCATTACAGTACATGATATTGAACAGCCTGAGCATCTACTATCCACACTTCTGAGCGACTTCACTAATCTCTTGCAAGGGAAAAAAAAAACCATTGGGCACGGAATTTCTTAATGACGACTTGTTATTCCGCCATAACCACTTTCTCAAGGGCAGCACCATCAACCATTTTAATGTATTCATTCTTATAATGGAGCAACATAAAATATCTTGTGCCCAGATGGTATGATTGATAAATGACCCCTAAGTTGAACTGAGGATCGTCATGAAAATTCTCTAAAAATTTGTGATGAGATATTAACTACATTTCCCACTGTGTCCTATCAATTGACTTTGAGGGGGAAAATATCTTTAATTAAGAATGCATATCCCATTACCAGTCATCCTTGTGGTAGTCTGAAGTGATACTTCTGGATTTAAAAAGCCTGGGCTCCACTGGCTCCAATTCCGGTTCTGTGTTGAGTGGTCAAAAACCCGTGGTGTGGTTGCAACTGTGGTAACGATGATGAAGTTATTAGGAAAATGGTTATTTCTTGAGCCTTCACCACCTGTTTTGCACTTTTCCCCCTTCTTTGGTCTGTCCAGTGAATCATCTATACCAGTTTGTATAGATGGTTGAGTGGAAATGGAAGGAAAGCATAGAGTGCCTTCGGCTTGGTCCAGACATATCGTTAAGCATCTCAGTGTCCTTTGCATTCTGCCTTTGGGGCGAGAACATGAGATCTTCTGGAGAAAGCAGCCAAAAAAGCTGCAGCAGGAAGAAGAAGAAAGCTTTGGAAACACCAGCCCTCCACCGAGGATAACCAAAGACGGCAGAGCGTTGCCCATCCATGCAGCCATGCAGTCAATAATGTCCTTTGCATTTGAAAGCCCAAGGAACTTGCATCACTGGCAAGTGCACTACATGTAGATCCTCAGGATGAAGAAGTAGGTACCTGGAAGTTATTCCATGATGATCACTTTATCTCATTTGTAGTTTTGGTGGGAAAAGAAATACTCTGGGCATCCAGAACTTTCCTATAGATGATTCTAAGAAAGATTATCTACCTATAACAGCCATATGATTTAGCTATACACTTCTGAATATTTATCAAACACCTATGATATACTCATCAAATACAAAGCACTTAACCAGCAAGCCATTCACAGCCATTGGGGGGGGAGGGAGCGGGATGGGGGAGCAGAGAACAAGATGAATAGATCCAATAGGAAAACACCATAGGGAACCAACCACCAGCATCACAGCAGCTCACCAGGGGGCAGGGCGGGAAAAGAATCATATATCCACCAGTGCTCTGATACTGTCACCCAAAATGATAGGGCCGGAATAGGAGACACACCCAACAGAAGGATTATGACAAAATCAGAACCAATGTCTTATGTGAAAAGGTATATTGGCAAATCCTAATTCTTTCAAACTTTATATCGATACCCAAATAATACAAAACTCTTTTCAGAACTATACTACTATCATCTCTATTTCACAAGTTAAAAAAAATCAGGTGTGGAATCACTGACCATATTCTCAATAAGTATGAAAAAAGTGGCAGTTTTCACATCCTTACAGAAGAGAGAGGCATCCTGTTGAATTATGTGCACAGGTGCCAAACAGAAAAGTTAAACGAAACCGGAAAATATACCACAAAGATGAAAAATATCAAGGGAAGTTTTCCTCTGTACTGTGATCACAAAATTTATTTTTAGGTTGATCTGTTTGCATTGCCACCCAAAAGTGTTTAGTTTCTCATTTCTAGACCATCTTTTTGTTGGTGGCCCCACCTGGAAGATGGGGCTACATCCTAACTCAGGAGAGACTGGGTATTAATAAAGTTCCAGTGATTTTGGTTATTTAGCTTTCTTCCTGAAGTTACTAGAAAGAGTTTTTTAGACTAACCTCTGCAGAGGTCTCCAGGCTAAGGAGTATACCATAATGCATCTAGTTTATCTCAAGTTTTTGTTCTATCAATGCAATATTTTTAGATGCTTTCAAGGCCTAAACTATTTTTTTGGTTCTCTCCCTTCCTGAGTGCTGTCCTTTTGGGGATGATTCTCTCAGATTAGAATGGACAGAACCCAAAACAGCTCATGTGGCACCCTAAATGGAACCTTCCCTAAGGAAAAGCAGAGCTGTTATGAAATCAGGTCTAGGATTTTCATGTCTGTTCAGCAATATCCTAGATCATTACAGGTATGAATAGGAAACTCATTCATCTGACAGAATATTAGACCAATCATTGTATTTTTAAAGGACATTTTTTTTTCAGCTCAATTTCCATCTATTTTCTCAAAAAGTTTTATAATTGTCACAAATTTTAATACTATTATGCAGTGGTTTCACTATTTATTCTTAATAATTGGCACTGTTTTGTTCAAGCTCACCTGACATTTGTTCTTTGCTTCAATGTCTTTCTGTTATATTGGTGCCCAGTTTGTTTGTTAAAACTTTGGATTTATTTCCTTGATCTCAATCAGGTTTTGATTATCTAAGAACATTCTTGAGTTCTAATTACCATTGTTTAAGCCTTTTTAGGTCTTTCTAAGTCTTTAATTTAGGATCATCTACAACTTTGAATTAAATGAGTCCCTTGAAGGCAAGAGCTCTGACTTTTTTTCATATTTGTGTTACCAGCACCTAAGCACAGTGACTACTCAATGAGTATTTCTTGTAATATTTTACTGTGCCATTTTCTGACAAAGTTCAATGGTTCAAAAAAAAAACCTGTAGCAGCAGACCACATAAATAAAACAGGAAGAACATGAGGCACTAGGAATTTCATAAAAGATGCTTTTCCCATTTCTCCTCCAAATACAGTTTGGCTTCTATTAAAAAATATATATATATTTCTTCCTTTAATATCTCATCAAGGTATGACTAAGGTGTGGTCATAGGCTTATGCTCATTGTTTATATCAACTGTTTCCCAAAAGAGGTACTCTTGGGCATCACTCAGATTAATTGGTAAGCCTTGCATAAATGGTTCTACTGTAATTGATTATTCTTACTGGTGCTGGAGATAAAATCTTCATCATCATCAATGCCTGTTCCAGAATGAATGGGGTGTTTGTCTCTTTCATCTTCATTTTCTTCCGTTGGCGCCCAGCCTGCTGAGATGATATTTGAATCCGTACCTGTTGTGGTGACTTGCATTAGTAGCTGAGCTGGATGCCAAGTAACCCATTCGATAAAGGAAGAAAATCAGGCACAGAGTGTAAGATGGAATTGCCAAGATTTTAATAAGAAAGTGAAACATTTGGCGCGTATACCTCTAAATTAACATATCTTGGTCTCTGAAGCTAAACTATGGATCTAAAAACAATTTCCTATTATCTTTACAACTGAACATTCTCTTTTAAGAAGTTAAAGAATAAATATAGACACAACCCAACCAAAGAAGTAAAAGAATGAAAGGCAAATAAACACTGCCGCATGCTTTTAGATACACTTAATAACTTATTAAGCACGTGTCATTAATATCCTTCCAATCACATTCTCAAGTCCATTGCTTCAATAGACCACGAGTTCCTTGAAGGCAAGAGTTCTGGCTTTTTTTTCCCATACGCCCAGAATAGGATGGTAATGTTTCATGTATGTGTGCCTATTTGCTTTGTCAAGCTACTTTAAAAAAAACCCTTAGACTTCTAAATACATCAGTCATTTCTAAAATTTCATAGTTATATTCACAATTTGCTAATTCATTTTTTATCTTCTCTAGCATCATATCAGTGTACTGTAAAGACAAATGAAAGCTACACTGCAGTTCCCAGCAATACTTTAGCATGCAAGGGGCAAAAGTCAGTTAATTAACAGAGGAAGTCATAGCTAGCATTTGTTAGTCAACCCTTCTGATTGCCGAAAGTGGCAGACAGTAGCCAGGATTTGGAGAAATCTCCCTCTTCTCCTTGTGGAAGCAATCACAAGAAAGACGGAAACCCTCCACCTCTTCATGGTTACTGCAGATGTCTCTTTACACAAAGGGTTTCCTGCATTTCGAATCAGATTCACGCTCTTTTGGAATGAACATTTGTCTTTTCATCTGTATCTACCCCAAGAATAGTTCCACTGATCAAAATGTGCTGTATTTTGTTAGCTCTAGCTAACAAATAACTTTTCAGGCTATTGTATTGTTTTTCTCCTGAAAAGTAAAACAATGTCAAATGACTTGAATCATTGTAGAATACCTTCATAGTCAAAATTTTGTCTGACATGAAGAAGTACCTGGCTCCTTTTCACATTTCCCCTTATTAGCCTCCTCCTGGGTTATCTAAATTCTATAGAATGAAAAGAAGAAATGTGCTTAATAGTGCTATAAAATCAATATATAGACCTCAGAGTTCATGGTCCTTCTAACATCATTAAAAACATTTGTAAAACCAGAATGGACTGTAGACTTTGACAGTATCCCCAAGGTCAATGAAGATTATTGAAGACTGTCAAGAAAACATATGAAATGAGATAATAATAACGTACTACCAGCCATTACTGTTGTTGTGTGAAGATGGTTCTTGGACTCTGATGGTTGAAACAACCATGAAAACCAATCCTCAACTTCTCGCCTCTTAAAAGCACAGAAGTTCCATTTCTTTCAGAGGCCCAAACTGGAGTTCATAGGATGCCAGAGATGGAAGTACCCTAAATATCATCTGATTCATGCTGCTCATCTTAAAATATGAAAAAACTGTGCTGTACAGATCTTGACTTGTGTGAAGTCAGAAAACTAAACAACAGAAAGGTCTCAAGAGGAGCATGAAAGCTGTCTTTGAATTCTGAAAAGCAATAATGTAAAAGAGGAATTAAAATTTTTGTCTGTGCTCCAAAAAGGCTCAATTGGGACCTTTCTGGAGATGACTATTCTTCCAAATGTTGAATTTAAATGTTAATCATCTGAACTACCCAACAATGAGCTTCTTCATGAAGAAAGATGTCCCTCACCATCAGAAAGATCACTTAGGAGGAAAGTTGTATAAAAGAATAAATGATTAGAACTTTTGATGGAACTAGACCATTTAAGATCTTCTAATCTGAGCATTTATGATTCTAAAACCTAGTTCTTCAGATTCTTAGCCCTTCATCTTCTGCACATTCTATCTTGGCCAACCAATATCATTCTCCAGAATTTGGGATATGATATTTCTGTGAGCAGTTCCAGACACATTATCCCAAATACACAGAAGGATGACACAAGAAGTGAAAAATGGGGGGGAAATGCCTTTCTGCTTTTCTCCATTTAGAGTCCAAATCCTCTAGCAATCTTGCCCATGGTCACGTTTTATATTAACACTATATTTTGCGTAACAGAGCAGGACATTTTGAGTTCCAGTTTTGGATAGAGGAAAATTATTCAGGAAAGACAGAGATGAAATAACCCAGTGATTTCACTAACAAGACCAGAAGTAAGAGTCATGACTTGAAAACTATTAAAGACTGCCATTTCTGTAATCATGACGTGCATCAGAAGAACATTAGCTAATAAAGGACAAACTGGAAAAAGTTCAAACAGAGAGACTGAAACCATCATTAAATTCCCAAATATAAAATTAAGCTGAATTAGATTTCATTTTGTAGCTGTCAAAAGAAAGTTCAGAAATGCCCCAAGGTGAAACATTGACAAGTCTGTTTCCTTCACAATGTTTATCCTATGAAGATGAACATTTCAAACATTTAAAAATAGCATATTCTTTATTCTGCACTATCTATCTTCCTCCTCCCCGCTCCCTCTCTCCAGCATTATCTTAATCACTATGATATGCAGTCATAACATTGGCACTATTTTCCTTCCTTGAGCATTTGTCAAAATAACAAATACATTTTATTCAATGTCTTAACAGCTAAGCAAATGTAAAGGACCATTTTGATGGCTCTCCTTCTGTAGAAAGAATACCTAATTATTTTGAAATATGACCAAATCCTCCATCAATGAAAGTTAATAAATGAAGACATGCTTGCAATCTCCCATTACTATAGTCTTTGAATCTTTTCCAATAAAAGTTCTCAGGTCAAAATACTTTGCAGGAGGTTAAGGTTAACAGTCAAAGATCCAAGGAGCTTGTTAGAGGCCTCGACTCTGAGGTAAAGAGCAGGTCGCTTCCTACATTTTGCAGTTGAGGTTTTAGATGTCCACACAATTATCCCAGGCCTATGTGTTCCCTCTGAAGATCAAGGTTTGCCTCTGTTATTATTGACTGTGATAATTAGCAGAAAAGAGGAGTATGCATTTTCTGATACTTTTTTCTAAAGTAGTTGCTCTGAAGGATTCTAAGGGAAGCCCCTAAAGAAACAATAATTCTGATTATTTGGCATGTTGCTTAGGGAGTATCCAGTAGTATGTATCCCAGACTCATAAATGAGATGGTATCACACCCTGCTCTTACTAACAATCACGACGGAGCATCAGTAGAAAATGATAACAGATGTCCTTTTCCTCAATACTGAAAGACTTGGCATTTGGGACAGCAGAGAAGCAGAAGACATAACATTTTACCGGTTGTTGCTATTGTTTGATCCTGAGTCTTAGGCTGTGGATTATCAAACCAAGACTATATCCAAGGAATGTGGTCCTGAGCTGCTGCATGGCTGTTTGAGTGCTCAGTGGAAGTAACTGAATCAACTGTGAAAACATCGTTTAGTGAGGACTTTCTACAAATTCGTTACTCTATCTAGTATACATAATGTCTGTGTCTATTATAGAATGAAGATTAGAAAAGAAGGATTGAGGCCTTTTTTTTACATTTCCACTCTCCTAAAGTCTCCTGGAAGCTTAGGATAAGATCAGAAATGCAAATCTTATATGGGTGTCAATTCAGAGCTACTCATTCTTCAAATGGAATCCCCTGAATACAGACTCAAGGAGAAATCAAGTAGCAACTAAATCACCTATAATGGAAAGAAATTTTATATTTACTTGAATGGATGACTCAGCTATACACTGAAGGTCTTCAGCATAGAATTTCATAAAGTTGCTTTTATTCATCTATTTTTGGAGTGTCTTAAGAGGTGCACCTGTATCTTTTGCGTCTGCCATTTTACCCAGGTAGCTCGTGATGACAACTGGCATTTGAAAGCTCCACTGTCACTCACTAACCTCAAGTCAAGCTTTATACTTTATATAAGTCAAGCAGGAACTTTGCAAAGGGTATGTGTTCAAGGTGGTGAAATCAGATCTCAAGCATTCCTCCATCACTTTCTGTCACTTTTAATTCTAATTCAGAATGTATTTCCAGAAAGGAAAAACAAACTTTCTCAAGTTAAAAAAAAATTTTTTTGGACTCTGTTCAAATTAGAGAAAGGATGGTTGGTAATATTTTACAGATTGAAATATCTCATTTGAATCTCAAGTTGGACTGAATCCAAAATGTTTCCCAGTAGATGAAGAATGTCAAATATCACCAGAATATAAATCTAAACCACTTGTTAAAGTCTGATGATAAAAGTTATGACTTCTTTTTTCCTTAAAAAAGTGATCCTACACATACACATTCTAAAACGTTTGCATATTATTTCAGATGGTCTTGTATACCATATGGCTGTCATTGAATCTGCTGGAAGTCAATGAATTTCAGGTTAAAAACTTTAACTCTCTACAGGCAAATGTCAACCACCTGCACAATACCTTCAATGCTATCAAGGACACATTTGCTCAGAATAAAGAGTAGAGAGATAGGAGCCAATTTCACCAATGATGCCCTGAGATAAACATGAGCAATTTCCCCCCACCCAAGTAAGCCATGCCAGACCAAAAAGAAAAATAAATAAGTAAATAAAGACACACACACAACACACACACACACACACACACACACACACACACACACACACATTCTTAGTCACCCAGAAGACAAGAAATAGACTGTTCCTAGGTAGTTTCCTGAATGTTTCCTGAATGAGTATAGTTTCTGGATTCCAAAGAATTCCAGATCACAGATAGGAAGGGAGCTGATGATATGCCTCCAGGAGGGCTCTTCCAAAAATAACACAGTAAAAAGTCTGCTGGCAATCAAAACCTACCCAGATGGCTGTTTTATTGGCTTTCCCTACTGCCCACCCACTAAGGACACTTAAGGAAGGGATGAGCCAACCAAGCCCAAGAGCGATTCTAGGTACTCAGCCAACCCTCCTCTTGACCTCTGTCCTCCTGCATGAACTGGGGAGGATTCGCAATCACTCCCTCTCACTAAGTTCCAACTCTCGATCCAACAGTCATGATGTTTTGAGAATCTTTGGGCTTAGAACATGTGGCGTACTTAGGAACTTACTGGTGCTAACTTTTCTAGCTTGTTACATGCTCCTTTCAAGTTTCTCCCTGACTGTTTTCTGTGACACTCTTCTCTGCATGCATTGGTTTGTTTGGAGTTGCCATCGGTCCACTTGGGTCCTATAGCCCTGAACTCACTCTGATGGACAAATGAGTCTCTATCTTCCTTAACTACTAAAAGCAACTTAGCTAAGTGCTCTGGAAAGAGGGAAGCACAATTCTCTTCTCACCCCAAATCCTGCATTGTGTTTCAGCAAAACCTCCTAGCACACTCCTTCCTTGCTTTCTGAACAGTGTAAGGCTCCATGAAAGTAGGTCCAACTCCAACTCCTCAGTAATGAGGGCAGCATCGGGCACAGAGACCTCAAATATTGGTTGAATGAATAGCTTAGCTTACTAACCCTTACTTCTCCTCTATATCACTGTCTAAGGGTATTGTCTACTGGGTCCTAAGCATTTGAATAAACCCAATACATAGTAGGTATTCAATATTTGTTTGCTGACTAACAGGCAGAAAAAGTGCAGCCCTTAAAAGATGTGCTATGAATGTTTCTTAAATGTGCTGATTGGCTTTCTTAAAGCACAGGTTAAACAATCCCTGTGTTAGATAGGCTACTGGCCGCTGCGATAACTACATCTAGTTCTCACAAGATATAGTTTGTCAGGATTTTCTTCTTTGGGAAATGGAGGTTTAGGGTAATCAGGACCTGCCTCCTGCTGAGACCAGTAATTGCTATCTGCCAGCATCTGACCAGATGAGTGTGTGATGATAAGCACCTTCAGCAGGGCGACCTTAAGCAGGGAAATCAAGGGGCAGCAAGTAGCCAGCAGCACGGCCAGCTTGGTCTGCAGAAATTTCTCTCAAGAAAGGCTGTCTGTGGGACTAGAAACAAGGAGTGACAAATGGCTGGCTCCAGAGAGCCGATATTCTGGGAAAGCATGGGCAATCTGCAAGTGCCTGCTTTATGAAATGCTTCAAAGTATCTGCAGAAGATGACAAAGACCCCAAACCTACATGCACCCCTCACTCAGCAAACTGCTAATAGAAATTTAATCCTCGGCTGAGCAAGCAATCTTACATTGATTCTCGGGGCTTTGGAGGTTTTCCTGGCTTCTGGGTGACATGGGATGGAAAGGGTCGCCGCCTGGAGCATTCACAACCCAGTAAATCTCTGCCTCATTCTTTGGAGAGCAGAGTTCCACCCCTCACGAGCCACAGCCAGGAAAAGAGCAAATCCACACCATACTAGGAAAGCTACTCAAGAGGCAGACGCCCTGCCTGAGTTTGAATAATCTTCCACGAAAGGAACACAGCCAATCTGGAAATATGTTTTAAAATAACCTGGGAGGAAAGTGAAGAGACAAGAGGATATGTAAACGCTTCCCAATGCAAGCGGAGCACAAGGGGCCCAAACCCAGAGACCTTGAAGGCGCTGCTTCCATATCCCCACCCTCCCTGTCCCAAGGTAATGAATGACCCTCACAGACCAAGCCAGTGCTAAGAGCCTTTCCCTACAGCTGGCATATAAACTCTTAAGCAGATTTCATGTGATCAGGTAACTCCTCCAGCTATGCTTCCCTAGACCAAAAACCAAAGGAATTGTTCAGAAACGATGGGTGATGAATAGGACTGAATATTGCATAGTCCATAACATGAGTATAAATCAGGTTAAGACAGAAAAAAAGATGAAGTTAAGAGACACAGAAACAGAATGGCTTGTATGCATCCGCTGTGGCCCCAGCTTAGGAAATCTCATCCAGAGGTGGGTAACAACCAGCGGGAAACATGCAAAACCGAGAACCATTTCTGCATCAGGCTTGAGGTCATCATATCCCTGGGATAAGAGAATGAGGAAAGTTCTAAAAAACAAAAAAACTTTTGACATGGCACTTCGTATCCAAGGCAGAAAAACAGAATTGCAGGTGAAAAAAGGAGAAAACGTTGGCAGTAGCAGCCGATGCACACCGGGCACTGACTACCAGCACAGCCCACCTCCCCAAAGGCCGTCACCAGCTTCCAGAGGCGAGAGACACACCACATGTGAGTGCATATCACTCAGGAAGGACCGAGATGTTTTTGCAAATGAATCGCCAGTGGGAAGCCCAGTGATTCATTGTCCTTACTGGGGTCGGGGGTTTCCTCCGGGAAGTAGGGCACTCGGGGACTGTCTTGGTCTTCGGTGGGGTAAGTAGTCGGAAAGTGGGTGTGGAAGATGTAGCTCTCTGAAGTGCTTCTTTCACTGGAGGATCCACTGGTGAAGTCTTCCTCAGCGGTGGTATTGTTGTTGATGTCATCAGGGTTAGTTCTGTATTCGCCCTTCTGGGTGTAGCGGGTACCATCCCGGTTAACGATAGCTGGGAGACAGAGAAGGCACTTTTAGAATGTGTCACCTGACACTTTCTGAATATAGGAAAGACTGAATTTCAATCACAGAAGGTGATGACTGTAGAGCTACCTTTCTTTTTTTATTAGGCAAAGCAAATCCTACACTACCTGTCTAGTGGGGGGGATGTGTGGCTGAAGCGTTGAGAAGAGTGGACACTCCCCTGACCACTCACGCACCGGGGAAATGGAGAGGGGAAAAGAGATTGTGTTTGGGAACCCCCGTTTGGATTCCAGTGTTGTGTGGCTCCAGACAAGGTAGGTGCCTCTCTGAGCTTCAGTTTTTCATTCCGTTATGAGCATGAGGTAATATTGTGTGTAAAGTGTTTGCACAGTATTCAAAGTATAGTTGGTGCTCAATAAGTAATAAATCTCCTGCCTGGTCCCTATTTCCCTTCTCAAGCATATGTTAACTTAGCGCTATTAGTTCCATCGATTTCCAGAGAGGATAAAAGAGGGAGGAGACACAGAGGCTATTAGCATCATCTGGGAATATATAGTTGCAAACCCAAGAAGAATAACATTTTCTTTCTTACAGTACAATTTTGTCAGTTTAAGTCAGTGGTTGGCAAACTCATTAGTCAACAGAGCCAAATATCAACAGTAAAACGATTGAAATTTTTTTTGAGAGCCAAAAGCAGACTTCTGCACATGAATTTGCACAGGTCTGGACTTCAGAAGGCATCTGTGGGGACCAAGGAGGTGGGACATTGATTGAGCATCTCCTAGGGACCAGGCATGCATTAGACATATGCTTTTTCTTAATTCTCAGGGGGCAAAAATCACCTCTGTTGGTTCATTACCCAGATGAGAAATGGAGGCTCAGAAAGAGTAAGTTGCTCCTCTCAGTTCGCCCAGGTGGTAAGATACTGGGATTCCACACCAGACATGGCTGACACAGCACATCTCACACTCAGGCCTCCATTCCTATTGCAAGGCACAGGCCAGGGACACATCCCTCCAGAAGTGGGGGCTAGATTTGTATGGTCCAGGGAGATTCTTGCTCCCCTGCTACTGTCACCACTATTGCTAGGCACACTGAGAGGTCTGGCTCTTAGCAGGCACACATTAGACCTCCCCAACGTGTCATAGTTCTCAAGAAGTGAGGTTCAGAGGCAATAAGGTCAGAGTTAATAAGTCGACCTATTTGAAAGTTTTGTTTGGGACACTGTTTTCTACAGAGCCAGATGCCTACTTCTGGGGATCATTTCAGATAATGTTGAATCAGGAAGTTTATACCCTTTGTAATTATCTTTCAACACTCCAGTTAAATCAAACACAAAATCATGGGGGCTAGAACGTCCCTATCCTCCTCTTCATAATCCCCCTCTGTGAGAGAGAATATAGTTTGGAGCCTTCAGCTGCTAGAATTGAAGAACATTATTTAATCTCCACTACATTTAAATTTACTTTTAAGGGTACCTTCTAATGATGTCCAGGGATGCTGGCTTTTCATTTGCATTGTTTGTTTTTTATTTGTTTGTTTGCTTGTTTGTTTTAATAAATGCATTCTTCTAAGTAGAAAAGAATGGGTCAATTAAATAAATAAAAAGATCAATAATAGTGCTGTGTACATAGAAGTGCCAAAAAAAGTGAGAGTTTTTCAAATGACTGAAGCTTGAGAAACAGTGCATTGGGTAAACCAGGTAACAGTTTCAAGCCATTGAAGGAAAAGAGGAAAGAACATGGAATCATAGCCAGTGGGCCTAGCCTTAGGGAAATGACTGCTAGTCTAGTCAAATATAAAGCACTGAAATACACTTGATCCCTTTCCCAAGAAGGTTAGAAGAGATACGTACTTATGGATATTGATCCTTCAAAGGCATTGGTCAGGCTTGTGATTGACTCACAATCTTCTTTCTCTGGTGCTATGAGGTAGAAGGAAAAAAAAAGGCATGAGAATGCTAAAAAATATGAGCAAATCAATTCCCATTTCTTTCAGTTAATTAGGATGGAATTTTATTATAACTTACTGCAAATATTTTCCTTTTCTGAAATTTGGTTAAGTCTCCTGGGAACTTCTCTGGCCTCTGTGATGCATTTTTCATTTTTATTTAGCATTACATGTTTTTTGGAAGCTCACTCATTATTCTTCCCATCCCAACAAATTCATTCATTAACAAATACATATGTTCTATATCAGGCTTTGTGGGAGGCTGGGGGTACAGCGATGCACAAGATAGGCATGGTCTTTCCCTAATGAAGCACACATTAGAATGGCTTGTTGGCAAAGAGCAAGGAAGAAAGGGATGTATGGATGGATGGATGGATGGATGGATGGATGGATGGATGGATGCATTCATGGATGGATGGAGGGATGGATGGATGCATTCATGGATGGATGGATGGAGGGATGGATGGATGGATGGATGGATGGATGGATGGATGGATGAATGGATGGATGGATGGATGGATATATAGATGGAGGCAGGCAGGCAAATTGCTATCACAAGAAAGGCTATTATCACAATATTTTAAGTGTCCTGCCATAAACCACCTGGTATCATAACATTAGACAAAAACATCAACAAAACAGGGTTTGGCTGCTTCCAGCTTCCCGGTTCCTAGGAGATCTTTTCCCATAGATAAGGTGAAGGATGGCCTTCACCTGCCTATTTCTTTGGCCTCAGAGTGAAACTAAGTGGCAGCTTTACATATTCAACTAGAGAAAAGCAAGTTTTAGGAAAAGCTCTTCTTGCAAAGGCTGATGCAAAGATTTCTCAGAAGAGAGACTCTTCAAAAAGAAAGTTGCCTCCTGGGGAAGGCCATTCCTCACCATCCAATATAAGCCGGCCCCTCAACACTCCCCCATGCCCGTCACCATCACACATTGTCTGCCCTCATTTCTTCCTCAGGCTTACCACTACCTATAACTATCATGTTCTCTTTCCTCAATGACTGCTCATGGCACATCTCCCAACCCCTACCAACTGCCAACACCCACCTCCATAGAAATAGTTAAGCTCCGCAAGATGAGTAGGAACCTTATCTGTCTTGGCCAGGATATTTATGTGTGATGGGGGAGAGGGGATGTTCAAATATTTGTTGAGAAAGGAAAAAAAAAAAAAAGTCCATTCTTCTAGTAAACACGCCTAATATGTAACCCCTCCCCCCTACAAATAGTCCAAAAATATAAACAGATCAAAAAATATTTAGATAAACCCTGAAGGGCAATGCCATGAGAAAGAATTAAAGGCAGCTAACTCCAGATAAATCAGTCCATGTATTCATTATTTTAGGCATTTACTCAATACATAATAATTAAAAAAAAAAAAAAAAAAAAAGCAAAAAAACTTTTTTCTTGTTCCTGCTTTTGAGGAATTCACAAGATCATGAGGGACAATAATAATTAACATTTGTCAGATTTTTATATCTTCAAAATATTTTTCCAATAAATCCCTCATTTAAGAATCCGGGCAAATAGTCGATCTAGATCAGTGGTTGGCAAACTGCGGCTGGCGAGCCACATGAGGCTCTTTGGACCCTTGACTTCTTAGCAAAGGCCAGCTTAGGAGTACCCTAATTAAGTTAATAACAATGTACCTACTTATATAGTTTAAGTTTAAAAAATTTGGCTCTCAAAAAAAATTTCAATCGTTGCACTGTTGATATTTGGCTCAGTTGACTAATGAGTTTGCCGACCACTGATCTAGGTGATGTTGGAGAGCAGCTACCAGTCTGCTAGGGGGACACCACAAGACTGACCTGTGACATGCTTCTGACATTATTACACTATATAGACCCATTGGATTATGACTTCTTAATGGCAAGAATGGAAATGCACTCCCCATCCCCCCAATTCAAACATAACTGCAGGTGACACTGGGAATTTCTAGGCATTACATTGTAATAGAAGGATACATAATGTCAAAAACTCTAAGAGTGTTTTGTAAATGATTAGAGCATTTGTCCAAATGGACCCCCTTCATGCTCCAATTCACCTTCACTCTTACAAAAGAACATAAAATCTGGCAGGATGGTGACCCAAATGTGCAATCAGTCTGTTCATGCTCCCGTGTCACACAGCAGGGCCTCATTAGAAGGCCTTTCATTCTGTTTAATGAGCATTGCGTTGCTGGGAGAATCAGGGCTGGTGCGGTCTTCCTGAACCTAAAGCTTTGTTAGGAAGACTCTGAGGTGAGCTTTCTGGTGGGCTGCATCTCAAAACCTGGCCTCCACTGCACCAAAAAGAACCCCAAGGAAATGTTAACTATTCAGTCTAGCCCAGTGGTCGGCAAACTCATTAGTCAACAGAGCCAAATATCAACAGTACAATGACTGAAATTTCTTTTCTTTTGAGAGCCAAAACCCAACTTCTACGCATGGGCCACGAAGTTTCAATCGCACTGTATGTGCGCACCTACACGTGGTTATTTTGTGGAAGAGCCACACTCAAGGGGCCAAAGAGCCGCATGTGGCTCTCGACCCACAGTTTGCCAATCACTGGTCTAGCCCGTCACTCGGCCCCAGACTGAAAACTACCTTCCTCAATGCCTGATACATTATAGGAAGTCAATAAATACTTATTCAATAAAAGAGTAAAGGAATAAACAAGTAAATATAGAATCTTCCCTAAATTTCTCCTGTAAAAGCGAGGCTTTTTACTCAAAGCCAATTTTATTTTTTTTTAATATATTTTATTGATTTTTTTTACAGAGAGGAAGAGAGAGGGATAATTAGAAACATCGATGAGAGAGAATCATCGATCAGCTGCCTCTTGCACACCCCCTACTGGGGATGTGCCCACAACCAAGGTACATGCCCTTGACCGGAACCGAACCTGGGACCTTTCAGTCCCAAGGCCGACACTCTATCCACTGAGCCAAACCGGTTTCGGCTCAAAGCCAATTTTAAAAATGAACTCATTCAAGTGAGTTCTCTATGTTGTTTATACAGAAGCCACCAGGCTCATGCTGGGCCTTATCGCTGACAGATGAGGCAATAAAAATCGCCAAGCCTTTGCAGGGTCTGCCTTGTTTTCATTTGTAAACCACAGGATGTGCTTTACAAAAACACTGCTGAAGTTGTAAGCATGCAGAAGCTATCTGCTAAGACTGAGCTGGCTTCCAGTTTGCTTGCCGGGGGAGGGGCGTTGATCGCATCACTGGGTCCTGCTGGTAGTTCTCAGGCTGAGTTGGATGCAAGGATCTTTCCAGGGAGATCCTTCACGTTGTGCAGAGGTTATCAAGATCTGTAGCTTACTTAATACTCCCATCAGCTGGCTAAGACAGTTTAATGAAAGGAGTTTATCTCTAGATAAACATTCTTCTCAAAGCCTTCACTTTTTGTCTTGTTGCTTCAACAAGATTAATTCTCAAGATAAGAAATAGGGTCCCGGCTCTTTCTTATTTCACTCTGCCCAGCACAGTACTGAGCGCATATAGTCAATCAACCAACAGACTTAAAAACTTCAAGGAAAACTTTTGAAAGCAGCCTACCCATATCGAGTAAAATTGGAAAAGAGAAAAAGATAAATGTCACTCTGAATTTCACTTTAATACAGCCACTTTGGTATGCAATACACTCCCAGGACTTTTCAACTTTTCAACTAACATATCCCCATCCTCTGCCCTCTCCAAAGAGGAGGGAAGTGAACAGTACTCTTCACTCACTTCTCTGAGGACAGGCCCGATCTTGGGCAAAAATAAGGACAGGGAGAAAAGTCTCAGTAGTAACTTGCCTAGAATATTTCATTTCCAGGCAATAAAACATTGTGAGCTTCTACCTTTTGAATTAGGGATCTTTTCTGCAAGTGACAGCAACCTGTAAATCAGGTGAGACAACGTGGATATGCAACAGCATAATATATTGCATACATTCACTCCACACAGCTCGGCGGAAGACAGAGCAGGCAGAACCCACAGACACTCTAGGGCAGCGGTCGCCAACCTTTCAGACCTCAAGGACCGCTAGCTTGACCACATGTGGCTCTGTGTCTATTTCCTAATTATTTGCACGGGGTTTTTCTTCTTCTCATGCCATTAGAATGGACATTCTGGGTATGGGTTTGGGACCTGCATATGGGCCATTGTACTGTGTAGCCTCAGCTGAACTGGCCTCCTTGTGGTCAAACGCCATTTGTGTTCTTTGTTCATATGATCGGGAGGATTAAATAGTCTATAGTTTTCTCCTTATTTTGAGTGTTCTTCCATAGATGTTAGTGTCCTGTATATATTTTCGGTCACTCCATTTCAACTAACCAGCCCTGGAAATTTCTCTTTGTCCTAAACTCTAGACTTCCCCCTCTGAATTCTCACTCTGATCACTGCTGCTAATGCAACAGTGGGTGGCACGGCGTAACCTAAAGATACTGATGTCATCTCACAATTTCTTTGATGTTCATACTTTAGCTTAAAAAGCCATGCAGATTTTATATTCTACTACTATATATACAATCTGTGTCCGTCTCATAAAAATAACGCCTTAGGTTACCATATAACTATATCTGTGTTTGCCTTATACGGAACACGTCTTCAGTCACTTTCCAGCTCATGGAAAGACAAGAAGTCTGCCCGGCAGAAGTGTCAAGTTTACCACCTGGTGCCTTTATCATCCCCTCCACACAACCTCAAACCTTTTTGGGGAGCAAGATATCTGATTGTTGGCATTCACAACATTGACATCTCAGGGTTTGACCCTCCTCAAAAGACCCAGAAGAGTCACTAAGCAAAGAATTCTTTAGTTTTGCTGGGGCCTGAATTCGACTCGCAAACCTGTGTTTTTAGGCCAGTAGTTGGAAGCAAGCCCCTTAGACAGGGAGGGGCCTGGCCAGCAGCCCAGCATGCAAATCTTAAGGTAGCTTCCTTATGCTCTCCTTGTCTAGTTGGGTAGGCAGGGACACTCGATAAGGTCAAAGGCGTACGGTATGTCCTCCCAGCCTTCTCTCCATCCCTAACATCTGATCAATACGTCTGAGCTAAGCCAGTTGCTTTGTGCTCCAGTGCCGTCCTTGGATTCATGTAGCCCCACCATCCCAAACCCTGCAGTGACTTCCCATCGCACCGAGATCAAAACCCAAACTCTCAGCCGTGGCCTACAAGGCCTGAGGTGATCTGGCGCCTGCTTCCCTCTCTGACTTCATTGCTTTGCATTCTCTCCTCTGATCGCCTGGCCTCCCTGCTCTTCCTGGAACAAGCCCCGATGCTCCCGCACGCTGCCAGGCTCTGCAGCGGCTACCCACTCTGCTCGTGGCTCTCCCCTGCATTTCATGCAGCGTTTCTCCTAGATGAGCCTCCTCAGAGGCTCTTCCCCTGACCGCCTTCTCGGAAGAAAGCTCCCCTGGCACTCTGAGCCTCTTGCTCTGCCTTCCTTTTTACAGCTCTCAGCTCTTCTCTCTGTCTGGCTTCACATAAGGTGTTTCATATTTACTAGCTTACTGTTAGCCTCCCCAGCTTAGCAGGCAAGCACTCTGTAGACAGGAATTTTCTTTCTGCTGTAGATGTTCCCTGAACATCTGGAAGCTCCGTGAATCCCCACATGAGCCCAGATTGAACCGCTCTTGGCCACACTGCCACGGGCTTGCCTGCCAAATGCGACCCCACACACGAAGACAATCGCTTGGAACCCACCTGAAGCATTGTAGCAGTACGTGTCGTACTGGGAGGTGTTGGAGGTGAGGATGTACACCCCCGTGTTGTTTGCGGCACAGATGGCATTGGGTTGGATGCGGGGGATCACCACGTGCCCTTGTATGAACCCGTACCTGCAAGAGCAACAGCAGCGGTTATCCACCTGTGAGGCCATGATGGTATTTCACCCCACCCCATCCAATGACATATCACGCAGTGCATGGCTTCATTCAACTCATCCCAAAGGGACGTTCAGGGTTTCAGCCAGGGAGTTATGTGAAATTCAAAAATAACAGCAGAGGGAGAGGGATCAAGGCTGATAGAGACAAAGTGATTTCATTTAGGGCTCTATAAAAGCTTTTTTTTTTTTTTTTTAAGAGATTCATGAAGAAAATAGTTTCTAATAAAAGTTGTGGTCAGATCAGTTTGGACAAGCAGAAGGAAGTCCAAGACACAGGAGATAAAAGAATGACCACTCATGATGTGAAATCCACTATGGCTCGCTCCATGACTTTCATACCCTTTCAGGAAATGCATACAATGACCAGCTCCCTCACTACAGAATTAGGTGGCTGATCATGTCAGCCCGCAAATGTCAAATCTGCCTTATTTCCCATCCCCACTCTTCTCTCCCTGCCTCGCCTTTTCCTGTGATCCCTTCCTCCAAACGCCGTTACTCTAAACACGAAGGATCGTTCACATGCCAGATACATGAGCATTCTGCCTCACAAGCATCCCAGGCAGAATTTCATCGCCAGCGGAAGTAAATTGACCGTCATTAAAACTGGAGTAACAGCGATTGAGCCGGTAGATATCAATGCCTCATTTAGCTCAGGAATTTCCTGAGAAGCATGGCAGCCAGAGAAGCACTTAAACGGCTCTGTCCCCACCCACGTATTTCTGGGAGCATGTGGGAGCTGGAGACTCCCTCAGATAAAACTCACAGCACCCAGACTCCTCCATCACCATCACGGTGTCTACTCACTGCACAATTTCTCCGGAATATACTAGTAAATGCCTCAAACAAAATATGGGATGCGGGCTGAGAAAATATCATTTGCAAGGGACGAGGTGGTGGCAGGGGAAAGGCAGAGAAGGATAAGCTAATTTTTTTTTTTTTTTTTTTAATGCAAAGCTAAGGCACAACCTTGATCCTTTTAATCTCTCCTGCCAGTGGCAACAACAGTGCATGACCCTGCAAGATCCGTGGAAACGGCTGTGCGTTTGAAATTTCCAAGCACATAGAACTCATTAAGACTGTGTTGCAACTGCAGCTTGCATGACTAATTGCTCATCTAAACCAACAGACTGGTTTCTCCAAAAACTCCTTAGCTTGGTGGGGGGAGGGGTCGCAATTAAAGGTTAGTAAATTCCCATATATCTGAGAATTGCTGCTAATCAGGGTGGGGCAGACAGCGAAGGTTTTCTCACAGCCTGGGACGCTGCCATTGGTGCCGTGGCACATAGCTGATTCATGGCTACCTGAGTGAAATTATGGAAATGAGTTTTGCAATGCTTCGTGTCAACTATGGGTGGAACAATAGGTTTCTTTGGCATAGCGTTTCTCCTTTTCTTTTTTTAATGATAATACTCGGTGAGCCTACTCCCATCCCACCCTTACTGCAGGCACCAAGTCTGTTTTACACTGACCATCTAGAATCTACATTCCCTTGTTGAGTTATGCCCGAGTTTTTGCCACGCTGTGTCGACGGCCGGTTTTGTGTGTTCCACTGTACATTTGGGAATGTTAACATTTATGTGTGCCTACTGCATGAGTGGGTCGCTGTTCGCAGGGAGAAAAGAAATACTCAGCAAATCCATGCATCATTCTTGTATCTCCCCTTTGCTCTCAGTCCTTCCTTGGGGTTTGGTCATTAAAATCTTGTCCAGAAGCAGGACCTGACTCTGGACTCCTCCCCACGCCAGTGATGTGGCCCAGGCCGAGCTGGGGAACTTCTCTGAGATTTGATCCTTCATCCATAAGGAGGGTAATATAACCCTACTGTGGTGCCCTTTGAGAGTTAAGTGAGGGGTGGGCCAGTGCCCAGCATCTGTGCGCATGCTGATTGGGAAGTTCAAACAGTAACAACTTCCCTCTTTTTCGGCCTAATGAGAACATTTCTGTATTTTGTAAGTAGGCATGGTCTGCATTTCACAATCAAAGTCAGCTTACTAAACCCCTGCTCTCAGTGGATTTCTCTTGCTGTCCTAGTCCCAGCTGTGGTGAAACAATTAGTCTTGGGAGTAGAATCAATGGATTCTTCGCTACAGACCGCAGCACAGGGTGAGCAGCTAGCGGAGCTATCTCCCTTTCTCTGCTCCTTGCACGTTCTCTCCAACATTATCTGAATGCATGCGGATGTCTCCTACAGCTGCTCTCTGCGTTAAAGCAGTGCTGCGCATTACCACTGTCTGTGATCATGGACACAGTCTGTGATCAGCACAGATCTGTGGCTACTGTGCCACTGAAGAATCCAGGTTTTCATTTTATTTCATTCTAATTAAATGGTTACCACTTAAGACGTAAAGTCTTTCCTTTCCAGCAAGAGCCTCCGCTCCTGCTCATACAATGGGTATCTTCCTCTCTAACCAAGCACAGAGATGGATGTATTGCATGCTCCTAGTGGCATCCCTTTGCAAAAGCACAGAGGGGGTAGCAGTGGCCTGAGATGGAAACCGAGCAGTTATTCAGATGACTAAGAGCGTTTCTAGTGAAAACCAGCCAAAGCATCCACTTCCCTGTGGCCTTCCACCACAGCTTGCTCTTAAAGGGCACCACTGGCCGGAGGGTTTGAGGAAAGCTCCACAGAGCACGTGGTCACACAGAAGCCTCTTAGGAGGCCTTTCTGAGTCCCTCCCATCCTTTCCCAGTGGCTAGTAATTTGTCTTAATAATTTTCACGCCCCTTTTTTTCTGTAACCCTCTCAAACTAAAGCAAGAGAATAGAAGAGAATAAAGAAACAGAAAGAGAGAGGATTGTTTGGAAAATCTGCTTTAAGCCAAGTCTGCAGGGCCTAGACTACGCCAGGCACATATTTATTTTAATCACTGTTATTTGGTTTACATTTTCTTGTGGTTCCGACAATAGCATTGCACGTTTCTTCAAAGCCAGGAGAGCACCATGTGGAAGCACTGCAGGCATTAGGAGTCCAGCTGTTGACCCTTCATGGCCTCCTCTGGGTAGCCCCGCTATCATTTACAAAGGTGTCTTTAGAGGGTTTCAAATGTCTGCTGTCAGGCAAGTTCTAAGTTAACTTGGCCAAATGAATAGGTGAGGCCTACAGGCAATCATCCAATCAGATACCAGGGAGGAACCTTCCCGGTGCTAAGCCCCACCCCCCAGGCCAAGGCAGCCAGTGGCTCTCACCTGCAGGTCTCAAACCCCACGCTCAGGGCTTTCTCCATCTGGGCCATGGTGGGCAGGGTGGAATTGAAAGCCTGGCAAAGGTCAGCTGCCTCAGTCCGTGAGATGCTGTAGCGACCGTTTTTCTCCACATGGAATACGCCTGCGTATCGGCAGGTTACGTTCAAATCTGTGGGATGAAACAAGCAAGGTTAATATTTCTTTGCATGCATAATCAGGGAGGGGTAAGAAGGTTGTTTTTGAGCAGCCTCATTCAAAAGCCAAATAAACTTCTCTTCTGCTCCAACATTCCAAAGCACCATCACACTAAGCTCATATCTGAGCTGACACACAGACAAGTCATGTCACTCTGTGACTTTCTCTCCATCGATTGCTGCACAACAATCTCTTTTAAAAGCGTATGATTGGGAACGTAGCTAAACCACGTTGGTGTTGCTTGAAATCGAGTTTTGCTCAAACGAACTCTTAAAATGTTGAATAAGCCTCAGTTTGTCTCTTAGCACGGTGACAAAGCAAAATGGCACAGCCACTTTAGAAGACCATTTGATGGTTTCTTACAAAACAAGCATTTTCTTACTATTTGACTCAGGGATCACACTCCTTGGTAGTTACCCAAAGAAATGGAGAACTTATGTCAACACAAAAACCTACACACAGCTGTTTATTCATGATGGCCAAACTCCGCAATCAACCAAGACATACCTCAATAGGCGAGTGAATAAGTAAAAAGAAAAAGCATATGACTTCTGTCTGATTATTAAAGCAATACAAACTTGTTGAAAACTTACAAAATTCTGGAAAGTAATAAAGGAAAAGCCGGCCCACCACTGAGAAGGCATTGCTAATGTTTTAAACAAACATCTTCTTTCAATTTGTCTTCTGAATATGTATATGTGTGTTTTTAGTTAAAATAATACTAAATATACAATTTATATTTGGCAGTCTTTTCCCCCCACTTAATCTTTCATTAGGAGCATTTTCTCACAATCACGTGATTTTGCTCTCCTGCTTAGAATTCCCACTGACTTCCAGCTGCACCCAGATTAAATTTCCTTATCACAGCTGATAAGATAAAATCTACATGTTCTCAATCCTATATCCCTCTCTAAACTTTAGGTAGCTCCCTCTGCTCCGGGTACAGAGCTTCCCTTCAGTTCCTTTGGGCATTCTGGGCTCTTTCCCACTTTCCAACAAGTATATCTGCCTTTCCCTCTGTCTGGAACGTTCTGTCTTTGGATTATCCCATTCTTGTTGGTCAACTCCACATCACCTCTCAGCGTCCTTCCCTGAACACTCTAATCCAACTTGTGGTGCCTCCCTCGCCTCACCTGGCTTATGTTTATTTATTTGTGCATTTACTTATTACCCATCTGCCCTTTCTGTGATGGAAGCTCAAAAAATAAAAAAAGGAAAGGCCTTCCACCGGTTTATAGTGTTGTTCTAATGCCCACAACAGCACCTGACAGAGAGGGGAATATTGTTGAATGAATGAACGACTCATTGAAACGTCTTCAAAAGCACCCTTCTGACATCTTGACAGCTAGGTCCAAGGCCTGGTGTTTGCTCCCAAGAGGTAATGACATTTCATAGGAAACCTAACTGCTATCCACTGGTGAAAGTGATTTGAGCCAAGGACTTCGGGAGTTTTGCAGATATTAATCTGAAACCTCAATAAGGAGTTGAACAATCCTCTGGTTCCATAGGATCCTCTGTAACAATCTCAAAAGATTGAAAAGGCCTTCACTGAAAACTCATTCGTTTTCTAGGACTGTTATCCCAGTTTGCACTTGAGTAAGCTCCAACACCGAAAGGTTGTTATTGACACTGTCCTGGGGAAGCCTAATTCCTCCTGAGCACTTTCTTCAGCCTCCAAGACAGGACTCTTGGACTCTGGCCGACAGCTCCTTGGGGACCTTCCCCATGGTGGAGCTGGTGCCAGGCCAGGCATCACTGTGTTAGTTCTGAGCCAGGTCTGGATTCCAACAGATCTGGCCTTAACTCAAACTCAATCTCTCTCTCTCTCTCTCATGTGTGCTGGTTTGCAGATCATCAGGAAGATTCTGCATATTAATCAGCAAGTATATTGAGACTCAGAGAACTGACTTGCCCAAGGAAGTGAGGATTTCTGTCTGAAGCCTGTAGTCACTTTCCAGAATCTCAGGTGCTTCGTTCTATATTCTGAGCCAATAACTGGAATAGGGGAAGTCTACTACTGCACTGTCCCTGGGTACCCGGAACCTCTGGGGTTCTGGGTTGCATCAGCTTCCGAGAATCCTAGGGGAGGTGAGTTTAATGTAAATCTGTACATAGTACTAATAGGTGGAGAAACTAAAGCTCAGAAAAAGGAAACGACTTTCCCAGCTAGTAAGTGGCAGAGCTGGAATTTCATCTTAGGTCTGTGTAGATATCAAACTCGTGTTCCAAACCACCTCGCCACTTGCCCTAGGGTCCCATGTTCTTAGAACAATATTTCGCTCTGAAGGAGAGAGGAATGCCTATGCTCCTGGGACAGAAGAGTAGAGAGAGGGTCCGTAGTATTGAGCTGTACAGGCAACAAGGGCTCTCTCCTTTCTGAGCAGAAGCAGGTTCCCACCACTACGAAGCTGTCAGACCAATGCAAAGTATGGTGATAAGTGAACTCCTGCATTCCCTTTCTTGATTTGGAAAAGAGTGAAAGAAGAAACAAGCAATGAAGCTTTCAAAAGACGTACTAGTAAGCCCATCTCAACTGGTTTTCCTTGCTTTTGTTTGCATCATTAGCACGTAGGTGCTTTAAAAAAAAAAAAACTTCAGAAGTAGGAGAAATGGAGGACATGTGTTCTTGTGTGAGATTCGTTCCTTTTTGGGTGTAATGATGTCCCTCTGACCCAGTCACACAGCACGTGGCTGATGAAGCAAAAGAAGCATCGCACAAGGCCCTTTTGAAATAGTGTTTGTCTTTACTGACATTTTCAGCGTTGGCCTCTGTTGGCCAATCTCAGCAAAGGGCAACTATCATCTGGATGGCAGCCCTTCCGGGGGCTCTCTTTGTCTAGCCCACCAAAGAAAAACAAAGCGTCCCCATTCGCTTCTTGGAGGCGAGGCTGGTAGGGGAGACTTCAGTAGAGGGCAGGAGAGGCCCACTGCCTGGCAGGGCTCAGCCAGGCGGCGGCTGTCACTCCCAGGTGAAAACGAAAGGCTGAGGTGTGGCGGTGGTTTGGCGCTCCGTGGCAGTTTCTGTCTTACTAAAATAGATTCTGGTTTGCGACCTGGCACACAGACATGCGAATGCAACAGGAACCAATTCAGGTTGAGACTTTTGAATAAAGCCCTTCGTGCCAAAGCCAGTGTAACTTGAGACACCCGCATGCGTTGTGTGAGTGTGTCTATAGGTGTGTATGCAAGTAGTGGTGTATGGTTGTGTGTATTCTGCTCAGCCAAGACAGGAAGAAACGGGTAAACTTAATCTTCAGCCCTGGGTTTAAACAAGGCCTGACATACAGTAGGCATCAGCCAACGGCTGCCAAATGGAATGACGAGATTCTATGCAAATGTGGAAATTCCAAAGCATACACTTATCTTAATTTCATGAAGTCCAACTCTTAATCCTGACGGCATTCGGCCATCTGGAATTGCAAAGATGGCGCCAAAACTTCATTTCAGGTCAACTAGCCCATGAGTGTTCACAATTCTTTCCCTCTGGGTCCTTTGTACCTTAAAAGGGACCAAACCTTCAGGACTGTGTGTCCTTCTAGTCCTGTTAACTTATGACGACTTCCCAATGGGCTTCCTTAACTCTTATGCAAACCAAAATTATTACCCCAAAGGGCATTATTAATACCAACGGCAATAACAGTAGCTCAGTGGTCGGCAAACTCATTAGTCAACTGAGCCAAATATCAACAGATTAAAATTTCTTTTGAGAGCCAAATTTTTTAAACTTAAACTATATAGGAAGGTACATTGTTATTAACTTAATTACGTTACTCCTAAGCTGGCCTTTGCTAAAAACTCAAGGGGCCAAAGAACCACATGTGGCTTGTCAGCTGCAGTTTGCAGACCACTGCAGTAGCTAATACATCTTGTGCATTTATTATGCATATGCTGGGCACTATCCTAAGCACTTTACAAGGACTGACTTGTTTTACCCTTAAAACAACCCTAGGAAGTGGGTACCATTATTATCCCCATTTTCCAGATATGGAGACTGAGGCACGGAGAGGGGGAAAACATGCCCAGGTTCCCGGCACTGGCAATGATGAAGCTAGGATTCAAATCCAACCAGTTTGGCACCAGCAGTTCACAGGCTTATCCACTACTTAACTGTACACTTAAGTAACTTTTTGCAGCCTCTCAGTGCCCCCAGTGTATGGCTGCAAATATTCTCAAGGTCTAAGTAAAGTTAGAGCAAGGCTGAGGCGTGAGTAGCCATGGACTACAGATCACTGGCGAGCCCCAGGGTCTGTGGCAATGGTCCTGGCCACGCTGCAAACCCTGCAGACACGCAGGACTCCTGAGATGTCTGTATGCCTCTCCTGAGAAACAGAGGCCCCTGTGATTAGGGATCTGCTGTGACTCAAGAGGCTAATAGCAACTGGCTGATGCGTCTTTCCAACAAGCCTTTCCAACTGGAAATAAATCAAGAACGTTTTCCGTTGAGCCCTCTAGTCTCCAATAAATCTCCTGTGTCACGTAATAAATGAACAGTCCCAAGTTCCTCCCCCAGAGGCACCCAAAGGGCAACATCAATGGGTTGAGGCCACTTTTAAATTCAGGGTGGAGCCTCTCTGGAGAGAAAAATGCCACCCGGGCCATTAGGGTGGCCAAGAAGACAGTAGGATCACGGGGCCCGGCACTCAGGGATCTCTTCACCAACCTGGGAAGAGGTTTATCAGGGTGAGCTTTTAGGAAGATTTAAAAAAGGAGCTCTTTAAGAGTGTCTGTTGTTTAACCCTACTCTGGCACCAAACTCACACAAAGGTTGGTACTTCAGGATTCTAACCTCTGTGCTATGCTGCCGATTACGGCAGGTTCTGGGTAAAGCCATTCTTACTTGGATAACTCAATTAATCTTAACTTTCTTTTCCACCAGCCTCAGATCAAGGGAAGTAGGTTTCTCTAGTAAAAAATCACCCCTCCACGTTTTGAAACTTTGCCTAAATTGCAGGGCCTGAGACGAGCAGCTTCTTGGTTTTTACCCTAGTTGTTTCCTGAGTAGTAGAAAATCACAGGATCTGCTGGGAGTAGAGCACTGTGTAATTTTCACCGAAGTTGCCATTACCTACATCTTCCCAAACTCTCCTGAGAGGTGAGTGGGGGTGTGGTGGGATGTCACACAGCTGGCTAGTCATGGAAGCTTTCAACCTGGGATCTACATGCTGATTTTCAGGGGAAATCTATACAACTGTGAAACTGTATGCAAAATTTGTGTGTACGTATATAGTATGTGCGTGTATGCTTGTGTGCGTGTGTGTGCATGTATATGTAGGTATTTTAATGGGAACAACACCCTTAGGTCTCATTAGTTTCTCAAAGAAGTCTATGGCACAAACACAAAGAATTACAAGGAGCCCGGCTGGTGTGGCTCAGTTGGTGGCCAGTTGTATTCCTGGTCAGGACACATATCTGGGTTGTGGGTTCAATCTCTGATCAGGGCATGCATGGAAGGCAATCAATCGATGTTTCTATCTCAAAGTGATCTCTCTCTCTCTCTCTCTCTCTCTCTCTCTCTCTCTCTCTCTCTAACATGTCCTCAAGTGAGGATTAAAAATAAAAACACAATTATAAGGATTGTTCTCTCCAAGGTCTCTTCAGTAATCAAATTCCAGGATTCTGGAATTTTGTAGTTTCCCTGTGGGCTTCATGACAGCATTAGTCTCTCCTCCATCATCATGTCCCCAGGACCCAGCACAGTAGTGCACAAAATAGGCACAGGTTAAACAACTAAATGATGAATGTTCTCTTTCTCCTCCTTCCCTGACAGGACAAGCACACGTGTGGGGGGCAAAAAGAGCCCCTTCTCAGGTCCATTCCCCACATCATCTCTGAAGAATCGCCAGCTGGGCCTGGTTGAGAATTCCCTAATGGACACTTAATACATTCTTCAACAGAAAGCATTTGCTTCTGGGAAACGTTGGTGTTTTCCCTGGAAACAAATGTTTCAGAGACCAACTTTCAGTTTTGTAACAAGCTTTGTCTGAATTCGAAAAGGTCTTCTCAGAGAGGGGCCCAGCCTTTTTGCATCCTGTCATGGGGCCATTTCTGAGGCCAGATTCCCTGAGGGAGGATGCCAGACACAGTGGGACTCGCGTGAGGACCACTAGCAGATGCTCTGCCATCATACTGTGCCAGAGACCTCAGTTCTCCGAAACAGACTTCTCCAGATGGTTCAAAAGAAACTATTTTTTTCCCCAACATGCACCACCCAGATGTGTCTGGTCCCTATCTGTCAACTCAGGAGGGATGCAGCAGAATGAGATGTTTCTTTTCTACTGACTTGGTCCCCGAGGAAGTTGGTTTTTCTTGAAGATGGGGATAAAGCCAGTTCCCATGACTCAATGACTGTGCAGTTCTCACGCCATGATGACAACGGCGAGCACGCGCTCAGCACCTACTCTGGGTCATATGAGGTTTTCAACAGTGTACTTGTAAGAATTCATTTTATTCTCACAACAACTCTATGGTGTATTATCCCCAATTTTTCACAGAAGGTAACTGATTCACTGAGAATATGTGAACACCCGGAGTTAGTAAGACGTGAACCCAGGTTTCAGACTGGGCAGTCCAGCTGATCACGTTGCAGGGTTGAATTGGGCATGGGGCAGATGCTAAAACTACAGGAAACCCACTTATCCTCTGTGTGATTTTTTTCTAATGGATTTTGAGAGAGAGAGAGAGAGAGAGAGAGAGAGAGAGAGAGAGAGAGAGAGAGAGAAGAAAGAAGCATTGATTGGTTGCCTCCCAAACATACCTCAATTGGGACCAAACCTGGATATGTGCCCTGAATGGGAATGGAACCTCCTTTCAGTGCATGGGACAATGCTGCAACCAACTGAGCCCAGCCAGGGCTCCAAATGGCTTTTAAAGTGTGGAAAGGTGCTAAAACCGGTTTGGCTCAGTGGACAGAGCGTCAGTCTGTGGATTGAAGGGTCCCGGGTTTTATTCTGGTCAAGGGCATGTACATTGATTGTGGGCACATCCCCAGTAGGGGGTGTGCAGGAGGCAGCTGGTCGATGTTTCTCTCTCATCGGTGTTTCTAGCTCTCTATCCTTCTCTCTTCCTCTCTGTAGAAAATCAATAAAATATATTTTAAAAAAATAAAGTGTGGAAAGGTGAGCATTAAAAGAGAGCTCTGGAGAGGGGAATTTGAGCTTGTAAATTAATATTTTAAGATCATATTTCTCTTGATTCCAGACCATAAGGCTTAAAAAGGGCAGGACCCTTTGCCCAAGAGCTTGGCAAGGCTTCTGTGGGGGAACCCCTCACTGGTAGAACTTTCACCCTCTCCCTGGGAAGAAGATTTTGAGCTCTCCATGGTAACTGGCTTTCCCCGACATCGGGCTTGCTACCTCATTCTGATCCTACCTGTTCTCTTCCCACGATCCCTTGGGAATTGAGAATCCAGCCCAAGCTACAGCTCAGACCTCTTCCCTCCTTTACAGCCTGAGGGCTCTGGCCTCGGTCAGGCAGGGTGACCAGAAGACCCCGGGACTCAGGGTTGGCCAGGCCTCGGATGCCAGACCACAGGGTACCCTAGTGACATTATGAGATGTCTGCTGCCCAATCTGAACTCTCACAGTCCCAGCTGAGACACTGTTGCATGCAAGCCTCTTGGAGCTCCTGGGAGTCTGTCGCATGCAAGCCCAAAGCACTGATGAGTTTTCCACTTAAAAAAACGTTTGTAGTGTTTATCATGATATAGCCAGGATTCTGTTTCTGTCTTCTGATATGTTGAGTTCATGTCTGGAAAAGATTATGCAACTCACAAAGCTAACAGTATGATTCTCATCAAAGTAGGAAAAGTCAATTTTTTTCTTGATTCCCATCATTGCTAATTGGATCATCTGTGTTTCAAGCCAGAAGGGGCAACAGACAGCTTCTAATCCAATTCTCTGGAAACACAATAGAAGACAAAATCCAGAATGAGTGAGCATGGTCCCCTAGCCAGTTCTGAGAAAAGCTGGGCCTTAGGGGTCCATGGTTGCCAAACTCCTGACTCCAGACCAGTGCTCTTACCACTGAGCTGCTTTTATAAGAGGTCAGCACAAGCCATTCCCCATCAAGTTATAATCCATTCTCATAACAAGACAAAGAAGGCATTCTGGTTTTCATTTATTCAATGGAGGTCTTTGAAGCCCAGACGTTTCCATCTGGGAGTCTTCTTAGCTCTTACAGCCCCTACTGGCACCCAGCCCCACCCATCCAGAAGACTGGCACGCCTTCTGCTGCCCCCATGTCATTTGTCTGCATCCCCTGACGCCCATGTGATGGGCTCCTGGAGAAAGGCTCTATTGTTCAGCATCTCCGTCCGAATGAGGCCAAACTCACACTCTGGCCCAATCACCTTTGGCTTCTCAGTGCAGACCCTGAATCCTGAGTGACTCAGTCTCTGCCAGAGTTGCTCAGGAGGTGGGTAAGGGTTAAAGGAACAGAGAAAATAGTCATGTACCATCACATCCAGAGAATTTCCTCCAGAATGTTCTGGGTGCCTTCCCACCAAACTATTCATCTCTTAACACTTAGAAAGGACATGCACCCCAACTTCTTGGTGCCTGCCTATACCCCCTGACCTCTCTGCCTGCCAACATGGAACCAACAAGGATCCAGAGAAGAGCCCAGTGGGTTCTCAGCACTACTCTGCCCTTCAGTCAAGGCCTCAAAAAACTGACTCAATGAAGCTCTTGGGTTGTTTCACGGTCTGCAGAGCCCTATCCCTGTCTCCTGGGGGAGGATGGGAACTGGAGGAGGGGAGAAGGAGGGAAAAGTCTGTTCAGGCCCCGACTCCACAGCCTGGGTGCAACTGTCTTTCTGGCAAAGGAAGATGTGCCCCAGAACTGTCACCTCAGGGCAGGATTCTGAAAGGCCAAAGTGGTCTTTGGTGAGCGAGCCTCCAAGAAGATGGCTGAGGGAGAGAAATCTCAGGGTATGGCCCTGTGTGTTGCCATGACGACCAGGAAAACACTCACTCTGGCCTTGCAATCTTTGCTTTCTTCTTTTTTGGATCCTATCGGTTTAGCAGGTTGACAGCACAAACCCAGGATGTGGTTAAATGAAATTTAATCTGGGGCCTGCATGGGGGTTTCCTGTTGCAAATCAAAAACAAAACAAAACAAAACAAAAAACCCAAAGGATCCCACTTCGCTTCATAGCTAGATGTTTTCTCTGAGGCTGTTACAATTATGAGTGCATCACCTAATTCATGTAAAGCTTTTGCTCAGGTCTGTAACCAGCGTTTGGAAGAACTGGTCGACTTTTAGAGATGAAGAAACTAAGAGACAAGAGATTCAGAGACTCAGTGTCATACAGAATTTGAGTAAAATCCAGACTGGCACCAGATCTTCGAGGCAGAATCTTCTCCATTTTTCTCCATTGCCCATGGAGCTGCCCCTTCCACCCTGGTTGCCAAGGGGGGAAATGGCCGCTCTCAGAGAGAAGAGGTATGGATTTCAGGCTGTTTCTCCCTCCCCCCATGAGGTCGCAGGCAGAACCACAATATTTAGAAAGTAAAAGCAGAGCTGCCCCAGTGGCCGCTGGAGTGAGGGTGGAGAGACAGAGTCCAGACCCTCCATCCACCCACTGCTCATTCTTGCCCAGCCCCCGCCCTACCCCATCTCACGATCGTCTCTTGACACCCTCCTTAACGGTCTAGGAGACTCCGTGGAACACTCTGGAAATCACCACAGTAGGTGCCAATCACAGCCATGATAACTACCACCCAGCAAGGCCTGCAAAGCGCCCGGGGCTCCCTAAGAGGGTTAGTCACCCCACGTGAGAGCCGTGGAAACAGAGAGTCAGCGGGTTGAGTACTTGGCCAGGCTCCGCCACTCAGGGCTGTAACCAAATGAAAGGCACAGTGGAAAGTGCTTTCCATGTGATCAGGCTTGCTATTACTATTTTTGTGTTTTCCCCCTTCGTCTCAAGAACACAAGTACCTCGAAATTTAAAGTGCTCCCCAAAGATTGTCCCTGGTTCACCCCGTAAGGAAAATACTGCGGAGTCTGAATTTCCAATCTTATTCTACAGGGACTGGGTCTGGGTGGCATGGGCCCGACAGAACTTCCTGAATCAGAAGCTTAGGTGATTGGCTGCCTCCTGCATGCTCCACACTGGGGATGGAGCCCACAACCCGGGCATGTGCCCTGGCCTAGAATCAAACCATGACTGCCTGGTTCATAGGTCAACACTCAACCACTGAGCCACATCAGCCAGGCAAAATCCACAACTTTAGGCTACCTCTTTCCTCTTCAAATACAGTGAAGTGATTAGTAACACAGCATTTTTTTTTTTTTTGGCAACAGTATTTCATGTGACCAAGGAAATTTCTAGATTTCCACAAATTCTGAGTTTGTTGGGCTCAAAAATAATCAAGTCTCATTTTAATAATTCAAAAAAACTCTTTTCTCGTTCCCTCTAACTATCAGGTGCTAAAGTAAAGAGGAGTGTGCATGTGTGCGTGTGTGCGTGTGTGTGTGTGTCTGTCTTTCCCAGTCCAACAACCCACCACCATTCATTCTTCAGAAGTTTTTAAAAGCAACTCACATGTCTCAAAGCAGAAGCCCTGCCAAGGGAGAAGCTGGATAGTGGGCACATTTTGAAAAATCTGGGCCAAAGATTTCCAAGATCAGACCAGTTCCAATTGCCCTGTGAGCTAATATCTTGTAATTCACACCTCTTCCTGAGTTTTCAATCTGTGAAATCTCTGTAACCACAGATGCCAGCCTCAAATGCCAGGCTCCAGAAAACTCACTTCTGACAAGTTTTTAAATCCTACTCAAGCCACAGTAGGATTTGGACGAAAGTCTTTTACCATTTTATGTTCACCTGGAGTGGGCCAAGCATAACATCCTGCTTTGAAGGAGCACAGCCCATGCAGAGACCCAGGAGGTTGATGGAGGAAGTTACAAATGACCCTTCGGTAAAGTTGAGTTTCCTTCAAATAAGTGGCCCTCAAACATGGCCAGAGACCACACTTGGTGAAGGCCTAAGTGCCGTTCACCACAGGCATTCGAGATGCTCTGGAAACATCCAGATGAACAGAACAGGGCCTCTTTCTGTGAGATAGTTGCCTCCAAAATTGCCACTAGTCTGCCTACGCCCTAGGGCATGGCGTAGACATCAATTCAACGCATCTTCTAGAAGATACAGATGTTAGCTGTCAGACATGGTCCTGGGTGCTGGGGAGACATACAAGGTCCCTGCCCTTACACAGCTGAGACTGTAGTATGGGGAGACAGACAGTGTACAGGTAAGTGATTAATGTACAAATAAGGCAATTTCAAGTAGTGACAGTGCCACACAGAAAATACCAGGCAATCCTACAATAGAGAATGACAGGAAGTCTCTGTGGTCTGACACTCAACTCTTCTATTAACTTCTGGACACATATTACTTATTTATTATGGGGCTTTGGCCAGATCAGCTCAGACACCTGGTGAAAGGGAATATTTCTCCCACACACATTCAGAGTAAATGAGATTTGGAATTCATTTTGCTTTCCAGGGCCCATAAAGCGATGTCTCCAGAATTTGGACTTAGTAGAGTATATTGGAGACTTGGAAGGCAAAACCTGTGGCAACTGAATAACCTGGTTTCTAGAAGAGTTCCATTTGAGTCATAAGCTGGTACAGAGTTGGTGGGAGTTGGGTGCATCGGCCCCTCTGGGTCTTAGCTTGAACTTCAAGAAGACAACTCTGACTGATAGAGCAGCCTATGAGATGCGTCCACTCACAAGCCCTCCAAGTCTTCTGCCACCCGGTGTCTTCAAGTATCTCTCATTTTATAGTCACTGGTAACTGGTAACAGGAGCTGTTTACCCCCCATGATATTGTAAGATGGCATAGTGGCGATCATAGTCTTTCATATCAAACAGATTTGTATCTAAGTCCCATCTTGGGCTCTTGTGGAATGGCAGGCATGCCATGTTTCTTGACCTTTAACCTCTGTTTCTTCATTTGAAAAGTGAAAGCAATCCGTATCTCATTAGATACTTTTGTTGATTTAATGATGAAACGCCTTTGAAACACTTAGCAAAGTACCTGACACTTAGAAAAATGCCTGATACTGGTAAATATGAGCCAATCACCTCAAAGATTAAAGTACATTTGAAGCAGTTTAAATACCAAGTGTCTCATATTCTGACTTAATTCTTAATTAACTTGTCAGCTTCTTGCTGTATCATTGTTAACAGCCACTCAAGACCTCCAGTTAGGAGTCAGAAACCTACTTATCCAGATACATGAGTTCTTACTCTACATAATATGTATTCTTACCAGATCATGGGTGGATGATGGGTGAATGGATGGATGGATGATAGACTGTCTATATAATATTCTAAAAAGAAGCCTGTCTAATGTCCTATTAACCCACATAATCAAAGTGGGTTCCATCTTCATATCCCCAGGTGTGATATATATGGTATGGAGCTTAAACGATGTTTCTTTGGTTAGAGGGAAAGCAATAGGCTGAGTCTAGTGACCTGAGGTCTAATTCTGGACTTCTCAGTGACAGGCTGTCAGTACTTGGAGACCTCAGTTTCTTTAGCAGACCAGGAAGAAATTGGATTTGATGGTCTCCAGGTCCCCAGCCAGCGCAGCCCTCTCTATATATGGAGAAATCTAGGGCTATGTTTTATGACTTGTTCTCTCAACACTCCAGAAATCCCAGCGACTCCCTCTCACCTACAGGATTGTGGCATTTCACTGGGGAATCAGGGCAGCAGTGGTGTGATTAATGCAGTTAGCAGAGTGGACTGGCCAGCAAAAAAAGAAACAATAGACAAAACAAGAGCGAGTTACCAGCATCCTGCTCTCAGATTACACCAAATAAACGCCTCCGGCACATGCAGAGACTAGAACCTGCCCCAACTGAAGCTGGAGGGAAAGAATGGTTTCAATTAAGAGGAAACGAACAGAATTGCTGATTTCCTTAGAGAAACTTCCCCTCAATTACTACAAGCAGCCCCAGAGCTCCCTGCAGTGAATTTCAGCAGCGTGGGCCAACTCAAACCATTCTTCAGGCGTGAGACAATGTTCAAGGGAGGCGCTGCTAAGCAGCCCCCACCGGCAAAATGGGGAGTCCAGACACCCACCTCCCACTGGCTCCTGATCATTGGTGGTCGTGGGGGTTCCACTGTCCCCATAAGGAGGAGAGCGGGGCATTCCCTCCTCCTCCCTTCCTGAAGATAACTCCCAGTTCTTAATTGTTTCAAGGCCCTTCACTGGCAAGAAAAATCTAGACTCTTAGGAAGAGGAAACACCTTGATTTTCAAGGCCTCCAGTCCTGGGGATGGAAGAACAGGATTAACCCCAGAAAGCTGAATGGGAATTTGTGCTGTGATGTTAAAAGGAAAGGGGAGTTCAGGATTGAATTCCAACCCCACCACGTAGGAGTTGAACTATTCATTCTTAGGCAAGTTACTTCCCCTTTATGAGCCTCAGCTTCTCAGCCTGTGAAACGGCTCCAAGGAAATTCAGTCATTCATTTACTCAGTGGATATTTCCTGGGTACCTCAAAGAGAGGTTTATGAGAGTTGGGTAATAAATATTCATAAAGAAACAGCACTGAGCCAGGTTTATAACATGTGCTTTTAAAAATGTCCAACTTTTCACTCCATCAGGGGAAGGAAAAACCTTGGATGACTGGCCACAGCTCTCCCAAGGGGACCCCTGAGTACTAAGTGACCTTGTATGTATACCATGAAAAATCACTTGCGCTTGGGTAATTGTCTGTTTCAACATGAACAACGGTCTGCAGCCACGTTCTCATGAAGATAAAAGCTAGATGAGAACCTGACAGAAACACACACACTCCCCGAAGGTGTAAAAGTCTTAGCCACCTCTGGGCGTGGTCTGATCTCCCTTTCTGGAGAAGAGAGCAGAACTAAGCAGTTTAAGGCAATTTACAGGTATTTTTGGAGATGAGAGAGTTGAGCACCCCAGTGAGTGATGGATGGACATTTGATGCCCTTGGAGCGGATCCCCCGCCATCCACGACCAGAAAAATCTAAGAATGGCCTTCTGGGGAAGAGGTGGACTCTGGAAAACTCCAAAATTGCCAGACTGAGAAGGAAGCTACTTGCATTCAACTGTCCCTAAGAGCCCCTCCCTTCTCTGAGGCCAGGGAACCACGCTGTAAAGAAACACTTCACCCAAGAGAGAGGAAGGCAAATACCACCTCCTCCTCTCACCCAAACACCAACTGCCAGGACCAAAGGCAGGAAGAGGCTGGTCCTGCTGAGACAAGCAGCCTGGGAGACGACTGGCTGTGCAAGTAAAGACAGGACCTGAGCTTGGTTTCCCCATTCGCTTTCATGAGCCACTCAACAGCCAAGGTTTCCGGAGCAACCCCGGCTGCTACTTTATCTACTCAGCAACAGTTGTTCCAGTAAGCATCAGTGCCTGTCAGCACTCTGGGGCGCCCTCCCTGCCAAATTAAATGAGATTTCATTGGCTAATGATGTGCCCAGAAATGCTAATGATGTACCACCACCACACACACCACCACACACACACACACACACACACACACACACACTCACCCCGCAGCTGAAAGAAGTGTTTCTCAAGAGCAGCAGGAACACAGTCAGGGCTGACTGGTGAGGGGAGGGGTCCCAGTTCTAACAACAACTGGGATCACAATGATTGTGGATGAATGCTCACTCCGTGCCAGTTACTCCGTCGAGTTTCAGGCACGTGATCACAGCAGTCCTCACACAACTCTACAGAGGCAGTTATTCTTACTCTCAAAAGATGAGGAAACGGAGGCTCAGAGATGTTGGCTGCTTAAACCACATCACTGATGAGTGGCGGGATTCAAACCCAGATCTCACTCCAGAACCCACACCCCTTGCTGAGTGCTGGAGGCACTGGGCCCAAGCCTCCCTTTGCATCTCTGACAGCTGGTGCTTGGCCCAGAGACCGAACTGTGTGGGCTTGACGGAACACACTCAAATCTAGCCTGCAGAAGAAGAAAGGGAGCCTGGCTTTGAGAGACACTGTCCTGGGCTGGCCTGTGTGAAGTGAGGCCTGTTCCTGAATGTGTTCCAGGGGGTGTGGAAAACTCATTTGTAGAAGAAACCAAATGAGTTTCGCAAAGGTTTGAACAATACAAACAATGCAGAATACCAGAGTGGCTGTTGACTTTAGCCTTCCAGACAATAGAAAGAACAGGATGCTCAAACAGATAATAGGGCACTTTTTCTATACCCTGACAAACAGTCCTTAAGGAAGGCTGTGATTATCTGAGGAGGTTTGTTTGAAGAGTTTTGCTCAAAACATGTTCTAGAAGGGAGCCATGGGGAGCTCCTCCCTCTGCTCCCAGCAAGTCTCAAGTACCCAAGGCTTGCATTCCCAAACCTTGGCCAATCCTCCCCATCCCTAAACAGAAAGGTTTCCTCCTGGTCTTTCATATCCTTCCTGAGTGCTCAGACAGTGTACACTTCAGCTTCCCTGGGCACCCGCTCAAGAAGCCACAGGAGAGACTGTTTCCTAGGTGATGCCAGCCATGGAAAAGGGATGGGAACTGGGTGGAGCACAGACGTGAGAAGAGCAAGGAAAGAATAAGAGAAGATATGGCCCTATGGGCTGACCCTCATCTGCTTTTTAAGCTCTTATCTCTAGAATAGAATAGAATAGAATAGAATAGAACAGAATAGACAGGGTTTTTTTTATTATAATTTTTTTTTAGTTGAGTTGATCACAGCCTGAATCCACCATGGTATGTCACCATCTCATAAAACCAACCCAACATTGAGATTAACACAGGCCTTCAGGAAAGATAATGGAGTCCCAAATTTATTACTTCAACAAGGTTTCATTCAGTGATTCTCATGTGCAGGGTATTATTTTAGGCACCGGGACCAGGGCATTGAACAAGGTAGGCAAGGTCACGTCTCATTGGAGGCTGTGGGCCAGGAGAGAAGACAGACATTCATCAAGTGCACGCCACAGCACAGTAAGTGTTGTGACAAAGTACAAGGTGCCAGCATTTAGTTTAAAGGGGAGCCTTTTCTCCACAAAGCTTTTGCTGTCCCCAGGAGATGCCTCTCTAAGGCAATGTCATTTCCCCTGAGAACTGAAGGGATGGATTGGGAATGAGCAGGCTGGTCTAATAATCAGCAAGCCTCGGTCAGGAAATTCATCTTCAAAATAAAGCGTACATCATTTTGGTCTAATAGGATCTATTTCCTCTCTCTCTCTCATCATTAGATTCTGAAAAGAAGCAGCCCTTTCCTGTATAAGAAGCAATCACATCCTAGAAGTCCACATTAAACATCCCTTGGGCTCCTCTTCTCTGCATGTAGTCATCATCAATCTTTTAGTGGTATTTAGATGGGGCGGGGGGGGGTAAGGAATGGAAAACAAATTTCTAAGTCCTAATATCTCCCTCGCCCATGCTTTTAGTTTCCTTAGCTAACTACAGGAAGGCATGGGGCTGGCCCAGAAAACCCCCCCTGTTATTTTTGGGCTTATTGAAATGTTAGGATGTTGGACACGAGCTTCAGACTCAAAGAATCTATAAGAGTTTTCCTGCTTATGAAAGAGCAATTATTAACCTAAATTTCAATAGTCCATTCTAGACTCTTTGAAAGCAAGACCTGTCCATTGGGAGCCAACATGGTGTGATGGCATGGACTTCAGCTCTGGGGGTGGGAAACTAGGGTTCGAATCCAGAATCTGCATTAATTAGCTCTAGGACCTTGGGAAAGTTACTGAATTTCTCTCCTGTGCGGGAGGGTAATAATGCTAACCATGAAGTTAATGTGAGGGCTAGATTAGATAATGGAGTTGCAAACACTTCCAGCATGTTAAAACATGCTAGGAGTAGTTATAGGGAAAAGAAGCCAGCTACCTGCCTCGGGGTTATCGTCTCATACTTTACAGGAAGAGATGCCCATCCACGGTCATAATGATTCATTTAAAATGGATCTTGCAGACAGTGGTCCTAATGCGTGGTGTAGCTCCAGTGGTGGGGATCAGGGTTGCAATAGTGAGGTTCTAATAACAAACGTTCAACTGTGCAAAAGACGAATTCTTGTACATTGTTAACAGATTTAAAGTTATTCCCTGATATGCTTTTCTTGGGAGGAGGAAAAATTAAGTTATAGCCATTATGATAGAGTATAAGCTACAGATCACCTAAGCCTCAAACTGCAGTGTGTCCCCCAAGTGAACTCTGTCCATGAGGTGTGTCTTCTCAGAAGGTGGAGGGTGTGGCTTAGGAACACAATAACTTCGCTTTGCCTTTTTCCCCTTAGCTTGTAGAGCATATCCAACTACAATTCCACCAAGTAGGTGAACACCCATTGAGGCCCTTCTCTTTGTAACAGACACTGTTACCAATGCAATAAAGTTCTTCTCATAGAGCCCTGGTTTTGTCTCAAATCCCAACCTTGTACTTCCGGAGAGGCGAGGTTCCAACTCCCAGCTCCATGGGATGGACCATGAGGGGTCTAAGTCAAACACTGAGGTCAGAGAACTCCTTGTCAATGATTGGTTTTGGTGTGGGCATTCCATGGAATGTGAGCTCCCTCTTCCAATGAGAAAAAAAGGAAGTCACTTCTGAAAAAGGACTTCTGGAAAAGCTATTCCACATTTTTTTTTTTTTTTAGAAGAGATGTTTGTGAATAAGCTTTCCTTCTTCCAGTGATGGGTGTTGAGATGATTTTCATAGGATGCCTGGAACTGTGGGAGTCAGTTTGGAAGTGAAAAGGGGGCTAACCTATAGGAAGACACTGGGAGTGGCAGAAAACTGGGAGGATTCTGGGTCTTGATAATACTAAGCTCCTGGCATTGTCCCACCTCCACACTTCTTGTTGTGGGAAGATGTCATTTTATGAGAGTTGATTGCTCTGTTACACTTACAGAGATATTCAGCTGGCATACACTGATATGGGTATACTAAGAAGCATGTGACAGATAACAATTTCATGGGGATATCACAGTTTGATGCATAGATGGGTTGTACTTATGTTCAATCGTGATAGCTTTTAACTCCCTATCTCTTCTACCCAAGAAAGCACATTTGAGTAAAAGTGGACAGATGTCATGTTATCATTGGAGGGATATCCTTGAGTCTGTTCTCATTTATAAGACACAGTTATTTATAACTGACCATTTGAATTAGCTGGTGCCCTTACTCTACCAATTGCTAAATATTGTCATTATTATCTATGCTTTCCTCTGGAAGCATCTTAAGTGATGGCTTTTGTTTCCACATCATATCTGTCCCACTCTCCTCTCTGATCATCTCTCAGTACTTACCACCAACCAAGAAGATAAAGGAACGAGGGCCTTGTAACCAAGTGCTTGGACATCCAGGGTTCTTGCCTATTCCCCCTGTCTGTACCCCATAGATGTACCTGCATGGCTGCTGGACATTATCCTGCACACCATCCCCTACACACACATTCCAGCTACCGAAGTGCTCAAAACCAAGAAACTGACAATAAAATGGATGAGATATGACCTAACAGTTAGGGGTCCTCAAACTTTTTAAAGTGGGGGCCAGATCACGGTCCCTCAGAGAGCTGGAGGGCTGGACTATATGAACTACTAATTCCTACTGTAACACCTCGGCTGCGCTCACTGCCCAAAAAACCTGGCGGGCCGGATCAGACTCCTCTGCGGGCCGCATGTGGCCCGCGGGCCGTAGTTTGAAGACCCCTCCTAACCTAAGACTTAACACTAAAGATTCCCCAGAATATTATGAATTTCCCCCCCCCCCCCCATGGCTTAAAGTAACTCTGATATCACATGACACAGTGTTCCCAGACTTTGGGTTCCTTTGCTGCCCCAACATGTGCTCCTAAATGTCTGAGTCAGCTTGGAGATTCCCAACACTCTTCCCACCACCGTCTATTGCAGGACAGACATGAAAAACCAGTTGCTCACAGAATTTTGAGAAGAGCTTTCTTTACTTGTTCTCTTTCTCAGATGACCCACGTGTGAGGCAGTTAGAAGAAAGGCTAGGCTGCTCTGGCTAGAGTTGCTATGGGGAGCTTTGTCTCCACCCACCAGACTGTCTCCATGAGAGCTGGTAGAATTGAGAGGTCCAAAAAGCAGGTCCCCCAAGGAACTGTAGAGACCCTGAAAACATAATTACCACTATTAACCCCACATGTCTGGAGAAATCCTCCCTGATGTTCTAGATCAGGTGAGGTTATCCTGTTATACGCTTTTTAAAGAACATGTGCTCTTCCTTCCCAGTATGTATACCTCAAGTGTAATTAAATAAAAGCATAATTAGCTGTTTACTCCATCTTCCCAGATAGACTATAAGTTCTATGAGAGCAGAAACCGAGTCTCTCTTGTTTAAAGTTGTATCCCTAGTGCCTGGCAGAGCACCTGGCACATCTTCATGTTCAATAAGTATGTGTTGAATGAACAAATGAACCCTTTGAAAGCCATCAATTGTTGACTTGACTCACAGAATAGCTGAGAGCAGTTGGAGAAAAGCCAAGCCAGGTTATGCTGGACCTTCTGGTTTCAAAATGCTCATTAAGTCAAAAAGGATCAAAACAAACATCTAATATGGATGCACAAGGTACTGCGTGGGAAACCAGATCCAACCACAATGAAAGTTGCAGTGGCGTGTATACAATGTGGGCTCCACCTATACTGTTTCCCACTTTGCTGCAAAAACAATATGCCTTTATATTCCTCTCTGTCATTCCAAGTCTTGCCCTAGTCAGCCCATTGTCCTCTTGTTTAGTGCTCTTCCTCTATCATCTCAAAGGGGGAAATGGAAAGGCCAGTGGATAGCAAGTCAGAAGACCAGGGTTTTGACTCCAGTTTCATGCCTTTGGGCAAGTTACTTACAGTCTTTGAGATGACCTTCCCTTATGGCTAGCACCCTTTCCCATTCTGATATGCCATCATCACTGGCTTTTTCTCACCAGCCCCATGATAACTTCTCACTTAGGGTCCTTTTTCTCTTTCTCCTTTTTGGATCTATACTTTGGTGCTGCTGTAAGGGCCCAGTTCAGACTGCCCCTTTCTGAGCCCCAACAAAGCATCTGGACACCCTCCCATTCTTGCCTCTAGCATTTTTATTGAATTACCGCAGCAAGGGCATTGGGACTCTACTTGGCAGGGACCCCCATCCCCTGCCAGCCTGTTAGCATTCTGCATGCTTCAGGAAATGACAGAACCAAGAAGCCGGAGCACATACCAGGTCCTCCTAGATAAGCACAGCCCAGGAGGGGCGGCAGCTCGGAGGAGATTGGTGAGCATTCCAAAGAATACAATTTCAAGGATTGGGGTCAACCAGCAACAGGAGACAGAGATAAAGGAAAGTTACCTTGGGTAATAATAGGACCTTGTAGTTCCACATCACATGCTTCTGCCAGCTAGCACAAAACACTTTCACACCAGCAGGCAAAGGTGGAGAGGTCTAGGGGAGGCAGAGGGATTATTTCCCAGGTGGTTCACAGTGTATTGAAGCATTAGACAGATAAAGCCAGTAGCTTAAGGTCACACAATTAGGCTTTGACTCGGTGGGAATTAGAGCAGAGTGTCCTAATCTCACCCGGGGGCTATTTCTAATCAACGTTTGCTGGAGCCTTTTGTTTATACCTTGGTTCTACCTTATCTTCCCCGCCCAGGTAGTGGGCTTACTTTTTCCCTTGGGGATGAGTAGTGGGAAACTTGAGCGGCCCACAGTGGGCTGGCCAGTCTGAGTTCAGAATCCAGCCTTCTTGACTTTGGATGCTACCAGTGGGACCCATGGGGCCAGTCTGTGGAATGCTGCCTCCGGCTGCTTTTGGGAGGCACAGAAGAAGCCTGAGTGGCAGCTGAGAATGCAGAGGCTCCAGGGCTGATAAAAGTTGTAATTAACGTGTGCATACAACCCTTTCATCTTCAAAGGCTTCACTCACATTAGCTGGTAATTCCTCCTATCACCCCTGTGGGTGAGGCATCATTTTTGTCTTCTCAGTTTGCAGATGGAGAAGCTGATGTGGAGAAGGGGCCCTTTGCCAGGAAGTCTGGCTCTGGTTCACACAGAGGAGATTCCTGGTCCTGGCTCCCAGGAATCTAACTTCAGTTGGGGTGATGATGGGAAAACACAGTGGGAATGAATCATAAGAAAAGGCTCAAGCGACTCCAATTCCTCTGGGTATGAGACTGCATTTATATTGCTCTGGAAGGAGGTGGAGTCTACAGTAGGACCAGTTGACTACATTTGAGTGGCTAAATTCCCTGAGTTACCCAGACCTATCAGAAGCATAACTTAGAAAAGTTTGCTGCTCTTCTGTCATGACCTACAGGTGATACCTGAGGTCAAATCCTCTATATTGTGCCCGTGTCAGACATCACTAATGGATCACTGAACTCAGTTGCCGAGCCAAGGTTTGGCTTCTTAGCACAGCCCTCCAGGCAGCCTCTACTTATCAATGGGAAACTGACATAGGCTGTTGCTGCTGTAGTGCTTGTTGGGGATTCTCTTAACTTGCCACTAGCCAACTCAGGCAAAGTTGCCCAAGTTCTATCTCAACCAATGTTGGAGCTGGCCTGATTCTGAACTCTGTCTAGCCCTGTTTGAGGAGGATGTCATGAGAACTTCTCTGTGCCAGAAGAATTGAGTCTTGTAAGATGGAGCCAATGTTACTTGATCACCTGGAATCTGGCCAACCTCATCCTTCACTGTTCTTCAACACAGACTCTCTTACTCAGACAGGCTAAGCCCTCTCCTGACCCCAATTAAGCCAAACTTTTTGCTCCTGCTTGACACTTTCATAGATTGCTCTCCTCTCTCTCTCTCTGCCCATCTTCTTACCCACATTTATCTGATCCTCAAATTCCATTCCTTTATGAAGCTGTCTCATACAATTGCCACTTACAGACATAGCTGCTTTTCCTCATCTTCTGACACTTGATGATATATAATCTTGTGTAGTCCTTTCTTCTGTTTAATTTTTCTTTCACCAAATGGTAAGCTCTCTAAGGAGAGAAACAAAATCTTCTACTCCCCTCACTTTTTTTCCATAGAGCCAATCCTCGAGTACTTTTGAATGAATTGGATTGACGAGTTCATCACCATTTTTACAACCAGGGAAGCAGAGATCATCAGTAAGAGAAGAACTTTCCCACAGTCTTCCTGTGACTGAGACGGAGAAATGCTAAACCCCTGATGGCTACACAAGGGTTCTCACTTCTCCTAGAGGGCTGTCTGGGGGACTGGCTGGAGATACAGATGACTGAACCATAGCCAGCCACCATGGGGAGCACTGTGTGTGACATGAGAACCAAACCCATCTGCTATTTTATTTCAACTTCTACTCGGCAGATTTCCGATGGATATGAAATGGGCATATCCAGGATGGATGACAATCTGACTAAGGACTTTGAGTGACTGATGGAAGGCGAGAACCCCAACATGAGATCTAGTCTTTGACAAGTTTTGGCAAACTCCTAAGTAATGCAGTCTTTCTGACTCCCTTTTATTTTCTTCTGAGCAAGAGCTGCTCTGGTTTCATGGAAAATATCTTAGTGGAAGTCTGGAAGGTTCTTAGTAGAAGCAACAATTCACCATCTCAAAGGCCCACTGACTCAGTGCCCTGGGGTGTGTGTGTGTGTGTGTATTCCTTTGTTTTATTTTCTTATTTTTAGATGCCCATGGCCACCCATGGGACACTCATGCTCTAAGCACTATTTTGGCTGAATATGTTGGTTCCTTTCGCACCAATATGTTGCCGAGTTCCCTTGAGGGAAGGTGAGGTATCCAAGGTGCTCATGGAACTTTGAAAGTGAAGGACCCAATCTTTTCTGCTCGAGGGGGTGACTTTTCTGGCCACTTAAAACAATGCTGTGAAGAGTGTACAATAGCAGATATTACCTTCAGATCCTGCCATTTTTAACCTCAGAACTGGCTACCTACATTTTTAACTCTGTGACTGAGACAATTGCTAGCTGCTCTGGCCCGAGCTTCTTCACCTGCCCACGCTCAAGTGGTTGAGAGGATTCGGTGGAATCCCCTGAGCAAAGTACCTCGTCTCTAAGAGTCATTCTCGCCCACTGGAGTTTAGGGTGAAACTGGGTGAATACCCTTGTTTCTGACAGGGATTAATAATTCACGCCTGACATTTAATGCAAACAAGGCGTCACCTTTTTTTGGCACTGCATTATAATCGCGTCATTCTTTCCATTAACTTTTGTGAGGCTGAGGTGTTTGTGGGCCCACAGAGAATCCAACCCTCTCCTTTTACACATGGAAAATTGGAGGCAAATGGGGTGAAATGATTCACTTGGCCTCACACAGTGAATCAATAACAGAGAGGAACTAACATATAATAGCCATTTCTATTATTGAGACACCTTCTATGTGCTAAACACTCAGCTCTATGTGCTAAACATTGTCTAGAACTGAACATGTGCAACTGTCTTCATGCTGCTTTTTGAAAAATATATTTTATTGATTTTTTTTTACAGAGAGGAAGGGAGAGGGATAGAGAGTCAGAGACATCGATGAGAAACATTGATCAGCTGCCTCCTACTGGGAATGTGTCCACAACCAAGGTACATGCCCTCGACCGGAATTGAACCTGGGACCCTTCAAGTCTGCAGGCCAACGCTCTATCCACTGAGCCAAACCAGTGCCATGCTGCTCTTAAGTGGCAGAGAGGGACAGTAAGGTCTTATTTCACTGTCCTTCCTCCTTCTACACAACTCTCTTCCAAAGCCAAACCTTTTCATTCCCATTCCACCACACTCAACATATGCTGGTCTTTGGTATGGTTAGTATTAAACCCTTGAAAGAAACAACTCCCGTCTACCCTCTTTATTTCCCCCTTTTAACATGATAACCAAAAAGCCAACACCTTGCCTGATATGTGAGCCTCAAGAAAGATATCCTCAAATTGGAGAGTATGCAGAGAAAAGCAATTTCAAGGAAGTTTGAGGATCACTACAGGAGGCACTAGAATATCAAAATAAAAAGGTTTTATAGACCGGGGGGGGGGGGGGGGGGGGGGAGGTTGTAAAGGATGAAAAAGAATCACAAAAGGTAAGGAATGATAAAGATGTCTTTGCTAGTCAAATCTAGAAATTTCATTCATTCGGCCAGCTAGCCAAATATTTATTGAGCACCTACTAAGTGGGGAACTGTGCCGACAGCTGGGAGGCTGGAGATACAACAATGTACATAAAGCATGGGGTCTTCCTAAAGGGCGTATATGTTCATGGGCCAACAAGAACAGAGTGGCATACCCAGCTTAGAGGTATTCCTTGAACTTCTTTTTAGGGTGTTTATGAAATGTAAGGGAGAAACAACCAGGAAACAATAGGAAAAGTAAAAGTCACTCAAGGAAGTCTAGAGGATGTACCTGTCCACTAAGGCTGACATTGGGAAGACAGTCTTACCACAGAGGAGTCACTGCAAAGACAAACTTCTGGGCAGAGACGTCTATGGAAGCATCACTTCCCCTGCTGAGCTTTTGTCTGCATCTACATGTTTAGTGCTCTTGTAGGCACCCTCGTCTGTCCTTGTAGGGAAGTGGTGGCTGTGTGGCTTACTAACTGTCACATCAGCTGGTCTCCTGGGGGCTGTAAGATGATGCTCAGCTGCTGGATTCTGCCTCTTGGACTGGACACACTCAGAAATGGCAACAGGTGTGACTGCATATAGTAGATATTTATTTAATACTTCTGGTGGTATAAAGACTGGACTGGGGTTGTGTCCTGAGCAGAAACACCTTCTAGGCCAGAAGCAGGAGACCAGGTGTTGACTTTGTGGAAATGTCGTTTCTCTCTGGTGTCTCAATTTGCATAGTGGTGAACACATGTGAAGGAGCTTTATAATCATCACTCTAATATCTTGGGCGGGTTTTCTTTGAGAGAGGAAATAGAAAAAGATGCTGCCTAGATCCAGGACTTGTGTGTGGGTTGTTCTAGAAGGCATTGCAGACCTGCTCGTGCAAAGAGATGCACTGCAATTGAGACAGATTGGTAATTTATAATGAATCTCTGTCTCCAGGCCAAACCCACCTCCCCAGGCAATGGTCCCCCTGCTGGGCCAATAGAAGCCAGGCCTGTGGTTTGGGCTGGGGCTGCGAAGAGGGGCTGCAGTACCCTTCTAACTTCAGCTCAATCCCTTGCGTGCAGACAAGTGCAGCCTGATCCCTGGAGGCCTCCTCTCTGAGCTTCCCTCCCTCCCTCATCAGTGCCTACTAGTAGAGAAAAGGCCCTGGAACCAAGGACTCTTAAGCTGAGTTTTGCTGCTGTTTAGCTCGTTTTCCAGCTTTGCCCAATCAAAAGTCAAGGTCCTAGACGAGGGAGAAATACCAATCGGCAATCTCCTTTCATCCAGATGACCGGTCATGACGTGCTAATGAGCAAACAGCTCAGTTCACCATCCCTTTCAGTCCCACCTCTTCCCCAACTTCCGGTCACACAGAAGAGAACTTCTATCCAGAGAGCGGAATGAATGAGCCACTCAGAGGATGAATGGGAAGAAGTTTCCATTATGCCTTCTTTGTTATTTTTTAATTTCCAAACCCCGCCTCTGAAATTGGGTGTAAAAAAAAAAAAGAAAAAAGAGAACAATACCAGCTCTGTGGACATTAGGACTCTAGCCACACCCGATTCCCAGAGGGAGCGCATGAAAACAACTGGAGTGCTACCAGGTACCCTCTTTTGAGTCTCTGGGGGTACCCTGACATCTTGAGATACTAAGAGGAGCACAGTAATGTAATCACTAAGAGCAGGAGCCCAGTAGCTGGACCACCCAGGTTTGAATCCCAGCTCCATTGCTGACCGGCCTTGTAGCCTTGGGCAAGCTAATTTCTCTATGCCTCAGTTTCCTCATAAGTAAAAGAGGGATAATATTAGCACGCCTTCATAAGGTTGGTATATGGATTAAACAAGTTAGTAGACAGGAATATACTAGCCTGGAGAAATATGACTTGGTATATTGAACAAGTTAGTATAAGGGAATGATTAGAATTGGGGCTGGCCCATGGTTAGCACTCTATTTAAAAGTGTTTGCTATTATTACTAATATCAGGGGTGATTTTTTTTTTTTAAATATACAACTCACTGCAAAGATGCAAGTGCAAAAGGCACAAGCGCTCTAACTCTGAGGCCAGGGTGTGGGGAAGAAAGATGAGCTTTTAGGCACCACCAAGGGAGAATGGCAAGGGCACCACTGCAAATGCTCAGAATTACCAGCCTGGGTGAACACACTCTCTCCACACTGGAGTTTTGCAATGAACCTTTACTCTCAAAAGCTGAAGACTCAAGGAGGATTCCGGGGTTTGCGTTTTGCAAATCACCTCCTTGGTGACTCAGCTCCTCTCCACCTGCCTGGGACCCGTCTGCCCACACTTGCATGTAAGAGGGGTACTTGCCCCAGGAGGACACACCCGGACAGGCAGTGCACCCCAAACTCGGGGAGATTGGGTGCCATAAGGTCCTATTCCCCTCAACATCCCATCCCCATTCTGTGCTTGACTCCCTGTCTCAAAGTCTCACTGGGCAGATGGGCCAAGGGTAGGCAGGACCTGCCCCCATGGTGGGCAACTTCAGACTTGGCAAGCTCTATGGAGAGGAGGCATGGGTCGTCCTTGCCAATGTAGTTCCCCATCAGATGCCATGCTTCCCTGAGATTTGCCCTGTTTCGTGGCTGCAGGAGACCCACCAAGAAGGCAGAAACCTTCTGTGAAGCTCTTCTGCTTCTCCTTCAGCTGCCTCCACCTTCCGGAAGTAGGCATGGGGCTGGACGGGTGTGGCTCTCACCCAGGGAGTCTGACCTCAGGTAAGCATCTTCAAAATAACCAGCCCTCTCAGCGGGCGGCTCCTGGGGAGCGCTCTATTTCGAGGCTTAAATTTGGGGGTTGGTGTCATCATCCTCCTGTGCTGGCTCAGAAATAGTAACCCTGTCCTTAGATAGACATCCCAGCAAGGAGCCACCAAAGCCACAAACAGATGGGTGATCTCCCTCTTTCGGCAGAAAATGCATGAGTCCCATGTTGGGTAGCTGGCCAGTCATGCACCCTCCTTGGGCTTGCCCTGAGCAAGACAGCCATTGTCACTGTTATCATAGAACATCAAGGTATTCGCCTCTGAGGTGTACTGACCCTAAAGATGGATAGAGTTAGTTCTCTATTCTAGATGTTCATCAGTTCAACAGGTACTGGGAACAATATGGGCCAGCACTGAGCGCATGAACCATGAAAATGACCCCTAATGTCAGGGGACTCCCATAGCACTGCAGAAGATGAGTAAGAGAAGATATGTCAGGTTTGGGGGTTTCCCCCTTCGATAAGTGTGAAAGTCACTCGTACCCCGTGGCCCCCACAGGCCTTCCTACATGATATTACTGTGAGGCTTTACGGTGAATTAACTGGGACCTATGGGCACCAGATCCCACATTGTCAGAGCTGAGGTTGCTGGGATGGCTGCCATCTTGGACACCAACTGTTCTCAAAGTGAGGCTACTTTAACACCCCCTAATTTGGCATTGTTTGTTGTCACAATTGGCATGGGGGTGCACACAACCAGAATCTACCGTGTGGTAGTCAGTCATTACCCAGGAAACCCTATACTGGGCTTAGCTATGCAGAGGTGAGGACTATCCTTTCTGACATTGACCCCTCCAGTCCTAACTGCCTGATGCACTGAGTAGGCAGTGCCTGAACATTGGTTGAATACTTTGGCTAGTTAATTAATTAACTTACTTGGGGGGATAGATTAATAGCAGGGTAACAGAAATAGGCACACTACTTTCTCACCCTTTCCTCTTCACATATTCAAATCCTGCCTTGTCTGCATTGGCATCCATTCCTCCAGTCCTCCTTGCTGTGCTGTTGCTTGGCAATGCTATTTCTATCCTCTATACAGTGTCCAGGCTGTCACTTGACTGCACTATGCCATACACCAAGAAGTCCTTGGGGTGCAAGGCTCAGGTCTCGCACAGTTAAGTCGCCAACGTACTCAACACCTTGTGGGGCCCCATGCAGGACATCTTACAAATGCTTAACGGTTGATCAGCAATACCCACATTATATGCGTTCAGATGCAGACACAGACACTCCACGTGTGTATGTCCACCTTAGCAAGAAAGAACCAAATATGTGGCATTTCCTGGTGCTTCGTATATTGGGATGATCAAGAAATGGAGAACAGAGGAATACTAATATTTCTCCCTAAAGTGCACATCTTTGAACCAAACCTCAACTTCATCAGCGACTAGATGGATTAAGGAGTTGTAGAGCTATGAATGTACTTATGCAAAAAGTCTTGCAAAGCTTTTGAGTTCTAATCACACCAAGCCATGCATCTGTTTGCATTAAATGCATAAACATTTAATCAAAGTATATACTACGTATCAGCTGGAAGAGCATTTGCATGTTTGAAATCCCAGCTGTCCTGGCATGTCAGGAACGCACACTCACTGTGCCATGCCAGGCCGCACCCACAAACTTCAGAAGGCACCGCTTCCTTATTCTGGAAAACTGGGCTGGCTTCCTGCACCCTGGCTGGCCAGCTTGCAGGGAGCACACACTTTAAGAACAATTTCAACTTCCTGTGTGAGTGAAAAGTGGGGTTTAAATTTGGGGGAGGAAGCAGTAGCCAACCTGGTAATTCTGAAGAACAGTTGTGTGCTTCCCATTCACGCAGCGCCACAAAGGAAATTGAGTCATCAGTTTCTTGCTGTGCAAACCCCCAGAATTTCTCTCGGGGCAGAAAAGATCCCCTTTGAGCACTGTGCTTTGTCTGGCAGCATCTGCCACCTGCTCCACTCCTTCTTTTACAAGAGCCACTTCCCTTTTAGGTGCTGGGTGGAGTCAGCTAAACCGGAGGTGCTGGGGAAACACAGCCCCAGCCCCAGCCCCAGCCCCAACTCCAGCCCCAGCCCCAGCCCAGCCAGCAAAGACTACCTCACACCGCCTCCCTCTGCCATGGGACCCCAGCCTGGAGCCATCTGACATCACAGGCTGATCTGGAATCTCACTTGGCTGTGCACGTGTCACCTGGGGCTCCAGGCTGGCTTTCAGTTTAAGATCTTTGACTTTCATAGAGAACTGTGTCATCCCGGGTCCTCAAGACCTTCCCCCACCGAGGCCACAAAACCTGCTAAGCACCCAGGGTTTCCAACGAGCCATTTGCAGAGGGGGCTTTCTGGGTCTGTGCATCTAATGCTGACACGGTCCACGTGAGAGCCTCCCTCCGCAGAGCCTCTCCCTCATTTCCAGGTGCAGGGCATTGCCCTAACTTGCCTCTGAGACAAGAGGCCGCCTCTCCCTTTTTTCCAAGCCTGCGAATGAGAGCATGTCTAGAAGGGCAGCTGGACTCTGATAAGGCCCTGACTTATTTTAGAAATAAATAACTAGGTTAGTATCTCTTGACAGCTGTGGCCAAACGTGAGGGGAGACAGGCCAGGGCAGGGTAGACAGGGCAGCCAAGCATCCATAGCCTGGCAAAGGGGGGAGGGGGGGGAGAAACACTCATGCCAGGCCTCACATTAGCTGGCCACAGGGGTGGAGAGAGTGGGAGATCCGCACACAACTTACACAGTCGCCCACAGGCAAAGCAAAGCAGTAAAGGAGCTCAGGCATCAGTCTAACCTGGGGGATGTGAGCCAACAGGGGACCCCTGCTCCATGGCGGTGTGCCCTCGGGAAAGTCACAGCATCTCCCTGAGCCCCCATGTCTTTCTCTAGAAAATGGAGCTAAATGTATGGAGGCTGTTGTGAGGCTCCTATAAGAGGACCTACACTATCCGTGTCGCTGAAGGCCTAGCGGAGACTTGGTGCTCAGTCAGTGGTATTTCCTGGGGACTTACAACCCTACTTTGGGCAGAAGCATACGGTACAATCGCTGAGAGTCAGGCGCATAAAACTGGGTGCTCCTGGCTCTCAGGGACCCAGCAATGATCCAGGAGGCCCTGGAAGTTCCAGGCGGTACACAAACTCTTCACTGAGCATCCACGGTGCTTTAAGGTAAGACTTCATCCACCTCCTTAGTCTCAGGTTAAACTCAAACTGGGTGTAATGTGGAGTATTACACCACATTGTAATGTAGAAACTGATGCCTGTTTAAGATACTACATAAGGCATGAAACACCAGTAGACCACACGCTGCCCCACCCATGGGAGGGGGTTGAGGCGGGGCTCATGCCAGTGGTCCATAGTGGCATTTCAGTGGCAAGTCATGCCTCTGTCTTTCAGGAGCTGTTTTCTCCTGGGGGAAAAGAAGGGGTTTTCTGAAAGATCCTTGGAGTCCCATCTCTGGGTCTGAGTCAAGAAATACTTCTTGAATGAATGGAAGGGGCCTGTCATAAACTAAGAATTTCATGCTGCCCAACATCCCCTCCCGAGTGAGGCCATTTGGAAAAAAAAGTAAATGGAACCTTTTCCTACGGGCTGCCATCCTCAAACACGCCCACCTGGCGCCCTGCCTGTGCTGGAGAGATGTCCGATGTGTATCCGGGGAGGCAATGAATTAGGTGATGCTAACCTCAGCTGCGACGGAGCTTTGCTGCCTTGCTCCTTCACCCAGGAAAATGCAGCTGAAGCTCTAATGCCCATGCGGGGTGTCTAATGCTCAGAGGCAGCCGAGGGCACTGCCAGCCCCAAGCCCCAGGGCTCTCGGATGCACCCCTCTTTCTCAATGCCAGGAGCTTGATTCCCTGGCAATGGCCTCTGGCAATGGCCTCTGGCCCTCACCGAGAGGAGATAGATGTGTGCTGGAGGACTCGTTCCACCTCCCTTCACCCAAGGCTATTTTCTTTCTGCCACATGTGAGACCTAGTTCCAGGTATCTGTTCTCCAGCTCAGGATCTCTGGGTCCAATGTGGTTTTTACCGCCATTTAGCCATTTCTCTCCTTTTTGCTTTGCAATACTGAGGTTGGACCTTTCTTCCTCCCCAGAGCCCCGCCCCTTTCAGTTTCCTCTTTGTCTGCTGGAGGCCCCCCTTCTTTCCCCCTCTCCCCTGCCCCCCCTCTCCCCGCAATGGGCAACAACGGTGCCTTTCCTTCCCCCCTCCTCTTTCTGCTTCTGCTCTCTCCCTCCCAGCCTGAGCCCACGGAGAAGTGATGTCTCTCTCCTTTCTGAGTCTCAGTTCTCTCCGGACAACTTTCCAAGCACATGGAAGCCAGGGTTCCGGTATTGCTGCTGGCACTTTTTGTGCTTCCTCCACATGCCGCTGCCCAAAGAGACCATAAAAAAATGGTGTGTGTGTATGTGTGTGTGTGTGTGTACACGCGGGCCCAAGAGTGAGTCTGCTATTCTCTGGGAGAACCTCGAGGGTCAGGATAGCGCCAACTATTTGAGGAGGGGGTCCCTTCAAAGACTCAAACAGACAGATTGGCAGGAGCCCGAATCCTCAGAACAAAGCAGAAGTGGCCAAGGGAAGGTAACATACAACTAAACTTCCCCAGAGGCCCCCCTTCTCCCTGTACCCAAGTTTCCCTACTCGCTCCCCTCCCAAGTGCGGCTCTTTGGCTCTCCAGGTTTGGCCTCTGCTGAGGCCTTTGGCCCACCACAACCCCGCTTTCCCCAATGCCTTTTTTATTTTGTCCATGCCATACTCAGAGCCCAACATATTCTGCTCAAGCTCAGGCTAGCAGGCCTGCGTTCACATGACACTGATCCACGGGCAAATAAGCATTTAACCTCCCTGAGCCTCCATTTGTAACCCCCCCAACTCCCCTACCCCCGCCCCGTGAAATAGGCTAATAGCAGGCCACTTCTCACTGAGCCAGAATGAGGGCAAAATGACATAACACATGTAAAGAATTTAGCGCGTGCGCGCGCGCGCGCACACACACACACACACACACACACACACAAAATGCCCTAGCTGGTTTGGCTCAGCGGTCAGCCTGTGGACTCAAGGGTCCTGGGTTCAATTCCCGCCAAGGGCACATGCCCGGGTTCTGGGCTCGGTCCCCAGTAGGGAGCATGAAGGAGGCAGCCAATCAATGATTCCCTCTCATCATTGATGTTTCTATCTCTCTTCCTCTCCCTTCCTCTATGAAATCAATAAAAATATTTTTTAAAAGAATTTAGCACAGTTCTGGGCTAGCGAAGTGTGCAATAAATGCTTGCTAGTGCTTGTCATTCCTATTAGCATTCCTATTATTTCTATTTCAGGAATCTAACTCTGGGATTCCCCACTTTTCCGTGGCTAGGACAGTGTCTTTTACTTTCCTGGTACCCCCAGAGCTGGGTTTAATAAACACTTGCCGGGTAGAATTAACCATAGGCTGAGCCGTCTTAATGACCCAGCTGGCACGCCTTAAAAGAAAAATTAATTTTCCTAGCGATAAGCAAATCAGCCATGTAATTATCTGCACGTATATAGACAAAGGAAAGAAACACCTGGAGCTCAGCTTGGCCAGAATACCTCACACACAGCCACCCCTCCACAACCACAGAAAGCCACAAACCAGGGCAGGAGGGGACCCTGGTAGCCCCAGCTCCGGGGTCCCCGGTGCCCAGGCTCCTGGCCCTCCTCCAAGGCTGCCAGGGAGGAAATATTCGCCACATCACCGTCTGGATTTCCCCTAACGGATTGGCAGAAGCAGGAGTGTGCAAGGGCTGAGCAGCTGGCCCAGTCATTGTCTTGCCTGCCGCCTGCCGACTCACATTCCCTGGCCCTGGCTGGCACCTCTTGGAGACCCCGGAGCTCCCCCGCCGGGCTGGTTCCAGTTCCCACCAGCGCTGAGAGAGTCCCCCACTGGAGCCAACTGGAAAAGCTTTGAAACCCAGGTGCAATGGGCAGGCGCGAGAAGGCAGGGCCCCTTCCCGGGAAGCTAGCTTGTGGCTCTCAGTTCTCATTCATGCAACTGTGGCCACCTACCTCTGTGGCCACCGGGTTTACAGCCTCTGCCCTGCCCAGCCCTGCCCTGGCCCCGCCACAGCCCGGCCTGGCTCCAGCGCCTTTGGGACAGGAGCCGGGGAGCGCAGGCAAGCTGCGCGCATCCAGGAGCACAGTTCCTCTCCGCCTGGTGCTCTCGCTGGGCGACCTCGCCCAAAACTGCGCGCGGGCAAACTTTCTTCTCTCTTTTCCTTTCCACAAAGCGTATTCCGAACCAACAAGCTCTCCAACAAGCTTAGCGCAAATCCTAGCCCCCCTGAACCAAATCCGAGCTGCAGCACCCCCCTTGGTTCCGGTCCCCAGGGTCAGCTCAGGCGGCGCGGCTGCTGGGTCGGTCCAGACGCCTCCAGTCCCTCCCTCCCGCTGCCCCGGCGGCAGGCAGGCACTCACCGATCCTCTGCGCCAGGCTCAGCTGCAGGAGGCAGAGTCCCCACAAGGCGCACCACTCGAACTTGGCCATGGTGTCGGAGCGGAGCGGAGCGGACCGAGGAGAGCGAGGAGCGAGCGAGGGAGCGGGGCAGGAGCGTCCCGGCGCGCTGGGCTGTGGGACTGGAGAGATAGGGGCGAGGAGGGCGGCCCGAACCTGCCGGAGGCTGGGGGCTGGCTGGGCAATGAGGGCGCCTCGGAAGTTGGCCGCCGTTTTTATTTGAGGGTTGCAAGTGACCTAAGAGGGAGGGGAGGGAGCCAGCGAGCGAAGGACACACCCAGTCGAGGGGGCTGTGACTAAGCAGTCGGCAGAGGTTTGAAAACGTCCCAGCCCTCTCCTCTGAGCCAGTCCCTGCGCCCTCACCATGTGCTCTAAGGAGATCGTAAATCGGGGTTTCCTGGGCCAGCGCCCCAAGGGCAGCAGGGGGTCGGGGAAAGGGGGGGTGGGGGGTGGACGAGCAGGCTTTCTGCTCCCGCCCCCAGGTCCTCTGGGGAAGGGCAGCCTCAGGGAGGAGGGTGACTGAGTCCTAAAACCTCACCCCCCTGAGTTCAGCACCTGGCCTCCCCTCTCAGCTAAGTTTCCTTTTGAATTGGGTGGGGGATGCTTGTCTCAGGGTTTCCCAGGCAGCTGGGACAGGAGCTGGGATCCTGGAGCTTCCCCGCCCACTGGGGAAGAAGGGTGGAAGGCTGTGACTCTTCCCAGTGGAGAGAGAAAGAGCAGCCCAGTCCACCTGGCTCAGGAGCTTTGCTTCTTATCAGGACTGGTCAGAGGAAGATGATGGTCAGCCAGGGGACTAGCATCAGCCACTAACCCATGTGTATCCTCCAGGCCCAGGCTGGATTCACCCACCATTCATGCATCCATGCACCTACACTCTAGCCCACCCTCTCCTCCATTCTTCTATCCACTCATTCATCCATCTACCCATCTTTCCTTACATCCTTCCAGGGCCCACATGTCCATCCATCCTGCTGTCCCTCCATTTATCCAACCGCTCTCCCATACAACTTCTCAGTTATCTTTCCGTACTTACACACACACACACACACACACACATTTCTTCATAAACCCTCATTCATCTATACACTATCTAACCTCTTCTCCACCCATCCACCTACATATCTGTCCATCAGTATCCATGGATCATCCATCCATCATCCACATATCTGCTCATCACTTTACCCGTCCTCTTATCCTCCCACAGTTTCTTGTTCCAATTTATATTCCTATTTGTGCAAACATTAATCCACTTCCCCCCATCCATCCTACCCAGTAACTCTCAACAAGGAAGGAGGCTGTCATATTCTTCAGGAATGCATTTTGAGTTTGAAAAAAATCACATTTGCATTATCATTTCCTATCTACCTCTAATACAGTGTGGTTTACTATCTGAAAATCAAAAGTGGTATTTACTGTTCATGTGGACTACTGAACGGAAATCTGAATGGACGTCTTGCCTGGTGAGATACCCAGAAAATGATAGTGGTGCTCAGTGACTGTGGCCAGACCCTGAAGGAGCCACGTCACAATTTCTGAGGGAACATAACTCCCTTCTGATTCTGTTACTTATTGAAAGAATTTGAAAAAAAATGGAGAGAAAGTGCACTCAGCCATCTGTAATTGATCAGATATGGAATGAGTGCTCAGAGGCATCGGGAGAAATAAGACCGGCCCTGTGTTCAAGGACCTCACACATTGGTAGGGAATGAGCAAGCTGTTTCCACACAATATGTGTGTACAGAGTGCTGTCCATCCTAGCAAAAAGCGTTCACCCTTTCCTGGGGAATGTCCAGGGGGGGGCTTCACAGTGGAAGAGATATTTGAAGAAGGAGAAGGAAGTCTTCAGAAGAAACCACAGGGCCAGAGCGTCCACAGACAGTACTCTGTTGCGATCAATAGTAAGGATTCAAGAGGCAGAATGCCTGGGTTCACACCTTGCCTTGGTTGCTTACTGGTTCTGTGGCCTTAAACAAGTCAATTAGCCTTTTAGTGCCTGTATTCCCTCAAGTCTAACATGGGGTTAATAACAGTATATTTCGTGGACTTGGTAAAGACTGATGAATCAAACCTTCTGCATATATTAAGCACCAGACATATATATGTATATGTGCACATGGTAAGCACTATGATAAGTGTTTGCTTTAATTACTAAAAGCAAACTTGTGAGTGAACATGGAGACCTGAAAGGGCATGGCTTGTTGAAGCAATGGAGAGCAATTTGGAGTGACTTGAACATTCGACCAGATGAAGAGTTTGAGGCACACAACAAGCAAGAGGCTAGAGATGTAAGCAAGGGCAGGTTGTAAACAGAAATGGAATTTTTAAAAAATATATATTTTATTGACTTTTTACAGAGAGGAAGAGAGAGGGATAGAGAGTTAGAAACATCGATGAGAGAGAAACATTGATCAGCTGCCTCCTGCACATCCCTTACTGGGGATGTGCCCCCAACCAAGGTACAAGTCCTTGACCGGAATAGAACCCAAACCCTTCAGTCCACAGACAGAGGCTCTACCCACTGAGCCAAACTGGTTTCGGCCGGAAATGGAATTTTTGGACTGGAACCCGGATTATTTGTCCGTCGGAATCGAAGAGTGAATCCACAGGCAGAAAGTGGTATAGCAAAGGTGGAGATTTATTGAAGAACAAGTACAGAGTCCCACAGGAAGAGAGGGAAAGAGTCCCACAGAATGGACTCCCACGTAGGTAGGGGGAAAGGGTCTCACTGAGTTCCTTTTCCCTGTGGCTTATAAAGGCTGCAGATCCTGGTGCCTTAATGTACCCTCTGATTATTCACTATTTCCCTAGACTGGTTAGTATAGTAACTCCTGGGCTCAAAAGTCAAACCTCACACAGGATGTGTGAGGCTCTCCCTCCCTCCTTTCTTATTGTTTTCCTATTCCCTTTGGGCTTTCTTCTCCTTCTGGATGAAGAGCTTCCTTCTCTTTATTTTGTAAATATAGACCTTCTTCTGTTCCCAGCTCCCTCATTCTATGGAAATGTATCTGTTGTACCTTTTCAGCTCCCCTATTCTATGGAAATATACCTTCTGCTGCTCTGCAGCCCTGTGCTTCCTCCATGGCCCCCTGAATTTCCAAAATTTCTAAAATTTCCTAAACATGTCCTATTTTACCCCAAAAATTCCTGTTTCAAAACTATACCAGGAAATTTGAACTTCATCCCTGGAAATAGGGAGCCAATGTATATCTTATTGTTATTAAATTGTTGTTGTTGTTGTTGTTGTTATGTTTGTGCTAAAATTCACATAATATAAAATTTACCACTTTAACCATTCAGTAGCATTTAATACATTCACAAAATTGTGCAACCATCACCGTTATCTTAGTCCGTGCAGGCTAAATAACAGAATACCACAGACTGGGCAACTTAACAGAAATGTATTTCCCACAGTTCAGGGGGCTGGGAAGTTTAAGACCAGGGTGCAATGTGGTTGGATTCTGGTGAGAACACTCCTCCTATTTTGCGGATGGTCACCTTCTCCTAACCTCACATGATAGAGGGAAGAGAGAAGTAGGGAGGTAAGGGGGGCGGGTGGGGGGCGTGCACACATGCGTAGTGGCAAGATCTCTTGAGTGCCTCTTCTTATAAAGGCACTAATCCCATTCATAAGGGCTCCATCCACATGACCTAATTACCTCCCAAAGGCCATACCTCCTAATACCATCGCAGTTGGGAGATGTGTATGTATGTGGGAGGGGTGGGGGTGGGGGGCTGTTAGGATTTCAACAGATGAATTGTGTAGGCAACAAACATTCAGCTAATAACAACCACAGTCAAGTTCCATGTCAGTTTTTGAGTTGGAGAGAGCCTGCATCCTGATAGGGAGAATGTTTGGGACTGAAAAAAATCACTGAACCTACTCCCCAACCACTCAGCGGGCATTCCATGATTGAAGGGATGGCCTGTCTGAAAGTGCCTCTGAGCCCCACCTGAAGAGCAGGCTCTTTCAAAAATGCTGTTTTCTGAGTCATTTTCTTGAGACAATTGGAGGGCAAACTGGCCCCCAGGTAGGTAGCTCCTCAGGCATTAACCACAGTGAGAAAACAGACCTGGTGAATTCTAGACAGTCACCTTGGATGTGTTACCTCCAGGGCATTCGGCTTTTCTTTTTTAGAGGAGGGGAGTGGAGCAGGGTGGATATTCAAACAATGTTTCTCCTACTGCCTTTCATGAAACTTGGAGGTTCCTTGGAGACCCCTCAAGAAACAGGGGTCAAAGCAAAGACTTAATTAAGCATGGGCTGTGCCTCCCTCCCCCTTGTCCCCATCCACCCCCGTTCATCTTATACACTAGACTACTGTGTGAGATTTCGTTTTGACAAAGGGTTTTACTTTATAAACAAATATAAAATCTACGATTACTAAGTCATCTCAAACCCTGGACCCTCCTGCATTTGCACAGGAAGCAGTCAGCAAATGAAGACACAAGTGGACTGTGCTTTGTAAACTATAGAGGGACATGCAAATTCTAAGGATTGTAATTAGGATCATTCTCCCAGTGGGGACTGCTCGGCTGGCCTGCTTCCCGACAGTTCGCTGAGGGACTGAGGTTGTTAGCCCCCACGCCACAACTGACTCATTTCAAGCTGACCTGGTGACTTACTGAGTCAGGGCCGGCCTGAGGGAACTCCTGGATCACCTCTCTGCGCTCCTCGCTCATCTTCCTTCCAGTCCAGACACGCCACCCTCACCACTGGCTCACGAAGATTTTCCCATGCTCTTCTCTGAGCCTCCATACTGACTCAATCCTTAAAGTGACACATTTTAGACATTCAATACCTGTTGTGTGGTGTTGCACCAGACAAGCCAAACCAGGGCAGGTGGGGAACTGAAAAAAGAGAGAGCATGGATTGATCTGGGTTGACAGGAAAGTTGGAGAGGGACACAATCCACAGCTGAGAAAGCCCACCTCTGAGCACCGACTGTCCCTATGATCAGCCAGTGACCTTACTCCGGTCACTTAACCTCTGGGAGCTTCTGGTGCCCCAAAGAAGACTAAGAAGACCTTCCTCACAGTTTGTTAGGAGTAGTAAGTAAGTGAAAGAAGGCATTAAGACCTTTACGGGGGGGCTGCCTGCCTCATTGGGGGATTCAAGGACCTGCCTCAGGCAGGACCCCTGTAGAACAGGCCAGTAGAGGACATTTGGTTCAGGCGGACCAGAAAGTCCTGAATGAGAAAGGGGCCCCAGCCTCATGTCATGGAACAGCCAGTGATTACCCTATCTGGCAGCCGCACCAAGGGCAAGACTGCAGGCCAGCAATAACAGCCGCTTGCAGCCCACAGCCTCCACGACCAGCACTAATCGGTCTGAGGGACAACCAGCTCCATCTAATCAGACTAGAACACTTACACCGTCCCCCCTCCCCCCCAACCTCCATCCCTTGCGGTTTTGTTTTTTTTAGTATATGTATTTTTTATTGATTTCAGAGAGGAAGGGAGAGGTAGCGAGAGATAGAAATATCAATGATGAGAGAGAATCATTGATCGGCTGCCTCCTGCATGCCCACTACTGGGGCTCGAGCCCACAATCTGGGCATGTGCCCTTGGCCCAACCAGGGACTGAAGGGTCCCAGGTTCGATTCCGGTCAAGGGCATGTACCTTGGTTGTGGGCACATCCCCAGTGGGGAGTGTGTAAGAGGCAGCTGATTGATGTTTCTCTCTCATCGATGTTTCTCTCTATCCTTCTCCCTCCTCTCTGTAAAAACATCAATAAAATGTATTAAAAAAATAAAATAAAATAAAATAAAATAAAAGGACAGCATTCAATTCTGTGTCCCAGAGAAGGAGCAAAATGTCAAGGTAAAGAGAAAAGTTCCATTCCAGTTAAATTTTAACCCAAAGAAAAAATCCATTCTTAGTTCACTCTCACAGTGTGATTCTATATGCAAATGAGCAGTGGAGGAAAAGTTCTCGTGAACTAATTATTAGGAAAGTCTAAATAAACCAGTAATTTGGGAAGCAATCTTCACGGTAAATGAGTAACTAATTAATCTCAAGCTGACCAAGTGTGATTATGAAGTTGGGAAGCCTTAGAATTACTAAGGCTTTCAAATTATGGAAAATAAAGTAGTTGGTGTGACCGCTGCACCCTGGGAATTCCAAGGGGACAAGGTGCTTCTAGATTCTAGATATGTCAGTTGCAAAACGGGTTTTACACAGACTTTGGGATGTTAAAAAATAGTATGCCAGTAGGACCAGATCCCACAAGTAGATGGTAACAAATACAGAAATGTCATTTTTTGAAGACAAAATTTTAATTAATGATGTGTGACTTTATGTAGCAAGCTAATTGGGAGGAAGACAGATGAAAGAGTATATTGTGTGCACTTTTATTTATTTTAAAATATATTTTTATTGATTTCAGAGGGAAAGGGAGAAGGAGAGGGAGAAAGAAACGTCAATGATGAGAGAGAATCACTGATTGGCTGCCTCCTGCATGCCCCCTACTGGGGATCGAGCCAGCAATCCTGGCCTGTGCCCTTGACTAAAATCCAAGCCAGGACCCTTCAGTCAGCAGGCTGATGCTCTACCCCAGCGTTTTACAACCGCTGTTCCGCGGCACTAGTGTGCCGCGAGATGTTGCCTGGTGTGCCGTAGGTGCAGACAAGACAAGAATTTTATAATTTTTCACTATTTTGTTTACTTAATATTTCATAATAAAGTAATTATAAAATACTTTCTTTGTGTTTATTTGATTCCTATTCAAGAGAATTACTTTATATATAGTCAATATAGGCACAGAGTTAAATTTTTTAACATTTTCTAATGGTGGTGTGCCTCGTGATTTTTTTCATGAAACAAGTGTGCCTTTGCCCAAAAAAGGTTGAAAAACACTGCTCTACCCAGTGAGCAAACTGCCTAGAGCTGCGCTATTATTTAAAAGAAATGTAATTTTATTCCTTTTAAGTACATATAGTAACTAAAATTCTTATTTACTCATCTTCTCTCCTCTCCAAACAAATTGTTACTTAAGTTCCTTCTGGAAGAATTTTAAGGGATTTGCATAATGAATATTTAAGCACATTTTGTGTTGGTCACATCCATGGTTAATATATACAGGGGTGGGCAAAAGTGGGCTTCAGTTGTTTGTATGATAAATAATACAATAATTAATACATAATAATACAAGAATAAACTCTGTTTTACGTATTCACAGCTGTAAACCTATTATTGTTCACTCCTGTACCTGGTGACTAATATCCTTGGGGTTGTCTGAAAATTGCTTGTTCTTGTTATTCATTCAATATGTGATTGTTATGTGCTGACAGAAATTTAACATTCTTGATTCTGTCATAATTAATCATCACCACTTCGCCACTGCTACTAACATCACCACCAACAATACCACAACCACCAACACCAACACCAACACCGCTACCACCATTATAATCAACATTGCAGCTAACCACCAGTACCCAGTACAGATCAAGTCTAATGACATTTAATAGTCACAACAAGCCCATGAAAAGTTCATTTCCATTTTACAGATATGGAAATTGAGGCCTAGGAAGGTGAGGTGACTTATCCAGGGGCACATCTTCTTTTTTTACTTAAAGAAAACCTTTCTTGCTAGTAAGAATTGTAGAAATAGAAAATTTTGAGCCTTTCTTGATTCTTGATCTAACACAAATGCTAACTCAATGGCATCTTAGTTTTTACTGAATTTTATTCCAGTAAATTTATTTTCAGAAGAAAGATCTCCTTTGGAAGCTTTTGTTAGAGTTGAGGAGCTAGAGAGAAAGTTGTTACGGTAGACGGTGGGGAACATTTATTGTCAATGAAAAATTAGGTTCCTAAAATAAGGCAACTTTAAATTCATAGACTCAGACCTTGAATACTTACTACTAGAAAAACTTAGGTTTACATAGGACTGCCTTCATTCCTTATATCATTGGGAGATAGCTACATGACCTGAAACTTTCAAGAGCTATAAACAGAGAATAGTGTTCATTCCTCTGCAATTTCTGAATTGCTGGTCCAGCCCATATATTGTAGACCCTCCTCTGGACAGCTGACGCAGGTTGGGCCAATCAGGGTCTTTACTCTAAAAAATTGGGATTAGAGTGTGGCTGAATATGTAAGCAAATTTGGAAGTTGTGGGTTAGATGTATACCTTCATGTGTATGGAGAAATTGGAGACAGAGGAGTAAGGCAGAAGCTCGGAGAAAAGCAGAAAAACTTGAGTTCTAACACTTTTTTTTCCATTTTGACGCGACTCCATTCTTGTCCCTGATTTCTGTGATAGCCTTCAATAAACCCTTTTTATTTTCCCTGTGGTAACTTTAAACTGGCTTCTGTTGCAACAAACAAGACTTACTGAATATATGAGGGCATCACCCTGTTTTACCGTAAACAGAGGCTCAAATGAATGGGGGATGCCTATATTTGGGCCTTGAATTCAGACTTCTGACTCTAAATCTTAGATCTTCTGGTTCCAAGTTCCATTGTCTTAAAACCACCTGACCTCCTCTACAACCCCTCCCTCATATTATCTAATTATACCCAAAGGATGCAATTATTTCTCCTTCACTGTTATAGAATCTAGACATCTCTGATGATTGCCCACAGTTGCATGGCAATCCAAATGAGTGGCAGATATTCGGAGTCTTGGCTTCCCAGGACTTCTCCAGAAAGCCCCTTTCTGTCTGAACATGCCTTACAGTCTATTTCAAAGGCAAACCCATTCAGCTGGCAAATGGTAACAGCTGCTTCTCTCCCAAACACCCAAAGGGCACAACTTCTGGGCTCCAGTGCAGCCAAGTTTTGACGGGGCTTGCCATCAACTCCGGTAGAGAAGGAAGTAGATGCTGACCTTGGATATGAGGCCAGGCCAGGACCCATTCTATTGCTGGATACCATTCCTCAACCACAGGAGACTGCTGCTTTAGAAGGCATTGGGTGGGCAAGAAAGAGACTCAAATTGAACTTAATTAGAAGAGGATGTGTTGAGGGAAGGGAAAGGAGAGAGAAAGATGACATAACTAGAGAGAGTATAAGAGAGGTGAAGAAGTACAGAAGGCACAGACAGGAATCCAGTATGACATGAAGGAAAGTAAAAGTCTCCTAACCATCTATCAGGAATTCACTTGGCACCTATTGTATGCACTACATGAACTAAGCATTGAGGAAAAGCCATAGAGAAACTGGACCTGCCCTCTGTCTTCAAAAGATCATGGTCTAGATCAGTGTTGGCAAATCAGTTGCCTTCATTAGTTTCAGAAATATTTAGTAACACCTGTCTGCACCAGGCACTACTCTAAGCACTAGGAATACAACAGGCAAAAAAAAAAAAAGAAAGAAAGAAAAAAGGAAGGAAGGAAGGAAGGAAGGAAGGAAGGAAGGAAGGAAGGAAGGAAGGAAGAAAGAAAAGAAACAGCTATATTTTATGATCATTAAGGAGGTGAGTGGAGGATGGAGGGTAACTTGAATAGGGTGAACAGAAAAGTCTGTCTAAAGAGGTGACTTTTGAGCCAAACTTGCAAAAATATGAGAGAAAGGTTTGCAAAAACAACGGTCACAGCAAATGTAAAGACTTGAGCTAGGCATGTTCTTGGTTGTTGGTTTTGTTTTTGTTTTTGTTTTTGTTTTTGTTTTGTTTTTTGAGGAACAGAAAAGGCCAGTGTGGCTGGATCAGAGTGAAAGAAAAAGGTCAGTGGTAGGAAATGTGCTGAGAAAATGGGATGGTAGAGGAGGATGAGGTCTAGCTCTTGTGTGGCCTTGAAGTTCATGATAAGAAGTTTGGATTTTATGATGTTTTCAGTGCATTGATTTTGGTGGGGTTCCCCTTATTTTTTCAGCTCTAATTAGTTTATTGTCACTGCTTAGGTCACTGTGATGAGAAAGATTCTGAGACCTTACAGCTCAAGTGGTGGGAGTTCAGTGATGGGTTAATAGTACATATCACCTCTGTGGGATGGGGAAATGATAACATGAATAGTCAGTATTTGCCATTTCTGATCAGGATGAAATCTTAAGTTGTATTAGCCAGAATAGTCCAGGTAGTGCTGCAGTAACAACATCACCAAAATCTCAATGGTTTGACACAATCACCCAGGTGATTTCTTGCCATGCTAAGTCTGCTGTGAGTCCAAGACAGTTCCTATGCAGTAGCTTGGTGATTCTGGGTGTTTTGATTTTATGGCACCTCCCTTCTAACACAATCACTGATATAAGGGAAAGAGAACAGTAGAAGACTTCATACCAGTGTTTAAATGCTTTTGCTCAGATAAAATATATGCCATCTGTTCACAACACACTGGCTAGAACTAGTCACATGACCCCCATCAAATTGCAAAGAGGCCGGGGAAGGGTAATTCTCCATTACCTGAATGTGCCTAAAGGTAGAGAAGAACCTCATATAAGTAAGCAATAAAAATGTAGCATATAAGTCAACTTTAGAGAAAATCCAGTAACCCTCCAAAGCAGTTTGTAATGAGCTGGATGAATAGTAAATAATGAAGGAGTTCAAAGAGTTGTGAGGGATACTGATGTACTTCAGAAAGGCTCTAGCAGGAAGGAATCTCTGAGTGAGAACTTGATGGATAGTTTTGTTAGAAGGTCACCCTCTAGCTCAATCTTCCTCACTTCAAGACCTTCTCTTTCCATGGTCCACCCCCATCCACCATCCCAAAATGGGCTCTTTGCATTTACCTGGCTCTTGATAGTTATAATTTTGGATATAATAGTATATGATGCTAAAAAGCATTATTTATTTGCTGTGTAACCTTGGGCAATTAACTCAATTTCTGGAGCTTCAGTTCTTCATTTAATGCTTTCTATAATTATTGTGAAAATTAAAGTAATTATATATCTATTTAGCTTAACAGAATTTGGAGTACAGTAGGGTCCAGAAATTATAGTTATTATTTTTTAAAGAAAGACTTTACCCATCAGCCATTTGTTTAATGTTTTGCTAGTGCCAGGCTCTGTGCTTAGCCCTGCGGATCAGTGATGAATATGTCCTGTAGTTCCTAGTCTCCAATAGAATATAATCCAATGCTAATGTTCATTATAAGAGAGGGAAGCCATGGTATGCAGTTTTCCTCCAAATTATAGACATCCCCTCCTTTTTTTTTTTTTTCAGAAATTTTTTTAAAAATTCACTCAAAACATAATTTTGAAATCCTTCAAATAGAGTGTGCACAATTTTAATGTTGATCAAATAAACAAGGTCTTATTTTCAACATATTGTGACAAATCCCAATAGAGTGCAATTTATCTCTATGTCTATCTAAGTATAGAAGAAGGACTGGAAGAAAGAGGACATACAGATGTCCAATAGACATATAAAAAGATGTTCAACCTCACTAATCATCAGAGAAATGCAAATTAAAACCACAGAGAAATACCACACACCTGTCAGAATAGCTATCAATAAATCCACAAACAAGTACTGGCAAGGATGTGGAGAAAAGAGAACCCTCATGCACTGTTGGTGGGAATGCAGATTGGTGCAACCACTATGGAAAAACAGTACGAAAGTTCCTCAAAAAATTAAAACGGAACTGCCTTATGACTTAGCAATTCCACTTCTGGATATATATCTGAAAAACAAACAAACAAATACCCAAGACACTAATTTGAAAGAATATATACATCCCTATGTTCATTGCAGCATTATTTACAAAAGCCAAAATGTGAAAGCAGCCCAAGTGTCCATCAATAGATGAGTGGATGAAAAAGCTGTGGTACATTTACACAAAGGAATACTACACTGTAATAGAAAAGAATGAAATCTCACCATTTGTCACAGCATGGATGTTCCTAGAGGGTATTATGCTAAGTGAAATAAATCAGACAGAGAAAGACAAATATCACATGATTTCAGTGTATGTGGAATCTCAAGAACAAAATAAATAAAATTGAAACAGTCTTGTAGATACAGAGATATGACTGATGATTGCCAGAGAGGAGTGGGATAGTGGTGCCTGGGTAAAAATGTTAAAGGAAGTAAGAAGTACCAATTGGTAGTTACAAAATAGTCATGGGGCTATAAAATACAGCAGAGAATATAGCCAATAATATTGTAATAACTATGTATGGAGCCAGGTGGGTACTTGAAATATCAGGGGGATCACTCTGATTGTCTGACCACTATGCAGTACACTTGTAACTAAAACAAAATAATATTAAATGTAAACTGTAATTTAAAAAGTACTATTTAAAAAAGTATTGGAAGAATATGAGATGGGATTCTTGGTTATTTTTTTTCTAAATAAGTAAATGATAGGAAACATATGGCACAAAAGGAAAATAAACATTTTCACTTTTTAATTATGAACATTTTAACATAAATACAGACATATAGGTAGTGAGAAAAGTATAGTAAATTCCCATGCACCCATCACCCAGTTTTAGCAGTTAGCAACTTGGCCCATGTTATCTATCTGCCCCTCCTACTTCCTTCCTCACCACTGGATTGTTTTGAAACAAATCCCAGACGTCATATCTTTTTATCTGCAAATATGTCAATGTTATCTCTAAAATATAAAGGCTCTTTAAAATAACATGACCACAATATTATTACATTACTAGAGGCCTGGTGCATGAAATTCATGAGATACCTGTGCTGGGCGTGGGTGGATGAAGTCTGCAGGATGCGGAAAGGATGGGAGTCCTATCAATTCCTCTGGTACTTTCCCTCTTTCTCACTCCCACTCTTTCTCTCCTCTTTTAAACCTGACGTGTTTCCCTTTCTTTCCCCGGCCCGCCTCACTTTCTCGTCACTCCGTCGCTCCACCTCTCCCACTTCCCTTCATTTCTACACTTGACTGACTTCTCCCACCAGCCACACTTGATGCCCCTTTTAAAACTTCACTGTCTTTCCTTCACCTGGGCCTGCCCTCCGCCACCTCCTCGGCCTGGGTTTGTCCCTTTCTCTTCCCCCACCCACAGAGTGTCAGCCCCTGCAGCCTGATGCGGGCCCCTCATGTGTTTCCACTCTCATCACATGCAATCTGGAAACTCACCTTCTGAGCGGCAGGATGGCTGTGGGGTGCAGCACCAGGACAGCCTGTGTCACAGCTGTCCCTCCCCTCCGAAGCAGGGACAGGCTTCTCCTGTGGGAGAGATTGACAGGGAGCTATCTCTCGGGGTGGGGGTGGAGGGTACAGGGTATTGTTGCTGTCTCAGTGGTTAAGGAGAGTCTGTATGGAGGGAGAGAGAAAGGGAGGACAGTAAAGTAGACATTTAGCTTATTGGGAGGCACTGGGAGAAAGGCTTCTGGGGACATTTGCTGAATTTTGTGTTATATGGCCGCCTCAAGATAAAGTATCTGACAATCAGAGAGGTTATGTGGCTTTCCCACAGTCACACAGCAAGGAACCAGTACAGCCAGAGATGGAACCTTTTGGCCTCATGCTAAAGCCTCTATTCATTCCACTGCAATGAGGCCTTCGAGAATGGAGAAAACTGGGCAGTAAGTCTGCCTTTTTCTATCTTAACCATCCAAGAATGGCTCCTGTCACCACCTCAGCATTTGTTTCTCTCTGTCCTTCCCTTTACTCATTTGCATGTCATTTCCTCCAGGAAGCTTTATGGTGTAGACAACTTCTCCTGCCCCAAGGACTTCTCCACCCACATCTTAGTGATGTCACCAGAGCCTGGGGCAAGTTCTGGAAAAAAACTTCCTGCTGTGCTGGGTGGATCTTTGGGATTCATGAGGTCTGAAGTCAGAGCCAGTTTCATTCCCCCAGGGGATGCTTATGGGAAACTGCTCTTGGGATTTCAATGTCTGCCTCTAGTTACAGGACGCCTGGGATCAGGAAAGGAGAATTGCAATCTTCTCAAGGTCAGGCTAAAAGGTGCTGGCTGGGAGGAAGCTGAGCTTCATGAAGCTCCCCTATGATGCCCAGGGACCCCTCTCCTCACCAATGAACTAGCTGGTGTACAAGCACGTGATCCTGCCCAGGACGTCCCAGGCAGACTTGTCTGCTTTGATTGACAAGGTAGCGCCTCTGCAATGTTGAAAACACTCTTGGATAAAAACTAAAAAAAATTACCTGGATTTTTTATTTTTTGTTATTAAAAGTTATTTTTGTTTTGGCATATTTGCTTTTTTTTTTTTTTTTTTTTTTTAATCATATGTGGACCTATTTTTCCTTTGTACCCAGTTGCTGTTATGGTGTACACACCATTTTCTCGTTTTGTTCCCTTGGTAATGTAATCTATTATGCTCATTTTTCAATGTAAGCTCCAAAATAATTACTATTTTAAATTATGTCCAGTATTCCATTGATTAGATGTAGCAAAATGTATTAAAATATTTCCCTGCTGCCAAGGTGCATGTACGTTGCCTCCTCTGGTCCCAATGGCATAAGACATTTTAGTGGGAATTTTATGCATGTAACCCTTGTCATCTATCAAATTGTTTCCTCAGAAAACTTACCAGGAATGGGGGTGGTTATGAGCAGTTCTATTGCAATATGCAGTTAGTATTAAATGTGGGATCCCAGTGACCAGGTTAAAAACCCAGGGTTGGCACTGGCCAACTGTGTGACCTGGAAAAAACTTCTTAATCTAAATCTCAATTTCCTAACTCTAACCGGTTAGGCTCAGTGGATAGAGCATCGGCCTGCTGACTGAAAGGACCCAAGTTCGATTCAGGTAAAGGGCATGTACCTTGGTTGCAGGCACATCCTCAATAGGAGGTGTGCAGGAGGCAGCTGACCTATGTTTCTCTCTCATCGATGTTTCTAACTCTTTATCCCTCTCTCTTCCTCTCTGTAAAAAATCAATAAAATATATATTTTTAAAAGTCTCAATTTCCTCAAATGTAAAACAAGGCTGAGATATAATATTCAATCCATAGGGTTATAGTGAGAAGTGAATAAAATCATTAAATGAAATGAAATAATTGCTATCCCATGGACATTAGCTATTACTAGTACTAGTCCTATTGACTATGACTGCCACTAACAGGATTTTTCTGTTCCTTTAGACTATGATGATTCAACACCATGTGGCTGAAACCCAAATATTTTTCTAGAAGCCAATGCAGGCTGGTTTGCAGTCATTCACAGGTCAAAGATTTTAGAACTCTCACCCAAGTCACCAGCTGCCTTCACAAATCTATCATCCCTCTTGAGTCTGATGTCGGTCATATCTTGGTTCTTACTTGGTCTCCTGTAAGGTTCTTTAAAGGCCTTTGTGGGACCCTGGTTTCTTAACTTTGGACACTATACACCGGACCACATCAGATATGTTTAAACCACCCCTTCTCCATCCTGCAGGAAATATAATTATACTAGAAGCCCAGTGCACAAAATTTGTGCACAGGTAGAGCCCCTAGGCCTGGCCAGAGATCAGGGCCAATTGGGGCCTTCCTTACTGCTGCCAGCTGCCTGCCAGGGCCTTTCTTCATTCCGTACCACCCCTTGGTGGTCAGCGCACATCATAGCAATCAATCGAACTCTCATGGTGACACTTTGCATATTAGGCTTTTATATATATATATATAGATAGGAACAGCAGGCCATATGGGAGCCATGAGGAGTAGGTGTAACCTGATGTTTTATGTTAAATTAAATACTTCCTGATTTTGTTTTTGTGGTTTGGGTTAAGGTTTAGGGGCTCAATGAATAATGAGCCTTCCTTCCTTCCTGAATTCAAAACAAATTAAGAAACATATTCATAAGCCAGAGAGATGGAGATTAAGACACTAGCTTCATTATCGGGAAAAGCTGAAGAAAGGAATATGGCTCAAATATGTAGCCATAGAAAACTTTCTAATATTATTCCCTGAAGTGAACTTGAAGTACACCCCCCCCCCCAAAAAAAAAAAAAAAAAAAAAAAAAAAAAAAAAACACCATCAGGCTTCCCCTACTTGTCACAGTGGATGGGAGCCCAGAGTGGACTTTCTATTGCTGAAGGTGGGCTTATCTGAAACAGAGGGAGAGGAAAGAGCTAAGGGGAGAAAGATCGATTTTTCTCCCAACTCACTGTCCCCCCCAAAAAATGGGAAGCGGGTAAAAGGATGATCAGAGAGGTGAGAAGTACTTTGTGTGTTTTTTAAATATATTTTATTGAATTTTTACAGAGAGGAAGGGAGAGAGATAGAGAGTTAGAAACATCGATGAGAGAGAAACATTGATCAGATGCCTCCTGCACACCCCTACTGGAGATGTGACCACAACCAAGGTACATGCCCTTGACTGAAATTGAACCTGGGACCCCCGAATCCACAGGTAGATGCTCTATCCACTGAGCCAAATCAGTATTTTTTTTTGTTGTTTTTTTTTTGTGTGTGTGTTTTTTTTAATTTACTTTTATCAATTTCAGAAAGGAAGGAAGAGAGAAATAGAAACATCAACGATGAGAGAAAATCATTCATCAGCTGCCTCCTACACTGCGGATAGAGCCCACAACCTGGGCATGTGTGCTGACCAGGAATCAAACTATGACCTCTGGTTTATAGGTCGATGCTCAATCACCGAACCATGCCAGCAAGGCTAAGGAGTACTTTAAGTGCAGGGAATTAGAGGTTTTTTCCTGGACCCAATATTTGATCCCACGCTGACTTGCTTGATGAACATGATGGATTAGGTTCAGTCTCAGCATTTTGACCTTGTGCTGTCTCACAGCCATGGAGAGACCCTCTCTCTCCTTCCTTCTCTCCTGGCCTCCCCTGTGACCCCCAGCCAGTCCCTCTTCCTGGGCTCTGACATTTACAGCTCTTCAATCATGTTTTCACATTGCATTCATGTCAATTCATAATTCCATCCATCATATCACTCAACAAACAGAAGAAAACAAAAATCCCAATTGGAATTGGGCCAAGCCATCAGAAAATGTATTATTTCACATCACAAGAAGGGAAAATCCTACTACGGTATAATCAGTGACTCAGTGATATTGAACCCAGGTCCTTTCTATCCTTCTGCTAAGTCAACTGCCTCTTGGCTTCATCCTAAAACTGGTCCCACTTGCGGTCTTAAAATAGATGCAATTCCAGGCATCCCACTCAGGAACCACCTCACTCAGAAAAAGTAAAGGGGGCCATCGTATCTCTGTTTTATCTTTTATAAAATGAAGAAATCTTTCCTAAAATCCCCCTCACACTGTGTTGGCCTAAATCTCTGAGCTGGAAGATGTAGTCGCCATTACCCTCTCAGACCTAGTCCTGGATTCTGAGTAGAGAGGGTGGAAAACCTCACAAAACCGGGGCCCTGCCAAAAGGCACAGGGCGGGTGCATGTTGGGTGGGCAGCCAGCCATACCCGCTGTGCCTAACTATGCAATTTTTTCAGTGGTTATGATTTTAAAGAACCTCTCCTCCTGCTGCTGTGTTTTCATCTCTGAACTTCAATTTCCTCATCTGCCTTCTGTACCTTTCGAGGCTACTGTGACAAACAAGTGTGATAACATGTAAACCTCGAAGTGCGGGGTAAGCCTAGCATCTAATGAGTGTGATAACAGACCATGAGCTTCCCCCAACACCTCCGAGGCGTGACTCATTCCAGGCGTGAGCAGTTATTTGCAAAGATGAGGTAGTCCTCTGGGAAGCCAAGGTGCAAACATCTCATTGTTGGGACAGGAGTTCTCTTTGACATTCAAATGGAATGAAGGAGAAAAGGGGAATACAAATTCAAGCAGATTAAAACAGCAAACATATGAAAAGATGCTCAAGGTCACTAATCACTTGAGAAATGCAAATCAAAACCACTGGGAGATGTCACCTCACGTCCATTAGGACCGCCATGATAAAACCTGTTGTCAAGGAGTGGAGATGTTGCAACCTCTGTGCACTGTTGTTGGGATGGTAAAACGATATCGTCATAGATGAAAGCAGTATGGTGGTTCCTCAAAAATGCCTACATAGGCCGAAACTGGTTTGGCTCAGTGGATAGAGAGTCGGTCGGTAGACTGAAAGGTCCCGGGTTCGATTCCAGTCAAGGGCATGTACCTTGGTTGTGGGCACATCCCCAGTAGGAGGTGTGCAAAAGGCAGCTGATTGATATCTCTCTCATTGATGTTTCTAACTCTCTATTCCTCTCTCTTCCTCTCTGTAAGAAATCAATAAAATATATTTTAAAAAATGCCTACATAGGATTATCACGTGATCTACTAATTCCACTCATGGGTATGTAGACAAAAGAATGGAAAGTGGAATCTTGAAGAGATATTTGCACAACCATATTCAAAGCAGGATTATTCACAGTAGTTAAAAGGTGAAAGCAGCCCAGTGTCCATTGGAGGGTGAGTGGGTATGTGAAATGTGGTGTATATGTACAATGGAACAATAGCCAGCCTTAAAAAGAAAGGCTGACCAATGGAATGAACCGTGAGGACATGGTGAGTGAAAATAAGGTAGTCACAAGGATACAAATACTGTATGATTCCCCTCATTCGAGGTATCTAGAGTAGTCAAATTCATAGACACCAAAAATAGAACGGTGGTTTCCAGGGCCTGAAGGGAGGTGAGGGGCGTGGGGGAGGGGGGGTGGGGGGGGCGGGGAGAAGCTATTGTTCAGCAAGTGAAGAGTTTAAGTTTTACAAGACGAAAAAGTTCTGGAGCTGGCTGCTGGTGATGGTTGAACAATGTGAATGCATTTAATGCCATTGGATGGTACACTTAGAATAGGTTAAGATGGTAAAATTTTTTTGTTATGCATCTTTTACTGCAATAAAATTTTTTTTAAAAATTAAAGTTTGATCATATGCAATGCTGGATAGTATGGAGTGAAATAGTCACATGCCGAAACCTGTTTGGCTCAATGGATAGAATGTCGGCTTGGGGACTGAAGGGACCTGGGTTCGATTCCGGTCAAGGGCATGTACCTTGGTTGCGGGCACATCCCCAATAGGGGGTGCAAGAGGCAGCTGATCGATGACTCTCTCTCATCGATGTTTCTAGCTCTCTATCTCTCTCCCTTCCTCTCTGTAAAAAATCAATAAAATATACTAAAAAAAAAAAAAAAGAAATAGGCACCCACCTCCATCCTATAAACAACAAATGGGACTTTGAGTTTGGCTTATTTTTCTGTGGTTGGTGATTGAGTAATATCTATCCACGTTAAAAGCAGGGAGGGGAGGAGATTCAGTTGTGCGTTAGCTGGTAGCAGGGCTATTGGACCTACTAGTAAAAAGAAGAACCATTGTGAAATAGGACCAGAGGGGCCTCCAAGAACAGGGGTTGAGGCAATGCCCAGCAGTCAACATCAGTCAACATCAACATCCCTTGCCAGTTGAGTGAACACTGAGCCTTTCCAGTGCTGAGGGCCTCGATTAGCTGTCTCTCTCCTGGCGTCAGGTAAAGGCCTCTTCCCTTCACTTGCTGATCACCTTGGGAGAACTGTTGTGCACCTGTGCCTAGAGATTCTGCTAAGCCATTTCTTTACCACCCACATTAGGCAGAGTTGGCTAGCTAGAAAACAACCTCAACATTTTAGTGGCTTATCACCGTAGAACTGTCTTTCTTTCTTTCTTAGATATTTTCAACACAGATGTTCCTGGTCAAGCAGCATTCCTGGGCAGTCTCACTTCCAAGCAGTGACTCAAGGATCCAGGTTTCTTCCATCTGGTGGCTTTGCCATGTCCCAAGACCCCCTCAGATTCTTCCCTGGTACTTCTGCATCTAGCCAGACAGCAAGTCAGGAGAGAGATCATAGGAAATTGCACGGGCCATTCAAAGGGCCAGGCATGGAGATGGCACACCTCATTGCCACTCACATTCTGCAAACAAGAGCTTGTCACATGGCAGCACTTGGATACAAGGGGGGCAAAAAATGCAGCTGGTCTTGTGTGTCTGTGGAGAAAGTTAGATGGTTGGTGAAGACATACCAATGTGTCTGTGACAGTACCTACATGGACAACCCCCTAAAAAGCAACCTACAATACGTAAGCCCCCTGAAACAGAGAGAGTGACTCAATACCTGGAAGAAGAGTGCTGGTAGGTAAGACACCCCTTCCTTCCCTCTTCCCCTTCCCAGGTTTTACATATTTGGGCTTGTAGAAGACAGTCTCTAGATACTCATTCCAAACTGCCACTTCTGGTTTATTCGTTTATAACCACAGAAAAAAATGAATACATCAAAACCTACCTTCCTCCTCTCCTGCCTACTAAAACTTAATTACTGAGACCACATTTCTCAACGGTTACAGCCCTGCAGTGGCTGGAGGAGCTGAGAAACGGATGCCTGGCACCTGCTTGGCCTTCTCCATGGGAGAATCCCTCCCACCCCAACCTGTCCAAATTCTACCCATCCACTGGGGCACAGCCTTTTCCTCGCCTCTCAGCCCATAGAGATCTTAACCCTTTCTTACAGAACAATGGTTATTACTGTACCATCGTTTGAGATTTAGTGATCATTTGTATTAAATTCCACATTTGGATGCAATAATTGTCAGCCAAGATACCTGGTTTCAGACAAAGGGATTCAGAGGTAATAAGAGAAAAACAGCCTCTGTGGAATATGCAACCCAGTGGGAGAGGCAAAGGAGCACATTGGGAAGCTGGCTGCTCTTGGGACACAGAGCATTTTGGAGATCCCGGAAGGAAGAGCACCCTTCAGAATGAGGGGATGAGCTGGTGCTTTCAGATCTGGACTTTGGAGTGTGCAAATGACTTAAACAAGTGGGGCTTGGGGGTGAGCATTCCATCTGAAGAAAAGGAGGAGCAATGGCACCAAGGCAGGAGTCTGTGGGGAAGCTTCAGAAGAGGCTCGTGTTTCTGTATGGCTAGAGATAAAGCCGGAAAGGTGGGTGCATCAGGGTTCTTGAGCTGAAACTAATGAAAGTATGTTTCAGACATAAATGTATCATGCGCTGGAGGTCCCGAGGCAGGGGAACTCCGGGAGCAACTTGGTCAAGTTCCTCTCTTGGTTTTCACATGGCCCTCATGTTGGCCATTCACATGGTTATGGAATGGCTAACTGCATCCAGGGCATAGGGAAAACATAGCTTTGCTCTCTCACCCGTCCTGAGCAAACCTCTACCCACATCCCACGGATGCTAAATGGCTTAGAACTGCCCATTCCTGGTCTAATCAATGACAGTGGAACTGCCATGAATGGTATAAAGTAATTACCTGAGCAAAATGCAAGGTAGGGAGCCAACCACAGTGACTCCTGTAAGCAAGTGGGCTTGGGCCAGACTGTGCACATTCTTGAATCTCAGCCTCTAGAATCTGTATTCTATATAATAAAAAGGTAATAGGCAAATTGACTGTCATACCATCAAACAAGATGGCTGCCCCAATGTGGCCAAAGATGGCCACCATAAGATGGCTGGCAGGGGAGGGCAGTTAGGGGCCACCAGGCCAACAGGGAAGGGTAGTTAGGGACAACCAGGCTGGCAGGGGAGTGGTTAGGGGGTGATCAGGCAGGCAGGCAGAATCAGTTAGGGGCAATCAGGCTGGCAGGCAGGCAAGCGGTTAGGAGACAGCAGTCCCAGATTGTGAGAGGGTGCAGTTGGACATTCCCCAAAGGGTCCCAGATTGGAGAGGGTGCAAGCTGGGCTAAGGGACAATTCATTCCCTCCACCCCTCAGTGCACAAATTTTGTGCACCGGGACTCTAGTATAAAATAAAAGCCATGGAGAGCTATTGATTGTTTTTCAGCAGAAGAGTCGACAAAACTGAGTAGAGATTATGGGATGTTTTGGTCAGAAATAACCAAGCAGGGGGAATGGATGTGGAATTACCAGGTGCCCACTGTCACCATGTCTTCTTCCCACATCAGAAATGGCTCCCAGGAGAGGAGCCACTATTCTCATTCACATCCAGCAGAAATGACTGCTGGGACATAACACCAGGGGGCCTGCGAAGGAGAATTTTCATGGGAGAAACATTCCAGATAGGACTTTACAGGATGATTGGAGATGGGGGAATTAAACATGATTCTGAAGTTGTAAATTTGGGTGACCTACGCATATGTGTAGTGTCATGAATAGAAATATAGTCATCTAGGAGTGTCAGTGAGGTGATTTTGAATTCATAAATCAGATGCATGATTTAGTTCTGTCAATAATACTGAAATGATACTTATAAAAAGTAATAATTAGAGATGTAAGTGAGCATGTATTGAGCAGTTAATATGTGTCAATATTTAAGACACTTATTGTTGCTCTGATACACATGTATGCATTCATTTATTTCTTACAACAGTCCTATTATTATGCTCATTTTGCAGAGGAAGAAACTGAGGCACAGAATGCTACAAGGAAACAATCCAAGCTCCTGTAGCTGATAAGCAGACAAGGTAGAACCAAGCCCAGGCTGTCTGTCTCAGGACCCTATTCTTTCAGTCATTATAACAAGAGCTAACATTTATTATGTATTAGGTGACAGTACTTTATATACATACTCTTTAACCCTCAAGAGTCAGCCTGTAAAATGGATAGTATTATCCCTGTATTATAGGCGTGGAACCTGGAGCACAGAAAGGATGAGCAATTTGCGCAAAGACACACACTTGCAAGTGGCAGAGGTGCAATCCACCTGGCAGGAAGCACAGCTGTAAAACATGCCCTCTTTCTGGGATGCCATGGGAAGATAAGGGCATCCTAGTGCCCAGAGGCTCTAGATCCCTTGCCTCATCAAAGACATTTTAAACTCCTGGCTTACAGACCAAGCCTTACACCTTTGAGGTACACGCTTGGTGAGGACAGGACCTGACACTGGCACGTAAACTCCTGAAACTGATACAATTGTGAGGTCTCTGGGAATCCCTGCATCTAGGAAAGTGCTGGCACAGTGCGGGGATCCCACCTACCCACGGCATGAAATTCAGGGGGAGGGGTGGGCTCTTAAGAAAATAAGTTCTTGCCGAAACCGGTTTGGTTCAGTGGATAGAGCGTCGGCCTGTGGACTGAAAGGTCCCAGGTTCGATTCCGGTCAAGGGCATGTACCTGGGTACAAGAGGCAGCTGATCGATGTTTCTCTCTCATCTATGTTTATAACTCTCTATCCCTCTCCTTCCTCTATAAAAAAATCAATAAAATATATTTAAAGAGAGAGAGAGAGAGAGAGAGAGAGAGAGAGAGAGAGAGAGAGAGAGAGAACAAGCTCAGGTCAGACAGTCCACCGCAGCCCTGCAGCTCATTAGCTGTGTGTTTGTGGGGGATGGGGCGGGTGGGAGGAGGGTGGGTTCTGCTTATCCTCTGAGCTTCAACACCCTCATCAGTAAAATGGGGGTAACAATAGCCGGACTCTCTGGGGAGTTGTCTGATGAGGATTGAATACGATGAAGAGAGGGAAACAGCCCATTGCCTCACGCACAGCAAACACTTATTACATGGTAGCGCCGTTGCTACCACAGTTGTTCCTGTTATTATTTCCACAAGAGAATGGGGAAGGCAGACAGTCCAAGCCTCCGGGAGAGGGATTCTGCTGCTGCAATTTCATAATCTTCCTTCCCCTTCGGAGCCTCCAAGCAGCAGTTGCTTTGGCCTCCAAGTTTCATGGCAACAACTCCCCAAACCAGACAGACGAAGGCCAGCTGAGGCTCCAGGAGCCACCGAGGAAGGGTAGCAGGGCACGGGGGTGGGGATAGGAGAGGGAGGTGGAGAAGCTCTGCCACCCCAGGATGCTTCCCTGGGCCCCTCCCAGATCCCAGCTCTGGCCCAGCCTGCTTTCTTCCCAGTCACATGGTTTCCATTTCAGAATGTAACCGGCAGCTGTTGGCCGCTGGTTCCAGCTATTAATACTCTGAGAAGTGGCGGAGCTGTGAGGTCAGTGCTGGCACTGGGCCGCTGCTTCCCTCTCCACTTTGGGGGGAGGAAGGGGGAAGAGTAGGAAGGCTGAGAGAACCTAGGGGTTCGGAGCCCTGGAAACCCTAGCACAGGGCACTAGCTACACAGAGGGGTTGTCAGGCCTTCCAGACAGAGCCCCCAGCCCAGCCAGGGGAGAAGCAACTTCCCCCTCGGCAGCAAACCTTTCCCGGAGGCTTCTGGGATCCCATGAGCCTACAAGTGCTTAGTCATGGGACATTAGAGATGACAAAGCCCTTAATCCAACCATCCCATTTTAGCAGTGAAGAAACTGAGGCCCAGAGGGGTGTGTGACTAATTTGAGACAGTCCCATGAGTTAGGGCGGGGCTGGGGCAGGAAGCCTGGATGCAAACGGGGAGCCTGGGGGCTGTGTCCTGACCCCGAATCACACATGCTTACCCAGAGAGGCCTGGATCCTGTGATCCAGGTGCAACCTGCGACCACAGTCCAAGGACCACACACACCTTTGAAAGAAGACCAGTCCCAAACAGATGATGGGCGAAAGGATGGCCAAGAAAACTGTGTTTGGACATTGGAGCATGCTCACCCATGTGAAGAAACCATCTCCAAAGCAGAATGTATCCCATGGCCCCATTTGGATAAGGAGCACAACACACACGTGCACACACACACACACACACACACAAGTGCACACACACATGCACGCACAGAAAAAAGACTGGAAGGAAATGCCAAACAAAGTAACCTGTAGGAGATGGGTTTCCATTCGCCTCTTCTTTTGTCTTATCCATATTTTCTAAGTTTTGTGCTTTGAGACTGTTTGTTTTTGTAACAACCACGTTCAAAAGGTACAGAATAAATAGACATGTTCTAGGGTGCCACCTACCCTCCCTCAGTCAGGCTGGGCTTGCCAAAGCTCCCAGACCAGACTGCACCCATGGCACAAGGCGGGGGCGTTCTCCTTTCCGGTGAAGTGGAGACAAGCTCAGACCTGAGGCCGGGCAGCCAGGGCTGAGTCTCCGGTGTGCACCGGGAGGAAGGGCCTGGCCCGGCCTCACCGCTGCCTCCGCTGTGTCTGGAGGTCTGAGGCAGAGGCCAGCCTGAGGTCTGTGTGGAGCAGGGGGGGGGGGGGGGCAGGAATGGGGGGGAGAAGAGCGACATCAAGGCCAGATGGCCCTGCTGGGAATTGTCCCAGTCCCAGGCCACACCCTACAGGAAACCTCATGGCCTCGTTTTGTCTTTCAGACACGCACACTGTGTTGCCACTTGCCCGCTTTGATGCCAACGTCCTTGAGACCGAGCCACCTTTCTGGGTTATCCCAGGAGGGCTGCCTGCCATGGGGAACTCCCAACCTTCTTCTTGCCGAGTACAGCCCTGGGAGTGGGGGTCTTGTCACCCTCACCACGGAGCTCGACAAGGGTTGTTTGGATAGAACCACTGCCCCAGGACGCATGCCAGGTCAGGACTGTGGTCCCAGCCCAGTGCCCTGGCTGAAATGCCACCACACACTCAAGGGGCCCCTGCAGTGGGACATCTTCCTCTGACCCATTAGGGGAACCAGCCAAGAACAGTTTTTATATGTCAAAGGGGCTGAAAAAAGTAAAAAGAAGAGGAATGTCTCACAAAATTCAGTGTCCGTACTTACAGCCTTGTTGGAGCACAGCCACGCCCTCTGAGTCCTGTATTCCTTGTGCCTGTCTGTGTGCAGCAGGTGGAGTGGCTGTGACAGGGCCCAGATGGCCCACAGAGACTGAAATATTTACTACCCGTCCCTTGACATAGCAAACTCTGCTAAGCCCTGTTCCGAAAGGCCTGGTGCATGGCAGGAGATGAACAAGCATTGCTCTCCCTTCTCATCACCCTCTCTTTAATCCTCTCCACCAGGAGTATTTTTGTCCTGTCTACATGACAAGGAGTAGTGCCATTTTGGGAGGCTGGTGAATGGTGGTGGTGGGGGTGATGAAAGAAGCCAAGATTCCCGCCTGCCCTGGCCGGCCCTGGACTCCACTCAAGGTTACAAAGTTTCAATTATAGAAGATAAATAAATCCTAGATACTTGCTTCCAGCCAGCCTTGGCCTTCTCTCAAGGAGGCACTGGAAAAAAAGAGGGGCTAGGACCTTGGGTCACGGGGGAGGGGGTGGGGTGGGGAGGGGGTGTGATCAGGCCAGGATGGGACAGCAGGAGACGTTGGAAGTAAGCAGACCAGTAGGGGGGCCAGTTGGGAGTGAGCAGGCCATCAGTGGGGGTCAGTTGGAGGTAATTAGAACAGCAGGGGGGGGGCGGGCCTGGGCTGAGGCCCCCCATCCTCGCCCCGCCCCCATGCATTGGGCTTCTAGTTTAATCCTAACAGTCCTGTGAGGCAGGCACTGTCATCACCCCGCCTACAGGCAAAGACAGCTAAGGTGGCAGGAGGGTGAATGAGTCGTCTGGGGTTTCTCAGTTGGTCAGAAGTGTCTCCAAACAGCCTGGTCTCTTGGGAGCTTAGACACTGCCTGCTTCCTAGGCGTGCTGGGAGATTTCGCCAGATAAGGAACCTGGATACCTTTAGCCAGCGGTCAAGTTCTATGGCTGCATAAATAAACTCTACCTTGACAGAAGAGGAAGGGATCCTGTTCCCAAATCTCTCACTAGTGGTGGCTTTCCAGAGGGCATGGAAGTATCTGAAAGGAGAGGAGACATTTATGGTGACATTTATGGTGACAGCTAGTTCTGCCTCGCTCCAGAGTAGAAGACAGACAACCTGCCCTGGTTCAAACACCAGCGTGGTGTCATTAGGACCTCTGCTCAGCCAACCCTTGACTGATAAAGAGAAGTCTCTTAGTCCTCAGGTTGGGGGGAAGCTGGTGGTGGTTTCTCTTCCCGCCCCCTCATGGGTCTGGCTCTTGGCCCACTCTCTGCTCTTTGCCTGGCTTGGATGAATCACTGAGGAACAGCCCAAGTTCCTCGGCCAGAAGTGCAGACCCTGCTCCTGTGTGTCCTCCTGGGCTGCTGAGGACACACCCTTTCCTCCCTGCGTCCCTCCTGTCCCTCCTCAGCAATTCCCCCCTTTCACCTGCCTTAGCACGAGGACAAGGGTTGGATGCTAAGGGTTGGGGCAGGCAGCGTCTTGCCCTTTTGTCTACTTGATCCCCACAAGGATGCCTTGCCCATGCTATGTATAGGCTCCTGTGTGGCTGGGAGGGAGAGAAGCTGGCACCAAACATGCAGCCTGCCCGGAAGAGGGTTAATGGCTTGTGCCCTGCAGTTGAAATTCCTCCACCACTTCCAGGCTCTGGGACCCTGAGCAAGTTCCTTAATGTTTCTGTGCCTGTGTTTCCTACAGAGCAAGATAGAGAGCGCACAGCACGTACAGGGTTATTGTGAGAATCTGGTGAGATAACACCGGCAACATGCCGCTAGTAGGGCCTGGCACAGTGCTTGGCACACACGGGCCACTATGATTGCTCACCTTCTCAGCAAGTACTTCAGCTTCAGGTATCTCAGGAAAAGCGTGACACAGCTTTTCCCACAGGACTCCGTTCTGTTCTGCACCACGGTACACCCTTGATCCACCCAATCTATACTGAGGGCCTGCTAAGTGCACTATTTTATTTATTTTTAAAAATGTATTTGTTTATGTTATTGATTTCAGAGAGGAAGGGTGAGAGAGAGAGAGAGAGATGGAAACATCAATGATGAGAATCATTGATCAGTAGTCTCTGACACCTGACACGCCCCCAATTGGGGATTGAGCCCAAAACCCGGGCATGTGCCTTTGACCCGGGACCCTTCAATCTGTAGGCCAACACTCTGTTCACTGAGCCAAACCAGCTAGGGCAGCACTATTTTAAATCTGGAGAATGCAAAGATCTCACAGCCAAGGGGCAGGAGGAGAGAGACATGACATCACACACATACACTGAGCCAGGGGTGAGTGCTTTGAGACCGGTGGGCAGTGGAGAGTGATCCCCTCAACTCTGATGGTAGAGGGGGCAGGGGCCAAGAAAGACCTGCCATAGGAGAGATAAACTTGCCCTGCATCATATGTTGTCCTTGGCAAGAGCAGGAAAAGCACTGCAGGCTGCGGAACAGTGGTGGAAAGGTGGGGTCCAGCAACCCTGGTCCACACAGACCCCTCCATGCGCCTCCATGAGGACCGGCCTGGCACCCAAGCTCAGTGCCCAGGTGCTGGGCCATGCAGGAGCGTGAATGTTCCTTTGGCATCTAATGCTGAGGCCATGGCTGCAGGACCGGGCACGGGGAGGGAACTTCTGTGAATGCTGGCTGGAGGGAGTGAAGAAAAAAGGCACGTTCGGGGCATGGCCAGGGCCTCTCCTTCCCAAAGCTGGTTCTGAGCAGCTCCACACCGAACCAGGCAGACATGCTGCCAATGGCCAGGGAGGCCCAGGGAGAACGGGGAACGAGGAGGAGCAGAATCAGGCTATCCTTCCCAAGCCCCTCAGGGAGGGGAAGGAACAGCGGGCCTGACTGGGAGGAGAGAATGAACCAGCCCAGAGAGATGCATCCCACAGGCTAAGATGGGAGCTCCTTGCTGAAATCTCTGGTTGTGGGGAAACCACCGCCCTTGCTCTTTGCAAGACCTGGTGAGAGCAGGGCAGGGGGACAGATCCGACCTGGCGGATGGCAAGTTTGGCTGCACCTGCGATCCCGGCCGGTGCTCTTCTCCATGTCTCCCTCCGCTCTGTCCTGCTCAACACACACTCTCAGGTATCCACTCCGGGAAAGACATGGCCCTGGAGAGGAGGGAGCACTGGCCTGGGAAGCAGACACCCTGGGTCCTCGTCAGGCTTTGCCCTTGACCAGCAGTGTGGCCTTGGACAAGTTTCAACCCTCTCTGGGCTCCTGAGTCCTTGTGCACACAATGAGACCACAGGCTTGCTCTCCTTTGCTGTTTGCTGAGAGGAATTAACACGAGGTGGGAGAAAAGCATGAAACTGCTTTAACTGGGATGGTGGTGCTTTCCGATGTCTACGTGACATGTGAGGTCAGGGGAAGGCAGGAAATTTGTGGCGCTCATGGTTGCCTTCCAACATTGAGCATGCCTAGAGTGCTTGGGGGTCTGCCTCAAAAGGCAGGAGTGGGGGCAGTGGCTTCAGGCTTCAGCCTATACCGCTTACCTGCTCCAGCCTTGTGATCAGAGTGAGACTGGGTCACGAGCTATGAAAGGAACCACAGGGCAACAGTGCAGGGTCAGGAGTGCAGCTCTCGCTTCCTCCATCTACCCCAACCCCTGGGACCAACTGTTGTAACTGCCTCCCCTGTTGCCACTTGGCCTTCTTTCCAGGGAAGAGAAGTCCAGTTTGGTCTGCGCTGGCACAGTTTAGAGCCAAGAGCTCCATGTCTTACTATCCTGGCATCTAGCGGACCCACGGGACACAGTCGTGGCCAAAAAAGATAAGGCCGCATTGGAATGAGATGCTGGAAAACCTCCAGCAGGTGCATCTGGCCTTTTACCATCTGCTTTTCCTTGTCTGGCTGCCTGGGAGATAGAACTGATGCTTGGAGGTTTAGGAGCTATTTTGCATATTTTCTAAAATATGCAACACCACTGTGTATGAGCTCTGTAAGGACAAGACCCATATGCTAAGAATGACTGAGATGAGGCCTTTGAGCTGTCATATAGCCCAGAACTGCTTACTTCTGGATATATTGGGTCGGCAACTAAGTAATTGCGGGTTTCACACATATATGGCTTCAGTTGAATATTTAGGTTTGCAGACGTAGTACAAATGTAAAACACATTTTGTTATTTGATAGTTGGCTATTCAGCTGTTAATAAGTAAAAAAAGTTTTTTGATCTGTTTTGTAGTTTTTGTTTGGCGTTCGTTGAAAAATGGAAAATCAAAAGGAACATTTTCGTCATATTTTGCCTTTTTATTTCCGCAAAGGGAAAAACGCATCGCAAGCTCATAAAAAGTTATGTGCTCTTTATGGTGACGAAGCCTTAAAAGAACGGCAGTGTCAAAATTGGTTTGCCAAATTTCGTTCTGGTGATTTTTCACTCAAAGATGAAAGACGCTCTGGTCGTCCAGTTGAAGTTGATGACGCCCTAATCAAAGCAATAATCAATTCGGACTGTCACAGTACAACACGTGAGATTGCAGAGAAGCTTCATGTATCACATACATGCATTGAAAATCACTTAAAACAACTTGGCTATGTTCAAAAACTCGATACATGGGTTCCTCACGAACTGAAAGAATCACAGTTAACGCAACGCATTAGCAGCTGCGATTTGCTAAAGAAACGTAATGAAAATGATCCATTTTTAAAACGACTGATAACTGGCAATGAAAAATGGGTTGTTTACAACAATATCAAGTGGAAAAGATCGTGGAGCAGGCCAGGTGAACCAACTCAAACAACATCAAAAGCTGATATTCATCAAAAAAAGGTTTTGTTATCAGTTTGGTGGGATTACAAAGGAATTGTCTACTTTGAACTCTTACCACCCAACCGAACGATCAATTCTGATGTCTACATTGAACAACTAACGAAATTAAACAATGCAGTTGAAGAAAAGCGGCCCGAATTGACAAATCGAAAAGGTGTTGTATTCCATCATGACAATGCAAGGCCACACACATCTTTGGTCACTCGGCAAAAATTAATGGAGCTTGGTTGGGATGTTTTGCCACATCCACCATATAGTCCTGACCTTGCACCATCTGATTACTTTTTGTTTCGATCTTTACAAAACTCCTTGAATGGTAAAAATTTCAATAATGATGATGATGTCAAATCGTACCTGATTCAGTTTTTTGCTAATAAAAACCAGAAGTTTTTTGAACGTGGGATTATGATGCTGCCTGAAAGATGGCAAAAGGTCATTGATCAAAATGGGCAATACATTACAGAATAAAGTTATTTAGTTCCATGAAAAAATTGTCTTTGATTTTCTTTAAAAAATCCGCAATTACTTAGCTGCCGACCCAATAAAACATTTTTAATTGTGCAAGCCACTGTTTCTTTCCCCCTACCACACCCACGCCACCCTAGGGAGAGGTTAGGGTGGGGGTAGACAAGCACAATTATAACCAGTACACCTTTTCCTCCAAGAACTAACTCAGTGCCGCCTTGGATGCCTTCTAAGATCCCACAGGGGATTCATCACACTACCTTGCTAGGGCGGGTGACTGCGCTTCTGTGTTGATCCCCAGTGCATTCTCTGAGCTAACAGTTTCTGGCAAACATCCCACATTCTGTACTTTTCTTGAATCAACGATAAAAGAACCCTTTGAGTTCTGGTTCTAGATGAAGCTAGCCCACCTTCCATCCAGGAACCATCATCTCCGGCCAATTTGAAACCTCCATTGACACATCTTTGAAACAGCTAGCTTCTAAAACTGGGTTTTCTAAAATATGCAACACCACTGTGTATGAGCTCTGTAAGTAACTGCCGGCCTCTCCCAGAACCGCTGCCTTTTCCTAAACCACCCACAGCCCATCCCGGCAGCCCTGTACTTGCTGCTACAAGACCCGGAAGGGCACTCGCGCAAACCCTCTGGCAGGTTCTGGTGCCAAGTAATGATCAGAGCTGAGAAGGGGCACATCCCACATGAGGGCTTGGTTGAGAAGACATCAGTGTGTACAAGGAAGCATTTGCAGGTCTATTGTCAGGTGCTTTTCCTATCTTAAGCATCTCGGTTATTTTATGAAGTAAAATTACCCTGTCCATGAGTTCTGGAAGGTTCTCAGTCTCCTCATCCTCCTCTTTCCTTTATTGGTACCTTCTCCTCCAAACTGTTGTTTTTGCTCTGTCTCCAAAACATTCATGCCTTTCCTATATCCAAGTAATCCAAACTATATAACCACTTCATTTACCTTCCTTTGACCAGTATGGCGAGTCTATATGTTATTAATGAGAATGCGAAGTCATATGTTTCCAACAAACGTGGGGCTCGCTTGTTCCAGATGTTTGTTGACAGTCACTTAGAAAAAAATCACATCTAATGTATCAGGGAGGGGGCTCAGTTTCTCTTTGTGGGTTCATACCTTCCCCTACAGTTGGGTGGGGCCAGGGGACCTGAGATCCATACTGTGTCTCCGCACTCAGCAGCTGGGTGGGGAAGACTCTGAGGACCTAAGGGAGCATGGATGGAGCCACAAGGTGGACGGAGCTTGGTCCTCTCGAGTGGCTGCGTGAAGCTGAGACCTGCAGCTCTGCCCTGGGCTTGCATGGAGCAAGAAGGAAGTGCGATGGTACCAACCAGTGCTTTGGACATATATCTGTTAGAGCATTTGGCAGTATTTGCTGATTACTCCTTATGCATCCACAGCACTTTCTTTAGTGACTCTCTATATATTTTTGTTTGTTTGTTTGTTTACAGAGAGGAAGGGAGAGAGATAGAGAGCTAGAAACATCGATGAGAGAGAAACATCAACCAGCTGCCTCTTGCACACCCCCTACTGGGGATGTGCCCGTAACCAATGTACATACCCCTGACCGGAATCGAACCTGGGACCCTTCAGTCCGCAGACCGACGCTCTACCACTGAGCCAAACCGGTTTCGGCTTGTGACTCTATTTTAAAAGGCTGTCAGTTTGATTGGCATGAGAGCTGCTTACCTCCATGCCTGTACCATGATTATACCGAATGCCAATATTTAGATCCATGGTTCTCAACCTAGCTGCTCAACAGAAAGTGATCGGGGAGTTTTAAAAAACTCCCACTGCTAGAGACTGGGATTCAGTGGATTGGTGGTGAGACCCAACTTTTGCTACTTGGAAAGAACACCCCAGGCAATTCTAAGGGCAGCCAGAGTTTGGAGCCACCATTCCAGATCAGGGGTTCTTAGAACACTCTAGAGACTTGTTCAGACACAGATTTTTGGGACCCACCCCAGAGTTTCTGACTCAGGAGGTTTGGGGTATAGCTTGAGAATTTTCACACCTAATTATTTCCCAAATGAGACTGATGCTAATGGTTTTGGGACCATATCCCGAGGACCACTGGGCCACACCGGTACATCCTCTTTAATAATAACAATCACGGGAAGCATACCGAGGAAACACTCCTCACTCAATAACTGAGGTACCACTGAATTGAAAATAAAGACACATAGCCTTTAATACTTGATAAAACATTCAGGCTGTGTTTTGTGACCAGCGGTCACAGAGGCGACGTGCAACCTGAGCAGAGAGAGTGACCCGCCAAGGTCACTCTCAGGGATCCACACTCAGCATCTCGGTGTCAAGCTGCCAGACCTGAGACCTGTGTCTGCGAGCATCTGGGCTTTACCTCCAGTTATTTTGTGCATCTGTTAGCAAGATGTGGCCCTATGAGAAAGCCTAAGAGAGATCATAGAAAGAGAGTTGTTAACCCTAAGCATAAAACTGGACGTAATGCAGCATACCTGGTATGGTTTGGTAGGTTATTTTGGGGCTCTGGGAACACTCAAAGACTTTTCTATGTGAGCCCATGGTGATTGCTTCCTCCACATCATTTCAGCTTATGAAGGTTTCATAGGACCTTATGCTTTCGGAAAGCAAAGGAATCCTGTATCATCTCTGCTGTCTATACAAAGGCAGCCATAAGCAATATGCAAATGAAAGGAGGTGAACAGATCTGACCCCTGACCATAATTTGCCATGCCCTGGGATTGGACAAGCTGGGAGTTAGGAAGAGGATGTCAAATAAAGCACTCTGGGAACCTGATGAGCAAGGTCCAATCATAGGCCTGGGAGAAGAGCACTCCCCATGGGACAGTTTGAACTTGAACAAGCCCTGGGTAAGGATGCAGCACCTTGCAGGGCCAGATGGAGGCTGGTGCACCTGGAATGCATTACACAAGAGTGAGAGAAGTATGACTGATGTCACTGCGAGAGGATGCATCTGAGTCTGGTGTTTGTCTATATATGGCAGGAAGCCGAGGAGGGTTCTAAGCAGAATAGTGGTCTGAGAGCTCTGTTCTTTGTCTGAGAGAGAAAATAAAATACAATTTCCCTATTTACAGAGCACCTGGTCAGTGTTTAGCCCAGGGAAGTTACTGATAACATCTTGTGTATCCTTGACAAGGCACTGTGTCTCCAAAGGGTCATCAGCTCCAGGCACAGAAGGGACAATAGCAACCAGCTCACACCTCTCCCATTACTTTAAAGACACATTCCTTGAATGAAACCCAGAAAGGTTAAATGTTTTGTCCATGGTCACTCAGCAAGTCAGCAGCAGAGCTAAGACTGGAATATTAAGGAGAGAGAGAGAATGTCAATAGAGAAGCTTGGCCTGATACCAAAGCATTTATTGTGGGAAGGACAGGATGCTGCCAGATCCAGTGTGGTGATGTCACTTGGCTATCTCAGTGAGCCCAGCCCCATGTGGTCTCAGTGCCAGAGTCCTGGGGAGAGACGGGCTGTGAGAAAAACCTGAGCATCACAGACCTGCAGGCGAGGATGGAGCAGAATGGTGGCCTGCAACGCACGGACGAAGTCTTGGGTGTGAGCCTTCTCCCATTGGCTATTGGCTGAATACTTATGGGCATGAGACTTGCCCTAGAAGAGGCCAGAGGTGGACATGAGGACAATGGCAGGCACCGAGTGGAAATGACAAAGGCTGGCTTATGAGTACATTTGAAATACCCCCCAAGAAAGCTCAGAAATCCCTGAGGGACACTTTGAGAAGGCCTGAGGTATGTAACAGGAGGTGAGACCAGTGAACTATGACTATGTCACCTGCATCCCAGTTTTGCCAACCTGCCGGACACAGTCTCGGGAAACACAGGTCACATTTTAAATTCACGCGAGAATACAAATCCTTATCTTTGTCCATTGAGCAGATACACCGCCACCACCTTAAATATCTACTGGCTCTTCCAAAACATTGATTATTCTTGGAGCTAGTGCACAGTATTAAAAACCCAGACCCATGCTAAAGCAATCTTTGGCAATGAACGCACTGGTCTGGGCAGGACAGTGACAGGTGGAAGGGTCACACCTTTCATGTGGAACATAGCAGTCTGAGTAACAGGAGGGTCATGACCAGGGTCTTGAAGTCAGATCTCAGGAGACCCCTTCCAAAGTAAGGAAGTTGGGGGAGGGTGTCTCTCCAGAATAAGACCCTGCCAGCCAGGGCAGCCTTCCTCTCCTTCCTGGTCTAGGGCCCCCAGTCCTGCCTTTTACACGGCAAAGCTACCTTTCTATTTTTAGGTGGAAAAACCTGCTATGCAATGTACTTTCCAATTTTAGGGCTCTTTCCTGGGCTCTATTTCCAGTGACCGACTGGAAAAAAATGCACATATTTGACATTTGGCCAGTGGTTTGAAAGTCCACTCCCCAGAGAGGGTTTGTAAGAGGCAACTGGTTCCAGACAATGACAGGGCCCTGCTTTTAGGAGAAGGTCAGTCTGCGTCTTGCAGAGAAGAAGTTAGCCTCCATGGCGCCAACTCTGCTACCTTCCTCCACAGGAAAATGTGAATCACGTAGTGTTTCTCTCCAAGGTGGAACTATGGCCTGGGGGCTCTCTGCGAATGAAGATGATGAAACTTTAAGCTGAATAAGTAAGAAAAGTCAAAGTTCCAAGAGAAGAACTTGCCAGCCCTTTCATGAGGTTCCTCCAATGGGTTACATTCGCAACAGGAAATACTGGTGTTGATAGAGGAGGGGCTTGATGCTCTACAGTAAACGAAACTAGACATGGGAGGGGCTGAATGGGCTCTGAGTTACTTTCACTAAACAGGTTCTAAGCCTGCATTGAAAAGGGTGGATGGAAGAAAGCCATGGAAACCAACGTCAAGTGAAATACGGGAGATAATCTTCACTGTGGGACTGGTGACTCTGAGGCAGTTAAGAGGGGAGGGGCCAGACCCGTTGGCCCAATTAGACAGTTACATGGCTGGCATTATTCAGACTGTCTGGATCATGCCTCCACTCCTCAGGGTTGGAAACTGGGCTGTTCTGGGAATGATGACTCACCTCCCTACAGATATGGAAATTGAGGACGCTCAGAGAGACTGTGAGATGCTACTAAAACAATGCAGGTGGAAGGCAACAGAGACAAGTGTTGAAGCTGAGCCATTGCCAACAGATTCTGGGCTTTCTCCACGCTCACACAACAGGGCAGGCGCTCAGTTCTCAGTATTGTTTTCCTGCAGCGTAAAGCAAATGGAAACCCATAGAACAAACCAGAGGGCATCTTTCCTATTTCCCTATCCAATGATCCTTCTCTTTAACCTTGTCGCCACCACCCTGTCCATGCCAGGTGATCGGATCATTGTGGCCCAGAGGGACAGTCTGGCAGGTGTGGTTCTGCTTGGGCCCTATGGCTTAGGGTGTTGAGATCCTGCCTCTGGAGAGCAAGTGCTGTCACAGCCAAGTGTAAACAGCCCTTGGCCAGAGCACTTTGGCTTCCAGGATGCTGTTGGCTTTGGCTTGAGCAGCTCCGGTTTCTCCTCCCCTGCCCATCCCTCTCATTATACAGTGTCACAATGGCCCAGCCTCACATACACACTGGGCTTTGGCTGGAAATGGGAGTTGAGCTGCTGAGGAAATAGCATATTTTTTTTGGAAACACGAGCACCGCCACATGGTGTGTGTCTACAGGGCGGGGTGAGGCAGGGCTGGAGAATAGAGGAGAGACCCATGTCCACAGCTGGGGAAGAGAAGGGAGACAAACATCCACAGCTGGAGAAGAGAGGGAGATCCATATCCACGGGAGAGTGTGGGGGACTGTGCCCAGAGTTTCTGGTCATGGGGAGTTAGAACCTGGTACTGCTTATAAGTATAAAGAAGAGGCAGAAAGTGGATGGGGTGTGGGGGATACTCCAAAAGGGCCCAGAGTTTCATTGCTACTAATTCTGGCCATCATTTATTGACTATATGCCAGACTTCCTATTGAGCCCTTTACATGCTCATTCTATTTTCACAAAATCCCTGAGAAGTAGGTCCTACTATTATCCCTGTTTTTCAGATGAAGACCCTGAGCGTGAAGGCATCTTCCCAAATTCACTGCAGTAGAGAATGGCAGAGATTTGAGAAAAGATCTGGCAGATGACAAAAATCCATATTCGATTAAGTACTTAATTAAGAACTCAGCCTTTGAGGTCTAGATGGCTCACAAAACCAACAGACTTTCAGGGACAGGGTAGCACAGTGAATTTTAAAATCTCTGTCACCCCACAGTTGTCTGAATATTGTGCATCTAAGTCCAGACTGAGCTCCTCAGCGGGGCTACGGAACACAGTTCATTAAATGCCCCCTGGGAGCTCCGCCCACTGTGGTCCAGTCCTGCAGACTTGCCAAGCTGTCAACACATTAACCACATTCAGACTAGACAAATACAAGGAACCTGACTGAGTGCACTTCCTGTATTTTGTTGCCCACGTAATGTCAAGTCAGTATGGGCTGGTCCTAGTTCAGTGCTTATTTTCAAGGCTGGGTTACAGTCTCCGAACCCCCAAACCCTATATTCTTCTTCTGGAAGAAGGGAGAGCTTTTTTGTCACTGCCCATGGGTTTCTCCTCCACACTCAACTCCACCCCACCTCTGTTTTGAACTTATAGGGGAGGAGCAGAAATAGATACAGAGAAAAGATCATGCTCCTTTGTTTCCCAAAAAAACAAACACAAAATTAATGCTAAGTCTGAACCACCTTTTTCAGCATCATATCCATCCTTTGTCACTTAGCCTTGGCAGGAAGAGGCAGTGGGAGATGGGTGGTACATATAGTACATGGAAGTTCATGGGTCTACAACCAAATGTTACTAAGGAGATAAGACATAAAACTAGGCCACCAGGATTGTAAGTAGGTGGCCAAAGTAGACATCACTAGTCATCCACAGCACTCCTCCAAATTAGGATGAGACCTAGCAAATGCTCCTTCAGGGAGTGCTCTAGGCAGCCATTACCAATCTATCAGAGTCAATAAGATACAACCTGTTTTTAAATGTGAATCAGTCTGTGGATATCTCATGGGCACGGATTCTACCTTATGAAAGCATTTATCTCCCCTCAATGTAATCTAATGCAATGTCCTCCCCTCAATGTTTGCTGAATGCATAAATGACTGCAGCTGTTTAGACAGATGTGGAAAAAAACAAGTCCCGCACCACCTCAGTCAAAGATGGAGCAAAGAGAGGGCAACCCAAAGTTGGAGAGTTTGTGCCCCCAGTGTCTTAAAGACTTGTTAGCGAAATAATTCTTCTACCTGTGTCTTCCCTCAATTAAAAGATTCTCGCCCTAGCCAGTTTGGCTCAGTGGATAGAGCGTTTGCCTGTGAACTGAAAGGTCCCAGGTTCAATTCTGGTCAAGGGCACATGCCCAGGTTGTGGGCTCGATCCCCAGTGGGGGACTTGCAGGAGGCAGCCGATCCATGATTCTCTCTCACCATGGATGTTTCCATCTCTCCCTTCCTCTTCCTTCTTCTCTGAAATTAAAAAAAAAGGACTGGTGGTGAGTGAGCTTTGGCCTCGGTCAGTCTGCCAGGTTTGTCTCAAGGACCTCAGCAGCTGAAACAAAAATGAAGGACTACCCTAGATTATCTTTAAAGTCCCCAGTCACTCTTCTAAAAGTACACTTTGTACCCACATGCACAGACAGCTGGCTTCCTGTCATTTGCCTTCTCCTGGCTCCACTACCAGCTTGGCTAGCTCAAGCTGGGCACCCCTCCGCTTGATTAGAGTTCCACAGCAGCTGCCTTCCTCTGGTGGTTTTGATGCTGTAGGTGTCAAGAGTAGGAGTGAGAGTTCATTTTTGGCGCTTCCAGAAACTCGCTTCCTATTTGGTTCCAGCTGCAACTCTTCAGGCAAAGCAAGTTCTGAATGTAGGGAAAACATTCAGAAAGCTCGGACTGATGATGTCTGTGAAAGATTAACGCCCTTCCCTCTCATCATGGACTAGCTCAGTCCTGTTAAAGATTTGATCATTCTCATGAGCTGCGATAGAAGGCCCTGCAAAGATTGTTGCAAATTGGCAATCAGCATTTGGTGATCATCTCAAATAAAGAGATAAAAAAAAAAAAAAAAAAAAAAGGCTGTTCTTTTGCAGGCTTTTCACTTTTTGGGGAGGTTCCTGCTTCAGTTATGAGCAGCGGGGTTTTTAAGCCCAGCTCCTTGGTTGAGAAGACACACGACAAACCCTGTTCCTTATATCCTATACCCATGAAAAAACTCCAAGCCAGTTCCAGGAAACTTTCCCATTAATCCTGGATGTCAATTCCCACCCCTTCTCTGTGCAACATTCCAGATACTCATTCCTATTACTCAGAGCTGGCAACTAAAGTGAAAGAGATTTACCATCGAATGAACCAAGAATTCCAAAGTGGAAATGAATGAAATGGGTTGAATAGTGACTACCTCTCCCCCGATTCATACATTGAAGTCTAACCTTTGGATTGGGACCTGTGGGAACCATGCCATGTCCCCGGATAATCAAGGCCAGTGGGAGCGAAAAGGCCTTGTTATCAATACACCAGAATGACCAAAGGCCGCTCTGGGCATGTGCCGAAACAGAGTGTTCAAGGACTCTGAGCCTTGGAATCCTAATCTGGCCAAGGTACCATGAGCGGGTGCAAGGACACGAGGTACACTGTTATAATATAGCAAAGATGACTAATGTCACTGTTGACATGAACGCTTCTTTGTCTAAATAATGTAAATTAGGTTACTGACCAGCTAGTTAGATGGACTAGACTGAGCGGGAGTGAGAAGTCTGCTGGAGTATGGAGAGAGAGCAGCTAGGATGAAGTGTGTGAAGAAGTCTGCTAGAGAGAGCAGCTGGGCAGGAGAGACAGAGGAAGCTGCTGAACTGGAGAGCTCAGACACCACTACGATGCGAGGCGGTGAGTCTAGGAGGCAGCATGTGGCTGCTCAGATAATAGCTGTAGGTACAGAGACAGATGCTGTTTTATGGGAAAGATATATGTTCACCAGCCGGTGTCCGGCTGCCTGCCTGTATGGGCTTTGCTGTGAGGACTGTTCTTGTCTGATGGCTATATGGCCACTGGCTTCTCCAATAAAGACTCATTCTTATATACACCTACAACTTCTCCATCTCCTTCCTTCTCCGTCTCCCAAGACCCTCTGCCAAGCTCTACCCAGACTCAGAGCCAGTCAGACCAGCAGAGCTGTATGATGTTCTTGCTGCTGGCTCTGACACTTGGCATAGTCGGCAGGATGGGAAACTGAGGCACAGGGATCCAGAAGATGTGCAGGTTCGAGCAGAGGACTCAGGAGCAGTGAGTCCCAATGTTCCGCCTCATGATAGGACTTTGGGGGTAAGTGCCCGTCGGGAGGTTATTTTGACTGTGACACCCCTAGGGGACTTAGAAGCAGATCCCCAGAGTGCAGCTTGGAGCAGGCATAGCTTGGGAGAAACTGAACTTCCAGGAGCCGGCGGAGGAGAGACGGAGCTCAAGTCCACAGCCATCTGGGTGATTTAGAGCTGGTTGCCAGCCAGATCAAAGACTGAGCTCCCATGGAACCAGGTGAAAGAAGGCAGAGGGGCTGGATGCCTGAGTGCCCTGCAGCCACCTGGAGAAGCAGAAGCGAGAATGTGGGGGATGCCAGGCAGTGACCTGACACCTGAGCTGCTGCCCAATGAGTTATGAGTGTTTTACAACACATAATAAAAGTCTTAAGCATTTGGCTTGCTGGTTAAAGGGAGACAAGCAACGGGCCCTGGGATCTGGTAAAGTGGCCGGGGATGAAGCTGGTAAAGATTCCCATTTGTAACTGTCCTAAAAGAGTTAAGACTTCAGCAGCAGCTGCTAGTGCAGCAAGGAGTTAACAGGAGAGAAGATACTCCTTTGAGTTGGAGGGCTCAGAACTTTGAACTCTCCTGGAGAAGTAGAAAGAGTTAACCTCTTAGACTAAGGGGTGGGCCAAGACACCTGGGTGGAGGGAAGGGGCTAGATGCCCCATTCTGAGGAGGGAGCCCACAGGAGAGGCCAAGTAGCTGTCAAGAAGGAGGACATGCAGCATGGTAGGGCCTGAAGCCCAGGCCACCACTGCAGGAGCGCTTTGCTATGTGCAAACTGTCTCTCCCTGCAGCCCCGGCTGTGTTTGGCTCACCTCTAGGAGCCAAGCAGTGGTGAGAGACAGGTGTGGCAAGGCCCTGTAACTGGTAAACAGGGTTAACTGGAGAGGGCAGAGGGAAGGTATTCCTTCTGAACAAGAGAGCTAAGAGCAGCTCGGACTTTCAGACTCCCCCAGAGAGGAGGAGTCTGACTGAGGGACTGGCCAAGACCCCGTTGGGTTAGGAGGACTGGAGGCCACATGCTGAACTTGTAGACTGCAGTTTGCTGGGAGAGGTGCGAGCCCAGTTGTTGTGTGGAGGTTAAGCTGCCTGTATGCAGCAAACAACTTTCTCCCGTGCCAGAGTGCATTTTAGGGAGATTGGACTAAAATGTGTTTGTGGCTAGAGAGAAGAAGCGACGGCCACGCACAGCCCTGACAGTGGCCTGCAGAGGACTGAGCAAGGTGACTCCCCTGCTACACTCCGAGGTGCTGGTTGTAGCAAAGTGCATGGAGCAGGCAGTAGAGCAATGCCTTGTCAGCAAACTCATTAGTCAACAGAGCCAAATATCAACAGTACAATGATTGATATTTCTTTTGAGAGCCAAATTTTTTAAACTTAAACTTCTTCTAACTCCACTTCTTCAAAATAGACTCGCCCAGGCTGTGGTATTTTGTGGAAGAGCCACACTCAAGGGGCCAAAGAGCCGCATGTGGTTCACGAGCAGCAGTTTGCCCACCACGGCCCTACGTGATGGACGTGATTTCAGAGAGTCAAGGACAGTTTTGCTTTGTGTAGGAAGGGTTGATAGTGAACTTGAGTTGCCCTCCCTCAAAGATATTTTAGAGTCCTACCACGTGTCATGGTTGGTAGCCCCAGATTTGGCTGCCTGAAGCAGCCATAGTGCAAATAGTATGTTTCATTGTGTTAATATGTTGTATTAATCTTTGAAGGTTGCATGCAGCTGCTGTAGACCTTGTTGGTCTACAGACCTTGGTAGTCTTTGGGAGTAACTGGCAAGTGTTCAGTTTTCCACACAGAGCGCCATTGGTATGGCCGTGTGTTAGCTGTCTTGGAAGGGGGTTACGTGGGGTTGAACCCCAGAAGTAGAGGGTGCCTAGCTGCTGAGAGGGCAGTTGCCCAGGTAGGTAGAGAAGGCTATCCATCAGGTTTTGGTCCAGGTTATGACGGAAAACTGGGAGCCAATGCTCTCTTGTTGTTGGTAGACAATTAGCAGCCGAGTGGGCTGCCTTGCAGGCCTGTGTGACAATGCCCATCAGGGGTGGCACAAACCTCAACTTTAGGAAAGTGGGGGAGGCCTGTTTGGAACAGAGGGAAGTGGTGAGTACCAGCCCCCTGTCACAGGAGTTATAGACCCGGTGAGGTCCTGTGACATGTGAGACCCTATGGATAAAGCTCATGTGGAGGAGTCACTTCCTGTTCTGAAAGGGTGTGTTGCCCCTCCCAGAGACCTTGTGTGGCTTAAGGATGGGTCACGTATAGGGAACCCTACTACAGAAGTATCCTCATGCTGCATGTGCAGATATAAGTAACAGAGGAACTTTTGTGAAGACCTTTCCTTAGGCAGAGAGGGAAGAAACATAGTATAGACCTAGCTATGGTCTGTTACTAGGGAAGGACCCTGATTAACCCTTCCATTCCCTTGGGGAACCAGGTACAACTATAAGTTATAGTCGCACCTCTTGAGTCAAACCTGGCAATGTAACAGTACCCTACAAGATATAGGGGTATAGGGCAGGAGGGATGGAATCCATAGGTTTTGCTATTATGGCCGGAGTACCCGCCATAGCATGTTACAGTTTGTGTTGAACTCTGAGTTCAGGGAACTGGCAAGAAGGCCAGAGCACCCCTAGAATGGCCATCTTGGTGTAAGGGGTGGAGTGTGGAAACCATGCCAGGTCTCCAGATAGTCAAGGCCAGTGGGAGAACAAAGGCCTTGCTATCAATACACCAGAATGACCAAAGGCCGCTCTGGGCATGTGCCTAAAAAAATGTTCAAGGTCTCTGAGCCTGAGAATTCTAAGCAGGCCAAGATACCATGAGCGGGTTCAAGGACACAGGTACACGGTGTCTTTTTATAGCAAATATGATCGATATCACTGTGGGCACGAAGCCTTCTTTGTCTAAATAGTATAAAAATAGGTTATTGACTAGCTAGTTACAATAGATGGAGTGGGCAGAGGCAGGAGTGAGAAGTCTGCAGGAGTATGGAAAGAGAGCAACTAGGATGGAGTGTGTGAAGAAGTCTGCAAGAGAGAGAGCAGCTGGGCAGGAGAGACAGGAGAAGCTGCTGAGCCGGAGAACTCAGGAACCGCTACGATGTGAGGTGATGAGTCTAGGAGGCAGCGTGCGGCTATCAGATAGTAACTGTGGGTATAGAGACTGATGCTGTTTTATGGGAAAGATACATGTTCACCAGCTAGTGTCCAGCTGCCTGCCTGTATGGATTTTGCTGAGGACTGTTCTTGTCTGTTGCCTATATGGCCACTGGCTTCTGCAATAAAGACTCATTCTTATATACTCACAACCTCTCATGGCTTCTCCATCTAAGACCTAGCGACCTAGGAGGTCCAGTCTCAGGCAGGGGGCTCGGAAACAACACCTGTTACAAATGAGCAGGGGATAAAGGAGGAGCTTGGACTGAGTTCCCAATAGTTAGCACAGTGGGCAGGGTTTGAGAAGAACAGCCCTGGCATAGTCAGATACGAGAATTTAGAAGAATACATGGGCTCACAACCACTCAGAGATGCTCAGAACAACTCAGGGCTCCTGCTGGGCTATGCTCTGACAGGACCTTATTTGGAAACAGGGTTATTACAAATGCAATTAAGATGAGGTGCCGAAACAGGTTTGGCTGAGTGGATAGAGCCTGCGAACTAAAGGGTTCCAGGTTCGATTTTGGTCAAGGGCATGTACCTTGGTTGCGGGCACATCCCCAGTGGGGGGGCGAGGGGGAGTGTGCCAGAGGCAACTGATCAATGATTCTCTCTCATCGATGTTTCTAACTCTCTATCCCTCTTTTTTCCACTCTGTAAAAAATAAATAAAATATATTTTTAAAAAAAGATAAGGTTACACAATTGAAATGAAATTATACTGAGATATATAACCTGATCCCGTAAGACCAGTGTCCTTATTTAAAAAAAAGAGAAATTTGGTTATGAACGCACCCAGGAGAACACCACATAGACATGAAGACAGCACTAGATAAGACAAGAAAACTACCAGGAACTAGGAAAGAGGAATGAAAGAGGCTATCACAGCCCAAAGAAGGAGCCAACCAGACAGCACCTTGACCTTGGACTTCTAGCCCCCAGAACTGTAAGTCAGTACATTCCTGTTGTTCAGGCCACTCATCGTGTGCTATTTGCTACGGCAGTCTTAGAACACTTACACACAGGTCGAAGAGAATCTTGCCAATGGAGCACAGCTTATTTCTTGGAGGTTCAAAGAGACAGACCATTTAAACAGAAAAGCAACTTGAAAACACAGATAGATAACTTCTCTGCCCTCAGCCACAAACTCATTTCACAAATAAAGAAGCACAAACCCAGAGAAGTCACAAGGTTCGACGAAAGTCACTGAGCCATCTGGTCAGAGCTGAGAGTCAAGGTTAAATACTTTGGCCATCACTTCCCTGTGCACGATTTCTAGGCACACTTTATCTTGTCATTTGCTTACATGTACATCTCCTCTAATTCACCATGACACCTCGAGAGCAGAGGCAATAATAATCCTGGAATCTGGCATGGTGCCTCACATACAGCAAGCCCTCAGTACTATTTGTTAATAATAAGAGTTCCTATTTCAGGATCTTCCACAGGGTCCTCTTCATGCTATCCGAGAAATGGTGCCTTTCCAGAAACAATTTCCATGGTGGAGGATAGGAAGCAGGCTCTCTCTATGTGTCAGGCTGTGGACAGCAACTCCCAATGGACAAATGAAGCCCTGTCCACAGCCAGCCTGGGCCAAGCAGCCTTCTGCTGACAATATGGTGCTCTGGGTGGAGTAGCCACTAAGTCTCACCAGGCACACATGACCTTAGCCAGCTTTTTTTCCACAATTACAAAGTCATATCCTTTCCTCAGCTGAGCGTCTCAGACACTTCTTTATAAAACTATATATTTTTATTGATTTCAGAGAGGAAGGGAGAGGGAGAGAGAGATATAGAAACATCAATGATGAGAGAGAACCATTGATCACCTGCCTCCTGCATGTACCCTACTGGGTATCAAGCCTGCAACTGGTTCGTGTGCCCTGACTAGGAATCGAACTGTGACCTCCTGATTCATAGGTCCATGCTCAACCACACCAGCCAGACCTCATATGCTTCTTAGAGTCAGGGACCCTCTTATCTATCTCTGCACCTTCTATGTTCCCAGGTTCAGCTCAGATGGTGGCAGATGTCCAGTAAATGTGTGTTATCTTGAAACAACCTCGTATGCAGTTGCCTCGCATATGAGGCAAAAAGAGGAAAGTTTACAAGATGTTATTTTCCTAAAACATACCTCTGAGGGGTATCTCATGCCTTGTTATTTGTAACCCTTCCTTTCCAAAGCTGGAAGAGTGTTGAAAGAAATCATTATCAAGATGACACTTTTCAGCACTTAAAATGTCTGCCCGGGTTTAGAGAACAAAGCTTCAGTTAGCCCAGGATCTGCACGAGGCACATTGAGAATGTAAATTTTACATTGAATTTGGTTGTCCATAATAAACAGGTTTGTTGAAGACAAAGATGTGGAACACATTTTATACAGACAGTAAGTTCTAAAGATCATGATGATGATATTGTCTATTCCAAATTACCAAGTAGATTAAATATACTCACAGGGCAAATTCGTAGTACTCACATCTTACTTTCATAATCAGTTTTGGTACTTTTTATGGTTGAAATGGGTTCTGAGGAACTGAACATGATTTATTTTTCATTGAGCTAATAGGAAAGCAGGGTAGGCTTCCACAGGCTATGTTTATGACAGTTGTTCAAGACCTGCCTTGATTGAGAGGAGGGAGTCGCTGGGGCCCATTTGGTCTGGGACATAACTGTGGGGCTTGAGTGCAAAAATAAGCATGTGGCTCAGAAGTTGAGAATTAACCCATTTTGCTGCCTGCTGCCTCACCCTATCATGCCCTCTGGGGATGACAACCTCTAGCACACTAGCTACTCAGATGGGGGTGGGTGAGAGGCCCCTACCAAGTCAAATACTCCCATGCCCCTCTCCAAGATGCTATGGGTGCATACTCAACCACAACACTGCCTACTTCTGTTCCCAGATCTCCTACAGGGAGCAAAAGATAGAATGGGGTCTCCCTGCCTACTGGCTAACTGGTAGCCACTTGGGCAAAGGATGGCAACAGTCAAGGAGGGCAGGAGGAGGGCAGGTAAGGTCTGGAACACCAGACACTGGAGGTGTGGTCACAGGACTCTATTGTCCCATCAGACTTTTTTTTTTTTTTTTTTTTTTTTTTTTAAATATATTTTATTGATTTTATACAGAGAGGAAGGGAGAGAGATAGAGAGTTAGAAACATCGATGAGAGAGAGTCATCGATCAGCTGCCTCTTGCACACCCCCCACTGGGGATATGCCCGCAACCACTGTACATGCCCTTGACCGGAATCGAACCCGGGACCCTTCAGTCCCCAAGCCGACGCTCTATCCATTGAGCCAAACCGGTCCCGGCTGTCCCATCAGACTTTTGTTACAAAAGACACATTCAAAGATAAATTTAAAAATGCAAGACAGCAATGGTAGTGCGTTAAAACCCTAAGCAAGGTCTTCTGAGCATGAGTCTTGGGAGACTGCCTGGGTGGTCTGCCCATGAATCCTTCCCTGCCTGGATGTATGCATAGGAGCTTAGTTTTCCATATAGGTTTTAACAGACATGTTGGTCACATGTTGAGTGTGTATTGCTTTGTTCCATGTCCTGCGAAAGCTAAGCTAAACAAGATCCTAAGATAGTTGATGTTCAACAATTTTTTTCTTCTTGTTTCTCCCAAAGAACGTAGAATGGTGCTATTGACACAAATGCACCAGCAAACACCACATAAACCACAGGAGTCACAGCCTGAGATGCCAAGAGATCAAATATTTCTGGCGCACATACGCGGAGTTGAATGAATGACAGTTTTAATCATAGCCAACACAGACTTCATTCTGGAGCCCCAGGCAGAAAGGGGAGAAGGGATCATCTCAAGTTCGAAATGTGAGAGAGGGGAGGAGAAGGGAGGTTTCTGAGAAAGATGTTTACTGGCTCAGCTCACATCATTGATGCATACGCATCATAAAGCAATTTCCACTCTTAAGGGAGAATTAGGTAACGATGCGCCCTTGGAAACTATAAGAAAAATGAAGACATGCCTTAAATGTTGTGGGTAAAGGCTGGAAACCACAACCTCTCAGCTCCCTCCTATTGAGATTTCTTAATAACAAAATCCCTTCCTGACGCTGTGTGTAATTGCCCGGAGAGGGGGCAGATGAAGCCTTCCATCCTGATGCCTATTGCGTTGGCTCACTGGCTCTCCACTGCCTGAAAGCTTCGTGCCAAATGACTGCTGGGAGAAGTCACGCAGCCAGCGGGTGGATGGAAATAGCCCTGCCCACTGGGAGAAAGAGGATCTTGGAGCGCTCTCTTCTCACCCTCACGCAAATACCAGTGAAGCATTTTTGCACCTCTGCCAGTTGCTATAGAGACATGTGGGGAACACATGTAAATATTCGGCATGTGTGAGACAGGCAAAGGTCCTCCAGTGCAAAGTGGTTGGTTCCTCTTCTTGACTTTGCTCGCTCTGGCCCAGAGCTGCAGTTCACAGCCACATCAGTAAGCATTGTGGTTTCAGGCCTCAGACTTGGGAGGCTCATTTTTAAGAAACTCTTCTACCAGGAAGGACTGGGAAACAGCCCATCTATAGGGACAGGAGACCCGGGTTTGAAATGCTTTCCTATTATGTTTGTGGTAGCAGTGACTCACTCTGCCTCCACCTTCTCCTCTGTAAAATGGGAGACATAACCCCTGATCATGTAGGGAGAATGAGAATGGACAAGCTCTGTAAAGATGAAAGCACTAGCTACGTTGAGCAGCATTGTTATGTAGTTACTGTACGCTGTGTAGACACTGGCATGTAGGAGCAGGGTTCCTCACCAGAGTTAGAGATTAGGGGCATTGTTCTTCCTCAAGATTTGGTGTGGATGTCTCTGGACTAGTGGTTAGCAAACTCATTAGTCAACAGAGCCAAATATTAACAGTACAACGATTGAAATTTCTTTTGAGAGCCAAATTTTTTCAACTTAAACTTCTTCTAATGCTACTTCAAAATAGACTCACCTAGGCTGTGGTGTTTTGTGGAAGAGCCACACTCAAGGAGCCAAAGAGCTGCATGTGGCTCACGAGCTACAGTTTGCCGACCATGGCTCATTTTGTTCTGCTGAAGGCTGGGCTCAGAGGAGGAATCCCCACCATGGTGGCCTTGTTCCTGGCCCATCTTCTTCCACTCTACTGGTGTCTCTGTGGTGATCCAGGGCACCATCTCCCAACCTGACATCTATGTGGAAACAGAACGGCTCAGCTGCCAATCTCTTTTGCCCTTTGAAAAACCCAGGTGATTTCTTGTTATACAAATACACGCCCAAGACTTAGAGAAGCTGGCAGAGCCAACAGGAAGAACCTCCTCTTTAAAAAGGCACAGAGGACCAGAGAGTACCTGTGAGCAAACCCTGGAGTGCCTCTTGAACTTCAGCTTTATGTGTGGGGTTTTTTGCGGGGAGGGTGCGGGAGGAGGGGTGGAGCCAAGGGTTAGGGTGTTGTCCTGATGACTGACTGACTGCCACCACCCATGTGGAGCCTCTCATCAGACTGTTCCTCTCTATCTCCTTGGTAACCGGACACACTGCTATAGTGACAAGAGGAAATTACAAACAGAATCAGTCAGCATTGAGGAGCTGAACCGCCCTCCCCCTTACCAGGTCTCCATTCCGGAGTTCTGGATTTGTGTTTGTGATGTATCCTTCAGTCAAACACACCACCCCCTCCAAATTCTGGCCCTTGGAAGAAGCAGCCTCGCCCACGTTTCCGATGCTACACACCCAGTCAATGAGCGGATGCTGGAAGCCAAAACCTGTGGTCTCCAGCCATCCCAGGCCAAACCCCACCTCTGAAGAGCAGAACTCAGCAGGCAGGAATGTGAGGACAGTGTGAGTAGCAAGGGCGGAGGGAAGATAAATGGGGAGCTGAGAGAAAGACAGAGAGAGACCCGCCTGGTCAAGAGTTCTCCAAATTCTCTTCCCTTGATATTCCACACCCCAAGTCTCCCAAATAAAATACACTTACACCAGAATTCCCATGAAATTGGAAAGGGGAGACTAAAAGCATCTTGTGGTATTTTGTTTGTTTGTGTTTGCTTTGCCAGGAAAGGATGCAGAATTAAAGGGAGGCGTGAGAGAGAGAGAGAAGCTGGGATGCTGACAATAACGTAGAAGTGACAAAGGAGTCATTATTCATTGAGTAAATACTGCGTGAGAATTCACTGCCTACCAGGCCTTGTTTTAGATGTTGGGGAAACTGGAATAAACAAAGTAGAAATTTCTGACCTCATGGAGCTGGAAGTCAAGTGAGAGGCAGAAAATAAAGATGACAAGTTAATTAAAAAATGACAAGATTATAACAAACTATTATGAGTAAGTAAAATATATTGCACTCGAGCACACACACCACACACACACACACACACACACACACAGCAGATAGGGTAGGGAGTGTGGAAGAGATCTGCAATCTAAGATAGCATAACCAGGGAAGTCCTCACTATGAAAGTGGCATCTGAGTCCAGTCCTGGCCAGTGAGATTGTGAGCTGTGTTGGTACCTAGGGAAGGAACATTCTGAGACCAATCAGGAAGCCAGTGTGGCTGACCCAGTGAGGGGTGAGTTTGGGGGGGCGGGGGAGGAAGAGAAGAGGGGAATAGGGAGTGTAAGGTCAGGTGGGGCCTTGAGGGCCACTGACAGTGGTTAGGCTTTTCCTGAGTTAACAAGGAGACATTGGAAGGTCTTAAGCAGAGAAGTGGCCTGATTTGACTTCTGTCTAAAGGATCATTCTGGCTACTTCATGGAGAATAGATTTGGGGTGGGGGGGCTGCTGATACCCAGAGTCTTTGTTAAAAAGGGGAATTGGAAAGTGTTAGGTTTGAGACAAGAACACCACCCAAACCTTCTGTTACATTTTAGGAAGGGTTGAGAAAAACTGGAAATGGGATAGTGTGGGTGTGATTCAGTGTTAATTAACGGTGTTCCCACACAACCTGAAATCATCTTAGCTGTCACCAGTGGTTTATCTCCCACCTCTTGGAAAATGTGGTCTAGCGAGAAGCCAAATATTCACCACACATGGATGCTATAATTTATCCAGACCATGGAGGCTCTTGGCAGGCAGCTTCTAGTCAGACATGACTTAAGAGACACCAAGCCTGACCCTCCTTTACTCCATAAGTTGGACAAAAAAAATCAAAATTAAAATATTTTATGTAAGTGTAGTGGGGCCACTCAGTGATTCACACATCCTCAAACATGCAAAGATATGCAGCTTCTTTGTTTCCCGTCAAATCTTCTTGGAAGCCCCCACCCCATCGAGTATGGAGGAGATTTCACCTGCACCGTCAGTCAGTCAGTCTCCTGACATCAGCACCTGGATCTCTGGTTAGTGGTAGTGTCATTATTTATGTAGCTGTGAGCGTGGGAATCAGCTTGGTGACCTCTGTTATCCTTGGGCTTCCCTGCTGGGTGTCTAGGTCCTGTGCTAGTGTCCTCTGAGGTGCTCCTTATCTAGTTTTTCCTCTGGCATGCAATGGCATCCATAGCCACAGACATTGACACCACCACTGTCTCTGGAAATCAAACTCCTTTACTTCACTGGCCTTCACTTCCCAACGTCAGGCCTCTGTGTTTCCAGTGATTCCCTCTTGAACCCTCTGACCTCCACATGGGAGTGTAGGGGTAAGTCACATCGCTAACTACCAAGATTCCTCATTTGCTAATGCTGCACTGTCCTACTCAAGCCCTGTTAGACATGATGCCAAGGTGAAAGTGGGGTTCGGGTTGTTGTCAGCCTCCTCCAGGCTATGTGTGGGAAAGGAGGTCATTTGTCCCAATACTCCTTAGTCTCCCCCAAACCTTTCTGATTGCTTCTATAGTTCTGTCCCCAACAAGGCTTGGCCCCAAGAAAGAGGAGAGGTATGATCTTGATGTGTGAAGTTCTTACCTTGTCTCCACCCGTCTTCTCCTCCCTGTACTCTCCTGAACAGGAAGAATGGTGCTCCTTCCCCCATTCTTTGCTGGTATGACTGTATCCCTGAAAATATTTTTGTTTCCTACTTTTTAGTCCTTCCCACTTCACTGAGGCCATGATGGTTGTGCCAAGTGTGCCATCAGAGAAGCAGACGCTGAGGCAGAACTAAGAATGCAAAAGGTTTATTAGGGAGCAACATTGGTGAAGATAAAAGAGGAAGAAAGCAGAATTGGACAGGGGCTCAGACCACAAGGCATAGCAGAGGAAGTTTTGGTCAGCCCGATGGGGAATTCCAGAACAAAGATTGCTCATTAGAGGAGTTCGTGTTGAAGAGAAATGTCCAGGCCTCCCAGCTGCTCTGTGCTCAGCCATTGGCTGGGGGCTGCCCCAGGAAGGGGGAGGCAGGTTCTAAGGCGCTAACAGTCATAGGCTGCAGGCTGACTGCACTTCTTACAGTTCAACAGCAGGCCTTTCTGGGAGGGAGACCCAGGGCACCTCCAACACTGCCACAATGATGGGAAGGTTGCTAAAGAAGAAATGGATAGGGGACATAAATCATATCTGTTTAATAGATTCTACATAAGTTATGTATTAGCCAAGCCCTTAAAGTCATCATAATATTAGCATAACATTAGCCCACATCTTCTTCTCTGCAAGTGAGGTCTATGCACTGAGACCACAACACAGAGCAAGACACACCAGATTTGATTTGTCCTAAACCTTTCCTGCAGGGCTGGCATAATGCTTTAAAACCATGAGCATGGCCTTCACAGAGCTTTATGCTTTTTTATGTGAGGCCTTCTGTAAATCTCCAAAATGTCCACTTTAATTCAGTGTTTGCAACCAGCAAGCGCCCAATAGTTCATCTAAACCCAAGACTTTTACCAAGACAGCCTCTGCGTGCTGCCGGAGAAATTTCAGTGGTTTGATAGCAAACGAATGGTGGTAGATGGCCAGAAATCTCGAGTTAAGAAACTTCCTGTGAGTCAGAAGCCAATCATCCAACTGTCTGTTCACCAGGTTTCCTTCCTGTGAGTCACTTTAAGAAGCTTGACTCTTCATTCTCAGTTTTCAGCCCTTTTCTGGTTTAATCAATGGCAGCTGAAGCCATCTTATAATTCTTGGAAGTGTTGATGGATGTGATGGCCCTTGGAAAGGAAGTGGTAGAGAACAGATGAAAGAAGGTAAGAAAAGAATCTGTATGTAGAGGGAGGGAGAAGCAAAATAAAACAAAACTGGAGGAGACACAAAAGAACTTGAAATTTCTTGCTATCCCAGGAGTCAAAATATTGCTTAGTTTAGTCATAATTTATCACAAAGGCAAACAGTTTACTGGGCCAGACAAAATAAAAGACTCCAGGAAAATTTGAATTTCAAGTACCAATGTTTGGTAGAATGAAATATTTCAGACATACCTTACATCAAAATTTTTTCTTTGTTGATCTGAAATTAAACTTGATGTTCTGTATTTTTATTTGCTAAATCTGGCAGTCCTTTCCTGGAGACATTTCAATCTTGTTACTTTGGGTTGATGAGGGTGATAAGATATCACACTCCAGCCTCCTGCTTTCTAGCAGAAAGATCCAGGTTATTTGGACTTGCTATTCCTTCCTTTGGGGGCAGCTTCTGTCATCCCTGCTCAGCTGAGCACTGAGCACTTCAACTTACTCACTGTTTCAAACCCATCAGAAGGTCACTGAAATTGTACTTGCTGTTCTAGACTTGATGTCTTCCATGACTCAGATAAACTTGGGTCCCACAAATCTACTGAGACTCATTCTTGCCTTAATCCCCACCATGTTTGTCCTATCAACAGAACTGAGCTTTTTTCTGCCTAAATCTGAGATCCTGAACTCTAGATCATTCAGCCATGATTTTGACATTCTGCCTAGACTTTAACCATTTTTCTTTTTTAAGAGGTTGCCTTTAGCCTATGCCTAGGGTGTGTACAAACCAAACACATCACCTAGAACCACAAAGCTGACTCTGCCTCACCATTTTATAGAACAGGGATTGCCAAGCAGTTCTGTAAAGGGCCAGATAAAAACTATTTGGACTTTGTAAACCTTCAGTCTCTGTCACAACTACTCAATCCTGCCATTGTAGCACGAACAGACACATGTTCCAATAAAGCCCAATTTACAAAAATGCTCATGGCTGAATTTCACTGACCCCTAATTTGCCGATCCCTGTTTTTTAAAAAAGTCTGTGATCTTTTTCTTCCTGCCCAAAAGTTTCCACTTAGATATAGATGTTGACCTATTAGCTCATGGGAGCCACATCTTTTCTACTTGCCATGATGTGGACAGTTGCTCCATGCCCCATCAAGGGCCAGCCCTATTTGTCCTATTCTTGGACCTAGCAGTTCCCAGCTTTCTTCTTTCCCTCAACCAGCCTCTAAGGTCCCAGCATGTTTGGAGGAAATTCAACTTCTTTCTGCTTTTGTTTCTACAAACCAGTATCCACCCCTTTCCTTCCATAAATATTACCTTAGTTTAAGACCTAGTTGGTAATGCTTTGGACTTGTTCTGTCTCCTCTTTGGACTTTTTACTGAGGAATCTTCATCTGCCTATTACTGTTGCATAAGACAAAGAGACTACCCACGAGTGCAAGGCATTGCTTGTCTTATAGAAATTACAGAATTAGAGAAAAATCATGTCTCTTAGATGATTAAAATCCCCTGGCAGAACCGGATAAAGGCAGCCAGTGCATGACTCCAGGACTACACATGTTGTGCTTCAGTGTGAAGAAAAATCAACATTATTTATTGTATCGATGCTATTAAAAGCAATAATATAACCTTAGGAAGACCTTATTATGGTATACAAATGCAAAGTAGATTTCACAAGCAACCAAATACATGAGTAAATAAATCCACTTATTCACCTGGGAAGGAATTTGGGACCTAATAAAATAATTTCAAAAATAAAGTTTTAAATTAGAAAAGATAACAATTTTGAAATAACTCTTTTCAAGTAATGTTGTTTGATTCTGACTGATTTTCTGGGTCAGTTTGACCACCTTGTTCCACACATCCTTTTTCTTTGTGGGATATCTATTTCTCTCAAAGGTTGAGTGCAATTGAAGGCTTCATAAGTCAAATCCTATTTTAAATAGACATATTTCACTCTTTAATTTTGGAGTCTTCCTTTCCTCATTAAAAAAAATTGTTTTCTATTTCTTATTTTTTTATTGTAATAAATTTCCAATAACCATTATGCCCTTAAATTGAAACTCCATACATTTAACTAGGAAGAATGCTTTTTGAATTATCTGAACTCCTTCAAACCAGTCAACTATCATTTAATTTTGTTAGAAGGGATATATACACTTGCTGCTGATCTAAAATCAAGTTGGGTTGAGATGGCATCTTTGAAGAGCCCCTTGAAACATTTTAGGACTCTGACCACATGAGGTCAACTATTGGGAAACCTAAGAAAGGCACCCAGGGTTTAGAGGTCTCTGTAAAATATGATTATGCACCTCCCATCTACCAGGCAGAACTTTAGTTGTAAGTTATCGAAGAGTAGAAAATGATCCCTGCCCAGGTTACCATAGATGAATGGTGGCTTTGGGTCCTATGTAGAGTAACTGAGAAGTCAGAGGGCTCCATTCTCTAAGTCCAGGAAAGCAACCACATAAGAAGAGAAAGTGTCAACCCACCTTGCTTCCTATAGACCTCCATAACATCATCTCTCTTGAGGAGATGACATGATGCATAATTCATCCAAACAAGTGCCCAATGGTGAGTTTTAGACCATTCTCTCAGGATTTTTCTCTATCACAAAGACCTCCCTATATATTACATAAGATCATGAAAAGGGGGTGAGCAAATAAAGAATAGCTGTGAGGTAGACCACCAATCGTGTGTGTTGCTGGGGCAATTGGGTTGGTCCTCTCATAGATGCAAAGTCACATTACATTAAAGGCATTCTAAAGATGTGAACCGCCGAAACCGGTTTGGCTCAGTGGATAGAGCGTCGGCCTGCGGACTGAAAGGTCCCAGGTTCGATTCCGATCAAGGGCATGTACATTGGTTGTGGGCACGTCCCCAGTGAGGGGTGTGCAGGAGGCAGCCGGTCGATGTTTCTCTCTCATCAACATTTCTGGCTCTCTATCCCTCTCCCTTCCTCTCTGTTAAAAAAAAAAAAAAAAAAAAAAAAAAATGTGAACTACTGTCATGAGATCACGGATATTACTGAGGTTCTAGTTCAGGGCCAAGCGATTCCATTTTTAAATCCTGCTGTGACTCTCCAAGGAACATTTCCTAGTTACATATAAAAGCAAGTCATTATGATTTCAGCTTACGTTTATTTCTATGTTTGGCACGCAGTTCATCAAACCTCACCCTCTGAGCTCACAGCCCACAGATATCTCATAGCACTTACTAAAATATGTAATGATTTGATATGTTTATTACTTTGCCTCTCCCATCACTTTCTCATCACTTTTACTGTCTCATCTGTCTTCTTCTTTTTCTCTTCTTCTTCTTCTTCTTCTTCTTCTTCTTCTTCTTCTTCTTCTTCTTCTTCTTCTTCGGAAGCACATAGCACATGTTTGGGACATAGTAGTCACATACACAAAAAAAGATACTGAGTTATTGAATGAGTAAGTTAGAGAATGAAAAGCTTGGGTGGGTAAACTATGAGTGAGATTTTTAGATCAGAAAAGGCACCTAGTTCTATCAATATCTTCATCAAATTTTGTTGAGCCCAAAGATTGTTTTTACTGCTTATCTGTTACCCAGTGGGAAACACCATGGGGAGGTGGCCAAGAAAGGCATCTTTCCATTGACCTCCATCAGTGTTTGCACGGGGAGTTTGGCTCCATCAAAAGAGCTGCTCTCTTGCCAGCTACAAGAAACAGAGAGTGAATTGTCATTCATATTTGTGTTCTAGGACTCTGGCTGAAAACAAAAGAGAGTTCTCTCTTTCTACCTCTTCAGGGATCTTCAAGGATCTCAAACTCACCAATTTTATTGATTTTTTTTTTTTTTTTTTTTTTTTTTTTTTTTTTTTTTTTTTTTTTTTTTTACAGAGAGGAAGGGAGAGGGATAGAGAGCTAGAAACATCAATGAGAGAGAAACATTGATCAGCTGCCTCCTGCACACTCCCTAATGGGAATGTGCCCACAACCAAGGTACATGCCCTTGACCTGAATCGAACCTGGGACCTTTCAGTCCGCAGGCTGACACTCTATCCACTGAGCCAAACTGGTTTCAGCAAACTCCCCAATTTTTATTGCTGTGTGCTGAGTTCCCAAAACTGACTCAGAAGGGGTCCCATCCTGAAGCAGGTAGTCACCAGTTGCATAAATACAGCCCCCAGTTTCAGGTTGTGGGCTCCTTGGATTACTTTCCCTCTCAGGCAGGAAAGCAGAGAAGAGTCTCTGGTGAATGAGAGAAACATGGAGAGTGGGAGGTCTTCAGACAGGCCCCAGCTAAAGACTTTGAAGACCATGGAATTGCTATGTCTGTCCACTGCTCCTTTATCACAAAGGAGAAGAGAGCAGGAAAAAAAAAAAGAAAAAAAAAAGGGTCAAGCTGAGAGTGGGAGGGAGTGGGTAGGGAAACCAAGTTAGAATTGTTCAAAAGAATGCTATAAGGTAGGAAAATTATGGCATATCTGGAACGTTTAGGTCAATAAACATTTCTGCTGCTATTATTCTGCTATTATTTCTCCAACATCCCTCCCCTCCAGGGGTGCTTTCCTTGGCTGCTACTCCCCGGACAAGTTCTAGGGAGCCTGAGTGGTAACAGTAAAGTGAGGAAGGGAGAAAACTGAGAGGCATTTCAAGAACTTCTTCCCCAACATGCTTCTTCATTTCCCTTATAATCCAGTTTTAGATTGAAAAACTGTGGAAAGAGATTCTTACTGCAAATGTCCACAGCCCCGTTGGCCATTTCTTCTCTTTGCTCAAACCTTAAAATTCTGTAGGGTTTTTATAAACTTCCTAGCAGGGCCCCTGCTCAGCTGATGATTCATTATAAAGAAAATTTTGGAAACGTTTAGGATTTTTAGTCAATGGGTAAGGCATGTAGGACCATTTCCTTAGAGGACACCTTTCTCCAGCCCTTAGTCTCTGACTTAGTGTCAAATGGTGCTCTGTCTGCCTCAGAACAAAAAACTCTTCTGGGAGAACAGAATGGCCTGGGCTGGACTAGCAGACAGGCAAAAAGAACACCAGAGGAGAGGGTCATGGGTGTTTGGCAAACCAGTTCTAGACTGGAGAAGCTTACTCTCAGGTTGCTAGTTCAAATCCCCGCTGAGCTGAGGACAGGGAGAGGAGAGGATGTTAACTGAAGATGTTTGCTTGTTCCCCTCACATAGTTGGTCTCCACTGGGGTCCAATTTACAGGACATGGTGTTGTCCCACTTATCCTCACACCTGCAACAAATCAGCCATCTGGCACAGGGGACACGGGGCCAATTCCTCCAGCATGAGGATATCCCGTTCTGCAGCGGAAGCAGGATTTAAGGCAGGGCTGATCTCAGAGGGCCATCTCTTGGATGACTTCTCGTTTCTGTCTATATCCTTTTCCTAAGTGATCTCATCCAGTCCTTTAGCTTCAGCCAACACCCAAATTTACATCTTCCGTACCAACTTCTCTGTTGAGCTCTAGCCTCCTTACCTCCATATGCCTCCTTATACAGTAATCTCCACTAGGATATCTAATAGGCTGGGACTAAACATGTGCAAACAGCATTTTGAAAGCTCCTACCACACCTGTTCCACCCACATGCCAGTTGACAAGAACTCCATTCTTCCAGTTGCTCAGGCCAAACATCTTGACTCTTCTCTTTGTCTTACAACTTCCGTCCAAACAGTAAACCTTGTTTGTCCCTACCAGAAAAAGATATCTGCACCACTGGTGCAAGGCACCTTGGTCTCCCAACTGTATCACCATAACAACTTCCTGAGCCAGCTCCTTGTTTTTGCTTTTGCTTTCTATTCCCCTTTTCTTCCTATTCCCTCCCAGCAGCCTGAGTGAGTCTTAAAAGTTAAAGCAGATCATGCCCCTCTTTCCACTCAAAAGCCTCTGTCTTATTTAGAGGCAAAGCCACAGCCCTTACAATGGGTCTAGGAGGCCCTAATAATCCCTGACTCTGATCTCCACTGTCATCTTTGTTCATCCTCCACCTGCCACGCTGCCTCCTGGCTGTTCCCCAGACACAAAAATGGTTCCCATCTCAGTCTCCCTCGGTGGGAGCATTATTCTCCCAGGCACCCACATGGCCTCCCCTTTTCTCCAGGTCTCTCACCTTTGGGTGAGGCCTTCCTTGACCACTCTGCACAAACAAAACCTTATTTTTGGCACTTGCTACCTCATATTACTGCCTTATTTCTCTTCATCATATTTGTTTGTTTACTTGTGTATTTTCTACCAGAATGTAAGTTCCATAGGAATAGGACCTTTTCTTTTGCTCACTGTTGTCTTTGCAGTGCCTATAATAATAGTCGGTGCTTAATCAATATTTGTCAGGTGAATGAATGCATGAATTTCTGATCTACTTTCACTTTCTGATCCCAAGATGACTGTTGTTCCCAGATTCAGCATTTCAGTTTTCTTAACCATAAAAGGATTGGGGTGAAGTTTGATGGTTTTATTTGAGGATAGAGTTTTTTAATGGCCTTACAAGGAAGATGTTCAACTTAAAAAAAAAATCTGTAAAAAGCCATTAAATTTTTTCCATTGTGGCTGACACATTTGGTAAGAACAACAAATTCACATACTGTGGGGAACCCGAATTTGGGAGAATGTCAGAAACAAGGTGGGGAGAAACATTTTATCATTTATTAAAATCAAGATCAGCCCTCATTTACTTAGGTAAATCTTTTTTCCTCAGTAGAGCATACCTACAAAAAAGTGCATGAATCTTAAGTGGATATTACAAAAAACAAAACAAAACAAAACAAGAAAAACTCACCCAAAGTACCCACCACTCAAGTCAAGAAATAAAGGAGTATCAGCACTCAGGGCCCACCCCATGGCTCTTCCCACCGCTACCTCCTTCTTGCTTTTTAAAGGGACCACTATCCTGACTTGTAGCACCATAGATGAAAATTGCTTGTGATTGAACTTTGTATAAATGGAATCAGACAATATGTATTCTCTTTGTAACTAGCTTCTTTCATTCCACATTATATTTGTGAGATTCATCAATGCCGTGTGTAGTAGTGGTTAATTTATTTTCATGTGTACAGCACTTCATTCTATGAATATCATCATGTATTCATCTGTTCCACACTTGATGTATATTTGAATTGTTTCTATCTAGAGGCTATTATAAACATTTTTTTGTGCATTTTTTTTTTGTGCGCACAACCTGGATATGTGCCCTGAGTGGGAATTGAACCCACCACCTTTTGGTGTATGAAACAACACTCCAACCAAATGAGCCACATTGGCTAGGCTGAAAGAGTTCTTTATGCACTCTGAATGTGAGCCCTTTATCAGTTACACATGCTGTGAATATCTTTTCTCATTCTGTACCTTGATTTTTTTTAACTGTATCTTTTGAAAAACGAATTAGTTTTGATAAATGAATATTTTTAAATTCAATATAGACATTCTTCTTTATGGCTAGTGCTTTTTGTGTCTTATTTAAGAGTATCTGCCTACCCCAAGATCAAAAGGCTATTCTTCTAGAAGCTTTTCTCTACAATCTACAGATGACATAGTATTGATTTCTTTTTCTTGTGGTATGAGACAGGGGTTGAGTTTTTTTTTTGTTTTTTTTTTTTTTTTTAATAAATTTTTATTGTTCATATTATTACAAGTGTTCCTTTCCCCCCCCTTCCCACCCCACCCTCTGCCCTTTCCCCTCTCCCCATTGTCCTCATCCATAGGTGCACAGTTTATGTTCAGTCTCTTCCCACATTCCCCTCTTCCCTTTTCCCCAAGAATCATCAGTTCACTCCCCTTCCATACCTCTGATTCTATTATATTCAACAGTTAATATTGTTCATCAGATTTTTTTTTAATTTCCTTGGTTTTTAGATTCACTTGTTGATAGTTACGTATTTGTTGTTCATAATTTTTATCTTTATTTACTTTCTCTTCTGAAAGAACCCCCTTCAGCAATTCATATAATTCTGGTTTGGTGGTGATGAACTCCTTTAGCTTTTTTTTATTAGTGAAGCTCTTTATCTGACCTTCGATTCTGAGTGATAGCTTTGCTGGGTAGAGTATTTTTGGCTGAAGGTTCTTGCTATTCATCACCTTGAATATTTCTTGCCATTCCCGTCTGGCCTGCATGGTTTCTGTTGAGAAATCAGCTGACAATCGTATAGGTGCTCCTTTATAGGTAACCACCTGCTTAGCTCTTGCTGCTTTTAATATTCTCTCTTTGTCCTTTGCTCTTGGAATCTTAATTATGATTTGTCTTGGTGTGGTCCTCTTTGGATTCCTCTTATTTGGAGTTCTGTGTGCTTCCTGGACTTGTAAGTCCAATTCTTTCCCCAGGTGGGGGAAGTTTTCTGTCACTATTTCTTTCAGTATGTTTTCGATATCTTGCTCTCTCTCATCTTCTGGGACCCCCATGATTCTGATGTTGGATCGTTTGAAGTTGTCCCAGAGGTTTCTTACATTATCTTCAATTTTCTGGATTCTCTTGCCTTCTAGCTTCTGCAGAGGAGTGTCTTCTGGCTCTTTATGTTCCAAATCTTTGACTTGATTCTTGCGATCTTCTATTTTGTTTTTAGGACTCTGTAGAATATTTTTTATTTCAGACAATGTATTCTTTATTTCTTGTTGATCCCTTAGCATTTCTTGTTGATCCCTTTTCATATCCTCATAGGTCTCATTTATTTTATCGGCCTTTTCTAGGAGTCTCTTGAAAAACCCTATAAGTGTGGTTTTGAACTCTATATCCAGTCGCTTTTTGTCCTCCATTTCTTTCGTTTGTGATCTATTTGGTTTAGGCATTTTTGCAGACAGCTTTCCTGATGGGGGCGGAGTTTCAGGGTGGAGCCTACAGCCTTGGCTTCCGTCAGCCCCGCCCTATGCGACTCCTGAGACTCAGGGTCCTTCAGTACTTGTTGCAAGCGCCTCTGAGAGAAAGGTGCCCTCGATTTTCGCCTGCTACCAAACAGTGTAAGCTCTCCCGCAATGGGCCCGAAACTGGGGTTCAGTTCAGTTGGAAGTGGAGTTGGAGGTGGCGTTCAGAGCAGTCTGGAGCCCCTGTCTCCTTCCCGCCAGGGCAGTCCTACGGCACAGCCGGCCGGCCCTTCTCTGTGCGCTGTGTGCGCGCCTCTGGGACCTCCTTTCGCTGCTTCCCCGAGTACCGCCTTACAGCCCAGCTCCCTCTGGATGAGCCTGGGTCCCCGGGGTCTGGCCTAGAACGGGGGTTCAGAGCAGTTGGGGGCCCAGCACAGTCCGAGTGTTTATCTCCTTCCCGCTAGGGAACGCCAGCCAGGCACTCGGCCTCCCTCCTCTCCGGCTCCGTCCTCTCCACGCGCGCGCCGCGTGTCTCCGTACCTTGGGCTTTTACAGCTCCTCCGCGCTTCCTTCTGGTTTTCTCCTTGCTTCTCGTTGTAGAATTTCCAGTCAGTTGACTTTCCTGTAGTTCTGGGTAATGTCCATTTTATATTTTAGTTGTATTTTATTGAAATTGTTGCGTGCGGCTGCGGCTAGGTGCCTACCCAAGCAGCCATCTTGGATTCTCCTCAGGGGTTGAGTTTTAATCATATTTTTCCATTTGGATATCCATTTGACCGGCATCATTAATTGCAAGATTGTCCTTCCCCCACTGATTTGATGTGATGTCATTTCCATAAATCAACTGCTTACATATGCTTTGGTCTAAACTCCCTACTCTGTTCCATTATTTGTCTATTGTTGTGCCCATGCCACATTTGTTTTAATTAGCCACTTTATAACCATCTTGACATGTGGTTAAATCCTCCAACTTTGTTCTTCTTTGAGGTGGCCTTGGCTATTCTAGGCTCTTTGCATCCTCACCTTACTTTTACATGGAATATGGAGAACCTTTAAACGTAAAACATCTTCCCATTTGGGTGGAGCCTCACATCATCCAAGCCACCAAGTCTGAGCTGGCTCCTAAGGTCCATAGCCATGCTTCATTCCACAAGTCGCTTCTAGTGTGGTCCTCACTGTCACACCAGGTGCTGCCTGGTTCACCCCCACGGCTTCTCCTTCCTTCTTTTTCTCCAAAAGGCACTGTCTTAAGTGTGCAGTAAATCATGCACACAATACCCTGGGAGTTTCTGCTGCTGGGACTACCTCTATTGTTTCTAGTAATAAATGAGGTGTATTGTGTTCTTACTATTGTCAGGCATTGTGCTAAGTGCTTTACATGCATTGTCTTATTTAATCCTTCCTACCACCCTGGCAAGTAAGGACTCTTTTACTGCCCTTTAAGGACTTACATTATTTCTTCAAGGACCCTATTTTCCCCATTCACTGTTCCTCCTCTGTCAGCTTCAGCATCTCCGTGGAACATAGCTTTTCTGAGCTAAAGGGGATCTTAGAGATGTTTGATTTGACAAATGAGGAAATTAATGCCCAAAGAAGGAACTAATTTATTTAGGGCCTCCTCAGCTGGTTAATGGAAGAAAGGGGATTAGAATTTAGGTTTCCTAACTCCCAGCCAGTATACTTCTCCCACACACATTTCCCAGTCACAGCATCCAGCCAACAGATGTCCTTACTGCTCCCCATTTATTTCCTCCTTTTTCCATTTAAATTTCTTCCAAGACTTATCTATGATGCTAGCTATTTTCACTTCCTCACTTCCCTTTCTCTCCTTGACCAATGCCAACTCTACTTCCTTACCGAAACTACTCTCATCAAAGCCACATGCAACTTCTATGTTGCTGGACCTAATAAATGAAGTGCATTGTGTTCTTACTAATGGTCTTCACTCTCTCCCATATTACTGGACCGCTCAGCTAGCTTCTACCCACTTGGTTACTCCTATTGTTCTTGCAACACTTTCCACTCCTTTTGCTTTTACCACTACACCCCCTCAGATTTTCTTCGACCTCATTGACTGTTCTTTTTCAATACCCCTCAGTTGGATCCACCCTCCTCTGCCTCCACATGAGGTTTTAGAGTGTCCCACATTTGCTCCTTGACCCATATTTCTTGACCCACCCTCTCTAAGTGACTGCACTAGTCTTATGAGCCTAAATACCACATATGTGATGTTTCCCAAGTTAGAAGTTCCAACCCTAACTTCTGAGTTCTAGATTTTAACTAGAACACACCCTCTCTGTTTGGATGTTGTCTTAATTGGATCCTCCATAAAGCAGAGCCTGAGGCAAGGATTAAGATACTAACAGTTTAATTGGGAAGTGAGAAAGGTATTGGCTGTAGCAGAAAAGGAGATGTGAGATAATGCGAGGAGCTGCATCACCATCCCAGCTTCCACCACACAGAGTTGCTGAAGGCCCTAGAAGGTCTCTCAGCATATGGAGCTTCTCGGGAAGAGTTGCTTGAAGGTATTATACCTTAGAGTTGTCCATAGGAGAGGGAAGAAATGACTTTATTTTCTAGCTCTCACTGAACTCTCATTTCCCCTCATGTAAGGTTCACCCTCAGGTTTCTACCTCTATGCTACGTCATGCAAAAGCCGATTCCTTGTTGACCTGCAGAAAGCCACCTTGCCATGTGGTGTTTCATTTACATCTGAAAGTAGAAGACCAACTCAGAGCTAATGGAGCACTGGCCAAGAGAGAGAAAGAGATGGTACAATATGTGTGGCCCAATGCAGCTGTCTATTACACAAATAAACATAAACATGACCAGATAGGACTCTTTCTGGTTTCTTTCTCCCAACCAAACTGCTTCCCTCCTGCCCCATTTTTTTTTTTTTTAGGATTGTTGCTCTACCCCTAATTTGGCTCAGATGAGAATCCTCTCTAATAAAAGAGAAACATGCAAATTGACTACCTTCACTACACCCACAAGCCACGCCTATCAGCCAATCAGGGAAAGTATGCAAATTAACCCAACCATGATGGCAGTTAATATGTATATCCAGGCCAGAGCAAAGACTGAAGATAGCGTAGAAAGAAGCCAAGTGCTGCAGAAGGGAGTGAAGCTGCGGAGAAGCAAGCAAGTGGTCAGCAGAGAAGGAAGGGAAGCAGGTGGTGCGGGGAGAAGGGAGAGAAGCCGGTGGGGCTGCGGAGAAGGGAGGGAAGCAGGCAAGGAATCTTCCTGCAAGGGGCCTCTAGTTAATTATAAAAGCCAACTACCATCCTATGTAATAAAAGGATAATATGCAAATTAGCCATCACCCATAGCCACAAAATGGTGGCACCCAGTCCTCTCAGCCCCACTGGAATCCCCCAGTCCCAGGGGGGTGGAAGTGGGGCAGCTGCTGAGGGTGGGCAGCATGAGTGGCCTGACGGAATGATTGCTTTGTGTCCACAGCAGGTGCAGAGCTGCCAGGCCCGAAAGAAACTACTAGTGCATGGATTCGTGTACAGGGCTACTAGTCCAGATATAACAGTCCACCAAGCAATTTCCTTTAAGAAAGGATGACAAGAGAGGAAACTCACAAGTTTCCTGGCAACCCCAGTCCATTTTAAATGTCAGAAATGATGATCATCCCTGGAGGCTTTGGAAGAGTAGTCTGTGGCCGGATTTCAGTTGAGATCTTGATAAGCCACAGGAAGTCACACACTCAAGCCAAATTAGGCAGGTGGGTGTAGGGGACATTTTGACATGTTCTTATAAACTCCAGGGAGGGAGCTTCTGCAGAAATGCATGCTTTGATGCATGTTATCTTGCTTGAGCCCAATCTGGATTAAAGGCTGCTGCTAAAAGGGGAAAATGTAGCTCTGATGTTTGGGAATTTTCTTCTTGGGAGGCTTGACAAGACAAAACCAAGAAGTATAAATGTCAGTGTTAAGCTTTTCTTGTGATCACTCATAGTGTCTGATCCTCCTCCAGAGTCCAGTGCCTCTTATCTCCGCCCCCATCCCCATCCCCGCCCACTCCCCCACTTCCCTGCCCCAACTTCACCTTTCCCTCATCTTCTCAGGATCATCTGTTTCTAACACTTTATTCATATTATAAAAGCCATCCACCAAGTGTGGTTACTCTTCCCTGGGCATTATTTTATGGTTTTATGTGTATTAGCTTCACTAAATCTCCTAACAACCCTGTGAGGTAGGAATCACTAATGTCCTAATTTCACAGAGGAGAGAACTTTGATACAGAGGAGTCGGGTAACTTGCCCAAAGTCACCACAGCTCATATGTGACAGAGCAGAAATTCAGATCTGGGCAGCCAGGCTCCATGCTCCAAATCAGAACATTATGCTGACTTTCTATTATTGACAATTATACTTTAAACAATTCCTTCTTTTTTCAAGACCATTTCTATTTCAGAAAAAAATAAAAGAAATGAAACATTTAAATGTGGACTTCAGATAGCTTGTAACAGGGATATGGGCCTTCCACATGTTCTTTATCTATGTCATGCCCTGTCATAGCTAAGAAACATACAGGACCTGCACAGGAAGAGTGTATTGCATAGAAGAGCTTCATCTTGTGCAGGTTATTTCAAAGAGCTTCAATGAACATTTAAGACATGGAATTACTGCCTGCCAGAGACTGGGCTGGGAGCTGCAATACCTAACCTACATCAACAAGAGGGGGGCAATCATGTGATCTTTATTTTAGAGATGAGGATGCTGAGACATGAAGCGGGATAAGTCCCGCAACTTGCACACAGCCATCCTCCCTTTGTCTGAGCCCAGCCCCAGGTCTGTCTGGTCTCTTTTGGCTACACAAAAATGATGAAAGAGTGAAAGCTTCTAGTTTTGTGTCCTTTATTTTTGGTCACAATGTCAACTTTGGCAAATGACAAGGTAAGAATAGAACCTTCCATTTCCCTCCCCATGACGCAGTTCCTCCCCCAGATTTTCACATCGTAGAGTATGGCGCTCCATCAGCCTAGGCACTCAAATGAAAAACCCAGCACTTGGCCTTTGTTTATCCCTCATCCTACCTTTCTTTATATAAGTTACCAGCAAGTTCTGCCAATTCTCTCTCTAAATGCATCCTGTGTCCATGTACTTCTATCCATATCCACCAGCAACTCCTGAGTCCAGGCCATCCCCCCCACCCCCACCCCCCGACCCCACACACACACACACATTGCCCCGATTACATCAACAGTGCCTTCCCGGGTACACCCACTTCATCCTGCAATCTGTCTCCAAATAGATGCTGTGTATGACCTTCAGAAGGTCTGAATTTAACCTTGCTCCTCTCATAAATACTCTCCCAGTTAGGTTTTTTGCCATTTTCCTGCTGTCTCACTGATCCCTGGCCATGGTGGAATAGGTCATGCTCAACCCCACTCAGGACCCTTCCCAAAGTCCGTGGCTGTCAACTACTCAAAAAGGTCAACTGATTCTGAACTAGACATCCTCCCTCTGTCAAGATTAAGTGTACCAATCCATCCACTCAAAGTCTGAGTCCAGCTCCTGGCATGCAGCAAGCACTCCACTGATGTTAGTTCTTGCTATTGCTTTGGCCATTGTTCTAGTAGAGACTACACAGTGCATATCTAGGTGATGAGATAAGTGGAATAGGAAAGAGAAATAATATTAACATCTGGACTCCCAGGAGCTTCTATGACTGGAAGGTAAGATAATTTTAGAAGGAAAATAATGTGGGCTTGTACATCCTTTCTTGCCTTAAAAAAAAATGTTATTGCTATTATTGTCACACACAATGACTACATGCCTAATGGAAGCATGTTTTACCGTCACAATGTACATAGTTCAAAAAAATATAAGAACACTAAATATGTTGTTTAAAGCAGTGTCCAGACCTGACTGATTTATTTTCCTGAATAAGTTTCACCTTGGCTCTTAACAGTTTCCATCAAGTTTTTTCTATGACTTAGCTACAAGTACCTAAAACAAAGTTATGTTCTCTTTTTCATATTTGAGTATCCTTGCTAACAGTCTAGAAAATGACTTCCAGAAATATGCAAAGAGGAAAAAGGGTGAAAAAAAATGTTAGATTAGAAGAACCTATGCACCAGATATGTGGACCTGTCCATTTAGTAAGAGTTGCTTTATAACAGAGATAGAGGTGATGGTGTGGAGACCTTACACCCAACAAGCTGCGAGGCTGGACCCTTCTTCCACAGATGATGCCCTGATTTGTGCACAAAGATACCCATCACAGCCTTGTTCTCAATATTCCAGGTCTGCTGCGTGTGGGCCGCTTCAGTGACCTATGGAAAATTTGATGGAATATCCAAAAGCCATTAAAATAATACCGGCAAAGCAATCTTAAAACATGGGGCAAGCCTTACATAATATTACAAAGTGAATGAAGGAGGCCTGTGACTGGGATGCATTAAAACCTGACATTGTACTGGCAACAGTGGTTAAACTTTTCACTTCATTTCACACAGCTTTCCCAAGTGAGACAGGGAGAGGAGGCTTGGAAATGAACCAGGGGGAGCATGCTCTTCTTCCTAATATTCATACTGGACATCCCCATAGGCTTTTCTTCTTCGTTCCTCTGTATTTTTCAAATGTCCTAACACTTGCTCGGCTGGCATGCTCTGTTTGAGCATCAACCTATGAACCAGGAGGTCACCGTTTGATTCCCAACCACATGCTCAGGTTGCGGACTCAGTCCCCAGAGGAGATCATGCAGAAGGCAGCCAACCAATGATTCTCTCATCATTGATGTTTCTCTTTCTCTTTCTCCCTCTCCCTTCCTCTCTGAAATATATATATATTTCCTATCTAATATACTAATTGGTCCTCACACCTTTGCAAAGATGGTGGCGTCCACAGCTAATAAGGAGGGATTATGCTAATTGACTGCCCCGCCCTCAAAGATGGTGGCACACACAGCCACAAGATGGTGGTGCCCAGTTCCCTCAGCCCTGCCGAGGCAGCAAGTGCACCTGCCTCTGGAGTCCCCCAATCCCTTCAGCTTCCCAGCCACACAGAGCCAGTCAAGGCTTGTGCTGCGGGCAGTGGCAGCAGCGGAGGTATGATGGAGCATCACCTTCCCTGATCACTGAGTTGCTGCCCGCCTCTGAGGGCTCCTGGATTGTGAGGGGTGCAGGCTGGGCTGAGTGACCCCCGCCTCCAGTGCATGAATTTTCATGCACCAGGCCTCTAGCGCGTACACACACACACACACACACACACACACACACACACACATCCTAACACTTAAAAAAAAAAAACACTTTTGTTCTCTTTCAGTGTTTTCCCAGAACTGTCCAGTAGGCAGCTGCTGAGGTCCCACATCTTGCCCCTTCCCCCGCACAGGAGTAAATAAAGCGACACCTCTGTCTCTAATTTACCACGGGCTATGCTTTCTCCTGTAAGCTGATACTCGGACCAGAGCCTGTGGGTGGGACGGGTGTTTTGTGTTTTCTGTCGCAGCTCCTTTTGGCTGATAAACTAGCACTTAAGCATTTCCCTTTTCCAAAACCCACATGGCAAGTGCCTTTGCGGTGAGGTGGCAGTCCAACCGTCGTCACCAGCATGAACGGTCCTGGGGACACTTATTTTTAGTTTGCTGTCTAAGCAAGAGTGAGGGTGGGGAACCGGGGGCCTTGGGGCCCCACATTCCAGAATCCAGAACATAGAGCTGTTACAGAGAGAGCGAGGAGAAGCCACCACTCTCCTCAGGAAGGCCTGAGCACCTTTTCAAGAGGCCAGAAAGACAAGGTAGAGATCTTGTCTCGGATGGGAAGACTGTAGCCCACATTTTCCATGGTTTAATTTCATCAAGAATGCTATAAAGCAGAAACAAGTCAACACCCTTTGGGCAAATGTCAACCCAGGCTGTCTTGGGCACCAATTATAACCAAGAAGTGGATGTTGATGAGCAGGGACTCTGGACGACATCTCCCTCCTAACAGAGCCAGGACAAGGTTGCCTCATCTTCTGTTGGTTGAGAAATTGGCCCATCACCAAGCAAGGTCAATGAACTCTCTTCAGGGAAGAGCAGTCCTGAGTGAGGCAACACAGGGACTCCTGGCTGATGGGGAGTCCGTTAGAGTCTCTTCCAAGGTCCCCAGTTTCCTGTCCTGTACAAAGCCAGGGTCTTTAGTTTTTTATTTGATTCTGTGAGCTACTCCGTGGCCTTCTAATATGCATGTGTGTGGGGGTCTGAGGTGTGTGTAGTTTTGTTGTTGTTTGTTTTTTGCTTAAATTAGCTAATGTGGGATTTATTTGTTTGTTTGTTTATTTATTTATTTACTTGGAACCAAAGAACTCCCTCTAAAATGAGAATCAAACACACACACACACACACACACACACACACACACACACACACACACATATATATATATATATATATATATATATATATATATATATATATATGCAAATATCTGCCTAGCTCTGGACAGAAGGGCAATTTCTCCTCTCCTCTTCCCCCTTCATGCTCACCCTGACCCAAATATTTTTAACATAGGAGAAAATGAATTCTCCCTCTTAAACAGGAACTGTGAGATGCTGCATTTTATGAAAGCACTGGGGATTTTTTTTTTCTTCCTTCCTTTTTCCACGAATGCATGCCTATTTACTGTTTGCTACCCAGGGGCAGCTAAGCAACCTCAGCCTGATAGGGACCCTTCAGACAGGAGAGGGCTGAGGGTCTGCCCACTACCCTCTGTCCACTGCCCATGTCTGGTGTATTTGCATTGCTGCTGGCTTTGCTCATCCCATGGTTCTTGAGCTGGAAAGCAGGCTCTGACATCCACCTCTTAAAGACAGACAGCTCCTAACGGAAGCACATCTGACTCCGAAATAGAAGTGTTGGTAGTCAAAAGCAATGCTCTGTCCAAGGCAGTGCAGGAAGAGCTGCCCCCGTCTTCCCCACCCCAAGAAAGTCTGGCTCCTCATTCACAGTCGTACGCAGAGGCAGGAGCAAATGTCACAGGAGGATGAACAATGACATTCATTCTTCTACCTCTACAGCTATGATTTCACACAGCATGGACAATATCTCCCATCTCCAAAGTACATATTTATTGCTCAAGGCATCTCTTACTTCATTTGATGCATCTCATAATCCAGTAAGGAAAGAAGGGTCAGTAACATCAGTCCCATTTTATGGATATGGAAGCTGAAGTACATGCCGGTTCCTTACACTTGATCATATAATATTATTACTGACAATAACAAAGCTAGTCATCTACGTCAAATTAGCAGATATCTCTCCCCAAATCTGTTTAGAGCACAACAAAACAAGAATAGTTCATATTTTATTAGGTTCTCTTTATGGGCTTCAATATTGAATAGATGAGCCCTAGCTAGTTTGACTCGATGGATAGAGTGCTGGTCCGTGGAGGGAAGGATCCCAGGTTCGATTCCGGTCAAGGACATGTACCTCAGTTGCAGGCTCAAACCCCAGCCCTGGAAAGGCCTAGTGTAGTAGGCAACCAATCAATGTGTCTCTCTCATGTCAATGTTTCTCTCTGTGTCTCTCCCCATCCCTTCCACTCTCTCTAAAAATCAATGAAAAAATATTCTTGGGTGAGGATTAACACACACACACACACACACACAAATATTGAGTAGATAAAATTGTCCTTGTTTTAAAGTTAAAGAAACTTGGATTCTGAAAGGTTAAATAATCTGCCTACAGCCACATCACCAGTAAGCGGTTGAGTCAGCGTGTGAACCCAAGCAGTCTGACTCTGGAGTCATGCAGTGGACTAGAAAGCCACTTGTCTGTTAGCCCATTTTTGAAGAAAAATTCTAATAGCATAAATTGGTCAAACCCTTCGACTTCGTTCTGTTCTAATCTGACCCCCCTTAGTAACACTTCTCAGTCCAAGAGTAAACATCCCAGATCCACTAGGAGCAGAAGTGGCTCTTCAAGAATATTTTCAGGTCAGAAAGAAAAGGTGGAAAAACTCAAAGGAGAAGGGGTCTAAGTCCATCCCACAGACCCAGATGGCTTACAGGGCTTGGGTAAACACTCAACTCGAAAATACTAACAAAGCTCCCAGCCTCGGCCAGCACACATGTGCCAGGCGGCCGGAAGTAGCAGCCTAGAAAATGTCAAGGATCTAACAAGTCAATTTGCACCGAAACCAAGTGTGACTTCCTTGTATCTCTGCCCTGTCGGTCTCCACGGCATGGCAGACACCAAAGTGTGACAGGAAACCCAATCGTCTACGCAAGCAACTTAACATTTTCAAAGCAGTGTGGTGGGGGTGGGGAGGCAGCGGAAAAAGGAGGGCAGATCAGAGACAAACATCAGATCAAAGGTTTGATAAGATGTGGTATCATTCAAATGACACTCACAGACATTTGAAAGATGCTTTGCTCACATGGGCAGCTGGGGACAAAGCAGGGAATTCAAGGAAGTTGGCCATGGGTGGCCTCTACCATCTCTCGATGCCCTTCTTCCCTGAGAAGGTCTTCTCCTTCAGACCCTCACTGCCCTCACCCACCATCCATCTCCAGAGAGGGGCCACCCAAGCATCTCCCACACAGCTCTGCCCTGTCTGGCCAAGTCCCTGGGCCACTTTTTATTAAGAAGGGATCTTCAAGTGTGCTTCCCCCATGGCTTTTCATTCCTTCAAAGTATTAGCAACAAAATGAAAACTGACAAACTAATTCATGATTGATATTCTATTGGGTGATAATGGGTATTAATTAATACAGTAAGAGAGCTTTTGAAATTTAGCCTGACAATAATCAATGGAATTTTCTGGCACACTTGGAGGCTGCTGTGATAGACATGTTTAGTGCTTGCGTTTATCCTGTTCTCCTCTCGGGTTAGACAAGGTCATGTGACCGTGGCCTATGTGTCACCTGTGGACCAAGATATTTACTTTCTAATGAGAGATTCCTCTGTGGTAGTCTGGTTCAAGAGTTGCTACTGGGGCCAAAATTGGTTTGGTTTAAATTAGCTAACTAATTTAAGATAGAGTGTCGGCCTGCGGACTGAAAGGTCCCAGGTTCTATTCCAGTCAAGGGGCATGTACCTAGGTTTCAGGCACATCCCCAGTGGGAGATGTGCAGGAGGCAGCTGATCGATGTTTCTAATTCCTATCCCTCTCTCTTCTTCTCTGTAAAAAAATCAATTTTATATATATATATATATATATATATATATATATATATATATATATATATATATATATATATATAGATTTGCTACTGGGGAGGGTGTCAGCTGTCAGCTAGCTACCCTCCAAGTAGCTGGGCAGAGTCCTTTTTGAAGGCCAGTTGGAGGGATGTGTCTCTATTGGCCACATCCCATATCCCCCCATAATTCTAAGAGGATATTTGCCCCTCAAAGTGGCTCATGAAGATAATGTAACTCTATAAAGTACCATATGAAGTGCCCTTGGGAAATGGGCCATCTCTAAACCAGCAAAATCAGAAAGAAAATTATGATCATAACTGCATTAGCTAAAGCATGAGGTGTGCCTAGAATGTGAGATTACATTTAGTTTAAGAAAAATCTCTAATTGCACATCTGCAGTAAGTTCAGAGATGCTTGCTGCAGAGGTTTGGTCATACTCTGCAATGAACAGGAATACTCAGGGAGAAAGTATTAACTGATAACTATTGGGAAGTTACTGCTGAGAAAAATGAAGCAGCCATGGGGAGGTGGAAAATGGCCTGGGAAAGCCAGCTTCTGTTGGCCTGGGCTGCGAGTGGGTGTTTAGCACGTGGCATGAAGAAGAGACTGGGATGGACCACCTAGTGGGAAATATAAGATCAAACCTGAGAGCGGGACCATGTCCTGTTAGCCTGGTTTCAGACATCAGCCAGGTCTTCTTCAAAGATGCATGTTTCATAAGCTACCACAGTGGTTTCCAAATGGAAGTTGACACAGGCCTGGAGAGCAGAGGGCAGAGCAAATGAAAGGGAAAGCCTGGGGGCTGGGCCATCCCCTACCCTGTCTCCCATCCTCCTTCAAAAGAGCAGTTCATCTTTTTGTTGTGGTTGTTTGCTAATCCTCACCTGAGGACATTTTTCCCATTGATTTTTAGAAAGGCTGGAAGGGTGTGAGGGAGAGACAAAAACGTCAATGTGAGCCCTAACCGGTTTGGCTCAGTGGATAGAGCGTTGGCCTGTGAACTGAAAGGTCCCAGGTTCAATTCCAGTCAAGGGCATGTACCTTGGTTGCAGGCACATTCCTGTAGGAGGTGTGCAGGAGGCAGCTGATTGATGTTTCTCTCTCATTGATGTTTCTAACTCTATCTCTCTCCCTTCCTCTCTGTAAAAAAATCAATATAATATATATATTTTAAAAAATCAATGTGAGAGAGACATATCGATTGGTTGCCTCCTGCACACACCCCAACCAGGGCCAGGGATTGAACCTGCAATTCAGGTACATACCCTTGACTGAAATCAAACACATGACCCTTCAATGCAAGAGTTGATGCTCTAACCACTGAGAAACACCAGCCAAGACTAGAGCAGTCCATCTTACCTGTTTTACATGTTAGAATTTTGTGACAGGTTTATTTAAGAAAGGCTTCCTTACTGAAAATAAACGAGTCACTTAAGGATGGTTTCCTAGGAATCCCCTGAAAACTACTGAAATAAAATCTCTCAGGAATTTGTAATTCCAAAAATGGTGTTCAATGGGCCTCTTGATAGAAGAATGGATGGATAGATAGATAGATAGATAGATAGATAGATAGATAGATAGATAACCTATGATAGATGATAAATAGATGAATAAAACACATATAACACAAAAATAGAACATTTAAAAGGATAAGAAATCAATATAATAGAGGCTGTATTGTTTTCTTCTTGCCCCCAAGGGGTCATCTTGAATTCCCCTCACGGTCTTTCCTATCTGTGATAGAAAGACTATGGAGAATAGGGGGATGACCTACCATTACTTATATATCTAAGTCCATCCCACTGTTTTTAATGGCCCTTGAGTCACTGAGACAGTAGTACTTCTCACTTCAGCATTTTTCCTACTCTGACCAGGGTTCGGGCCTGGGAGCAGAGTGGATAATGATGGCAGCTATTTACCACAAGGTGGGAGAAAATTCACGTGTCTTTTTCCAAAGCAGGTGGAGTTTTCCTCCATGTTCCCTTCAAGTTAAGATGAAATGCAATTTAAGCAAATCGGAGGGTTCGATCTTGAACTCTCTTCAATCACCAGTTTAGAACAGTGAGTGGAATTATTGACATTCTAGTTGATGAAATGCCCTATATACAGCTCAACTCTGAAAGCCAGTCAGACATACACGTATAGTCACTGGTATCTAGGACCATCCCTTAAGGGGATCATCCTTGAGCAAAGTGGATAGATATCATCAGAGAGGAGATCTCCAGGCCAAGCAAGAAAAGGCAAAGTTCATTAACCCCCCAGGAGGTCTGAGACAGGCACCCGCTCTGCTTGTGTCACTTCTGTGACTCAGCTTCTATTTCAGCAACTGATAAACAAAGGCCTGTTTCCAGGTATGCTGTGTGTGGTCAAACCCTAAACTTGGACATTAATTATAGCCCTAAGTCACCAAGACTACACTGCTCTCCACCACATTTGTTTCACACATATTGAATTAAAATTAGAAGCACGCACACCATTTAAAAAAAAAAAAAAGTCTGTGGGTTTCCCACCCAATCTGCAAATCTCCCTTCACTATCAGCTCCGCGCAGGAGTTCTGCTTCTGTTCTGACAGCTCCTTCCACCCCAGAGACCCACTCTCAGTACCATTTCCCCAATGTGTTTTCCCATCTTTTGTTCATTCACATTCTCTCTCCCCTCGCCCCCCACCCCAACTCCATTCCCTCCAGATTCCCGTGTGCCGATCTGCCCTTCCCACCCCTCCTCCAGATACATGTACGGGCTTTGCCCCGCGGCCTCCCCGGTGAGCAATGTATTTTTCTGGGGAGAGTAAGCACTGACTCATTGCCTCCTTCTTACCACAGTTTCCAAAACACAGTCTTATTTTACCCTTGTCTCTACCCAGATCTTGGTTGGTCTGGGCCACTGCGTATGAAAACAGGCTCTTCCTCGGAGGTTCCCTCCTCATCTTCCTAACATCTCTGTCACTCCTCTGATGCCTGATCTGCAAACATCCCGATGATAGCAGTGTTTTAGGAACTGAGTTCCCTTCAGGATCCATTCTTTCCTGTATCTCAGGCTTCTGGGGAAAAATAAAAGTATTGTTGTAATACTTTCAACAATAAAGATACATTTTTTTTTAAAAAAAGAAAAAGAATAGATCCCAAGAAAATAGTGTTGGGAGGTAGAGACAACACTCGTTCACTATGAAAATAAGACTCAAGATCCTTAGAGAAAAAAAATGGCTCTGTAAAAGGAAAACAGACCGCAGCAGTCAGTGTCATCTCAGCTTCGCCACGTGGGCAGGAAGGGGGAAACCTAACACTGAGCCATACAGAGGAGCCACGCTTTTCTCTGAGTTCAGTAGCTAAGTGAGTTTTCCTCCTGTCCTCCCAGCCCAAGAGAAGCAGTGTGAGATCTACCTGTGGGCAGTTGAATAGTAAAGGTCTCACATCTCTATGTTAAGTAGAAGTGCTTTTATCCCTTTATCAGCTCCATGCAAGGCAGCACATTGAAGACTCAAAAGTGAAGGTGAAGCATTACAAACGAGAAAGATGCTGCTCATCAAAACCAATCAGATTGCTCTCTGAACTACTCCCACGTCCTAGTTTGAGCAGCCTGCACTGGGTGTTCTACCTCCCAACACTCTTTTCTCTGGATCTATTCTTTTTCTTTTTCTTTCTTTTTTTAAATTATCTTTATTGTTGAAAGTATTACAGATGTCCTTTTTCCCCCCATTGACTCCCCCAGCCCTCCATCCACCCCCCTCCCCAGGCCTTCACCAGACTATTGTCTGTGTCCACGGGCTATGCATACGTGATATAAGTTCCCGCATCTCCCTACCCCCTCTGGATCTAGTCTTCAGGTCCTTCCTCAGCTGGAAAAATCAGTTTCCCAGTGACTCAGAATTCATTTGGAATACTCCCCCACACTCCTACCTCTCTGGTCAGGACCAAGCTTGTTCCCTGTGGATTTCCAGCATCGACCCCCGCATGCCCTCAGGGTCCCCTCTGCCAGAATGTGCATGGCTTTTTGATTCGGGAAGCAGGTACAGCAGCCTGTGCCTTTAAAACGCCACAAAGCCGATGAGTCGCACTGTGTCAGCCTGCACAGAGAAATTCACTGAGAAATTATGTAGTCTATTTTCCGGAAGAGGGAATGTCTTCTTGTCATCTGGAACTTCTTCATGTCCTGACGTAGACTTTAGAGAAAATGCTATCTCTAGGGTTTAGAAGGGATACCCATGCCTGCCCATTGCAAGACCACTGGCATAAAACAGACCAAACAACAACAAAAAACAAAACAAACAAACAAACAAAAAAACCCTCAGAGGATGTGTGAAACAGTCCCTTGTGGATAAAATGATGTTCCACTTGAAGCGATGCTGGTGGGACTATTGTTGGGACAGGGCCCGGGGAAGTCAGCTTACCCAGATCTCAAAGAAGCATTTGCTTGGCACGGGGCTTCCTGATGGTGCACTGCAGATCCTCTAATGCCTTGCAAAATGTGCAATCCTATTTGGGAATTAGTTTTTAACTTGGGAGTTTCTCAATAGTACAGATACCTCTTTCAGGGTTGAGCCACGAAGATGATGTAAGCCCAGTGCTAGACAATTAAAATGATTCACGAGGCCACAGGCAAATCAATCCCTCTTCAGATTCTTCCTTCCAGAACCTATCAAGGAAGCAGAGCTTAAGGAATCAGGACTTCCAGGGTCAAGTTCTCTTCCCATCTCAAGACATTTATCGGATAAAAAGTATTTTTGCTGTTAAGACTGTGAGGCTCTTAGTTAAATCGTATCATAATGATACACAGATAAGTAGGTACAGTCATTTGCAACTTATGTTCTCCACTTGGGAAGGAAACTCCAAGGCGAGCCAACTTTTCTTTGAAGATTTCATTCATTCATTCGTTCATTCATGCAATATTATTTATGTAGTCACGCAGATCTGAGGATAAACAGTCATCCATACTTACAATGCCTCTTACTTCCTTGGAGCATATAGATTATATAAGTTCCTCTGCAGCCTCTCCCATACCCCTTTTTTTTCTACAACCAGTGACTAAAGTGAGCCATTGAGAGTTTCTATATCCCATTCAGAACACTTCTGAGGAAGGTTAACTCACCCACCTATGTTGTATGCTTCAAAGCACAAACAAGACAAATCAACCCTGGATTAACTGAAGTAAAAAAATAAGTTTATTGGAAGGGTTTAGGGAAGTTCACAGAACAGACAGGAAGGCAGGAGCGCGAGGCTGGGAAAATGCAAAGACATTTGCAGCTCCAGGGACATAGCAAATAAAAACTGTCAAGATCATATCTTAGGGCCTAGCCTGTTTCGCTCAGTGGATAGAGCGTCGGCCTATGGACCAAAGGGCCTGGGTTAAATTCTGGTCAAGGGCATATACCTGGGTTGCAGGCCGACACTGGTCGGGGTGCATGGAGGAGGCAACCAATCAATGTGTTTCTCTTACATCAATATTTCTCTCTGTCTTTCCCTCTTTCTACCACCCTCCCTAAAAATCAAAGGAAAAATATCCTCAGGTAAAGATTAACCGAAAATAAAATCACATCTTAGGAAGACATGCTGTGGATACTGCCAATGCCATAACCATTGCCTCCTGTTAACACACTGTAAAATGGGTCAGTGAAAAACGGAAACCAGTTTGCACCAATGGGAAATGCCCTTGCCTCTGTGCGGTGGCCACGCCTCTCAGAACTTCCAAGGAAGGGGGGGCTAACAAGACAGGTGGGGTTAGCACCTGCTCTTGAATTCTGGTGGTGAAGGCCGTGCTCTGGGCCGATAGGTGAGTTTTTTTGTTTTGTTTTGTTTTAATATATTTTATTGATTTTTTACAGAGAGGAAGAGAGAGAGATAGAGAGTTAGAAACATCGATGAGAGAGAATCATCGATCAGCTACCTCTTGCACACCCCCTACTGGCGATGTGCCCTCAACCAAGGTACATGCCCTTGACCGGAATCGAACCTGGGACCTTTCAGTCCGCAGGCCGATTCCCTATCCACTGAGCCAAACCGGTTTCAGCCGATAGGTGAGTTTTTAAGAAAAGGGCTGAAGGGTTGGTTAGGTCCACAGGTATTCAGCGTGGCTACCATGTGTTCAGGACAAGCAAGAACTAGGCTGGAGTCATGTTGGGGATCGGCTGAGTGGCTAAGGCAGAACCACATCAAGGGGCTGGAGGAGGAACCCCAGCAGGCTGGGTGGTGGTTGATAAGTCATGGCTGAAGCCAAAGAAACTAGCAGGGTGGGGATGCAAGGATGGGGTTGAGGTCAGAGGTCAAGGCTGGGATTTCTTCTACAGATGGACTCCTTCTGACAATGGCCTCTGCCAAGTGCTGCTCTTATAAAGAAAGCTTGAAGGGGTGCCTTCTCTGGGTTAACCAAGCCCAGAGCACCCAGTACGGCCGTTCTGAATCTTCATCTACATATTATTCTTTATAAAAAAAATCAAATGTTTTATTTTGAAATGAATCTTTTAGACAGTGAAATAGGGTGGAAAGAGGCTTGGGTTTTGTTTGAACCCAGCTCTTCCATGAACTGGCTGGGTGACATTAGGTAAGTCAAATTCCTCAGGGCCTCACCTTCCTGCTATGAAATGAGAAGGTTGGCTAAATATTAGCTAAAGCCTCTTCCAGCTTCAGCTATGACAAGTTCACACAAGGGATCAAGTGTATGTATGCACAGGCTCGCCCACATGTGTATACATGTGAGCACACACATGCACCATAGACATGCCCTAGGGGATGTTGCACGTGTACTCTAAGAAGGAGGGCACAGAACACTCTCCCCTGTTGCCCATCTCCCCTTCTCTCACACTGGCTCTGAAAGAGCCAAGTTACTCAAAAACCACAGCTGTTGAAACGGTTCCAAGAGAGTTATAATTAATTTCTGTTTCCTAACATCCTGAACGTGGGGCCCAGGACAACTGATAATGGGGTACTTCCCCAAGTTACTAACCACATACCGAAAGGGGGAAAACCAGGCTACTCAGGGCTTAGCCAGTGGTGGGCAACTGGCGCCAGAAATAACACGCCTGACCTGGGAGAGACCCGTTCACAGCTCAAGAATGCACAGTGGTAGCCCAGCTAGGATTTCCTTTATTCCAAGACAAACCACGTGGGCTCTGATTATACGCCTGGTCATGGCTTCAGCCTCCTTTGTTGCTCATATCATTATTCCCGAGGAGTCAGAACTTACTCATCCGTTCTAACCGGCTGGCACTGACCAGCCTCTCCACTGAGTAATGAACTGAGTGTCCATGTGCCAGGCCAGAGTCAGGGGTCGGGAGCACCACAGTAAACAACACTGCCATGGCCTGGGCACTCATAGGACTAATGTGGGAGATAGAAAACGCACACATCAATACATACCTATAAGTGACATGAAGGAAGCAGGTCCAGGGCGTGATGGAGAATAATGGGAGGGAGCAAGGGGGAACGTATTTGGGTAGAGTGGTTAGAGGTGTCTCTGTGAAGGTGATATTGTACTAAAGCAGAGGCCTAAAGGATGACAAGGAGCCAAGTATATGAAATGCAGAGTCAGCCTGGAGTAACATGCATGGTCTGTGCATATGCGTGGTGTGTGTGCATGTGTGTATGGTGTGTGGGGGATATATTTTCTGTGTTTTGTGTGTGACATATATGTGGGTTGTGTGCGGGTATATGAGTTATGTGCATATGTGGTATGTATGTGTGTGGTGTATGTGTATTTGTGTGGTGTGGGAGGTGTGTGTGGTATGTAGTACTGTGTTGTGTGTGGTATGAGTAGAGTATGTGGCGTATGTGCACGCTTGGAATACGTATATGTGTAAGTTGTGTGTATGTGAGAGGTGTGTCGTGTGTGTGTGGTATGTATAGGAGGTATGTAGTATGCGTGTGATGTGTATATGTGTGGTGTGTGTATGCATGTGTGGGGTGTGTGTGTGGTGTCAGGTATGGTGTGTATGGTATGTTGTGGGTATGGTGTGTATGTGTATGTGTGGGATGTGTGTATGTGATGTGGTGTCTGTGTGTGGTGTGTGGTGTGTATGTATGTGGTGTGGTGTGTGTGGGATGTGTGTATGTGGTGTTTTGTGTGTATACACACACGCTGAGGAGTGGGAGAAGCACTAGGGAGAGGGAGGCAGAGGGAGGAGTGAGTTGGTGGAAAACTCAACTGATTCAAGTTGCTGAAAGAATTCTACGTGGGTGAGGCAAAGGGGAAGACAATATGCGACAGGACTGGTGAATTTGGCAGAGTCAGATCATTCAAACCTTTTAAAAATCAAATATTATGTCTTAAACCTTTTTTCTAAATTCAATAGGAAACTGCATTTTAGACAGAGGAATAACAATCTTATTTGCACTTTTCTGTTTATTTTGCTGATAACAAAATAAAAATAGAAATAAAATTTGGAGCAAGAAGACCACATAGGAGACTCGTGTACTTTAGTCAAGAGATAGTGAGAGCTGGATTAAATTAGTGTCTCTCTGCCCTCCAGGGGGCACTTGGCAAGGTTTGGAGACATTTTTTCTGGTCGTGATGGGGGTTGCTACTGGCATCTAGTGGGAAAAGGCCATAGAGTCTGCTAATGATCCTAAAGATTCACACCATAGCCCCACACAACAAAGAATAATCCAGCCCCAAATGCCAAATGATGCCTAAATAGAAAACCCTGGACTAGGTTGTGGTAGGAGAAATGGAAAATACTTGGATTCAAGGTGCATTTTTATAAGCTAAAATGACCAAGAATTCCGAAGAGCTTAAATGTGGAGAGAGAAAAAATAATACAAAATGGCTTTCAGATTTCTATCTTGAGTAACATGTCATAAAAATATGTTGGATGAATAGATATCAACATTTTGGTGTAGTAGATAGACTCAGCTGCTTAGTTTAAAATTCCACATCTACTATTTATCAATTGTGGATTAGAAGATACACAGGTGATTTGTGTCTCAATTTCTCCATCTATTGAGTGGGATGATGGTGTACCTACTTCAAAAATACGTGATGAGAATCAATGACTCAGTAGTCATGTAAAGTGCTTCAAGTAGATTTGGTATGTGGTGAATAGTTGAGTGTAAGTTACTTTGGTTGTTGTTATTGTTGTTAATATTATTATTTGAGTCTGGACCTCATAAGAGCTATCAAGGTGGGACACGTGAATTTGGGAGCCATCAGCACAGAGATGGCTATGCAACAGAGATGGCATTGAAAGCTCTGAGATGAATGTGTAGATATAGGGAGACAATGCCCAGGACTGAGCCTTGGCACTCTATTGATAGAATAGTGAGGGATGAGGAAAAAAAACACCCAAATAGTGATGTCAGAGGAAGTCAAGAAAGGGAAGCATTTCAAGAAGGGGATGCTCAACTGGATTGATCAAGAGGATCAAAAAAGCCGAGACCGGTTTGGCTCAATGGACTGAATGGGCTTGGGGACTGAAGGGTTCCGGGTTCGATTCCAGTCAAGGGCATGTACCTTGGTTGCAGGCATATCCCCAGTAGGGACTCTCTCTCATCGATGTTTCTAACTCTCTATCTCTCTCCCTTCCTCTCTGTACAAAATCAATAAAATATATATTAAAAAAAAAAAAAAAAGAGGATCAAAAAGTATCTCCTGAACTTCAAGGTCATAGATGACTGATGCAAATAAGTTTACTTAAGAAGTAGGATGAAAGCGAGACTGAAATGAGTTGAAGATCCAATGGGGAAAAATGCGAGACAGAATACAGGGTAAGAATGGGTGGAGGATTGTTCAGTTAACAAAGAGGGGAATAGCGTGGTAGAAAGTGAAACATTAGAGATATAGGAGGAAAAGGAGTTAGCATCTTGAGAGAATAAGAGGAGACCATCTTATTTGCATTTTCTGTTTGTTTTGCTGATAACAAATAAGAATGGCCCTTGGTTAAATGAGAGACACTCCAAGCTTTGAAACAGGAGGCTAGTTGAAGATGAATATCATGCAGCTAGGCTTGCAGTTTTTACTTTAGGGAAATAAAAGTAATGAAATGAAGTTAGTCCATGTTTGGTCACTTTTTTTCCTGAGTGGAGTATGGGGGGGGAGACACGCCTAGAGACAAGTAGAAGAGACTGTATTTTGAGTACAGAATCGTCACCTTGGAAACTAGGAAGGCTGGTCTTGTAGAGGGAAGTGGTGTGATTGCTAGGCATCTTTTGAGACTCGTGATTATGAATTTTAACTGAAACCGGTGAACTTCATTCTTTGGTTTTTCTCCTACAATGTCCTATTGTTCAGATATAAGTTTAGCGAAGACAGAAGGCAGGATATTGAATTTATGAAGGAGTTGGAGTTTTGCCACATGAATAGGACACAGGATGAGACAAGGGAGTTGGGGGTATTTTCAAGAAAATGATTATAATGGTAGGCCATGAAATCTATACTGGGACAAGATGGAATGTGAATTTAAAAAAAAAAAAAAAGGACTGATGTGTGGGGAGAGAGCAGTGGGAGTCAAAGGCTTTGTCTCTGAGTTAAAGTAAAATGATAGAGGAGGTGAAATGAAAGTGGAGGTGATGGTCTGAGAGAAGGGTGTTGACATCTAGATTCTGAAAGTCGTCTGTTTTTTGGAGAGGGCAGTGTCTAGGGAATGAACAGATAAGTGGGTGGCTAGGTAAAGGGTAGGGGTTGTCACTGGGCATGAGTGGATCAAGGAACCAAGGAATTAAGGAGCTGGACAAGTGTCCACCTGGAAGTAGAGCCACTGAGAATGACAATGGGATTTGACTTAGAAAAGCAGGGGTTTGAGTCCTCAGAGAATGAGGTCTGATCAGCAGCCTGGGCATTGAGGAGTGGGATGGGAGAGTGAGAGAGAAGGAGCAGAAGAGAGAGCGTAGTTAGCAAGGGAGCATATATCTTAAAGGGATAGGAGGGAAGCATAAAGTACTCCCACTTCCCCTGGACCTGAAATACTAAGGCTGGGAGTGAATCAACAGCCTCTGGGCGAGAGAGTTGGAGATGAGTGGTAACTCACAGGCCTTCAGGTCCAAAGAAGGCAACAAGGTGAAGTTCAAAGAAGATGGCACCTTCCACCTTCAACCCCCATCTGCCACTTTCCTCTCCATCTGCACACAGCAGTCTGTTACACAATATGAGGTTCAATGCCTGCTTGGTCCAAGCCTTTCCTCTCCCATCCCTCCCCCCTTCTCCTCCCTCCCCTCACCCTGCCATTCCCACTTCCAGAACAGAGGGGGCTTTTCAAAAGTTTACTTTCTAAAAATAACCATAGAGCAAGGTCATTAAGTGGTTTAAACAAAACTTAGCGCCAATGGGGATTAGGAGGAGGCTGTTTTTATGAAACCCACATTGTTTTTGAGAGTGTCCCTCCCTCCCCAGCAAACACGTTTAAAACATACCTTAAAGGTTTATTTTAAATGCTCAGACTAAAAACACCGTACAGGTATTGTCAGAAAAAGAGAAGTTGTCCAATTAACCCCATGTTTGAGACAGCCTTTTAAGTCTGATCCTTGTGCTTACGATTCATGGATACCCCAAGGCGATTCCTGGCAATTGTCTAAGATCAGAGATAGCAGTGTAATAAACAATTTACATTTACTGTGTCCCAGGCATGGTTCTAGAGAAAGTTCCTTCATTGTTGCATTTAATACTCACAAAATCTGTACAGGTCTTCATGCCATTTTACAAATTGAGAAAATGAGACACTCAAGAAATAAGGACTTATCTAAGGTCTCCAGCCATTAGGGGTGGAGATGAGATGGTCTGCAGATGTACAGTAAAGTCATAAATTCAATTTGCTGCTGGGAAAGTATGTGAAGGGCTTAAATTAGCAACCCCAATACCATAAAAAATGAAAGAGAAATTGTGATTGATGAACAACTTGGGGATATTGCCATGTGCTGCAAATATCCAGTGCCCTGACTTCCCCTTTGTTGTCCAGAGCAGATACCACTGGCCCATCGCTGAACAAGCCCACAAAGCTTGCCCTCTGACCTGCTCTGGGAGCTCCCATCCTATAAGGCTAATATGCAAATTGTCCCCTCAATCAGGAGTTTGACCAGGCTGTAGGCTGGACAGCCAACCATCCGTGGCCCCACCTCCTCTGGTCAGGGGTGGGGCCAGCAGACCCCACCCATGCACCAATTCGTGCACCTGGCCTCTAATCAGTTGATAAGTTTTAGCACTTAAAAGGAAATCTTTCTGCTTTTCCTTTCCTACACCCTCCTCCTTTACTCCATTTTTCCTAGAAGCTTGTCCCTCCCCTACTCCAAGTTTGGTTCTGCTTTGACTTTTAATCTCTGTGCTCAGCATATAGTCTTGGTCTCTTTCAAGTGTGACTCAGACTGAGATTTGCTCTCAGGTCCCTCTGCCCTTTTTCTGGTTCCTTCTTCTTCCCACCCATCATAAGCTGTCTGGACCAGTGATTTGGTCAGTGAGGATGAGGCATGTGGGGGGATAGAGTAGGGACAATAGGACAGAAGAAGGAAGGTCTCGGTGCAGATTCACCTTCAGAATCTGCTCTGAGCCCTCTATAAAAATTTCTGCATGAGCAGTATGATCCAGAGCCTTAGACATGGTATCAGGTTCTGAAGATCCTGCAGTTGGAGACATGTTACTCAATCACACATCCATGTCATCTACAAGGACCCAAAAAGCCCTTCGTACTTAGTAATCAGAATTGTAAACACAAGAAAACCTTTCATTTTGGGAGGAAAGACTTCAATATTTGTTGTGCATTGAAGATAGCAATTGGGGGGTTGAAAAGTAGTGGGTTCTGAGTGGCTGCGTAATGCTGGGACATCACTTGGCCCCTCTGGGCTGTGGCTGGGCTGTGGAGTGTGCTGATGAAATATAGAGCCTCTCAGTCCCTTTCAGTCCAGCATTCTGTGTCCTCATAGCCTGTGTCTCAGAGGTTCTTGTTCTTATCGGCTTTGCAAGACTACTAGCTGCCAACAGTGTCTCCCAACTACTCCTAAAGGTCACTAGGAGGTGGCCCACCTGCACTCGCAGGAGTTCTGCCAGTTTCCAAAGGTCCGATAGCATCTTATCTCTCTTTCCTGGTCTAGCTCTGCCCTCTGTTTCATCCACTGCAATTTCCTACGATATCCCCTGAGTTGCTGGCTCTGTGGGGTCTAAAGTCTATCATGTATCCCCGCCATCTCAGCCATTGGGTAAGCATATCCTCATGATATCAAAGCCCCTTAAGGATACGTGCCCTCTAGCATTGAAACCTGAAGCAGGACTGCCAACCTCCACCATCGGAACCCCAAGAGCACTTACTAACAGGTGTTGTCAAATTACTGTGAAAACTTTAGAGATACCACTCAAATTCTTGATGGCGGGTCACTCTCTTCTCCACTTCCACAAAGAACAGCTCTCGTTAGCTGAGCACCTAAAAACCACCAGATAGATAGAGGACTGCTGACCTCATCTGCCCTTGGAAACATTGAGACAAACCCATGATCGGAGGAGCCAGGACAAGTTATAATTAGAACTGGGCGAGTCACAGCTCTTGGGAGTTAGCTCAGAAGTGCTCACTCATAAAACAGCACACCAGTATAATGTCTACTGAGGCTCATTCTGGGCATCAGAATTCAGTCTCATATAAGGACCGAAGGACTAGTTCAGAGACAAGTAAAATTCATGGAATGCCAGGATATTCACCAGGGACCCAACCTTCCATGAAGACAGAATATCAGATATGGGAAGTACAGACTAAGTGATAACAATTTTTACTAGAAAAAAAGTTCCCTTCATCAAATACAATTTCTCTTTCATTTCATAAGGTATTATAGTCACTCATTTAAGCCCTTCACATCTGTTCCCAGCAGTGACTTGAATTGATGCCTTTACTGTACAGCCTGGTGGATTCAGAAAGAATCTGAGCTTTCAAATCCCAGCTCCATTACCTATTTACTGCTTATATGACTATGAATGAAATCGTCAAACTTTCTAAACCTTAGTCCAGCTTATTTATAAATTGGGACTTTTATGAGGCTTTAAATAAAAACCACAGTAATCCATGCAAAGCACCAGGTTCAAGAACCCAATTATGATGGATGTTCAATCACGGTCAGCCTCCTTCCTTCTGACTAGAAGTCGTCAGATGATTCTAGCTTCAAGTTTTCGGTCAGGCACAGAGCATGCCCTTCAGAGTGCTAATGCTGTTTCAGCTCAGCAGACACCTAGGCTCAGGAAAGCCATTAGAAACCCCCAAAGTACTATATTTTTCTCCTGCTAAGTAGCTCACTTCCCACCACTTCCTACAACTTTATATTAAGTGAACCCAACACATGAGTCACACTACTTACAAAAGCAAATGTGGGAGCCACACCCAAAACGGAGGCATCTTGACTTTTCACAAGAAGCTGTAGGACTTGGGGGGAAGCCATAGTTTAAAAAAGAACACCAAACTTCCAAGCTTCCTTTGAATTCACATGCAAACCTAAGGGCTTAGCTAATTTTTTTTCAGTGAATTTCTATCATTAAATATCAGCTGGGAATCATTTGACAACATTCAAACTTTTACTGAACTTGCTGCTTTGTGTGGGGTTGCTATAGAAGGCCAGGGGATGGTGGATATAGCAAGAGGATCTAATCACTTTCCCTCTTAGGTTAATTAGAAATATAAACCTAAATTTAAAATAATACCCTAGACTCTAGGGCCTAGAGAGTTCCAAAATGGCAGTAGAATAAGCGGAAGCTACACTGACACTCTCCCAGGACCAAACTGGAATTACAACTAAAATATAGAAAGTCCATCCTGAGTAATCAACTGAAAACTAGCTGGAGAGAGCCCTGATAATCAAGGACAGAAAGTGGAGACTGCATGGAGACTGGTAGGAAGTGTGGAGGTGCAAGAGGGCTGCCCAGGCTCCCACAGACAGCAGCAGAAGTTCTGGAAGGATATCTCAGCTGTGGAGGGTTCCCACTGAAAACTTGGGGATCTCAGAGAGAAGGGGGATGGGTGAGTGGGTAGGGGAGATCAACTACAGAACTTGTATGCCTATATGCATCACCCATGGGCACAGACAATAGGCTGGTGAAGGCCTGGAGAAAGGTGGGGACAGAGGCAGGCTAGCAAGGGTCAATGGGAAAAAATGCAACATATGTAATACTTTCAATATTAAAGGTTAAAAAAAATAAAATAAAAAAACACCCTACTTCTTGGACAATTTTGAGATGAAAACTTACTTATTGAAAGCATCTACCATAGCATGGAAAGTATGATATTTTTTTCCATGAAAATTTTCAAGTATGTATTTATTATAAAAGTGCAAAAGATGAAAGGAAGCCTGCTATTTGATAAGGTCATAGGCAAAGAAGAAAGTTGCATTTGAGATATAAACACTCCAAGACTGTAGAAAACGCTGGTGTGGTGACGGAATTTATACTACTGTGTTGTATGGAAATCCTAAAACTGGTGTATAACCTGTGAAAGTCCCATAAGCAGAAGTTAAACAAATAAGTCCTTTATAGACTTCTAAAATCCATAGTCCATGGGCTTCTTGCATCATCAGAAGTGGTATAATGATAAACTATGACAGTAAATAAGAAAGGGTCATAAGGCATGAATTAAAGAGTTAGCACACAAAGAGCTGGATTTAGTACAACATTCTAAAAGACAACTAATAAGTCTGTTTCAAATAATTAAGGCATTTTAAGAAAGGAGGAGGGATAAATAAGACAACTGCACAGAAAAATCAGTGAACTGGAAGGTAAAATTGAGGAAACTCTCTAGAATGTATCACAGAGAACAGATGGCAAATACAAATGAATAGATAGAAAATATAGAAGCTAGATTGAGAAAATCCAGCAGATATAAAATAAAGCTGTCATGTTGTGCATTCCCACTGGTAGGATGTAAAACAGTATTGCAGTTCCTCAAAAAGTTAAAAATAGAATTACCATATAATCTAGCAATTTCATTTCTGGGTAAATACCCAAAAGAATTGATACAATATAAAATGGAATTGTATTTTTAGTTTCTCTTTCTGAGAATCCATTACTTGTGTATAAAAATGCCATCGATTTCTGGGTGTTAATTTTGTATCCTGCTGTATTGCCGAATTCATTTATTAAATCTAGTAGTTTTTTGGTGGAGTCTTTAGGGTTTTCTATTATAATATCATGTCATCTGGGAATACGATAATTTTACTTCCTCCTTTCCAATTTGGATGCTTTTTATTTCTTCTTTTTGTCTGATTGCTGTGGCTAGAATTTCCTCCAAGAGTAGTGAAAGCGGACATCCCTCTCTTGCTCTTGTTCTTGTTCTTGTTCTTAGGGAAAATGGTTTTAGTTTTGGCCCACTGAGTATGATGTTGGCTATAGGTTTGTCATATGTGGCATTTATTATGCGTAGGCCCACTTTGCTGAGTTTTTATCAAAAAAGGGTGTTGGATTTTGTTGAATGCTTATTCTGCATCAATTAATATGATCTGGTGATTTTTGTCTTCTAATTTGTTTATGATGTATCACATTTATTGATTTGTAAATATTATACCAGCCTTGCATCAGTCTCTGAGTTTGATGAAAATGCCAGGCCCTCATCACTGGGTTAGAGGAAAATGGAAATCACAGGTTAGGTGTTTATAAATTATGTGCAGTACACAGACACTGCCCAATTATACAGGAAAGAGAGTATGGGAAGTAGAATAGTCATATGCAGTGGTTTTATCAGTAATTGTATTGTATAAATGTACAAATATTTGTATATTTTATTGTTTGGAAAGACTTTTATTTTGCAAATCCTTTAGGCAACAATTAGCCCCCAATTTTTTAATATGTATTTTATTGATTTTTTGCAGAGAGGAAGGGAGAGGGATAGAGAGCTAGAAACATCAATGAGAGAGAATCATCAATCAGCTGCCTCCTGCACATCCCACACCAGGGGTGTGCCTGCAACCAATGTACATGCCCTTGACCGGAATGGAACCTGGGAACTTTCAGTCCGCAAACCGACGTTCTATCCACTGAGCTAAACCTGTTTTGGCTGCCCCCAAAATTTTTTTAAATGAACTAAAAGTGTATGGTTAGTGAAAAGTTAGGTACTAACTTTCTGTGTCTCAGACAATTGATGGAAGTGTCATGTGCACACAATAGGTTTGGCATTTACTAGCCAAATCCCTTGCTACCAAGGGTAAATATCCCTTATTTATTAAAGAATATCATGGCAATATCACCAACCACCTGACAATCAGAAGGGACAAGAGTGCCACTGAAGAAGCATCGGCACCTACTTAAGTCAGCACCTACTTAAGGAAATTTAAAGAAGAATGTGCCCACAATGAGGGCAGCTGTGGAATATGCACTTACAAAGAATGGCTTTGCACAAAGACCAACTGCATATGCTCAATTAATTTTGCTCGTTTCCAACTTACAAAGTGAAATAAGTGGTCGTTACTAACAAATTGGGAATGCTGCAAACAGTTTTCTAAAAGGGCCAGTTTTGCATACCACTGTCACTTGATACTTCAACTAGTCAATGAGTTCAAATACTTCCTAAAATTGGATTCGTGGTCTTCAAAATCCAACTCATGGGATCCCAGGAAAGTGTTGGGAATTCATCCTGTCCAAAGTGAAACAGGACCTTATTTTGAATGTTACTGCAAATGTAAGTAGAATGTTTCCGCTGAGCTGGTGATGTGCAGCCACAAAGCAAAAACTATGTTCTTACTGAATGAAAACAGTGGGGCAGAACTGCACTTAGAGTCGGTTGGGTAAACGCACAAGCTATAGATGTGTACAAAGAAGCAATGCTGTTTTACCAATAAAAATAAAAGCTAGAGTTATCAAAATTTACACACACACACACACACACACACACACACACACACACACACAGAGAGAGAGAGAGAGAGAGAGAGAGAGAGAGAGAGAGAGTAATTAAATAACTCAACTACCAAATTTTTGTGACAAGGCTAATGATGAAATTCAAGAAATAGACAAACAAAAAAACCTTGCCATAGTGATATGAGCTTTATCTCCTTGCTTCTAATAAGCAATCAGATTTTTGACCTTTTCAAACCTTTGAATTATTTTTTTGTGAATCAACCTAAGAGTCCTACATGTATTGAATTTTTATTTATTTATTTGATTGAATTTCATTTAAAAGCCATTGGAAATCTTTAATGAAAGTATATGATGAATGAAAAGTTCCCCAATGCAGCTTTTGAAGCTTATGGAGAACTGCCATCAATAAAAACAAAGCTTGCCAACAAGAAGATATGGAAATATTATTAAAGCAAAGACAGAACTAAACAAATAAAGTGATCATCACTCAAACAGTACCAGAGATTTGATTTGGAAAATATTGAATTTGGAATATCTCAACATGTAGGAAGTATATTTGGATGGTGATTCTGTTTTTAATTGGATAAAGTGATATTCTGTGCCAGAATGAAGCAAAAATAAAAATCCAGAATTTTTTCAGCATTTAAATATGTTAAAACATTAAAAATGGTAATACAGGAAATCCTTTATGGTAAGTCCTATCTTTAAAAATATCTGTTAAAAAATGTTCCTCTGAATGGAAGCTGAGAGACAGTATGTAAAATATTTAGGCTGAAATATTTAGCTATTTCAATATGAAAAAATAGAACTGAGTCTATATCTTCCATGCAGTATAAATTGCTCTGACCTTACCATATACCTTGGCATCTATAAAATACTTTCTCAACTAAAAATATGTTTTCACTATAAATAAGAATTATTTGAATGTAACAAGAATTTCAAATGTATTAATCATAAATTACAATTTTGGAGATCTCAGAAATTTCACGAAAAAAAACACACACCACACAATAACAAAAAGGTACTAAAAAAAAATAACATTCTTCAGAAAAATACCAGTGACAGTTTTAGAACTAGAAATGGCTGAGTGAGTGGGCAGAGCACCAAGGATGTTTAGGGCAGTGAAAATACTCTATCTATGATACCATAAGGTGGAAATATGTCCATATACAAATCTGTCCAAACCCAGAGAATGCACATCATCATGAGTGAACCCTAATAATATACACCACAGACTTTGGGTGATAATGATGTGTCAATGTAGGTTCATCAATTGCAATAAATGTACCTCTCCGGACGACAGGGATGTTGATGGTGGGGGAGGTTGATAGCAGGGGACGTTGTACATGTGTGTGGGTGGTAGAATATATGGAAACACTTTATACCTTCTGCTCAATTTTTCTGTGAACCTAAAACTACTCTAAAAATGTCATTAAATTTTTTTAAAGTTCATAAAAATGTTGCTAAAAGTATAATAATATAATGAAATGAAAAATGTGTTTAAGCCAGAAAAATGTTATGATCAATTAAGATATTACATCAATAAAGTGTCATTATCTTTTATATTGTATAAAATGTTGAGAGCAAAAATAGTAGTTTTCTAAGTTTACTTTGTTCTTATGTATCACAATTACCCATATTAATTTTATAATTAATAAAATACTTTAAAAGAAAAAAATAACTAAGAAACTGACTGAAGTGTAAGAATATCTTGACTGTTATTTTAATGGTCATTTAATTCATATGTGAACATTTAAAGTTGTTTGCATTAATAAACATGAATATGTATTATTATCTGTTTGCTAGAAATCACACTTTAAATAATTTATTAATTCCAAAAGGTTAAATATGAAAAGAAAGAAGCATCAACCGAGCTCTTAGTTGTTAAGTGTGTATACATTTTTGGGGGGACACCCTCTATTAATATGATTGACATGTGCAAGAACTGTGTCTTAAACTACCCTTTCTGCTTTCATTCTTCCTCGAGATTAAAGTGTCAAAGTAGAATTTTTTTTTTTAACTAAGCAGAAGGAGAGATGAGATGTCTCATTAAAACTTGGATGAACTCTCCCTGTCACAGCTTATTTATGTTAGTAGCTTTCCTCAAATCAATGACTCTCACTAAGATGGGTACATTAGTGCCTTGTAGCTAAATGCATTGGGAAATAAATGGAGACTCCTTCCTTATATTGCACACACAACAAACGTTGGCTGATATCTGTCAGCTGCTCTGAAGTGGGAGATTAGAAAATTAAACTTCATTGATAACTTCCATGAATCCCAAGTCAAAAATCAAAGCACAATCCTCTGTGTCACATTGAACCTGGAAGGCAGTGTAAGAAAGCTTTTTAAGCAAAAGCTGCTGAATCTCTTCCTAGCCAAGGACTGCCTTTGAGGTTCACTCCAAAAAGCAAGTGATCACCGGGGATGGCTGTTCTCATAATTTTGAGTGTTTAATGTAAAGCAATCCCAGCTCATGAGCACTCATCTACACTAATAAAAGACAAATATGCAAATTGACTCACTTCACAACACCCACCAGCCCATCAGGAGTGAGTATGCAAATTTACCCAACAAAGATGGCGGTGGCCCTGACCCCTAGCTTCTCTGGGTCTCTGGGCAGCATGCATGCAGGCGAGGAGCAGCCGGGTGGGGTGGGATGCCTGCTATGAGGGGGAGGGCAGGGAGCAGAGGGAGCTACATGAGCAGTGCTCTGGCTGGAGCGAAGACTGAAGGCTCTGGCTGAAGCGAATATGGAAGGTGACAGCCAGAGCAAAGGCCTGGGTCCCAGGTGCTGGAGGAAAACTGGTGCTGGCAGCCAGAGGAAGGAAAGCCTATTGCACGAATCTTTGTGCAACAAGCCTCTAGTATAACCTATGAAAAACAATATACCTATAATGGGCATCCTACACAAAACTAGGAAGGTCTCTGTTCTCCTTGAGTGTACTGCTGGCTAGTTGCTTTCCGTTGTCAAGCTGGAAGAGACAGAGACAGTCCAGTGTGATGCTTTGGAGGAGCACAGAGCACAGAAACAGCGGATTTAATCACCTCTCACACTTCTTTTTCCTTTGCAGTTATTAGCAAACATACCTTTCTCCACCTTATCTTTGTTGAGGTCATATCAGCAATTATCTGCCTTTCCGTTTATGGGAAACCACCTGACTAATTCATAGTGCAGAAAAGCTTATCCACTTGCTTCCATGTTCCTTTGCCCAAGAATGATTAGCAATGAGATATTTCAAACATATAGAAAAACAGAGATAAATAAAAGCACCCAGAGTGAACGGAGGTTCACACTCCACTGTGCATGCTTAAGATGGTTGTCGTCACACTCTTCAGTCGTCACTGCCACATTTACAACAAGATTTGGCCCTTGGCTGGGACATGTCATATGAGCATACCCTTGCATGTAAGGCTCTGACATATTTCTCTGAAGTGATTGTATAGCTTTCAGCTCCATGGTCTTCCATTTTCCAGTGTGGCTCCCTCCATAGGGTAGGGATGAGACTGGGTGATACAGTGGCTGCAGTCTGGCTTTGGGACCCCCTCAGGTCTGAGTTCCAACCCTTCCCACCTGTTGAGTGCATGTGGGCAAGGGTCTTTACTGTCTCATTTATAGAACGGGGATAATAATGCCGACCTTGTAGAGGTGCTAAGAGATGATGTAAGTAAAGTGTTAGATGAGTAGTTGGCACATAGTAGGTGGTTATTACCAGCTTGTGTATCTATTGGATGTGCAAACAACACTCAAAAGCTTGAGCCCCATCCAACTGAAGGATATCTACCAGGAACCAGCCACGCACGGTGCAGACCATGAATGGCTCTTCATTTGTGGGCTCACTCATGCATGCCACTTCTGCAACCTTCCAATGCTCTGATTCTAAACCATGCCATTTTTATAGAGTTTTGTAACACCTTTGCAGAAAGCCAAATTAGCCCATGAGGTAAGGGAGCAGTTGGTTGTAACCATGAAGCCCCCTAGTGACCATGAGCATTCTTTGGCTGGCTGTCTTTATTTCCATGCATATCTCTTTCCCTATTCTTAGGTGTACCTATGATTTGTCATTATCGCGAGTTGTGTTGAAAAGATCATATGGACTCAGTGGTTCTCAACTATGGCTGATCTTCGAATTCATCTCTGTGTTAAAAATATCTATCATCCATCTACCTATTATCTATCTATCTATCTATCTATCTATCTATCTATCTATCTATCTATCTTCCTACCTACCTATTATTGATCCCAAGGCCACCTCCCAAGATATGCTGGGAATCTCTGGGACTGGGAGAGATGGGGATGGGTAGGCTGAGGGTATGAGGAGTTAATGTTCCATGCAGGAGAGGCTATTACGGATCCAGGGTTGAGAACCACACTGAGTTCACCACTTGAAATGGTGTCTCTCTGAAGAGCAGTCTGAGATGTGGGAATTAATCAGGGAGTCTTTTCTTCTTGTTCCAGTGACTTTGTAGGCAGGATGCTGCTATTCCAAGTCTTCTGTTGCAAATTATGTCTTCCATAGGAACGAAGTATACCCACGGGCCATGCAAGCACAATGTAAATCAAAACACATGTCCACAGCTGGAGCAAACGCATTAGGAACATTTAACTGGATTCCACTGGAGTGAGTCGGTGTGACACACATGCCCAAGTTGACAAAAACAACCCCCTAAAGAAAGCTCCATGAAAAATAGCCAAAGCATTGGGTTTATGAGTAATTCAGTGTTCTAACACACACACACACACACACACACACACACACACACACACACACGGTATAATGCACACACCGTACCCTTTCGCAAACAAAAGCACACCAAATGCCAGGAACTGGCATGAGAGTACATTGTTTCCCAGACATGAAGCCCAGATTGGAACTGACCAGTGCTTCCCATACTCCCCTTCTCTCTCCCCTCCTCCTGATCCCCAACAGCTGCATGCTCTCAGGTACCCTGGAGGAGAAGTGCATCTGAAGATGGAGACGATGAAGAAATCACGCTTCTCTATTTATTACAGTTTCCATGGTGACAGCAAAATAAAAGACAACAATAAGCGTTTCAAAGCAACAATAAAAGAAGCCACCTCTCTCTCAGGCAGGCCCTCCTTGGAGGGAAAACAGAAGCTGTCCTGATGCTCTCTGTGAGATGATGGCCTGTGTCCGTCCCCCGATCCAGGGGTATGGCTCTCAATGGGGCTGGCTCCCTGTACACACGCACCCCAGCAACCAAGAAGCTACTCCTGTCATGTGCTAACTTTTATATTTTCTTTGGGGATCCTGTTGCTGAGTTTCACTTTCCATAAACTTCCAGAAACCAGACAGTGAAATCTCTGGGGATTTCTGAGCCACCCAATTCAAAATACCATAATCAGGAACTTAAGTAGGGTCAGAATGCCGGCTGACCTCTTGCAACTAACAGGGACTTGGAATTTGGGCTTGTGAGATATTAACAAGTTTTGTCCCTCAGGACAGAGTCAGCAGGGAAATGCCCTGGGTGTCTGACATGGGCAATGCCAAAGCCAGATCCCTCTTCCTGGGAGAAACCAGGGCCACCACACTTATTGGTAACAAGGTAGAATAGTCCGCTCACTGCAACCTCATTATCATTTGTCACACTTGCCTTGCATTCAAATGCTCTTACCCATGTCGATCGTGCCAGTTAGATGTCCCTTTCAATAAAAGCTCCTAGTAGTACTAACTCATTAGGTTCCACAACTATTCAACCCATTGACAGTATTCCCCTTGATTAACCTCCAAGAAGAGTGGGAAATTATCATAGAACAGTGAAAGCAGTGGTTCGGAATCATTCCTTCCTTCCTTCCTTCCTTCCTTCCTTCCTTCCTTCCTTCCTTCCTTCCTTCCTTCCTTCCTTCCTTCCTTTCTTTCTTCCTTCCCTCTCTCCCTCCCTCCCTTCCTCCATCTTTCTTCCTTTCTTTCTTCCTTCCTTCCTTTCTTTCTTTCTTTCTTTCTTTCTTTCTTTCTTTCTTTCTTTCTTTCTTTCTTCCTTCCTTCCTTCCTTCCTTCCTTCCTTTCTTTCTTTCTTTCTTTCTTTCTTTCTTTCTTTCTTTCTTTCTTTCTTTCTTTCTTTCTTTCTTTCTTTCTTTCTGGGGGGAAATTCCCTCAGTGAATTTACTTAGAGCAAAAATGGCATCTCGGCTTTGGTCTTGCCCCTATGTTCACTCATGTTAGTACTTCTTTTCATTTAAGTTTTTATAGAAGGTAGGTCCTCTTTGCCTAAAAACCCAAGGGAAAAACCCCAATGCTTTAATTTACTCACATCCTGCTGTGCTTTCTCAGGTTATTCATTTCCATACCACGCCTTCAGATGCAACCTCCTGCTCTGAAGGAAAAGGGAAGACAGGTCAATGGGACATTGTCCCAACCTCAGAAGGAGATAACTTCTATGTCCTTCTTCCTGGTGGCCAACACCAGGGCTGCTCTAGGCTATTTCCAAACCTCAGCAGGCTCAATCCTAGAAACAGACACCATTTCCTTCCTAACCTGTCATGCTCAGAGAGGCATAAAGAATAAATTTAGAATATTGGTAAAGCACATTTCCATCACCCTTGAGGTATGAAAGCTCTGGCCACTAGACACTCATAATTTTGCCTTCTTAAATCCTTGTCTCTCCTCCTGAGTTCACCCACTCAGAGTTTGGCATTATATTCTTAAACTATAAAGTCCTCAACATGATGCCCATTCGGAAAGCCTAAGCAAGCAAGGCTGGTTAATGCAGGACGTGGCCACTTACTCTATAAGATTCTGATCCTCTCACTGCCTGGTAGCCAGGGACCTTGAGAAAGTTGCTTCAGGTGGCAGGGAGCCCCAGTGCTGCTTCTCGCTCTCTCTCTAACAGCCATGTGACGTTGGGAAGAGACCTGTCTCTTCTCTGGATTTCAGTTGTCTGCTTTATAAAAACAAAAAGCTGGCCATACAATCAATCTCTTTCAGCTACATGTTCTATGCTTTGCAACTGCAAGGTTGAATCTGAGAATCTATGCATACCAAAAGACTTAAAAACTATGGCACCTAACACTTAAGCACTTTATGTGTGTTAATTCATTGACTCCTCTTTGAAACTCCATGAGGTAGGTATTGTAATTATAAACCCTAATTTTAAGGTGAGGAAAAAGGCATAGAGAGCATGGCCTGTGTCAGACGGAAGTAGCATAAAAGCAGGCACTGTCTCTAAGGGAAGTACTCAGGAACCAACCACCAGAAACATAGGAAAATAGATTTGAGGTTGAACCTCCTAGTGTTTGCAGGCTGAGAAAGTGAGAGAGGAAGTGTGAGAATTACAATTAATCTGCCAGTTAACAGCATTTACAAAGAACCCAGACTACAGCCAGACAACGCACTCTTGACCACCGGCTGGATTCTTTCATTACCAAGGACAAACACAAGTGGCAATGGTGTGAATGAGGATGATTCTGGCAGCTTGGGCTCTCTTTGCCACCTCCTCAGTGTTTTGGGGCAGGAAATGTCCCAATGATACTGGATTAGGGAACACAAGAGGCCAGGCAAAGAGAGCCACTCTCAAGACTGGTTTCGAGAAGAAATAAGCCCTGCCTCCAGGATCAAAACACAGCCACTGAGGTCCCGACGGCCCTACTCTGATGTCCCAGCATTGGCCTCCTCTAGTCCAGCAAGATCTTTGCAAAGGAACAGACAACATGTTTGTTCATTTTGAAAACAGGTCTATTAGAAACCCCCAAACCCAACAAGCTTCTCTAGCAGGAAAGTTCTTCTCTGTCCCCTGCAGAAAGATAGTGATGGGAATGTATGCTCTCTGGATTCTGGGCTTCTTGCACCAGGACTCAAGGTTCTGAAAGGGCCTCCTTTCAATGTTCACCTACTGTAGAAAGGTTTCATGGAAACGTGATTGAGCGTTGTTTGGTTCAGGGCCCGACGAGGGTTTTCCACCATTAATCCTCTTGGAGGAGGGTGGGGCTGAGCTGGGCACAATATAGCCTGGTCGCAGGGTTATGCAACCATCGCTCCACAAGTTAACAGCACCTTAGGGGGTTAACCAACACAGCTGTGCAATGCGATACACCTTCATGCTATCGTCACTGCTACGTACTGTGGCCAACTTGGAGAGTTCTCTATATTGATACTTTCTTTGACCCTATCCACCAAATAGCTCTGTGGCACACTGGCTGTCATAGAATGAAATACCTCCCTTCCCCTGGAGCTAAAAGCATACCGTACTAAGAAGCGGTAGATTCTTTGCTACCATGTCATTGATTTACCTACTGTACTATGTGACCCTGGAGAGCTATGAATCATCCCTCAACTTTCCAGCTAACCAAACAGGTTCCTTCGGATACAATCTCTTCTTTCTCTAGATTTATTTGTTCTGAATCCTGGTGCATTCCTAGGGCATTATTTCTTACTGAAGACAGCTCTCCCTCAGTGTTTGCTTAGTGATATTTTTTATTTGAAGTTCTTCCTGAGTAGTGGGCTTGCCCTTTTCCAAGGCTTTGTGTTCTTAGGAATACCTGAGTCACATGCTGTCAGAGTTCCAGCATTCATCAATCACAGGCCGGGGCTCATATTTTTGTGTCTTTCTTCTCTCCCATGGGCCACTAAAGAGTGTCAAAATTCTGATTTCTTTAGTTGAACTCAGAGACAATGTCTTGTCTTTTTTTTCTTTCTTTATATTCACTATTTTAATTTCTAGGTAATGCAACAGATCATGTCTTCTTTCCAACACTAGTTGAGGAATTACTGTGTTGGGCATTTTGCTGAGTGCTGGGGGCAGAGTTGAAGATGATCTGTCTTTAGGAAGCTCACCATGAATGAGATAAGAAAGGTCATGACTAGCCAAAACTGGTTTGGCTCAGTGGATAGAGCGTCAGCCTGCGAACTGAAAGGTCCCAGGTTCAATTCCGGTCAGGGGCACATCCCCAATAGGGGGTGTGCAGGAGGCAGCTGATCGATGTTTCTAACTATCTCTCTCCTTTCCTCTCTGTAAAAGTTCAATAAAATATATTTTAAAAAAAAAGAAAAAAAGAAAAGTAGACAAAGCAGGAAGTGCTTCAAGGAAAGATCCCTGCAGGCACGCAGAGCAGGGCTTGACACAGCCTGGAAGATCCCAGAAAAAAATCCATCCAAAATTCAAGAAGAAGTGACACTTGACCTACTTTTTACTTTAAAGGACAAGTAGCAGTCATCTCTGGAGGAGTCCAAACAACAGTGGGACAGATGTGGATGAGGAAGAATGACGTAACAAAGGGAGGCTGGAGAGTCGTGGCCAGGGCACGCAGGGCTTTGTCCCTGGGGCTAAGATATAGGAACTGTATCTGAAAAGCAGACAGGAGCCCCCAAAGGGGAGAGACAGCAGGACTGTAATATAGAATGGTGTCATGAATCGAAGGACAAAATCTCTGCTACATTAGTAAGACTGTGTGTCCCCATTCACTTCATCTGACATTGCTACTTGGCCCCAGTGACTGCATACAGTGCATGGGGAGACTGATTGGAGCTTTGTGCCAATTCCTGGCCCCAGCCTGCCTCTCCAGGAGACTTACAGCAGTGGCCACCTGTCCTCTGGTCTGAAGAGGAAGGATCTCTTTGCATAAGGGCACGAAATGAGGGATCCGGATGACGGACAGCAGTGGAAATGGCACTTGTAGCTGGGGAAGAGAGCGTGTGAGCAGAGGCGGAGACACAAGCCCGTGAGCCCCATGTGGTGGGAGGAGGTGGGAAATGCGGTGACAGGGACCAGAGATCCCTGGGTTCCCCATCTCTTCAGAACATTGCTGCATAGAAGGTTACACATTTCCACGTTGGACATGCTCAGTTAGAAAGAAAGAAATTGTCTCAGCACAAATGTGAGGCAATAGCAAATGAAGAAGACAAAGCACATGGCCTGGGGTGCTTCTCTTTCTAATCTGTTCTCCTTGCCCAAGACAGCTTGCCTGTGGTGCCCAGTTAGACATGCTCCCTTTGAAACCCAGCGTTCACAGATCTTAAGGGAGTTTTCAGATGGCAATGTAATTCTTTTTTTATTTTTATTTTTTTTTAATTTATTTTATTTTTTTTAATAAGGCTCAAGCAAAGTCCTAGTAATCATCTATTATCACATCTGTAGCATAGCTCATGTTCTCTTAAGGCTCATCAGAGGATTTAGAAACAGCTCAGGAAAATAATCTGACTCCTAATGATCCCTGGACACCTCTTTTTTCCTTCTGGACACAGGCTTTTTAAAATTTCCAAGACACATTTTGGGTAAACTTCATTAGGAATTTTATGAGTGCATGGAACTTGAACTTGCAGGGTTATCACATTTCATGCACACGGGCCTCTGCTCTAAAACCCACACTTTCCCCCTCATATATATGTTCCATGGAGACCTTTTCCAGGAATGTAGAGGTTCAAAACTTTCACTCAAGCTGAGGTTTCTCCGTTTTTATTAGGAATTTCACTGGGTGTGTTACAGAGACAAAAGCAGTTTCAAAATTGCTGGCTCAGTCACGTGGACAGCAAGTGACTCTCAGCCCGGCAATGAAGAAAACGGTTTTTGGCTCAGCTAGAGTGGGTCAGTTGGCTGAGCACCATCCTGTGCACCGAAGGGTTGCCAATTCAATTTCCGGTTGGGACACATACCTGGGTTGCGGGTTCAATCCATTGGAGCATGTACAGAAGGCAACCGATTGATGTTTCTCTCTCTCCCTTCCCCAAGCATACCCTTATGCTAGCATGTAACCCCTCCGATACTCCCAACCCCAACTTGGGTCTTATTTCCTACTTCACAGATGTAAGAAGACAGGTTCTGGATACTGTCTGATGAATGTAGGTTCAGTACGTTTAATGCAATCTGTGTAATTCTGCAAGCATATACAGAAATGAGGATTTTGTAAGCACCATTTAAAACTATCTGATTTTTCAGGTAACTCCCTGTAGATCTTTTTATAAAGCAAAAGCCCTTTTGGAAAAAATTGCATCATTCTCCACTTCACATGTTCTAATTTCAGGTTTTCATAAATTAATTTCAAATTTCAAAAAAACCCCAAAACGGTGGAGGCCACCATTCATTTTCATTTGTTGAGCTAAGCTCCATACCAAGCCAAGAGCCAATCATGCTTTGCTGTTAAGCTTTCCTAAATAACAAAGGACATTTGAAAATGTGAGCTACTGAACAGAAAACTTCCCCGTGAGTCAGCAGACAAGCCCAGCGAAAGATCTCATGGTTCCAACTAACTAGCCATAGACTTTCATATCTGCTTTTTCTGTGGTCTTCCAATAAGAGTCCAATTTCTAGTTAGGAAGTGAGAAATTGGGTTGGTTAGAGATGCTAAGATACCTTGTATTAAGGGTGTTAGAAAAAAGTGGCTGAGTCCCAAGGTCTCAAACATGGGAACTCTTTATCTTCAGCCCCCATTCCATCTTCTCCATGAGATTGCAAAGGAATACAACGAGCAGAGAACTAGCCCAGGCAATTTGTTAATGGGACTCCCACCTCAAACCCTGATAGAGTAGATCCTGGTGAGCTGGCTCTGATTATAAACTCCTGCATATCCTATTATTAAAGTATATTTTGAATTATATTACTGTATTACACATTCATTGTATTTAATAGTATTGTATATTCTATAAAGTGAATTGCATATTTTATTATTTGTAACAGACTTACATTTGATTATATATGAAATATACATTTCTTTCTCAGAGAGCTGGCTGTTACAACATTTATCAGCACACCACTGCCTAAATGAAGAACAAACCCAGGTTGGTTCCTCTTTGGCTTCTATCTTAGAGGCCCATGCCCTTAGCTCCTTAGTTTACTATTCCTCTGTCAAAAAAATCACAAGTAATTGTACAAGAACACAAATCAAAAGATCTTTTCCTGAAAACTCAAAGCATACCAGTATAATCTGCCCAATCCAGCCTTTCTTGATTTGAGAGAGGGAGAGGGAGAGAGATAGAAACATCAATGATGAGAGAGAATCATTGATTGGTTGTCTCCTGCAAGCCCCATGCTGGGGAATCAAGCCTGCAATCTGGACACGTGCCCTGACCAGGAATCAAACTGTGACCTCCTGGTTCAAAGATCGATGCTCAACCACTGAGCCATGCTGGCTGGGCCAATCCAGCCTTTCTTAAGAAGGCTGTCCTTCAAAAAAAAGACAGCTATAGGCTGATGTGATCACACCTGCCATTAGGCAAAAATGAGAGAATCCTAAGAGTGCTGCATCATAACTTAATAGATGTTCTCCTCCTTAAATCCTTATAGATGGCTCCTTGGGGGCAGAGGACAGGGGGCTAGAGGCATTGAGGTAGGAACAACAGGAATCTTCCTGTGAAATCTGGAATATGTTTGAGGTACATGACAAAAGATCAGTTGGATGTTTCCACCTTTCACCAAGCAGAATAAACACGAGCATCAGGGGTTCCTACACATTTATTTTTAAACTAGAGGCCCAATGCAGAATTCGTGTACAGGTGGGGTCCGGTCAGCCTGGCCCCAATCGGTAGATAAGGACTGGGCCTGTCGAGAGGAGGAGACAGCAGGAGGTTGGTAGGCTGACTGGCCCTGATCGGACCTCCGATCAGGGCCAGGTTGGCTTGGGGGAGGGACCATGGGCAATTGGCCAGCAGGCCCTGCCCCCAACTGGGGGGGGGGGGAGCGATTGGAGGTAGGGCTGGCCATGGGGAGGGGCTGTGGGCAGTGGACTGGCTGGCCTCACCCCTGAATGGGGCCGGGGGAGGTTGGCCAGCCAGCCCCACCCCTGATTGGTGTGTGTGTGTGGGGGCCATCAGGGGCACGGCTGGCTGGGGAGAGGGGCCACAGGCTGATTAGGGCGCTGGGCCACATCTGGGGTGGGGCCAGCCAAGGGAAGGCGCTGCAGGAGGTTGGCCAGTCGGCCCCATCCCCAAATTGGGCCAGTTCTCTAGCTGCAGTGAGCATCATAGTGACTGGTTGTTCTGGCGTCAGGTCGTTGGCTTTTTATATATATAGTCACTGACTTTAAAATGTCTTTCTAAAGGTAAATATAAAAGTTATCAAACCAAGATGGATAGAAATTTAAAATAGTGTTACTTGGTAGTTGTGACTGGTAACTTTAGGCCAATGCCATTAGCCAATCCTTACAACTAAGGAATTTCCTTTAATGCTAAAAAAAGAAAGAGGGAAGGAGAGAGGGAAGGAGGGAGGAAAAGAGAGAAAAGAAAGAAAGACATAAAAGTTCAACATTTTCTTTTTTAAAAAATATATTTTATTGATTTTGTACAGAGAGGAAGGGAGAGAGATAGTTAGAAACATCGATGAGAGAGAGTCATCGATCAGCTGCCTCTTGCACACCCTCCACTGGGAATGTGCCCGCAACCAAGGTACATGCCCTTAATTGGAATCGAACCCGGGACTCTTCAGTCCCCAAGCCGACGCTCTATGCATTGAGCCAAACCGGTTTTGGCTCAACATTTTCTTAAACAAAACAAACAAAAAAGGTCAGACCTGTCTGTTCATATAAGATTTCTGACTGTTCCTGTTACTCTGTGTTCTTCCTTGTCCAGACATCTACTCAATACATAATTTTTTCCCACTTGTTAAGTCTTCTCCTCCCCCTCACCTTCTCCTTAATGACTTTCCTCTAAAAAAAACACAAAAACAAAAGGTCACCATATATCTGTTGTTCTCTGAGTGCCATGAAGTAGAACCTTTTGCTCAACAGTCATCCCCCAATTAAAAGGAGGGCAATTTTTCACTAATGAGAAAGCACAATGGATGCAGGCAAGATGTCTTCAGGTAAGCGGCTTCTGCTGTCTTATTTATAATATGCACAAAAGACTTGTCTGTCTTCAAAATAACAGATGAGTCAATGCTACCATCATAAAATGTTGACATATCCACCCACTGCAAAAAGGAAACTGGCTTCAGAACGTCTTACAGAAAGCATGAAGCTAATCTCGACAAATGGTAACACTTTTACTTAATTGAAACTCAGGCACAGAACTGCTCTCAGGCCCTCAGGAGAGAGCTGTGTTTAGTGGACGGCAGGCTGATACATTAAGGGGGTTTGAGGGGGAAAGAGTGGGAGAAACCCAATCAGTCTGGCATCTGACAAGGTATGAGCCCTTTGTTATAATCTTTTATGAATTAATAATTATGTTGTTGATAGTATCACAGGATGGAGAAGGGATGTGTTCCTAACAAAAACACACCCAAGAAACTTAGAAAACAAAATGGGAAAAATCAAGAATATTTTTACTTACCGAGCTCTGCTATCTGCATAGAAAAGAACATGTACTTTCAACCACAAAGACATTTACTAACTTAAAAATATTTTATTTGGACATTGCATGTCAGATTACTGTGGCTTTAGCCAGACTCATTTCGGTATTATTTCTATATTCCTAAAGGAGGCGCTATTGAGCTCAACAAACTTTTCATTATATGAACAGAGAGGTATTTCCTCCACCCATGTCTTTTTTTAATGTGCTAAACTTTAAAGTTTGATGGTTTTTTTTAAAAGAGCAATCTCTTGTGAGGCTCTGGGGCCAGATTGCCTGCCTTGAATCCTGTCACTGCCTCTTGCTGGCTATGTAATCTTATACAAGTTAGATTTTTGTGTATATGCTTTTATGAAGTACTGACAATACCAATACCTATCTTATGTGTTGAAGACTTAATGAGTTAATAATACATATGAAGCACTCGGAACAATGTCTGGAACACAGTAAGTTAGCTACTGCTATTGTATTATTTTACTATATTTTCAAGGTGAATATATATATATATATATATATATATATATATATATATATATATAGTTTGAAGAGAAAAGGACCCCAAGTACTTATTGAGAACTAATCAGTAACTAGAAAAATATATATGGCCCAACTGTTGTGGCTCAGTGGTTGAGCGTCGACCAATGAACCAGGTCAAGGTTCGATTCCTGGTCAGGGCATATGCCCTGGTTGTGGGCTTGATCCCCAGTGTGGGGTGTATGGGAGGCAGCCAATTGATGATTCTCTCTGACCCTTGATGTTTCTCTTCCCTCTCTCCCTTCTTCTCTCTGAAATCAATAAAAATATATTTTAAAATATACATATTTTTAAAAATTACACCATTCTTTTTAAAAAATAAATCTTTATTGTTCAGATGATTACAATTGTTTCCACTCTCCCCCCTACTCCCTCCCATAGCTCCCCTCCACCTGGTCCCCACTCTATACCATTCTTTTTAAAAACGTATTTTTAAATTGTTGAGGTAATTACTTTTGGTTCTAAATTTTGACCAGATTCAAAGATATTTATTAAAAGGAACATGTTATATATAATGATTTTATCCTTAGAGGAACTCAGCCCTTACATTTTTAATGCTTATACTTTTCTAAGTCCGCCATTCAGAAGTAGGAGTTAACACTTGACTTCAGGATTTCAGGTTAATAGTTGCCCATAATGGAAACAAAAACCCCTTACCACTTTCTGCATACAATTATCATAAAGGCACAAAGAGAGCCAATACAGGGAACATACGAATTGACTGAAGAGTGGTGGTGAATAAACACATTCGTGTTACTACTGAAGGACAGGACCTTCAGTTATTTCAAGTGGAAAATGCTATCTGTTAACACAGAACCTCAGCAGCAGTAACACAACTTAGGAAGTTGTATTCTGCAAAGCAGTGCGTGAATTTTGGCACTGCACAGACCAGACCAAGGTTCAAATCCCACTCAGCCAAGAGTGGGATTTGAAAGGCACATAGCTCAGGGTGGCACTTCTGAGCTATGTGCCTTCGGCCAAATTACATAATCTCCGAGTTTCCTTATCCTGTTTGGTAATGACTATTGTAAAGTAGGATATATTTACCTCACAGAGTTAATCTTAATTCTAAACACGACAAACAAAACACCGCTATGATTAATTTATTCTTGTTTCCTCATTTTATAGGTAAGACTGTATTGAGGCACAGAAATAAGTTGTTTACTGAGAGTGCTTAAAAGAGTCTTGATTTAAGTATTCAAACTAGGAAGACAAAAAATATACACTAAATGTCAGGAGCTCCGTTGAGAAGGATAGTAATTTACTAAGTACCATCCTATAAATGCCATTCCCCATCAGACAGCTGGTGAGCCTACTGATGGAAAAGTGCAATTTATGTGCTAAAAAGTAACATCGTAATACTTTATGCTTAATTAACTGCTATGTCTAATGTCATTTAATTTGACCACAACAGCCGTATATTTTAAGACCCGCTTTTTAGTGATAGGAGTAAGTAATAAAAAATTTCATAAACTAAGAAATTTCAGAAAAAATAAATAAATTAGTTTAGCTCTGGCTGGGTGGCTCAGTCAGTTGGAGCATTATCCTGTGCACCAAAAGGATGAAGGTTTGATTCCTGGTCAGAACACACACCTACATTGCAGGTTTGATCCCTGGTTGGGGCACATACAAAAGGCAACCGATCGATGTTTCTTTCTCACACTGATGTTTCTCCCTCTCTCCAAGAAATTAAGACTTATCCTTGGGTGAGAATTAACCTTTTTTTAAGGTATGGAAAAAGAAAAATCATAACTAATTAAAGAATTTGCTTATTAAGCTCTCAACTTTTAATAAAAGTCCACGTGTCCCTTAACTGTACCTATCACAGATGGTAGAGGTTAAATTAGAATTTGAAAATAGTCACTTTGCTAGAAAGAAAAAGGCTGCTACGATTTGTTGCAGAAAAATGTAAATGAATAATAAAAATGTAAAAGTAAACACATTATGGTAAACCAACAAAAGATAGCCACTCTTTGAGGCTAATAAGTTTTCAAAAAACTTCGTTATTCCTTATAACTTCAATCAAATGTTTTTAATTTTACAAATCTAGACCAACACCTTCCCTCCAACCCTGCTTGTCCTCATCTCTTGCAATCAATGGAGACAGTAGGAAATAAATCCACAAAACAATTTTTAAAAATTCCAATGGAAGACTACTGCTTTTATAAACTGCTTTCACCATTTATAAAGTTTAAATGTCTTCTAAAATATAGCGCTGGCTGTACATAACGTTTGCATGGTGGTTGGGGCCAAGGTGTATTGTGTGGTTTGGGCAACTGCATCCCTGCTGCTGCATCATCTCACAGCACACACACCCTTATGTTCATAACCCATCACTGCAAACGGACACAACCACTTCTCTTCATCCTCCCCATCTTTAGAGCCACCTGACCTAGTGCAGTGTCTTAACCACTCATGCTTTCACATAGCAAAAGCCTGCAGCTGCTTCCTGACTGCTGCCCTCTCCTTGCATACTGTGGCCAGACTAATCTTAAAGACTCCGCATTGGTACTTCTTTCTGCAAAGACCAATAACTGTTCCCCATTGAAAATGTCACATTTAAATTAATGGTTCATTCTTATCTGCCACACACTTGGTTCTTTCATTTAGTCACTTCACCAGAGGCCACGTTCATCGAAACGCAATGTGCAATGAGGACAAATTTTCCATGAAAACGAAGATTTTTATTTAAAAAAATATTTTATTAATTTTTAGAAAGGAAGGGGAAAGAGAGATGGAAACATCAAAGATGAGAAAATCATTGATCGGTTGATTCCTGCATGCCCCATTTGGGGATCAAGCCTGCAACCCGGGCATGTGCCCTGACTGTGAATCGAATGGTTGACCTTCTCATTCAATGCCCAATCACTGAGCTATCCCAGCCAGGCTGTGTACTCTAAGATTTATATGCCATTTTAATTTTTTTCTCCCATACTCCAAGTACAATATATTAACTCACAGCACCACCTACCTTCCAATAAAAGACTAGAAAGCTAGGTTTACTTTTAGCATAATGCCCAAATGGCTGACCTATACAAAGTAGAATGCAATTAGGCTCATAATGCAAAGGAGAAAAAAAGATATCTAAAAACACAAGTTCCATGTGGCACTATATATAAGATACTTATACCAGTACACATACATTTCCTCGTAATGTTCCAAACCCAGCAACATATTAAGAATTTCAATCTGACACAAAACAGTCAGTGCACAGACTGTGCCTGTAAGAGTTCACTAGAGCTGCAATCAGGGAGATGAGGGCTGCTTTGACATAAATCTAATATTCACTGACACTTTCCTGCCAAAGTGGTAGCTGGAACGTGTGGTTTTCCTTAGAAGTCTTCTCAATGTTTTAGTCCTGTACCCTGCTTAAATGAGACAAAGGATGATGAGGGATAAAATCTCACTTTTCTTTCCTCTCGCAGTGATACCTATCAGACCAAAATCTGTATAAAACATAGAAGAGGATGCCCAGGCGGCGCACTCTCTACAACAGGGGTCTTCAAACTACGGCCCGCGGGCCACATGCGCCCCGCAGAGGAGTCTGATCCGGCCCGCCAGGTTTTTTGGGCAGTGAGCGCAGCCGAGGTGTTACAGTAGGAATTAGTAGTTCATATAGTCCGGCCCTCCAGCTCTCTGAGGGACCGTGATCTGGCCCCCACTTTAAAAAGTTTGAGGACCCCTGCTCTACAATGATCCAAACCAACCACACCACAGTCCTTTCTCAAATCGGTGTGATTCCCTGATTTCATACTGAAAGGGGATTCTTTTTTCCACAGAAGCGACAATCTCCTTACACCAACCTAAGCGGTACAGAAGTGTTAGTCGGCAGAAATGAGCATTTGTACCAACAGCTGAGAAGTCAGTCAAACCATGAGAAGCAACAGACTGCATGAAAAGCTTGGCTGTGATGTTCATGAACGGAAATGTCTTACGTTACATAGCATTTCTCCTGTGCAGGCCCCAACAGCCCGGTGAGGCAGGCTGGGGTGAGGACCAACGTCCATGCCCCCCACAGGGAAACAGACGCACTGTGGTTTATGCACCTCGGCCCAGGCCACGGGGCATTATGGCGGTCTAGTGCTCTATTCCTTGGATATAAAATTTAGGAAACAAAACCATTTTGGAAGGCTCTTTGCACGCCGGCGTGCAGCATGTCACACTCACAGCAGCAGACTACCAGGAGCCTTTCTGTGATTGGACAAATTACCATTCCATTTTGGTGGGATTACCTTGCCAGTTAGAGTTGTTAAAAGAAAGAAATAAACTCTACTAACCTTTACAATAATTAGTGAAAATTTCATATCATCAATGGAGTAACAAGGACAGTTCTCACCTGCTTCGTAAGCCTTCTCCTCTACCCTCTTTGCATTTCCCTCACAGGAAATCCATTATTTTCCTAATGCATTAGTTTTAAATGCTTCGTTTCTTCCTGAAGAGACCCTTTGAGCTGATCCAAGGAAATTATTAATTTACTTCAAGGTTTCTCTAAACTTCTGTGTCCTAACATGTAGAATACAATGGACATTTTTACATTTTCTTACATCCTACTACACAATACAAACCTGGTTAAAATGCACTAAAAAGCATTTGTGTTCAAATCAACACTAATTTAAAATGTTTGATTAGGAAACAGCGTAATTTATTTTAATATATTACAATTTAGTATGAAGGTGAGCAGTTATTTCTGAGTTTTAAGTATTTAAACTATAGTTTACACCATTGAAACAGATTTTGGGGGGGTCTTTCTCTCTTCATTTTTGATTTTTTAATTCTTCCTTTTAAGAAGTTCACAGTGTCACAGGAGTAAAAAACAAGACTGGTAGGAAGCACTCTAAAACATATGGCTTTATATACATAAAAAATTCAATAATGTTGTCATAACCCCTAATACAATGGGATCTATGTTTACCTACTACTATCCAGAATAGACGTCTGTACATATTAATTGTTCAAGTATGTCTAGAGCAGTGCTGGTCAAAGTGAGGTCCCACTGCTAACTTAATGGGTGTTTCTTTGAAGACCACATCCAATGTCAATACATTAAATATAAGTGTAACAATTTCTTGACTATGCTCGAAAGAGCCAAACATAATTTAACTTACATTTAGTTAACACCCCCTTTGTACAGCACCAAGGTTAAAAAGGGACCTAGCTAAATGTTCTCTTTCTTTTATTAGTTACAGTTTGTTATTTCTACAACATTAAGCCCCCACTGAACTCTTGTGAAACTTTAACCTTAAATAAATAAACACTTCATCCACTTCACACTTAAATACCTAATTGTTTCCGTATAGTACATGTTTCTGGGTAACAGTTCTATCTTTGAGAACTAGGCAAGTAGGAAAGGGTTCTCTAGGTTTGCTTTAAAAGTTTCAAGAAATTTGGTGGCTAGCTCGTCATCGACGACTCGGCCGTCACTCGACATGGTGACCCGGATGAGCTGCTGCTGCTGCAGTTTGTCGTTCCCCTCTTCGTCCTGAGTGAGCTTCAGCACAGACCGGAATCGCCCCACGGCCAAGATGCAGGCCTGAGGAGGGTTGATCACCGCAGTGAACTCATCGATGCCAAACATCCCCAAGTTGGAAATGCTAGAGGAAATAGAAAGCTCTGAAGGTGGCATGTCGACAATCAAAGAAGACTTTCCCCCCCGTGCACATTTTCACTTTAAAACTGTCATTCACAGGTAAACTGATTGTGTAGTAGTGGTAGAAAATCTAAGACTCTACAGATAAACTAGCCAGATAAGTAAGTGAATTTTACTAAGTCACTAGATAAAAGGTCAATATAAAAATTCATTTTATATTTATATACAAGTTGCTGTGACTGGGAAATAAAATTTAAGAATAATACCATATATAATAATATCAAAAATATCACGGAGCCTGGCCAATGTGGTTCAGTGGTTGAGCACTGACTCATGAATCGATTCCCTCGATTCCCGGTCAGGGCACAGCTTGGGTTGCAGGCTTGATCCCCAGTGTGGGTTGTGCCGGAGGCAGCCAATCAATGATTCTCTCTCATCATTGATGTTTCTATGTCTGTTTCCTTTTCCCTTCCTCTCTGATATAAAAAAAACAGGTAACATCTGTTTGATGCTACTGATAATTAAGAGTTTAAATTTTACCTGAAAGATCCTCCTTGGTATTCTTCAGGTAACAATTTCCCATCTCTTGCTTTCTTTGAGAGAACCTGAGAAAAATGCAAAACATGTCAAACAACACTGTATTATGCACAGTGCAGGGTATTTGTCACTTGAAATATATGGACAGGGTACAGTCTCATCTCTGATATGCTTTGCTTTCACTTTATAAGATGTATATGTAATTTTCTCTAAAGTCAATTTTAAAATGAACAAGATAGGATACAATCTAAAGAAGCTAAAGTTGTGAATCAAAACTGTAGAAAAAGCACTTTCCTTGAAAAATTGTGCACCACCACTACACAGAATGTTCTGGTGTTTTCCATTTTGTCTATAAAACTTTTTTCTTTTAAGATATTAGAAGACATTATTGTCAACCTAATATTTTGATTAAACTATGCAATGGCAACAAACTTGCAACCGACATAATAGTTTTCATCTTTTACTCTTTCCTCTTTTTTATCCATAACACACATGTAATTTCAGACAGTTGTTAAAAAAAACCCCAAACCTTATATTTCACTTCCCCATATTAGAAGCATCTTTCTTGTTGCCAAGTCTTTATAAATGACTTTCCAATGTCTGTTTTTCTAAACACTGCATCTGCCAGAATTTACTTAGTCATTTCCCCAGTGGCATCATTTGGTTCACTGGTTTCTTTTGAATGATTTCATATAAATTCTCAGAAGTGGGATTACTAAGCCCCAGAAAGTGGACATTACTGCTTCTTCATCCTACAGCTGAAGCACTCCCTGGATGAGCTAACGGACACCCCACAAAGAATATAAGGATGTAGTAATGTTATATCACTCTCGAAAATACTGAGTTCTAAAAACTTCCTTACAGAGGGAAAGACAGATAACACCCTGAGAGTGAGTTTAAGAAGTTCTTAAATTTTCCTTTACTTGCATTTGCAGTTAACTGCACTTCTGTTTGAGTTTTACTTTACAATGCTTCCAAAGCAGGGACACAGAAGCTCAATCATTCCATATAAAAAAATTAATAATGAATTTACTTTATGAGGAGAAGAGTTGATAAAATAAGTCCTGGGCTTACTTAATGGTCTGTATTATATACCTAACATAAGTACAATTACAATCACCATTAATAAGTGTTTAATTTGAAACTATAAATAATTTCCACTTTGAAAAATAAAACATTCTTTAAAAATCTAAAAATAATTTCAACGTATTACTGTGACAATGCAACTGAAACAACTACAGATTGATTTTCTTAGGATACAGTTACTTATGAAGCTATTTGAAACCAAAATGAAAACTGAAGAGAGAGATTTAGATTGTGCAGTCCATGGAGTATCAGAGGCGGAGAGAATGATCTGCAGAAGTGCTTTTTCTGCCTGAAACAATACCACTGTTCACATGACTTGCACAGACACATCATGTGGACCTTGAGAGGCATTTCTTTAAAGGCAGATGATTTCCACATGAGTGACTGCACTAACACATAAAAAGCATATCCATTTTAAAAACTAGGCTGCAAGCACTTTAAAAAAATCTCTGTACACTCTGAAGACATCAGCAGGATATTCCTATCAATGAACTCTAAGAACCTGAAGTAAAAATAGACTGAGGAGGATTGATGGTTTTAAAAATTCCTAAAGAATTCTCACTGGATTTTCCTGGTAGTGTGAAAATATGAACTTAAAGCCAAAGCTGGTAACAACTCTAAGCAGACAGCTATAACAATATAATACAAGATGGACAGCAAACATTTCTAAAATATATTACATGCCTTATTAATTCATTCAAAATTATACTGGGTACTGATGCAAAGTAAACTTTACCTCTGCCTTTTAAAAGTACTATAATTAATGAAGAATTGAGAAACGTGTGGGATGATCTAAGGTTTGTTACCATATTCCTCTATTCAGGAAATACAAACTTGAACTTGGCTAAAACATTCCTTTAGCAGCATACACTGGCATCCTTGGGATTACTGCGGGTCAAGAAGTAAATACTTAGTGCAGGTGTTCTTAACCCGGGTTCCATGATGCATTTCCAAGGACCCACAAACTCCTTGGAAAATTACTTTGACTTTTAAATTGGCCAAAGTCACACCACCTTTCAATTACAAAATATAGTTGCATTTTTATCTATAAGAACATATTCTGCAAATCTTTTCAAAGAGGAGTGGAGAAAGGCTTTAAAATGATAATTCTACTAAGGTCACCATCATTTATATCTAACTCTAAGGGTCTAAAGACATGTTTTTTAAACCAGATTGCCTTGTTTTCATTTATTTATTTATTTTGAGCAAGTAGGTCCAGACACAGGCACTCACATATAACATCAGCTTCCCAAAGAAATCTTATCTTCTACTTTTTAATCCCTCTCATAACGTGTTCTACCACTAAACACAACTGGCCCTTGGTAAACAAAAACAAAAACAAAAACAACGAATCTGAAATTGTCAATGCTGACACTATGATATTTCTGATCAAAAACACAGAAATTACTGAGGCTGTCAAAGCTGACCTACTGCCTGTGTTCCTGCTGTTCAATGTAATATTTTTGGTGAAATCAGATTCTTCTACATTAGAGCCACAGAACTGCTTCTGAAGAAAATGCAGGAAAAATGAAGTACTTTTGTTTTTAGAACACTAAGCACTTTTAGTGGTCTCAATTCTAAAAAGAAAATGAATAAACTTTTAAGAATAAAATGATGTTAACAGTGAGGCCTATCACCACGTTTTTAGAAATATAGTTTCAGCTTTAACTATCTAAACTATGATCTTTAATGTTGAATTCTAGACTTGGGGAAGTAAATACTAATTCATCTATAACCTGAATACAACTGACCCTACTTTATCTGCATGCTATTTCTGCAATTTTGAATGTAAAATGTTCTTAAATTGGGACATATCTGCGCCCTGGCCAGGTGGCTCAGTTGGTTAGAGCATTGTCCCGTACACCAAAAGGCTGTGGGTTAAATTCCCTAACAGGGCACATACCTAGGCTGTGTAGGTTCAATCCCCAGTTGGGGCACATAAGGGAGGCAACCAATCAATGTTTCTCTCCTCTCTCTCTCTTCCCTCCACCCCTCTCTTCCCTCCCTCTTTCCCTAAAATCAATAAAAACATATCTTCAGGTGAGGATTAAAAACTAATAAATAAATAAAATAAATAAATGGGTCATATCTGTATTAAAAACTTTAACTCCATATATACAAATGACAATCACTTGGAAATACACAGACACAACTGCATATACAAATATAAGTAATTACATGTAGATATATGCATATCAATCACAGAGTGACCAGATCACCTCAATGCTTTGTCAAGAAGTAAAATCCAACGTTTTGAAAGCAGAGTATTTAAGGCCTACCTTCACAGAGTCAGCAATTTCCTGTATGCCTTTGGCCGCAGCGTCCTTTATGATTGGTGTAATTAAGCCTCTATCTGTTGCCACAGCCACTGAAATATCGATAAAGGGCAGTTGCTTTGGGCCTTCTCCATCCCAGCTTACATTAACATTTGGCATTTGCTAGAAATCAGAAACAGAAATACATGTTACTAATAAAGAAGCAGCTTCAGAACAAGGTGAGTAGAAAAGTAACTAAATTACTATGCTCACTGGAAAGTGAATATAGCTAGACAGAAGGAAATAAAAATTTGCTTTAAGATACGGTTTGGATCTCTGTGTTAAATACCTTTAATATCCGGGATGAACAATTAAGCACACCATCTTTCTGAAACAAGCTTGAGGAAATTCTGATCAAAAACACATTTGATCCCTTTATATCATGGTTACAAAAAGGCTCCCTTTGTGAAACCTGACTGCTATAAAATATTTTATGTTTGGTGTACTTCCTGCCCCAACATTTTACCAACATGACCTTGAGAAGGCAGACAGGGAAGAGGGGTGGTGACATTCACCCACTCATTCCTGAGATATTATATTAAGGAAGCCTGATTTTCTAGCACAGCCCGAGGAGGTACCAGCATGCCATTCATAAATGACTTCCTTATTTAAGAAAGATTTTCTAGCTTCATAAACATATAATATGTCCTACATGTGAGCATGTCTATATTTAATATACATATAATACAAAAACCAGATGAAATGGTTAAATACTTGGAAACAATGCAAATTGATACGTTGTCAAGTATCATAGCAGAAAATGATGCTGAAAAATAGACATAAAAAATTTTCTCTTCTCAAAAATTCTTTGCTTTCTACAGAATAAGATCCATACCTCTCTTCTGTAATGTAAACATAGCCATCCACAGAATAATTCCTGCTACCTACCTAATCTTACTTCTGACCACTGCGCTAAGATGATTTCCCAGGTCCCTCAGGCCCCGCCCTGCCATGCTGAGCTCATTTTCATTTCTTCACTCATCTCTTCAGAGGCTCACTCATTCAACAATGCCATTAAGTCAAAATAAACAAGGAAGTCCCAACCTCTTAGAAGATTTAAAATTCTTTAGAGATAATGGTAAAATAAAAGAGGAAAAAAACCCACCCCTCACTAGGCAAATAAATTTAGCTAGGAAGCTATTGTGACAAAAACCTATGGGACTAAGTTGTCCTCAAAGGAGAATTTATAAATCTAAATAATCTTACTAATAAAAGATAATTATAATGAATTACATTCAAGTTTCCTAAGAAAATATCTCTAATCAAAATAAACCTGAGGAAGTGAAGGAATACAAAATAAGTATGCAAAAGCGAGACAGTTCAGAAAATCCCCAGGCATTTCAGACATTAACATAATTATAAGCAAATTTAAGTGACTCTAAGCTAATTAAGTTTGGGAATTTAGATGAAATAAATTTATTTTCTGAGAATATATACACTTCCAAGACTGATTCAAGAAAAAGCTGAAAATTAAACAGTTCAATAATTATGGGGAGGGGGATGAGAAAGTTGGCAGTGCTCCCTCTTCAAAACAGAACTCAGGTATTTTTACTGGTGAATGCTCTACAACTTCAAGAATAAAAAGCTTCACAATATTAAAAGAATCAGAGAGAAAGGGAAGGAAAAAAAGCACCCAAATCCATTTTGATGAATCAATTTATTTAAAAAAAAAAGAAAGAAAGAAAAAACTAGCACAAAATTTAAATTACAATTACTATGGCTCCTGATACAAAATTATGAAATGAAATTGACCAAGAGCTAATGACCACTCAAGGAGGGCAAGAATAACTTAGAAAATCATTAATAATTCAAAATATTATTTGGTCAAAGACATATGAACACTTCGACATGAACAGCTGAAACGGCATGCCTATAAATTCTCAACTATTTAACTGTTCAATAAATAAAAATACATTCTTTGTAAATGTACCTTCAATATAGCACCTACAAAGCCGCAATACAGAAAAGCAGCCTCATTCCACAAAGAAGACATGACAGGAGATGGCGCTGAGCAGCTAGTCAGGAAGCCTGGGTTTCAGATTCACATCACTAGTCAGACAGACCACCTAGCTTCTTGCCACTCCACCGGAACGCTATTGGGCTTCTGAAACTTAATACACAAGGTCCAGACACAAACTCGAGAGTCCCTGCTGCAAAGGGACTCCTCTCCCATTTCCCAGTCTTAGCACATGGGAAACTCCATGCCTCGGTCTGGAATCATCTCTAGCTCATACCCACATGACTCCCTCCCTCTCTCTTGCAGGCTTTGTCTCATTACCTCCTTGCTAGAGAGGCCTTGCTTTTGAAAACAACGGCAATAGTTATTTTGTCCCTGAACTTGCTCTCTATTTCAGCTGAGCATTTTCACTATCTGACAGCATTTGCTTGTCTCTTCCAACTAGAACGTAAGCCCCATGAGAACAGAAATTATGTAGGCCTTTGTTCACCACCATATTTCAAATGCCTAGAATGTATTTAGCACAAGACAGGGGGTCAATTAGTATTTGTTGAATAAATGGTCACTATTCTGCTATTATTAATTAGTTGTAAGCCCTTTTGATTTTGTTTCTTCATCTATAAAACCGAGGAAGATTAAATGATAGAATGATTTTAGCAATAAAATTATAAAGGGCTGTGATTTAAAAATAAGAGTTCTATTTATCCATAAAAATCCAAAGATGTGAGATTACTTTAGAAGCCAAAATTATTGGGATTTGCTACTTACTTTAAGAGTAACAGCTGCTGCCTTGATGATAAAATCATTTACTGACACTTTAATGTCATCTGAAAGAAAAACAAGCATATTAATATTAACGTTCATAATAAACTTTAACATGACCATTAGGATTTCAAACTTGTAAATTACTACACTGACAAGCAATGGTAAAAAACATGACAGGTTTTGTTTGCTTATTCAATAAGATTCCACTGATTAGAAAAACTTGTATTATGTGAGGTCCTGGATAAATAGTATTAACCATGGAAAGTTTATTTCTGGGGCTTGATTATAATTCTTTTAAATTGCCCAGTTATAATACACAAGAACTTACAGAAAGAAAACCAACTTGCATGTCTCTAAAGAGACAAATGTTCTCTCTATGATGTATACAAACAGGATGATTTGTTTTTTTTCTCACTTTTCAAATGTTTTTTTTCTGCATATGCTTTATAATATACTGACTATATTAGAACTATGGTACAGATAGTCACTTTATGAAATAAATATGTATGAAATAAATATGTATCTGGGGGATATTCAAATTTTTTTTACTAATGAGGTGTACAACAAAAATTTTAGACCACTGCATTAGATAAGATCTGCTTTTTAACTTAACAAGATACAGGAAGGTCCTAGTGCAGAAAGTAAAATGAGGTTTTCTGTCTAGTTTTATGGTGAGTCCATTTGAATTAGTGTCCCTCCAGTACACATGAGATTTTAAGATAAAGCTGAGGTCCTCTCCCTCCTTACAGAGCTGCCATAACTAAAGCATTTGATTTGTACTCTTGCTTTCCCCAGTGAGTATGGAAGTGTTGGAAAATGTAAACTACACTTGATTCTTTATTGCAAGAATTTCTAGAAGATCAAGATCTAGTCAATGATATGTGGCAGCAATCACAAATCTTGTTATTATAGTATCATGGAATTTTGTGTGAACAAGACCTCATTTCAAAGGCATGCTGAAGATTTCAGAAAGAGAGTAGATAAATTACCATAAACATAAAAACTGCCAAACTGTCATGGTAACTGTCAGCTGCTCATTTAATTCATAGCTCTTCTAATTCAGATTTCCAGAAACATACAACTTCTTTGTTTCTTTAAAATCCCTCAGGAATAGAAATAAAAATGGATTTCCAATGCTTACATGTCAGAATTTCCTAATATACATAATTGTAAAGATTCTTAGCAAATTTTTAGAAAATGGAATCAAGCAATTATGAAAAAATTAATGATTAAATGAGTTTTATGCACTCATTACAAGTAATCACTCATATAAATAAGGTCAATTCAACATTTGGAAAGCAATAAAATTCACCATATTAATAGGTAGAAAAAGGAAACGTTATCTCAAAAGATGCAAAAAAGTATTTGACTTGCCCTAACCGGTTTGGTTCAATGGATAGAGCGTCGGCCTGGGGACTGAAGGGTCCCAGGTTCGATTCCGGTCAAGGGCATGTACCTTGGTTGCATGCACATCCCCAGTGGGGAGTGTGCAGGAGGCAGCTGATTGATGTTTCGCTCTCATCAATGTTTCTAACTATCTATTCCTCTCCCTTCCTCTCTGTAAAAAAATCAATATATTTTTTAAAAAGTATTTGACAAAATTCAACATCCATCCAAATGTGAATTTCAGTCTGAAAAAGGAAATCTACAAAACCCTACAGCTAATATTAAAGACTGAATACTTTCTCCCAAGATCAAGAATGAGGTGAGAATATCTGCTTTTACTACTTATATTTGGCATGCAATAGAGGTCCTCAACAGTGCAATAAGGCAAGAAAATGAAATAAGAGTCATACAAAGTGGAAATGATACATTAGTTTATGCTAACAATTCTTATGTCTCAGCAATCTTAGCCTTAATTGATTTATAGGAGAAACATTACAAATTTAATAACCTAAAATATAATTTGAAAAAGAAATTAAAACTTGTATCAAGAAAAGTGATACATAAGACATATTTATAATCTAAAACATTCTTAAACCAGTTTGAACTTTATATTTTCTAAAATATAAAGCTTTATTTGGGTATCATATAAAAAAGTATGATTTATTCAATACTATGGAATCTATTTCTTATAAGAAATAAGCCAATTGCCAATTTTTTTTAGCACTAATATATTCCATGAAATTGAAATAAAAAGCTACATATGTGCATTTTATAAATAAAGGATTTTATTATAGTTAACATGTGTATTGCATTAAGTAAATTCAACTTTACTAACCTTTGACCAGATTTTGTCTAACTTTTAAAACAGCTCCAACGTCACAATCAGCAGTAGCATATGCATGAGGTACAGTACTTTTAGATTCAGTTAGCCTTTTGGCAATAACTCTTCGAATATTGCTAGCTGGGATTTCAGTAAATGTGCCCTGCAAGGAATAGAAATCTGTCCATTAAACCATGAAAAATAAAAGGAAAAAAATAAATTTCATAACAGAAATCAAGTCTCATTTACTTTTGATGATAATTAAAGATTAATATTAAAAAAGTACTATTAAAAATTCTTAGTGCCCTAGCCAGTTGGCTAGAATGTCTTCCTGTACACCATAAGGTGGCGGGCTCAATGCCTGGTCAGGGCATGTATATGAGGCAATCCATCAATGTTTCTTTCACATCGAAGTCTCTCTTTCTCCTTTCTCTCTCTCTTCCTTTCTCTAAGATTTAAAAAACATTCTTAGTATAAGGAAAAATGTAAGAAACCTAAGGAGTATAAAACTGTAGAAAAAAACTTCACAGTATATGAGTGTAGAAGAAAATGGAAAAATTCAAGTTTCAGTTATGAATGGGACTTTATATGTTAGTATGATTGAGATGATTTTAAAATATCTAAGAAATCATGAATAATTCCTCATGGATGTGTGTGTGCATGCACATGTATAAAAATACACACACATACCCCAGAGGTACCACTTATAAGCAATTTTTGTGATAAACATCATCTCTATATATAAAAGGCTAATATGCAAAGTGTCCCCTGGGGAGTTTGAGCACTTGTTATGATGTGCGCTCACCACTGGGGGCAGTGCATAATGAAGAAAGGCCCATCTGGCAGACAGAAGGCCCTAATTGGCCCTGATCTCCAACCAGGCCTAGAGACCCTACCTGTGCATGAATTTCATGCACGGGGCCTCTAGTTTCTTAATAATACTCAAAGCAGCCAATAAATCAATAAAACAACTAAAAGCAATTTTTATCTGTAAAAATGTCATAAAGTAGCCCTAGCTGGTTTGGCTCAGTAGATAGCACATCAGCCTGCAGACTAAAGGGTCCCAGATTCAATTCCAGTCAGGGGCACATGCCTGGGTTGCGGACCTGATCTCCAAAAGGGGGCGTGCAGGAGGCAGCCAATCAATGATTCTCTCTCATCACTGATGTTTCTATCTCTCTCCCTCCCTCTCTGAAAGCAATAAAAATATATTTAAAAAATGGCATAAAGTAGCAAAAGATAATCTAATATACTGGATAATCTATCAAATTATTTCTATTTCAGTTTATTTTTTTTTAAAATCACATGAATACCTATGTCCTAGAAATTCAAAATATGGAGTATGAATGAGATAAAAAAAAATCTTTCTGTAACTTTATTGTCGCCTTTCCATTCTGTTCCTTGAACTTCTAACAAAAACATGGGACCTTAAATTACATCTAATTCCTTCCTTGTCCTTTACATCATCCTGGGATTGGGTTATAATCACTTCAGGATAATACAGAAACAGAAAATACAGATGATTTCCTTTTTAACAATTGCTCACTTAGAGAACTAAACATTTTAGGTTAACAAAATACTTAGTCAAACAGAATAAATACTCTCTATATACTGTAAGAATTTGAAAGTGAGGTTTATCTTTCTAATTTTAATAACTTAGTTTTTAAAGAAATTAAGATTTGATTACACATAAAATTTTTGTATATGTAGTCATAAGTCATTAATGTACAGTAAAAAAATCTGTTTCCTATGAAACTTGTACTATTTTCAATTCTTCTAAAATATTATATTTAAATATATCTCTCCGTTAGAAAAAGTAGCATAGGTTTATCTCTGTTTGCCTGTTAATATTTTAAGTGCCCATTCAATTTTAAATAAACCGGATTATTCTGCATTTCTTCTGATGGGAAGAAATAACGTGAAACCTAGGAAAGGGAGGGACAAAAATGGAGCAATTTGTAAACAAAAAGACTGTTCTTCATAGTGAGCCTATCAATTTCCTTAGTGAAAAATTACAATTTTTCCACAAAAGGGAGCTGGTATCAGCTACTAATTACTAGCTAAACAAGACATGAAAAGTATCGGGATTACAGAGCATGTATATGGTACTGAAGGTGTGGAACTTGTAGTAAATTTGAATGGAATCATAATCCTGGTGTTCCTTTTGGAAGTCAGAACTGTACAAATAAATTTGGTTTGTGACAGGAGCTCTGCAAAACAAAGCACTTGGAGAGTTTTAGCTGCTACTAAAATAGACTGCAAAAAAGTACTTGTAAAACATGCAGTAATGGTGCTTATTTCCTTTCCCACTTAAACCTGGAAAATAAAAATCTACTTAGATGACATTACCGCTACGTTAGGTTGTCCAGGAGTTGACACTGGTGGGATCATGGGCCGGGGATAAGATGGTGGGGCTGCGGCTGGGGCTGGGGCCTTTGCGGGCAAAGGTGCAGTGGGAGCTACTGGAGGGGCTGGGGTTGGTCTGGTTTCCGTGACTTTGCCCGCCTGTTTCAACTGGACAAGCTTGACAGCATCCCTGGAGATAAGAGAGAATTAGATAATCATGATCAGCAACAAGAACTACAATAAAACCTTTAGAAAAATGGTAGGGAGATGTGGAGGGAAGATACAGAAATACATACATGTCAAGGCTAAAATGGGAAAGGAATTATTTGAGCTAGACAAATGAATCTTGTCTGCTGATTCATATTATTTGTCCAATCAGTACAATATTTGTACTGTTTCAAAATCCAAAGAATTAGAAATTTATTAACATACTGGATATAGTTTTTTTAAAAAAGGAAATTAGTCTTTTCATTCCAGGGACGGGAGGAGGGGTCATTTGGAATATGAGCAATTCATAAATTAAACCACACCCTCATTCTTTAAACTTGTGAAATAATTTTCACACTCAGAAATTATGAAGTTTATTGTGCCTATGACTTTCATTAGGACATTTACTAAATCACTGTTTAGTGCTAATTACCTTGTTCATGGCCAGAAAAATCACAGTACTGTTAATTTCGCTCAACAGGCTATCAGCACAATCTAATGTAATGAACCTAACCTCAACATCATTTAGAATAAAAAATAGACTAATAATAAACTTGCCATTGTATTACTGTGTAAAATAAAGGTATTTTTGTTTTTTAAAAGGATATAGTGAGATTACTAAATATGTCACCCCTTTTTTTCTTATAAATAAGCATATTGCTTTAAAACCTTACCGCAATTTAAAAATTTTAATGGAACTGCCAATAGAAATGTGGCACATATAACTACAGCAGCCTTATATTAGGTTTATATACCTATTTGACTAATCTTTGTCATCCCCGTTAGAATAAATTTCAATAGATAAGGCACTGTCTATTCTAACAGACTCTTGAAAGACAAAATTTAAACAAATGGGAAGACATATCAGTGTTCTTGGAAGACTCAACATCATAAAGATGCCAGTTCTTTCTAAGTTAATTTAAAATGTGACACAACCCAATACAAACAACATGGTTCCCTGCCATACCCTGCCAGGAGGCTAGACGAATTGTTCAAAATCCATTTGGAAGAATTAAAAGTGTGGTTTTAACAAAATATAGACAAAATAGGAAAGAAAATCTAAAAAGAGACCCAACTGTATCTGGAAATTACTTTGATCATATAAGTGAATAAAATTCAAACAGATAAGAATAACCTTGTTTTTAAAAGTAATTTCCATGTTTTAGAAATTTAAATGTGATTGCATATTTTTTTCATACAAACGAAAAATAACACAAAAATTCACTCTCCTGAACTCTAATTTTCTGCCTTTATCACCATTTCCAAGGATCTCACTTAGTTACCAAATTAGAATTGTTTTTCAGTAATGCTGCAATTATTCAGAAAACCCTTGCACAGCATACAATTTTACTCAGACAAAGGCAATTAAAAACACAAAGGAACAGTGTACTTTCTTTTAAATCATAACTTGAATAAGCTCTTCTTTAAGTACTTTCAGAAAATAATGATCATGATAAGTAATGAAATTGGCTATTACGAAAAGCACACACATACTCTTTGGTGAAAATCCCCCGAGGGCCAGTGGCTGTGCCCTGGCTGGCATCCAGTTTGTGTTTTTCCAGAATATTACGGGCAGCTGGACTTACGCGGAGCCTAAGAAGAAACAATGAAGATAGTGGGATCAATTAACACTCATATTTTGATTCAAATATATCCTAAAGTCAACAGTTTTTCTGATCATTAAAAAAATAGAAACATAAAGCTAAAACAAACAGCCACAGACAAATAAATTAATCTGTACTAATCTGGTTTCTATTACTATCAACACATTTTCACACAAATTTAATTAGTTACCATTTCAAAATAATCTTTTAAAAAGAGTAAATATGCACAAGGAGAAAGCTGCTACTTTTCACGTGGTTCATTCAAATAAACACTCACTGCAGTGTCCCTGGTGGGAGTTCCTTTCTGACAGGTACAGGAACGGGTGGTCCTGGGGAGGGGCGAGGCGCTGAGGGCTGTGAGGTGGCTGCTGGAGGACCTACATCTTTGGGAATCTCAACATGTTTCCAATCTTCTCCTTCTTCAACTAGCAAGCCAATTAGTGAACCTAGCCGTATACCTTTAGATCCTTCTTCAACCTATATTTTAAAAAGAAAATAACTGCAGAGATGGAAAGGCTCATGACCTCATGAATAAGCTTATTCCTTTGTTGGATGTTGCTGTGCCAGTTAGAAATATCAGTTACTTTGAGTTACATCTCCTTCCAAGTCAGCCAGCCTCCCCTTCCCACTCACTACCTCCCTTTCCTTCCTTCCTTCCCCCACTAATACCCTCCTTTACCACTTTCCCCCTCCCAGTTACTAATGCTATTTCCTGAAATAAAGGAAAAATCTAGAATCTCCCCTCTTTCTGACAGCTTTTAAACAGTAAGACATATTTATGACCATTATCCTTTTGATCTCAATCAGTACAAATCTCAAACAAAAAACTGTGGTTGCACATGTCAACTAGTTGTCTTTCTCAGAGCTCTATACAATGGCTTAGAGAACTCTTAAGAACTCATAAGAGATTAACTCCCCCAATAAGTCCTTTACTAAAATTAATTCAATGAAAAATATTTTCAGTAAGCTTAATCTAGAAAAAAGAACATCTCATTATATAGATAGAATTGGTTAACAACTCTTGTTAATGTTAAGTATAGTTCCCACCTTTTTCTACATATCTATTTACAAACCTGAGAAATAAAACAGCATGAACTTTTTTTTGAGTACATTAGAAACATGGTGGTGTCTCAACTAATCAAACACATTTTCACAGACAATGCCAATTAAAAGTGTAAGACTGAAGATAAAGCTTGATATAAATATATTTTAAATGCTTCAGTAGCATTAATTTATTTTTAAAATCTCTTATTTTTAAAAAGTCTCTATAGAACCTTCAAATGACAGTATTTTGTAAGTTCAGTAATAGAAGAAAATGCCATTCCTTTAACATTTTCTATTATATTCCCTTTCAATTACTGTAAGTAAGGTTCATTTCAGATGTAATTTAATGAATAACTGAATGACAGGCTGCAGGATGTTCACTAATATAGTAATTATAAGTAAAAGCAAAACTCCTAGAATGAGGCTGGCATTTCTGAGAGGTTCTAATTTTTATGCTGATTACTATAATATGTACTCTATTCCTTAAAGAATAGGGTGTAAGTCTGGGGAGTAAGGAAACTTTCTAATTTACTAATCACTGATGGAGAAGAAACAGAACAATGCTTTGATAAGGCAAAATATATATAAGAAATGGGTACTTAAGACTCAGAACGTTTAAGGAACTGCAAGCTGTGGAAAAACACTAAGAAACCCAAGAACATTTTTTTTTTAGTTCTTTGCCACATACTGAACAGTTTTACTTCTTTGGACTGCTCATTTGTCCTTATTACATTAAAAAGATGAGTTAGGATTATTATTAGGTTATTTTTTGAGTCTTCTAAAAATGTCTAATTATTTGCTTATGAATTGCTAACTAAGAATCACAAGGTAAAATGACTAATAATTTTTAAAACTTGATATAAAAAAGCACTAAGTGATATAAAGTCCACTTGATGTTAACTCCTATCAAAACTGAACCAGAAATAGGATCAATATCCAAGTACAAAGAACAATACTCCAATGCAAATGATTTTTTAATAAATAGGAAAGTTGTATTGGAAAAATATCAATAAATTTCTAACATCTGAATCAGACATGATATTAAATCTAAAACTGACACCACATCTGTTTTATTTATAAATCATATAAATGATTCCCATATATACCCTATCAATTGATACCTCTACAAGTAGGCAATAAGTATTTATGATAGTATCATTTCAACATTTATCATATTTAAAAATCAAATAACATTTATTTTTAACTACTCACATTTTTTTTCTTCCCATTAAAAAAATGACACCATGAAGCATAATACCCAAATATACCGGAGAAGTGTATGCTACCACACAACTTGAATATATAACAGAAGTTAAAATAATATCTATTAGAGTTCGTTCCATTTAAAGTCACTGAAATCACTAAGTGAAGTTCAGATCATTTTCTCTGGCTTTCTTTATTCCCTGAGAAATAAGAGGACTTTTAGAAGTGTGCTAGCTTCCTGTAGACTAGTGTGCTTATGTTGGCAAATGTTTAAAACTGGCACAGTCTCGGTAAAAGAAGAGTAAATAATGCTCTCTCCAAAGTGTTTAGAAACCAAACAAGGTGGCCTTTGTCACTGTTAGCACTGGGACGGCTCCACTCCACCAGAGCGATTGGAGTTCCAGAACACTTCACTCGGTCAGTTCTTTTCCAGGCACCTGCTTACTGGATAAAATTCTCCCTACTCTTGTGCCACTGATCTCCTAATGTGAAGTGTAGGGTTTTTATAGTTAGCCCTGAGAAAGCTGCTGATTAATAGTGAAATATTGGATCTGGAATCTGTCATTTAATGTACAAGCCTTCCCTTCCAGTCTTTTAGAGACTTGCTCAGTTTTCATACTGGCTCTGCTACTTGCTAGTTAGGTGACCTTAGAAAGCCGTCTCACCCTGACCGTTTCTTCATCTGTAATGGAAATAATAGTAACTACTCAGAGTTGTCATGAGGAATAAATGAGTTCGATATAAGATACAAAACAGTGCCAGAAATCTAGTAACCACTACATAACTATACAAGATGTTATTATTGTTACTACTAGGGTGTTCGTATTTTCAAGTTTTTTATTTTATTATTATTCTTAAAAATATATTTTTATTGATTTCAGAGAGGAAAGATAGAGGGACAGAGATAGAAACATCAATGATGAGAGAGAATCATTGATCAGCTGCCTCCTGCATGCCTCAAACTGGGTATCAAGCCCACAAATGGGGCATGTGTCCTTGACTGGAATCGAACTTGGGACCCTTTAGTCTTCAGGTCAATGCTCTACCACTGAGCAAAATCAGCTAAGGCTGGTTAGTGATTTTTAAAACAAAAAATATACTCAACACGGATAAAGACTGGACTTCAGAGGATTGTCCCTTGGCAGAGGCTGGAAGAACTGAAGAAGGCTTTTGACAATCTATTTTTCCACAATACTCAGAGGCTGAATTCTGTCCCAAGCCATGAACCTCTTGTAAGGGCCTCTTTACCAGAGACATCTCCATAGTCTGACATAAACCTGCAAATGTGCTCAGAACAGCCTACCCTCATCTATGTACCAAAGGATAGGAGGTGAATTCAAGAGACACAATAACTTCTGTGTAAAGGGGTTCATTCCATTTAAGTTCTAATAAATACAGTGCTTTGATTCTGATATTTAAAAAATAATCAGTAAGTTAAACAATTATTTAAATATTTTTTTAAGTTTAGAAGTAGAACACTCCAGAACTGCTAAGTGAATACTGAGTACTAACTGCAGTGGTTAGTGGAGATGAGCTAAGTAACCTGACTGGCCTAATGGGTTTGAAAACCTAGTAAAGAATTTCCATGTTAACCATTATACAGCTTTCAGTTGTTTTTATTCTTTAATATATACAGATTGACTTATATGCCAACGAACTTGAGTTTAAAAGGAAGATAACTAAGAAACACTGAGGCTGAAAACAAATCAAGGACAAGACAAGGTAAACTGCAGCATATACCACCTCATTTTTTCACTATTTTCCCCTATAAAAGTGTATATATGTTGTACATTAATATACTCCCATTTCTATTAAAAAAGCATGTGAAATAATAAAGCCATAAAGTCCTAAAATATACATACAATCTTTTCTTTGGCAAGAAAATAGCTATTTGTGCCCCGAAAGCTGCTATCAATCATACCCCCCATTGCTTTCCAGAGCATTAGGGGGCCAGATGAACAGCCACTCCTGGCCTGTGGCATTCATTGTTAGCAATGTGAAATGCACTGCAAAGCAGCTTACTGAAAAATGCTATCAATTCTGGGAGACTTTCACAGCCAATAACCCAGACAATCTTGAACCCAGCTTGCAAAAAGCACACAGGATAAAATGTAGCTGGATTTATTACATATGGAAATTCAAACAACCTTTTTTGTTTTCAAATCCTTTGCATAAATTAGTCAAAAAACTATTTTTATATGAATATTTATATTTTCAAAGCCTACAATCTTAGCTGCTACATCATATATTTATATTTAGTTATAAAGGTAAAGAAACTTTAGCCTTCTGCTCATATTTCCTCCAAGGAAGCATTTTCAACCATGTGTTTTACATGGCTATTAATATTGTAGATGACAAATAAAGGAAGTTTGTCAAATTAGATTATAAAAAAATAAAATGTAAGCAACTAGAAAAAAGGGAAAGGAACAAAAAAATAAGAAACATAAATGAAAACTGTGTCAAGATCTCCGTCTAATGAGAGTGTAACATTTCAAAGTGTGGTCTGTGGACAGAATATACAAAAGAAGATATATCCATGCTCAAAGCAGAACTGAACTGGAGTTTCGGAATTAAAAACACATGTAACAAAGGACTACTACCAATAGAAGCACAGCTTACCTGTACAAATCAAACAGAGAGGCATGAATGGATACTTATCGTCTAGTCACAAACAAACATTACAATTTATTGGACAACCTTGCAGAGAGCATGGGATCTAATGGTCACCCAGAGCCGAGTGAGTGCTGGTAATTATAATATTGATGGGAATAACAACATTTTTGGCACTTGGTGGGTGATAGGTCTTGTGATGAGTGCATACATCTTCTCTCAATCTCTACCAGCACCCCCATGACATGGGTATTTTTATCTCCACTTTATTTTTATTTTTTTTAAAATATATTTTTTTATTGATTTTGTACAGAGAGGAAGGGAGAGAGATAGAGAGTTAGAAACATCGATGAGAGAGAGTCATCGATCAGCTGCCTCTTGCACACCCCCTACTGGGGATATGCCCGCAACCAAGGTACATGCCCTTGACCGGAATCGAACCCGGGACCTTTCAGTCCCCAAGCCAACGCTCTATTCATTGAGCCAAACTGGTTTTGGCTTTATCTCCACTTTATTATGAAGAAAAGGCAGAGAGAAGTCACAGGATTTGCCAATCATTACGTCATGAATAACTGGCCAACTCATTAGCTATATGAATCAGGCAGTACTGAGACCCCAGAGCCTGCAATTTTAGTTGCTACACCTGCTGTCTATTAGATGTTCTGGAAGAGAAGAAACAAACATGCACCATTATAGTAACCCTACCTAGTCAGGCTTTAAGCATTTTAATTTACTTACTTTTCACATATACTCTGATATTCTGTTTAAAAACTAATATGCTTATTACATAAAATTTGGAAAATATAGCAAAAATGGGGAAGGAAGATCACTTGGTTCCCTCCCCAAAGACAAACACATAACATTTTTATAACATTTTATTCTTTTCTATATTTATGTTTTTCCTTGTAGTCCACAAGATTGTAATCAATGTCAACATATATTTAAAAACCATTTTTCCAAACATTTTTTAGTATTTACTAATGTATAATATGTAAAGAAATCACGTTGGTTTTTAGAAACAAATTTTAATGGCTACAATGGCTTCTTCTGTTGTTTAAGAGAGCTCTCTTCTATTGCTAGACGTTTTGTTTGGAGGGCTATATCAACTTCAACCTCTAGTGAAGCCACTAGAGTACCCAGGATGTAGTTCCATATTTTATATTAGTTATAAAGAAGAGATTGCCCAGAGAAGAGCTCTCAAAATGATTCTGATGAGGAGAAAATTCTAGTGTCCTAAATTAAATTACAGTAGGCCTGAGGGTGGAAGGAAGAGACAGGAGAGGTTACTGCCAGGCAGAACCAACAAAAGACTGCTTACATTCCCGAGTGTGCACTGAAGCTGATTTAACTTCAAGGTGACTATCTCCAGGATTATTTAAAGAGAATAGCCAAGTAGCCCACCAGCAGTGCCTCCGCTTCTTGCTTACGCTAGAACTTTCTGGACTGTGACCGACAACCAATCCACAGGAACAAACACTATGTATTTAGCACAGAACTGGTGCTTCTTGACCACCCCCAACCGCCTTGATCTACAGCCAATGCAAATTCTTTCAAAACAATGTCTATCTTCTTCCCCAAACTGTTTGTCCTTCAACTCCAGGACAGCTGTCCTGTTTTCATCCAGCACTGCTGCTGGGGGTTCAGACTTTCAGCTGTAGGGCCTGGTTCTTTTTCTGGCTAGCATTTGGCTCAACAAATCCTTTCTTATAAAAATGTTTTTGTTAAACAACTGCATATATTTAAACTAGAGACTTGGTGCATGAAATTCATGCACGGGTAGGGTAGGCCTGGCCAATGATCAGGCTGATCAGAGCTTTCTGGCTGCCAGCTGGGGCCTTCCTAGTGGTCAGTGTATGTCATAGCGAGCGATTGAACTCCCTTGGCATGTGTGTGTGTATATATATATATATATATATATATATATATATATATATATACACACACACACACACACACACACACACACACACACACACACATATTTACACACACACACACACACACACACACACACACACACACACACAGATTTAAAGGAAATGACTGGTCTTGCTGGATCCACAGCATATTTTCCATAAAAATGTTCATGGAACAGAACTTATACTATCAACAGAAAAGACTGTCAACTTGATTATATTCTATACATACATTTTTATATAAATATGCATTTTAAATTATAAAAATGTCTAAATTGTGAGAATGAGTAAGAATGGGACTAGGCCAGTGAGTGTGACTATGAAACCTATGGAAAAGACTTCCCAGAACATCTTAAAATAGTCTTGTCTAGAGGAAGGAGCTGAGCAGATGGCAGCTTTATACGCCTGCAGTCCTGGGGGGGTCCCAGGGAGCAATAAAGATAGGATTTATCATTCTCATGATATAAGAATAAAACATTCCTTCTTTTTCATTTTACCAACTATAAACTTCGAAATTGCTATTTCTAAGAATTACCCTATTGCTTTCTTTGTCTTCAAATTCCATCTCAAATAGCCTTCTCTCATCCCTCAGGCCAGAATGCTTTTCATACCTCACTAGAAAATCCAAACACCAAGTACTACTGTTGAGGTTGAAACAGTTCTCTGGGGTCTGATCACCACGGGCTATTCTTAAACCTTAATACTAAAATATTTTATACATCTGAATTTAAAATATAAGAAATCTTCATCTGTTGTAAACAATCAAAATAAACTTACCACTATTTTGGCCAAAATGCCATCATCACTTGCATCTAAGGTCACCACAGCTTTGTCCGTCTCTATCTCACATAAGGCGTCTCCGGCACTCACAGCTTCCCCTACAAAACAAGACTGGGTTTGTTTTGTTTTTTAAAATACACATTTTAGTATGTGAGTTGGTGTGTGTATATGTTTGTAAAAACATGAGTAATAAGTACCAAAATATCAGTGTTTGTTTCTAGGCTGTGGAATTACAAGTAATTCTCATCATGTATATATGAGTGTTTGCATGTGTGTAAGAGTATATATGAAGATACAGCGAATAGCAATGAATGCACATCCTCTTCTGAACAAATCAATTCCAGATCCCATATTCCTCCCTTTATAGTATACTTTGACTATTATTCCATGAAGAGAAAAGTGTTACAATTAATAGCACTTCTGGGTTCACAACGTAGGCTGAGTTCAGAAAACCTGTTGGCACTACAGAGTATAAATGAATAAAGCATATTAAGCAAAAAGAGAGATAATCACAGATACAATGAGGTCAAATAAGAAACATTTCTGTGCAACAGAAACAGTAGAGAAATTAAAAAATGTTGAGCAGGACCTGACTGGCTGGTTTCTAGATCTAAAAGCAGATTGGGGCAAAGTGTAGTAGTTGCTCTTAGAGTAAAGGGAACTAAAAGTGGCCTCCTGAAGCCAGGAGGCTCAAATCAGACTCTCAACTTAAAGCTAGGACTGGGTCTGGGTTCCTCTGCTCATAATAATCGGAGGCTGATAACAGAGGTGATCGTCGCCTGCCGACTAGGACTGTGGCTTTAAGAACTGTGGGTCTAGGAAGGTGGGTGAACAAAAACACTGCCTCAAAACCAGGAACAGAGCCAAGCCACTTTCGGGCTCCGCTACTACACTTGCTAATATCTCTAGTATCAATAGCTAAATCCCTGATTGGAGGGCGGAGGAAGGGAAGAGTAGGGGACAGGTAGGAAGACATTAAAACACAAAACCTTCCACTCAAAAGTAAATTGCAAGACAGAGTTCCAAAATATATGAAGAAATTTAATGTTAAGAAAGAAAAACCATAAAATCACTACTAAGAACAGAAACTCATTTCAGATGCAATTCATTTAGAAGACCCATCAAAAAACAAGAGATAGAAAAAATAATAATGTACAGAAATAAAATAATATCAGGTAGAATGAAAAAAACTAATTAGAAATCTTGGAAATGAAAAATAGTCAGTGAAATAAAAAGAAACAATCAATGGGGTGTATTTTGGATGAGCAGAGTGAAGTGAATTGGTCAATTATAGATAGCATTAAGAAACTACCTGGAACTTAATGTAGGCAGACAAGATAAAAAATAGAAGAGGCATTAGACATAGATTGAGGTTGCAATGTTTGTTTAATGGAGTTTAAGGGAAGAGGCTGGAGGGAATGGTGGAGAAGCAATACATGAAAAGATAACTACTGAGAATTTTCTCAGAAATGAAGAATCATGTACCCTCACAATGAAAGCGTTCTGAATGAGTTTAGAATATGCCTATCTATGGTGGATAGACTGGGAGAGGGCACAGGGAGCCTTGCAGCTTGTTGGAAATATTCTACATCTTGCTCTACCTGAGCTTATGCTTTCTGGCAAGTAATAACTTGATAAAGAAAAGGCTAAACAGAAAAAAAAGTATTAGTCTGTATAAACTGGAATCCACATTAGATACACTTAAGAGAAATTGTATACTATCATCAATAAAAACACAATCATAAAAGCTTTCGGAGGAAAAAAATCAGATTACCTCAATGAGATGCCAGACTGAGAGCACACTTCTCAGCAGCTGCTATAGAGGTCAGAAGACAATGCAGAAGTATCTTCAAAAAGCTGAGGAAAAATAACTGTCTAGAATTTTACATGTGGCCAAACCATCATTTAAGAATGAAGAAAAAGTATTCTTTAGACATATAAAAGCTAAGAAAATTTATCATGTACTGATGAATTATTACAAACTACAGTTCATCAAGAAGAAAAGTGTTCACAAAGGTAACCCATGGACTATAAGAAACAATTAGCAGAGAAGTTGATAAAAATGTTAACTATTAATTTAAAATATTTCTGAGTGTTTATAAAGGTGTAAAGCTGAAACTCTAAAAAAGAATAAGATGAAAAAGGGAATGTTCAGATGATCATTAAAGCATGCTAAGAACTTTGATATAGATAGGAGGAAAAAATATCAAATAATCTAGACTTTATTGGCAACATTTAATATTACCTTAAAAACTTAATAGTGTACACCAAAAACTTAAAAAATAGAAATATCTACAGTATTCAAAAAGCTGAGGAAACACAGAAAATAATAAAAACGAACATCTAACTGAAGGCAGATACATAAGAACAACAGAAAAGAATAAAACAAAAAGGTAGAAATACGTTCAAATGTGTCAGTAATTGTAATAAATATAAATGGCTTAAATCCACCTACCAAAAGCAGAGGTTATCAAAATTTAAAAAATAAAAATATGGTAAATATGGCTTATAACCAAACAAGACCTAAAACAAAAATAAAAAAATAAGGGACAAAAGAAATATGCAACATACAGATACATCTATTAGGAAAAAAAAGTGGGGGGGGGGGGGCGCGCTTGCTTTTTCTTTGCTATGGCTTTCCACAATTTATGAGAAGTATCTGGTAATTAAACCTGAAAACTGTTAGTTCCTCTGATTCAAACAGCCCCTCTTTTCAAATAGCAAGACAAGATAATCTACTTTCAAGGCTACATTCTTGAAAATACAGTGGTGCCTCGCACAACGAACTTAATTCGTTCCAGGAGTAAGTTTGTTATGCGAAAAGTTCGTTATGTGAAACGCGTTTTCCCATAACAATACATGTTAAAAAAAATAATTCGTTCTGTAGCATAAAATATGCTAAGATGACATAAAAAAAGATAAATTTTTTGTTATTATTTTTATTTAGATACATCTAAAAACATAATTTTTTTTTTAAAAAAACATATTTTTTTAATTTTAAGACAGACTAAGTAGAGTCTACCGAATCTTGCACATCTTCATCCATTTTCTGCTTTTTGGCCGATGGTTTCATGAAAAACCTGTCCAAAGTCGTTTGTTTTTCTCTTTTCTCCAACATCTGCCGGAAATAACGGACAAGAGTATCGGAGTAAAGATCGTTGATCCTGTTTGCTTCAGCTGAATCCGGATACAGTGTATTGAGTTTAACTTAAAAGGACGACTGCCGTGATACGTGCGTGATTTAATTCGTAATGAAGAACGATTGCCGCGATACGTGCTTAAGTTAAGCGCAGTGACTAACGACTGCCTGCAGTGCCTGCGCGGAAGGATGCAATACATCGGCAGCGATCGTGGAAGCTCGGGCGAAGCAGTCGTGGAAGCTCGGGCGACTTCGTTGTGTGAAACGAAGTTCGTTGTATGAATCATGAAATGAAGTTCGTTGTGTGCAGCGTTCGCTGTGCGAGGCGTTCTTTATGCGAGGCACCACTGTACCTTTTCCCTGCTGTTTTTATAATACAGGGATAATTAGTATAAACTTTTCTTCCCACTGCACTTCAAACAAGCCTTTTAGGAAAGCCTCATAATTTTTGCTCCAAGCATGTTATATAGGCTTGGAAAAATACTGATTTGACACCTCCCAAGACATCAGCAGGGGCTGCCTCTTGAATAACAAACAAAACAAACTACAACCCACCCACCTCTCTTCCACCCCCCATATTTGCTCAATTTCAGGTCTCAAATCCCCACCCTTCCTTATTGCTTAGCAATAGTCACAGCTTATAAAAAGGAGGCTGCCCTTTGTTTTCTTGGCCTTGTACAGATTAACAATGCACTGACCCTTCCTTTCCCCTCTGGGGAAAGTAAAATAAACTCCCTCTCTCTTACTACCTCTTCTCTCAGTTGTGAATTCTTTCACAGCCCAAATCACCAGCCAAAACCCTACCACACACCCCTCACATACACACCAAGAAACAGTTGTACAACAATATTAATAGGCATACTCAATAGGACATGAAGAAAAATCTAAAATACTAAGAAAGTTCACTGTACAGAAACTACTTCATTGTACACCAAAATTCTCACAGAGGTGGTTATAATACCTCTTAGTTAAAACAGTTCAGAACCACCAATATATATACTCCATTAATGAAATAAACAAACTTATCTGTTAGATAATATTTAGTGAAAACCCTAAAAGAAAAGGTGCTTGGTCTGACTCCAAGGAGATTTTTTTTTTACTGAACAAATATTTATTGAAAACGCATTAGCACACTCAAGATACAAAACTGAAGGTGGGGCGGGGGAAGAGTTAAGATTTCTGGCCTCAGGAAGCTTATTTACTTTCTAGTGTAAAGCTAATTGGAAATTACAATAAGATTAGGTGAAGTCTAGATGCTATGGGTATATTCAGAAAGGGCATCTACCTCCATTTTTGGAAGGTGAAGGACATCTAATCTGAGCCTGAAAAGATGAGGGAGAGGTAATGAAGTAAATGGACCTTAATCCAGGCAGAAGGCAGGACATACCCAAAGGCCTGGGGGTAAAGAAAACAGGGAACTTTGGAGGATTTTCCTAGCAATACCTGAAAAGGGCTGAGATATTAGGATGGTCTGGTAAGTAGGAATCAGTTAAAAAAAAAAAAAATACAGAGAAAGCTACAGCAAAAGATTATATAATCTTACTTCTTTATAAGACAGATGTTTTAATAGTTTAAATAGATTGTACTTCAAAAGGAAAAAATCACACCTTTATATGTTTCTGCTGTAACCATGGAAAAAAAAAACTGAACCAGGCAACCTAGCAATTAAATACTTCTTTTAGACACCTAGAAAAAGACAAAATGTTTTTATCACTTGAGCTCATCTATTCCATATTCTAAACATCCTTTAAGAACCACCCATAGCCCAAACTGGTTTGGCTCAGTGGATAGAGCATCAGTCTGAGGACTAAAAGGTCCCAGGTTCAATTCTGGTCAAGGGCATGTACATTGGTTGTGGGCACATCTGCGGTAGGGGGTGTGCAGGAGGCAGCTGGTTGATGTTTCTCTCTCATCTATGTTTCTAGCTCTCTATCCTTCTCCCTTCCTCTCTGTAAAAAAAATCAATAAAATATATTAAAAAACACACACAAAAAAAACCACCCATAAATTCTACTTCAGCCATAGATCAATCTAAATGGACTTGTTCCTGTTCCTGAATTCTTATAGTTGTAATTTATTTCCAATGAATCAAAAATTGCATTACAGAATGTTATGTTGCTACTATTAATTACTTTTAAAAAAAAATTAGGTTCCCTCTTTCTACCAAACTATGGGTGTCTTCACAACAGGAACAGGACAGGTCCTAAGTATTTTATAGTCTACCTAATTCCCCAGGCTAGGACCTTACAGATAATGAGTTTGAGATTAAAACACTTTAGAAAAAAATGAACAATAATTTCACACATCCTCATTTCCTCAGAAGGTATACATCAAACTGTCGAGTTTAAAACATCTTATTATTACCTAAGAGCACAGTACTCTTAATTTATTATGAAACTAAGGTTCTATCTATCAATTAATCAAACATAATGTACATGCCAAAAGAAAATTCTGAGACCCAATAATGAGCCAGGAAGATTCCAAATATACTCAGTGCAGCCTTGATCCACAATTTAGCACTGTAATTGGGAAAGCTGCAAGGCAGAGTAGTTACAAGGAACTCTTGCAACTCAGACAGGTTTGAGTCTAAGCTCTGACACTTACTATAGTAATCTTGACCAAGTTACATAATCTCTCTCTCAAAAAAGTTTTGAATGTGCAGCTATATTAAAAACAAAATCACAGAACTGGAGATGTTATGTTAACTCTTCACACACATCTTCAAATAATACTTGGCAACATCCTTAGATGAAAATGGTAGGTATGTTATTAGTAACCAAGACTCATTCTAGCTCCCTAGTCCATACCCTGTTATTTCAAACAGATCATTCCACAAATATTCATGCACAAGACATTATACTAAGCACTGGGTATAAATACAACAATAAGATATGGTTCTGTCCATAAGTTGGTAGTCGAGAGAAGATGAGAAGCTAGGACAGAGCATCATGGCCAGTGTGAGGTGACTGACAGGGGCTCCTCAGCTGCCATGTTGAGGGCTGGCTGGTTGCAGAAAGAGATGGCAGCCTTGCCATGTCCCTGTGCCAACTCTTCGTGGTGCAGACGAGGTGGAGCGGGCCCGGAGCGAGAGTGCGGGCCCCAGGAGGGGCCAGAGCGGAGGCCAGCCCGGGGGCCGCTCCCCAGCACCGAAGCCAGCAGCATCATCCTGATCCTTTGTCCCCCTGGGAAGCTGCCAGAGCCCAGGAACGGAGTATGGAGAGGCTTCCCGTTCTCTTTAAACATTCTGGGTAGGAGGTATGGTTTTGATGAAAACACAGTTCGTGGTGGTGTTTATGTCGTTAATGAAACATATCCTGTGGCTTTTACAAAATAACTTGATTCTGCCAAGAATAAAAGTCTTAATTTAAAAGATGTGCGCGGTAGCCCTAGCCAGTGTGGCTCAGTTGGTTGGAGCATCATCCCTTGCACTGAAGGAGTCACAGGTTTGATTCTGGTCGGGGTACATACCCAGGTTTTGGGTCCAATTCTGGTTGGGGTGTATATGGGAGGCAATCGATGAATGTTTTTCTCTCACCTCAATGTTTCTCTCTCTAAAATCAATAATAATAATTAAAAAAAACCACATCCTTGAGTGAGGATTAAAAAGATGTTTGTGGTAATATTGGCGGGGTGTGTGTGTGTGTGTGTGTGTGTTAGTTTTTATATACGTAAGACCAAGTCAATCAAACCTATTTTAATGTTCATTAAAGAAAAAAATAATTTTGTGGTACACTGAACCATCATGACAACCATGATTAGAAAAAAAAAAATACCTCAATTATTTATTTAACAAATATTTACTAACTGCTCTTATGTGTAAGACATTGTATAGGACAGTTTAAGTAAAAAAATGTTAGACCTGCTTCAAGAAGTCCTAATCAAAGTAAAGAGTACAAGCAAACAAGCAGCAATGCCTGCTCCACCCAATCACTGCCTGCAGCAGAGTGGGAAGCTAGAGGAGCGCCCCCCCACACCCCCCCCCTGCCGGCAAGTCTGCCAACTCTTCATTTCATCAGACACAGGATATTATTTGCATGGCCAAGTCCCCAGGCAACCTGGCTCCTAGGCCATCTGAGGTTCTGCCTAGAGGGCTAAGGACACAGTTTGAGAAGAAAATGGCTAGGTAAAGGGGTAACTCCCTTCACTCTCCTGACCTGTTGTATTTTACTAGAGGCCCAGTACACAAAATTTGTGCAAAGGGGGTTGGGGGTCCAGCCTGCACCCTCTCACAGTCCGGACTGCTGGCTCCTAACCACTCACCTGTCTGCCTGCCTAATTGCCCCTAACCACCTCTGCCTCAGCCCCTGCCATTGCAGCTTCGTCCTGAATGACATCTAAAAGGTAGTTCGGCTGTCCGGTCTAATTAGCATATTATGCTTTTATTATTATGGATTATTATTATAGATTGCACTGTTCATTACACGTACCTGACTTATGTGGTTGGTGAGTGGTTATTGTATTGGACGGTGCAGACAAGAACATTTCCATCACCACTGAAAGTTCTACTGAAAATTCCACTCACTAATTCTAAAATAATGACATAACAGAAATATTAACAAGAGTAAAAAAGCATAGTGATGGAATATTATTAACTAACAAAAGAAATGAATTGCTACAACATGAAAGAGCCTTAAAATCATGCTAATGGAAGAAGCCAATCACAAAAGACTATATACTAGTGTACATAGATTCTATTTACATATGTTCTGACAAAAAGCTCCTCAGGATTAAGTCTAGTGATATAGGAAAAGGGACTGCAACCAGGCAATAGGTATCTTTTGAGATGATGGAAATATTCTAAAACGATTGTGGTGATGATGGCAAAACTATATATTTACTAAAAGTCATTAAGTTGTGCACTTAAAATAGGCAAATGTCATGTCATGTAAATTATACCTCAATAAAGCTGTGTTAAAATAGAAGTATACTGAAAAAATTTTGATATTTGTGAAATACCCATTTCAAAAAATGTCCATTTTAGCACCACAAACACAGTATAAACACACCCAAATTAATAAAAAATCAAAGCCTCTTCTAGCAGCCAATGTCAGATACCCATACAACTTCTGGTGGTACCTAGTGATAACACTTCAGTGACAAATTCCTTCAAGACAGCTTCACTTCTGAATTTTACACACTATTATATAGTTTACAACTTCCACACCACCACCTAAACACTCCCAGTCCCATGACAGAAGGAATTCCCACATAAATGGCGGAAGAGAGAGGACACCGAGAGCAGAAGCAGCAACCAGCACTGAAGCAGCGCACTCCGTATGTGCCAGACACCACGTCTTTGTGGCTCAGTTCTCCACGTAACTGTCTCAGCCTGGCTCCGAGCCAGAGCTTCAGAACATGCTCTTCAATCTCTCAAGAAAGAAAACAATGTTTTTCATACACTCAAATATTCTCTCACCACAGGGGCAACAAGGATATTTTCTTCCTTTTTAAAAATTTTAACAAAATCGACTTTTAATTAAACTGAAAATGTCAGAAGCACACTTTCCACCCCAAATAACCAACTTGTGGAATCACATACAGCTCAATTCACCTTTCAAGAGATGTTGCGTGTTGCCTAGCACTTTTGAAGTATTTTCTCTACTAATTTTATGATGTATATTCTTTACTTAATCCTCAGACTGAAATGAAGTATTCTAATGCTCATTATAAAACTACTTTTCAAATATTCATTAGAGCAACAAAGATGGGAATAATTTATATGCTATATTATTTGCATGTTTTTGTGACTGAAAAAAAGAAAAGAAAATGAAATTAAGTTGTTATTAGAGAATTCTAAAGCCAGGGATATATCTTACATCTCATCTAATTCAACTCATTCCCAGATATTTCACGGCAGAGTGGGAACCCCAAAATACAAACCTTGATCCCTAGACCAGCATTCTTTTCATGGCACACTACTGTCTTGGCTTAAGACACGTGTGTGTGCACACGCACACACGACTATTACAGTAAGTATGAATAACAGTCTCAGATTTTCAAGAAAATTTGAAGACTGAACTGCTATCCATTAAAAGTTATCACATTAACCTTCTCTTCAAAACAAATCAGATTCATAATCAGATATAACACTTCTTTTTCATGAAAAAAATGTCAATCCTCTTACTGTTTGAAGATCTACTCATAGTTTTAAATTATGATGATCATACATTAATAAGACCTTAAGATAAATTTTAAACACATACCGTAGCTATTAAGAGAAAAAGGTATGTAAAAAGTTTGCTGCCAGAATAGAAATAATTTTAATACAGAATGATTGAATCAAGTTATTATAAATATATCAAGTACTAAACATTCTTAGACAATCATACCCATGTGTACAATACATAAATGTTTACAGTAAATTATGCTCAATTAAATCACAAAGGTGATGAACTTAAAAAAGAAGCCAGTGAATGACTGAGAACCAAGAATTAATATTGCTCTCAATTATTTGTAGTGTATTAGCAAACAAACATTTCTCCTCAGTTAACAGGACACAGAATTTTAAGAAAAACCTCCTAGAAAATGTCCTTTATAAAATAGTACACTGAAATCAAAAGGAAAAAAGAACAGACTGATGAGACAATTTGTCTCCAGGCTCTTTATCATACTCTCCATTATCATGGCTGTGAATAACTATCAGATCACCAGTGAGCTAGAAGTCTGAGAGATAAATGTGGTCCAAAGAATCCTCTTATCTACTGGCCTATCAGTTCTCAAAGTGTGAAAAAATTTAATCTTTTATAATAACCCTGAAAGTCTGTTCTTGTCTCAATTACTACAATATTTAATGAAACCAACACTTTATCATACTGATCGTGGAAATAGCCAAAGCTCTGCAATTTATCAGGAAAAGGAAATTTAAAAATAGAATCCAAGTGATTACAATTTTTTTAGAAAGATGAAACTTTCTTAGATACTGATAATTATTTTAAATGATGGCAACAGCCATGCAGAGCCAAATCCTCGAAGTGCTTCCTATTGAAGCACTGGCTGTTTCAATCATATGACATGTCTTTCTCAAATTCTAGAAATAAATTTATGATGTTGAAACTAGAAGTTAAGTATAAGGACTAAAACTTGAGAGGAAAAAAAACACCTTAAAATATTTTTTAACATTCTCTGCTTATGGAAGGTTACAGGCTGAATCCAGAAAACTTCTGCTACACTAACATGGAAAAATTTTGTTTAAACAAACTTAACTAGCAGAGGAACCCAATTTATTGCATTTACCATGTACTAAGTAATACAACTGATTTTTAAAAAAATGATCAAATAACACAAGACAGTAATAATGTTCTTGCTCACCTTCCTTTTTCAGCCATTTCACAATGTTCCCTTCTTCCATTGTCGGAGACAGGGATGGCATCAGTATCTTAATAGGATCAGCTGAAAGTGAAAAAAGGAAAGATTAGCCACAAAAACATAATGCACCTCACAAGGCATCAATAGAAAGTTCAAGTAAATTAATATCAACTTCAATTTGAGGAAGAAAATATTCCAAAGTTGAAAAGACTCCTAACTGGTCAAACTAAGTATAGAAATAGTATAGAAACATGAAATTCTCAACTTTTAAAAATTTTTTTTGAATATTTTCAACTCCTTTCTAATAGTGTGCTCTGCATATTTTTAAGCCAGATGTTTCTAAAATTAAAAAATAGAAAAGTTGATTTATATTTCATCTTCTCCATCCCCTTTTGTTGATGTAAAAAGTATTTACAAATAAAATGATCAACAAAAAAGACAAATAATTAAAAGAAATTAGAGTTCTGATAACCTATAACAGAATAATCAAGGTTAGACTTTAACAAATTGGTTGTGTTTTTATTTTCCTCTAATATTATATTATTCAAGAATCAAATGTTCTTGCTGGAATATGTGAAAGGAAAGGTATGCTTTGTCAGGCAGGACCAGACCAAGTGAACCTAAGTGGTTAGTTAAATTGACCCTCGAGTGTGTTCCGTACCACAATTCAACTGGGGATACAAAAAGGCAGACTGGGGGAAAAGATCCGAGTAAATACTTGCCTTTGTCTTTTCCTCATTTTCTTTTAAGAACTGCCTACCTGGAGGGTACCTGGAGGTACATATATCAGCTTTTTTCACTTTTTACAAGAAATGAAAATGTTTGCATCGCTTAATGAAAAACAATCAAGCACATTTGCCCACAGGATGTTCAGCCAGCCTAAGCCTGAGCATTTAGTTTTTGAGAACTGGGTTTTGAAAAAGGAAACTAATATGAAAAAATCCTACAATCTAATAGCACCATGATAAGAGGCCAGCCTTGAAAGACACAGCTTAAAACAAATCCCAGTTTGTTGCTTCTAAGAAAAAGATCAAGGCTGGCATTATGAGAGAATATTTCATAGGCACATGCATATTAAATTTATATAAAATAGAGTTCCACTTCAAAGAAGCAAAATAAATGGACCTCATTGCTTCTAAGTCCAGATTCCAATTTATGACAAACACTAAATCACTTCTCTCAAAACAAAGTCTGTCTTCAATATTTTTACATTTTGGTTCTAGCTGCCATGATACAATTCATATTTATGATTCTTTATGCCATTATAATCTCTCACCTAACAGCCCTTCACATTTCCATTATTCCTGACATTAAGGACTATATTATAAAATTTCTGCATTTATTATTGTTTTCAAAATTACCACATCAAAAGCTGCAGAATTGCCCATATTTTAAAATAAAAAGAATGTAATCATTCCTAATACAGCCAGCCTCCATGGATGAATTGAAATTGCTTCTCTGAATAATAACAATAAAAAATAAAAATTGTGTAATAAATCACTACCCTTATTCTGAAATGAAGGTGACAAAAAACATAGACAGTCATTTTAGACATCTCCATTATTCAGTAATATCTTTTGATTGATTACACTGGCTTACTTATGGCAGGTAAAATGTGCAATGTATTTACTTTTTTAAAAAAATTCTCCAAGTGCTTAAAGTATTATATATATATATATATCTCCCCCCTCCCCCATTTGTATTTTGTGATTAATCTAACCAATCTATCCTCAAACTGTCATGCTGGAAAATAATTTCAAACATAAGGATTAATTTATTAATAATGGTACATATTTCACTCTAATATATATCCTCTTTCAACTGGAACATTATACACATCTTTTTCAAATGTATTTTTCCAGTGGAAAAGTAATTATACAAGCATTAATATCAGCTTTGAGTGACAGAGCTGCACATAATTAATATCCGCCCTTTGTGGTTGCCATAAATTCCACTGAGATAGTGTGGGCTTTTCTAGACCTCTCAGAATTTTAACCTATACCTAATATTGTTTAATTTCACTAGAAATTAAATAGCTTCCCTTTTCATTCCAGTACGCAATACATTCTACTTTTCTCCTGTCAAATTGAGGACGCTTGGAAATGTGCACCAAGTTATATTTTCTATGAAAAACTGGGCACACTTCTGGGTAAAAATAAAGGAAGTGTGGTCTCCCCAACTTCTGCTGGTCATTCAGGCTATTTCACAATTAACTTTACAAAAACACCACAATTAGCTTTAAAAAAACACTCCATATTTTTTGTTAGAATTTAATCCTGTTTAAGTCATTTTAGTGTTCTATCCCTTTCTATCGAGCTAACAAACTACACTAATGGCTAATAAAGTCTGTCCTTCTGTAGCAAGTTAAAAAATATTCAAAATGACTACAGTAATGTACATTTCCAGTTTATATGTAAATTAAATATATATTTTGATTTGGTTTGATTTTAAAATTTTAAAAATATATTTCCATTGATTTTTGGAGAGAGAAAGGAGAGGGAAACATCGATTGTCTGTCTCCTGCACGCCCCCTACTGGGATTGAGCTTACAACCCGGGCATGCATCCTCTCCTGGAATGGAACTGGTGACTCTTGGTTCTTGGGACAACACTCAACTACTGAGCCACACCAGCAGGGCTACATGCTGATTTAAAAGTAGCGTCTCACAAGTCATTCAAACTGTCTTAATCTTTTTTCTTTTTCATCAAATGAATGACACAATAATTATTTATTTATTTTTTTTGCTTTGCATATTGCTGCTTTACCTGCCACATCAGGCACACAAGCAATCTTTCAATCACTGAATTGTTATAGCTGTTTCCCTAAGCAATTCTTACATTTCTTCAAATTTGCTCTTCTAATCTCTCTACAGCACAATTCTCCCTTCCACATCAAATATAGTACACTGATATAATTCTAGCTTCTTATTCCTTAAAGTATTTCTTTTGCCCTAAAAGCAAAACATTTCTACTTCAGGCAAAATCAATTATACCAAAGCTTTAAATTGAGGATCTATAATAGATCAGTTCTAAAAGTTCTCAAGATTAAAAAAAAAAAAAAAAAAATATAAGCATACACATGTAGATCAAATTGCTTTATGGCTAACATGAACAAATCCCAGCAGTTTGCACATGGTACAGGAGTTATTCTGGCCCATTTATGCCACTAGAATACAAACACAAAAATCATGAAATGCAGATAGACCAATAAAGAAGGAAATTACCCAGTACTTTCTTAGGGAGAGATAGTGCTCACTTAATTACCTCTCTTTTCAAGGCAAGAACTCATTAAGTTTAACTGAACCTTTAAAACTTCCATTCAAAGAAAACAATTCTGCCACCTGCAGGCTGAATAAAATAAAGCAGAATGAAGTATCCTATCTAATAAAAGAGTAATATGCAGATTGACCATCAGTCCAACACACAAGATTGCTGCCCCCATGTGGTCAAAGATGGCTGCCACCATGTGGACAGAAGATGGCCACCACAAGATGGCCAGCTGGGGAGGGCAGTTGGGAGGAACCAGGCCTGCAAGGGAGGGCAGTTAGGGGTGACCAGGCGGGCAGAGGATGGAAGTTGGGGGCAAACAGGCTGGCAGGGGAATGGTTAGGGGGTGATCAGGCTGGCAGGCAGAAGTGATTAGGGGCAATCAGGAAGGCAGGCAGGCGAGCAGTTGGGAGCTAGCAGTCCTGGATTGTGAGAGGGATGTCCGACTGGATCAGGCCTTAATAGGCAGTTGGACATCCCTCGAGGGGTCCCAGATTGGAGAGGATGCAGGCTGGGCTGAGGGACACCCCCCCTCCCATGCATAAATTTTGTGCACCGGGCCTCTAGTAGGTACACAAAATATCAATGGATGACATCAGAAAATGTATGCATAACAGTCCAGAGGAAAATAGCATTTACAAGTCTTGGTATGGTATAAAAACATGTAAGAAATGCCCCAAACAGTATATATAGCATAATCTAATTTCTACTACCAGCTCAGCTTGTACAAAAAGACTTTGAAAGGATATACTCCTAAATGACCAGAGTAGTTATCTCTAGTTGGTGATATTATTTTAAATCGTTTTCATTACCTTTGTTTTTTATAGCTTACACTAGAGGCCCATTGCATAAATTAGTGCACCAGTGGGAATCCCTCGGCTTGGCCTCTGGGACAGGCCGAGGGACCCCCCATCAGTGCATGATCGGGGCTGGGGAGGGACCTGGGAGGTTGGCCAGCCAGAGAGGGACCGCAGGAGAGCTCCAGGCATGTCCGGCCTGTCTAGCTCAATCCCAATTGGCCAGACCCTAGCAGCAAGCTAACCTATCGATTGGAGTGTCTGCTCCCTGGTGGTCAGTGAACGTCATATGGAGCGGTTGAGTGGCCTTAGCATATCAATAGCACAATGGTCAGCCAACTGCAGCTTGAGAGCCACATGCAGCTCTTTGGCCCCTTGAGTGTGGCTCTTCCACAAAATACCATGTGCGGGCATGCATGTACAGTGCGATTAAAACTTCGTGGCCCATGTGTAAAAGTCGGTTTTCAGCTCTCAAAAGAAATTTCATTTTATTTTTAAATCATTGTACTGTTGATATTTGGCTCTGTTAACTAATGAATTTGCCGACCACTGCATTAGCATATTACACTTTGATTGGTTGAACAGTCGACCAGACACTTAGCATATTATGCTTTTATTATATAGATTATTAACTTTCTGCAACAAATTTATCTAATTTCACTTTCTCCCCAAACTTATCTAACATCTAAAAAAAAGTGTACTTTCGTTTTTGTTATTTTAAAACACAAACCTACAAGGTCAAGGAAAAAAGGTGCATCTCTAAACTACTGACTAGCCTAGTTTGCTTTGCTTAGGTGATCATACTTAGCCATTACTTACTCTAGAAACCATCAAAATTAAGAAGCACTTCACTACTGTTCTACTTTAATCTACCTGTCATAGTAACAGACATGCCAATCAGTGATTCCCAACACATCCTTCCTTTTTGAAAAGAAAATGTCCAAATCACAGCCTTTGAAAGAATCTGCCCTATGTGCCCTGGGAATGACTGACCTACAATGAGTCAACAGCTTAACTCCAGGGAATCTGGAACTAGATCGAGGAGGTAGTGCCCACTTAAACTAAACTGAAAGATCATGGGGCATAGGGCCTCAATCAGCATTAAGGCAACACAAGCTGACATTATAAAGAAAGAAAAGCTATGAGTAAACAGATTGGCAAGTTTATGAAGAAAAACAAAGTAAACCAGAGAGAGAAAGTCAGACAATGGGAGCCATAGAAGAAATGGATGAAATCATCCCAGTTCCCCATGGCCCAGCAGCACTTCATATATGTGCTACTGTATCCACATAAGAAATCTTATTTTTACTTCGGCTATTCTGTTTATTGCCACAGTTAAAAGAATTCAAAGAATAGTATCAGTCTTATCAGTATTAGCATAGAAGCACTTAATAAGGATTAGGCCTAAAATGGTATCCATGCTTTGGCAAAAATACTGTACCATCAACTCTTACCAAAAAGTCTGCCTGTCACTGAACTGCTATCAAAAACTCAGATGCCTGCAGGGAATAATCAGGTGAAAGAAAGGGGCTAGCAACATCTAAGGTTTTTTTTTTTTTTTTTTTTTTTTAAATATATTTTATTGATTTTGTACAGAGAGGAAGGGAGAGAGATAGAGAGCTAGAAACGTCGATGAGAGAGAAACATCGACCAGCTGCCTCTTGCGCACCCCCTACTGGGGATGTGCCCGCAACCAATGTACATGCCCTTGACCGGAATCGAACCTGGGACCTTTCAGTCCGCAGACCGACACTCTACCACTGAGCCAAACCGGCTTCGGCTGTTTGTTTTTTCTATAATGGAACTCTTTTCCATTATATACACACATTATCTGACCTCTGCCACTTTTCCTGGTCTATCTTTTGTCGTCTGCTTTCTACAGCAGATAAAGATACAAGAAAAAAATGACAACTAGAGGTGATGACATAAACCAAGGCACATACAGCCTTGCTGGCTGGGAAGTAATAGTGGAAAGTGGTAAACTAGAAAGTGATTTCCTACCTAAAGAGAACAATCGTTACTCAGTTTTAACTAATTGTCACCATATTGACCCTAAAATTAAATTTTCAAGAAAATACAAAAATCTATATTTTTATGTAAAAATTTTATTTGTCTGTCTATCTATCTATCTATCTATCTATCTATCTATTTACTGTGGATTAATCCTCACCCAAGGATATTTTTTCTGCCATTGATTTTTAGAAAGGGTGGGAGGGAGGGGGGAGAGATACAGAGAGAGAAACATCCAGGTGAGAGAGACACATGAATTTGTTGCCTCTGACCCCAGTCCTGACCAGGGCTGGGAATGAACCCTGCAATCAAGGTATTAATACATGCCCTTGACCGGAATTGAACCCTCAACTCTTCAGTCCCAGGGTGATGCCCTAACCATGGAGAAACCAGCGAGGGCAAAGTCTCTAGTTTTTAAACATTGTCAATAAGTTTAATTTTCTTCTAAAACAATATAGGTCAGTTCACCGGCTGCCAATTTGCAATCATAGCGTGGACCTCTGCATCCTTTTATAACTTTTCAGATTTTTAGTTTCCCTAGATGTTTATTTAACATCCAAAATATGCAAGGCCTGTAGCTATATATTAGGCAAAAGCACTACAAAGGTTGGGCCTCATTCATTTTTCTCCTCATGTTATTTTAAATACAGGTTATTCCTCAGAAAGAACTTAAAACCAATATTATTAAATCTTAGTTATTAATTAAATTCAAAACCATGCCATTCAGTCTAAAAGGGCAGCAATGGAAACTTCAAAATTAACTGCCTAGACTATTTTGAAAACATGTCTACAGATGCTATGTCACATATGTAAACACACATCTGACGTTGGGGCCTTTGCATCAGCTGTTCTTTTAGCCTGGGAGGGCTGCCACCTGCAGGAAGCCTTATGTACTCCCTTATTATCTTCAGCTTACCTCTCAGAGCTCACTACGCACACTAGTGAAATCATGCCATTATCCTTTATTTCCCCAAGAAGACTGTACACACCTTAAGGATAAGGTCTAGAACAGAATTTAGGGCTGCAGCTCCAGGAGCCAGGCAGAACAAAAGCATGTAGGTGAAAAGGTAGGAGACAAAGTTTGGCTCAGCATTAGAAAAAAAATCCAAAACTTTCAAATAACGTGTAGCTACCCAACAACACAATCAGCTTCTGTGGTGCCCACAGCCCCGCTTCGCTGCCACCCCATAAAAGATGGCCAGGTCCTAACACCCAGTACCTGTGAATATGTTATGTTACATAGCAAGGGCGAATTAAGGTTTAAGAAGGAATTCGAGTTGCTCAACAGCTGACCTTGACATGGGGAAAGCATCCTATTATTACGCACACGGACACAATATAACCACAAGGGTCTTTATATGTGAAACAGGGAGGCACTAGGAAACTAATACAGCTTCCTTGCAGATGATGCTCCAGCCGTTAGTGTTCATGGTGTGGGGACCACGGAGGGGGCAGGGTGAAATGCCACCCTACATCAGATAAGGATTGCCTAAGTGCGTTTCTAAACGCATGGGTCCTTCAACCCGGTTTGAGGAACCCCTCTGAACCTGCATGAACACATGCCCCTTTCTCTGTGGAGAAGATCTAGAGCAGTGGTTCTCAACCTTCCTAATGCCGCGACCCTTTAATACAATTCCTCATGTATAAAATTGTTTTCATTGCCACTTGATAACTGTAATTTTGCTACTGTTATGAAGCGTAATGTAAATATCTGTGTTTGCTGATGGTCGTAGGCAACCCTGCTAGTGGTTCTCAACCTAAGACCATCAGAAAATACAGATATTTACATAACGATTCATAAACAGTAGCAAAATTACAGTTATGAAGTGGCAACTTTATGGCTGGGGGTCACCACAACATGAGGAACTGTATGAAAGGGTCGCGGCATTAAAAACGTTAAGAACCACTGAGAGCATCCAAATATTCTCAAAAGGATCTGTTTTACAAACAAGGTTAAGAACACTCTTCCCAGATTATTTCCAACACGGGGCTTTTACTATTCCATGATTTTCTAAGGCAGTGAGTCTCAAAGTGTAGCCCAACAAACACCAACCCAAAACATCAAAACTCCTCTAACCGCAGGCAGCTCTCTGGGGGGTGTAGGAAAAGTTCAATAATTAATAAACTGGTAGGAAAGAAAAGTCTAGACACAGTTGAAAAACAACACATTGTTCAGAGTATTTTATGAATCATTAAGGGAAGAAACTGAAATAAACTGTTCCCATCACCAAATCCTTAGAAATCCCAGTGCACTCATCTTACCGTGTCGCTTGGTGTAACTTCTTTTTTTTTTTTTTTCCCCTCCCCCTGAGCCTCGGGTAGCCCAGAATGCAGGCAAATATCTACTGCACCTAATTTTTCAGATTAAAATTCATTCTGTGTAGTGCCAGAATGATCACTGGCAGGTAATGCGTCGCATTAAAAAAATGTTAGTTCTATGACCCCGCCCCTCCCACGTGTAAAAAAGTAATAATAATAATGCCCTATGTATATACTGTTAAGTACCGGAAGAATTGTTACTTATATCGATTATCATTACTAAATGCCGATTTCCTATAGTAAACTTCATGAAATGATTTCCCCTCCTAATTTTTCACTCTTTCATGCTCATGCCTTGCCAGGCCTGTCTGGGACGCCGGAGGCATTTAGGAATTAAGTCCTTTACCAGCACACCGGGTGGAAAAGACCTCCCACTACAGAAAGGCCAAAAGAAAGAATAACAGCTCAAAGTATTGATAGCTTTCTGAATTGAAACAATCTTAGGCAGCTTCTCCCGGACCCGGATGCCAGACAACCCTAAAGGAACTTGAGACGTGACTGGGAAGGGGGCCGGAGAGAAGGGCGTTTAGGACTTATCTTCGCGCCTTTCAAAAACCAACAACAAACCAACCCAAATTCCAAGGCAAGGTCAAGAGAAGCCATATCAACCAGGGGCCACAGACAGTCAAGTTCCCCCAGCTCCCAAAGGCTGCCCTTCGGGGCATGCGCTCATCAGGCGGCCACGTCAGCAGACCCCTTCCCGAGGAAAAAGGCCCAGGGAACCGAGAGCCCGAGTACGTCCACAGCCAAAGGCAGGCCCTCCAGGAAACAGCCCTTTGCCTGACCCAGGCCCAGGGTGTCCAGTTCCGCAGAGAAGCCGAGCGAGCCGCGACCACTCACCCCGCAGCCACTGCGTGCCGTGAAGCCATCTCCAGCCAGCTCCGCCGCCGGCAGGCCACCCAGCAGCCCCCTTCACCAGCCCCAGGCCTCGCCGGCCGCCGAAGCCCAGGAGAGAGCGCAGCATCCGCAGGTCACAGCCTAGCCTCCAGGAGGCCGCCATCTTTCCGGCCTTTCTCACAGGCTCCCCGCCGCACTGCCTGATCCCTCTGTCATCAAGCCCCTCCCAGGCCCTGCCCTCACCCGACTAACCACGCCCCCTAAGTACTAGCCACGCCCCCTATGTACCAGCTGTGCCCTTGAGTCTCGGTTAAAGCTTCTCAGCCCCGCCCCCAGCCTCGCTGGCCCCGCCCCCGTTCAGGTTGCAGCGCTGCAGGCTACCCAGTCAGCGAGGCCCTCTCCCAGCCCCGCCCCTCAACTGGTCCGCCCCGCCCCTGGGCTGTCCTCAGATTTGCCTGTTTGTATTTTAACATCTCGCCTCGGTAGTGCAGGCGTGCGCATATTGATTGAAGGCCACCGGTTCCCCTGCAGTCAGGGCCATGTCTGACTGTTCCGCTCTGGAGGGAAATTGTTGCAGGCGGCGAAGCTGCATGCAGGTAGGGGCGGGGCCGCAAGTGTCTTTTATTCCGAGGAGGCGAGGCGCTGCGGGTGGGATATGGCGGGGGCTTCCGGGGCTGCTGGACGCAATCCCCACGTGACCCCGGCGGGCTGCAGCCCAAGCAGCACAGGGCGACCTGAAGGTTCGCGCCGCTCGCTTGGCTGGGCTGCATCCTACAGCGGGAGCTGGGCACTTCCGTTAAAAACAAAAAGGGGAAAAATAACCGAGGAGAGTCCTAAGTGTGTGTTTCAGAGCAGCTTGTTATTGTCAGGAAGACAGGCCAGTCGAGGAAATGTGCAGTCCTGGAGTGAACCTGAGCAGAGACCGAGCTCTCCAGGGTCCCTTTGCAAAACTGGCCACCAGCCTGAGATTGCCAGGCACTCCCCGCAGGCACACGGGGAACCTCCGCCTGGACCGGGGCTGTGCCTCCCTAGCCAGCACGGTCCCTCTGAGCAGGTTTCCTGCCTCTGTGTTATGGGATGATCATAGCAACGATTCTTCCTTAAATTGAGGTCAAAAGGAAAATCCACCCTGGGACTGTATATGCTGTTCATTTGCTTATACACACCCACAGTTTTATGGAGCTTCTCTGTGCTCATGAATACAGCGACGATTAAGGCAAATGGCCTACGGTGTAGGGATACCTGACAAATAAACAACTTCGATGCATTGTGAGAAAGCTTGCCTAAGAAGCAGAGATAACATTAGCCCCCTCATCCCTCCCCCATTATTCTTTCTTAGGGCTGACAGTCCCAATGAAAAAGTAATAACCAGCCAGAGAGTTTGTGAAATACATGTGGGGGAGGTGAACTTTTCCTCTACCCTTCTAGGTTTTTTTGGCTGGTCCAATAATTAACATGAGACAGATTAACAAAAAAAAATGACTAAATTAAATTACATAGTACATAAAGGAACTCCATATATACATACTAATAAGAGCCAGGGCCCCCCATATGCATGGAGAAGGTCATTCTTTGATAAGAAGAGCAGATGTTAAGTAATTAGAAGCTTGCCCTGCCTTATAGACAGGTCATGAAGAGTTATTTCTGGTAATAACTCTTATGAGCAAGGCCCCAAATTTAAATTCTTTAAGGGAGAAATAAAGGTTTCTCCTGAGTCTGCAGGGTCTCGATTGCCTTCTGCTCAAAATTACTCGGGTGCCAAAGCGGCACATCTTAGGAGGCCTGTTCTGAACCCCTTAAGTTTCTCTCCAAGTATTTTGATGCCCTACTGCTAGCCTCTGAGCACCTCAGGCAGGCCTCTGGGGAGCTTTCCCTTACATTGCCTAAGTAGCTACCCCAAAACACCACCATCTAGCCTCATCCTCTACCCCAAGCCCGTTTCACAGGCAACCTTGAGTTTTCATCAGTTTTCTCACCCAAAGTTAATCCTTTCTTTTTAGCTTCTAAAATACCTTCTAAATCCATGTCCATCATCACTTTTTGCAATTTCCTTTAAAAACTCTTTCCACAGCCTCCTTCCTGGTCTGGTCTTTTGTTTCCTTGCTCACCACCCTCATCCTCTCCTTTCCACTGCCACTATAGAAACGTTGCCAACCCAAGACCTGGTCATGTCATCTGTCTGAAACTGTTCAGTGGTTTTCACGTACCTATAACATCAAGTCCCAGCTCTTGTGCATCTGCCTCCCTTTCCCCTCCATTCCACAGAACCTAATTTATAACCAGTTCCAACTACTGGATTCTCTCTGACTGAAATGCCCTTTCTCCTCTTATTCCCATCCATTAAGACTTAGCACAACCATCCCTCCTCTAGGATGTTTTTCCTAACTACCATTCCCTCCCACCCAGAGCTTTCTGCTCCCAGAATCAGCTTGAATTATATATTGCTTTGTCACATCATAACTGTTAACTTCTTTCCAAGATTGTGAGTTCTTCAAGGGTAAGAATTTTATTTTCCTCACATTCATTTCTTTGGGGCCTTCAGCAAAAGTTGCTGAATGAATGAATGAATGAGAGGGCTCCATAATTAATACCAAAGGAAAGGCACATAGAGCCAATTCTGTGTTACTGAGTCCAAGGAAGGAGTGATATTTGCTACCATGAGAGAAGAAAGATAGGTGAAGTGGGTAGGGGCCTGGTATAAAGGCTGACAAGCAGGAATCTGGCAGCTAGAGGCAGGATTATTCTCTAATAATCCAGCATAAGCAGTACCAGTACAAAGACAAAAAAAAGGATTCTTGGCTGGCAAGAAAATGTCTTAGTTATCTATTGCTGCGTAACAAGTGTCCGAGAACTTAAGCTTAAAACACAAACATTTGGTGGACCAGTTTCTGAGAATTAGAAATCCAGGAGAGTTTAGTTGGAGGTTCTGGCTCAGGGTCTCCCATAAGTTGGCAGCCAAGCTGTCAGCTGGAGCTACAGTTGATCTCAAGACTTGACTTCAGCCAAGTTGTTGGCAGGCCTCTGTTCCTCACTGATTTTTTACCAGACGTCTCAGTTCTTCATCGCGTGGCCTTCTGCATAGGCTGTAGGAGTATCTTGAGCAGCTGGCTTTCCTCACACCAAGTGAACTGAGAAGAGAGGACAACCAAGATGGAAGCTGTAGTCTTACAGCCTAATCCCAGAAGTGACATAGTACCGTTCTGCAGTAGTCTGTTGGGCATACAGACCAACCCTGGTACAATGTAGGAGAGGAACTATATACCATGTTGTGAACACCAGGGGGTCTTTAAGAGCCTTCCTGATGATTGACATCCACAACTTGGATGAATAGAACTGGGAGATTTATGTAAAAAAAAACAAAACCAGTGAAAATATTTGAAAAGTTAAATTAGGGCAAGAAAGCAGAAGGACTTAGACTAAAAAGTTGTTTTGCCATTAGATGATGTAAGGAAAGGAGTTCAATGATCAAAATAGTTTATTATTTTAGTACTAATAGTAGAGTGAAGGGTAAGCTGGAGGAGGAGAAATTGTAGGCAAGGAGACCAAATAGGAAAAAATAACCTTAATCCCCCCCAAATATCAGTCTCTGAAGGATTTTCTACCTGACTATTGCAAAATAAAAATAAGGACAGTAAAAAAAGTGAATTTCACAAAATTAATTGCATTTTATTTCAAGGATTAGCTTTCATTCTGAGGTTATCTTTCCTACTTTTCTTATGTTAAAAAATGTACTTTATTTTTGAAAGAAGGTGATAGTAATTGTTAAGTATAATTAATTCTATAACTTGACAACCTTATGTCAGTCCCTAAAATTTAAAAAGAAAAACTACTGGTCTTAAACTTCACTAGTCTGAGAATCACTGATCCAGATTATTAATATAAGAAAACTGAAACCCAGAAAGGGTCACTGACTTGCCTTAGGGTCTTCAGGTTTCTAGTTAGGGCGTGACTAATGTGAAGAAGAGTTTTTGGTTGTTTTTTAAAAAAATATAGTTTATTGATTTTTTTACAGAGAGGAAGAGAGAGGGATAGAGAGTTAGAAACATCGATGAGACAGAATCATCCATCAGCTGCTTCTTGCACACCCCCTACTGGGGATATGCCCCCAACCAAGGTACATGCCCTTGCCTGGAATTGAACCCAGGACCTTTCACTCCGCAGGCTGATGCTCTATCACTGAGCAAACCGGTTTCGGCTGAAGAAGAGTTTTTAAGTGTGGCAAAAGGCTTTGAGTGGAGGTGAAGTGGCACAGAAAAGCAGTATGTGCCTAGAGGACAGTGAAACGGATGTGCGGAAAGCAGCAAAAACCAGAGACAGACAATGCTGACAGTTTTGCCGTGTCTGCATCCAGTCCCTTCCTGGGGCCAGGGTCAGGAACAATTGTGACTGAAATGATTACTGATAATCTCACGGCCATTTGGAGATAACTTTTTATAACTGCAGGCAAGAATAAACTCATTTCAAGCTGGTCTATTTTAATATTTTTTGTGTAATTGTCTTTGTTTCAGGCTAGACAAGGTAAAGGGAATCATTGGGTGTGTGCTCTTAGAGGGTGTCAGGCCTGTGCATGCATATTTAGGAGGAATATGCTATGGTTATGTATGCTTGGGGCCATCTTTAAGCTATTTTACAACTCTGAGTTGTAGGTGACTGACAGCAGTGCAGATGATGATTGTTCATAGAGATGAAGGTTGAATTGTGGTAGCAGTTGTGACATCTTTCTGGTTCCCTCATTAATTGATGGGTTAAATAATATCCTTAACACGGGCTTATTTTATATTTGTGTTAGAATCTCCAAGAAAACCGGTATGAGAAATCCAAGCCTCTACACTATGCTGAGATTGAAACAAAAAGTAGAGGAGGGAATCAGAGCCATGGTTGGCTGTCAGGAATCTCAGCGACGATTGAGACTGATTTCCTTAAAAAGCTAGATTGAAAAATTGGAAAAATAAAATGCCAATTCAAACACCTTAGACTTTAATGTCTTTAATATATGCAAGACACTGTGTACTAGTAAGTGTTCCTCCCTCACTTAGAGTAGGACATCTACTATAAGCAGTTGATTGTAATCCATCTTTAGATATGTCTTTCTAAATTCTTATTCTAATTGAAAACCAGATGTAACAATAATAGACAAGTTATGTCATTTGCATTCGGAGGGAAACTAAATACCAAACCTTTCCTGCCTGTCAATTCTTGTTAAAAATATATATTCTGATTTTTACTTTGGACAACTTAAATGATTGCATTTTTACCAAATATGTCTCTGTTGGTTCCCCCTGCTAAGTGATTGTTCTTCTTGAAATTGTAACTTTGTGGGTTTGAACGATTGAATGAAATTGCATTAACAATAGCTGCCTTCTCATTGTTATTCCTGTAGAACGAAGCTGGCTAATTACTATAATACCTCAGTACTGGAAAAGACCAAAGCGCAAAGGGAGACCCTTAATAACAGACCATTTTTCTATAATGTTTGGAACTTGCTGTGAAAATTGGTGGTTCTAAGGATTGGAAAAGTACAGGAGTCTTCTCATTAGCTGTACTTTACTATATAATTAAAATAACATTTGTATCTCTAAAAAAAGGAAATAGCAAATTATACATGGTAGGGCTAGATTTAGTAAGGACAGATGTAAGAAAAACCAACATAGTTTGACTATTAATTTTAATTCAAGAACTTTTAACTCATTAAAATGGGAAGGAAACTAACATTGTGTCACACATTGTGCTGGGTGCTTTATATTCATTTGATCTCATTTTAACCCTCATAATGTTCTCATTTGATGGACCAGTAAACTGAAACTCAAAGTCATGTAAGCATAAAATTATGTAATATGGATTTAAATGTATGTCCATTTACTCCTAAGCCATATGTTGAAACAGAACTTAAAAGGATGTCAGTGTTCCCATGTTCTTAATTTTATATTTTGAATCTATTCCATCAAGTTATCATCCTAGATGATAAAAGGCTAATGTGCAAATTGACCAAATGTTGGAATGACTTGTCTCTATGACATGCACTGACCACCACAGGGGCAGCGCTGCTCAGCCAGAAGCCAGGCTCATGGCTCTCCAGCCTCCATGGTAGCGCTAAGTATGTCCAACTGATAGCTTAGACATCAGTGGGACATTCCCTGAGGGCTCCTGGACTGCAAGAGGGCACAGGCCAAGGTGAGGGGACTCCTCCCACCCATGAATTTTCATGCACTGGGCCTCTAGTTTATAATACATACCTAAAATAAAATGTGTATGTCAGATATTAAAAGGTGAATTTGAAAAACGACCATGATTTCAGAAATCCAGTTAAGTAGCTGAAAATTCAGTCTGTTCAACACTAATTTGGATTCAAAGATGTTTTAATCCTTTTTACCCAGTGCCAAGATTTTGTAGGCAAGCTTCCGTGCTGTGCTTTTCTGCTCAGAGAGTCTATTTTAGATAGAGGGAATGACCCCTTGGAGTCTCTGGTGTATATAGCAATTTTCTGTTAGATGTCCTATTTGGGGCGTGCCCTAGATTTTATCTGTGTTTCTAGTAGTTTGCATAGCTATCAAAATTGAAGCTCAAGGTCATCAGAGTTCCGCAAATACCTTCAGGGAAATGATGGCTTTGGAGCTCACTTACCTTCCAGTTAGACTTATTCTTATTTCCTTTTTTTTTTTTTTTAAATAAGTTTTTTATTGATTTGGGAGAGAGAGCGGGAGGGAGAGGAAGAGAGAGAAAAACACTGATTGGCTTCCTCCTGCATCTGTCTCCCCTACTGGGGATCAAGCCCACAGCCTGGGCATGTGTCCAATAAAAAAAATTGAACCAACACAGAATCTGAACAAAAAGCTATTATAGTATGTCCTATATATAAGGCCTTACTGAATTACTTGGTGTAAAGAAATTTGCTAGATGACAAGCATGTTCCTTTCAACATTACATTTTACTTTATTTCAGCCATCTCAATAAGACACTTTGTAATATACTGTATAATGGACATTTCCCTACTTTGTTCTTGGAGCCTGTTTTCAGTAATGGACTATAGGCCTTATTCTGAATAATTTCTGGTTGCCAATTACATAATAGATCCACTTTCTAAAAACTAAAAACAAAGCATGTTTTATATTGATATAGAGATATCAATAATAAAAGCTACAATAGTCACCTGCTAAAATAACATCTATTTTAAAAATAATTTTCCTCTTTTGAAGGACAAGGAACACCCAAGATACCTGATCCCAGAGCTTTGCAAACAGTTTTACCATTTGGGCTGGGTCACTGGGACTGGAGGAGGAATTAGCTTGAAGCATGGGTAAGTTTTCAGCTAACTTCATTTTTGGGAATTCCCCGTAGAAGCAGACCATGGGGAGCCTAACGCACATATGTCCAAACAACAACTGATGCAGTTTTATGTGATAGTGAAGGTATTTCATCTCCACTTTGAGAAGTAGGTATTTGCATCACAGAGTGGAACAAGTATGCCGAAGTTGCAATATAATAAATAACTAAGGATTTTGGAACACAATTTCTAACCAGAATAATCTGGTCCTCGGTCTTTGGAGTCCCAAAGGTAAATACATGCTGCCAGGTATGTTCATATGTCTGGAATTGCCAAGGTAAACAGGATTTGCCTTAAAGGCATATTTTAAAACCACTTAAATACAGATCACCAACTATCGAAATCCTAAAAATTATGTTATTGAGTCAAAAGAAAGGCAGTATGCCTTTCTAAGCACATGTATCCTTATTAATGGAGGTAGCACCTGATGATCCTTGAGGCTCAGGACAAAATAGGAGGTTCTGAACTAGAAACAGGAGGAGTGAATAGTATTTAATACTTCATTCAATTATTCAGTGTCTTTTCTCCAAGAGGATGAACAAATAGGCAACTTACTGACAATGAAAAGAGAGGTTAAGGCATCTCATTCTCTCAAGTGCTTCTCCTCCTGAAATGGTTAAGAATATTATTGTCTGGAGGCTGAATGTTAAACTGAGTAACTTGATTTATTTCTTTACCGTAACTCACTTTCTTTAATGAAATCGGATTACTACAACATTTATATAATATTGAGTATGTATAGTAATGCTTCCAAGGAGGCTGCATTGTGTGAAAGGAATGTAAAATGTAGTCAGGACATTTGGGACAAAAGGATTTTATGGCATCCCGCAAGATGAGATGATGCCATTGTAATTTCATCAGATTCAAATTACTGAGGAACTCATGAAATATTAATTGAAGTGGAAGTAACAGCAGGGGTCTTAGTCAACCACTTTCACAGTTATGTGTGTAGGGGAGGCACTCGGTCTGGGAAGGTCACATCCCATGAGGTGCATCAGACATTCATCTATGTCTCTTTCCTTACCATCAACCCAGTACCAATGTGCCAAGTCAGCATTGGGCAGGCTTTTGGTTTATTTTGCCAAAACTTTTGAGATGACCTGTTACTAGCAAAATCCCATGAAAACAATGTTTGTTGTTATTTCATGCATTTAGGAGTTGAGTCCTAGCATTGGTTTCTCAGCTGTATTATTCTAAGCATTGCCCTTAGTTAACACCTTTTTTTTGCATATGCAGAAGTAGTTTGTATATGAACAAAATAGAGCTTTCTACCAAACTGAGCTAAAATAACCATTTTTAACTGGCTCTTTAGAAAAAAAGAAAGTGAAATTAGAAATAGAATGCAGATAAAGGGTCATTGCAAATCTAAACAGGCTTTTAAAAATATATATCTATATATATAAAAGCCTAAGGGACTGTTTGACTGGTAGCTATGACGCACACTGACCACCAGGGGGCAGGCACTTAATGGACAGCCATGGAAACAGAACAGACTGATGAATCTCAGATGGAAGAGGGAAGGGGGAAGATGGGAAGAGATTAATCAAAGATCTTATGTGCATACTAGAGGCCTGGTGCATGTGTTCATGCACTGGTGGGGTCTCTTGGCCTGGCCTGCCGGGATCAGGCTGAATCCATGCAGGGGGTCCTGGATTGCGAGAGGGCACAAGCCAGGCCGAGGGACTCCACCAGTGCATGAATCTGTGCACAGGGTCTCTAGTATAGACATATAAGACTATGTTTTTCCTAGAAGAATTTTACTAATCCATATATTGAGTTGTGTGGTCACCCTAAAACACTCACTGACACCTTTTAAAAATTCAATGGCTTTTATAGCACTACAGTCCGTTTATAGGAAAGTTGCCTCGTGTGTAAATTTGTCTTAGATTCTTAATGGCTAAGGAGCTCCTCCTGGGGTTCATAAGTGGGAACAGCCACAGTTTTCTGGCCCTGCATTTGGAATCTTATTACATTTGTGCCTTACATAGTAAACTAAGTAATTTGTACCAAAATATCCCACTTTTTTCCTAATACTTATACTTAAAAGCCCACATCAACTACTTTGTTGGCAATATTATTCTCACGTTATTGGGGAAAGTTTGGTTTTCTTTGTCTCATGCTTAGGAATGAAATACACACCCATTAGATTATGTTTCTACAAAAATACTGACAATAAGCTCTTTAGGAATATAAAATTATTTACTGATTCCATGCTACTGATGTGTGATATCAAAAAATGTATATAAAAGAGCTTAAGATGCACATAAGAATTAAATCAGAAGAAGGAAATGGAGGACCAAGAAAAGGACCTAGGATACCCAGAAGCCATTGTGTTTAGGTTGGGCACTACCATTCACATTTAGCATTTCCTGTTTTCCCAGCTGTAATATTATATAATATGTCAGAGATACTAATCCTGTTGCATGCTATTAGACTTAAAGTTAATAAACTCATATATAGCCAAGATAATTAAGGCATAGTAAGATTCAAATGACTAGACAGCAAATAAAATAAATGTATTATGGACTCTTGGGTTTTGTCTGTCTGCTTATCACTTACAAAAGAGCAGGGAGTTTAGAAAAATAAATTCCAAAACTTAATACCTTGAAATTTAAAATGCTTTTTGTTTGCGGCTTATGGCACCAAGTAAATACTTTACTTTTAGTCTCTGGTGTATTTCCCTCCTAAGATAAAAGCTCTGTCATCTTTGCATTTTTATCCAGATACCTCCTTCTTTGTAGGTGTAAAAATACTTTTTTTAAAAAAATCTATATACCTAATCTTTTAATGACCAATGTTGACAAAGTCTGAACTAATTTTTATTTTACAAAGGCAGTACTAAAAACAGATTTGGCTCACCAATCACTTGAATAAACAGGATAAATACCCTGGATTTTCCTACTTTGTGGATAGGTTTTATTTACCAGCAGACTGTTTTGTACTTTACTTGGCTTTGTTCCCAGGACGGCCTGAGTTTGTCCCACATAAGACCACCTGCAAGTCCACTTTCCACTGGAGGTCATTTGACTCCATACCACGCATGATTCTAGAGTTTCTTCCATGTGACACAGGACAAAATATTTGGATCCCTGGTAGTTGTAAAGGGCCCTATTTAACTGTGTTACCCCCTTACCCATTCCACGACTTCTAGAGCAGGGATGGGGGGGGCCTTCCTTCTGCCAAGAGCCATTTGGATATTTATGACATCATCTGCAGGCCATACAAAAGTATCTACTTAAAAATTAGCCTACTGCTGAAACCGGTTTGGCTCAGTGGATAGAGCGGTCTGTGGACTGAAAGGTCCCAGGTTTGATTCCGGTCAAGGGCATGTACCTTGGTTGCAGGCACTATCTCCAGTAGGGGGTGTGCAAGAGGCAGCTGATCAGTGATTCTCATCGATGTTTCTAACTCTCTATCCCTCTCTCTTCCTCTCTGTAAAAAAAATCAATAAGATATATATTTTAAAAATTAGCCTATTATACTTGGTCAAACATTTAATGAACTCACCCCTAATGCCTTGGCAGGGCCAAACCAAATGATTTCCCCGGGCTCTCTGAGGCCTGCGGGATGGGCGTTCCCCATCCCTGCTCTAGAGCAGCAGTCGCCAACCGGTGGTCTGCAGACCACTGATGGTCCATGAGGTCTGAAAGGTTGGTGACTGCTGGTCTAAGGAAACCTTTGGAACAGTGGTCGCCAACTGCTGGTCCCAGTGGTCTTCGAGGTCCGAAAGGTTGGCAACCACTGCTCTAGAGGAATGGCACTCTGTGGTTTTCTTATGCAACGAAGCTCTGAAGCACTAGCTACTTGGTGAAAACAGACGCGTGAAGGTTGCTCACTGTGCTTTGGATTTCCCTGCCATGATCAGGCCAGGCCTTTATTTTCTAGACCTTAATTTACTAGGGGACCATTAAAGGAACATTCATCTCCTTACATCTTTGTCAGTTCCAAGTCTGTAGATTTACTAATGACCTGGACTTGACAGTTGGATTTAATAGAGGCTGCCATCCTCATTTTCACTATGGAACAGTATTTATTCAGTGTCCATGCCTCAGCGGCAGAAGCTAGAGCATGCATTTGCTGGTGTTTCCTTCGCTTGCACGTCTGGCAGCTCTGATACCCTCTGGAAGCCACTGAAACTGATAGATGAGCCAAAGGATCTTTCTTGAGTGGAGGAGAGAATTTAGAGAAGACTTTGAAATTAATTTCTCAAATCAAATTTGAGAGCACCTTGTAAATGATAGGGTATAAGACAACATCCTATAACAGAGAGATCTCCAGATGTAGCCATGCCTTTTACATTCGTCACTTTTATAATTGTTTTAGCTTTTATTTCCAAATATTTTCATAAGGTAGATGTGTTTTTCAAACAGGAAGCATACTGTTCCACCCCAAAAGTAGCCCAGTTAATGCTGTAGTTTAATAAACTGTAATTTAACAAATTGTCCAGCAGAGGTCTCTGAACTTCATGTTTTCTAATAAGAGCATGCCTGCAGGACTTCTAGTGAGCATGTTTCCTCCTGATTGGATTTTAGAGTAACTGCATTCCGAATGTGCTAGGATAAACTCTGCTCATTCATGCTTCAAGATTCATGCTAAAGACTTGTGTTTTCAGATTGTATTTCTCCACACCAGGTGAAAGCCTGGTTACCAATGATTTTGCCCCATGGAAAGAAATAAATACACATTCCAAAATATAGAAGACTCAAGCAACTTGCAACATTTTACGCTGTCATCAGCATGGCAAAATCATTAAAGTATTTGGTATTCTTTCTGTATGGTCTATACCGTTAATTAAATCAAGCTGTTACTTGTATGACTTCATTATTCAGAACACTAATGATTGGACTGCAAGGATACATATTTTTCTTTGTGCAAAAGCAGAGCAATAGAGTTAACTAAATACCAATTTCTGTTCTTTGTGTTACCAGCAATGAAATCTACATTGCTCCGTCAGGAGTGCAAAAGGAACGGATTCAGGTATGGCAAAGAGGTCCTTCTTAAACCCAGATGTATTTCTTCTCTACTTCACTGTTGTTTTTGGAAGTGGAATTAGTTGTAAAAGAAATGTTAGTTTTGAAGGGTGGTAATATGATGATAATTTAAATAACTAATCAACAAACATTAGTTGAATAACCATTAAAATTTTTTTTAAGGTCGTAAGTGTCCTCCATGCAACAAGTATGAGTTGAATTCACATTCAACCTCTAGAGGGCAAAAGCGAATAACACAATCTTAAGTCATATAATAAAAGGGATTCTAACTTTGTAGCATTATAACTCCATCTTTATCAGACTAGAAGGATAATCAGGTTGATGGTCTCAAATACACGGAGATGATTTCTATTTAATGATCGCAAAGCTATTCCAATTTAAAGTCGTAAAACTTATTTCAAATTTGGAGAAGACTCATTTGTGTTAATGCTAGAATAATACCTAAAATTTATTTAAAACAATCACATCATATTTAACATCGATCTGAGGCATAATGGTTCATTAATAAAACATTTGTAATAAACCCTATAGTTTGTAATACACCTGGAGAATTAAAGTTACAAGTCAGAAATATGCACACATTACTAAGAAATGTCTGTGGCTCTCCATAATTTCTTAGAACTTACAGAATAATATACCTTATTGAGATTAATATCTGAGAGTGCCTATTAAGCATCTTGGAATAAGGAAATTTTACTCTTTGGTATTCTTCTTATATTATTAAATTATAACCCCCATCTTAGGATAATGGCTTCTTTATATAGTCTCTCTGAAATATAGTTGTGAAATTATAGGGCTAAATTGAGAACCTAAATTGATGAAATGACAGCAACATCATTGCATGCATGTTAAATGTTCCATATCAGTTTCTTCTTCGGATTTTAAAGGGAGACTTTTTTTTTTTTTTTTTTTTAGCTTTCTTTAGAATATTTTCATTAGTGTAAACTATTTTTTATTCTCAAAATGGGTAAAAATTTTGAGAGAGAAATTACAATTATATGAATATTTAAAATATGAGTTGAATATGTATAATTATCACTCTGCATGTGAGTGTATACTGTATCCAGGGATGAGCAAAAGTAGGTTTACATTTGTAATACAAAGATAATACAATAAATAATAAATAGTAATATAGGAATAAACTTTCTCATATTGACAACTGTAAACCTACTTTTCCCTGCGCCTGTATACATAAGAAAGGGGACATTTCTAAAGATATTGTGTAAACTTTTTTTTTTTTTTGCTCTCTGTAAATAGCCTGAAGACATGTTTGTTTGTGACATCAATGAACATGACATAAGTGGACCACCATCGTATAAGAATCTAAGAAAAAGCCAGTGTACTCCTCTTTTTATGAACGCTTACACTATGAGAGGTAGGCAGAAATGTATTTGATATAAAGAATATTTGCAGAGTAGGCTCCCCTAAATAATGCCAATGATTGCTGCAGTTAACATTTCTTGGATACCTACCCTGTTTCCCCGAAAATAAGACAGTGTCTTATATTAATTTTTTCTCCCAAAGTTGCGCTAGGTCTTATTTTCAGGGGATGTCTTATCTTTCCATGCGCTAGGTCTTATTTTTGGAGGATGTCTTATTTTCGGGGAAACACGGTACTACACACCCAAGCTTTCAATGTGTTAACCCCTTCAGTCCTCACATCAGCCTATGTGCAAGGTCTATTAGTCCAATTTACTGGTGAGAGGACAGAGGCTCTGGAAAAAAGATATTTTCCAAAACAAACAGCTAGTGAGCATTTTGGGTCCAGAATTCCAACCAAGATCCGTGGGACTCTAGTAGATGGTCAAGTAGACCAAAGATTGTGTTTGCAATCAGGTTCCCACTCTCAGTTTAGAGTTATACCTCTGGGAACTTGTAGTGGAAGTAAATCTCCTTTTGAAAAATGTACTGTGTGATAAAAATAGGAGTCTTATTTTAAATCCCCCAAAATTATGGTAGAAGACAGCCTGTAAAGGTTGAACCTAGAGGACACTGTGAAAATGGGAAATTGTAACCGAAGCCCTGGCTCAGCCACAGCAGTGATGTCATAGAACGTCGCTTTCATGAAATCCATATTGAGCAAGTCACCATGCTCTCCTGTTCCAAACATTGTCATTTCGACTGAGGATATAACTGAAGGAAGCGGGTTTTCCCAGCATGAAGCTTTCCCAGCATGAAGCTCAACAAACTTACCGACTTGTATAGTATACAAGTCCTTTGTATGTAAATTCATTACATCTACTCCTCAAAGTCATCCCTTATGCTACCAAGATACGTCCTGTGCTATGAAGCCTAACTTGGTGATCAGGGGTCAGGGGTCAGGTGGACCTGGGTTCAAATTCAAATGCTGTCACTACTGTCCGTGAACCATGCACACGTTTTTTTTAACTTCTCCGAGCTTCCACTGACCATGAACTGGTGACCTCTGTGGTGATTGTGATGATGTGAAGAGATAACATAAAAAGGGGATCCCTAAGTAGGTGCCTGGCACATAGGAAGCCCTAAGTAGGTGATAGTAGTATTGTGATTGCGATCTCCATAATCGTGATAGCTGCACTTCAGACCATCTAAGAGCTAGTTCGTGGGCACATGTAAAGTATAAGGAATGGTTCTGATGCTTGTAAAGTGTAATTTAAAATTTTTATTTTTTATGTTTTGCTTTCTGGCTCCTCTATTAGTATTTCTATTTTCCTCCCTCCCTCCTACCTTACTACCTACTGCCAACTTATTCCATACCTAGAACAACAAGTGCATATATAAATGTGGGTTCCAATGCATACGTGTGTGTGTGTGTGTGTGTGTGTGTGTGTGCATGTGTGTATTTTTTCTTAATTTTAAGGTATAATTTAGCTTTCACCTCACGTGTGACTTTTCTTTTCTCCCCAGGAGCAGGCGCAGTGATTCACACCCACTCTAAAGCAGCGGTCATGGCCACCCTTCTCTTTCCAGGACCGGAGTTTAAAATTACACATCAAGAGATGATAAAGGGAATAAGGAAGTGTACCTCGGGAGGGTATTACAGGTATTTTCTTTTCTGCTTTTGCTTAAAGAATTTGAAAAAAAATTTTTCTCTTTTTTATAAACAGGCTACTGATTTTTTTTACCGCACTTAATGAGATGTTGTGGAATCTGTGTTCAGTAATACCCCACTTGATGTTATACTTCCAGATCACTTCTTAGTGACACAGATCAGATGCCTCCCCCCGACCCTTTTCACTGCAGCCTTGGTAAATGATTAGCAACATGAGTAATGAAATGATTGTCAGAGCAAAATGACAAGACCTTGGCTGAAACTTCTGTAGAGATGGAAAGATTATGTCCCTACACTGAAGCACCCAGAGAGCAAGGCATCCCCATCTTCACTTGGTCTGCAGGGAGTTTCAGTCCCCGCTAAAGTTTTCACTTAGTTTTTATTTGATTTCGTATTTCTAGAATCCTATAGATTGAAAGCCTAATATGCTAAGTGTTCGGTCGTCCAGTTGGCCGTTCAACCAATTAAAGTGTAATATGCTAATAATATGCTAAGACCGATCAACTGCTTGCTATGACATGCACTGACCACAAGGGGACAGATGCTCCAACTGGTAGGTTAGCTTGCTGCTAGGGTCCAGCTGATCGAGACTGAATGAGACAGGCTGGACACGCCCTGGAGCCTTCCCACAGTCCCTCCCTAACTGGCCAACCCCCACGTCCCTCCCCGGCCCCAATCATGCACTGTTGGGGTCACTTGGCCTGGCCTGTGTCCTCTCACAATCTGGGGCCCCCTAAGGGGATTTCAGGGAGCCAGTTTCAGCCTGATGGCAGGATGACTGGTTGCTATGACACTCCTCAATGCAGGAGCTGCCCCTTGGTGGTCAGTGCGCTCCCACAGGGGGAGCACTGCTCAGCCAGAAGCTGGGATCACAGCTGACGAGCGCAGCAGTGGTGGCGGGACCTCTCCTGCCTCTGCTGCAGTGTTAAGGATGTCCAACTGATGGCTTCCAGACTGCGAGAGGGTGTAGGCCGGGCTGAGGGACCCTCCCCACCCCCTCCCGAGTGCAGGAATTTTGTCCACCAGGTCTCCAGTATGTTCCTATTTATAAAAGTTTTATAATTATTTCCATTAAGTAGATCTCCATATTTTTATAATTTTTCAGTCTGGGAAGTAGCATAGATAGTATAGAACAAAGGCCTAGATAAAAATCATATAATTTCACCAGCCCACAAAAATGTAGTTAATATTCATCCATCTAGAATATAGTGACATGAGGAAACATGTTCTGGGCTTGGGTACAAGCTCAGCATTTTATTTGAATGTATCGGCATCCTAACTCCTGAGTCTTCATTTCCTAAAGGGCCTTGTTTGGGGGAAAGGGGTGCCAGTTTTATAAAGTGTCCTGACAGCAATATCTTATTGTTGCTGCATGTAATAGAAAGTACATGTTTAAACTAGTGTGCTGAGAAATTAATTTGATTTGATTGTAGTTAATATTTATTGTGTGCCTAAAGCATTCCTCAGCACCATGAAATACCTATTTACAAAAGTTAAATATTTATATTTTGAAAGTATTCGTACTAAAGAAAGTATAGTGTCTTTTCCATATCTGGGTCTTGGAGGAAAGGCATTATGTGAGATATCAATTTCATCAGTATTTGGTTGCTTTGGTGAAGGAATAAAAAGAACATATGAAAGGGTGGGTAGAGGAATAGAGAGCTTTTGAATTCTGTGTGAGAGAAAAAAACAGACATGAGTTTTTTAAAATATATTTTATTGATTTTCCACAGAGAGGAAGGGAGAGGGATAGAGAGCTAGAAACATTGATGAGAAACATTGACCAGCTCCCAATGTACATGCCCTTGACTAGAATCGAACCTGGGACCTTTCAGTCCGCAGACCAATGCTGTATCCACTGAGCCAAACTGGTTTTGGCAAACATGAGGGTTTTTTTTTTAAAAGATGCCATTTCTTATGTATTGTAACATACACATTTAGTATATTTTGTGAATGTTTCAGAATTTAAAAAATACAATTTTTTTTTGAGACATCCTTTGTGATTTTATTTGAGCCTGGCTTGGAAATCAGTAACATAGTCATTATTACAGCTCAAGGGGTAGTGATATTTTATCAGAGTTTGGGAAGAATCCTGAGAGTCCAGTTTTCCAAAGAGGGAGTAAAAGAACATGGATGAAGAAAGAAAGGAAGGTTCTGATATTCTCTACTCTATTTTTTAAAAGTTCATCTTGGGGAAAAAAAAATTCAAATATCCAGCTCTTATCAGGGGAGGTTCATATATATATATATATATATATATATATACACACACACACACACACACACACACTAATAAAAGGGTGATATACTAATTAGACTGGGAGACCTTCCAGACATCCTTCCAGACAAAGCCATGGTGGCAGGGTCGAGGCAGAATTGGTTAGGGGCAATTAGGCTGGCAGGGGAGGCCAGTTGGGGGCAACAGGCCAGCAGGGGGGGAAGTTAGGGGTGAGTAGGCCAGTGGGGGGGGGCAGTTGGAGGTGAGCTAGCCGGCAGAGGTGGGCAGTTGGGGGCAATCAGGCCGGCAGGGGAGAACAGTTGGGGGCAATTAGGCCGTCGGGGTGGGAGAGAAGTTAGAGGTGATCAGGTTGGCAGGCAGAGTGGTTAGAGGCAATCAGGCAGGCAGGCAGGCAGTTGAGCAGTTAGGAGCCAGCGGTCCCGGATTGTGAGAGGGATATCCGAGAGGCATGTGGAATCAGGCCTAAATTGGCAGTTGGACATCACCCAAGGGGTCCCAGATTGGAGAAGGTACAGGCTGGGCTGAGGGACACCCCTCTTCTATCCCCCTGTGCATGAATTTTGTGTACTGGACCACTAGTCCTATATAATAAAAGCCTAATATGCTAAGTGTCTAGTTGTCCGTTCAATTAAAGTGTAATATGCTAATAATATACTAAGGCCCCTCAACCACTCACTATGACATGTACCAACCACCAGGGAGCAGTCGACCAATTGACCAGTCACTATGATGTGTATTGGGCATTAAGGGCAGATGCTCCAACCAGTAGGTGAGCTTGCTGCTGGGGTCCAGCCAATTGGCACTGAGCTAGACAGGCTGGACACGCCCTGGAGCCCTCCCACTGTCCCTCCCCGGCAGGTCAACCTCCTGCTTCCCTCCCTGGCCCCAATTGTGCGCCAGTGGGGTCCCGTGGCCTGGCCTGTGCCCTCTCACAATCTGGGACCCCTTGGGGGATGTTGGAGAGCCATTTCCGGCCTGATCCCACTCAACACAGGAGCTGCCCACTGGTAGTCAGTACGTTCCCACAAGGGGGAGCGCGCGGCTCAGCCAGAAGCTGGGCTCACAGCTGGAGAGCGCAACAGCAGTGGTGGGAGCCTCTCCCGCCTCCATGGCAGCACTAAGGATGTCTGACTGGGCCTAAACTGTCAGTCAGACATCCCCTGAGGGCTCCTGGACTGCGAGAGGGCACAGGCTGTGCTGAGCCGCACTCCTCCTGAGTGCATGAATTTTCTGCACTGGGCCTCTAGTTTAAATTAATTGCCCTCCCTTTTGGAAGCAAATGCATGTACATAGTATAGTGGAAAGAACACAGTTGGTGATCATGGACTATCCTTGCTCTGTCCCTCATTTAACTGGTAAGGATTTGTGTTCCAGCTTTAAAGTGGGTGGCCTGGATTGAGTTAGCTTTCAGGTCTTCTTTTGCTGTGAAATAATTTTGCCCCTGGAAATATGTCTGACTGTTCAGTATATGCTAGAGCAGTGGTCAGCAAACCACGGCTCATGAGCCACATGCGGTTCTTTGGCCCCTTACGTGGGCTCTTCCACAAAATACCACATGCAGATGTGCACTCACAGTGCCGTTGAAACTTTGTGGCCCATGCGCAGAAGTCGCTTTTCAGCCTGGGCGAGTCTATTTTGAAGAAGTGGCGTTAGAAGAAGTTTAAGTTTAAAAAATTTGGCTCCCAAAAGAAATCTCAGTCGTGGTACTGTTGATATTTGGTTCTGCTGACTAATGAGTTTGCTAACCACTGTGCTAGAGGAAAATGTAAGCTTATAGTTTTCCTGACTAATATTAGGAAAGATTTGTGACTAGCAATTCATTCTTTCCATATGGAAGAATATTTTATAATTACATCTACTTTACTTAAATGAAGTAATGAGCAACTCCCTACTGTTAATAATAATGATTGGCCACGTTACATATGACAGCTATTTAGCCTAGACCTGCCCTAACATAGCAATTTCTGATAATGCTTCAGCAGAGCCTTTTTGATTAAATTTAGCCATTACGGAGGGAGTGAAAAAGCAGGTGTTATATTACCAAGGCAAGAGAAATTCATGTAAAAAGGAAACTTGTCTGAGTTTTGACTGGTTATAAATGACCTCAGAGATAGACTTAAACTTTATAATAATTAAGTTATTTGCTTTAAATGTTACTACATGAACCAAAAGGAACACTCGTTCTGATTTCATTACATGTATTAAACAAGGTGAACTAAGTGAAGTTCTTGACTTAATGATGTTCTGAAATGATATCATACCTTTAATAGTGATCTCCAGAAGTTTCTTGCTAGCCCAGTGCCACTGTCCACACCTGTATTTACTTGTCTGAGACGCTCAGGTCCTGCAGAGTTAAGTAAAAGGTTTTGTATCATTGAAAAATTCCTATTCAATAAGTAGTTCAATTGTTAATCCCTCCTTCAGTTCTGATGCTGAACTCTATCATTTCCCATCTCCTGTTGAATATATTTTGATTGCCTCTGCTACAAGGAAATACTTGTATGATCTTGATAAATTTTTTTAGTTAGGTTTTGGTATCCTATACAAATTTCTGCCACTTAGTCTTGGGATTGGAATGATGCCTGCTAAATTCCCAAGGCATCTTTTGATACAGATGTTTGTGCAAGATACAAAGAATTAACATGCGGCATCTTGTTCGTAACTTCAAGTGGCTTTCCAGATACAAAGAGGATGTCTAACTGGTTGCTTGAAAAAACTGTAAATGTTACATATGAATACTTTTGTTTTAATGGGGGGGGAAATGGCTTGTTTCATCCTGTAGATACGATGACATGTTGGTGGTACCCATTATTGAGAATACGCCTGAAGAGAAAGACCTCAAAGAACGAATGGCTCGTGCGATGAATGAATACCCAGACTCCTCTGCGGTGCTAGTCAGACGTCATGGCGTCTATGTCTGGGGAGAAACGTGGGAGAAGGCTAAAACCATGTAAGCATAAATCAAAGAGCATTTGGGACAAGTCGCCACACTCTCAATGTGAAAGAGAACAAACTATATCTTTACGTGTTATTGATCAAGTTTGATTTAAATATTTTTTTATTATTTAAATCTAGATATTTGATTTGTATTGTGTATTCATTTAATAAGAAATACATTTTTATTTGACTGGATGAGCTACTATTTGTAAAGGCACCATGCGCTTTGATACAAGGAAGCAGTCGGACCTTGTTTGAGGAGTTTAAGGCTAGAAGGGAGAATAAAGCAAATCCAAGTTATATAACGGCCTGCTACATTTATTTCAAAAAGTGGCTCATAGTAACAAATTTAAATTTATATCAGTGGTGCATTTAAAATTCCCTTTTATGTCCTGATAATTATATAATACGGTTGCATGGTCCAATATTAACCCTTTCCATGTTTTAACAATGGTGGAGGCAAAATAAGAAAAACGTAGCTTGAAACTGAGAAAAAATCCTAACTATCTAGGAACAGGGTTAACTTATGGAGAGGAGAAGTGTGATGATTAGGTTTGGATGACTGTTTCTCTGAGGACCTTCAGCCCTTTTTGCTCTTTCTTTCATAGGTGTGAGTGTTACGACTATTTGTTTGATATTGCCGTATCAATGAAGAAAGTCGGACTGGATCCTACAAGGTTTCCAGTTGGAGAAAATGGGATTGTATAAGCCAAATGGACGTTTATGTACAGAGACCAAGCTTATCTTAACTGTCATTGAAATGAAACCTGACTTTTTAAAAATTGAACCTGCTGCCATTAATTTGCCACTATACACTGCAGAGGACCACCCTGAATATCTTCTGACTTTGGATGGTATTTGCTTAAATTCTTGTCATTTTGAATGACAATGCAGTAGAATAAAAATTTTTAATAATGAATGTTTCTGTTTATTTTTAAATCCATAACAGCAAAAATACTTCCCTTTAAATTAATTCCCTTTTTTATATATACATTCCCAAAGAATTCCTTTTATTCTTCAAAGTTGCTGGTAATAATAGAATCCACTGGGAAATTTCCACTTAATTATGGGATGAGCGCTTTCTTGTTTTTGCCAAAACTAGTGGTTAGTTCTCTGTATTTTATTTGTCTTTGCAGTAGCAGGACTGGTGGCCACTCCCTCCCTGAAACATTGTTCTCAGGCTTCCATGACACTAGATGGATGTGACTTTCTTCTTACCTCACCTTTTGCTTTTGTGGTTCTTGAATTTCTCTCCTTTATCAGATTTCAAAATGTTATGGGGCCTCAGTGCTCTCTGCCCTTAGCCATGTCTTCATCTACACTCCCCCCCTCTCCGACAGTGGTTGGCAAACTCATTATTTGAGTGATGTGTTATAAAATCACTCACAATTTTTCTATTGGTTTCAGACTTAATCGTATCCATCACATTTAATATAATGAAGGAAATATTGTCCTAGGCTGAGGGACAATTCTTCCTCAGCTCCCTCCCCCTGCACGAATTTTGTGCACCGGGCCTGTAGTAATAAGTAATTACATAAAATTTATAGTGTAGTAAACACTCATTCTTCTCATCAACTTCTCAACAATCCTGTGATGATAATGTTATCACCATTTACCAAAAAAAAAAATATATATAAACACCTGGTGAACCAGGTGACCATGTTTTATCAGTTTCCATACCTGTGTCCACAAATATTTGTTTTCTGAGGAAATCCCCATGTTACAAATGAAAACATTAACTTTCCCAATGCCTATGAGTGGTAGAGGTGGAAATTTGGCTCTAAATTTCAGGTCTTTGGCTCTAAATTCTGTGGCATTTAACCGGGATAAGCAAATACCTCAGCTAATACCAATCTATGCATTTGATTGGTTAATTCTTAAATTGTTCAAGATAATGTAAACAGGGACATTTTCAGGTTGACATATCTATTTTCATTGTTTATATAAATTTCAGGTATATTCTTTCTGACGTTTTACTAAAACAAAATATGTTTAATAAAGCATTTTAACAATACTTATAGAGATAAGTAACATCAAAATGTTACTGAGTATTAAGATATTATTAAAGAAATAACTATTTCCCTCCCTCCCTCTACAATTCTTAAGAATAACCTTATTTACACACACTGATGAGCCTGTACATTCCTGTCTTTCCACTGGGTTCTAGTAGGAGAATCCTGGTAACCTCTCTTTCATGGAACTAGAAATGTGTTAATTTTGTTTAAAATCCAAACCTCTGCCCTAACTGGTTTGGTTCAGTGGATAGAGCATTGGCCTGTGGACTGAAGGGTCCCACGTTCGATTCTGGTCAAGAGCATGTACCATGGTTGCAGGCACATACCCATTAGGGGGTGTGCAGGAGACAGCTTATTGATGTATCTATTTCTCTCATCGATGTTTCTAACTCTCTATCCCTCTCCCTTTTTCTCTGTAAAAAAATCAATAAAACATATTTTAAAAAATAATAAATTCAAACCTCTAAGGGCTTTGCACCTAAGTGACACTTTCCAATGGCACTTTTTTTTTTTTTTTTAAACCATTCCTTTTACAGGATATCAGGTATAATTCTGCCCTTTAAATTCCCTGGTGTTTAGCAATTACTGCAGTTCATTAAATTGCTTGGCATCTCTAAGTAGTGATCTTATCACACAAAGGAATGAATTCACTCATTTTGATATACATTCATTAATGCCACATCAGCAATCCCTGTGTGCTTTTTATAGTAATTCTTTGAAAAGGTCTTCTTTCCTCTGTTTCCTGAGTTTCGGGACCTATTGTAATTTTCTCCCTTGCCTCTTCTGATCCACTTACTTCAAGCTGCTGATCTCCCTTCCCAGCCTCCAATGACATTGTTAAAACCTCACCTTGTGAAAGCTGGCATTGTGAAAGATATTACTTTTGCCCCAGGGAACCTCAGAAGAATTGCCATTTAGCACTTAACAATCATTCTGACTCACCAACCTGACAAAAAAGTGTGATTTTAACCCAGGCCTTAACTACTTCTAGCTGTTAATCTTCAATCATTCACTGTCATTCACATACTCTCAGGCACTTTTCTTATTTACTTAACAAACAAATCACCCCCTATAGTTCCAATATGGCATAAAAACATTACTGTAAACCAAATCCACATTACCTTAAAGTATATTATCACTTGTAATCTTTCTTAAATCTTTCACTTGCCCTAGCTGCTTTGGCTTAGTGGATAGGGCATCAGCCTGCCAACCAAAGGTCCCAGGTTTGATTTTGGTAAAGGGTATGTACCTTAGTTGCAGGTTCCTCTCTGGCCCAGGCCCTGCTCAGGGCTCCTGCAGGAGGCAACCAATTGATGTGTTTCTCTCTTTCCTTCTTCCTAAAAACCAATGGAAAAATATCCTCAGGTGAGGATTAACAAAAAAAAAAGAAAAAAAAAGCTTTCCCATCACATGACTGAGGTTTTCATACTCATTTTCCTTTTCACCAATTACCTCTGCCCATCCATTCTTAATTAAAGTGATTTTATTCATTGCTTTATTACTTTTTTCTCCCTTTGCCTTTTCTTCTTTCTTTTTATTCTTTAAATATACATCTTTTGTTTTTTACTTTTATCTTTCTGTCCTGACATACTTTCTCTCCTGACACCTATGTTCTCAACACGTTAGCACATTGAGTATTTTTGCAATGACCTTGAGCAGAATTACTTAAACTTCTCCTTCTTCTTCTTCTTCTTCTTCTTCTTCTTCTTCTTCTTCTTCTTCTTCTTCTTCTTCTTCTTTTTCTTCTTCTTCTTCTTCTTCTTCTTCTTCTTCTTCTTCTTCTTCTTCTTCTTCCTCCTCCTCCTCCTCCTCCTCCTCCTCCTCCTCCTCCTTCTCCTCCTCTTCTTCTTTTCTATTTTCTAAGAATCTTTTAATTCCTATTTTCAGCTATTAATATTTTTCTTTTATACTTTGTGTTATTATAATACATATTGGTATTATGTACCCTGTTTCCCCAAAAATAAGACAGTGTCATATTAATTTTTGCTCCCAAAGATGTGCTAGGTCTTATTTTCAGGGGATGTCTTATTTTTCCATGAAAAAGAATACGGTACACATTTATTGTTAAATGAAAATAAAGGAAATTTATTACCTGTATACGGTACAGTAGTACGGTAGTTGTCAACACAAACCAGAAAACTGTGAATCCTACAGTATCAAGAATTTACTCATTTATTCAATGACAATCATGTCATCATCTTCTGGAACATCATCATAACAATCCAATTCCTGAATTTCCTGGTGAATTTCTTGTGACTCCATTTCTTTCAGAATCAGTGGACCAAATCTCTCATGTTTAGCCTAGGGGGGCCTTATTTTCGGAGGGATGCCTTATATTTCACGCAGAAGGAAACCTGTAAGTAGGTCTTATTTTCGGAGGATGTGTTATTTTCAGGGAAATACGGTAGTAGTAAATCATTGTTGGAGTCTAACCAATTTCCCTCATTCATTGAATCCACTTTCATCCAACCTCCTAGTCTATGAAGTTTTGGCATAGGTGTCAATCACAATGTCCTGCCTGCCCTCTGGCTGCAGGTATAAGCACATGACCCAGGCTTGGCCAATCAGGGCACCCCTATCCACTGCCTACAGAGCTCATTTTAAGTATGATGTTCCTGACTCAAAGCAAGCTGTCAGGGCCCTTCTCCCACTCTGCCAGGCACAGAAAACCTGTCTCCTGCTGAAGAGATTGAAACCAACACACAAAGAGAAGCAGGAAAAGCAGCTATAGAAATAGAATTCTAATAGAGAAGTATCTATGGAAAAATTGAGGGTCAGTACCTGGATCCAGCCAAGCCCTTGAATTCACCTTCAGCCTTTGAGTCAGAAGGGATGAACAAATATGCTTTTTTTAAACTTGTTCTTTTTTAATAGTCTTAGCTGACAAAAAAAGCTTTACTAATAGATGCTACTCAATTACACAAAATAAAAGGCTAATTCACATTAATGTAGATCAGAGATTCCCAAACTTGTTTGTGCCGTAGACCCCTTGCCATGTTTTTCCGTTTTGGGTAGACCCCCTACTTACCTGATATTGATTTTTTTGTAAATTTCTAACTGTAGTGAAGTTTAGTGTTAAAATTTAATAAAAAATAATGTACCTACTTTTCTCCGGCATTCTCAAACAAAATAACACTGATTCACTATAATTTGTATGATAAACTACCAGTTTATATTTTTTAAAATATTTTCTCAGCACTTTCCTATTCAAGATTCAGGAAACGAATGAACGTATTTTTCTCACATTCATATTTATAGAGTGACGAATTGAACAAGTCGGTGCAAGTTCGCGAAGCTTTGAGACAAAAATTGGCAAGAATGTTTACTGCGCGTATGCTTGTAACAAGATGATACTGTACTGGTATATCATTATGTGCAGGTTTTTATCCTACAACTTACACAATTTTATAAACATATATAATAAATTTTTTACTTCATAGGTACTTTTATAAATAATGTATATGTTTTTATATTATAAGATAATATGATGTAAGTAAATAGGTACTATCAGTGTATGTTGAGATCCACTATCGTGGACCCCCATTTTCATTTCATGGACCCCCAAATTTTTTTTTCGCTGACGTAGACCCCTTGCAGGTTGTCATAGACCCCTGGGGGTCGATATAGACCACTTTGGGAATCACTGATGTAGATGATACCACGGTCTTTTAGGCACTTCATACAGAATTGGTAAATAGATAAATGATGTTGATATATTGGCATCACTGAAAGGGGTGTGGGTTCATACACAATTTTTCTCTCAGCACATTGTGTTAGAGCCATCAGGGCAAGCTCTCACAATTGAGAAAGCTTTAGAGAAACCTGCCCAGCCAGCATGACTCAGTGGCTGAGCATCAAGGACAGACAACGAATGAACCAAGAGGTCAGGGTTCAATTCCCAGTCAGGCTCCATCCCCAGTGTGGGGTGTGCAAGAAGACAGCTGATCAATGATTCTCTCTCATCATTGATGTTTCTAGCTCTCTTTCCCTCTCCCTTCCTCTCTGAAATCAATAAAAATATGTTTTAAAAAACCACACACACAAAAAGACTTTATTTTAGAAAAGAAAATAGGAAACCTTGGGGGGTGGAGGGGGGGGGGACTGAAAATCTGCAAATTTTACTTCATTACAAAATAAATAAAAAGGTTCAATTAGTAACTTTGCAAGCCCTCCGTGTTTTCACTCTGCTGAGCTGTCTAGAACAGCCATGATGAAGACACTAAGAAGACTCCCTCCCCTCCTCACCCCTTCCCCCTCACTACATAAAACAATGGATTAATGAAGGAAGCTTCAGATGGAATTATAAGGAAGTAAGTGTTTAATAGTGATGCTAAGAGCAAACACTGGAAGGAAGAGAGCTAACTGTTTTAGCATTTTTATTAGTAATATTATTGTTTTTATTGCTGTTCTAGCTACGTAGTTCCATAAATTTTTTGGTCTTGTCGACCCCAATGTCTTATTATTTTTAGCATAGCATGGATTTTTTAGAAACATATATGGATATGGTGTTAGAGCATTTATATTGCATTTATATATACTCACACTCATTCTAAAAAGGATTGAGCCAAAACCGGTTTGGCTCAGTGGATAGATGTTGGCCTGTGGACTGAAAGGTCCCAGGTTCAATTCCGGTCAAGGGCATGTACCTTGGTTGTGGGCACATCCCCAATAGGGTGTTTGCAGGAGGCAGCTGATCGATGTTTCTCTCCCATTGATGTTTCTAACTTTCTATCCCTCTCCCTTCCACTCTGTAAAAAATCAATAAAAATATATATTAAAAAAATAAGTAAATAAAAAAGATTGAGGACCATGTGAAAATGTACATAAGAAGATAATTTTTTGGGGGGGGACGTGAAGAGAAAGAAAGAAATAGAAATATAGGCATTAATGTTGCAGGGTAAAATTAAGGCCAGAAGAATATGAATGTTGGAAAGCCCTGTATTGGTAGACATAGCTCACACCTACAGTGATGTGATAGGTTTCTTCCGCCCCGCTGAAAGTGAAGGAAAAAGTCTCCATTTGGTTTATGGATGGGTCACTTTAGTATAGGGGGGAAGCCAAAAATGGCCAGCAGCCCAACTACATCCTATCCAGGGGTGGCCTTGAAAGATAGAGGTGATGCAAAACTTTTTCCAATTAGGAAAAAAATCTGGTCACTCCCTTTATATGGACAAAAGAAGTGGCCCAAGGTTGAAATATATACTACTACAGACTCATTGGCAGTGGCAAATGGCCTAACTGGCTCATCAGATGTCTGGAGGGAGAAAGCTTGGAAAGTTGGGGTCAAATTGGCCTGGGACAGAAGCATGAGAATAGAGAGACATATGAGAGTGGTCACGAAGTGTGAAAATAGTTGAATCATATGTTAATGCCCACCAGAGGGCACATACTATAGAATAGTTATGAAAAAATGGATAGGATGACTCAGCCAGTAGATGCCATCTAGCCTCTAAGTCTCTCTTTGATAATTGCCTCCCCCACAAGAAGTTATTTCAGAATGAACAAATTTTCAGTGGACCACAACCCTAGTAACTAAGAACAGCCACCAACCTTGGCATTCACAGCCAAATTTGATAGGCATATTTGAGGACTCAGAGTAGGAGAAAGCAACTAAGAGACAGATCTGGAGCCCCTGATAGAATTATGACTCTTCAGGGCTATGAGCTCATTATCCTTTCATGCCCAGACTTGCCCTGGAATTAAGCCTCCCTGGGCATTCAACATTAGGCTGCGTTTACCCACTGAGAGTGGTGATACTGGCACCCTCAAATGAGCTACCATTTGCTTAAGATGCAGAAAATCGTTCTATCTATGTCTACTTAGTCCTTACTAAGTAGCCATTCAGTAGCTACACTGAGACACTCCCTAAGGAGCTCAAACTTATGTCATTGGAAGGAACCAGGCTTCTATTACCTCCTGTAAAATAGAAGCCTGTGAGAGATTTATAATCCACCTTGGTAAAACAGCTTCCTACAAAAGGAAAACATGAGAGAGTTAAACTGGTGTGACTACCCCAGCAAATTCTTAAAACTCTCAGTAGTTCCTCCAAACTCTTACTACCATTTCATAGCAAGGGCAGGACACTAAGGTGGCAATATCCAGTGGACAGCTGAAAATGTGGGTTTAGATTTTGTGAAAAACAACATCTGAGAAATCTCAGCAGATCAGTGATTCACCCATACATTCAGCCATTTATTTAGTCAACAATATTTTTTGAATACCTACTACATGTCAGGAACTCTGCAAGATGTTCAAAAATTTCTAGGGAATATGACAGAGCTAATCTCTTTTGTTGTGGTATTTACCAGTAGAATCTGGTGGTATTGTCAAAATATTAATTGAACCATGAGTATAAACAATCTTTTCAAGGTTTGAAGACACACTAAAATTTGGGGCACATTCTAGCATTTAAAAAAGAGAAAATAAACCAACAAAGGAGGTAGAGAAACAGGAGATATTTGGAAAACTAGAAGAGCATAATACTTAGTTTAAGATGTGAGAGTTCAAAAGGAAGAAAGAAAATAAAATATCACCTACTGCTAAAAAAATCAAGAATATGACTGAGGGGGAAAAGTGTAGAATAATATTAAGAATATGGACTATAGCTTCAGAAAAACATAACTATGAGTCCAACTTCACCACTGATTGTTGATATGATTTTGATGGAGTTGAAAATGCCCCCTATAGGGTTATGTAAATGAGATTACATATGCAAAGTGTCAAATATACTTCTTAATAAGTAGAGGTTTAGTTTTTCAGCTTTTTAAGTTTTTGTTTTTTTTTTTAAACAAGGACCTGGGGTCAGACTGTGAGTTTACACGCCAGCACCCTCTTTTATATATGTGTGTGTGTGTATATATATATATATATATATATATATATATATATATATATATTATTGATTTTTTTACAGAGAAGAAGAGAGAGGAATCCATGAGAGAGAACCATCGATCAGCTGCCTCCTGCACATCCCCCACTGGGGATGTGCCCGCAACCAAGGTACATGCCCCTGACCGGAATCGAACTTGGGACCTTTCAGTCCGCAGGCCGACGCTCTATCCACTGAGCCAAACCAGTCTTGGCCAGCTTTTTAGGTTTTGAGGGGCATTTTTGAATTTGCAAAAAGGAGACTTGGTGAATCCTAGGAAATTTGCCTAATGTCTTTAAAATTCAACAAACATGTTCATAAAACCTGCCACTGTCTATGTATCTCACTATGCACCCTTTCACTATTCACCCTTCTGATAAGATGTAAGAAGAAAGCTAATAAAGCAGAAATTTTTATAGTAATTTAGGGCCACTAATTGGTGCCCAGACGCCTCAAGCTTTTCGCATAGAGCATGTGGTCAGTCACACAGCTGGAAATTTAAGCAAAATATATACTCAGGCTTTCAAAACTCAGACCTTGCAGCTGAATTGGACTCTGTCTTCCACAGCATACAAATCAATCAATCATCAGAGTCAACCCAAGTGAGAAAACTACAAACCATTTTCCTCTTGCCCTTACTTGGACCTTGGAGGCAGGGATAGTAGTAAGGAACCTTTAAGAGAAACATCAGAGGCAACTGTAGAAAATATTGACAAACCCACATTCAAAAAGGGGAGATGGCTGAGCTTGTGGGAGACTGAAAAATGGAAGCTAGATGTCAGAGGGCAAAGGAGAAGACTTTGAAAAGTATGCACAGACCACTCATTGGAGAAGTTTGGTAGTGAAAAGACAAGAGACCCAGGAAATTCTGACTGTGCAACTGTCAACTTCAACCTAAGCTTAGACCGATTGCTTAAACTACGTCCTGTTTGATGAGTTGGTTTCTCAAGCAAGCAATCTGTCTCGGCTCTTTTCCAGGGCCTGGCTTTCTCTGGTTCCATAAGCAGAAAGGATCATAATCCCCGCTGAGATGTCAGTGGAGAAGACTCTACTTTCTGATACACCCAGCCTGCAGATAATGATCTTGACTAGAAGATTGCAAGGCATTTAAGAGCAGTGAAGGTGCCAAGTCACACTGTCTTTTTCCAACTGGAAAGAGATCATTCTTTCTATGCCTTGGCTTAAACAAATAAAGCAATCACTAAAAGTTCCAGTCTCTGCAGTAACACGAGGTTTCATGTCAGGTTCCGGGATACACATAGGGCAACAACTAGGTCATCTGTGAGGATTTAGCTTTCCCAATTACTGACAGGCTGTGAATCACGCTAGGGTCAGATAACTTTCTCAAAGAAGGACTGCACGGTGATGGGGGTCAAAGTCTATGGTGTGGCTCAACGTTCTAAGACCTCTGTCCCTTTCAAATCAATTCCTGAGTATCTTCCACTGTGTCACAATGGTACTAACTTAGCCCCTAGTGAACATGAGGAGACTGGACCTTCCATTTATGTTCCTCTCAATTCCAATCCCTGCCCTTGTTAGGAGGATGGCTCTACCAGCCTATGTCCACTTGGGTCTGCCTTTGATCTGCTGTGTGTGCACATGTGCTGGCAAGAATAATAAGGAAAATTAGCAGAATGGTCAGAAAGCATAATGACCACATGTTTATGGTGATGTCTGGCTGATGGGTTTTAAAGCCTCCTAAAGCTTGAGATTTCAAAATTTAAGTTAATCTATATACTACTCACCTCATGGCCATACAAAGAAATATCAAGTGGAGTCCTTGCCAGAGCTGCTTTTTGAGTGCATTGATACTGGGTATAGTTCATTGGCTGGCATAGGGCAGGTGAATCTCTCAGTGTTAAGATGAACTTGTTCCACAGATTTCATTGTTCAATTTAAACAAAACATTCTGATATTAGGTTATTGGGTGGTGAGGACAGGAATAAAACAAAGCATTATGTTTTTATTTTTGTTCACTCTTCATTCAGCATGTATTTTTTGAGCACCTACTATGCACTGCACACTGTGTGAAGTGTTGGAAGTGCAATATGAACAAACCAGTCAGGATTCTGCCCTAATGGAGCCAGAAGAAATTGTCAAATCATTTTACAAGTCAATAGAAAAGTGTAAACGCTACAAAAGAGAACTATGGGGTGCTATGAGAATGGAAGATAAAGAAGTTTGACCTGATTTTGGTGGTCATGATGACGGAGTTAAGGAATATCAAAGTTAATTGCCAAGAACACAGAGGTTATTCATAACTCATCATACTTGGAAACCTTGGGAAAGTCTTAGCTATGATGTCCCTCCTCTACTCGTCGTGAGTTGTTTAATATTTCCTCGGGATGGACAGGGAAGACTAGAAAGTATTCACATAGATTTAGGAAATGTATTTGGATAAAGAAGTAATCCAATAAGAGAACATGCTTTATTATTATTTTTTGTTGTTGTTGTTATTGTTAATATTTGCCTGAGGATATTTTTCCATTGATTTTTTAGATAGAGTGGAAGAGAGGGGGAGAGATAGAGAAAGAGAAATACCAATATGAGACACATCGATTGGTTGCCTCCTGCATGGGATCAAGCCTGCAATTGAGGTACGTGCCCTTTAATGGAAATCAAACCCGGCACCTTTCAGTCCTCCAGCTGATGCTCTATCCACTGAGCCAAGCTGATTAGGACAAGAACATGCTTTCTTGATTTACTAAATTCAAGGCAGACTATACTAGTTGATACTTCCTAAATTAAAAACTATCAGGTAGAATTGTAAGAAGTTAGTTATATTCAATCTTTTTGTATCATAAAAGCAGCAAATTCGGGCTTTGGGTTAACTGTGTAGAGACTTCAGATAAAGAACTTTAAAGTACGATATTGAAGAACAGGACTGACCTGAAACTACACAATAGGAAACCACACCCAAACGATACTTTTGCGATGCAAGGGACAGTAAAGCTCTGTGGTAACAAAGGTGTAAAAGAGAGATCACTAGACCAGGTGTCAGGAGATTCTGGCTCCAACCCCCGCAAGGCCACTAACATTTCCTCTGTGACTCTGCATAAATCGCTTCCTATCTCTGAAGTGGTGGCTCCTCATCTGTGAAATTATGGAGTTTGACCTCTGATAGTTAAGGTTCCACCTCTTCAAGATTCTTCTTTTGCTACAAGAAGACTCAGGGTAAGGCAGTAAGACTCAGAGTAACAAGTTTCTATAATCCCCAGCTTACTTCCAACGCTGCTCTGTATGGACAGGTGCAGACAAGTGGTAATATGGCCCGTATCTTTCTACTCATCACGTGTGTTAGGCGCCATGTGGACGAGATATGAATAGATTCACCTTTCTCTGTCAGATAATTTGTAAGTTAAGAGCTCAGATTTGGATCTGAGCTCGCTAGCATTAACCTTTTCCTACCTGTGGAGCCTGGGTAACATATTTCAACTCTCTGAGACTCTATTTGCCCATCTATCAAGTGGGGATAACCATCACCACCCCTCAGAGTGTTCATGTGTCTGCCTATGGAGGTAGATACCTTTGTCATTGCATGCAAAAATGCCAGACTCAGACTCCTGGGTTTGAATCCTACAACAAACCCTCAGTCAGGTTACTTATCATCACCTGCATTTTACTTTTCAATCTGTAAAAATGGACATGATAATTGTAGAGGCGTGTCTCAAAAGCAATAATCTGTGCAAGCACATAGAGCAGTACATAACTCTTATATCTCAATGAAAGTTCACCATCGTTATTAATAAGTGATAGCTAATATTTTACATTACAGAGTACATATTATGTATCAAAAATGCCAACATTCATCAAGGAGACCATTATTGAGGCCATGACTCAAAAGATCTGATATATAATTGACCCAATGACTAGCTAAAGCAAACACAAATTAATTACTAAGCATTTTGTTTTCATCCTGGATGAAATCAGAGATAGCATTGTTCACCACGTAGGAGCTGAATCCAAAAGGAATGGGACTGGACACGCTTTCTGAAGTCCAGCTTGGTCACCGGCACACACCTCCACTCTGCTTGACCAGGGTGGCGGTGTGGCTGCCACTGAGCCCTCGCATTTCTCAGCAGAAGGGCAAATGGTGACCACACTTGCTGAGAGTGAGGTCATGATGCAGGGGTTGGTTGGACACCGGCAGGCAGAGCTGACAAAGACGCACTGTTTCCCTGACAGCACGGAATCATATTACTGCACACACAGGCGTCTCACACCTGGGAAGGATGAAATTACACTGAGCTTAATCCTCCGAAACCAGCTCAGCAAGAAGTCGCTTCAACTTTGGGGATAGGAGTTGTCTCCTGGCAAAGAAAATATTGCAGGGCAGCTGGGCAGTTTTCATAATTAGAAGGGCCTGGCCTTGTCAGTTGAAGTCATCGTTGATCCTTTATTCTCTTTATTCACCAGACCTTGAGAGGTCTGAACGCAGGCCCTTTTAAATGGGCATGCAGTCTTCCGTGCTCACCCTTCTTAACTGAGGACATCAGTCCTTCAGGGAGGTTACATAAGCATATTAAAGCAATGCAGATTGATACCAGACGCTCACTAAAAATAGGTATATAGATAATTCATTCCTTTTAGCCACACTGAGCCTTGCTGCAATTAGGGTCAGCAAGGATTATGTGCATGCCAGAATGTGTCAGTGAGCACAAACCCAGGGTTGTAACCAAAACTGAGGCCAGAAGGATTTCACAACCTTTATCTCCGGGCTTAAGTAACCACAAAGCCAGCATTTCAGAAGGTGCTTAAATAAAAGTCCTCCAACAAGGTCTGATGTACCGGTACACCTTCCCTGAATGCACCATCTCTCCCACTGGCCTGTCCTTCAGGGAGGCCCAGGATGGAACCTCACAGCAGAAGGTGGACAGAACAGCCACCTCTCCAGCCAACTTCAACCTGAGGGTCCTGCTTATCATGGCCACACCCTTCTCTTCTCTCCCTCCCTCAAGAACATAACTTAGTTTGGAGTTTTATAAAAAACTAGAGGCCTGGTGCACAAAATTCATGCATTTGAGTGATCCCTCAGCCTGGCCTGCGCCCTCTCACAGACTGGGAGCCCTCGAGGAGTGGGCCTAAGTTGTCAGTCAGACGCTGCTGTGGAGGTGGAGATGCTCCCACCACTTCCACTGCACTCGCCAGCCTGTGAGCCCAGCTTCTGGCTGAGTGGCGCTCCCCCTGTGGGCATGCACTGACCACCAGGGGGGAACCTTCTGCATTGAGCATCTGCCTTCTGGTGGTCAGTGTGCATCATAGCAACCAGTTGTTCCGTCCTTTGGTCAATTTGCATATTAGTCTTTTATTACATAGGATTAAATCTATGAAATGTGTCAATTGATCCTCCTACCAAATGCATCACAATGCAATGGTTTAAGATGGGGGGTGTCAACCCAACATTTTAAAAGTTAATTAAAAGTAAAATAACACATGGTAAAAAAAATTTTAAAATGTAACACATGGCCCAGCTGGCATGGCTTAGTGGTTGAGCATTGACATATGAACCAGGAACTCATGGTTCAATTCCTGGTCAGGACCTATGACTGGATTGTGGGCTTGATCTCCAGTTGGGAGCATGCAACAGGCAGCCAATCAATGATTCTGTCTCATCATTAATGTTTCTATCTCTCCCTCTCCCTCTCTGAAGTCAATAAAAATACATTAAAAATATATAAATATCAATAAATAAAAGGAAACGGTTTAAAAAAACTTGAAAGAGACCAAAATCATACTATAAAAAGTGTATCTTCATAATCTTTCCCAGCTACCTGGTTTCCTTCCCTAGAAGCAATTGGTGTTGCCAGTTTCTTCTGATTCTTCTAGAAGCATTTAATGCATACTCAAGCCTAAATGTATATGTTTCCTTAAACACACATTCACCTACAATGGTAACAAACTCATCCCACTGTTGTGTACTTTTTTTTTTTCTCACTATATATTGAAAAAAACATATATTTGAAAAAAACATACAGGTCCTTCCTCATCAGTACATATAGCACAGACTCACTGTTCTTAAAGACATCAAAGAATTCTAGAAGTGGTATGGATTTAGCCAGTTTCTTAGTGAAGGACATATTCTTATATGTACAACATCATGTCCATGTGTTAGTATACCTGCAGAATAAACTCCTGAGAGTGAAACCATCAGGTTAATAAATGTGCACATACATAATTTTGATAGATGTTGCCCAATTGCCCTCACAGAGGTTGGGCCAATTTATCCTCCTACCAGCTACATACGAGAGTCGATATTTCCCCAAACTCTGGCCAGGCTAGTGTATCATCAAACCTTTTACCTTTGCCAAACCAACAGTGACAATCATACCTTCTTCTTATTTTCACATACATTTCTCTTATTATAAGGAGACAGAACACCTTCAGAAATCTTTACCTGCCTTTTCTTTGGATTTCTGTTCATGTCCTTTGTCTCTTGATTTGTTGGTGTTTTTCCCCCTTATTTTTTATTGACAAAATTGACCTATAACATTCTGTTAGTTTCAGGTGTACAACATAATGACTCGATATTTGTTAAGTCTTGTGAAATGATCACCACAATGAGTCCAGTTAACATCCATCACCACACCTAATTCCCTCATTGACTTGTAAACACAATTAGTAAATTAAGAAAGATTGACTGCATTGTGCAGAGCAAATATTTTATACTAATTTATTGTATGACTTTTGACTCTGGATCATTTCCTTCCCTGCATACTAAAAATCTTCTTTTGCATAATTAAATTTAGCAAGCGCTTCATCCATGGTTTTAATTAGTAAAAGTTGGGAGAGGCCATTAACATTTAACCCACCACAGTCAAAACTGACTAAAAGCCAAACTCCTCAAGATAACCAAGGGCTTATGTTTTTCTTGCTTTCCTTTCTGATCTCTACACATCCTCTCTAAGCCCATCAAGTCCCAGCCATGTAGATTATTTGTAAACAAGGCATCATATCTGTTTGTTTGTTTATACCTAAAGGCTGTGACATAGGCTAGTCTTTCTATTTGGAATGAATTCTTTGTCCTAGACTTCAAATTTATCTGTTGGGCAAAATCCCATTTCATGCAAAGCAATTCAAGTATCATTCAATGTCCTCATCTGTAAAATGGGGATAATAATAATGCTACAAAGCATTGCCTTGAGAATTAAATGGGTTAATATTTGCAAAAGTATTAACTAGCACCTTGTTGAGAACAGTACCCGATACACAAGACCCTTGTGAAATAAATAAAAACATATTGAACCCTGTGTCAGTTCAAGCAACAGAGAATAATCCTCCAGGCAGTGGCCATGCTACAATTAACCTGCTTTCTTTTCTACATTCTTTCCCAGACTGCAAAGTCTCATAGGAAGTGGTCAGACACTGTGCTTCCCTCAACTTTATCCCAAGCAGCATGTGGTAGCTTTGTTGAATCCATAAATAAAAAACTTGAAAAGCATTTTCTAATTTGAATTTCTCAAAATTATCTTTTATGAGTAACTCCTTTGATTCACACTAGACTATGCCTTCTCAGCAATCATTGGACACTCTTGAGAAAAATTAAGAAAATCAAATGCCCACAAATTATTTTTAATTGTTACAAGATGCTTATAAATATCGAATGTAATAACAGATGAAGATGATGTATGATCTAACTTGCAGCTATGTCACTAAACATTTTAAAATTCTGATTTCACAATTTCCATCTTTAGGAAGCAAAACATTTCCTTCTCTCTCTCTCTCTCTTTTTTTCCTCCTAGGTCTAAGGTATTTTAATTGGCTCTTGAAAAGTTCTTGGGCTCCAGCCTAGGCACTATGCCTATGGTGCCTAATGGGCAAAGTAGCCCTGTTTTTTCAAAGGCCCAGAGACAAGTGCAATCAAGTTTTATGCTAAATGTGGTAAACTTATTTTCTCTGTTGAGGCCAAGTATTTATGTGGAGGATTAGTTGGGTGCACACTTCCTAAGAGAACCAGCTGTTTTTGTAAGTAGGCACCTATTGCAAAAAGAACAAAAAACCTGGTTTCCTGCAAGAAAGAGGGATGTGGGGAATACATCACTTTCCTCATCACCTGCCAGCAATGCCAAGCCCTCATTTCATCTCAGCACCAGACACTAACTATAGGGTCTAAAATATATTTTCTATTAAAAGCCAATTATCACATCTTTCCCAGAACAATTCTCACATTTTCCAGGTTCTTTGGGGCCACTTAGGACTTGTTCTCTTTTTCACAACCCCCATTCTCCCCTCCCATCTCCCTTGGGCCAGATGTTGCATATTACAACCCTTGGTCATAAACATGGATGAAAGGTCCCATCTTTGAAGGCTGAACGGGAAAAGGTGAAAATAGACTGAGACTAGCAACACCATTTAACCTGAACCAGGTGGTGGGAAGAGAACACTAGAATGGAATATCCAGGACATGAACATCATTTTTGCAGGCACTTGTATGAATGGCCCCATTATAAAGGAATCCGGGTTGGTGCTTTGCACAACTCTAGGGGGCAACATTCACATAAGGTCATGGTGCTTCCCGGAGTTGTGCACACACTTTCCATATTTAGGAAGCAAACCTTGTGGTTCTGAAAGCAATGCTCACATGTCTCTCAGTTCTAGGGAAATAAGGAGCAAAATGGCCAACGAGAAGAGAGAGAGAATATTCTACCAAGTTGCCTATATGCTACAAACATTCCAACCTGCAACCGATTTCATGCTCAACTCTTGATACACCTAAGATTTGCATAACCCGGTACTGGGGAGGTTTGGGGGGAAAACCAGGATTCCACCCCTGAACCCAAGCCAACTCTTCAATGACTAGAGACTGGGAACCCTGCTGTTTTCCATTTTAATCCAGTTTCTCTTTCCCAACAGCATTTAAGGACAAACATGTTCTGTTCTGCAGCCCTGGAACTCGCTATTCATGGTTCAGTCATTACCCAGGAGGACTTTACAAGGGTTATTGGAAGTTTAGCGTCACAGTAAATGTGGTGTAATTTACACAATAAAATATAGTCCTTTGCTTAATGACTTGCCTCACCGATTGGGAGTTTTTCTCCTTTCTCAGGTCAAGGTTTTCACGTAGGGCCTTAACTACGGAGTTGACATTGCTATGAAACACTTTTGAACCCCTAAGAATAAGACTTCTTGACTACACCTAAAGAGTGACTTGCCAAAAACAATGAATGGTGTTTCACAATCTGAGTGGGTGTACTTCACCCAACTGATATGTAAATAAAGGAGTGGTGAGTGAATAGCTCAATACTGGAGGGGCCTCTCCAGAGAGCTCAGCTACCAGAAATCAAGAGCAATTTCACTCCAATCCTGTGACACTGGAATTCAGGCACAGCAAGGTAGTTGGGCCTGGACAAAGGGGAGGACAAAGGGTTCCTTTCTCTCTCAGGAGCTCACCCATGTCCATAGAGATGGGACGCCAAGAGGTGGGATGCCAGAGCAGATTCGGAATCCTCCCATGTAGTTTCTATTCTGGACTTTGTTTTTCCCTATTTACATTCAGCAGAGATGCCCTAGCAGGTTTGGCTCAGTGGATAGAGCGTTGGCCCTGGGACACAAGGGTCCCGGGTTCGATTCTGGTCAAGGGCATATAACTCGGTTGCAGGCTAGATGCCTGATCCTGGTTGGGGTCTGTGTGGGATGCAACCAAAGAATGTGTCTCTCTCACATTGATGTTTCTCTCTATATATATATCTTTCCCCCTCCCTTCCACTCTCTCTAAAAATCAATGGAAAAATATCCTCGGGTGAGGATTAATAAGAAACTAATTTGTTTAAAAAATGCATTTAAAAAAGTAAATAAAATAAAATAAATCAGCAGAGAATTAGAGATAGTTACAGAGAAGAAAAGATCAATGCTGCCCATCTGTCTTGCCCTCGCTCGTGCCAGGATAAAAGCCCAATAGGCCAGCATGGCCTGAGGGAGGAGAACCACCCAGGTCCAGCCAGACCAAGGAAAGCAGGGAGAAAATATTTGTAGATACTAGTGGAATCACTATAACAATAGCAATTCCCATGTCAATAGCTAGCACTTGCCCACACTTATGTGAACATGAGGCATCAGACTCTAGAAAATTCTGCCCACTTTGCAAGGTTTTCTGGTGATGTTCCATAGGCATTCACATACAAGCCTGCTGTGTTCCATTCCAGCTCTGTGCTGACAATGTCTGCTTCCCAAGTTCCCCACATGGTCTCAATGACAAATCTGGTGTCTGGGTCAAGCTTGTGTCTCAGGGTGCTACCAAGCTGCTAGCCAGAAAGGGACCAAATTGGTACCATCTTTTCACCTGGGCATCACAGCATACCAGGTCTCAGGGACCCTCTGTGAACACACATCCTTCTTGCCTCTCTGGGAGGGATCAGACAGGAGTCCCTGGGAGTCAGACTGGTCCGTTTGGGAACTGATATCTGAGATAAATATGAATCTTTTCTCTTTCTTCCTCCTCCCTTTCCCTACCCCTCACTTTTCCCCAGCCGTCCCTCCACCCATTTTGTTTCAATATATCAGAGTGAACCCCAATAACCTACATTTTAATTAGTCCTTCTAGAGACCAGATACCACCTTCTGAGAAGTAACGCTGTGTTCATGAATAGCCTACTAGCTATTCTAGTTCTGAACACAGGCTCTCCCACTTATTATGTCCTTAAGTAATTGTGGTCCAGTCTCCTCAATTACCAAATGGCTATAGTAATAGCACTCAGTGCATAGGGTGGTGGTTGATCGTTTGTTCATGCCTTTCTTGTATGAATACTTTACTGAGGGCCAGTAATGTTCCAAGCACTATTCTAGATGTTAGGATTTCAGCAAAATCAAATATATAAAATCTCTGTCCTCACGGAGCTTAAATTCTAGTTGGGGAAACAAACAATAAGCATAAAATAATAGAATGTTGGGCAGGATAAAGTAAATAAAACATAAAGCCTGGATAGGGGGTGGAAGAGTGACAGGGAATCTTTTTGAAAAAAACACACAACAAAACAGCCAGGATGGGCCTCTTTTAGAACGTAGCATGTGAGCCAAGATCTGAGTGTAAAACATTAGCACAGTTCAGGCTAGTGTTTAACCAATGAGGCCATGAATATATTACTTTTCAGGTTTCCATCTTCAAGACTGTGTGCCTGGAAATGCTATAGGCTTTTTATTTTATTTTTTAAAAATACATCTATAAGCAACATTTGAAAAAATATCAGCTCATTGCACAGACATAAGCACTCTTATTTTAACTATTACATCTCATTAAATCTTAGTTTCTTATTCCTGGTTGCCTTTCTACTGGGTGGCAGAGCAAGGTTCACATCTGGGTGTTTTGACCACTGGTCCATTACCCAACAAATGGCTGTCAGGACCTGAGAAGGGCAGCAATACACTTTGTAGAGTGGAGCCACTGAATGTTTGCTGTTGTGGGATCTGGACTATAGATGGGAAGGAAGTAATGAGGAAGGGAGGGAAGCACATTCAGTAGACAGAACTGCCCCTCACTCAGAAGCATAATGCTATTGGTGGTGAGCAAGCCAACATGATATCACTGCAGAATATTTAGCATAATATCTCTGGGAACCACTGAAGCCTAGTATGACTGACAGACAGATTTTTCTAAAGTCTTTCCTTGGAAATTATTGTTCTATGAATTCTACTTTCTTTCTTTTTTTTTTTCTTTGTGTGTGTGTGTGTGTGTGTGTGTGTGTGTGTGTGTGTATGTTTGATGTATACTTGTTTTTTTAATTTTATTGATTATGGTATCACATAATTGTCTTCATCCCCCCCTTCCCATCCCAAACCCCTCCCCACATATTCCCCCACCCCGCTGTTGTCCATGGCCACTGGCTAGGCTCATATGCATGCACACAAGTCCTTTAGTTGATCTCTCCCCTCTACCCCCACCCTCCCTTACTTTCCCTCTGAGCTTTGAGAATCTGGATTCTACTTTCAAAATCTTTGGAAAAGACTACATTTTTCTCCTGGAGATTTACAAAACCTATTAGCAGACTAGATTAAAGGCTTTGAGAAGTTCTGCATTTAAGAAATCACATTATTTATTTTATTTTTTAAAAATACATTTTTATTGATTTCAGAGAGAAAGGGAGAGGGAGAGAGAGAAAGAAATATCAATGATGAGAATCATCGATCAGCTGCCTCCTGCATGCCTCACACTGGGGATTGACCCTGCAACCTGGGCATAGGCCCTGACTGGAATTGAACTGTGATCTCCTGGTTCATAGGTCAATGCTCAACCATGGAGCCACACCAGCTAGGTATTAACAGTAATTTTTAACACAAGGAAAGTGCTATAGATTTTGAATAATGTTTTCCAAAAATGTATTGGGACAGTATCTAGGTTATCCTACTATTATTTTTCTCTTAGCCCATTGCAATGTCCTTTCCTGAGTGGGAGGGAAGGGTGGGGCTACAGCCAGCCTGCTGGGAAGTGCACATAACCCACAGCATCTTTCATGGATGCCCAGGGCGCGCCCTTGGGAGTGTGTCAGGCATGCAGATCTTACTGTCATGTCTGTTATCTGATGGGAGACATGCTGAACCAACACACATTCCACATTTTACAGATGAGCACATGAAGGCTTACGGGAGGCAAAAGAACATGCCTAGATCATTGAGCCAGAAGAAAACTCCGTAGAACTAAAACCCAGGCATTCTGTCTTCTGGCTCTGAACAACTTGGTCTCTTTGGAAGCACCTGTCTCAGGCCTGGTTTCCTGGAACAGAGCCTGAGGTGCGAGTTCTAGTTTAAGAAATTAATTGGAAAAGTCTTGTAGGTCCCACTCAATCTAGGCTCCTTCTGTGTTACCCCAAAAACCATCAGTATCCCAGTGTGGAGAATACTACCCCTTAAACCTGAAGAGGCCTATCAAGCACTGTGTTTCTTTCTTTTTTAAAATATAGTTTTATTGATTTCAGAGAGAAATAAGAGAGGGAGAGAGATAGAAACATCAATTATCAGAGAAAATCACTGATCGGATGCCTTCTCCATGCCCTCTACTGGGGATTGAACCCGCAACCTGGGCATGTGCCCTCACGGGAATAGAACCTGTGATCTCCTGCTTCATAGGTCAACGCCAACCATTGTACAAGAAAATGGATCTTGACTTTAGATAGGATAATTCAGCATGCTTTGGGTCAGTGGACACCTAAAAACTGCCCCCATGGGGCAGTCACTGAATCTTTGTAGTATTCATCTTCCATTCCTAGAAGCACATGTATGTTGCCAAGGTATCCGGTGAATTTGCCACCTCTCATCAGGTTAACATGATATCATCAGTACAGTAGACCAAGGTGATGTTCTGCATGATTGTCATATGGTTTAGGTTCCTTTGGACTACATTGTGACAGGGCAGAAGAGAACACAGCCCTGAGGAGAAACTGTGAACGTATATAATTGTTAATGGCATATACACTGAATGATCAGATTATTATGATCTCTGAATGCATAATAATGTGGCCACTCAGAGTATATCCTATACAATATGAGGCCTGGTGCATTCATTCATGCATGGATGGGGTCTGACCAGCCTGGCCAGGGGGAGGGGACATGGGCAGTTGGCCAGCCTGCCTGCTGGTCGAACTCATGGTAGAGGGGACAATTTGCATATTAGCCTTTTATTAGATAAGATATACACTGAGTGGCTAGATTATTATTCGTTCAGAGATCATAATAATTTGGCCACTCAGTGTATATGTCAGCTCTTTCTGAATCTCCTTTCTGATGGGAACTTAAAACTGGAGAGCTGAATGCAATTTACATTAGGATGTGTTCATCTCTTCTAGTAAAAAGCAACTGCTTCGAGGGGTATTCCTTGGCTAAGTTTGCAGCAGTCCACTGTCTTCCCCAGGCATGGATTATTCATAATATTCTGTGTTACATCTTTACTCCTAATGAACTGAAGCAAAATAGTTTGTATCTATGACTATCTCCCTGGCTTTACTGAAATTCCTCGAGGGGTTGTGTCTTATTCATCTTCATATCCTCAATAACTAGCACCTAGTAGAGGCTCAGTAATTATTTGTTGCATTAATTTTGTTGCTTCTCCATACCCCCACGTACACCACCAAATTATCAAATGCATTCAAGTGAGAGGCAACTCTTATAGGATAAAGAACATAGTCTGGGAATCAGACCTAAGTTCTAGTCCAGGCCACACCACATAACTTTCAAGAACTCTATGGTTGGGGGCATTCCTCAACCGTATAGGTCTTAAAAGTTTACCTCTTGATTACCTATCTGAGCTCTAGTTTTCTCATTTGTAAATGGAGCTAAAAATCTCCCAACTCTTAAAGCTGTTTAAAGGATTTAATGAGCTAATTTATGTCCCTGGCAGAGTTCCTGGGACATGGTGGATACCCAGTAACTATTAGTCCCTTTAGTAATAAATTACTGAAAAAGGTCACACAAGGGTTGGCAGGGCTAGGCAATTTCTGGGCCTTGATAGGGAGTAAAATCTACTGCCCCCTGGGGGTTACAGGAGTAACTTCGACTCTGCTAGTGTCATACACAATGCTCAGTTGGAGTCCTCAGTGGTCCCGGAAGGCAGTGGGGAACATGTCCTAGGATGCCACACTCTGAGAACCCACCATCAACTTCTTCTGGGGCAGCCATGCCTGGCAGGCTAATGAGAGGGACTTGTGTCAAAAGTACGCCCAGGTGGAAAAGAGATTAAGATGGCCCTAAATAACAACAGGAGTGGCTGTGAGAGGCAGTTCCTGTGTGGCTAACACATCTATGTCTAATACAAGTCTGGGCAGAGCTGGTGCCTGTGGTCAAGTTTACCTCCTCCCGCTCCTGTCCTGGAGCGCAGTCATCCTAAGGCCTCTCTGTCTCTGAGGGAAAATGCCCACAACACTAGACATCGGAGGAAAAGGAGTCGCTGGACAACCAGCTTAATGGCCAAGGAAGGGAAAAGATGGGATTCAGGGGGTCCCAGGACCTCGGGGTGTGTGTGATTTGTGTCCAGGAAAGGAGAAAGGTTTCCTGAGGGGCCAGGAGAGGCTCTTCACATAGTAACTCAGTCAGGATGCATTCCTGAGTCCATGACAGAGGTGGGTCCCAGGGAATCTCAGTGGTCAGCTTCAGACACGGGAAAGAGCAGTTCTTCATATCCTCCTGAGTTCACCATTAGTTATCAGTGAGATACCATAAATAATGGGCTGTGCCTTCCCGCCCTTCTGATGTTAAGAGCAAAGTCAAGGCGTTTGGTAGAAACTGCTCATTGTTCTCTGATATTTCTTCTCTCCACCTTCCGGAGCAATAGGTCCCCACTCCACATTTTAGTTGAATGTGCAGCTACCCAGAACAAAGACTACATTTCCCAACCTCCCTTGCAGCTCAGCTCTGCCATGAGACTAAGTTCTAGCCTAAAGGATGAATGCAACAAGTGCGCAATGACCATGAAATGTTCTTAAAGAGAGGAAGTATGCCCTTCTCCTTCCAGTTGACTTGGAATGCAGGCATGATGGCTGGGGCTGGAGCAGCCAGACTGGGCCATGAGGTAGGATCTTCATATTGAAGTTAACATGCAACAAGCATAAAAAAGTTTTGCTCTTTACAGACTGTGGAGTTGCCATACTAGCTGGAAATGCATACCGTGAAAGGGAAATAAACTTGTACTTCTTACTTTAAGTTTGTTTTTTTTTAAGCCAAATCTTAACCAATACAAGGGATTCCACTTTTCAAATGCCCAAATCCTCCATTTCCCTGGTGAAAAACCACATAGGTTAATGATACTGAGTAATATCTGTTGAATGCTTACTATGTCTCATTCACTGTCCTAAGCACTTTACATGAATTAGTTCACTTAATCCTCACAATAATCCATGAAGTAAGTGCTATGTTATTCTTATTTTATAGATGAGAAAACAGGAATGAGGAAAGTTAACTAGCTTGCTCAAGTTCACTTAGTAAGTAGTAGAACTGGTATCTGAACCCTGAAAGCTAGACTCCAAACCCAGACTCGTAACAACTGTATTAATTAAAAGTTAGTCATATCAGAAGTCCAGGTCAGATGGGATTTGGTTGTTCCCTGTCCTGCTTTCCATCACCCACCATTGTTTTTGTTTTTTATTACTTTCAAAATAGGGAAAGGAACGCATTACGTAATGTAGCAGTTTGAGAGGACTTTTTTTGAAACATGTGACTCATATGGAAATGGAAGTATGGGTGTGAATTGATGAAAAGGGGTCCTTTTATTAATTGGGTACCCCAACTCTAAATTAATAGTCTTCAAATTTTATGGATGTCATGACCTACAGTATAACATGTAGGGGCACACAATCCTCAAAGCATGAGAATGTGTGTGTGTGTGTGTGTGTGTGTGTGTGTGTGTGTGTGAAATTCACAAATACTGCTCTATGAATAGATTCTTAGGTGGGTCCTATAGTGATGTGCCCAGATTTCCTCTTTAGACCTGATGTCTCTATCTCCAGCATCTGGGAATAGCACATGCTGCATTCCTCATTGGAAACTGCCCTGGCCTGAGGGAAACTCTCACCCAAGGCTGTGCCTTCCCAGGGGTGGTCTGCAGCCAGTGACTGACAGATGGGGATACAAAGACCCAACTCTTTGCCTTAATTCTGGGCTTCTCTATGGGGCTGTCTCAGCTCTGGAGATCCCTGTAGGATGGCTGAGCCCAATCCTGCCCTCCTCACTTCCTTACAGCTGTGTCACTTGTGACCACGCCACCATAAACCTGCATGCAGCTCCACATTTCAGAATCTTGTTTTTCGGACCCAATCATAGACAATTATGCTCATTGTCAAATATAGCCCCAAATTAAAACTCCAATAAAGATGAGGTGAAAATAAATATAAAGAGCTCTGGTATTTTCTATGTACACCCCATAGCCCCCATGAGCTATGCCTACCCACTTAGGAGATGATTCCCAAGGCTTACAGTTTAAAACATTATACACATTAACCCCAGCCCAGGGATGTGGGCAGGGGCACGGTAGAAGGGCAGCAAGGAGGAGGAAGAAAGAAGGGAGACCTTCCTCGACCTTCCCCACCCAGTTAAGTTTCCTATTGCTTCCCCTTTGGGACATTCATCACCATTGAAATAACTTGTTTAACCAGTGTCTTCCCAAAGATTGACGACTAATGAAATCAGGTTCTGAGTCCATCTTGTTCATTGTTATATACTTGATATTGAATAGCTCCTGGTATTCAATAAGTGCTCAATAAAAATTTATTATTGGGAAGAAAAGATGCAGGGATGGGGGGAGAGAAAGAGAGAGAGAGAGAGAGAGAGAGAGAGAGAGAGAGAGAGAGAGAGAGAGGAGAAGGAAATAGGGAGAGAAAGGGAGGGGGAGACTTTATCAGGATCCATTCATCTCTCATTTCCAGTCCTCAGTGGTACATACAGGCTGAGCCCTTCCCCAGCAATTTCCATCCGGCATGTCCTAAGGGCTGCCTTGAACCTGGAGGGCCCTCGGTAAGGCATACAGAGGGAGGATATACCCATTGATTTATCCAATAGATCCCATTAAACTTATTATTCATCAAGCAACCTGCTCTGGAGACATAAAAGTGAATGAGCACAGACAAGGGCCCTGACCTTGTGCAGCTTGGAGCCTGGAGTAGACATCCATCAAACAAAAACACAGGAATACAATGAGAGACTCTATTGAGCACTCTAACGGAGAGAAGGTGCATGCCCTGAAAATGGCCCAGCCTAATGTGCATTTGGGTGGTGGTCAGGGGATGAGGACGGCAGGAAAGTTGGGTCAGACATGCTTCCCTGGGGGAACAAGTGATGCTTGAGCTACAGTTGATGGATGTGGTTCACTGGGCCAGTGTTTCTCCGCCTAGAAACTACTGCCATGTGAGATCAGATAACTGTTTGCCATGTGGGGCTGCCTTGTGCACAGTACAATCTTTAGCAGCAGCCTTGACCTCAACTATTGAGATATGACACGTCCCAGGTGTGATAACCAAAATGTCTCCAGACATTGCCAAATGTCTCTTGCGGGGCAACATCACCCACAGTTTAGAACCACTGAACCATGGAGGGGCCAGGGGCTGGGGAACTGGAGAGGGGCAGGAGGGGAAAGGTATGCCAAGGGCAAGGAGCTGGATCTGCAGAGGCCCCAGTGGGAGGGGTGATGCACTCTGAGAGGTAGACAGCGCCAGACCCTGCAGGCTGAGAAAGAAGAAACCAGTTGTCTGCTCCCTGGTAAGGAAAACATGAGAGAGATGATGGAGAGAGAGAGAGGGCGCCTACCGAGCTAATGACAGGATCTCATGACTCTAATCACTGGGATCCAAAAATTAAGAAATAAGCCTGCACAAATCCGGAACTGTGAGACAATATTAATTGAGCTGGGTTAGCACATGTAGCCCATCCATCCCGCTCTCAGGGCTGAAGAGGGGATGACAGATGAACTCAGAGTGGGGCAGGAGGACCTGCCAAGAGCTCCATTTAATAAATCAGCTGACACTCCCTGCATTTGCATTGCTAATGGAGGTATCTAAACCCCAGGTGTTGCTGCAGAAACTTGTCCCAAAGTTGCCTCCCCGTCTGCAACTTCCCAAGGGACTTGGCAAAGGGTAGCAGGGTACGGGGAGGTTAGGTCTGAAAGCAATGTAAAAATCAGCCTGGAGCTGGTGGGGAAACATCCCACAGATCCCGCCACAGAAGTGCAGGCCTGGTGTCCTAATAAACACCTCAAAGCCTGGGTCACAGGGCCCCTGAGGCAGAACTGCATGGGGGTGGGACACCAGGCATCCAGCCTCCAAAATGCATCCTTCTTGGGCTGTTGAGCTCTCAGACATGCCACCAAAATTCATTCACTAACCAGCGGTGACCTCTAATAAGTGAGAGTTAACCATATTGGATCAGTTTCCCTCACACATGTTGAAATTTTCGTGTGTGTGTGTGTGTGTGTGTGTGTGTGTGTGTGTGTGTGTTTGGGGTAGATGTTGGGGAATGCTTAGTATCAGAGTCATCTAGGGAGCTTTTACATTTCCATCAACAGTGTACTAAGGTTCCAATTTTTCATCATCCTTGCCCACACGTATTTCTCTCTCTCCCTCCCCCCCCCCCCCCTCTCTCTCTCTCTCTCTCTTTCTCTCTCTCTCATTTATAGTAGGCATCTTTGTGGTTGTGAGGTGGTACTGCCTCTTCAATTTTTTATCGGAGAGGGTGTCTCACTCCCCTCACTGTAGTTAGTCTGTACCCTGTCCCCTGGTTACAAATTGATATCCAATGAGCCTCTGATCCTGACAGACATCCTACAGTGGCTGCTGGAGGAAAAAATACCCTGCATTTGAGTCAGAAGTCTGGCTCTGCCACACTATACCCGTGTGACCTCGGGCAAGAGACTTAACCTGCCTGTGCCTTAGTTTCCTCATCAATAAAAGGAGGATGATAATTATATTTACCTGATAGAGTTTCCAGGAGAATTAAGTGGATTAATATATGTGTGTGTATATATGAATATTTAGTATATATCAATATAATATATATATATATATATATATATATATATATATATATATACACTAATCCACTAAATATGAAGCTCTTAAACATAGTAAGTCTCTTATCTACTAGTAAATAAGTGGTAGCTATTGTTATCATAGATGCCACCTAGGAATGTAGCTGCTTTGTTTTTTAATACATTTATCACTTTGAAATAGCTTTAGATTTACAAAAACGTTGCGAAGTTAATGAAGAGAGTTCCTATGTGTTCTTCACCCAATTCCCTCTAACACTAACATCTTACACAATCGTAGTACATTTGCTAAAACTGAGAAATTACCATTGGTCCATTATTATGATCTAAAGGACATTATTCCCAGTTCGTTGGTTTTTCCTTGATTGTCCTTTTTTTTTTTTTTTCTTTTTTTTTCTGTCCCAGGATCTAAGCCAGGATATCACATTGTAGCTATTTTTGTTTGTGTTTCTTTTCTTTTGCCTGAAGGGTGTTTTTAAATGCTGGGAATGGAATGCCTTTGGCTGGGGCATGGTTCTCCATTCTGCCACAACCTCCCACCGCTGCCCGCAGCCACGCGCCTGCTTCCTAAGTCTGCAGTTACTGGAGACCATGAATGTGTGACCCTGGACTAGCAGCCAGCTCAGCCCATCCCCTCGAAGGAAAGGCAATTTGGTGACTAATAGCTTGGGGTCCCCGGAAGATTTCTATTAAAATTCAAATACTGTCAGGTAGCTAATTTCTTTAAATTAAAATCACAGATAAACTCAGCAGAATTGGGTTGACAGGGAGGAAGGCTTTGTGGGAAGAGTTGGTGAAAGAGTCCCTGGAGGTGAAAGGTAATAGGGGATAGAAAGACTTCTAAGGAAAGGCTGCCCAGGTGTTTCTTGTTTGTTTGTGTGTGTGTGTGTGTGTGTGTGTGTGTGTGTGTGTGTGTATAATTGATTCCAAAGAGTGCAGGAGGGAGATAGAAACATCAATGATGAGAGAGAATCTTGATCGGCTGCCTCCTGAATGCCCCCTACTGGGGACTGAGCCCTCAACCTGGGTATGTGCCCTGATTGGGAATTGAACCGTGACCTCCTGGTTCATAGTTCAATGCCCAACCACTGAGCCACGCCGGTCGGGCAAGGTGTTCATACTAGATTTATCTATTTTATATGTTGGGCTGGATCCTGCTGACATGGGCCCTGACTCTTCCTGCTCAGCTCTGTTCACCCCTCACATCCTCACCTCCCCATCCACCCCAGTGCTCCCTGGCATTGGGGATCTGTGGTGCTGGTTGGGGCCATTCCCTGGCCCTGCCTCCTTCCTTTCTGGGATGTGGGAACTCCGATCCTTGGTGGTGGATGAGAAAAAAAGGCTGGAGAAAACTCAGCCTCCTGAAACAACTTAGTAATGACCTGATGGCTTGTTTACACAATACAGGCCTCACCCTGGACGCCCATCCGCATCACTGCCTCCTGAAATGAGACGCAGCAACGTAACTGAACAGACTTCCGTTGAGAACGAAATGACCGAGTCCATGAAATATGGAGCCATCTGACAACTTTACTTCTGGAATGCAAACCTTTGTTATTTAAAGGGCGGGCCTGAAGGGACCAAAATTCTGCCACCTTGAAACTGCTTTCCCTTTCCTGCCAAGAGGTTCAGACAGAAACAAACAAACAAACAAACAAACAAACAAAAAACCCTACCTCCAGAAGGCGATCTTAGGATGTTCCCCTTAGCCTCATTTGAATAAAGTATAGTAGAATCTGTCTGAAGAACAGACATTGACAAGTATTACCAATGCTGGTAGGATCTGCCTTCATAGCGAAAAGTGAGGTAAATGAGGGAGCAATTAACAAACACAGTTTTGGTGGAATGACTGTCACATGTCAATGTTGCCTGTCTCTAAATTTCTCTGATGAAAAACCATCTGATGGAAAATATACTCAATGTTGTAGCAAAGGCAAAGTTTGTGCAAATGATATAAATTTTCCAGAATATCCAGCATATTTTAAAAAATTAATGATTAATGAAGATTCTGACAGTAAAAATTTCATGAAAAAAAAAAGGGCTTCGGGCAGGTGACACCACTTGGTCCTGGGAAGTCCCTCCACCACTGACTCTGGGATACTGAAACATTGGTCCCTCCCTCCATCATCTGGCTCCTACCTCCCCACAGACCGTTAATTACTATAATTCTTCTTCTCATTTCCAGGTCATGCCTTTTTAACCTTCTTGTCAAATTTGTGGCTGCTAGGATACAATTCCGTACCAAGATGATGATGCTTCAGGGATTCTAACCCATCCCTGCCTTAGCAGAATCAGCTCCCAGCCTCTCTGTTCCAGTCTTGGGTCCCATTCCTTTGTCTCCCTCAGGTCAGTCAGGGAGAGCATTGCATACCCTATGCAGGCAGGGACCACAATCCTTGTCAGCAGGGAGAAGTGACTGAAGGCAGACCTTCCGCCCTCATCACCCCTAAAAGATTTCAGGGATGGAAGTCTTTGCGAGTGCAATGGGGAAACTGAGACAAATAGCTGAATACAAACTGACAGAACAATTTACAACCAGATGCAGAAGATAATCAGGGCAGAAAGCCCGGGTGCCTAGCAACAGACTAAACAGGTACCAGATCTCATCCCCAGGATGACCTCTCTTCCCCTGGCTTACCGATGGCCATGTGGTTTGGACACCCTTACCTTTCCTCTCTGGAGATAATATCTAGGCCTCAGTTGTATTTCAGCTCCAGGTCCAGAAAGGCAGCAATGCCAGGCGATGCCAGGACCAGCTGCCATAACTCACGAACCCTTGCCCTGGTGCCGACCAATCAGTGGAGACCAGGACCCTGAAAGGATGCACCTGGAAAAGCTGATAGAGTCTATGGAGATCCTCCCCTAAGACTTCCCCTAAACTCTCAGCCTTTAAAATCCTCAAGAGGAAGAACCCAGCATGCTCTCCCCACCCTGGGAGCATCGCTATGCCCTTCCTTGTTCCCCTGTTCGTGTCCCCCACAGGCATGCTTCTCCAGGGACCTAGGAGACATGGAACCAGGGGAGCAGTGGGCTGTGGCAGCTCTTCTCAGGCTAACCCAGGAACCTGTCTCCAAGGCCCCCTTTTCTCTGACTCCTCAGTGAGCCAAAGCAGCCCGTCTGGGCTCTCCTGTTGCCTCTTCTGTCCTAAGCCTTTTCTTGATTCTCTGTCCCCAGCTTTAATAAACATACTCAAAAAAAAAAAAAAAAGGGGGGGGGGTCTTCTCTCTGGCCAAGGCAAAGCAAAGTGCTAAGTAGGGATTTGAAAGTGAAAAGCTGACATCTAAATACAGCAGTAGCAGCAGTTATTTTTTGTTTGTTTGTTTGTTTTGTCCTAGCATTGATCCAGACATGTCTTTTTTCTTTTAATTTTCAGTTTACATTCAATATTATATTGTATTCAAGGCTTGGTACATGACATCCGTGCAGGGGGTGGGGGTAGGGGTCCTTCAGCCTGGCCTGTGCCCTCCCCTGTGGGGAGTGGGCCTAAGCTAGCAGTTGGACATCTCTCAAGGGGTCCTTAGCAATGTTATAGAAGAGGCTCCTGAGAGCTTGGCTTCTGGCTGAGTGGCGCTCCCCCTGTGAGAGTGCACTGACCACTAGGGGGCAGCTCCTATATTGAGCATCTGCCCCCTTGTGGTCAGTGTACATCATAGTGGCCAACCATTCTTCCATTTGGTCAATTTGCATATTAGGGTTTTATTATATAGGAAGGATTGGTTTCAAATGTACAGCATAGTAGTGAGACAGCCAGACACTTCACACAATGTTCCCCCCTGATAAGCCCATGTAGGACGCCATTTTTTCTATACAACATTTCTTACTATATAGTTATTACAATATTGTTGACTATAATCCCTATGCTGTACTTTACATCTCTGTGATTGTTTTGTAGCTACCCATTTGTACTGCTTAAACCCTTCACCTCTTTCACCCAGTCACCCAGTCCCTCTCCCTCTGGCAACCATCAGCCTGTTCTCTATCTGAGTCTGTTTCAATTTTGTTTACTTGTTCATTAGATTCCACATATAAGTGAAATCACAAGGTATTTGTCATTCTCTGAATGACTTATTTCACTTAGCATAATGCCATCTGGGTCCATCCATGCTGTCTCAGGTGGTAAAATTTCATTCTTTTTTAATTTTTTATAGCCGAGTAATATTCCACTGTATGCGCTCCATAGCATTTTTATCCTTTCATCTATTGATGGGCACTTGGGTTGCTTCCATCTCTTGGCCATTGTGAACATAGGAGTACATAGATCCTTTTGAATTAGGGTTTTGGGTTTCTTTGGATACATATACAGAAGTGAGATTGGTGGGACGTAAGGCAATTCCATTTTAATTTTTTGAGAAAGCTCCATACTGTTTTCCACAGTGGCTGTGCCCATTTGCACACTCACCAACAGTACACCAGGGTTTCCGTTTTTCCACATCCTCGCCAATACTTGTTTGTGGATTTATTGATGACAGGATTCTGACAAGACAACGCTCTGCCAACTGAGCTACCCAGCCAGAGCTAGGCTCTGTGTTTTTAGAGCCCACATATAAGTGAGCTCAGACAGTATTTGTCTTTCTCTGTCTAACTTATTTCACTTAGCATAACGTCCTAAACGGTTATCCATGTTGTTACAGATGGCAGGATTTTCTTCTTTTTTCTGGATGAATAATATTCCATCACTCACACATATGCCTCCCAAGTTCTATACATATGCCTGTGTGTGCATACTTATGCACACACCCACCCACCCACCTATATGTGTGTGCATAAATATGCACGCACACACACACACACACACACACACACACACACACCTGTCTGTTGATAGACAGGTAGGTTGTGTCCAAATCTTGGCTATTGTGAGTAATAACACATGTAGGAGCAGCAATCTCTTCAATGTACAGCATAGTGACTGTAGTTCATACTGTGTTTGAAAGTTGCTAAGAGGGTAAATTTGAAAAGTTCTCATCAGAAGAAATAAATTGTGACTCTGCGAGGGGATGGATGTGTTAACTCACATATTGGGGTAATTGTGTCACAGCATGTACATATACCAAATTGTCACACCGTATACCTTACACTTACATAATGTTATATGTCAGCTCTATTTTAACAAAGTTGGTGGGGCATGGTGGGGGGTATGCACCCTGGCATTCAAATCCTGCCTGCCCACCACCTCGGCTAGTCATGTAATGTAGGAGTTCTGTGTCTCAGTTACCTCACACGTAAACTGAAGGTAATAATATTACCCATAGGGTTGTTGTGAAGCCAGCATAAGAGAGAGAAAGAAAGAAGGCGAGAGGGAGTGTGTGTGGCATGTGGTCTCTTGCCGTGTTTGTAAATGTGTGCCGGTAGGAGACATGGAAACCCAGGCCCTCCGAGTCTAGATGCCTGCTCTCTGGACACATCACTGACGGAGAAAACCCACCTCCTCTGTGTTCCTTTAACAGATGAGGAAGCTAAGCCCACCTAAATGAAATCTTTTTGTTTCAGTTTAGGAAATAACACTATGGGCAACAAAATTTAGGAGATTAACATAAAGAAGAACCAGAAATAAAAACCCCAAGGAAAAAAAAAAAAAAACAGCCTGGCCAGACCACATAGAAACTACATCGACAGAGGCTCCACGAATAGGCGAGGGCTGAGAAGGTTAACAAAACAGTGAGCTCATTTCTGACAAGTAACCGGAAAGGACAAGCCGTGTTGCCAAACACCGTGGAGGCCTGGCGGGCAGCCGGCCAACGTGCCCACAGCCGTCTGGCCCAGCAGAGCCCTGTGGCTCCGCGTCCTCCACCCTCTCAGCTACCCCCGGGGGAATGCTTCCTTCAAGCCCCTGGAGAAGATTCGCTCGGAGCTCCCTGCTTCCCAGTCGGATCCCTGTTGGCTCCAGTTTGCTCACGTTCCCAGTCCCAGCCACGCCACCCCCGTGTACACTGACAAAGTGGGGGCGTTCAGAAGGAGCTGTCCACCAAGAGAAGAACTGCCCCTGTGCTGTAGCACACTTTTGATATTTCCAGAATCATCCTGGTTTCTCTTCTTCAGTCATCCCCGTGCATCTTGACTTAGGTCTCTCTCTCTCTCTCTCTCTCTCTCTCTCAAAGAAGGAATATGGACTTTCTGCTTCCACTATTGATCAAGCCATTCCCTCTGACCTGAGCATGTACAGTCAGTGACCTGCAGAATGGCTAAAAGTCACATGGTGGCAGAATAAGACAGACATGAATGCATGGGGGCAGAAGCTGCCAGGGATGGGGGGATGGTGGTGTGTGCTCCAAGGTTTGCTATCTCTGCCCCCTTCCAATATTGTTTTTCTCCTTCATGAAACAAGGTCTGCATGTCTCTAATCTACACATCTCCCTCCCCCCAAAGGAAGTGTGAGGAGCAAGTTCACCCACCGGGTCCTCTTCTGCGGAGACGAGGTCATCTGCTGTGTCTGAGTGTTGCTGGCAGGTTGCCTGATCCCCTGTCTCCCTCTCCTGCAGGTGTCCCCTGAGTGGCCTCCAGAGGGGCCGTCACTCCAGAAGATGTGTCACTTCTACCCCCTGGGAGTGGAGCCCAGCTCCAGGTACCCTTGGCAGGTCCCAGATCAGATCTTCTCAGCAGGCCCTTGCCACGAATCACTTCATCCACTCCAAAAAGGCAGTTTATTAAAGGGGCCATCTGATGTGGTGGGGCCTTTCTGCTTTGTTGGAATGTTGCTTATGGATAAACTCACACAGCAGAGAAATGGCCTTTTCGGTGAAACTGTGACCTATCGGGGTTCTAACACATAACCTCCTAGGGACGCCTGAAACACAGGCAAAGCCAGGATGGTGAGGCAGGTGGGGAAGAAAAATTGGGGAGATCGGCTTTATATTTGGAAGTGTAAAGATTGTTGCCTGCAGTAAAATTTACCCTTTTTAGCGTACAGTTACATGAGTTTTGACAAACACATACACTCATGGAACCACATGAGGAAAGAGGGCAGTTCCATGGCCTCAAAAAGTTCCCTGTGTGTTGATTGGGCCCTTGCAAAACTCATACAGTGAACTTCTAATCCTCAGCCCCTCTGCATGTGAGCTTGTTTGGAGAGTGGGTCTTACCATAGGTAATTGAGTTCACATGGGGTCATTAGGGTGGGCCCTCACCCAATATGATTGGTGACCTTACCAAAAGGGGGGCTGGCTCACACAGAGAGGACACCCTGTGAGCATGGAGATGGAAGAGCCTGGACACATCCTTCCTCCCCAGCCCACAGAAGGAACCAGGAACCAGCCTGCTAGCTCCTTCATGTCAGACTTCTGGCTTCCAGAACCGTGAGGGAATGCATTTTTGTGGAGTAAGCCCCCAGGGTGGCGCTCTGTGATGGTGACCCCGGCAGGCTAACCCAGACACTTTGCAGCCCGTCACCTCCCTCACCTCAGTCCCTGGCCATCACTGATCTGACCTGTGGCCCATAGTTCTACTTTTTCTAGAATTTCACATACATGGGATATAAACTGAGTGGCCAAATTATTATGATCTCTGGATGCATAATAATCTGGCCACTCAATATATATATAGGCCCGGTGTATGAATTTCTGCATGGATGGGGTCTGACCAGCCTGGCCAGGGGGAGGGGACATGGACGGTTGGCTGGCCTGCCTGCTGGTTGAACTCCTGGTTGAGGGAACAGTTTGCATATTAGCCTTTTATTATATAGGATATACACTGAGTGGCCAGATTATTATGCGTTCAGAGACCATAATTATCTGGCCATTCAGTGTATAGTACAGAGCTTTGGAGTCTGTTTGCCTTCATTCAGCAGAAAGCTTTTGAGATTCATCCATGTTCCTTTCCTTTTCATTCCTTTTTATCACTGAGGAGTGCTCCATTTTATGGCTGTACCACAGTTTATTTATCCATTCACCAGTTGAAGGGTACTTGGGTTATTTGCAGGTTTTGGTTATTGTGACTAAAGCCTCCATAAATGTTTGCATAAACTTTTTTTAAAAAATCTGTGAACACCCATTTTCATTTCTTTTGGGCAGATACCTGGAGTAGGCTTCTTTGGTCATATGATAAGTGTAGGCTTACATTTGTAAGAAACTACCAAATTGGTTCCAAAGTGGCTGCTTCATTTTTGCATTGTTGCCAGTATGTATGAACCTTTGAGGTGTTTCACAACCTAGTAGGCATGTACAGGTACCTCATTGTGGGTTTTTTTTTTTTTTTTTTTTTTTGCATTTTCCTAATAACTAAAGATGCTGAGCATTTAGAAAAAAATGTTTTTATTGAAGTTTAGAGAGAGGAAGGGAGAGGGAGAGAGACACAGAAATATCAATGGTGAGAGAGAATCATTGATTAGCTGCCTCCTGCACACCCTCCACTGGGGATCAAGCCCAGGCATATCCTCTGACCTGGAATCAAACTGTGACCTCCTGGTTCATGGGTCAACATTCAACCACCGAGCCACACCAGCTGGGCAATGCTGAGCATTTTTTGTGTGGTTATTTTGCCATCCATATAACTTCTTTTGAGAGGTATCTATTAAACTATTTATCCCATTTTTAATTGGGTTGTTTGTTTTCTTATTAGTGAGTGTGAGAAGATTAAAGCCCTTTAGCAATCATGTGTTTTGCAAATATTTTCTACCAGACTATTTCTTGTCTTTATTTTCTTAACAGTAACTATCAAAGAATAGGGGTTTTTAAATTTTGATGTAGTCCAATTTATGATTTTTAAAAATTAACCATGCTTCTGGTATTCTATCTAAGAAACCTTTGCCTAAGCCAAGGTCACAAATCCTTTCAGAACCCTTGCTTTTTTCCTGACTGAGAAGCTACTTCTGATTCTACACAAGTCATTTACTCTTTCTCAGTCTTAACAAAACCCTCTGTGCAATGTGGAGATTGAAGTGATAAGAAGAGTTTTTCAAACTTTTTGCAAGCAAGGGAACCTACTTTTGCCTGAGCCCATGCATGGTGCCCTAGCATATAAAACCATATGTGTTCCTGGGTCTCTGCCCTCCTGGAGGCTCTTAAGTAATGTCTGGCTGCCTTTCCTGTGTCCATGAGTCACTCGAGGATCTTGTGAAAGTGCAGGTTCTGATTCCTAGGGCAGGATAACCCTGAGGTTCCGCAGTTCTGACAAGTTCCAGGTGAGGCCCATTGCTGTCCCAGGGACCTCACTTAAAGTGGCAAAACTCCAGAGTCCCCTCAAAGCCCAAGTGTGAAGTCTAGCTCTGTCCATCTAAGACTTTGGATTTCTGCCATGGAGGTCTTCCAAGAAGAGCAAAGTTCTTCCATATCAGTAATTCTTTCTTTCTCTTTTCTATCTTCCCCCATTATACACCCCAATTAGCTCATGGGTATACCAATGCATAGGTTACCCAGGAAACCCTGTAAGTATGCCTTTGATGCCATACCCCTCCTCTTTAACTCTCAGCTTGGCTCCCATCTTCTCAGACTTCCTTCCCCCATTAAAAAAAATATATTTTATTGATTTTACACAGAGAGGAATTGAGAGGGATAGAGAGTTAGAAACGTCGACGAGAGAGAAACATCGACCAGCTGTCTCTTGCACACCTCCACTGAGCCAAACCGGTTTCGGCCCTTCCCCATTTTTGATGCATCCCCCCATCTCCAACACCCAAAGGTTTCATTCTACCTTTCCCAGTCTGATAAAATGTATTGGATGCAAAACATCTATATTTCCTAGCCCTCCCAGAATTATGGGGACTTGAAGAAGTAAGAATTGCAACAGAGGACAATGCCTGACACAAAGAACGATACGTTAGAGATGGCATTTCCAGTGCTGGGAGATTTTTCTTTTCCTGGGAGAGGAAGGTCTCTTAGGTCCTGCCAAACTACACAACTGGTTTTGTTGACCCACAAAGTTGGCCAAGGTCACAGCCATCTAGCCTAGAGCAATCTCCTGTCTGGAGGTGGCAATGGAAACAGGTGGTGTCCCAGCTGGGCTGCTGAAAGCCATGTCAGGACTGTCTTGGGAGGAATCTCTAAACAGAAGGGCAGGTGGCAAACCTTGCCTAATTCTCAATGTAGAAAGCCTGTAAACTGAGACTTCAGGAGGGGAACATTCCTGCTTTGTCTCTGGCTGACAGAGAGGCTGGCAGGGGCCTGATACCATCAGCTGCAGTCACCCAGGTGGTTAGAAACACCCCTCACCTGTCAGTCTACAGACAGGCCCACACGACTCCCCTGCAGAGGAGAACGGCTCTCGTTGCCCAAGAACTGGTTCTGGCCGGAGACAGGAACGTTTTGTGTGGGATCCAGTTGATGTTCTGTAATGTCAGGTTAGGCTGATAGGGTATTTTATTGAATGACACGAATTCCAGCTTCAGTAACAGTACCCCAGTGTCAATAGTGACTGCAAATAGACTGTCTTATAAAATGAGAGTATACGTGCACAGTGTCCCAACCTCCCCGCTCCCCAGTGTGTGAGCTATGAGACCACACTTGGCACCCACAGGCGCCTCTCCCTCCTCACCTAGGGCATACAATGGCTCCCTTTATGCACCGCCCGGCGGCCTCCATGGGAAGGGCGCTTGGTGTGTGCGGAGTTTGACTACAGTACTACTGTACGCGGTAATCATTAACCCGAAATGGCGTTTACAACGCTGAGATGTGGCGTGTGCTGCTCTGCTCCCATCTGTCCAGCAAACACAATACACCAACTCTAAACAGGTAGGACCAGTTGCCGCCAGGCTCTCGGAGACACAATGTTCTGCGATGGAATTAGCCGGGCATAATGGGCCCATTGAGTCGGGCAGCAGGTGCTTCCCTTTCTGGGCCGCACAAATCCGGGAGTTGGACCTGGACCTCCAGGGGCTGGCCCGTGGGTTTGGTTTCTAAATGGGCTTTGTTCACTCGCTGGAAGACAAAGCTCCGAGGCTCAGTGTCAAACCCTGGGAGCTGAGCTTAATGCTTCCCTCGGATTCCCCCAGCAGGAGCCAGTGGCTGAGTCACCCACTGGGTGACTTCCTATGTAAGGAAGGTTTTATCACCATGGGACCTTTTGTATAGTGGGTGGTAAGGTACGGGAACGTCTTGCTTTAAGAGGCTCTGGGGTCACTCAAAACACGCAGCCAGCTTGGGCTAAAAAGGAAGGCAGGACAGGCCTCCCGGTTCTTGTGTTTTCCCCCATTTGGAGGTTGCTCAGTTCCAAGCAAAGCTGCTCACATGAAGGGTCCAGGTGTCACTCCTTCCTGTGCTCCTACCACTGACTTGGGTGAAAGAGGAGAGGCAGCGACTTAGAGTAAACTTAGAGTAAGGGTGGCAAACTTAGAGTAAGAGAAAGTGGGTTCCAGTCCGGGCTCTGGGACCCATAGCTGTGTGATGGTAGGTAGACCCAGTCGGTTGTATGGGCCTCGGTTTCCTCATCTGCAGTGAGAGAAAGCCAGCACAGATGATCTCCAGAGTCACCTGGACCACAAATATCCATTGGCAGATGCTCTCCTCTTGCCTGGAGTACCTAGGAAATGACAGGGGGAGGGGGAGGCTGTGGGATGAAGATGCCAAAAGGCAAAAGAAGCCCTGAAAGTCACACCACTCACTTGGAGCTTTTACTTCCTCCCAGTGACCAATGGAAGCCCTCTGAAAAACGACAAAGTGTTCATCAGGACCTTAGAGACCATTTTATTTCATTCTTTTCATTTTCAGACCCTGGATCTCCAGCTGTACCAACTTGGGATGGGTTACAAGAAGAATTGGTGGCAGAGCATCTGCTTCCCATCTGTCACTCTTTCCACTGACCTCGTGGCCACTTGTGCTCAGTAGCTCATACCTAGACCATCCCTCAGTGGAAACATAAATTCCTGTGGACACCTGATAATAACGTTACATCAGTGGTTGAGCTCAAATCCTGTGCTACACACATGACCTACATCAGCTCATTTCTTAAAATAAAAAACCTATGGTAGCTATACCTGAAACGCATATGTTTTCTTTCAATTATGCCTCTATTTAAAAAAAAACAACTCCCTGTGATAAGGATGTTTGATCAGTTTCACAGAAAGATATGGAAAGTAAAGCTTCGAGGGTGATTTGTCTGAAGTCACAAGGATTACACCTTGAACCCAAGCAGTCTAGCTATAGGATCTATTCACCTAACCATTACACCACACTGCCTTGCTATGGGGGAGGCTGAGGGGCCATGGGTTCTTATCCAGAGTGATGGAAATATTCCATAAAGATGGAATTTTTTAACGACCTTAGCATTCCTGATTAGAAGACCAGTTGGCAAACAGGGCACCCTCCTTCTGGGCTGTGGGCTTTCCTTAGAACCTGGGGCAGGGCCCAGAGGGAGAGCCCCCGTCCTCCTCCCAGGCTCTTCAGCCTTGGTAAAGAGGCTTCTTTCCCCTGTGCAGTGCTGACAGACATGCGGACACCCTGGGTCTGGATGGTGAGTGATCTCATTGCGTGAGAGTTTTCTAGGATCTGCCTCCAGATAAGAAAGCCCTGTGATCACATCAGCCCTGCATCCTGGAAACTCTTTCCCAGTCTAGGTCCTGTTTCAATGCCTTCGTGTAACAGCTGGGTGGGGGATGGAGAAACTGGAGTCATGTTCAAAAGTGACAAGAGCTTTGAAACGCTCTCCTCTCTCTCATGCTGGACAGTCATTCCTGACATACTCCTCAATATCAAAAGTTGAAGGGTACCTATTTTCCAAATGGATGGGCCAAATGTGGCCTCAGAAGGCTCAGCAGTGAGTTGGCTTCCTGGCTCAGGACCCTGGATGGAGGCAGAGAAAGAGGCATAGAAACAGACTGAGGAGCCTGAAGTGATGCCACATGCCTCCTTTGCTCTGGGGTGTCATGACATCAGGTCATAGAGAGAGCCTCCAATGACTTTTGTTCTAGGAAAAATGCTTGGCTTTGTCGAACTAGAACTAGCTGACCCCCGGAGAGCATGTATCCAGAACTACGTGGCCCCTTGCGGCAGGCCTGGGCTTGACTCACTTCAGTGTCACAGGCAACTGACTTCAAGGTGTCTATGGCTTGCAGTCAAAGTTCACAAGACACGGCCTCTTGATTTGTCTTAAATAGACTGTGCCCTGGCCAAATGCCACAGCCAAAATGCCCCTTCCTCAAGGAGGCCTTTCCCTAACCTCTGGTCAAGCCTACATCCCCTGTGATTCTCCCCCGTAACTCTTATCACAATAGCTATCACTGACAGCTCAAGCTCCATAGAGGAGACTAAGTATTGATGAATCATCAACACTTAGTTCAGTGATGGCACTTAGTAGGCATTCTATAAATATTTGTTGAATAAAAGAGGAGTAATGTAGAAATTATTACATCACAAAATGCATAGGAAAACATTGGAACTAGAAATGATCTTTATGTTGATTTCAACTCTGGAAAGCAAGGCCAGGAATGAGAAAGTGACTTGTTCAAGGTCACACGGCTTGGAGACTACAGGGCTAGAACTAGAATCGGAGACCCTCTGCTTCAGTTCATTCATTGCAGGCGTCACCTTTAATGTCTGCTCTTGGCTAAAACTACATGAGATACTAGTTCTTCTATGGAGTGTTGCTGCCCCTCTGCCTCCAACACAGCTGGAGTTTATTCACTTCTCTGCACCCCTTATCCATTACTCTAGGCCCAACTTCCACCATCTCTTGCCTGGAATTTCAGGTGCTTCCTCGGTGGTCTCTTAATTGCTACCTGCTTCTCTCCATTCCCCTCTCCGCACATGAAGCACTGTGATATTTTTCAAGTGTGTATCATAGCATGTTGTTCCCCTGCTTAAAATCCACCAATTGTGTCCTGAATGGAGCCAGAGTTACTCCTACTAGACCTTTGTCATCTGACCCTTGCCCCCTCGCCTTTCCTCTTCACTCTTGCCTTCACTAGCTACATTCTACCTACGCTGGTGTTTTGCTTCTGTTGCTCAAACATTTCAAGTTTGCAGTTTCTTCAGCCTGGAACACTTTCTGGCAGATCTATACATCCTTCTTTTCACACAGTGTCACTTCTGACATAGCGTATACTAGTATAGTAACCCCTCCCATGCCACACCATTATCTATCATATTATTTCATTTTGGTACTTCCACAGCATATATCACTCTCTGAAAACACCTTTTAAAAATATATTTTTATTGATTTAAGAGAGGGAGGGAAAGAGAAAAGATAGAAGCATCAATGATGAGAATGAATCATTGATCAGCTGCCTCATGCACACTCCCTACAGGGGATGGAGCCTGAAACCCAGGTAGGTGCCCTTGACCAGAATCAAACCTGGGACTCTTCAGTCTGTAGGCCAATGTTTTATCCATTAAGCCAAACCAGCTAGGACTGAAATCACCTTCTTTACCTGTTTTTTTTTTTTTTTTTCTTGTATGTGACCTGCCAAATCATATTCTAATGAAAGCAACTTAGTATTGTATGTCCAGCACACACATATATTTATTGAATTTGTTGAATAAATTAATGTTTGCAACCACTTTTATGTCATTGGAGATACTATCTTGGATTTGTTCCTCAAGGTGGTAGCTAAGAATTAATACATATAAAACCCTAGAATATTTGTTTGCTTAGGAAGGGAAACCACATGGATAGGGCAAACCTCCCAAAATTGGCCAGCATCATAATCACCAGGAGAGTTGATAAAAATAGAGCTTCCTGGGAACCATCCAGCACTGACTGGATCAGAACATCAAGGGCTGACTCAGGAGGTTGCTGGCTACTGACACAAAGTGGGCCAGTTTGGAAAAGCTCTGAGTGATAGGATCCAAAGCCAAGTACATGTTCTTACCTTTGACCTTGTATCTGTATTTCTGGGAAATAATCTTAACCACAGAAAAGACTTTGTGTACAAAGATATTTATCTCATCTTGATTTTAAAAATGAAAAGTTTGAAACAATCTAAATGTCCAAAGGTAGGGGAAGTGATTAAGGAAACCATGATACAGTCACTTGATGGACATTAAATTTTCATGAATGTTTCAAGACTGGCTCAGCAGTTGATTGTCAATCTACCATGTTTCCCTGAAAATAAGATCCTCCGAAAATAATACCAACTTACAGGTTTCCTTCCGAGTGAAATATAAGGTATCCCCCAAAAATAAGGCCCCCCTAGGCTAAACATGAGAGATTTGGTCCACTGATTCTGAAGAAATGAAGTCACAAGAAATTCACCAGGAAATTCAGGAATTGGATTGTTATAATGATGTTCCAGAAGATGATGACATGATTGTCATTGAATAAATGAGTAAATTCTTGATACTGTAGGATTCACAGTTTGTCTGGTTTGTGTTGACAACTACCGTACTACCGTACCGTATACGGGTAATAAATTTCCTCTATTTTCATTTAACAATAAATGTGTACCGTATTCTTCTTCATGGAAAAATAAGACATCCCCTGAAAATAAGACCTAGCACATGTTTGGGAGTAAAAATTAATATAAGACACTGTCTTATTTTCGGGGAAACAGGGTATGAATCAGGAGGTCATGGTTTGATTTCCTGTCAGGGCACATGCCTGGGTTGTGGGCTCCATCCAAGTAGAAGGTATGCAGGAGGCAGCCAATCAATGATTCTCTCTCATCATTGATGTTTCTCTTTCTCTTTTCCTCTCTGAAATCAATAAAAATATATTTTAAACATATTATATATACATATATTTTCCCTTGTTGAGATGTCTCATCTTGAAGGAAACTTCTCTTGGCTGGAAAGCTAGTCGGAACCAGTTGGATCAATTAACCATTAGAAGAGCTCATGGAGTCAACTTCTTGGCTGAGTTATGATTATCAGGGCAACCTTTCCCAGCAGGCAGCTCAAGAGATGATGTGTGTGGATAAGTGCAATATGAAAAATTGACTCTCTCATTCTCCTAATGTTTCAGTGCAAGAGTAGACAGGGAGCAGATCTTCAATTGTAGTGTCTCCAGAAGCTAGTTCAATAAACAGCTGTTGAAGGAATGAAAATAAATCTCTGCATTCACCACATTATACACATACAATAGTTAGGTAAAGGACAATAGAGGTAAGGGGACAGAATAAATGTAAAGAGATAATCTTTTCTGGCCCAGAATGGAGAAAAATTGAAAAGGGCTATTTATGAAATAAGCTCTGTTCTGGCCCCTTATTTAGAGATTCAAGTGGGATTTTCGCCTCCATCAGTGGTCTCTCTGAGTTTTGATATCTTCATCTGAAAATTTCAATGAATATATCTCATGGGGTTATTGAATTAAGGATTAAATGAGGGATCTTATGTAAAGCACTAAGAATGTCTTGGGTTTGTAGTAAATACTAACAGAATATTATTATCTAAATTTTCTGTCCTAATACTCTTGTCTGTAAAATAGTGAAAAGAATCATTCCAACTTCATAATTTTAAGGTACAGATAAATTAATGATAACAGAGTCTAATATTATAGTGCCTCCTATAGGCTAAACATTTTTCAAAGGACTTTGCATTTATTACTAATCTATACTAATAAAAGGGTAATATGCTAATTAAACCAGACATCTTCTGGGCGTCCTTCTGGACAAAGCCATGGTGGGAGGGGCCGAGGAAAAGGCAGTTAGGGGCGATCAGGCTGGCAGGGGAGGGCAGTTACGGGTGATCAGGCCTGCAGGGGAGCAGTTAGGGGGTGATTAGGCTGGCAGGCAGAGGTGGTTAGGGGCAATCAGGCAGGCAGGCAGGCCAGCGGTTAGGAGTCATATTGCAAGAGGGATGTCCCAGATTGGAGAGGGTGCAGGCTGGGATGAGAGGACTCCCCCCCATGCACAAATTTTGTGCACCAGGCCTCTAGTTCATTATAACAACCCTGTGAGTAAGGTACTGTTATTATATTCATACTGCAGATTGAGGTTCAGTTGAGATAAATACCTGCTCAAAGTCATACAGCTAGTAAATAGAGTAGCCAGAATTGGAACCCAAACAATTAATTCAACAACATTCATCAGGGCCATGGTACTTCTTGTATATACAGATAAACAAAGCATTCAGCACAGTTCTTAGCATATAGCACATCCTGATTTCTTGTAAATCAATACATGTTGTTCAATAAATACTGATGGCTATTTTTTAATTTATTATAGTTAGCTGAATGAATTGTTTGCTTATTTATTTTGAATTTGAATTGTGACTGTGGTGGCATTAAGAAATAATACATTTATTTTCCCTTTTTCCTTTACTACATCTCTTATTTCTTTCTATATCTTTGGGCAGGAAAGCACTCACTTTGCAAAGAAACTCTCAACTTGACAATTACGGTAGAATCACACCATGACATGAATTTAACCCAGAGGAATTCAGCTACACATGCTTGGCAAAGGTAGATACAATGAAGATCTTTCTTTTATAGATGAGGAGAGAGAAGCACAGTAATAATAATAGGTACAATTATTGAAAGCCTATTATGTAGCTAGTATGCACCTTATCTCTAATTGTCATCATAACCCTGCAAGGCAGGTTATTATCCTCCTTTTACAAGCAAGGAAATATGGACTCATGGTGTTAGGTAACTTGCCCAACATCACACAGCTGGTAAGTGACTGAAGCAGGATTGGATCCCAGAGTTTGTGCTCATTGAGCCATACAACCCTCTCTTTGGGGAGGGACCAACTATCTGCTAGAAGACACATTCTCATCAGCTTTCAGTTATCCAGTGAGTGTAGTGAGGCTCTGGCTTTACCAGCAGTAATGATGATAACTAATCTCCTTCTGTTGGCCCCCTTATCCATCTCTTAGTTGGTGCCACGTAAGAATTTTATGAAGGTTATGAAGTTTATAAATTGTTTTGACCTTGAAAACAAGATATAAGATAAACTCCTAGATGGTCATGGCTTTGACGCTAATGCAAGACATGCATTATCTGCCTGAAGTCCTACAGAGTGAGCAGGTGGTTTCTTTCACTTTATTCTTCTAGGTTGGCTCGCTTTCTTCTCAAAAAGCCCCAAGGCAGACAGAGAAATGGGAAAAATTCTTTTCTTTCTCAATAGAAGGCTCTACCAACTTGTTGCAAAAGCTAGGGGCCCTCTAAGCAAGGAGTCCCTGCAACCCTGGGCAGCTGTAGGAATTAAGGTGTGTGTTTGCAATGGTTTTATAGAGCCAACTGGGTATTATTGTTCCCTTGGTTAATTTTCTGGAAACAATCAGTCAATTATGAATCAAAGGCTTCTATAGCTATGGCCCATAACTAATTGTATTTTTAAGACGTGTTTAATCACAAATCAGAGATTATGTAAGAGCCTAATTGATGTTGAGATTGGATTCTTATAGAATCAAGTCAGCAGTACCATTTGCCCAGGGTTGAATTTTATGGTGCATAGTACTAGGATAACACAGAGGGAAGAAATGACTTCTAACTAACAGTGTATTACACTAGACTCACACTCAGGAGCAGTGACTTCTATCTATTAGGACATTTTACTAGGCTCACATTGAGAGAAGTGACTTCAATCCAATAGGGTATTGCACTAGGCTCACGTGCCCTGATCTAGGCCTGTTAGTTATTTTAACACTGTTACAGAAAGATCTCAAAAATATACAAAATAAACAGAATAGTATAATGAATCTCCATATACCTATCATTCAGCTTTGACAATTTCCAATATAATGTCATACTCCATTCCTTGTTCAATTGCTATTATTTTACAGTTATTTTGTAAGTAAGGCAATATTTACACAGCACAAAGTTTTCATGTACAAATTGGACCAATGAAGTCTTTTATTTAACCCATGCTTCTATCATGATTAAGAATACTTTTTATCTCCCAGCTTCTTTGTGTTCTCACCCAATCTCTCTCTTCTCCCATAGCAACCAATGTTCTGATTTTTTTAACAGCAAGTCTTTAGATTAGTTTAGATGTTTTAGAAGTTTATATAAATGGAATCATGCAGCCTGTACTCAATGGTGTCCACCTCTTTCACTCAGGATAATGTCTGTGAGATTCCTCCATGTTGTTTCATTCATTAGTGGTTAATTTTTAAATATTGCTGAGTATTATTCCATTATATGAGTAAACCATAATTTGTTTATTCTTTCTCTTACTGATGGACATTTATTTTGGTTTTTCTATTTGGGGCTGTTATGAATAAAATGACTAAGAACACTTTTGTCCCGTGTTTTATGGATCTGTATTTTAATTTCTATTTGATACATACTGGGTGTAAAATTTCTGGGTAACCACAATAGTTTTTGTCTAGATGGCTGCCATATTCTCCCAGCCTACCTCCTAGTGTCAGCCCCCAAAGCAGCACCAGGCCATATTCCCTCCCTCATCCCCACAAAAGCAAAAGAATTCTATCCAGTACAAACATCTTCTTAGGAAGCTTTTACAGTCTTTCTATCTTCAGAGTAAAGTCAAGCCTGCCTGGCCTAGCATTCAAGAACCCTGACAATTTGACCTCAACGTTCTTTTCCTAGTTTATTTTCTGCTTTTCCCTTGATACTCTCTGGGAGCCGATCACGTAGTCTCTTTGATCTTGTAGGACTGAGCCTAGAGACCACCATCTTCCTGGGTTTTGTAACCCATGGCAGTGCCTGGCTCACAGTGGGACGCCAATGGGTAGTCAATGCTTATCATGTGGTACTCATACCTCTAACTACAGACCCAAGAACATGCTGCCACTGCTGCTTTCACTCTGCCTTTGTAGGAGGTAGAAGATCAAACCAGGTGAGCTTTCTCTGGATGCTCAGATTCACTGGGAATTTTTCCAAATCACCTGGTCCACAAATTCCGCATGGCTCATGTCATTGATCTGCCAATTATAGGGGAATAATGGAAAGAGAACAGGAATTAAGAGTCAGTTGCCCCAAGTTCTAGTCTTATTTCTACCATCCACAGTGCATCCTTAGGTAGTTCTATCACCTGAGCCCTCATTACCCTTTTTGGAACACTGGTATGCAAGGTGGGGAGGAAGGGTGAGGACTGACCTTGAGGATCACTAAAATCTAACCTAAAATCACCCAGTGAATTGAATTTCACAAAATAGTGAACTGGGTCTGTTGCTTCCCCTTGGTTTGCAGGCCAGTTTTCCCTTCCATATTCATACTCTCTTTCCCCTGTGCATTCAGTGCTCCCCAAGTACAATCCAACATTGTCCTTTCCCCAGACCCGTGGTCGGCAAATGGTGGCTTGTGAGCCACATGCGGCTCTTTGGCCCCTGGAGTGTGGCTCTTCCACAAAATACCACGGCCTGGGTGAGTCTATTTTAAAGAAGTGGCATTAGAAGAAGTTTAAGTTTAAAAAATTTGGCTCTCAAAAGAAATTTCAATCGTTCTACTGTTGATATTTTGCTCTATTGACTAATGAGTTTACTGACCACTGCCCCAGACCATCGATGCCAGGAGGACAGCACCCAATGGTGGTAGGAATTGGTCTCCAGCAACATATTTGCTTGAAGCAGAGCTAGCTGCTTGAGAGTGCACTGTTGGTACAGGGCTCTCCACAGGTTATAGAAGAAAAAAAGAAAAAAAAACTGGTGAGAATCAGACTGCATTTTCCCAAAAAAAGAAATAAAATCCCAATCCTTGTTTCAGAGACAGAAATCACTTTCTAGCCCTGTGACTTAATTTTTTTTGACTTGCTCATCTATAAAATGGAAATAATAAAATATCTACCTCAAAGGTTTTTCAAAAAATTAAATGATAGGTGTAGTACACTTAGAATTATGACTAGCACATATGACAATTTCAGTAAATATTAGGTAAAGCCATTATCATCACTAATGCCATTAGCAACATCTCAGGGGACACAAACAATCCTGAGGGATGGGGACTCCACACTATATTCTGCAAGGTGTTAAGATGCTGACCAAGTTCACCAAATGATTTTATTTCTTCGTTCTTAAAAACACGCTAAGCTGAAACTGGTTTGGCTCAGTGGATAGAGCGTTGGCCTGTGGACTGAAAGGTCCCAGGTTCGATTTCAGTCAGGGGCATGTACCTTGGATATGGGCACATCCCTGGCAGGGGATGTGCAGGAGGCTCTGGTTGATGTTTCTCTCTCATCGATGTTTCTAGCTCTATCCCTCTCCCTTCCTCCCTGTAAAAAATTAATAAAATATATTTTAAAAAACACAAGTTAAAAATGCAAACAGTGTCTCCACATGTGAACAGCATTTGTTCTTTGTTTTCTTGGAAATGAAATTTTGAAACTAGAAAACTCACTTCTCTGAATCTCCCAACCCTTAGGTCCCATCCATGGGTGTCCTCCATGGGTGACAACAGAAGTAAGCAATGGAGTCCTCGTGCCACCTTGGGAAGAAGGGAAGTGACTTGGCAAATTCTCGGGAGGGCAGAAGTCTAATGCTCGTGGACATGCCCTTGACGATAAGCGAAAAAAGAAGTGAAGAGCAGAGCAGAGTGGCCACAAACAAAAGCTAGAATTGTTTGAGAAATGGACCCTTTTCAGAAGCCTTCAAAGCTACCCTTTCACAAAGCCTGGCAGGGACACAGTATTGAGCCTGGGTGACAGCCAAGCTTGGCCTTCATTTATTATTGCCAAACTGTTTGTTGTCTTTATTTGCCAAGACTTACTAATTGAACTTCAGTTGGTCTGGCTGGCCCTCCAGAGAACCGGAGCTATTGTTATCTGCTCCGTGAGACCTTGCATGGAATGTGCCAACTACTTGACCAAGCTGTGGCTGACATCCCTTCCTTGTTCAGGTGGCTCTTTTGCTTTCGGGCATGTTGTTGTTGTTTTGTTTTGTTCAGTTCCAACTCAGAGCAGCTGTGTAGATTGGACTGGGATGAAATTCACTGACCCAAAGGGAAGATTCCAGTTGGGAGGTCAGTGAGGTCTCCATAAAGGTCTGCATGCCCTCCTTGATTTTCCCTTGTGCCTCAGTGAGAGGCACACCTCTTAGCTTCTGCCTCATAGGGAAGGGAAGCTCTGTATCACTGGTCCTCAAAGTATGGTCCCAAGAGCACCATAACTACCTGCTGGGAATCTGTTAGAAATGCAAATTCTTGGGTCCTACTCTAGAGTTACCACATCAGCAACCTGTATTTTTACAAGCCTTCTGGGTGATTCTGATGAACACTGAAGTTTGAAATGGTACTTCAGGCTAGGGTTCCTCAAGCTCAGCATTGCTGACAATTTGGATTTGATTGTTCTTTGTAGTGGGGGCTGTCCAGTATATTATAGGATATTTATTTAGCAACATCTCTGGCCTCTGAGACCCACTAGATTCCAGTAGCCCCCCCTTCCACCTCTCCTCCCAATATAACAACCAAAAATGTTTCTAATCCTTGACAAATGTCCAGAGATGAAGGAGGTAAATCATCTGTGGTTGAAATAATGAACAAATTGCTCATTTTTCTGGGCTTTTCATTCTCTGTATCATGTGACAAATGACTGTCCCACTGTCTGGGAGGCTTCTTAGCATGCAGTAATGATGAACACAAAAAGACAGACCTGCCTAACAGAAGGTCTTGTTTTTCAATCTTGATAAATCTTCCTTTGATCCATCCACAGGCTAGAGGACATGACTTTGTCTTTAAGAGCTAGTTCTCTTGCTCAGCTTGCTTGGTATACCCAAGACAAAGCAAAATCGCCAGAGTTTGGGTTCTTCTCATTCTCTTTGGGTTTGCTATCCCGAGGGCAGAAGAGAAAGAGGGACTGAGTTCAGAGGTGTATACCTACTGTCTGGTGACATGAATAGGACATTTGCTAAATCTCTCTCACTTTCAAAATAGAAGATTTCATGGCACATTTCTGGGGCAAGTGTTTCCAAACGCTCATGCTAGAGTTCCCATCCTTGGGCTCTTAGGGTTGTTGCACTTGAGATTTGCATTTGAAGGGTACCCAGACCAGGAAACTTGCTATTAGGCTTTATTCCAATCACTGTCTTTTCAGGGTTTTGACACTGTTTCCACTAGAGAAAGCTGAATTTGACAAAAAAATCAGCTTGAACTAACTCAGCCAAACCTAAAGTCAGTTGTTCAAATGAACGTCAACTACAGGTTCCAATTCATTTGCTCACTTGGTTTGGATCTATTGAGCACCTATTAGATGCTAGCATTGTGCTAGATTGACTGTCAAATCCTCAGTGACTAACACATAGTAGGGTTTTAATAGAGATGTGTTGAGCAAATCTTAGAAGGCAGCCATTCTACACAAACTGGGAACATTAAAAAAGATCTAACCAAAGAAAGTGCTACTTAGGTTTTCAAGGAAAAAGCAAGAGTGAGCCTTGCAGAGAGTGTGGGGAGGGTATTTCAGCAAGAAACAGTAACAGGAGCAAGCACAAACATCAGAGCCTTAGATGGACTTTAAGAAGGTTTGAATGAATTGTCTGAAGAGGTGATTTTCTGGTTGTTTACTGCCATATAAAAAAATTGCCCCAAAATGTAGTGGCCTAAATAAATTATAATTATTATAATTATAACTATTATAATTATAATAATTATAATTCTGAGGGTAAGGAAGGTTGAAGGGCTTGGCTGGATGGTTCACCTCAAATTCACTTGGCCCCAGGGACTGATAGTCCCCTTCCAAGATGGCTTCTTCATGGACATCTCTGGTGTCTTGGGATCCACATGGTGTCCATTATCCAGCATCACTGGCTCCATGGGGTCTGCATGTCTCATGACATGGCAGATTCAGGAGAGTTGGGCTTCTTCTGTGGCAGCCAGAACTTCCTCCAGAGCAAGTCTCTCCAAAAGTGGGTTTTCCAAGAGGCTTACAAGGAAGCTTTAAGGCTTCTTATCATCTTTGCAAGTTGCAGAGCATACTTTTTATGTGTTCTAATGATCGAGCAAGGCTCTATGGCCAGATGAGATCCAAGAGGAGGAGAGAAACGCCCCCTTGCTTACCCGGGGAAGGGCTTGCGTTAAAAGGAAGGAAGAAATTTGACAGCAGTCATCTCGGAGAAAAGCTTCCTCAGTGTGTTTCAGGGGTAGAAGGAGTTCGGACTAGAGAAAAGAGCCTGAAGGACATGGAGCAGCAAGATAAGGAGCGAGCCATTTACCCTGGATTCTATGAGAAGCCGAGGGAGGGTTTGAGCAGTGAGACACAGTTAAGATAGTGGTGTGAGCAGATTCGTTTTAGAATTATTCACCTCTGACCGCTACAGAGAATGAGATGTAATGGGATGAGACTGGAGGCAAGAAGAACTGTGAGATCCCTGTAGCCTCAAAGAGCAAAAGTGCTATGGGGTGGGGGTGAAAACCTCATGATGGGCAGGAGTGTCAGGGAATGAGAATATGAGGAAAATTCAAATTATCAGAGGGCTTCTGACATCTTTCCCTATACCAGCAAAAATAGCCCCTTTCAAAACGAGAGAAGAAAGGCATCGTTTTCCATTCCTGGAACTGAATGGGGGTTAAATGGCAGCTGGCAACTGAGCTTTCCCTCAGAGGCTTAATGGCCACACCTCTTGGGGTTGTCAGGTGCTGCCACTGAGGAGAACAAACAGGATTGGTGTGAAGACCATTAGAAAAGGCCCTCGGAACAAAGATTCCATTTGGCAGCTGTTGCTCAGGGCTGAGTGAAATAAACAAAAGGGTTTGTTGAGCAAACATGAAAGAAGCCTAATTGAAGCAATTAAGATGAAATTAAATAGAGGAAGGTTTTTATCCTCAAGTTCATGGAAAATTTTTCACAAGGTTGTCACTGGAATAGTCATTTGGGCCTTTTAAATAAAGACAAGCACAGGATATGGGAAATTGGCCAATTTGACCCTTAGGAGTGGACCAAATCAAGTGTGGCAATGTGGACTCAACATGTGCCATTGTTTGGCCTTGGCTGTCCGATCTTGGGATGGGAGGGGTAGTGGGATGGGATTGGGTAGGACTGGGGAGGAATGGGATAGAGGCGGCCACAAAGGGAACCATTCAACAACACCAGAATCTCTTGGTTATGACATTACTCTGTTTTGTTTACTTTCTAACATCACTATCTGGGAGTATCTTTTTGTTGCACGCTTACTTGTTTACTGTCTGTCCTTCCCCCCCGCCCCCCCCCCACACACACACACACTCACATGCATACACACACTAGAACTCTGGTTTCCTTACAACATAGCTTGGGAGATGCTATCTGGCTGGGTTTAGGTCCCCAATACTAAACCCCAAAAGCAAACATCCGTACCTCACCCATGTTGAGAGCACACCCTGACAACTTAGAACTGTCTCATGGAAAATTTATGCCTGAAATCAATTCAAACAAGTACATTTATTTAATGAACAGTTACATAGTACTTACTACATGCCAGGAATAATTCCAAGCATTTTACAAGTATCAACTTAATCCTCATAACGATCTTATGAGGTTTGGATACTCCTGTTTTTTTGTGTTTTTTTAATTTTATAACTTTAATTTTATTGTTGACACCATTACAGATATCCCTATTACCCCCACCACACACACACTTTGCCCACTTCCACCCAGCTTCCTCACTTTCTTCTGGTCATCACCACACTGTTATCTGTGTCCATTGGTTATGTATGTATGTTCTATGGTTAATCTCTTCACCTTCTTTCATCCAGTCCCCCTTTCCCTTGCCCCTCTGAAAACTGTCAGTCTGCCCCATGTATCCATGCCTCTAGTTTTATTTTGTTCATTAGATTCCCTATATACTTGAGATCATACTGAGATCATACAGTATTTGTCTTTTCCTGACTGGCTATTTCACTTAGCTTAATAATCTCCAGGCCCATCAGTGCTGTAGCAAAAGGTAATAATAGTTCCTTCTCTTTATGGCTGTGTAGTATTCCATTGTGTAAATGTACCATAGATTTTTATCCACTGTCTACTGATGGGCACTTGAGCTCTTTTCAGATCTTGGCTTTGTAAAAAATGTTGTTATGAACATAGGGGTGCATATATTCTTTTTCATTGGTGTTTCTGAATTTTGTTGAATGCTTTTCCTGCATTTGTTGATGTGATCATATGATTTTTATCCTTCATTTTGTTTATGTGATGTATCATATTTATTGATTTGCAAATATTGTACCAGCTTTACATCCCTGGAATAAGTCCCACTCGGTCATGGTGTATGATTTTTTTTAATGTATTGCTTGATCCAATTTGCTAATATTTTGTTGGTAATTTAACATCTATGTTCATCAGGGATATTGGCCTGTAATTTTCTTTATTTGTATTATCTTTACCTGGTTTTGGAATCAGAATAATGCTGGCCTCATAATGAGAGCTTGAAAGTCTTTCCTCCTCTTGAATTTTTTTCAGTAGTCTAAGGAGGATAGGTGTTAGTTCTTCTTTGAATGTTTGTAAAACTAGTCTGTGAAGCCATCTCATCCAAGACTTTTGTTTGCTGAGATTTTTTAAATTATTGCTTCAATTTCATCAGTTGTTATTGGTGTGTTCAGGTTTTCTAATTCTTCCTGATTAAGTTTTGGAAGATTGTATGTTTCTAGGAATGTGTCCATTTTGCCCAGGTTGTCCAGTTTGTTGACATATAGTTGTTTATAGTATTTTCTTACAATCCTTTGTGTTTTTGTGATGTCAGTTGCTACTTTGCTTCTTTCATTTCTGATTTTATTTGGGTCTTCTGTATTTCTTTCTTGATGAGTCTGGCTAAAGTTTCATCAATCTTGTTTATCTTTTTAAAGAACTAACTCTTGGTTTCATTGATTTTTTTGTTCTGCAGCTTTTGGATGAGATGTTCTGCAAATATCAATCAAATTCATCAATCTAGTGTGTCATTTAAGGTCACTATTTCTTTTTTGATTTTTTTTGTCTGGAAGATCTATACAGTGATGACAGTAGGGTGTTAAAGTCCCCTCATATGACTGTATTGCTGTCCATCCCTCCCTTACACTCCATCAAGATTTTCTTTATTTATTTAGGTGTTCCTATGATGGGTGCATATATGTGTATAAGGGTTATATCCTCTTATTGGGTTGATTCCTTTAGTATTATGTAGTAATCTTCTTTGTCTCTTTTTATGGCCTTTGTTTTGAAATCTATTTTGGCAGATATATAAGTATTACTACCCAGCTTTTTTATGTTTCCATTTTCAGGAAATATTTTCCCTATCCCTTTACTTTCAGGAAGTCATTTGTCTGAGATGGATCTCTTATAGATAGCATAATGGGCAGAAGCCAGGGATTCTGCTACACTTTCTGTAATGCACAAGACACCCCCTACAACAAAGAATTATCCGGACCAAATGTCAATAGTGCCAACGTTTAGAACCCCTGTTGTAGAGGACATAAAGACTACGTAGGTAGAATTCAAAGCTTCAGACAATAATATTCATGCTATGGGAATTACTGCACCATGGCTTACATTAATCAACCCTTTAGCAGTTACCACATCTATCAAATGTTTATTTGTCTGTCTTTCCCATTAGACTGTGAGCCTCATGAGTGTCGGGATCCACCCAAGTCTTTATGGTGGTAAAAAGCAGAGGATCTGGAGTTCAACAGTCTTGGATTTTTATTCTATTTTTACACTCACTAGTTGTGTGACTTTGGGCTGTTACTTGACCTCTCCAAGCCTCAGTTGTTTTTCAGTTGTATAATCTGAATTATGTATCTACCGCACTGGATTATTGTAATAAACTAATCAAGAAAGGCACTAGACACAGTCCTGGCACATATAGTCACTATTTTATTATTGTTATTGTTATCTCCAGCACTATCCCAGTGCTCTGCAAATGTGTGCAAGTAAATAATGAGTAACTGAGTCATCTTGTTTTGCTTTTCTTATTTCCACAATAGGGCACTGGCTCTACTAGCCTGACGTGAAATGGTCGTGTGAGGAGGTAACCAAGTCCATTCCCCAGAGAGTCCCCTGATTCCATTCACATGGCACCTCTGCGGACCATCTTACCCAATTTTGCTTCAGAAAGGCAGTTCTGTCTTCTAAATGGCCCCCGCCTACCAGGACACTCTCCACCCCATTTCTGAGTCTTGGGCACGTCCTCTGCAATAGGAACCTCTCCCAGCTATTCCCACTGCCTGTTAAGCAACATATTTTTGATCAATGTTCAAAAGCCTTTGGACCCCTCCCTAAATACCTCATGTGCCCCTGTTTAGTCTGGACAACCTGGCGAAGAGTACATCCGTGAAGCAGTTGGCTAACTTTTAAAGTGGTGGGTGAGGACAAAGCTTTGACAACCTGATTTCTCACCATGTTTGCTTTTAAGGGAGGTGTTCCTAATGAAAGAAAGAATACCTCAGCCTTCTAAAGAGCCCCTTGGTATATAAAGTAGGAGTCACACGGTGCCTGAGAATCACTAACCAACCAGGAAGACACCTGGTAAAGATAAAATTGAGAAGGAGAGGGGGTCAAGTGTGTTTAACATAGAGTGCATGACTCCATTTATCTGGTTCCTCGTGTGTCCAGAGGTTAGCAAACATGTAAGGGCATAATCAAAATATGGAACCATTCTCCTTATCAAAATATATTTATGGGAAATCAATTGATGCCCTTAATCCTCATAACAATAACAAAAAATGCCATTATTTTCTTTACAGAGTTCCTCTATATACTTGTCTAGAAACTTGACTTTCTGGTAACAATATACAGTAGGAATTAAGACAAGGTAAGAACAAAGTGATCTGGATGTGGAAGAGATAGGATATGAGCAGCAGAAGGCATTAGGAACAGAGTCGGCCTTATTTTGTAAAAATCATAAAAAAGAGACTTCCCATTTTCTATTGTTTTAACATTAGGGACTTAGCAGATATTTCTACTTTGTTGAATTCCAAACCTAATAACAAAAATAGTAAAAACTAATATATTTGAGAGTTAAATATGTGCTGGATACTTTTCTAAATCATGTATGTGTATAAATTAATTTCATTCACTCACTTCACAAAAATTTCTTGACCACATATTAGGAACCAAGCACTGCTCTAAGTTCTGGGCATGAGCAATGAACAAAGCCCTCCAAGATTCGTCCTTTCATGGACCTTACACATAAGAATAAGGAAGGTCAATAAACAAATAAATAAGCAGACTATGTAGTCTGTTAAGAGACAGAAATTATTGCTATTAAGAAAAAATAATACTGGTTAGAAGGCTAGAGTTGGGTGTTGGGAGCTGCAATTTTCAATCAAGCATTCAGTGAATGCTTTGCTGAGAAGCTGACTTTTGACCAAAGACTTGAAGGATATCTCACAATTCATAAGACCAACCCCAAATAGTGTTGCTATTGGGTGTTTTTGTTTGTTGTGTTTTACTGAACCTTGGAATAGTTCTCCAAACTCCTAATCAATCTATATAAACCTCTACATTTTATAAAATGATTGAGCCAGGGCCAGGTACCAAGCAGGCGAAGCATGGAGTCACCTCCACAGTCCCTGGTCTTCTTTCATGGTGGATTTAAGACCTGTCGATTTTCCATACTACTAAAGATGTGACTCTGAGGGAGAATTGGCATCATGGGCATCTGAACCTATGAACTGCTCATGACTTTGCTTCTGCCACTTAGTCTGGCTTCAACCTAGGCTCTTATTTTCCAAGTCCTTCCAGACCCCTTCCCCATGTCTCTCAGTTGCCTGTCCTCCAACACTACCCATTGCCCTGCTCTCAGTCAAACCAGTTTGGAAAGATGTGATATCAGTCAGGCATACCTTAGTTTGATTTTCTTTTAACTTTTTTTTTTTATAATATATTTATTGATTTTGTACAGAGAGGAAGGGAGAGAGATAGCAAGTTAGAAACGTGGATGAGAGAGAGTCATCAATCAGCTGCCTCTTGCACACCCCCTACTGGGGATGTGCCCGCAACCAAGGTACATGCCCTTGACCGGAATCGAACCCCTTCAGTCCCCAAGCCGACGCTCTATCCACTAAGCCAAACCGGTTTCGGCCCTTGGTTTTATTTTCAATCTGAGGGTCCTTTCTCACCAAAAGCTGCTTGTGTTTTAAGGCTTATTTTTTACTACTTGAGTTGAATTTTAAGCATCAAGAAGATAAGAAACGCCGAAACTGGTTTGGCTCAGTAGATAGAGTGTCAGCCTGCAGACTGAAGGGTCCCAGGTTCGATTCCAGTCAAGGGAATGTACCTTGGTTGTGGGCACATCCCTAATAGGGGGAGTGCAAGAGGCAGCTGATCGATGACTCTCTCCCATCGATGTTTCTAACTATCTTTCTCCCTTCCTCTCTGTAAAAAATCAATAAAATATATTTAAAAGAAGAAGAAGAAGAAGAAGAAGAAGAAGAAGAAGAAGAAGAAGAAGAAGAAGAAGAAGAAGAAGAAGAAGAAGAAGAAGAAGAAGAAGAAGAAAAGAAACAAGTAAGAAAAGCATCCAGGACAGATGGCCCTTGGGAAACTTTGAAATTTTTCCATGTGGTTGAACACATATTGGCTTCTCTGATTTGCATGTGACAATATCCCTTTCATGACACATAGAAAGAAGACAATAATAGAGTGCTGGAAGTGTCCTTGTTTATAAAGGAACTGAATGACAGTTCTAGGTTTCTCCTGTAGCTCAGGATCAAGTTCTGTTCTGTTTTGTCTTTTTACCAATAAGGACTCTTTAAGTATATTTTCTCCATTCTCCATTATTTAGAGGATTTTTCCTCTCAAATATTTATTTAGTAATACATTGCAAGCTTTTAGGATGGGGTAAATATTCAATAAATAGCTCAGTGTGATAAATATATCTACTTTCTGTCTTTTCAGCACCTTTTTGTCCCCTGGAAGTTACCCCATCCTATATAATAGGTATTAAAAATATAGTTCACTTCTCCCAATTCTGGGGTGGGCATGTGACTCAGGCTGGACAACTGAGTAACTAATCCCTCTGGCCCAATAATCCGTTTGGAGAAGATCTTTTAACTCAAGTTGATCAGAGATTCTCCAGCAAATCATTGGAACTGTTGGAATGTATTACTCTTTCTTTTCTATGCTTACCAGCTGTAAGGATCATGCAAATTCAAGTTGAGAGCTGCCAGTGATCATCTCTACTACCATGTGAAGAGAGCCACCTGAGAATAAAACCAGCAACCAATACAGACTGATGAAGAGAGGGGAATAATGACCAACGTCCCAGTTCTCCCAAAACAGGGGTTTCCCAAGATAAGGAACCCTCACTGTGCCGGACTAACCAGAATGGTTGGTCACACTAGAATGGAGCTGTGGGGACATAATTTGATCACCTGGATTTTGATGAGTCTGAAGACAGTCTACATACCACTTAGTCATGGGAACCAATAAATTAACTTCTTTGCTTTAGCAAGTTGAATGAGGTGTGTGTGTGTGTGTGTGTGTGTGTGTGTGTGTGTGTTTAATCACTCTCAGTTTCCTGATCCCCAACTAATAGTGACATTTCCATTGATCTGTGTTGTTTTGTTACAATTTCCATTAAGTGCAATCAGAAAAGCTCAATTACCACCATTATTTTTAAATTTATGGAGCCCTCAGAACTCAGATTGACCAATGATTTCACCTGGGTTTATAGATACTGAGTCTGAGTTTTATCCTACTACAGATTCTTATAGGTGAAGCTTCACACCTACTTTTCAAAGAAAAAAAGAAGTCTACAAGATTATATAAGGCCAAACCCAAACATTTTGTAAGAAGGAATTTAGGAAAAGAAACAGACTGGGAAACAATCTAAATGCCAATCAATAGTGAAATGGATAAATACATTTTGGTGTATGCATTTTGAATACCATACATCATTGGGACAACACAAAAGTATGAATAAATTGCACAATAAAAAATTGAGTAAAAGAAGCCAAACACAATTATGATTACAATGATAAAAAGTATAAAAGCAGCCCTACCCAGTTTGGCTCAGTGGATAGAACATTGGCCTGTGGACTCAAGGGTCCCAGGTTCGATTATGGTCAAGGGCATGCACCTTGGTTGCAGGCACATCCCAAGTGGGGAGTATGCAGGATGCAGCTCATCAATGTTTCTCTCTCATCCATGTTTCTAGCTCTCTATCCCTCTCCCTTCCTCTCTGTAAAAAGTCAATAAGATATTTAAAAAAAAGAAAGAATAAAAGCACACAAAAGGAAATAGATTATTTTTATTTAATTAAAATATTTTATGTTTATTTGTTTATTTATTGATTGTTAATTTTCACCTGAGGATATTTTTCCTTGATTTTTAGAGAGAGTGGAAAGGAGAGGGAGAGACACAGAAAGAAAAACATCGATGTGAGAGAGACACATCAATTGGTTGCCTCCTACTCGGGCCTGGACCAGGGCCAGAGTTCGAGCCTGCACCCTAGGTACGTGCCCTTGGCAGGAATCAAACTGGAATTTTAGTCTGTGGGTGGATCCACTATCCACTGAGCCAAACTGGGTAGAGCTAAATGAATTATTTTTTAAAGTCAAAATACTCTTGTGGGGGCAGTAAAGTTGATAGGGAATCTATGGAGGATTTCTGGGTGCTGGCAATGCTGTTTCTTGATCTGGGTACTGATTACACAAGACTGTTCATTTGAGAAACTTCATTGATCTGTACTGTTGATTTGTGCACAATAATATCTGTGAATGCTATCATTTAACAAACTATTTTTTAACAAAAGCCAAACATGAGGAAATCAAATGCTTTTGTTTTCATAATTTTCTCTGAGATAAGCCTAATTTGGAAGGCAAGAGCTAAACACTGAATCTCAGGGCTCTGCTTTTCCTAGCTCGTTGATCGTAGAGAAGTTATTTAAACTGTCTGAGCATCAGTTTCCTGGTCAATAAAATGGATAAAATAATAGTGCTCTTCTCTTAAGGTTGCTGGGGTGATTAAATGAGATAATGAATATAAAGAGGTCTAGGTACTTAGGACTCAATAGCTATAGGTTGTTGCTGTTGCTGACATTTTTGCTCAATCTTCTTTGGAGAATGCATGTTTCTTGCTTGAACAAGTAGAAATCTGAAATCATAATATATTTTAAAATATTATCTTATTGCCTTGGCCGATGTGGCTCAGATGATGAGTGTCATTCCATACATCAAAAGGTGGCAGGTTTGATTCCTGGTCAGGGCACATACCCAGGTTATGGGTTTCATCCTTAGTCAGGGCATGTGTAGGAGTCAACCGATAAATGTTTCACTCTTACATCAATGTTTCTCTCCTCCTCCTTCTCCTCCTCCTCCTCCTCCTCTTCCTCCTCCTCCTCCTCCTCCTCTTCCTCCTCCTTCTCTTTCTCCTTCTCCTCCTACCTCTCCTTCTTCTTTCCCTCCCTCTCTAAAAATCAATTATTTATATATAATCTTGCTACATCTTAGATTCTGAAACTTGATTTTTACAAAGTCCTCTTACCCTGTGTGCTTAATATATTAATGTTCAAATAAAGAAGAAAATAGGGGACAGGATGCCTGTGAATTGAGAGAAATTCCTCCAATCAGTAAGGTCCTAGGAAATTGACTCCTACATTAGAATAAAGTGCACTTTCTAATGGTCTTTTCTTCAGAGAGATGGCCTTAAGTAGGTGCTTTAGAGAGAAGACTCTTTCATCCTTAGTGTTAATGCATCAACCATGCAGTGTTCTTGCTGGGCTATTTCTACCCCTGGGATCTAACCCTTTCTCTGCTTTACCTTCTGGGAATTGTAATACCTTAAAGGTTGGCTCTGTTCTTCTGTTTTCTTGGACATTTGCCAAGCTAATCTCCCAACATTGAAGAGTATTATGAAAGTTAAGCTGCATGAAAAGGAATAATAATTTTGTTCTACCTATAAGGCTTAGGGTCAGTACTGGCTTTATAAATTTGTGTGTGCTTTTTGGCCTCTGCCAAATAGTTTCTAGCCACCATGACTTTACCTCCGCCTTACCACATCGTTGAGCTATTTATTCAATTTAGCTAGGTTAGCTAAGGAACTGGGCCAAAAATTGCTATTAGGAAAAGCTAATCTTATTTACCCCAAAGAAACTAAAGGAGTCTCAAAGTGGTTTTCTGGGAATTTCTTTTTATCTTAAATAAAAATATCACTTTCTCTTCTCCTGTTGAAGGAGAAGAAGGAAACAGAATTCCAAAGAGGTTAAATCATTCAGTTCTAATTGATTTGGGGTCAGAACGAGAATCCACCACAGCTCTCTCCGTCTCTCAGATTTTAAGACTTGAGTTTACAAACGATGAGGTAAGTAAAGAGTTGAGAGTTGAAAAATCAGTTGCAAACCATAGAGGGGTAAACATTATTTGTGATTCTGCAATGTGTTATATACAGTCGAGGACACACTGAATCCCTTGGGAGTATCCTAGAGGAAGTGAATGGAGATTATTACTGCCTGACACAGGAAAAGTTGTCCCCTAAGGTGCTTTAAACACCGGCACGAAATCCTTTAATTTTTATCCATCTACAAAAGCTAAAGCAGGTTAACAAAGACTATTGAGCTTCAGGGTGCAGACTGAAGCTGTGTGAGATTCCTTGGACCTGCCAACACAAAGTTGTTCTTAATTTTAGTAATTTGATGAGCATGCCCGAGGGGGCCCAGGCTGCTGGAGTCAATGGCTGCAATAGTTGGAGAGAGGGAGAGCTTTTCTCACCAGTGTGCAGCACTGATGTTATGCCAGTTATGACGACTCAATTTCTCTACATCTAGGTGCCTTCTTTCTTCCACCCTGAGTATAGAATAAAGTGCACTTTATAATGGTCATTTAAAATGACCTGTTACTTTATTCATCCCCAATTTTTTATGTATTAAAAAATATGTCCAAAAGGTTATCGCTCCATTCTAACCAACAAATATTTCTTCCCAAGTCTGAGTGTATACAGATCTCTCTAAAATCAAGGGGAAAATGAAGCTCATCCTGAGAGCCATCACTACTTCCTGTCCCTGGATGGATTAGAGTGAGGAATGTGGACCCCATTTGTCTACTAGACATCATTCCACGAAACGAGGGAGAATGGTTAAATTAAATTCATATAGGGGACCAGCATGTATCTTAGAGCCTGAGCTCTAAGGCTGATAGGTTGATTACAAAATGTGTAACTTCCAGTAAGTAATTGAACCTTTTTTAGCCTCACTTTCCTCATCTGTAAAATGAAAAAAAAAAAAATAATAATCGCTTCATAGGGATATTGTGAGGAATCAATGAGATCATGGATATAAGGCTGCCGTTTTATAAATATCAATTTAATATAATCATCACGTACCTATTAATTCTTCGCGAGGTGATTCGGTAGGAAAGAAATAAGAGAAATATCTTCATTTTTGCAGGGGCAGAGTAGACTGTGTTGGAGCAAAGTGATTTCCATCAACCAGCCAATTTAGCCCCAGGCCAGGAGAGAGAGTGCACGTCTCCAGGTCCTTCATCCTTTTTTTTCTTTGACGTGGAGCCAAAACTTGGCTGGGGCTTTTTCCTCCTGCTAATGACAGCTCCAACCCGTCTCTGGAGGCCAAACCAAACTCAACCACTTTTCAACTCTGAAACAAGATCACGTTCCCCATTTTTTGTTTTCTAAATACCCGGTGAGCCAATTTCTGTTGTTATTTTTTCCTAGGAATTGGCAAGATATGATTTTAAATAGTCCTGCTGTGGTAAAAAGGACACTGGCTGTGGATCCCAGACCCTGGGCTTCCTTCAGAGAGAGCAGAGCAGAGTCTCTAGAAGGTCGGATTTGGCCATGTACCATGTTTCATGTGCCCTGATTTTCCAGGACATCTTAGTGTATGAATGTAATCTCACCCTAATTATTATTAGCATCCCTTTTCACTCCCCAAACTGCCCCAATTTGGGCTTTAAAATATGTGATCACCTTAACCCTAGAGCCAGAATATCTACACTCAAATCCTAGACCCACTACATACTATTTACATGGCAAATCACTCCATCATGCCTCAGTTTCCACTGCTGTAAAATGGAAATGGTTATAATAATAGGACCCGCCCTTGGTATTGTTGTGACATTTGATAGATTAATACGTTAAAATGCTCAAAATAGCACCTATATGCTATGTCAGGGTGATCCACTACTTTTTAAAATATATTTTTATTGATTTCAGAGAGAAAAGGAGAGGGGGAGAGAGATAGAAACATCAATGATGAGAGAGAATCATTGATGGGCTGCCTCTTGCATGCCTCCCCACTGAGGATCGAGCCTCATCCTGGGCATGTGTCCTGATTAGGATTCAAATTGTGACCTCTGGGTTCATAGGTTGACGCTCAACCACTAAGCCATGCCGACTGGGCAGGGTGAGCCAATATTAAACTCTCACCAGCAAAACCAGTGGACAACCAGCCCCATTTAATAATTTGGTAAATAAGAATGGGGTTTCTACCTTCCTTATATTAAGTAGCTCTTTCAAAAGTCAGAAGAAATGTTATAGTTAAAGCATATGAAACTATTTATGATTTAAAGTTGATTATTATTCTGGGAGAATGAATAATGTAGAGGAATGGGTTGTTATGGAAGAAAAGACACCAAACAAGTTGTCAGGAACTGTGGATCCGTTTTCCTTCTTTTCTTTTTTTTTCTTTTTTTTTAATTCTCTTTCAATTTTTAAATTGATTGGACATTTAAAATTTTTATTTATCTTCATTTCCCACTCCCATTTTCCTCTCATCCCATAGATAATCATGCCAATGTCTTAATCTTTTTGTATTATTACAAAATAAGTATTTTAATTTTGTGGGTTTTATATTGATTGGTTTATTATTATTATACTAGAAGCCCAGTGCACAAAATCACATGGCCCCACCCACCCACGCACCCCGCTCTGCCTTGCACGCAGCCTCCTGGTGACCCGCCTTTAGTCGTTCCACCATGACAGCATCACGACCAAGGGGTTTTTATAATAGAGATTATTTCTTAATATTTTTACTAACATTGTATTTTTAAGGTTTATTCATATTTTCACGTGAACATGAAATCTTTTGCATGTATGACCAATACTCAGCGTATGCTACATCTTATCAGTGATAGACACTGAGGCTTCCCCCAACGACCTGTCCCACAAATAGCAGTACAACAAATAATTTGTTCATATATTTCTGTATTAGTTTTGCTGCTATAATAATAATAATAATAATAATAATAATAACAATAATAATAATAATAATAATAATGAAACACCTCAGGGGCTTCCAACTACAGAGATTCCTTCTTGTTTATGCCAACATGTTGCCACTGCTGGCATCAGGCTCCTAATTCCATGTGCCTTTCCAGATCCAGGCTGAAGGAACAGCCCTTATTGGGGGCAAGCTCTATTTCTATAAAGAAAAACGAGCAGGCAAGCTGGAGGAAATATGCAAGAACATTTGAAACTTGTGCTCCAATTGGTGTATATCCCTTCTGCTCCTGTTTCAGTGACCAAAGCAGGTCAGGTGGCCAAGCCTGACATGGGGCAGAAAAGTATCATCTCTGACAGGTGGGCACCGAAAACCATATGCAGATGGGCAGGGTGGGTAGTCCTGCCAATGGGAAAGGAGAGTAAATAATTACAAACAGTAGTACCCCTTTGAGAGCTCAGTAAGAATTCCTTTGGGATTTATGGCCAGGAGTGGGATTAGCAGGCCAAGGTAGGTGCATATTCTTCGTTTAATGAAATACCCAGATTAAATAATCCAGATACACTGTCATCAGTGCAGTTCAGTGAAATGTGAGTATTTTTTTTTATCCTACCAACATTTGTATAATACAGTATCTAATTTTTAAAAAAATATATTTTATTGATTTTTTACAGAGAGGAAGGGAGAGAGATAGAGAGCTAGAAACGTCGATGAGAGAGAAACATCAACCAGCTGCCTCTTGCACACCCTCTACCGGGGATGTGCCCGCAACCAAGGTACATGCCCTTGACCGGAATCGAACCCAGGAACTTTCAGTCTGCAGACCGACGCTTTACCACTGAGTCAAACCAGTTTTGGCTACAGTATCTAATTTTTTAATTTAATATAATAGTTTTAAAGGAATATTTTATTGCTTTAACTTTCATTTATTGGCTTTTAATGACTTTAAGCATTTTTTCATTCTCTGTTAACTTTTAAGTTTTCTTCTTCTGTAATTACCCATTAGGTACTCTTTTTCCACTTCCTGCATGATTTCTTTCCTCTTCTAGTTGAGTATCAGGGTATCATATGTGCTATATAGAAATATCTTTCAATTTTAGTTATTACAAAAATCTTAACTTTCCTGCCATCTGTCTAATAACTTGTCCATAATGTTCTTTGTTGAAAAAAGTTCTTATTTTTGTTCAGGAAATCTTTTCCTACCCTTGGATCACAAATATGTTTCATTCCCCCCCCCCCCTTAATAGTTGATATTTTATCTTTCACATTTAGATCTTTAATTCACTTGGAACCTCTTTAGATAGGGATCCTGTTTTATTTTTTTTCCCAAATAGTGAAGCAGTTTCCTCTACTCCATCTATTGAGCAAGCTGGCCTTTTCCCATAGAATTGCAATGTTCCCTCTGCCATACTGGGATCCATATATATATGGGTGTGGCTCTCACCTCTCTACACTATTTAATGGATCTATTCACCCATTCTTACACTGATACTAAACTATCACCTTGTAATACATCTTACAGGCTGTAAGACAATTTCCCCCTCTCCTAAAGTTGACTTGCTTATTCATAGCTCTCCCTTCCCCAAAGACATTTTAGAATCCATTTTTCAAGTTCCTCAAAGAGCCCAATAGGTACCTGATAGAATTGAATTTATAGATCGATCTGGGAACTATTGCTATCATTATAATGTGAGACTGCCCATCCAAGCCCATTGAATATCTCTAGTCTCAATACATTCAGATTAGTTTTGATGTTTTTCACTAGAATTTTAAAGTTTTCTCCATAAAAGCAATGTGTAGTCTAAGTTAAATGTTTGTTGTTCCTGGGTATGCACCTTAATTTGGGTGAGATTTGGGGTCTAGATTTTACTCTGTCCCTGATTATGCTCTATGATTTTAGGCATGTGATTCACTGCTTTCTGATGTTGGTTTCCCTGAAGTTGCTGGCCCCTATGGTGCCACAGATAATAACAACAATGACAGATACATATTAAAGTCTCAAAAAGTGTTGGTCCCTGCAGAGGGAGGTGACTTAGCATGTCTGGTACATCATAGGCACTCAATGAATGTTAGTAACCACTGTTATCATGCCTATTTCAAGTTGAGGAAGTGGATACTCAGAGAGGTAGAGTAACTTTCCCCAGCTCACCCAGCTAGTAAGTGGCTGGTTTTGGATGTGAAGGTGAAATCCTTGGGTGCAATATGTCCTATCTCAGTTCTTCCTACAGCCTCTGACAATTTGAGTCACCAGCTCCGAAATGCCTGCAGTGGGCTGGTTATCTTGACTGCCGAGCTCGTGCCAGGCTCCCGAGTATCAGAGGCCATGAGAAATGTCCAGGGCTTCATTGTGCACGTGGCTTCTAGAGTTACCATCAGTCTGGCCGCATGCATTTGTTTTTGCAGAACATCATTTTTCCTAGAAGTCCGATGTGTTCCTGGATGCCACTGGCTGATAGTGGAGTCAGATAACAGCCTGGGAAGGCAGCCGACATTTGCAGGACAGGAAGTGGGTGCCATCCAGCCAGCTGGGTGAGAATGAATGGCTCTCTCTAACTGCACAGGGAGATGAGGTGGGGATCGTGCAAATCTCCAGGGAAGTGCTGCCTCCACAGCCAGAGCAGGTAGTCCTGTAGCCTCGAAGGCCCAGCCTGTAGCCAGAAGGAGAAGAGAAAGTGGTGAGAGCCTCCTGATGGGTCTTTCTGCTTCCAGGTTGGCTCCTCCACCAAGACCTTTCCAACTGCCAGTGATAGAAGCCAACTCAAACTGGCTTCACAAAATCTAGCTTAAATGGCTCAAATAAAAACAGAAATGCTATTATATTAACGAAGTTCGGGATGGTTTTAGATCAGTTGGATCCAGAATGTCAGAATTCTTTCACCGGTCTCTCTCTCCCCTCCCTCCCTTCTTACTATCCTTACTACCCATCCCAATTCTTCACACTGTGCTTTAGATAAGCTCTCTCTGAAGGAGGAAATTATAGCTACTGGAAGCTCCAGACTCATGTCTTTCTCTCATTCAGCATCCAAGTCAGTCCTTGCATAGGACTCTGCTTCTGCTTGCATCAGGGGTCCACATACAGAAAATTCAAGGTTGAGCCGTGTAGTTGGCTGACATGTAGGTTATTATTTTAAATATATATTTTTATTGATTTCAGAGAGCAAGGGAGAGTGAAAAAGAGAAACATCAATGAAGAGAGAGAATCATCGATTGGCTGTCTCCTGGACAATTGGGGATCAAGCTCACAATCAGGGCATATGTCCTGATTGGGAACCATACCATGACCTTTTGGTTCATAGGTCAACAGGAAGTGGGTGTCACTGGCCTGACTGACCTGTAGATTATAAAATAGTGTTTCCCCCAAGGAATTCAAGGAAAAAAAGAAATGGTAGGTGCCCATTGCCTGTCGTACTATTCACAGAGCTGGTGGGCTGACTCCATGACCTGTTCTGTATCATTTCCTGCCATCCCGACCCTCTTGCCATCCATCCTGTGCTCTAGACAATGGTTCATGTGCTATTCAAATCAAGCAACACCATTTTTTTCACACACCTGGACCTCCATGCTTTTGTGCCTCTTCCTGAATGCCGTTATTTTACAGTGTGGTCAGCTTCTTCCTAGAACTTTCTCTGACCCTCCCAGGCAACAACTTACATACCTTCTTACAGCATATATCTCTGATTATCTTTTTGTATAGTAGTCAACATTTCAGAGAAGGTCAGATTTGTTTCCAAATTAGACCTGAGGTTATTGAGAGCAGGAATTAATTCTTGTCTTGCTGATCTTTGGATGAATAGCTGTGGCTCTATGGTAGATGCTGTTGTTTGTTCACCAGTATCCACCCCTCCTCTCTTCTACTGAGCCCTGACTTGCATTTTATACCCAGCTAAATACTGACTTTTTCAGCCTTCCATGTAGCCAGTAATGGGCATATGACAGTTTCTGGCCCCTGAGATTCACTGGGGGATATCTTCCAGGGTGGGGAACAGAAGCTTTCGCTTCCTTGTTAAGGAGAGATCAGATGAAGTTGGCACCACTTTTTCCTCCTTCTTCCTGGCTTTGTTCATTTTATTTGGGGGGACTGTAGCAGCTGTCATACAAACAAAAGGAAAAGGTCAAGTGTTGACGATTGAATTCCTGGACCAGTGCCTGCAGCCACCTTCCTCTGGATGTTAGGTCAACACAGCTTGCCCATCTCTGTGGCTTCCTTCCATGTGGGAGATTGCAGATTACATATAGCCTCAATTTTGTGAAAATCATTGTAGAATAGGGAATTAGGGTGGTGGTACCCAACCTGACTTCCAAGTTTGAGAAGTTGTTTAGTGCCTTAAAGGCACGATATCTCATTAGGGAGTAATTGTGGTTATTTAAAATTAAAGGTTTTTTCTTTTGATGTATATGTATTCTATTTTGTAATAGTTGCTAAGTTGTTAGCGCATACATGCTTATTAAGTCATATGAACCTCACCACTTAATAATAGAACTGTGAGGGAACATTCAGAGTGCCTGACCTGAGAAGGCTTGGGAACCTCTGACTTCAACATGAATAAACATTAAAGATGTATTTGTGCAGAGTGGAATGAGGAAGGTTATTTGAAGAATAGTAGAAATGCCCTTTTTTATTCTTCCTCTTAGAGAGTCCTCCTCTTTAAAAAAGGAATCCTGGACGATTCTTCTTTTTTTATGTGCCACATCATAATTGTCATATTACTTACCACTGTGTACATGTGATCATGTCTTATGCTGCAGTTTTTGTCTTGAAAAAATTTGCTGGCTTCCTCGGTGCCTCCCTCTTCCCCACTGTCACAGATCTCTGAGAAGCACACCTGCTGTGACTAAGAGGAAGCACGTGATTGCGTACCTCCTTCCTTGCCTCCTCAAACTTGGGAACATGAGCGCAGGATGACAGGGCGATGAGCTCAGGCGGCATGGGTGACTCCAGCTCTCACAGAGAGGGTATGTTTTCCTACCTCTCTGCCATAGATGGCTTTGTTTCCGACTGTAAACGCTTGTGCGAGCACTTGAATCAGCACAAAGCCAAGCTCATTTATAAAAATTCAGCAATTAATTACTAAGGACCTGCTAAGTGACAAGCGCATCCTTTCCAATGACTAGCTGCCAAGGATAAGCCTTGCCTTCATCACGCCAGGCCCCGCACCACTGCAGGGATGTGACTCACCCGGGCAGCGAAGACGGTGGTGTGTCCTAGGAGTTGTACTGTATGGTAGCCCTGCTGCCAGCTCTTGCGCTTCCATTTTCAGTGAAATGAGATCATGAAAGACCATTGACTACAGCGATTTAAAGCTTAGGCTTTGGTTCCAAATCCCAGCAGTCTTTACCTGCACTGTCACTCAACGCTCTGAGCTTCTTCTTCCTCCTGTGGACAGCAGGAATTCTGGAGCCTCAGAGGATTATCATGAGGATTAACTAAAGTGACGTATAGGTGAAGAGCTCTCAGCACCACAGTTGGCACCCAGAAAAGACCTGATAAACATTAGCAATTATTATCCTCACTATTGAAATTTATTTGACAAAATTAATATACTGGAGGGAGGAGGTTTTGGTGGGCAGGAGTGACTCAGGAGAGCAGCATCATCGCCTCCCTTGTTAGGATGAGCCTTTGGGTTCACTGCTGCATCCAAGTCTAGCCCAGGTCCTAGCACATAGTAGGTGGTTCTAGCACATAGTAGGTGGTCAATGTATTTATTAAGTCTTGCGTTTTCATAGTTCTTTGTGTTTCGAAACATGATCCCACTTGAATTTTAATTCAATTCCAGGGATCATTGTGACAGAAGAAAAACAAAAAGGGCCCAATACTGATGGAGATGTTGCTAGATTTTTGGCTCTGTGCTTTCTATGCATTATTTCTACTTAATAGTCAATGCAGTCTTTGAGCCCTATGGGGAAGGAGACTGAGGCTTCAGGAGGCTAAGTTATTTCCTCAAAGTCACCCAGCTAGCAAGTGACTCAACTAGCTAGTGACTGAATAGGAACAGTTTACCAATCCATAAATACTCATTCAGTTCCTACAGTGTGTCAGCAAGAGCTAAGGACTAGGTTTCAGAGAGTCAGAGGACAGGCAAAGATACCTCCCAGGGAGTTCAAGTATAGAGGAGCACAAGTCCATATTATTCCTGACATCTGAACAAAGGGTTTTTTTGCTGTAGCTTTATGCTAGAACATTTTCTGGTCAAACCTTAAAACTGAGAACAACAACAACAACAACAAAACATACAACAAAAACACACACAAAAAAAGCTCATGTTCTTTGTACAACATCTGGGAGGGGTGTGCATATTTAAAACTACTGTTATGATTGTACAGTGGGGTCAACCCAAACAAGTGAAACATTTAGTCACGCCCTCTCAGTGTGCTATGACACAGACCAGGCTTGGGCCAGAAGCCTTGGCCCCAAGTGCAGAGGTGTAGGGAGCTGAGTAAAGCCACTGGGATCAGGCTGGCTGGGTTTCAGTTCTGGCTCCACCACTTGTAAGCTTGAGTGAGTCACTTAACCAACCTGGGATTTAGTCTTCATATGTAGAGTAGGATAATAAAAGTAATTCACAACATGGATGAATCTCACAAGTATCATGCTAAGTGAAAGAAGGCAGAACAAAAAGCTACATTCTGTATTATTTTATTTACATTTCCATAGTTCTTTACATTTACAGAGATGGGATGTCTAGAAGTGGAGGGATGGGATTGACTAAAAGGGGCAAAAGGTCACTTTCAAGATTAATGGAACTATTTGACAGCTTGGTTGTGGATATATATATATATATATATATATATATATATATAGACACACATATACACATATATATATATATCTTGTCAAAACTCATAAAGTACACCTAAAAAGTGTGAATTCTACTATATGGTTACCACCATTAGGGTAAATTAAATTAAATTGTACCTATAAGGCCCTTAGAGAAGCGTTTGCTCTTCTTTCCAAGGCAGCTTGTTCAAGTATGCACATCTCTGAAAGCCAACAAGAATTTAACAGAATGTAGGATGAAAAAATAAAATTTCTTTATGCATTCCGAAGTGTTTAAATTTGTCACTTAATGGAAGATGACATTAGAGGTCCAGAGAAGAGTGTGAGTAGATGTTCACCAGATAGAGGTGGTAAAGATGGGAACTGCATGCAGAATGAACAGTGAGTATGTGCATGTGCAATAACCCTGTATAATCTGGAAACTACACCCAAGTGGCAGTGGTAGAGAGGAGAGTACAGTGTGGTGGACCCAAAGAGAAAAGGAGCTGGAAGTCCTAACTGGTTCTCTCTAAGCAAATGCATGTCTGCTCGGGAAGAGAGGACATCAGATGCTGCACAACTGTTGGTGACAACAGAAGAGCAACTCATTGTGTCTCAACTCAACTGCCAACCACTCACGTTGGCAGGTCATTGCTCTGTCGTGTTGATGGGGGGCTGGACATGGTTCTTTGGGGTTTTCAAGGGCTCAACGACAACTGGATTGACTTTTTGTTTCTAAATCAGGTCATAGTCACCAGAAACAGCGTAAGGCGCAAGCTTTGTTTGAATTCCAATACCATGGTTGAGTTTTGAGTGGAAATGGGGTCATATCTTCTACTATCTACAAGTTCCTTGCTCAAGTATAAGGTTAGGAGTTACAGATTAAGAAATACCTATTTTATGAGCAAGGATGCACAATTTTCTATAAAATGAATTGTCAGTAGAAAACCAAGAATGATCAAATATCTGAAATGTGCTAGGTGCTTTTTAACCTTCTCAACACCCCACATGATATTCGGATGCACACCTCCTGATTCCAATAGCAGCACCCCTCCCTCAATACCAGCCAGCCTCTAACAGATCTTCTCAAAGAGCCTGGGGTCGGTCAGTTAGCTTCTCAGGAGCAAAATGAAAAGAAAATGACGAGAAGAAAATGGCTTTTTCTTTCCGTCCTCACACCTCATTGAGGCCACTGACACCCAGGGTTCCAGGCTTAGATTTAAGTGAGGAAAACACCCAGGCCTTGGAGCAAATGAAAGAGCATTGCTAGACTATTGTAAACCTGCAAAACCAAGAGGGGCACCTCAGACATTTTGACTCCTAGTCTTAAATGGAAAGAAGGAGAGAAAAGAATATACTTACAGATACAGAAACACTTAGGAACAAAAGTAGATGGGAAAGAAAGCAGAAAAAAAAGAAAAAAGAAAAAAGAAGAAGAAGAAGAAGAAGAAGAAGAAGAAGAAGAAGAAGAAGAAGAAGAAGAAAGAATAAAAGAAAAGAAATTTCCTCTTTCAGAACCTGTTAGCCCTCTCCTTTTTAAAGAAGAGGCTCTTCCCCATGTAACGACATCATTCTCTTATTCTCTTTGTTCTGCCTTTGTTCTTTCATTCCTTCCACATTCCTTCATGTCTTCCTTCCATTCTCCCCGCCCCCCTTCTTTCTTTTTCTTTCTTGTTGTTGCTCCTGTTTCTCCAATCTCTTTCTTAAAGTTCACATTAAAATACCAGCCTTAATCCCTGAGAAGCAGCTCTGTTTTCCCCGCCACTGCATTGCACAACTTGTGGTATGGCTCCGTGCCACCACTAGCTATGCAGCGAGCTTTTACGTGGCCAAAGAACATCCTGTACAATGCCACTTTTTATCAAAACCAAATAGCATAACAATGCATACAGGACCCCGTTCACATCGACCTCATAAGATTTCACTATGACAAAAACACTGAGGTTGAAATATAAAAGCCATCCCCATTTGGAAATAAATAACCCTGTTCTTCTCTGGGCCCTCTCCCCCTTTCCCCCGCCCAGCTCCCTTCCTGAAGCCCCCATTCCTCCTCCACTTGCTCACCTCCCCACCCTCTTGTCATCAAGTGCTTCCCATGGCCTCCAACTGTTCAGGTTTCACCAGTCTGGTGACCCATTAGGATGGGGTTGCACCACACTGGGGTGGGGTTTGAGGGGAGGGAGGGAAAAGGCTTGAGTTGGAAGCCCACTGAAACTGGGTTTGACTTGTTGGCTGTCATGGTTTCCATAATCCTGGCAAGACGGGAATTTCTTAGAGATGAGTGTTCTCACTGTTCAAATCAGAGCAAGAAAAAGGGAGAGGAACATCGGCCCACGTGACTAAGTTTCAGCCCCTGTTTCAAGTGTTGCCTGGCCCTGCTTATCTGCCTAGAGGTGTCCTTAGCTAGAGGCCCTTGAGGGGGAGAAGTGGAGTCAGGAAAGCACTGACTGGACAGCCAGGGTCAATGACATAGGCCAGGTTGCCATGACATTACATGGGCATGGTATTAGGTGAGGGAGGCATCCATGAAGAATGGCCTTTCCCCTCACTGACCCCCTCCCAAATGATCCACAGCAACAGGGTTGAAAGGAACTCAGATCTCCTTCTGCCTTGACTTATCATGACCTTAATCTCTCAGGGAAATCATAGGGTTCCCAATAGGAAGTGGTCATGCTCTTTCCTTCAGCATGGAGTCAAGGTCTTTGATGCTGAGTAGGTAGGAGGGAGGACTGGAAATTGAGGTGACTTGCTAAGGGCTGACAAGAAGGATAATGCCCCAATTGGAAAGTCCTTATTCTTTCTTCTAAAACACAGGCTCAAGACCAAGCCTTCCTATCTAGTTTGTGAAAATCATTCATTCATTCATTTAAGAAATAGTCATTGGATTTCTACTATTCTAGGCTCTGGGGGTGTGAAATTTACACAAGACAAAGTCTCTGCTTTCATGACAGAGAAAGAGAAATATTGTACAATGAATAAATAAATAAATAAATAAATAAATAAAATTCAGATAGGAATGAGTGTGATAAGCTACCCTTCGCCCCCCTCCCCGTCCTCCCCCCAAAAAACAAAACAAAACAAAACAAAAACAAAAACAGGATATGGGGAAGAAACAAATGTGGGAAATGTGTGACTAAATTATGGTGAACAGATGCCATCTCTGAAGAGGTAACATTAAGATGAGATCCACGTGAGGAGACAGAGGCAGCGGAAGAGCATTCCAGACATAGGGAACAGCAAATACAAAGGCTTGGAGGTAGTCGCAAGCCTGGCAAGTTGGGGAAACACAGAGAAGTTTCATTGAGGCTAGAGTGAGTGATGGGGCATCGAGGGTGTTCCAGGAAGTCATGGAGGCAGGGCCCACCTCCAAGCTCCTTCCTGGCTCCTCAGCACTGGGCCCATCCATAATGCCCTGCCCCTTACTCTGCCTGGGTCCATCTAGTTTCAGGGTACCTGACGCTGGGTTGGAAAGTCTCTACTTTCTGTTGCGTGAAGGAGACTTGGGGCTCCATGTGGCCCCTCACCCCACCCCTGAGGAACCCAGCCCCCTATGTCCTCGCCCAAGCACCAAGCACTGAGATTAGTGAGCGATTTCTCTGGGTGTCAGTCCTTGGGTGTGAGACTTAAACTCTTAATTCCAAGCCATTACGACATGGGTATCCAATTGCTGTTGATTACTTTAAATGGTTTGCTTGTGTGCACCAGACATTTTGTCAATGAAGGATTTCTCTCCTGGCTTTGGTTTCAAGTGAGTCTGGTGTTTGCTGAAACTTCAGTTTATTATTATTTTTTAAAAAGCACAGAAATAAAAACACACACACAGATGAGTGAAATAATGAAAAGGGCTTTGAATACCTCATTAAAAGTCTCCATGAAGGGGAATATGGTTGTGTTTAAGGAAAAGGACTATTAAAGTGTGTGTGTATTAGGGAGACAGTAAAGCTGCTGAGAGGATAGGCTCTGGATTTAGTTCTCTAGGTTCAAATCCTGGCACTGTCAGTTTCCTCCTCTGCACACTGTGAAAAGTAGCAGCACCTTTAGTGTGGTTGTTTTGATTAAAGGAGTCCATACATGTGAGGTGCTTAGAGCAGTACCTGGCAAATTATACCGTCTCAACGACTGCGGCTTTTACTGCTAGAGGAGCCGCATTAGCGAGCTCCCGGCTTTGCGCTGGCCGTGGCTTGGTTCAACTGATCATTGAGACCTCAGGTCTGATTGGTAGCTCAGTCTCTTTCTGGAATCAGACCGCACTCCTAATCCCAAGTCACTAAGCTCAGGGACACAGGCCTTTGGTCCCAGAAGGTGATAAATCAAAAGGTGTACAGAGTGCATCACACACATCCATCCTTCCTTCTGGACAGAACAGCTTAAGGCCATAGTGATGAGGGAGGGTCTTTCTCTGGCCTGAAGGAGAATGCATTGCACCTGTGAGACCCTGGGCTTGGCACCTGGACCATTGAGCTATCAAAAAAAATCTAATCCCAAGCAAGTTGTGTCTAGGTCTGTGCTTTCAAACTTTTAAAAAAAAATAAAAAGAAGAAAACCACAACACACAAAACTATTTCTAAAGCAACTGATTGATTCAATTGACATCTCACCAGAAACCCCCAATAAAACCAGCACAAGGTCAAAGAGCTGCATCTTCTCAGCCACCCCTTTTCTCTCTGTGACTGTCCCAAAGCTGCTGTAGGAAACACCAATGCAAGCTTAGTTATAAAAAAAATCCCGAGAGAAGAAGTCTGCATCAACTCCCTCAGTTTCTCAACCCTGGCACTTTTATTAATTCCATATTAAAAATAAAATATTACAATAATAATATATGGACATCATTTTTAAAAGTCAGTCTTATAATGCAAAACAACAGTCCCTGCTCTATTTCTGCCCACCCTAAACTGCTCTCCCAAATGCCAATGACTTTTAAGACAGAACACTTACCTTTTAGATATTTCTTTGGAATTTCCCTCCCTATCTTGAAATGACATGCTTATGCTGCTAGTTGTTCATTTCTCAGTCTTAGACATTTATCCTTTGGCTTACTGTGTTGGAATATCAGGACCCAGCCGCCTTTGTTTGCTCAAGTCCTGTCCACCAACACTCACACACACTTTCCCTCCCCTGTTCACTCACATATAACTACATCAAATATTTGTTAATCCAATATTAACATCCCCCAAAATATTGTTCACAGATGAGCCACACGACATCCCATGATTATATTTCCTTTCTGGTATATATTTTTTCCCTGTAGTTAACAATTGCCTCATTTTTCATTTGTGGTTTTGTGTACTTAACATTAATTCATCCCCCAAATTCACCAAAGCTATAAAACTTCTCCCAGTGAAGTCAAATCCCTCCTGTAGTCAGAGGGTTCCATTTTTTCTTGGGGGGACAGATTCCTCCTGAACACCCTCGGTCCTCCTCCCACAGTCTATGCTGGTTGCTCTGTAAGTCTGCTGTGCTGCTAACATTATGGTCTACTTCTCATCAACATCCTGAGAACTCCTTAAGCCTGTCTCCTGGGCTGATCCCTGGTTCCCAGATTTCACGGCTTGGTTTCCTCCCCTTTTTCAGTGAAATGTATCCTTTTGTAGTGTCCCAAAGAAGGTGCTTGGGAAGTGACTTTTTTTTGAGACCATGCTCACACACTCTACCTGGCAGATCAGTCTTTTTTCAATGGCACTTGTTAGAACCAAGCATTTTGCTCTGTCTGCCCAAGACTTGAAGAATAGGTATGTGTTTAACTCTGTACAGGAGGCATGATCCTCCACCTCACTTGTGAAAAGATTCCTGGAGACATAGCTATCTGACTCTGGGGACATGACATGCCCTCTACAGCAAGATAAGGCAAGAGATAATTAGCACTGTCCTTCATGTGCCATCCATATTTTCACTTAGCAAACACTTGGAGAATAGTGCTTATACTATGTGCCCTGGACTGTGCTCAGTGCTGGGACTTGTTTTGATTCGGGATGCATAATCTGTATGCATTTATTTTGACAGGTTCACATGGAGGCCTCAGGCCATATGGCAACACTAAGACTTTTCTTTCAAGCGACTCTTCTCAACTAGGTCAGCTTCCCTTATTTTAGTCAGCAGAAGCCAAACTCAATAGGTGAGCCTGCCAAGAGGAGGGCATAACAATGAACATTAGACTCCTGCAGGTGCCACTGGGCAAACCAGATAGAAGATCTATTGTCTAGAGGTTAGGGGCTCTGAGGGGTCAGAAAAAGCTTGCCTCCCCTGCTCAGACAGAGAATGTTCCAGAACTTCTGCGCTATGCTCCATTGGAAGACCACGGAGCTCCCAGTAGGTGGCCCGTTCCTTCATCATGAGCCCAAATGAAGAGGATCTCAGAGAAAGATTACAACATAGGACATAGTAACAACTGTGTACAAACAACAACTATAATCGTTGTTATTGTAGCTGGTGAAGCCAGAGGAAAATACCACTTTAAGAGGGTGATTTAGAACACGAGTGCTATGGTAAGGACTCAGTAACATTAAGTGAATACATTCACCTCTGCTTCAGATCCCAGAGATGGTTTTAATTATCAATAAGGGAACTTCCAAGAAAGGGACCCAACCAAAAGTATGGACTACTGTCCTTAAAAAATGCATTTTTTTTCTAACCTGAGACTTTATCCCAAGGAAATAATGAAAGATACAAAATGATGAATGATGTGAGAAAGGATATAATCTTAAAAATATTTACTGAAATATGGCTATAAAATTAAAAACTAAAAATAGCCTAAACATCTCCTTGATTAAGAATTTGGCAGTACCCTCAAGAAAGATGTTTATAATGTATACTATTTTGTACATTTGTATGTACATTTATACATATATGTACATATATACACACATATAGTCAGAAGAAAATAGTGAGAATACCAAGGAGTTAAGAATGGTTATCGCTGGGTTGATAGAATAATGGTTGGTTGGTTTTTCCTTTTCTTCATTTATTTTCTTACCTATTATTTCCACAATAATCCCACTTTGCTTTTGCAATAAGAAAACAACAATGTCAAGTATTTTTAAATATATAGGGTAAAGGAAAATGGAAGGGCTTTAGTAATCTTGAAAGAGGCTTCCCCAAGAGGCATGATTTCCCAGGAGCCCCCTCTTTGCAACCCTTATTCCAGAAGCCTATGGTTTCTGGCTTGCTGTAGCACATGCTTGAGCAGCCAAGGCTGCAGGTGGCCAGGAGGTTAGATGTTGGCTGTGATCACAAGGGTCCCGGCCACCCACATAAGGTTGGTGAGTCAGGGCTTGCTCTATGCTGTTGCAAGAAGCAGCCAAGCATCAAACCTGGAGTTCACAGGAAGGTCATCTCCCATCAGAAGCCCTTATAAAGGTGACAATGTGGTGGAGGAAGCCTTTCCTTAGGGCAGATTCTGGAAGCCACCCCACAGCCCTGAACTGCATTTCACCTGCCTTCTAGTTAACGTTTAGCTTAGGGGCAACTATGCTCACTACCTGCCCCAAACTAACTGCTCATTCTCAGAACAAGATATTGACCATTCACAGCCGTCTATTGATCACCAGCTATGAGCCAGACACCATGCTAGATTTGTCTATATACATTGTTTCCCAATCCTTGCAATTCTGTAAGCCAGACATAATTGTCTCTACTTTTCAAAGCAGAACATTGAACTCAGTGACATGCCCAGCATCTCATATGAAAGAGCCGAGCTGGGATTTGAACCAGGTCTGTGTCACTTCACACACAAGGCTGCTTTCAGTTCTTCTGCCCATAGTCTAGCATCACCTATAGACTGCTTTGTGGTGGACCCCATTGTTTTTAGCTGTGTCCGGAACTGTGTCTCCCTTCCTCTGGGATTCACTGAGTGCCCCGCCATGTACTGGACCATTGTGAATGAAGGAAATCAAAGTTCAGGGCTAGTGAAACCGTCTTAGGAAGAATTGCAACCCACACCCCCATCTTCCACCTCCCCTCAACCCCTGCCCCATCCTAAATGTCTATGGTGATATTCAAAATTCTTCCAAAGCTTGAAGGTATTCTCAAGCAGTGGTGGCAGGAAGGGCACCCGGGTCTCCTCTGGCTGTTTCTTCACCTGCCTGTCCTGCCTTGACACCTGCCTTCCCTCACCTCAGTCCTCAAGGCCAGTCAGTCCTCAGGGCTTCCTTTTGTTCCTAAACATCCCCACCTCCAAGGCTGTGTCCCCAGTGTGTGCACTGCCTGGAGTGCCTGACCTGGAGGAAGCACTCAATAAATAGTTGTTGAATGAGTCAACGCATGGCAAATGGATGCATGAATGCCTTCCACTTCATCTAGTTAAGTCCTGCCCTTCCTCCAGGGTCAAGCTCCAGTCCCCTCCCCCATCTCTATGAAGCCTTTCCCCCAACATCCCTGCCCACAAAGCGAATGGTTCACTCACAACACGTAAAACCACATGTTTGCCACTCAGAATGCTCTGTCTTATAGGTGGAAGGTGTTTTGTGTGTCCCACAAAGGTAGGGAATGTGTTGCATTATTATTTTTTAAAATATATTTTATTGATTTTTTACAGAGAGGAAGGGAGAGAGCTAGAGAACTAGAAACGTCGATGAGGGAGAAACATCGACCAGCTGCCTCTTGCACACCCCCTACCGGAATTGAACCTGCCACCCTTCAGTCCGCAGACCGACGCTCTACCACTGAGCCAAACCGGTTTCGGCTGTGTTGCATTATTCAGTGATGTTGGAGCCAGAGAGAACTGGGTTCAAGTCCCAATTCATCACCTCCAAGCAGAGTGACTTTGAAAAGGTTGCTTAACTCCTCAGAGACTCAGCTCCTTAATCTGTTAAAAAGGGAAAATGCCCACCTTTTAAGTAAGTTGTGATGAGAGCTAAGTGCCCTTTCTCACAAGCATCAAGGAGTCAAATTAAAAAATAATGTGTAGAGCATGACCCCATTGTCATAAATTTTGTAAATTTGCAGACTTATAGATGTGTTTGTGTGTGAGTATCTATATAAAGTCTGGAAGTATATACACTTAACTATTAACCCTTATAGTTAAAACCACTGTGAGTATTCTATACAGTAGTTGTTTGTATGTATGTAAAAATATGAAAGGCAAAAACTGACTTTCTCACTTACAATGGGTTAATTATTCAGTGGTAACCAACTCAAAATCTCAGTGCTGGAAGAACAAGGTTATTCCTCACTTGTGGGAAATCCATGTCCACTGTGCTTCTGGCAGGCTCTACACATTCAAGGTCACTGAGATGCAAAGCTGCCAGACCACTGCCATCTCAAATGTTACTAGGGAGCCTGTTGAAGGGAAAAGATAGAGGGAGAAAGCCTTTGCTCATAGCTCTTGGAGGAAGTAAGTGACATGGCCACACTGAACTTCACAGAAAGGTCATCTCCCATTAGAAGGTCTTTGTAAAGGTGAACTTCAAGTGCACAGAGAGGTGAAATCTTCTCTTGTGCCTGGAAGAAGGGAGAGTCCAGATATCTATGAAGTACTTGGCTGACCATGCCACTGACTTAGCTTTATGTCTCTATTCAAGATAATGTTGGGCATATCGTGTTCACTCTAGTAATACAGATGGTTTAATGCCATACAGTAGAATTCAGATACTGTTTGAGACTCTGGAAGAAAATATAAACATGAGTAAGGCTTAGTCCACTTAATAAGAAGTTAGCCATACTCCAGCAATGGCAGTGGGTACAGTGACAGGAATGGTATAATAAAGTTATAACACCCTATGAAAGTATATTAGTTTCCTATGCTACTGTAACAAATAACCACATATTTAGTGCCTTAAAACAACACAGATTTATTAGTTTACAGTTCCATAAGTCAGAGGTCTAACACAGATCTTGCTGAACTATAATCAAGATGCTGGCAGGCTGTATTTCTTCCAAAAGGCTCTTGAATTCATTTCCTGCTCATTCAGTTTGTTGGCAGAATTCAGTTCCTTGGGGTTGTAGGACTGTCAACCCATTTTTTTGTTGGCTATCAGCTGAGGACTATTCCCAGTTTCTAGAAGCCACCACATTCCTTGGTTCATAATCCCCACCCCTTTATCTTCAAAGCTATTAATAGTGGGCTCTTCTCATCTCTCTGACCCTCTTTTTTTTTTTCTTCTTTCTTTCTCTTTTAAAGACACAGTGATAAGATTTAGACTACCCAGATATCTCAGGAAAATCTCTGCTCTCAAGATCCTTAATCTTAAGCATATTTGCAAAGTTCCTTTTGACACATAAGGTACCATGATTATAGATTCCAGGGACTAGGACATGAATATATTTGAGGAACCATTATTCTGTCTCCCAAGGGAGTTTTTAAAGCCATATACATATAAATTGTACATGCGTTAACATGGGTGTCTGTGTACATATATATCATTGTGATTGAGCCAAGAAGGGAAAGATTAATTCCCAATAGGAAGATAGGGAAGACCAGATCTGGCCAGAAGGAATTTACTCATACTTGAACAGACAGCAGTGGGGGATTGCAAACTGAGGGTGGAGCATGCATAAAGAAGACAGTTTGTGCCTGGTGTGTTCATGGAACTGAGAGTTGGCTAGTGTGCCTGCAATGGGGGGAGTGGAGACCTGGGAGGTTAGGCAGAACATGAAGATGAGGCGGCTTGACTTGGTGAGTTTGGCGAGGCAGCATGTTGCTGGAGATGAGCCCGTGGGGGCTGTGAAGTCAGACGGATCTGGGTTTGAGTCTCGGCTCTGCCACTTCGTTGCGTGATGATAACAAGTTGACAGCTGCTGTGCATGTCAACTGCCTCGACTGGGAACAGAAACTGCTAACAATAGTACCTATTCCATAGGGTTGTTGGGAGGCTTAATTAAGATAACATCCAAAGTGCTTAAGATGTAATGAAGGGTGCTGCTATTAGATTCAGTGGTTGGGCCACCTGCACTGAGGGCACAGAATCTGGGAGAACCAGACAGGTGTCTGTAGGAGAATTCTGCCCAGCCTCCTCACCCACCTCCAGAGCCAACTCCATGCGTTGCGTGGGTGACTTTCCCACACACCAGATGCCTTTGTTGTGCCCTGAGGGGAGAGCCCGGCTTAGTCTGCAAAAGCTGCCCACCCTGAACTTGTCCTGGCACTGCGCTTAACCATGAGGAACAAAGGGACAGTATCAAGACCAATCCTCAAACAGAACTGTCCCCGTGCCCTGAAAGGGGGCTCTTACCAACACATTCTTCTATGACCCCAGGTAGTGAGCGTGGTCTGTCCAGATCTTTGTTTCTCAGTCTATACATTCTGGGGTCCCCCTACCATGATGTGGGTGTTCCGCATAATTGAACTGGAGTAAAGTGTTTAGAACCCATCTCCAGAGGATTTGGGGGAGGGGATCCATAGGAAGATAGTATGTATGCATGCGTACATCAATAACTTTACTTCCGGAATTGTTGATTCTGAAGCACTTTGTAACTTTAAGCTAAAAAGCAAATGAAGGAGGAGAAACAGGTGTATCAGAGTTAACAATAAGCTTTCAGTTCTTAATTTTCTCTGCAAGGCTCTGGAGCTAGTTCAAACCCTGCTAAGAGAACAGCACAGGACTTCAAGCTCGTATTGCCCCCATCAAGGCAGGCAGTAGATCGGAGCAATGCCTGTTATCCTCACCACCACAACCTCCACCCCAGCTATGACCAGTTTTTTTTTATACGGCCAAGGTGATAAGTAGTGATTTTGGAAAAGACAAATTACTAAACAAGAAGATTCAGGTACAGACCCACCTCCTAGATGAAATCATTAATATTTTATAATTTCCTTTTCATTTTATTCCCACACAAGCACTTTTTCAATTTAACCAAAACGAAATGACGGTGCATATGCTATCTTGAGAATATGAATATTTATTAAGCACCTGTATGCCACCTCTCTGAACCCTCCGTTCCTGCGTATATCTTGCAAGGTATTTGTAAACTGGTAACATATATGTAAATATATTCCATACATGTTAACAATTATCGTTATCACAAACCAGAATCATAATGACTATTATCTTGCTTAATCATCACAGAAACTCTGCCAAATGATAACAGGTGAAAAACAAACAAATGAGGCTCAGATAAGTCATTTACTCAGTCTACATAAGTTATAAGGTGTAAATTCAGGATGTGAACCCAGATTTATTTGATTAAAAGCACAATATCAGTGCTGCCCTAAAAAGGCGAACAAAGAGAGAGAGAGAGAGCAAAGTTTCCATAGCATTTTTAGTCTGAGCTAAGATGGTTTGCTCCAGAACCTTCTCGGTGCCATCAACTAAACGGATTTGTAGCCAATCATTTCAATCCAGATTTTTTGCTTCAAAAATTCCCTTTGGATAAGGTCCTGTGAGAAAACCACAACTATTCATGATGGACTTCCCAAACCCTGGGCAAACCCAATCCTCCCTGGCTGTCTTTATTTCCAATCAGTCAATTCCTTGTTAATAATAACCACCCAACTATAAATTGAAACTCTTCCAGTAACCAACTGGTTATTCTTAAACCCTTATAAATACTCTGAAATTGGCCACTGCATCCCTATACTTCTCTAGACCCTCATTAGAGTCATAATTGAGAACTGACTTAAACAAAGTTCAAATTTGTCATTCATTGGTACTTTATTAGACTTCATTCATTTGGTTCCCACAGGCCTCCCAGCTAGAGTGACTTGAGCAGGATTCATCCTTTTTAAGTCACCTTCGCTGCTCTGTCTCACACATAGGCACACACATGCACATTACATTCACACACACATCACACATGCATGCACACATTGAGCCACTGTGAGTCATGTGTTTGAATATCCAAAAATCTGGCACCATATGCTGGGCCGGCCCAGATCACACCAGGGCAAAGGTTGGCTTGGCACACAGCTTGGCTGTCTGAGGCATGTGGATCCAGGTGGAGTTAATTAAGGAAGAACTGGCTTCCAGCACTTAATTAATATGCTCCTCCTATATCTAGGATGGTTGTTCCTCTTCAGTTCCTACAGAGGGAGCTAATGATGAAACTCAAGCATGACAAGGGGCTCAGGGGCAGGGTCAGCAAGATCCTCAAGCTTACATGGACTGCAGGATTGTGTGAGAAACTTCTCCCCAAAGAGCACCATTGCTAGTGCAGCTTGTCTACTGATGGTGACAGGTGCCTGGCATTCCACCATTAGAAGTTCATATTTATGGATTACAGCTTCAGAGCTTCGGAAGACCCTCTGTTAAAATGCACATACGTGGGGGGGGGGGAGATAAAATAAGGGATAATGAACAGTAATGCTTTCATGTAAATTATTGCACTGGACTCTCTCCTTATTTAACATGAACCAGGACACATAAACTGGATGGGAGGCTCTCTGGAGACAAGTGGATTGGGGAGAACGGTAGTAGGGACACTTTGGATCCTGGGAAGGTGTGTGTGAGAGCAGGGCTGACTTCCTGACCTTGATTCCCACTGGCTGGTGAGGTGAAGGCTGCAGACACTGTTGGTGACCTTAGCCAATCCCTGGACTATCTTGGTGACTCAGCCACACCCTGAAGGCGATCAAGGTGACCTACAGCTCGGGGCATCTGGGTGCAGAATTAATTAATGACTATGAAGAAGCTTGAAACACAAGCCCACTGATATGCAAGGCATGATTATTAAGTTATTAGGAGGACTTGTTAATTATCATTTCAAAAGTCGCTAATGGAAGGGGGCAACTACCTGTTGCTCTAGATGTGGAAAACCTTGAGAGAGCTGTGGAAAGGGGTGGGGAAGGTGGAAGGGACAGAAGTGTAGCCCTCACCACTTGTTCTCAGCCTGTGCTGGAAAACTGGGTCTTTCTACTCTCCATGTAACAATAGTGGCATGTATTAGAAATATGAAGAGTGGTATCTGTAATGGGTTTTCTGGGCTGTTGGTCTTTTCACCATGATCCTACCTGACAATTAGCTCTCCCAGGAATTGGGACCCCCAAGCACTAATAAGAGGAACCTGTGTGTGGTGGCTCCACACCTACTGTAGGCAGGTGTGAAAAAGAGTTCTACAGACCAGGTAGGGAGGAGGAACACAAGAAAGGTGAGGCTAAACTCAGCCACTAAGACAGGTGTGTGATTTTGTGCAAATTATTCCTTAAACTTCTTAGCCTCCATCTTTTCATCTAAAAAACTGGGGGTCAAAAACCCTATCTCAGTTTTATCCTCCAAGGATTAATGTCAATATTGAAAGAAACAACAGATATCAAAGTTCTTTGTACAGCATAAAATGCTAGTTGACTATCTATACTAATAAAAGGGTAAAATGCTAATTAGCCTGAACATCTTCCAAACATCCTTCTGGACATCCTTCTTGGCCAAAGCCATAGTGGCGGGGGCTGAGACATAGGCAATTAGGGGCAACCAGGCCAGCAGGGGAGGGCAGTTAGGGGTGACCAAGCATGCATGCAGAGTGGTTAGGGGTGATCAGGCAGGCAGGCAGGTGAGTAGTTAGGAGCCAGTGGTCCCAAATTGCAAGAGGGATCCTGGAATAGAAAGGGTGCGGGTTGGGCTGAGCCCCCCCCCCAACACGAATTTTGTGCACTGGGCCCCTAGTTATCTCTATAATTATGATCTTCAGTGTCAGAGTCTGAACTGTATCTATGTCTCCCAGACACTTTTTCAAACTGCACTTGGGGCTAGAAATGTCTTAAGTTTGACACTTGAATCAATGAGGAAGAAGAGGCCTCAGGGTGTCATGTGAGGAAGCCTACATGGCAAATGTGTTTCACCCAACAGTCAGCCACAAGCACCTAACATTTTGAGCAGTTCTCAGGGTTTTCATGAAAGAATTTTCCCTCCTGAAGGTTCACCTTTAAAGTGCCCACATGAGCCTAGCTGGTGTGGTTCAGGGTTGAGCATTGACCCAGGAACCAAGAGGTTGCAGGTTCAAGTCCTGGTTAGGGCAAATGCCTGGGTTGCAAGCTTAGTCCCCAGTAGGGGCTATGTAGGAGGTAGTTGATCGTTGATGTTCCTCTCTCATTGATGTTTCTCTTTCTCCCTTCCTCTCTCTCTAAAAATCAATAAAATCTATTTCTTAAAAAGTGCCTACATGACAGTTGACATATAATAACTAGATGGGGAGAAATAGAAGAACCCAAGGTCATCTACTGGTAAATCCATATACAGTATATTTATCATCAGGCCAGCCTGTTCTCTAGCCAGATCATGAGATATGGGACTTGGGGTGAGTGATTTTGATAAATGGTTGTGAGAGTTCAAGGAAGCAGAAACCCTGGAACCAGCAATGGAATGCTGGGTACCAAAAAGTTTCAGAGAGGAGAATTTTCCAAAGAAAGGTGGAAAATACTATTGATATTATTAAGACTTTCGTACAACTCTTTGCAGATTAGGCCTTTTGTGCATATTTTCTCTCCAAATCCTCACAGCAGCCTTTCTCTTTATGTAGAATAAACTGAGACTTAAAGAGCTTCACTGTCTCGCCAGATCTAATACGTGGTGAAGGCTGGACTCAGATGCAGGTCACAGGGCTCTAAGTCCGCACCCTCATGCCAGGCTTCACATTTTACCCAGAGGGAATACTCTTTTAATGTGGAGTTACCGCCCTAAAGATTTTATCTGTCCTTCTTTAGGGGAGTGACCCGAGAGGTTTGAGATGCTCAGCCAGTAGCTGACTCCCATCCTCCCTTCTGTCTTCTTTGTAGGTCACTGTGTGACCTGTCCCATGGCCCAGTAATGTTAGTTGGCATCCGAACATTACTGAAGTGCTGGGTGTTTTGCATGTGATATACGGTACTGTTGTCTGTATCTATGAAGTTTGCATTGTTTGTTTTGTTTGTTTTGTTTAATCCCTCCACTATTTCACCCAGCCCCTTAGCCCCACTCCCCTCTGACAGCTGTCAATCTGTTTTCTGTACCTACCAGTCGGTTTCTATTTTGTTTATTTTGTTCATGAGATTCCACATATAAGTGAAATCACATGGCATTTATCGTTCTGTGACTTGCGTATTTCACTTAGCATAATAATCTCCAGGTCCATCCATGGTGTTGCAAAAGATAAGATTTCCTTCTTTTTACAGCACAGTAGTACTCTGTGGTGTAAATGTACCACAATTTTTCTATCCACTCATCGACTGATGGGCATTTGGGCTGCTTCCAAATCTTGGCTATTGTAAATAATGCTGTGATGATTATTTTTTTAAATCTATATCATCTTTTCTTTTTCTTAGGTGATGTACATTTCACTACAATAGCTATTGATTTCAGTAAATTTATCCCGCTTGTGACTTGTTGGACTTTCTAATCGGTATATTTCTTAAAATCTGGAAAATTCTTAGTATGTATCTTCTCAATATTGTTTTCTCCAAATCTTTCTTTTCCCTCCTTCTGCAACTCCAATTAGATAGGTTAGCTTTTCTTGTGTTGACCAACCCAGTTTTTTCTTTCATCTTTCCATGTCTTTTAATCTTTTTTCAGATTTCCTATTTCTTGATTTCAATATGCTACATATAATCTCTTCAGATGTATCTTTAAGTCAATAATTAACCCATCAGCCAGAAGGTTTTGATTTCTAGAATGATTTTCACTCCTATTACTGTTTTCCCCCATTATTAGATGTTCTATTTGATTATTATTTAAATCTAGAGGGCCCTATCTATTTGTCATATCTTTACTATTCAATTTTTATGCTCTATCTGTTAATCAAGTAGCTTCATTTTGGGAGACCTATTTCTCATTTATTGTGGCTTGTTTTTTCATGTATATTGGATTTTTATTTATGTGATCATTAAGACATGACCAATGGGTTGGGTTTAAGTGACAACTCACCAGAGGACTCATGTTTGCACCTGCCAGTTACCTGAGAGAGTTAACTCAGGAACTACTTTTGACATTTGGGTTGGAGTGTTTTGTACCACACAGGTAGTATACATTTTAGCTCTAAGTTCATAATAGGACATGCTTGCAGATAGGAACTCCTCGAGGAAGCCATTCTCCTCTGCTCAGAGCCAAAGCTGACACACCCCTTTCCTCACCAGCCCTCTTTCTGGGTGGACCTTGTTTTCTTAGACATTGTTTCACAGAGGAAGGAGTCCTCTCAGGGTCTTAATGTTGTACAGGAACCTCTGTTCTGACTCCCACCTTGAGGATCCAAGCCCTGTCCCTTGTTTTCATTTATTACAAGTGTGGTTGTCGAAAGCAAAGAAAACAAAATGAGGTTATAGGTTACCAGAGAAGAGTCCAGGTGTGGCTCTTACTTCTCTCAAGGAGTTTGCATTCCAATTTTGGATTTAGTATCTGAAGGGTTCTCTTCTCATAATATCACTTAGGCTGCTCAAAAGATTTTTGCTTAACATTCTACTTAGCATTTGTAGTTTTCCCTCCTTACTTTTTCAGTCTTTCTATTTTTTTTTCCTCCCAGAAGAATTTTACACTATACAGTCCTCTATCTCACTGAAAATAGAAAACCCCATAATGTTCTTGCTCCCATTTTTTTCCCCACCTGGAAAGCTTGCGTTCATCCTTAAAGTCCTAACTGAGATATCTCCTCTGGAGAACATTCACTATCCCCTAGGAAGCAGAATAAGCTAGTCCATTGTCCATGTTCTCACATTCTTAAAACGTACCTTGAATAAAGACTTCCCACATTTTTTTATTGTAGTTATTTGCTTATCTGGTTTCCTCCTACTAGTCTGCAAGTTCCTGGCGGACTGTGTTAATTATCATTCTAAGTTGGATATTTAACACAGCGCAGGAAACAAAATAAACATAGCTATTTGAATTTGAATACATAAATGAATGAAACATCACTGTTTGCCAAATGAAGCCCAAACTCATTAGCATGTCACTCAGGTACCTCCACAATCTAACTCCTCCTCCAGCCTTATTACTCAAGTAATGCATTGTTAATTCATGTGTAGGTTATCTATTAATTCAGTCATTCATACATTTATTGGTTATCCAGTTATTTTTTGAGTAACTAGTAGGTGAAAGACTCTATGCCAAATAGAGGGAATATCTCCATGAATAAGACAAATATGACCTTCCTCTTCATAGAGTTTGTTAGTAAAGAGGAACAAATATTAATAAGTAGCTACATCAATATTTATTTAATTGTGATAAGTGTTATGAAGGAGAGATAGGAACTCTATGAGATACTCAGCAAAATGTGGTGATGTGTTGGTGGGAAGAGCATCGCAGGCAAACTGAATAGCTGGAAAGCTCTTAGGCAAGAAGGGGCCCAATGAATTCACCCACTCCTTCCTCTCACTCACTCTGCCACAATAGCAATGAACCAATCATTATCCCCTGAATAGGTCTACAATGGCATTTTGGTTCAACTTGTCCCCTCTGCCTGACCTATTCTTATCAGTTGCCTATCTCCCAATACTTTTGTCAAAATACCAAGATCCCACTTCTTTCCCAAAGGTTTTACCCAGCAAGTCTCCTCTGGAATTCATTTTACTGCTCTTTGCTCCCACTTGATATTTCCATGCTGGCATTTATCTCATAAGTCAGCTGTCTGTGTATGTGAGCTACGTGAGGGCAAGGGATATTTTTCAGCTTGATAACTTTCTGCTATGAAGAATCTCAGGGTGGCCACAGTTTATTTCTGTGGCGAAGTTACATCCAGCTTGTTGTGCCAGACCAGAAACCACAATGACGTCAGAAAAGAACTTCAAACTGGTTTACCAAGAGAAGTGTTTTTTGAAAAACCAACCAAGCCAGACCACAAGTTCATGAGGTTGTGGACAGGTAGGCAAGACTGAGGAGCTTTTCAAACTTTCTTAGTTCTGTTCACCTGTTGATTTGGCATGAAATAAAGTGTCCTGAAATATTAATTTGGCCAAGCCAAATAACACCGACTATCCAGCTCTCTAGGCAGAGAGTTGGGGTGGTATGTTTAACCACCTGGTCCTTTTATAAGGAGTGGACTCCCAGGACTACCTTCCCCAAATCATGCTGGATTGCAGTATGAGGTATCTGGGATGAGAGGACATTTAAATGAGCTCAAAGCAAGCGTTAAAATGAAGACCCACATACAATATTTTTAAATATTTAAAAGTTATAAACTAAGTTCACACCATTAAATAAAGTATGTTCTAGGCTCCTACCTTGACAAATACACCTTGAAAACAACATAAAAGGTCAGGTTTCAATTTGGGAAGAAAACAGCTTCTGACATTTTCCAGGAAACCTCCTTCTTATCCCACCCCTGACACCATCCTACACTAAATAGAGTCCTACATGCACACATATGTAGATATCATAGCCCACACATCCAACCTTCACCATACTTCTCACAAATTGGTGCCTGACGGCTAATTCTCCTGGAGGCACAGTGGTTCTCAGGAGACTAGACCTAGGGAAGAAGCCTATATAAACCCAACAAGCAAGTTCAAGATCATTTGAACAGGGGGATTTTGGGGTTTAGAAGCATGGTCTTGAAGGAAGGATATGGGCTCCAGGTGAGCCCCTTCCTTTGCTCCCATGGGCCCTTTACCTTATTGAAAGAAGCCTAGAGTGGAACCTTCTGAAGGGTGAGGCCTGGCTCAGGAGCCCCTCTTACTTGCATGGAAAGGGACTGTGGTCTGGGTGCTAAATAGTGGTAACAAAGAGGAAGGCAGCTTCTAACACTTGAAGGTAGTAAGGCCAATACATCTTAAAATATTCTCTGTATTTACACTCACTTAGATGATCTCATCCAGTTTTATAAATGTCAATATTATCTCCATGCTGACAGAGCCCAAGTTTTCACCAGTAGCTCATACTTCTCCCTCACCTCAGACATGTATATCCACCTGCCTACTTAGTATCTCCATTTGAACGTCTGATAATCATCTCACTTAACTTGCTCAAACCTGAGCTCCTTCCTTTACCCCTCTAGATCTGCCCTCAAGAAGACTCCCTATTCAGGTATTGATGACTCCATCTTTTCGTCTTCTCAGGCCAAAATCCTCACCATCCCTGACTTCTCTTTTTCCTTGTGTTCCACAACAAATTATGAAATTTAAAAAAATTGTAATATATTTTTATTTATTTCAAAGAGAGGAAGGAGAGGAAGCAAGAGATAGAAACACCAATGATGAGAATCATTTATCAGCTGCCTCTTGCACACCCCCAACTGGGTGGGGATCTAACCCATAACCTGGGCATGTGCCCCCCCAACTGGGAAATGAACCATGACCTCCTGATTCATGGGTCAATGCTCAACCACTAAGCCACATTGGCCAGGCAAATGAAGACATTTTATCTTCAAAATATATCCAGATCATGATAATGCATCTAATCATTTATCATCTTCACTGCTACCCTTTGTGGTTCAAGCCACCATCATTTGTTTCCTGGATTGTTGCAATAGCCTTTAGCTGATCTCATTTCTACCTTACACCCTCCATTTCCCCACTCCCCCATCACCACCCATTTTTCTCAACACAGCTGCCAAGTTCATTTTCCCCCCCAAAGATTAGAGTAAGTTTGAAAAACATGCTCAAAGTAGCAGCTTTGTCTCTCATTCAAAATGAGACTTAGCAATAGCCAACAGGCCCTGAGTAATCAGCTCAGCTACCTGCCTGCTCTCATTCCTATGTACCTCCTCCCCCTCCTACTCTGCTCCAGCCACACTGGTCTCCTTTTATTTGAATACACCAAGTTGTCTCCTGCCCCAGAGCCTATGCTATCAGCTTCTAGTATATAGAACACAACTGGTTTTTGTATGTCAACCAATATCTTGTAACTTTGCTAAATTCACATTAATTTTAATGATCATTTTATGGAGTTTTAAAAGGATTTCCTATGTAAGATTTTTTTTTTCTAAAATGCATTTTTCATTACTCTTTCCACTCTGTATGCGTTTTATTTATATTTATTGGGTGCTATTATTACATGAGGTCTGGGTAGCATAATTCATTCTCTCAGTTCATTGTACGATCTTAAGACATGGTGAACGCTCGTGGGCTTACTTGTCTTTGCTGATATCCTGAGATTATTCAGAGGCAGGTGGGAACTTCTTCTCTCATTGGTGTTACACATCATTTTCCTAAGAAGAGTATTGCTAACCATTTGACGCAATGGTTTAAGAAAGCTGTGGGCCCAAAAGAGACATAAACTTGTGACCAAACCACCTTAAGTTTATCTTGGGTTGGGTTCCCAAGAAGCAAAGTCTGAGATGGGGTGACAGATTAACTGAGAGACTTCTCTCAGGACAAACCTGTAATGACACGAGGAAAGCAGAATAATGTAGAAGCTCAGCACAGATATCATTTCAGGGAAAGGCTCATCTCAGCCCAACCCCACAAGGAGCCTTGGAGATAAATTGTGTCATGAAGGTTGCCCTTCTCAGAGCTTTTGAAAGGGGGATAAGCTCTTATACTCCTGTTTTAATCAGTCAATGGGCACATGCCTACTCCCAAAGCAAAGCTGTGAATCCTTCAGGAATAGAGCTTCTGTCAGTCAAGGCAACTGGCTGGAGAAGAATACAAGTATGGTCCTTTAGCATCAACACCCAGAACAGCTAGTGGAGCTTCTGTCAGTCAAGGCAACTGGCTGGAGAAGAATACAGGTGTGGTCCTTTAGCATCAACACCCAGAACAGCTCGTGGAGCAAAACCAGCATCTGTTACAGCAGGGGACTCTCTCTGGGAGATCCAACTCGTGGTAGGAGCAGGAGCTCCAAAATGCCATTATGAAACTTGGTTCTGAATGGGAAGGCTCAGGAGAGCCAGATGGAAGCAATCACAAGCCATAGAAGAGTATGGGCACAAAGTTTGGGGTGTAGGGAGCCAAGAACGAATATAAAATATTCACACAAAATAAGACTTCATACCAAAATTCCACCACCAAGGAGAAATCAAATGCTGAGAAAGACTGCACTCAAAATCAACAATCAAGGCACAGATTCTCTCCAATTGAGATTAATGTTATGCAGCTCTCTGACAAAGACTTTCAAAGAAATCTTTTTTAGACACTTACATAATTAAATAAAAAACATAACTCCCAAGGGAAAGCAAAAAATTATACAACAAAAATAAAAATGAAACAGCCCTAGCTGGTTTAACTCAGTGGATAGAGCATCAGCCTGTGGATTGAAGGGTCCCAAGTTCCATCCCAGTCAAAGGCATATGCCAGGGTTATGGGCTCGATCCTCAATAGGGAGTGTGCAGGAGGCAGCTGATCAATGATTATCTCTCATCACTGATGTTTTATCTCTCTCTCCCTTTTTCTTCCTCCCTGAAATGAATAAAAATATATATTTTTAAAAATAGAAGTGAGCCAAAACCAGTTTGGCTCAGTGGGAAGAGCGTTAGCCTGCAGACTGAAGGGTCCCAGGTTCGATTCCAGTCAAGGGCATGTACCTTGGTTGCGGGCACATCCCTGATGGAGGATGTGCAGGAGACAGCTGGGTCAATGTTTCTAGCTCTCTATTCCTCTTTCTTCCTCTCTGTAAAAAAATCAATAAAAATATATTTAAAAAAATAGAAATGAGACAAGTAAGAGGATGAAAAAGAAACAGTGACCACAGGCAACTGAAAAGGTAGAAAAACTGTTCTTGATTTGGATAAATGAAAAGCAGTTAGCCAATTACAGCATTTTAAAGGCAGTCATATGTGAAAAAGCTAAGATGCCTCATACGGACTTCCCTGGAAGAGTGCTGAAAATGATTCATTAAAAGCTGGTAGGGGTGGTTCGATAAATTTAAGAAAATAAAAGTTTCTATATAGATGAATCAGTACATTAGACATTTATTGTATACCAGAAAGGTTAAGTAGGGACTCATTGGGAGATCTGGAACAAATTAATTCAATGTACATTATTTCTAATGAGAAAAAATGATTCAGCTTTTTTAACAAATCGCTTCTGGAGCAGCCTTCAGAATGAATTAAGTTTAAGAATGGAGGTTCCACTGTAAATACAAAAGATAGGATCAGCTCTAGATAAACATACTCAAAGAGAGTACTAGTTAATTATAACATTGTGCTGGGGAACTCAACCAAGCACAACACAAAGAGACAACTATTGCAAAGCATTAAGGAAAGCGATAAAAGATGTGAAGGATGGATTGTCAAGGCTTCCGAAACCATTTAATAGGAACTCCAGAAGGAGAGCAAGCAGGCAATGGTAGGAAAGCAATAGTTGAAAAAGTAGTAGCTAAGAATTTTTTGTCATTAAAGAAGAATCTTCAAATTCAAAATATATTCTAAACATAAGTGGAATATTACTTCTCAGCCTTTTGGCTAAGATCAAGTGTAAATATAAGTGAGATAAATAAAAATAAATCTATACTTAGGTAAAATGTGGTAAAATTTCGTAACATTAAAGGGAACTAAAAACATCCACTGAAAAAAACAGACAGGCCTCAGAAGGTAATAGAGAAATCTCTTCTAGCTAATGAGACAAAATAGATGAAAGTTTAAAATTTTATGATCAATCAATTATTTAAGAGTGAAGGCAAAATTAAGACAATTCAGACATAAAAGTATCAAGAAAAATTACCTCACAATTCTAAGACCTACTAAAGGATATGTTTTATTAAGAAGAAAAGCAGACTCATAAAAAGTATGTGAGAGCAACGATGAGTATAAAAATGTATAAAATATGCCAATAAATGTAATTCACTGATAACTATTACTTTAATAATTGCATTTTATGTATTTTGGAAAGTAAGACACCTCAAACAAGATGAGGAATATGCAATGTATACATTTAGCATGGGCTAAGTGCTGTTTTGTGTATGGAAAGTTAGACATACAATGTGTTGACTAACTTCAGACTTTATTAGGAAAAAAACATGTTGAATCATGTGTGGCACGTTATAACCCTGTTCAACATATTTTATGCTTCTTGTGAGGCTGCCCTCTCTTTGGAGTAATTGCGGTTTTCTGAATTATTGACAGTAGACTTGGCCATTTGACTTCTTTGGTCATTGAAATGCAGGTGGGAATAATATGTGTTATTTCCAAGTGGAAGGTCTTAAGAGCCAGCATGTATTTCACCATAATCTCGTTCTCCTCTGTTTCCAGATGGGAGTTGCCAGATAAAATGCAGGATACTCATTTAAATTTCATATAAAAATAAATAACAAATAATTTTAATATAAATATGTCCTGTGTAATATTTGTGACATATATATGCTAAAAATGACTCATTGTTTACCTGAAATTCAAATTTAACTGAGATAGCTATCTTTCACCAAAATGAACTCAAAATGGATCACAGACCTACAAGTAAAATGCAAATTTATAAAAGTGCTAGAAGATAACATCAGAGAAAATTTAGACTACCTTGGGCATGGCAGTGACTTCAATCTATGCCCAAAGGTAGTCTAGATTTAGACATGACATCCAAGGGTCAGCCCATGAAAAAAATAATTGATAAGCTGGACTTCATTAAAATTAAAATCTTCAGCTCTGCAAAAGACAAAGTCAAAAGAATGAGATGATAAGTCACAGAGTGGTAGAAAATATTTGCAAAAGATCCGTCTGATAAAGGACTGTTATCCAAAATATACAAAGAACTCTTAAGACAACAATAAGAAAACAAATAGCCTGACTTAAAAATGGGTCAAAGTCCAAATCAAAGAAGATATAGGAATGACAAATAAAATATGAAAAGATGTTCCACATCATAAGTCATTAGGACAACGCAAATTAAAGCAATAAGACACCACTACAAACCTATTAGAATTGCCAAAATCCAGAACACCGATAACACCAAATGTTGGCAAGGATGTGGACAGGGACTCTTGTTCTTTGCCAATGGGAATGCAAAATGGTGCAGCCACTTTGGAAGTAAGTTTGGCAATTTCTTACCAAAGTCAACATATTTTTTCCATGTGATCCAGCAATCATATACCTTGGGTATTTACTTAAAGGAGTTTACACAAAAACAGGCTCCTAGATGTTTATAGCAGCTTTATTCACAATTGCCAACAGTTGGAAGCAACCAAGATGTCCTTCAGTGGGTGCATGGAAAAACTGTGGGATAGCCAGACAATGGAACATTATTCAGAGGTAAAAAGAAATGAGCTAGGAAGCCATGGGAAAATATGGAGGAAAGTTTAATGCACTTACTAAATGAAAGAAGATAATATGAAAAGGTGATATACTATATGATTCTAACTACGTGACATCTGGAAAAAGCAAAACTAGAAAAGGCAGTAAAAAGGTCAGGGATTATTTGAGATTGCTGTGAGAGAGAGGGATGAATAATAGGAAGAGCACAGAGGATTTTTAGGACAGTGAAAATATTCTGTGATATTATAACGCTGGATATATGCTATTAGACATTTGTCTAAATCCATAGAATGTACAACACCAAGAGTGAATCTTGAGGTAAACCATGGGCTTTGGTGATAATGATGTGTCAATGTAGGTTCATCAGTTGGAACATGTATACACACTCTGGTAAAGAATGTTGATAGTGAAGGAGACTATACATGTCTGGGGTAAGGAATATATGGAAAATCTCCATACTTTCCCCTCTATTTTGCTGTGAACCTAAAACTGCTCTAAAAAGCACCCTTGATTTTTTTTAAAAAAGACAAGATATGTACAAAGCATAGGTACTTGCAAAATATATAGCCAAAATGCCTCATATTCAGAATATATTAAAAATATTTACAAAAAAAATCAATGTCATGAAAAATGGAACAAGAATATTAACAGGCAGCCGAAACCGGTTTGACTCAGTGGTAGAGCATTGGCCTTCGGACTGAAAGGTCCCAGGTTCGATTCTGGTCAGAGGCATGTACCTTGGTTGCGGGCACATCCCCGGTAGGGGGTGTGCAAGAGGCAGCTGGTCGATGTTTCTCTCTCATCGACGTTTCTAGCTCTCTATCCCTCTCCCTTCCTCTCTGTAAAAAATCAATAAAATATATATATATTTTTTAAAAAGAATATTAACAGACAATTTGCAGTAAAGAAAAATTGAAAAGATGAAAAATATGTGAAAATGTGCTCAACCTCATTAATTTTTGTGGGATGTAAATTTTAACAATGGGATATCATTTCACATCCGTCATATTAGTAACAATTCAAAGTAAAGGCATGCCAAGAGTTTGTAGGGACACTGAACAATGGTGACCCTCATGCCTGCTGGTGGGAGGTTTGAATAGACACCACTGCTTTGGAAAGCATGTTGGCATTATCTACGAGCATTCTGGAGAAATTCCAACATGTGCACAAGAAAGTATGTGCATCTTTTTCATAGGAACAAACAGTTGGAAAGGATTTAACTATCTATCAACAGAAGAATGTAAAAATTGAGACATATGTATATTATAGAATTTTAAGTGCTTCATTTAGCACTTAAAATGAAGGTAAGAAAGGAGCATATGTGAATATTGGTAAAACTTCAATTACAGAATGATACAGACAGCATAAAACCATCTATATAAAGTTTTAAAATGTGCAAAACTTGGCTACTTACAGCTTAGGGGTAGATACATAGGTAGCAAAAGCATAAAATTAACTATGAGCCTGACCAGCATGGCTGTGGTTGAACGTTGATTTATGAACCAGGAGGTCATGGTTTGATTCCCAGTCAAAGCACATGACTGGCCTGTGAGCTCAAACCCCAGTGGTGAGTGTGCAGGAGGCAGCCGATCAATGATTCTCTCTCATCATTAATGTTTCTGTCTCTCTTCCTCTCCCTCTCCCTTCCTCTCTGAAATCAATAAAAGAAAATTTTTAAAAAAATAAAATTAAGCATGAGAAAATTTTTTTCCCTCTATTAATCATTTAGAACATTGGGTGGAAAACTGATTTTTCCGGACTCTGCAGATGGTAATCTCATAAAGGTCTTGGCATGTATGGAATGACCTCACCGACGGTGGTTTCCAGGGTTTGGATAGAAACCAGTTTCTGGCTATTTCACCATCTTAGGACAAGTGGGGGTGTTGCTCTGGGGGCCCCAGTCAGCACTGTATCTACTGAGAGGCCCTGCCCAGTCATGCAATTGTTTCAGAATCTAATGAGATCAGCAGCTTTTTACGAAACCATGAGTCATCTCTATTGGTGAGGATTTCCAGGAGCCTGAGGAGTGTCTTGAAGTGCTGGCTTCACCAGATGTGCTGGCATCACCAAGCCTTCTCCTCACACCGAGCGCCACATCCGGACCCTTGCCAGGGGTCACAAGGTCACCAAGAGCCAAAAAACACTCTTGGGCTCCAGATGAGGACCCGTACCATTAATGCAATCCCAATAGCAATTCCAGTCTGATTGTTTTTCAGGAACTTGATCTAACATTTATATTGGCTCACAACTAATCAACACATCATTAATTTTAAGACATATTTTAAAAAATAATAAAAACAGTGTGATCTTGGTTCAGACACAGACAAATCAGCTGACGATAGAGAAGAAATTAGTGTCTAGATAAGCTTGATGACAGATAGATAGATAGACCCACAGATAATTGAGAGGGACACTTGATTAATAAATAGCATTGGGAAACTATTATAGAAAACTGACTACTACAGGAAGAAAATAAAAACTAGATTTCTATCTAATTCCATGGATTAGAAACCTAAATGTGAACAGCAAAACTATAGAATTAATAGAGAAAATGCAGAATACCTTTGTGACCTAGGAGTTAGTGAAGTTTCATAAAACTTCCAGAACACTAATGCTCTCACAAGAAAAAAAGAATGAATTTTACTCTAACAAAACTAGGTATTTTTTGTTCCCTGAAGGACACCATGAACAAAAGTAATAGGTGAATAACAGAATAAGAAAAGAGTTATCTCTAAAACCAATACCTAAAATTTTTAAGGAAATTCAATATAGCCCTAATAGAAAAATGAGCAGAGGGTGTTAAAGAGCAATTTATAGAAGAGGAAATACAGAAGGTTATTTAATACTAGAAGTCTGATGCATGAAGATTCATGCAAGAATGGGCCTTCCTTCCGCTGGCTGCCAGCACCACCTTCACTCTGGCTAGAGCAGCCTTTCTGCCTTCCCATGCTGCCCAGAGGCCCGGAGCAGCCAAGGGTGGTGCAGAACACCCCGCCCCTCCCCACCTCTCGACACTCAGCGTCTGCATATACAAATTAATCCACCATCTTTGTTGGGTTAATTTGCATACTCACTCCTGATTGGCTGGTGGGTGTCACAAAGGTACAGTCAATTAGCATGTTGCTTTTTTATTAGGTAGATATGAAAGACACTCAAAGTTATTAGTAACCAGAGAAAAGCAATTTGAGATCAGATATCACTTTATCAACAAGTTTCCCAGAGCTTGATAATGAAGTCTTGGTGAGGACACACAAGAACCATCAGGCACTACGAGTGGGAGTTTAGACTCAGCAATTCCATCCTAGGTGTACATTGTAAATGAATTCTTTACCAAATCCCATAAGAGACCAAGTCCTGCAGTGCTATCACAGTGCTGGCAGAGCACTGGAGACAGGCAGCATATTGATGGGTGGAAGAGGAGAGAAGTAAATTGTGGAGACACTTACCTTGGGCATTGAGAAACAATGGATTAGGTATAAATATACAGTCACGCGTCGCTTAACGACGGAGACACACTTTGAGAAATGTGACATTAAGCTATTTCATGGTTGTGTGAACATCATAGAGTGTACTTACACAAACCTAGATGTTACTGTCTACTACAAACCTACATATGGCATAGGCTATTGGTCCTAGGCTACAAACCTGTGCAAAATGTTACTGCACTGAGAAACTGAAAACTGTAGGCAATTGTAACACAATGGTAAGTATTTGTGCATCAAAACATATCTAAACATAGAATAAAAGGTACATAAAATATAGTATAAAAGATAAAAGTGTTAGTTAGTATAGGACACTTACCATGGGTGTTTTTTGCAGGATTGGAAGTTGCTCTGAGTCAGTGAGTAAGTGGTGAGTGAACGTGAAGGCCTAGAACAGGGGTCCTCAAACTTTTTAAAGTGGGGGCCAGATCACGGTCCCTCAGAGAGCTGGAGGGCCGGACTATATGAACTACTAATTCCTACTGTAACACCTCGGCTGCGCTCACTGCCCAAAAAACCTGGCGGGCAGGATCAGACTCCTCTGCGGGCCGCATGTGGCCCGCAGGCCGTAGTTTGAAGACCCCTGGCCTAGAACATTCCTGGACACAACTTTAGACTTTATAAACACTGCTCGCAAGGCCTACCCCTGCTTCCTTCCAGCATGATCAGAAATAGTCCATCAAAGCTGCCAATGCCGCTCCATGAACAGGGATGTGGGCTGAACTGATTGGGAATATCAAGTAGGAACTAGCTGGGTAAGGTGTAGACTACAATAATAGTAACTGTCAGGTGGGAGTGAAAGGTGCCCTGATATCAACAGTGATAAGAAATCAAGTTGGGTGCCACCACTGAATGAGTAAAGGAATGCACAGATTGGAGGGTCAACCAATGTGTCTATCATATCACTTCTCATTCCATCTAGAAACGGATACAGCCAATCAATCACAGCCCCCATGACTCTCCCCCTGAACCCTACCTGAAACTTACAATTCTTCTCAATTCAGAAGCTCGGTTCTTTCCTTTTTATCAATTGAAGTAGTACAGCGGTGAAGCCTAGCTCTGCCTTCATGCATTATTCCTACCCGGGGTATTTATATGTTAACTGCTGATATATTTGATCACAAGATCAAAACTTTAGGCTAAAGACAAAAACTCAAGGTGGAATTCCCAATATGGGATGGGAGATCTGAAAAAAGGTACCTTTCAACCTCAACAACTTTAATTTCCTTTACCAAAAAGATAGGATTAATGGCAGAGACTCAAGTTTTAAATCTATGACAGAATTCCAAGTTTTTCTCAACAGTCATAACAGCAATTATTTCACCACTAGGGCTGGTCAGGCAATGTGTTCCAACCTTGGTTTTGCCTCTAAGGTCCCATGTACTCATCCCTTTTTGTGTTTCAGGGACCTAGCTCTCAACAGATTCTAAATTGATTGGTTGCCCAATGATCAATTTTCCTAGCAAAAAGATCTCCTTCTTTCCCAGCAGTCATAAATCCCCCTTCCTCACTTCCATCCAACCAGAATGACACAGTGTGTGACTGACACATAGACCAGTCCTCCCACGTATGACCTCAGAGCCAGTTTCCAGGGAAACAGAATAACAGAACAGGTGGTCAGGGCCATGCCATGCCCATGCTTTGGAAAGCCACTGGAAATGACCGGTGGGTGAGTCATGTGGCTGTGTCACTGCGTTTGTTTACAGGGACCAAAGCTGTATTTGTGTCCATTCAAGCTTATAGGTTCAGAGAAGAAACAATCTCAGGAAAAAAACAGAGGCTCACATCACTCCAAATTATCCACAAAAGGTAGGTGCTAAGTTGCCTGAGGATGGAGATAGGATAGACTTTGAAACTTTCTTGAAAAGTACCTGTCGCCATTGTAGTGGGCAAATTGGGTGTAATTGGAGGGAAGGAAAACAACCTTTCCGAGCATGTCTCTTCTTGTGGAAAAAGGAGCTCTGCTCCCAACCCAAGAAAGTCATGGAGGGGGAAATGCAATGATAGATGACAATAGTCTCAGACAGCAAACGATTTGCAGAAGAAGAGAAACAATTGCTAGTGATCACATTGCCAATCTGGGATTTTGTTGTGGCTTGTTTTGTTTTGGTGGTTTGTTTTATTTTGGTGAAAAGAGGAAGAAGTTTTTTTAAAAGCCAAAATGAATAAAGAAAATACATCTTATAACAAGCATTATAGTCATAAAGCCTGAAAAAGGCACATCCTTGCTTTTATTCAACATTAACAGTTGTGTGGAAATTAGGTGAAACAGGCAACATAACTAGTGTACTTACAGTCCAGCGTATGCACAATCACACACACACACACACACACACACACACACACACACCATTTCCCAACTCTTCCCAGTGTGGCAAATAGCAGAATATAACAATGCAGCAGCATGGAGTCCTGGACCCTGGAAAACCTCTCCTGGTTCTTGTTACAGCAGAAAATCACCACAGACTTCTCCTATGGGTCAGGCTTCCTGGAGGTCTCATCAGCTCAGGTCTGTATCTTTTCTGAGTCTGGTGTGGCCCTAGGATTCATTATTTATCCTCTGCCTTAATTTTGCCCAGGTTCTGGTATAATAAGATGATATAAAAAGTCTTTTTCTTTCCCATGAGTACCCGCTCCACCGCAATCTATTCTCAGGAAAAATATACAGGGATCAGGATGCAACAATTTTATTTTATTTATTTAAAAAAAAAAAAAATATATATATATATATATATATATATATATATATATATATATATATATATATATATATATATATTGATTTCAGAGAGAAAGGAAGAGGAGGAGAGAGATAGAAACATCAATGATGAGAGAGAATCATAGGTTGGCTGCCGCCTATACGCCCCCCCTAGTGGGGATCGAGCCTGCAACCCAGGCATGTGCCCTTGACCAGAATCAAACCCTGGACCCTTCAATCTGCAGGCCAATGCTCTATCCACTGAGCCAAACCAGATAGGGCCAGAATGCAACAATTTTAAAATGATGCTTTCATCAGAGAGATTGGGGCTATTAACTTCCACTAATCAAGTACTAAGCTGATCTGAAGTAGATCTGCAGTTATGGCAAGGATCTATCACTTCCAGTTTATTTTCCCTTTCTGAAATTCCCAGTAAGATTCTGGGAGTGTTTATTGGAGATTTTTCTACCTGCTTAGTCCTGATTCCTAAGCCTTGTCCCTTTGGCATGATGACACTACCAAAACTTTATTTTTTCTTTGAGAGCCTAGGTTTATTAGTCTCCTCTCATTTGTAGTTTCAGAATTTGGAATATTCTGAGGAGTGGGAAATCTGATGGAATATTAGAATAACTTCTCCAGTCCTCTCTTTTTCATTACTATTCTGATGCTCCACTAACTTCTTTTTGTCTCTCCAGCCCCACAAGACTATCACAATCATTATGTTCTCTGACTCTTAGTAGCTGCCTCCTGCCTGGGCCCTTTGTCTCAAACCTAAAATTGAAAAATGCCCTGAAAATAAAATGTCACTTAAAATGTCAGTTCACTTTTTTTGCATGATTTTTTTCCCCTTGGGATTTTGTCCTCTCAGGTTCTGGTTGCCTTAGCAGCTCTCCATGACTTCAAACTTTTCTGATCATTTTGCTAGGAGCCACTGTATTACGGTTGTAAATAAAAGTTTATCATGTTATTTCAAATTAGAAGAATGTTTTATTTCCTTGGACCAACCATTTATTTTATTTTTATGAAGGTTAAGAGGGGGACATGCAAATGAAGATTCTGATCTGTAGATAATGGGACGATTTTACTTCATAGCCCGGAGATGACATGATGGATACTGTGTATTATGAGGCATTTCTTGGCAGAAGGGAATGGGAAGGAATGGAATGGAGGTGGGAGAGGCAGGAAGTGGAGAAATCAGCAATTGTTTCCCGTCTTGTCCCTGCTTGAGAAATGACCCAACCTTTCAGGCTCCTGTTCCTTGCTCTGGAAAAATTGGGAAAAGGTGTTCCCCTTGCAACAGTGAGCTTATGGATGATGCTTCCTAAAAGAAGTGATAAAAAGGTAGTTCAAGAGTAAAAATAAGGACTCTGAAGCCATGCAGGCTTTGGTTCAAATCCTATCTCTGCCACTAACTGTATACATTTGGTAAAATCACAAACTTTCTGAACCTCATTTTTATCTGTAAAATGGGAATACGAACACCACATAGAGTTATTTTACAGATTAAATGTGATTTTTAGTATCATGGTTGAGCCACAATTCAAACTTAAGCAACCTGACCCTGGAATCAAATGTTTAAATACTATAATACACTGATTCTCTGAAAAGCATCAATTGTTGAGAAAATCCTCAAGTCACAATTTTTCAAAACACAATATCCTCCATTGTGCAGATTAAGTTTGGAGGCAACAGGGACCCTCTCAAGATCATCCAAGTCCTAAAGTTATTCCGGTGCATCCAGATCAGAGATTCAATCAGATCAGAGGTCCATGACTCCAATGCTACACTCATTAAAGAGCTTATAGAAGAAGACTTTGTCCAGTAGACAGACAACTGTAATCAAATTTTCTAATATAAAGTTGTCACTTTCATTAGTATGAGTTAATGTTTCTCTGACTCAATATTCTGTCTCTATGTCCCAGGACTGATGCCTTAAAACACTCCCAATGCCTTAAAACACTCCCAGAGAATGAAATGGGCTCTATCCATAGGCCTGAGGACCAGCAGGTACCGGGTTCAATTCCAGTCAAGATCATGTACCTTGGTTGCAAGCTCCTCCCCAGCATGGGCCCTGGTCAGCTCCTGCAAGAGGCAACCAACCGATGTGTTTCTTTCACATCGATGTTTCTCTCTGTCTTTCCCTCTCTCTTCCACTCTTTCCTAAAAAAATCAATGGAAAAATATCCTCTGGTGGAGATTAACAAAACAAAAAAATAACAAAATAAAAAAAGAAAGAAAGAAATAGAAAATGAGTAACTAAGGTAAACGGACTGGTGGCAAACACTTATTGCACTTAAGTTTAGATGAAAGCTAAACAACTTTGAAATTTGGGCTTTAATTTTCTCAAAAAGGATAAAAGGATTTTATACTCAGCAATGTAAAAATAAAAATATAGTAACCCAAATCAGCAAATGATAGAAGGGCTGATTCTATCTCTTATAACAAAAGTTAATCAATCCTGTCTAAAACGGAAACTTACACTTTTAGAAAGTATAATTACTCAAATGTCAATATTTTCATACTTTAGTGTCATGAATGTTGAGATACCTTTCATGAACTAGTATACCTTATATTAAGAAAATTTTATTTGAATTCAGACATTCTTCTCATTTCTTTTTCTCCAAGTTGAGTTCAAGTCAGATTAAATGGTTTTTAATTTTTGAATAATATGTAAATTTTATAAAATCTTTTATATCTATACACCTATCTATGTTTACTGAATAAATTTATGATTGAGATATAAAGTTTTACAGTGAAACATCTTGCTTTCACACACATCCTCCACTCTCCCAATTCTCAGCCCTCAATCCATTTGTCTTATTATTCTGGAAGCCTGTACTGAAGTCCATCAAATGTACACAATGGTTATTTTGAGTGGTGGGATTTGATGTATTTTTTTAACTTTCTTACTATTTTTATATATTTCTTTAAAAAAAAATCACCCAACATAATTTTTAAAGTTATATTAAAAAGAAAAATAATTCCTTTCCTTCGATGGCCAATGATGATCACACTTCTTTGTGAAGAGTTTGATGATTGTCAGGATGAGAAATTAAGCTTTCTCTTCTCTGTGCTTGAATCTCTCACTCTGCACCACTCACACACCACATACATACTCCTTAAGACCAGTGCTATTTGTGAACACGCATGCATTCTTGCTACAGGAACTAGACTGAGACCAATCTGGGGTTCCACCACTATTATTCCTGGGACCAATCAGACTCAAGAAAAGTCAGTATCTCTCATGAGTCTTGAATTTTGTGGTTTTGGCAAAATTTTACTTCCTAATTCTAAGAAAGCTTACTCAAAGAAGGGAGGTTTGAACAGATGAATGAATTCCTTCTTTGAGTACGCTTTCTTAGAAACAAGAAGTAGAATTTTGCTGAAAACACAAAAATAAACAGGTCCCTGGGGCATTGAGTATAATTTGAAATTCAAAACTCATCAAATTCATTTCATAAAAAAAAAGAAGTTAGCCCTGTCCAAGTAGCTCAGTGGGTTAGAGATGTCCTAATATACCTCAGTTGAGAATTTAATCCCCAGTCAGGGCACATATATATGGGAATCAACCAATGAATGCATAAATAAGTAGAACAAATCAATGTCTCTCTCTCTTTCTATCTCCCCCTCTTTCTAGAATCAACTAACAAAATAAAATAGAAAGAATTTATTAAGTCACTTTAATAAATATAATTTAGTTGATTCTCAAAACAAATAAGTAGTTTGACAAAATTATAAAGATTGAAATAAATGTTGGGTTAGATTCAAACTTATTTTCATAAATTCCTGAAACAACCTTAGAGATGGCCTGGTCTAACCTGTTGATTTACAGATGAAGAAACCAAAGCAAGAGAGTTTTAAAAAGTTGCTTAAGGTCACATGGCCACTTAATGATGGAATTATGACTGGAACCCAAGTTCCATCTTCCTGCATTTTTCTATTATTGATCATGCTGGTTATTTGGCTGTCTCCCCCATAAAGCATAAGCTCCAACCTAGAATGCCTGCTTGTTCATGAGGCAGCTGAGGCTTTAAAATGTTAAATCCCAGCTTGTAGGTTCAGGTGTGAGATTTGGAACTTGGGTTGTTCCCACTAAAAGGGTGTGTTTTTTGTACTCTATGAGCCTGTTTTTCAGTCCTGGGACTTAAAGATATCCCCTTCCCAAAGAAAGAATGGGCATCAATGGAGGCAGCATGGTAAAGCATGGAAGTCAAGTGAGCTCTCACACTGACCTGCCATGTGAACTTGGACCTGTCGCTTGACTTTGCCTTTACTCTGTTGTGGGCACTGTGGCAGCAGCTGGTGCAGTGCTGGATGCCTGGGTTGTGATCAGCACATAGTTAACAACTGTTGACTAGGTGAAGCACTTTATCCCCTGTACATGCTGGACAGCCACATCCTTTACTTTTTGCTTTCTCTCTCACTGGGAACCTCAGGACAGAGTCCAACATGGGCCCAGAATTCCGTGTACCCCCATTAAGATGAGATGTGTCCTCAGGTCAAATTTAAGAGATGTCCTCTGTTTTCACAGCTTCAAGAGGGATCCCAGACTCTATCTTATGTGAATACACTGTTTGTTTTTCTTCTTCTCTTTCTGTTTGCCATTGGAAAAGTCCATTCATGCTGAATGACATGACTAAACAGTGAAGGAGAGAACAGTTGGTGTGTTTATAGCTCTTAGGTAAATACCACTTGTTATTGTCACTCTGAGGCTTTAAGAGAGGTGGCACCATTCCTGGTCCGGGACTGAACTTTTGTCAGTTCTGTCTTTCAGCAACCTGGAAAGACAGGTTTGAAAAAAATAGGAGTCTGAAAGAGACTGTGATTAAGGGGAGGGAAGGGTATGAGAAAGAAACCAGAATACTGAAAGAGACACAGAGAGCAAGGGAGAGAGAGGAGGACAGGCGTGCACACAACCACATGCATGCGCATGCACACAGGTGCACAATGAAGCAGAGAGCTGATGATTTGATGCTTAATGGGATCTTTTACCAGATACCACACTCTATGTGTTCCTTCCTTAGCACTGCTAGGGACCCCAAATGTATGCATCGTTTCTCAATCTTTCTGGCTCCACACCAGCTTCCACTAACATCTAGGATGTGCAATTTTTCCTCCCAGACCTGGTTGGGACCAAGAAGGGAGATGATGTTGGCTGGATTAGAAGAATCTGCGTAAGAAGGTTGCCAGGCATCAGCAGGAAGGCCAAGAGGAAAAGGAGCCTTATTGAGGACAGGACGTCTCTATGTTGGGGATGGAAGATCCATGTGATTATGAGAAACACATGACTCGGAAAGCTCACGTGTGGACGAAAGGATGCATGAATGGGAAAAGTGGAAAACTGGCTTCCCCTCCTAACTAAGAGCCTGGGTGACTTAGAGTCTGTGAATTAAGCTCTCTGTGTTCTTATGATGGGAGTTTGCACCAGATGAGCATCTCTTAGACTAAAAAGTATTTGGATCGCGCACCACGTCCTCTTTGAATTTTAGTGTCTGGTTAGAAACCATCAAGTATGACTTTAATTCGGAGTAAAATGGCTTGAAAACACCCCTGTTGGCTAGATATCATTGTGCTCCCAGACTAACCACTCTAAATAGTTGTCACAAATTTAGTAATAATTCCTTTACTTCATTCAGTGCCCAATTCCTTTCATAAACTTTCCAAAAGAGACAATAGACTATCATGATAAAGACCAGAAGTCTGGACTCAGCTAGACAGCAGTTAAAATCTCAGCTCAGACACAAACCAGGAAGGTGAGTTCAAGCAAGAGTCTCTACCTCTATGAACCTCAATTTACTCATCTGCAAAATGGAGAAAACAGTAGTAACTATCTCATGGGGTTAGAATGAGCCTGAGAGAGAGAAAGAGAGAGAGAGAGACAGAGAGAGAGAGAGAGAGAGAGAGAGAGAGAGAGAGAGAGAGAGAAGCTAAGTGCTTAGCACAGTGCCTTCATGTATAAATCATCCATAAATTATAGAATTATTAAATATTAGAATCTCTCCATTCCCACAATACCAGTAGGAAGTTTGTTTTTATCCCCATCTAAAAGGTGAAGAAACTAAGAGAGAATTTGAGTGACATGTCCACAGTCTGAAGCTAAAGTTGAAGCCAGGACCAGAAAGAAAACAACCTCTATCTACCTATATCCTTTTTAAAAAATATATTGTATATTTTTTGATTTTTTTTTTATAGAGAGGAAGGGAGAGGGATAGAGAGCTAGAAACATCAATGAGAGAGAAACATCGATCAGCTGCCTCCTGCACACACACCACTGGGGATGTGCCCGCAACCAAGGTATATGCCCTTTATAGGAATCAAACCCAGGACCCTTGAGTCTGCAGGCCGACGCTCTATCCACTAAGCCAAGCTGGTTTCAGCTACCTGTATCCTTATAACCTCTCTGAACTGAGCTTTCAAGGGGCTAAGCTTTGATGGAGAGCATGTGAAGAGAGAGGAAGAGCTGAGATTTAATCTTGGGAAGCACATACAATTAGAAGGATGGGGAGAATAAGAACTGAAGAAGGAGTACTCAGGAAAGCAGCAGAAGAAAACTATTACAAAAATCAAGGGAATAGATCTTTTCCAAAAGTAGATAGCAGGCCACCTGTGTCAAACAACATAAAGTCAAGAGAAAGGACTTTGAATCTGAACATATTTAATTCAACAAATATTGATGGAGACCCGTACATACGTTAGGCACCTCCTAGCTCTAGGAATACGTTGGTGCACATGGCAGACAAGGTCCTCCCTCTCCTGGAGCTTACTATTTGGCAGGAAAAGTAAAGTACTAGAAAAGTAAACTAATAAATTAAAAAATATAATGTCAGATAGTGTAAGTTCTGAGAAGAAGGTAAAAGGAAGATAATGTACTAGGAACTGATGGGAGGTAGGTGAGCCACTGGAGCCAGTGTGATCAGTTAGCAAAGGCGACTTCTTGAACTGAGACCTGCATGACTAGAAGGAGCCAGCCTCGGGAAGATCCAAAGTGCATTTTAGAAAGAAGGATCCTCTAGTCTCTGAGGCCAGAATGAATTTGACTATGTTTTTAATAGGGCATTTGCAGTGACTTGATGTGAACAGAAGCCACATTATGATAGACGATGGAAGAGAACTGACTTACAGGGAAATAGATTGCCTCAGTGGGTGGACTACTTATTCAGGAAGGTGGCCTTAAAAAGAAGGGAAAAAAATGGTACCACAGCCTTTTAGAGCAGAGAGTGGGCAGTGCCAACCATTCCTATTTGGGGATCTTGCCTTTCCCTTGCCATTTCATGATCTCCCTGCACTGCCAGGATTCTCAACCTGAAAGACACATCCTTGGAACGAACATTCATATTAATGACTGTAGGGTATTTGTGGGGTTTGGCGATAAGAATAATCAAATCCTCCCACTCCAAGACTCCACTGACAGCATCAAACTTGTTTGCACTGGTAGATGCTGTCACCATTCCAGCAAACACAGAGATATTTGCTTTGGATCGTTATTTTTTTGTTCTCTATGATTCAGGGTCACCTTTGGTTTCTATGGCTAACTGGATCTTATTTCACTGTTGGTTAGTTTCACTCACTACCTTTCCCACCCTTACCCCATCCTCCCAGGCTAGATTCTAGAGTAGTTCTGTCCAATAGAACTTTCATTGATTATGGAAATGTTCTATATCTGCACTGTCCAATACAGTAACCATCAGCCACATGTGGCTATTCAGCATTTGGGATGCGGATAGTGCAATTAAGGAACTACATTTTTTATTAATATAATTTGAACTAAGTTAAACCTAAATAGCCACATGTGGCTAGTCCCAGTAGTTTTGCACAGATAGTTATAAAAAGTTAACACTCAGGGAGCCTGGACAGTGTGGCTCAGTGGTTGAACATCGACCTAGCTATATTTCTAGCTGTACAGCCTTGACCAGGTTCAATTCCTGGTCAGGGCATATGCCCGGGTTGCCTGCTTGATCCCCAGTGTGGGGCATGCAGGAGGCTACTGATCAACGATTCTCATTCATCATTGATGTTTTTATCTCTCTCTCCCTCTCCTTTCCTCTCTGAAATCAATAAAAATATATTTTTAAAAAATTCAGGAGAGTTTATATTTCCCAAAGAAGTCATTTTGCAAGTTCATGGTGATTACTGAGAAATGCATCAATGCAAATAAGTAATGCCTAAGGCAGTGAGGGGATTTCTTTTCAATGAGAAAAAGAAAAAGAAAAGGGATATATACAAAGTTGGCCAAGTTTGATGCACATGAATATTTTCAGCATACTAATTTGGCCCAATGTGAAAATACTGCTTCTTCTACGTCAGAGAAGTGATATTTAAAGAACATAATTTCCCTAAGTATGTTTTAAAGAGTACTGGTTTCATGAAATTTTCTTTGATGAAAAGCATCTGTTTTCAAATATGCTTGGGAAATTGGGAACACTTTTTCCCTCTCATAGATTCACAATGCACATTGTCACAATAAAGGCTCTGAGAAATTCTAACAGTAGGTAACCCTGAAATACATAGTTTAACTCAGTATTAACCATGAAATTGTGTGTGTGTGTGTGATATTAGTATCATGGCAAAGTAGAGAATATTAGAGTTAAGTGTATGGACTTTGGGAAAAGTCCCACTTATTTCTAGTCGTACAGCCTTGAGAAAGTCGTTTAACCTTTTCTGACCTTCATTTTTCCCTCATTTAAAAATTGGGAGTAATATCTTTATATCACAGACTTCCATGAAGATCAAATGGATGTCAAGAATACCTCACAGATCCTGGGACCAAGGGGATTTTTCCAAAATGATTGGCTATTATTATTTTCATTATTATTTATGAGGTCAAATGACTGAATGACTGGGACTTTCTGGGCCCGGGAGAAATATGTCATGAACTGGTAGCACTCACTACTACTTTGAAATATTTTAAAGTATTGCATTGGAAACCTGAATGCGAGAGCAATCTTTTTACCTTCCTTTGTATATCCCTCACTAAAAATGGACACTCAACATTAAATGCCTTCCTGCATTCATTCTCAACACAACAGCCAGAGGGGTCCCTTTAAACCAGAAGTTGGAGCATGTCACTCTTCTGTGCACCCCGCCCCCCATCTCACTCAAAATAAAACCTAGAGCCTTCATTAATGGCCTCTAAGTTCTACATGACCTGGCTGACAGGGGCCTCTTTTACACTATTTCCTTCTATTGCTTAATCTATCTACTCTGATAAACACATTTTCTTGCTGTTCCTTGGATATGTTAGAAACACACTTACCTCAGGACCTTTGCACTTGGTTGGTCCCTTTAATAAAGAATCATTTCCCCAATTATAATCATGGCTCCTTCCCTTATATCCTTCAGATCTTTACTGGAATGTTTCATTCTTAACCCTGCCTACACTTGCAATATAGCCCTACATACTCCGGCACTCTTCTCTTTCTTGCTCTTCCTTTCTTGACCCCACATCAGTCTTGCTCTGTTTTGTCCATTAGTGCTTTGTTTCTTGCCCGTTTCCATTTGACAGAACATAAACGTCATGAGAGCAGTGTGTTTTGTCTCTCATTCTCTGCCATAACTCAGTGCCTAGGACAATGCCTGGCACAGAGAGTATGCTCAATAAACGCTTACTATATCAATAAATGTGGGAACTGCCTAGGTTTTGTTGCTATAGACTACATGCATTTCCTCTAAGCCCAGCTGTGGATGGCTTGTGGAAGCATGGAACACACAGTTACAAGATGGTCTATGTGGCTTTTATTAGTGCTTTCCGGGACCCAGAAAACAAACAAACAAACAAAAACAACAACAAACGTATTTTGAAAAATATAATTCTTTCATAGAAGAGGAGTACTCCATTTGAATTTAACATAGTTTAAAGGGTGAGATTTCTAATCTTTAAAAAACAGTTGCAATAGGGTCATTTCCTACAAAGTGTCTACCCAGAAATCAGACGGAAAGAAAAGCGAGATTTGTGCAGATAGCTATGAAAAGATTAATCCCAATTTAGCTAAGTTTGTGACGGCTTATACATTTCAGTGGTTCATAAGGCACAGCTTGAATGGGTTTTTATTAAATGCTGTATCTCTTATTGCAGAAATGGGATCCTGAGAACCAACACTGAGGCTAATTCAGCTCTGATATTGTGACTGCCAGGTTGCTCTTCCTTTAAGACAGTACGTGCTCATCACCCATTATGTTCATATGGAGTGCCTATGCCACCCCATAGAATTAGATAAACTCTTCATGGACTTGGTTTCATGTATATAGTAGGCACTCAACAAATGTGGTTGTTTTTTTTTTTTTTTTCAACTACAGAAGAATAATATAATTGCTTTCCCTCTTACTATTTTTCCTATCTTTTATACATTTGGAAAACACACTTGCAAAACTAAAATCTAACATGCATGACTCACCTTATCAAAAGATCCCTCCATACTTTTCAAAAAGAAAAAAAATACATATATAAACCAATCCCCAAATACTAAAACTTAGAACTGCTTTACACTTAAATAGCAATTTACATCATATAAACACATTCATAATCTTCATCAGTTAAAACAGGTCAAAGGCACATTCCTGGTTTCTTATACCAGACAAATCTCACAGTTCCTAATAAAGCAATAGAAGCCTCATCCAAGTCTCATGACTTTCGGGAGCAAGCAGTTTTGGTTTCATTTCAGTGATGGTTAGAAGGCAAAGTCAGGAGTCTCACAATAAAATGTTCATCGAATAGGTCACATGTCCTTGATGTTACGGCCGTTGGGCTCTTATTTCGGTGAAGAAATGATTCACATCCCAATTCTGGGTCTGGCCTCCCAATCCAAGGAGTCTTCCAGAAGACATTCATTTATTAACTCAACAAATATGTATTGAGCACCTATCTCATGCTAGGCACGGGGGGATGGGGTGAGGGGGCGGGTATTGATAAGATGTAGTCCCTGCCCACAAAGAGCTTACAGTCTAGAAAGGCAAACACTTTGAGAAAGGACTAGCTTGTCTAAAGGAAAACTCATAACCTGGGTCTGCCTGGCTCAGAAGGCAAGTTCAAGAAGCTGTAGGTATGGCCCTGGGAACCAGAGCCGTACTCAAGTTTCATCAAGTCAAATAACTAGGCACCATGGATAACCTGAGTCTGGTAAAGCCTTAGCAATACATTTCCTGCCTCGGGTTCCCATGAAAACTACATATAAGAGCCTAAGTCTTTAGCTTAAGGAAGGTTTAAGACCATGTGAGTACCCAGCACAGACAAGCTTCTCAAGGGAGAAGCTGTGTGTCCCCCCAAAAGAAGGGGTTGCTTCACCTGATGCTGGCTTATCTCTGGGATTTTACCCTCCCTTTCAACACTGTGGTGGGAAGTATTCTGTTCACACCCCAAGTTGGCATGGCTTAATTACCTTGAGTTCTCCAAGTCACGAACAGCACAGAGAAAATGCAGCAAACTCAAGCCAAGACAATAGCGAGATAATCTGAGAACTTAATACTCCAGCGTATTTAAGTAGGAACTGGGTGCCAAGAAACCGTCACTTTCAATAAATAACACCATCTGCTAATTATCTGCACAACTGTTCCAGTCAGTACTCCTGGCCTTGCTTACTACCTAGCAAAAATAGCTCTTCCACGGAGGAGGTGCAGAAAGAGACAGTTTGGAGGAATGCAAGAAACTTACAGGGCAAGGGCAAACTCAGAGGAAAACCTAGCCGTCTCAGGTGACAAATAAGCCAAGCCAAGGAAGGAATAGCAGAGAGAGAATTAGCAGGTGCCCCTAATCTATTCACACAATTTGGATGCACACGGACACTCACACAGTCACGTGTTGACACCAATTCAAATATCTGGATGTTTAATTCATTCTGTGTGGAGTAGGGTCAGATGCTGGGAAGGCCTCAAGGTTCTTAGCCTGGCTTGGAAAAGAAGGTGTGCCTTTTACCGGAATGTGTCGGAGCTGGGCTGCTCAGTGTTATTTCTCTTGGTTCCCTCAGTAACTACTACTTGACAACACTAAGTCACATCTTTGTGGAGGTGACCAAGCCAGGCAGAAACAAAAATGGACTTGGTTGTACCTTCATAAGGTCATTCGTCTCACCATCCTGGTGTGCCAAGGTCACCATTCATAATGGTTGTCATTATAAGGAAGACAAATGGTGAGTTCTTACTTCTAGCCTTCTAGATGCATTACAAAGACTTTGCAATCTCTGACTAAGCATTGCTCACCTCTGCTGGCTAAGACACGGTGGCAGGCGATCCATCAGTTGATGAAGTGCACTCCCTTTTATTGGTCCATGTCTTCAGCCCCATGGTATTGCTCAAGAGAGGCGGGAGGGAGGAGAAAGCCAAGGACATGGGGAGCCAAAAAGAAAAGTTGCAAAAGGGTGGATGTTCAAATCCATTTGCAAAGTGTCTACAGGTTCACAGTCCTCCCAGGTTACAAGGCCCAGTGATAAGTCTCCAGGTACCCCCCCCCCCCCCAACAACCCCACCATTGGAGTCTCCAGCTCCTTCCTGACCATCGCGCCTAGGCTCTTTTCTGCTTTTCTCTTTCATCCTTTCATTTCTATGTCTATATTTTTTTAACTTTCCTCTGGTTGCAAATCTGCACAATACTTCGTTCACTTTGGGATGATTTCATATGAGACACAAAAAAAATGATTCTAAAGAGGAAAGACTATAAGAATTAATATCTGCAAAGCAGTTTTCCCCTGGAACACACACACACACACACACACACACACTCTCTCTCTCTCTCTCTCTCTTCCCCCCCCCCTCACACATACACACACACATTTTCTCTCAGCATTTCTTTCTACAATATAATTTTTAGTCTGCTTTGTGATTCCAGAGACAATGTCTTCTTTTCGTTCTTATTACATTACCTTGTTCAATGTATCTGACTTTGGCTCTCATCTGGGGTTCTCCTCTAGTTACTTACCATAAGCCCATGTTCCTTAATATTTTAAAAAATTAAAAAGAAGCTGGGCTTTGAATCTTGCTTCTGCTTCTCCTTAGGGACTAAAAGATCTTACATATCTTACTCTTCTGAGAATAAGTCACCATCGTCATCTTGACTGGCTAAATTGGTGGTTCTCAAGTACAGTTTTGCTTGTGCGCCCCCACACCCCCACCTTGCTCTGGGGGGACATTTGAAAACATCTGAAGACATTTTTGGTTGTCACAACTTCAGAGACAGAGGTGCTACTGGCCTCTAGAGGGTAGAGGTCATGTACACTGCCACACATTCTATAATGCACAACAAAGAATTATTCAGCCAAAATGACAACTGTGTTCATTGAGAAACCATGGACTCTAGGAATACAAGAGCAAGCGCGTAGACACCTCCATTTTCCCATTTAGTTTTTCAGCAATTGGGATAAAAATAACCAAGACTGGGCCCTTTCTTTAGTAACCAGAAGTGAGCAGAGGTGGTAATTGAAGTTTTTTTTCACCACATCCAAGGGGAAGGGAGGAAGATAGCCTTGGCATCAGAATCATTTCTGAGTGAGAAAAAAGCCCCCACCCTTATTCTTCTGGCTAATTTACAGATTGCAAGTCACGTGATTATGCAGAGATTACAGTCCACCTGGGTTCTTGGAAGTCCTCATTCTCCACGCAGTGGCTCCTAAGGGTCAGGTGAAACTTCCCAGCTGCCTCTGGTTCGTGCCGTCAGTAGGAGACCCCGGATGGAGTTCATCCTTGCGACCACACCCATCTCTCTTAATGAGGCCATGTAGTTGCTTAGGTGCGAAGGACACATGCCACCTTTTCCTAAATCACTTGCATATAAACATGTTTAATGCCCTCCAATTTCCCCCCTTTCTCTCGGCAAGAAGCATGAAGGCCACACACCCATTCTTCTTGCAAGTGGACATGAACTTCACAATAAAGGCAAACACCAATCACAACCACATACAGAGTCATAATTCACAGGAAACTGTACGTTGGCTTCCCATACAGGATGTACTTCAAAATAACAAAATGAGTTTATCAACTGTAGTGTTCCTTCTTCCCGTTAGAAGTCGATTTTTTTTTCCTCCCTCTCTCCCTCATGGTACATAAATAGCAGAGAAAAGTCGTCTTGGACATATTTACATCCAGGAGTTCCCAGCTTGCTAGGATATGGGGTCTGTTTTGGGTTGTGTTTCGAGGGTCAGTTTTCATTTTCTCTCCATCCACGTGCGTTCTTCCCAAATTTATACACCAGTCTCCGTCCGTCCACCCGCTCTAGGATTTCTCTTTTGTAGTAATATCTGTAACAGAGGACATTGGTAAGGTGGCTGCTCAGATGGAGCCTGCCGGGGACTACCTGGTTGTGCGGCTATCTGGTCTCGGAGACCAGCAACTCCTTACCTCATGGCCCGGCTGAGCTTCTCATAGGTCATGCTGCTGTTGTTCTTCTTTTTGCCCCACAGCTGAGCCACTGCCTCCGACTTCAAGAACCTGAAGATGCCCTCTGACCTGTCCTCCCACTTGATTAACCCTGGGTTCTTGTCTGGATTGAGGAGGATGTCCCGGATGAATTCCCATAAGTGAGTCCCTCGCGGGTCTGAGAAGCAGAAAGGGGAGTTTAGTGATGGCTGAACCAGGCGACAAGCAAGCACTGAGTTGGAACATCTTCCATCGGATGGGAGTTCCTCAATTCTCCCCCTATCCACCCTTGAAGCCAGATCACAGAATGACCAAATATTGTGCATATTAAAAAGATGTTTGACAATGAACTGGCACAGTTTGTTTTGCTTTTAGTTTGCAAAACAGGAAACTGAGACACAGAATTTAAGTGACTTGATCATCACAGTTCCATAGTTAACTTGTGGCAAAATCAAGAGGAAATAATAGGTGTTAGGTGTCCTATTTTTAGCGTATCTTCTAAGTATTGTTGACAACTGTTCTGGGATTCATTTCAACTTGTTACTTCCCCAGAAGGCAACTTCCAACCACTTTTATTTAGCAAGCACTTCATCAATTAAATCACTCCCACCCAGCAACTGTGCACACGGATTGGGTTCTAGGATTGTGACTCCTAGAATAGAAGGGGGTGAGGTCTCCCTGGGGTTCAGGGAGTCAATTTGAAAATGAAGGGGTAACTGTAATAAGAATAGCGAATTCAATGATATCCCCCTGTAGACTTGTGACACACAAACCCACCATGCCTACCAGTTTGAGTGTTCCTACTGCTCTGTGGGGTGACCTGGAGTAGCAAAAAGGAAGATGGCCAATTCCCTGCAATTTCTAGATTATACCATCTCATTTATTTCTGCACAACTCGCCTCCACTTCAACACACACACCTTATCTCTGATATTTCATTCACTTCATAAGGTTTTATTATTGGGAGAAATACAACTCCCAAGGAGCACGGTTGAATCTTAAGAATAAGGTCATTTTTTGGAACAAGTCCACGAAGTTAAGAAGCCAACCTTCAGCAAAAGCAAATAATACTGCATCTCAGCTGCTTCTCCTCATCTTTCTCCTCCTCCCACCCTCTTTTTTTTTTCTGGAGAAAGGGAACCTGCTAACCCCTCACCTACAGGAAATCTCAGTATCTGTAGAACAAAGAGCAGAATGAGGGCATATATTCGTTGGGGCTCCACTTCAGAGGGTTACTCTGCCAGTAAGTGTTACCTCTATTTTCTCACCCTCCCCAGTCTGAGGTGAAGAATTGGAGGCAGCAGGCAGAGGGAATATTTCTCTAGGAACTAGTGGCCTCCAATTACACCCAAGTTGAAGGACGGGCTAAGTGCTATCTGAAAGCCAGCCGACTTACTGTGCTTTTTGGTGTGGGACTTGACAGGGTGGTCTTGCTCCTTCTTTACATCAGGTGACTCTGCTAGAGAGAGAAACGAGAGTGGTTTAATTTACCTCTTCAACTGACATTTTCATTTCTTCATATACCCACATAACCAATATTTACTGTGTACCTACTGCATGCCTGGCACATTTCCAATACACAACAGAGAGGATAAGTGCTATGGAGAAAAATATTGCGGGGTAAGAACTGAGGATAGAAGTATGGAGATGAGACTAATTGGCAATTTAATATAAGGTGGTGGTTACAGAAGAGACCAGAAGGGTGTGAGGGAGACAGCCATACAGAGAGCTAGTGCAAGAGTCTTCCAAGAATGAGAATAGTACCTGCAAAGGCCCTGGGGTCAGTGTGAGTTTGTTATGTCCACAGAGCAGCAGTAAGCCAGTGTGCCAGTGAGCAAGGGGCAGAGGGTAGGAGGTTCAAACTATTAAGGATTTGTGGGATTTTGGCCTTTATTCTGAGAGATATGGACAGCCACTGAAGGATCTAGGTCATTGAAAGGGTTTTTGTTTTTCATGATACAAAAAATGTAAACATTTATAACAAAGAAAGATAGCTTTTAAGCCAAAGGTGTGCCTTTTTTTGGCATGCAAGTTTACATTTTAATCAGCCTGACAAAGAGGCCATTGACTGGCCTGAGCTCAGTACCGAGGGCCACCCGGGCTATGGAAACACAGATTAGTTTAACAAATGACTCATTATGGTAACCCTGTGACTATCACCAGCGAGGAGATGACAGAGGCGGAATAAAACTTCTTGAAAAGAAAAATAAATGATCTAGCTGTGTGTATGTGTATGTGTGTGTATGTGTGTGTGTGTGAGTGAGTGGGTCCTTCGGATGTCCAAGGCAGATCTTAACACACACGTACAAATCACACAATCAAAAATCCACCCATTTGAATACAGAGTACTCCCTAAATGCAAGCCAGCTTTGTTAAGAAACTGGGCCAGCAAAATGCATCGCTTCTGCGTGTGTTACATTGGGACTTCCTAACCTAGGCTTCACTAAGTTAGGTGTGGCCTTCGGACATTTCAGAGTGGAGAGGGTCTGACGCATTCATTCAATTGTCAAGAGTAGTCCATTATTCAAAAAATGTTTGAATAACCACTAGCTCTTATTTTTAAAAAATATATGTTATTGATTTTTTACAGAGAGAAAGGGAGAAGGATAGAGAGTCAGAAACATTGATGAGAGAGAAATACTAATCAACTGCCTCCTGTACACCTCCAGCTGCGGATGTGCCCGCAACCAAGGTACATGCCCTTGACCGGAATCGAACCTGGGACCTTTCAGTTCACAGGCAGATGCTCTAGCCACTGAGCCAAACTGGTTAGGGCCCATGTGCTCCTATTTTAAGTAGTTAAGAAGAACAGCTGCTGTTATTGAGCACTTACTATGTACGAGGCACGGAGCTAGGCGTGTTACAGGACTCTATTTCATTCACACAATAACCCTATGAGGTAGGTACTGTTAAGACCCAACGTTTACAGTGATGGAGGAGCTGAGACACAGAGAGGTCAAATGACTTGTCTAAAGTCACACAGCCTGAGAGGTGCCAAGATGCTAGCACAGTCGGTTTGAACCCAGAGCCTTTACTATAACCACTAGTCTCTGCCATTTCTTGAGCTGCTGGCACATAACAGATTTGACGAGTCTTCCCTGCCGAGAATCAGGGCCAGCTCTCTAATCATGCTATAGTTAGTGGGAAAAAGTAAGTCCAAGTTGAAGATTCCGTATCGCACGGACACATTTGCCTCTCTGATCACCCAGCCTGCCAGGTCTCGGGCTCCCAGCAGTTTCCCTGAGAGCCCTGGCAAGGTAGGGAAGAGGGATTTAATAAGATCTGGTTAGATAAGGGATCTCTTGTTCTGGTGAAGAATTCCTCCCCCGGCTTTGTCAGCCAGAGACCCGCACCTGCTTTGGGTTTCTCTGAAATCCAGGACAAATTCACAGGAAACGCAAGGAGACTTCACTCTCCCTCCCCGCAGGTTTCAGGGTGAGGTTGCAACATCCCATCAGGATGTGACAATATTGCAACAGGTCTGGCGCTCACCCCGGTTTCCAAGTGATACATCACCCTGACAGGGCCACGTTGTTCTTCAGACAAAGAGTGGCATTTACCCAGCAGGCCACAAGCAAAGCTCGTCTTCAAATGGCAGGGCCTTTATTTCAAAGCCAGGGTTGAATTCAGAAAAAAAAAAAAGTCTCCCAGTTTTTTGGTCCCAATCATTGCATATGGGTTCTACGCTGGTGTTGAATCAATTACTTTGGGGTTAAGGTGACTTAATGAATAAGATGGAAATCTTAAACCCTTCTCCCCAGAATCGCAGGGGCTTGTGGCTCATGTCCAAGTCCACGGACTCCAAAATTAAAAAACCCCAGACCAGATAGACCATGAGGGAATTTTCTCTCTGAGATGTCACCCATTTACCTCTAAGCTAGACCTCCGTTCAGTTTGGCAAAGACCAAATAAAAACGATTCCCCCATACAAATGTTTCCATTATCACACGGAGGAGGATGCAGCCAAAAGCTAAAGGAAACCTTGATTCCTCCAGCCTCCTTGTCCCGCATGTGAGGGCAAGCTGTGGAACCCCTGAGCTGCCTTCACACTCCAATCTTTTGATCTGAATGAAACCTCCCTTTAATATGATGGCCTCTCCCCTTCCATATGCCCCTCAAAACCCCCCCTCCCCCCCAATAAAAGTCAAAACCTTTGAAGGCAGCCATGTGGTTAGGTGATTCACGCTTATAAAAGGAGGACTCGCTCTGGGGAAGTGGTCCAGCTTGACTTTCTCTCGCTGGGCGCCCAGGCCTCTCAAGGCCAAGGTCCGGCCAGGGCAAGGGCAGCACGAAGGCCCGGGGTGCCTGATGCAAGAGCCAGAGGGTGACTTCAGCTAAGCTGCTTCGCAAGAAGCGAAGATTAGGAGCATTTGCATATGATTCAGCGGTGAGCCATTTCTTTACGGGATATACAAATTTCAGTGTTATAATAGACCGCGCCACCCTAGCTCTGGGCTCAGCAAGTTGGTGAATAAACACATCAGGCCCGAGTTGGCGTGATTGGCTCGGGGACTATCTTGGCTCAGGGACTTATCGGGCAGATCAGGAACACTGGCAGCAGCCATTTTATGGAATGGGCAGATGGCAGGGAAATCAAAACAGAGCCCGCTGCCCCACCCGCCTTTATCACCGAGGGCATCAGTTTACTGGGCCTCACCTTCGCTCCGCTGGTAACTTGCATTAAAACATAGAAAGGTACTTAACTGCATTCAGTCTAATGGGAGCAGGAAAGATAAAGACTCAGACAAACGACAAAGGTCTTTTTTTTCCCCTCTGGGCCCACCCAACAGACACTATAATATACTGAAAGAAATGGATAATCAAATATCCTACTAGAGGGCTGTTATGCCAAAGAATGTGGCAACCCCTGACACTCAGTGGGTTCTTTCTTTATTTTTTGTTATTATTTTTAAATATATTTTTATTGATTTCTTACAGAGAGGAAGGGAGAGAGAGAGAGAGAGTTAGAAACATCAATGAGAGAGAAACATGGATCAGCTGCCTCCTGCACACCCCCTACTGCGGATGTGCCCGCAACCAAGGTACATGCCCTTGACCAGAATCGAACCCGGGACCTTTCAGTCCACTCAGTGGGTTCTTTAAAGAATAATTCTGGTGGGAGACATGAATTTATTATCTCATTTTCCAGCCTGTGGTACACTCTCTCCTGGTGGGGGTAGGAATGAGGGGCAGGGGCACCAAGGATCAGGGGAGCTCATGGGGAGCAGATTGGTAAAGCCCATTTAAAGAAGGCCTTTTCAAAATTAGGAGACTGGCCGAAACCAGTTTGGCTCAGTGGATAGAGCATCAGCCTGTGGACTGAAAGGTCCTGAGTTCGATTCCGGTCAAGGGCATGTATTTTGGTTGCGGGCACATCCCCAGTAGGGGACGTGAAGGAGGCAGCTGATCGATGACTCTCATCGATGTTTCTATCTCTCTACTCTGTATCTCTCTCCCTTCCTCTCTGTAAAAAAATCAATAAAAATATATTTTTTTAAAAAATAGGAGACTGAGTTTTCTGCCACTGTCAGTCTGAAAGCAGGAACTGGCCTCTGAGCCCACAGACTCTGAGGTTCAGAAGTCAGGACACGGAAGAGAGGGAGGGAATCTGGGCTCTGATTATGGCGTTTAGGTTTCCTAGGTGCCTCAAGACCTAACAACCCCTGAGGCTCAGGAAGTAGTTGGTTCCACCTTACTTCTAGTTGGAATCCTTTGCCATAAGCCAGAAAGATGTGGGAGGCGACACCTTAGGAAATGCGAGAGGAAGTCAGAGGGGGAGCAGGCGGGTGGTTCCCTCGGCTCTGAAACCCTGCTCCGGACTGGGTGGCTGCGATTACTACAGAACTGTTGCCTCCATTGGCTCAGTTCCCCCAGAAGGGAAAATCCAGTGTTGAATCTGTTTCTTAATTTCCACAGATAGGTAGAGAAATGAATTGGCCTCGGTTCCTAACCTCAATTCCAGAAGCATTTACACTGGCTCCCAGCCTGTCTCATTCAAGGGGCTTGACCCGTACAAAACCTCAAACCAAAAGCTTTCATTATTTCAGTTCTCAAAAACATACTCAATAAAAGCAACAAAAAAAAAAGAAAAAAAAAAAAAGAGGGAGGAGGGGTTGTTGTTTGATTCTGTGCTTTCTTCCCCAAACACTCACTTAAACCCAAGGTCTGAAGTTGTCCCAAATTCAGTTCCAAGAAAAGAGTGATTCACTTGGGACAAGTCTAAGCTCCATTTCACGGACCCGGAGAGATTCACAAGGTGCGTACTCAGATTGAGGGTCAACATGAAACCCTCTATTCATCTCCCTAATGCAGGCATTCCAGCCTGGTACATGCCAAGGTAGCTCTTTGTAAGGAGCGGGGAGTATAGCCTGCAAGCCCCTCTCCCAGACTTTGAGCAGACCAACCCTCTCATTCAGTGTAACCTTGATGGCGTCATGAATAGCCAACAGGTGCATCTAATCTTAACCAATTACAACTACCGGTAACGTGAACAGAATTTAAAAAGTGGCTGGAAAGTCCTGATGAGCCAGACTTCAAGAACTGGCAAAAGAGTGTGATTTCTGGGGTTCTGAACATTTCCAGTTGCTACCCCTCTACCCAAAAGACCATTGCCACAGGTTTACGGACCTCCGCTAGACATTCTTTCTCTAAAGCCAAATAATTTGTCCAAAATCAACTTCTTCCCCCATGAGCATACTCAAGTAGGAATAATTTTATCAGGTAGTTTCCCAAGAGCCAGTTTCTATTGCAAAGAGAGTTTTTGTCACACAAGAAGAGTCACGTGGTTTCACAGGAGACAAACACTTTTCCCAGAGGCACCCATGCCGGGCATATTCAATGGACAAACATTGGCTCAAAAGCAGATCTTTTATGAATAGTAACTCTGTCCCTTTCCCTGCTTTTAAATCAGAAAGACTGCAGCAACGTGGAAACATAGGACATTGGTAATTCTCATTACCGCTCAGTAAGCGACAGCATGAGGCACAGCCTCTGATGTCAGGACAACTTACCTACAGGAAGGTGACTGGTGGTAGTCATGGAGATCTGGGCTCGGCAGAAGGTTTTGCTGTCCAACAAATCTGTAGCCACGAAAAGATAAAGGACATTGAGAGCCCCCTCTGACAACAGAACTTTTTGGCTATTGAGATGGCAAAATCAGAATGGAAAAGGGCATTCGGTGCTGGGGTGTTAGTTACCTACTGTGCTACCATAGTTGGTGTCATATAAATAGTTTTCTTCTTTCCAGGTATTCATGATGGAAGGGTCTACAAAGGACAGAAAATGGGAATGGTCAGCAATCATCACCCCTGAGGAAGAGCTTCCCTTTTCTAACTCAGGGCTCATTGGGGAGGCAGAGGAGCTGGGGGGTGGCCTCCAGAGAGTAGGGAGACAATGCTACTTCAGCCACCTGTTACTTGATAATAATGTTACTCCCTGTTTCTTCCAGTGTCCTGGGAAAATGGACTTTGCTATAGCTCTATCCATGTGTTCTGCACCTGTTGCATTGTGGGGAAGTTGCAACAGTGAAATTCTGACCTAGACCAATGCTTGGGGTTCCTGGGAATTTTCTCAGATTGAACCCGGCAGGGGGTGGGTTCAGGCGCCTGGCCTTGTCTTGCATTCTACTACACAGAGACCAGAATATGTTTACACTAGAAAAAGACATTGTTCGAGACAAATAAATTCAGGATTAAATGAACAACTTTTTCCAGTAATACATTCCTGGAGGAATTAATGATGTTTCTGACTAGAAAAAAAAAAAAAAAAAAAAGGTCCAGTCAGTTTCATCATAGTGTCTTCATTGCTGCAATCCAGAGAGATCTCTCCTCCCTCTAGGATTTCTCCAATTAGCTTAAGGGACAATGTAAAATTCTCAAAACACAAATCCAACAACTTTTTTTCCCTCTCTTTTTAAAAAATATATTTTATTGAATATATTTTAATATATATATTTTATTGATTTTTTTTACAGAGAGAAAGGGAGAGGGGTAGAGAGCTAGAAACATCCACCAGCTGCCTCTTGCATACTCCCCACTGGGGATGTACCTACAACCAAGGTACATGTCCTTGACTGGAATCAAACCTGGGACCCTTCAGTCCGCAGGCTGACGATCTATCCACTGAGCCAAACTGTTAGGGCAAATCCAACAACTTTTAAGAGTAGGGCCCCATTGCCTCATCTTGCAAAAGCGTATCTCTCTCTCTCTCTCTCTCTCTCTCTCTCAGCAAGCATGTCTCACTCTGATTGACTCTTCAGATTTCAGATTCAAAGGAAACTCCCCTCTACCTTACCCCAACTGAAGCCCAACTCCTACGCAACCCCCACATCTGGGCTAGTCTCCAACAGAAGCATTTTCTTTCCTGGCTGGCCAAGAGCTGCAAGATCTGGCAAAAAGTTCTCACCTCGTCCCTACCAGGAACTTCCTGCTTTCTTCTCTTCACAGACCAAGGCTGCCCTCGGCTCCCTTCCTGCCCAGCTTCTGAATCTCTGGGCCGGGTGGTAAGTCACTGACAGAGTTTCATTTTGTTTTTACAACATAAAAGGTATAAAACCTGAGTCACTGGCTAAGTCCTCTTGTTTACGACACAGGGATTTAGCTGGTATTTTAACTAATAGCTACATGTTTGGGCACTCCAAGCCCAATCTCTTGGGGTTACACCCTCTCTCCTTGTTGGGTCACCTCGTACACCTGTTGTTGTCTCTGAAAACAAACTGAACCAAAAGGTTTGGAGGTGTTGGCCCCTCTGTGAGCCTCTTCTCCCCTCCTCCCTGGGCGGACCTTCTCCTCCACCCTTTGGCTTAGCTTTTCTGAACTGGCAACACAAGAATGTCTGGACGGTCAAGGAGGAATTATCAAGTTACTCGGGACCTCTGCATGCCATCCTGGCTACATTGGGGCTCTCTGCCCGGTCACTGTGGGGGTGGGGCACACCATCTCTCTGGTAACCCCTGTGCCTGCCTCTATGACAGGCAGACCATAAAGCACAGGCCATCCAGGTAATCCAACCCCTGGTCTGTGGGGGAAGGCAGGGCGAGGAAAAGCTAATTAACATACTTAGCAGCTATTATTTTTTTCTTTAATAATAGTAGACTAGCCCCCTTATAAAAGAGTAAATAACTGCATGGGGCCAATTTGGGCTCTGGGTGGCTCACAAATCACCCCGAGGTGCAATTCTCCCCTTAATGACTGGCACGCAACCCTCAGGCAGGCCTGTGGGTGCTCATGGCTTGCAGGCTCACTGATGAGGACCTGGGGAGCGACCCTGGAGCAGTGACAGCTGCACAGTCAGGAACTTGCACAGCTCTCCTTAGACCAAGAGGCCATAGGCCAAAGGTCAACGTCTAAGGAACTCTGATGGGTGCAAGGCCACTGGGCACAACTTCTTGAGGCAATTATTGCCCCCTGCAAGTATCCAGGTGAGAGATTGGGATGGGGGAAGGAGAACAAAAATGAATATAGATACCACAGGACTGGAGACCCCATTCAGAGCCCAGAGAAATCTTTCACTAAAGATTTCACATAAAGCAGAAGTTGGTAGCTGCCTTTGACATTCCTACGGAACCTCTGAGAGCCCTAGAAACCACAGTAAGTACAACAGCAAAAACTCTTCCTCTTCTCTCCCCTTGCGTCTCCCAACTTGGTCAAGTGCCCTGACTCTGTGGTGAGAAGGAGGCCCATGTAGACTCTGCAACTTTTCCAGCTCCTGGAGCAGAGCCTGGATGGTGCCCTGACCAGCAGTGGGAAGCAGAGAAGTGTGGGCAGAATTGGTCTCACCATCCGTCTAGAAATCAGAAATAGTTGGCGGTCGCCAGTCCCAAGCCCAGGGAATGAGGCTCACCGAGGGTGGCCCGTTGGAGACAGCCAGGGAAGAGGCGTCCCTGGGTTTCCTGCCAAAATACTGGCTCCTTCCTGCTCCCACACTCCCTCGCGCTCACTCCCCATTGTCCCCGCCAGGGATTTGCCTACCAAGTCGGCTCTCTTTGCTGCTACTCACCCGTTTGTTCAGTCTTGACAATGACATTGTGCGTGGACTGGAACAGGTCACTGCTGCACTGGCCTGTGAAGGGCAAATGGGGAAAGTCAGAGGGGGCCCACATGGAGCTAAAACTTAAACAAGGACGGAGCTGACTTCTTGGAAGAGCTTCTGCCGATCCCACTGCCTGATGGCCTGATCGCCTCTGTTTGCTTGTGGGAGGGGGCTTCCCTCTCTGGATCTACAAACTCAAGCCTGAACTTCCTGGCACAGAAAAGTCAGTAGCTCGGGCACCCACATTGGAGGTAATTATTTGGCCCTGTACAGGAAAGGCATCCAGTCTGGTGGAAATAGGACGTCAGAAGTCAGAAGACCAGTGTTCCACTAATAACTGCAAGACACTGCCTTCCTGAGTCTTATTTTCCTCATCTGTAAATTTAGGGGATTAAACTAGATAAAGTCATTACTAGATGGTGTCTAAGGTGCTTCCCCATACTAAGATATGACACAACATGAAAACGCAAATACAAGGAAAACCAGTTTAATTTAACTGGCTTTATTCGTCTTTGATGGTAAAGGTAACCAAATATATTCTAATTAGATCCAAACTATGAGAGATGTCTGGGTAAATGCAGTGATTCTCCCCTTTTTTATGCCTTGCAACTCCTCTCTGGATGTGTCATTAATAAAAAAAATTTTAAAAAGCACGTATATACAGTTGAATATAGGATCATATGATTTTCCTCCCTAGCCAGATTATAAATATCTCAGGAGCAGGGGTCATGCTTTAACCTCTCTGACCTTCAGTTGTCCCATCTGTAAAAGTGGGTACAATATTTATTTTTCTCAGAAAGTCATTAAATGAATCAACTCACTTAGCGTGCCTAGGATACATAAACACTTAATAAATGTAAGTTAATGGAATGTCCACCAAAAGGCAAACAACAATAAAAGGTGAGAAATCTGGTCATTAGCCACTTCCAGAGGCATCAGCAGCACCCAATGGGACTAAACAAGTCATGGAAGGTCAGAGATGGAAGGTCAAAGACAGCCACATCACCTCCCAGGACTCCCCGCCTTGGGCTTCAATCAGGGCAAAGCTTTAAAGGATTGGCTTTAATTTGAGGTGGGTTGTAAATATTTTTAATTCCTCAAGTGTAAGTCTGCTGTTTCTGAAGATTCTTGGGGGCTATTTATAGAGCCTTGTTTGGTTTGGTTCTAGTAAAAGGAAAATGTGCAACCATGTCTGTGTGTGTGTGTGTGGGGGGGGGGGGGGGTGGAGGGAGAGAAGGAAATGCCCAGGAGCTGAATGAAGTCATCCAAAATGGCCAGCACCAAAGCCAGCTCTGTGCCCAGACTGGGACCTGCTCAGTGTTGATGGCAGCTGTCAGGGACCGAATATGGCACATAGTCCTGGGTCTCATGTTTTCCAAAGCCCCAGCTACCTGCCTACATCCAGGTTCTGCTAAGACAGACTTGACCATTCTGATGTGGACAGGCCAGCTCACTCTAGTTATACATCACTGCTTTCCAAAATAGCTATTGTTCTCAGAGGAGCTCGTGTTTTGTTTTGTTTGTTTGTTTTATAGCCATTATCAGTGCAACTTTATGCCAGTGTCAAAGACATTCTGCAAGACAAGTCGTCTACATGTGTGCATGTGTGTATAAGCTATCACAGTGCACAGTGTTTAAATGGTGGCTGGCAGGATGCTAGGTGAGACCTTGAAAGAGAGACATTTGGCCTGGCCTGAGAGGCTCATTGGTTGAGCATCAACTTGTGAACCTGGAGGTCACAGTTTGATTACCAGTCAGGGCACATGCCCTGGTTGCAGGCTCAAACCCCAGTGCAGGGCATGCAGGAGGCTGCAGATCAATGACTCTCATCATTGATGTTTCTATCTCTCTTCCTCTCCCTTCCTCTCTGAAATATATATATATATATATATATATATATATATATATATATATATATATATATATATATATATATATATATTAGAGGCCCAGTACATGAAATTTGTGCACAGGGGGCAGAGTTGCTCAGTCTGGCCTGCACCCTCTCAGAATCCAGGACCCCTCAGCCTAAACCAACAGTCAGACATCCCTCTCATAATCTGGGACCACTGGCTCCTTCTCGCTTCCCTACCTTCCTGCCTAATCACCCCTAACTGCTCTCCTTCCTGCCTGTTTGCCACTAACCATTTGCCTGCCTGCCTGATCACCTTAACCCCTCTGCCTGCCTGCTTGATCACCCCTAACTGCTCGCCTACCTCCTGATCACCCCTAACTGCCTCTGCCTCAGCCCCCACCATGGCGACGTCTTGAAGGACATCTGGATGTCTAGTCTAATTAGCATATTATTATAGCTTTTATTATTACAGATATTTTAAGAAAGACATTTGGCTCTAAGGGCAGCACCAACTCCAGAAATCACCGCAGAAACTTCCAACATGTGCCCAGAACATTGGCTCCAACTCCCCTTTTTTGTTATTGTTACTTAACAGAACTTTTAAGAATCTGCTGAAATATTGTAAGTCTGCTCCCCTTCCCTCTCAAAACACAAACATAGATCTAATTTTGCCTATCTTCTTATCATGTTAGGTTCCATCTTAAGAACCTAGGTCTGTAAGTTTAAAAAAAAATAGCCATGATGACCTTAGCAAGCAAGTTATTGGGAATTAAACTATCAAATCCTGTTTGCAAGGCAAAGAAGAGAAGGTTTTCTGAGAGGGACGTGTATTCTGTGAATACCTTGCTAGCACATCTCCGGGATCATCAGCTATAAGGAGAGAGTTAAATTACGCTAGGCTTGTATGGGACTTGACCTACTTGCAGCCTAGGCTTTGTGCTTGTTCTCTTGCCTCCCTTCTACCTCTCTGTCCTGGAAACAGTAATTTGGAGGTGAGACCATCCTTGGATGCCCCTGACTAGGATCCCTGCTGGCTGTAGGGACTTTGCTCTTCTCAGCTGACTCCTAGGGAGGTGGAAAGAGAGATAATCACCGTTCCACTTGAGATGCTGCAAGTTGCTGTAAAGGAGCTGCCCCGCCGTCCCTGCCGCCCGGATGAACTCCTGCAAACTCATGTTGCACAGGTGCTCGCCGTTGATGTCGAACTCCTGGAAAGGGATGCAGCTGGCGTCCAGCTGGTTGGTGTCCAGCAGGTGCTGAAGCCATTCCCACACCTGGTACTTGGTCCAATATTGAGGGTGGATTTCATGCCACTGGCCTCCAAAAAAGCCGCTGGAAACTGCAAAACAGGGGGTGGTTCTGAGTGATCCGTAGTTGTTCCTGGGCATAATCCCAGACGGGGGGATGCATCACTGGCTTCCAGAAGCCATGAGGATCACAATCACAGTCCCTTTGCACCAGAGGGGGCCGGAGCATGAGACAAGCTCTGGAGAGGAGGCTCTTGGAAGTGTGGTTCTTTCTCTAGTTGTGATGGGGGCCATTCATTTAGCCTCTCTGCATCTTGATGCCCTCTTCAGTATCAAATACTTACCCCTGGGAGCTGGATGAGGACATGAGACCTGAAATACTCTGAGATCTTGAGTTTATTCCCCACCTTCCCCCAAGGTTCCATGAAAGAGAAAGCATTGCTAGTTTCCGCAACTTATCAGCTATTGCTCACCCCTACGTAGTTATCTTTCTCTCTTCTTCCCCCTGTCTCCTTCCCATCTTCTACTCTCTCTTACACACACACATACACATACACATCTCAAATTCAGACATTGTGAGCCAAAAGTGAGGCCTGGGAGTAAGTTCTTTTCTCTATGATGCCTTTGCTTCTCCCCAAAGTGGTCCAGATTCCTCATACACTAACTGTTTTGATCCACTCCTGCCCCACACTGGTTATTATAGCTACGACGAGGTCATTTCCTTACTCAGTTACCTTAACTTAGGTTGCTTCCCATCATCCACTGAAATTAGGTACAAAACTTCCAAGCCACGCATGGAGGTTCTTCACTAGCTATTGATTCTTCAAGTGACCTATGACTTTGGCTTTTTTTCTTTGTTGTTCTTTCAGGCCAGTTTCTATTCTACCAATCACTTCCTGTTAAATTCCTACACAGCTTTCAAACTCTGAATATCCCATGAGGGAAGTCATCACAGATTCCCATTCACTGTGAGGGCTGCTGTCCTCGGAATCTCCAGGAGACGTTTTGAGTATCTCTCATACTGACATTTGTCATGTTCTGCTTTCCTTTAGGAGTATCTAAGTACTGTCTTATGCTCCTCTGTATATTGTATGCTCAAGGTCATGGGCCCTGTCTCACGCATCTTTGTACCTCCAAGGAAAACCACCTTAGAGGCCTTGCCATCTTAGGTGCTCTCTATAGGTTTCTCTACTGGAACTTGTTGCTGAAAAGAAATATTGTGGGAACCTGAAAGAATTGTGAGGTGCATTCACAAGATGGTTAATTCAAATATCAGTGAAGCAAATTTCACTCGAGCCAACAAAAGTTTCTACATTTAGTATAGGCTAATCACCGATGTATGACTACCATCTCATGCTCTCTTAAGAGAACATTGTCAGCCCAAAGTCCTGGGGGATGGACAAGAGAGAGGCAGCCTTGGGGCATGTAACAGGGCTGAGATATCTTATAGTCTCCTTGTAAACAGAGATCTACAGGGAATAGCTCTCTTCTGGAAAGGTGAGGGGCTAGGGGAATATACTATTGCAGCCCACCTAGCTGAAGCAGGGGAAATCTAGCCAAACACGACACACAGATATCCCCACAATCTCAAGGGTAGAATGCATAGCACGAGAAAACTGTCCCTAACTTCTGCTTCAAGGTAATGATACATCAGTACTTCTCAACCTCTGGGGTAAATATGAATCACCAGGGAATGTAGTTCAAATGCAGATTCTGATTCCACAGAATCCTGAGCTTCTGCATTCCTTGCAAGCTTCCACTTGATGATAATGATGATGATAATGGTGATCATCTGTAGATACAGCTTGAGTTGCAAGAAGCTGAAGAACCCCTAAAGATTGGATTTCCCATGATGCCCAGGACCTAGCTCTCAACACCTCCCAAGGAGAGGCTGAAGGGGGAATGTTTCCAGCCTAACCTCACTTTTGCTCACACCTTCAGAATCCATCTTCCACTTCCAGATTCTAGGATCACTAAGACCAGGAGGTCGAGATGATTTAGGCATAAAGGTGGCTGCTGGGTAATAGCTGCCACTCACAGTATGTACTTTACTCCTCACGCCTCAGAGCCAGACAAAAGCAGCCCTACACTCTCAGCATGGGCCCAGAAGAAGAAGCCATTGGTAGAGAAGAATGGGGACAAGGATTTGGGAAAAATCTAGTCCAAAAGTTAAATTACATAGAAATATTTCCAAATATATAAACACACGGAACTTAGATGGGAAGTTTCCATTTCCTCTCCATTTTGGGGATCTCACAATACATAGGATGGGATATTTTTGGGTGGTTCCATGAATCTTAGTTCTCTTTTTCTAAATAATTGTGCTGTTATGACAGGGCATCTCTGTGAGTGCAAACAAGGGCAATCACTCTCAACAACCCAACAACTGGCCTGCAGTGATTTCTTCTCTCAACTGCACATGACCCAGATGAAACGATAGTTCCTGACAGTGCATCTTGTCAGAACTTGAAAGAACCAGAGACTTTTATAGGAAGTTGACTGGGAAATTCTCTTCATTGGCCAGTGGACTCCTCAGATTCCTGAGATTTTAGATTCCTAAGAGTTCGGCTCTTCTCGATCTTCAAAGAACTTCCCCCATTCCATCAATCATGACCAGGAGCTGGGCCTTCTGGGAGGCCTCTGGAAATTAAGAAGTAAAAGCAGCACCTACATTCTACTCCCCCCTGAACAAATGGTCCCGGCTTTTAACTAAGCAAACAGGAAAAGCACTGCCTTAATGGAGGGTCCGGTCTGAAGACCCTTCCTGCTCTGTTTGGAGTCCTCCTTGGAGGTCCCACGGCAACAGAAAATGTCACTGCCCAGAAAAGGCACCAGTTGGGTGGGCCAGGGGACCAGACAAGGGAAACACGCTTTCAACCATGTTTGGCTAGGGATCCGCAGTAAGAGGCGGAGCTGCACATGGACCAGCTGCAATTGGAGAGCATAATCCATCCATTATCCTCCCACTCCTCCTCAGACTCTGCTCACAACAGGCCTTTCCCATTTTTTAGGGGAGTCGGAGCAGCAGCCTCTGGGGTAGAGATCAGCAGCAGGATGTGAGGGTCGGAGAAGACTCTGAGCTCCTAAGGCCCCGCAGCTCGCCACACAGCAGTCTGCCCAAATCGAATGCCTTCACATGGGGTGTGGGCCCTGATTCAGCAACCACTCCGTTCAGTTTCGTTTCTACAGTAAGCCACGGGCTTGGTCATCAAACCCTCTCTAAGCCCTACCACCCACCCCTCCCTCTTCTAATCAATAGGTTCTGGATCAAAGCACCCAAGGGGGGCTCCTGGTCTCCTGACAAGTCTCTTCTCCCCTGACAAAGGTAGGTCCTTGGAGCAGGAAATAAAAAGATGACACTGCTATAACCCTCTCCTCCTGCTTCCGTGCCACACACACACGCACACACACACACACACACACACACACACGCCTTTCTCTCCTATCCTATCTTGATATCCTAAGCCAAATACTGTTAAAAGTTTCAACAGGTGGTCTTCCCTTTGAGCATCTCCTCTGCAACCCTGTCTGCCAGGCTGCCCACCCAGAACCTTGAATCTTGGGAGAAAACCATGAAAGGTATCAAGTGGGCGTCAGCGAGAACTCCAGCATGAAGAGTTTTCCCCATCCCTGCGGCGGCTCCTCACAGCTCCTGCTGCATTTCTCATACCTTACGTTGGAAAACATAAAGAAAGCAAAGCAAACCACCCCCCAACCCAGGGGGGGAAATAGGGGAGGGCCTTACCATTGCACATGGGGTAGCTGTCGGTCCAGGCGGGCTGCTGGTGGAGGAGGTTGTTGCTGGGGTTGAGATTCATTACACCACTTCCTTCCAGAATCATGATCTGTAAGGCAATCAAACAGCCCATTCAGTCAGTGCCTCTTGGACACACATCATCTGAGAGTACAGGTCAGAGAGTTAACTTAAGAAGAAAGGAAAAAAAGAGTGTGCCCTTCCCCACCATTGCCTCCAAAGCCTATTTCCACGGCCCTTTCGGTAAAACCAAAACTCACTGGCAATTAAAAATTTCCAGGTTCCGTTTTCATATGCACGAGGCAAGTTTTTACAGCCACCTATTCATAAATGAATAATCTCTGATCAGGAATGAAGCGAAGGGAAAATGCAATACCTACTCACAGGGCGAGTCTGGCCAGAAGCCAAGCCTTTTTTTTTTTATTTATTTTTTTTTTTACAATAGTGAAAATGCCAAGGAGATTTTGTTTAAAGTGGAATTGCAAACAATGAAAACCCAAGCTGGTAGAGGCACAGACCTGGCACCTGTGTGGGAGGCCTAGCCCACCAGTGAGGCCCTCACCCGGGAACCCAGCAGGTATCCTCAGCACAGATACCTGCCGTGGGTGGGCAGGGGTCAGAGGGCCTCTGTCCTAGTTCATCTAGAGCTCCCCCAGTATCTGGCTGCAAGATAATGTCGGAATTCTTGGTTTCCCTGACAAGATACCGCCCCTCCCCTTCCTCCCTGGTACGAGTTCTGACCAGCTTTCTCTCTCCTCTTAGACTATCAGAAGCCCCGAAAGTGACCGAAAAGTGACTTTTCCAGTCTGAGGGCTCATTTTCTCAGTAAGAAGAGCCTTTCTTCCAGGGGCTTGCTTGAGTTTTTTAAACAACGTAAACTTCTTCACTTCCCCAGCATCTGTCATGTTCTCACCCCAAGCCAGGCCCCCTCCACCTTCAGACCTCAGCCCCATAGGAATGAACGCTCAGTCATTCAAAAAGAGATCAGCCAGGTTCCGGAGGTGCTTAACCATTACCGGGGATCTGGAAGGTAACACGCAGCAGATCATGGAACATTTTCTTTTTGGAGTGATTGGGGGGAGAGCGGGGGGGGGGGGGGAGTAGAGGAAGCTTGCATCCTTAAGTGTCCCCCAGAATCAAAGTGCGCACCCAGAGTGGTCCCAGCCCTCAAAATCCCTTGCTCTGATTTAGCCACTGCTCCTTTGTTTCTGTGGAAGGCCTGAGAGGGGAGGGGAGGGGCCTGGAAAAAGGAATACAACATTATTCATGTATTCATTTATTCAACAAAAATGTATCAGCCCTATAATAGGCTGGGCACCGTCTTAGGTCCTGGGGACAGAGCAGTGATGAAGAGTTAATTAGATTAGACAGAATCTTTGTGATGATTATTAACTAGTAACTAGATCTGAGTCTGTTCTTTATCATCATCATGGTTGTTTGGCAAAAATTGGGCCTAAATGCTGTCTATGTAGAAGGTGGAAAGGGCCTTGATTGGAGATTAAATTAGTTCCTACACGGGAAGCACTTGGCAGGACATAGGGCATGGCACCATAGCAGGTGTCACTAGGAGGAGAAACGCAACCTTTTTGGAAAACCCGGGTAACCCGGACCAGAAACAGCCATGGGTTTCAGCTCTCCGACCCAGGCACGAAAGAGACTAAATTGATTTTTTTTTTTAAAGTATGTTATTGAATTTTAGAGAGAGAGGAAGGGAGAGGGAAAGACTCAGAGAGAGAAACATCAATCCATTGTCTCCTGTACGCACCCTGAGCAGGGATTGAACCCACAACCGGGTCATGTGCCTTGACCAGGCATCGAACCGGATCCCTTCCCATGCACAGGATGACGCTCAACCAACTGAGCCACCCTGGCCAGGGCGACTAAATTGATTATTAAATTCCCTTACAGAAACCTCTTTGATTCTTACCCTCAGAGAATGAGGGGGGGAAAAACAACCCAACTGAAGGCTTTCTCTTTTCCATAATAACTGGGCCTTTTCCCATCCAACTTTTTAGAACAATCACCCTAAAGCTAAGGAATCAGATGAGGGACTTGAAGGCGAAAGAAAACCTCTCAGTCCCCAGAGGGGTGGCTGGGGAAGGGAACGGGCATGGCCTGTCTCCTGTTTGCTCAAGGCTGGGCTTGTTCCTCGCCAAAATTTGCTCAACCACAAGCAGTAAAAAGGTTACTGTTTAACCCTGAAAGGGCTGAAGCTCAGAGCCCAGCCCATCTGCGGGGAGGAATAGGCCCTCCAGGCTGGGGGGGGGGGGGGGGGGGCGGGAGGGGGGGAGGACAGAGGGGGGGATGGGCAGGGAAGTCTTCCCTGAAACTATTATTTCACAAGGATTTGCCTGCAGGGCTGTTTCTAAGAGGCCATTTCGGTGGAAGCAAGACCTGCCCTGGCCAATTCTGAGTTACCTCCTTGGTTGGCTCAGATCTGCCACCACTTCCCAAAAGAAAACCCCAGGAGGCAGATGATGTAAGGGCTAAGCTCCCTGGTTTTGGAACCCCCAGTTAGGGTACCGTACATGACCTTGAGCCGCTTCCAAGTCTCTTTAGCCAAAAACTTTCTGATGTTCACTTTCTCCACCTGCAAAACAGGAACAATCCCAGCCTCAAAGTCCCAGGACGCCAATGAGGCCATGCATGGAGAGAACTTAGCGGGCAGCAGAAAAGAATTTGGGGAATGTCCAGGACAACGTGGACCAGTTCCCCCTGGTGATCTGGTGCCCACAAGCCCCCTTCCTCAGGGCAGACATCCCTCTTGCCATGACCTTCAGGAGGCATCCAGAACTCCTCAGCCCAGAGAAGAACCTTGAGGACTACAAGGTCGCAGCTGCCCCGTCGCCACCTGCCCTCCCCGCTCCCAAGAGGCTGGCATACATGAGCACTGCTCCCTGCTGGCACCCCCTTTCGTAGGGAAAGCAGCCAGCATAGAGAGGGCCCCTTTTTTATAGGGCACAGTAAATGGTTACTACTCATAAAAGCATTTATGTGGCTTAATCCTTAGTGAGTCAGAGTTCAGTTGAGCTCACCCAGGCTTGTGAGAAAAGGAAGTCAGTGTCTCTAGTCCAGCATGTCGCTGCAGGGACAGTGCCCCCAGGATGGGCACAGGAGGCCCCAGGCTCACACAGCTGAAGGCCTTTCCCCAAGCCCTACTCTGTCACCCCTTTTCTCCCCCCACCGCCCCGGGACGCAGTCCTTCAGGTGTAAAATGAGGGCATTTGCACCCCAACAGCTCCGAGGACTGTTGTGGAGATCAAATAAGATCATGGATAATAAATGTGCCTTGAAATTTATTGTTTTTAAGAAGCATTATTATAACCAACTCGCCCACGCTCCCATATACTAATGCAGAATTTCTAACGTACCTTGTGACCACTTTATGGGATATGAAAAGCAATGTTTTTCATTTAAAAGTAGGGGGATCCTTTAATGCCCTTCTTTAAGCTTCCTACTTTACATTCAGCATAGCTTTTATTGTTTCCTACCAAAATAAAAATTTAAAAACAAAACAAACAAACAAACAAACAAACAAAAACAAACAGCAAAGCATTAAGGATGTGAGGTGGAGACTTGGGATCTTTGAAGCCTGGGTTAGAATCCGGGCTCCATCCTGAGCCAGGCGACTTGGAGTATGTTAACTTATTTCTTCCTGGTTTGAATGGGGAGTCAGGGAAAACATGGATGTCCCTCAAGCCTAGGACTGCTTGGAAAGATACCTAACCTAATGGATTTAAAGGAATCTAACCCAGCACCGGCACACGTGTCCTCAACAAAAACCGGTGTCTTTTCCTTTCTTTAAACACCCGTTCTCAAGATATTTCTCTAACACACTTTACTTTCTCCAGGATTGAAGAAGTAAATTCAGAGCTAAAGTAACACTGACTCCACACCCTTTGAGTCAAAATCAAGCCAGAGAAAGGACTCCCCCCTCCTCATCTCTAGCTCAAGGGGGGATTCTGGGCAGCAGCGGGGGGTGGGGGGGGGAGAAGGAGGGGGGAGAAGAAGGGAGAAGAAAAGGTGGTCCTCAGTCATGTAGGTGAAAAGCAGCATTTTTCAATCTCTGCATGACTGATGTTTGGGGCTGGGGTGGTTCTTTGTTGCAGGATCATGCTGTGCATTGCAGGATGTTTAGCTGCATCCCTGGCCTCTAGAATCTAGTAGCATCCCCAAACCCAAAAATGTCCCCTAAAGCTAAATTATCTCCCTGCCCCCCTGAGAAAACCAGGTTAAAAGTAGGGCCTATGGCAGTGACAGCTTTGACTTTGATCTTCCTAGTGTGATGACCTTGGGCTGTCCCCTACCCTTTGTGAGTTTCTCTCTTCTCTCCTGGGAAACAGGCACCCGACCACCTAGGCCTGCGGGAGGATGGAATGAGAGAGGGGACAGTAAGGCCCCAGTACAGTGCCTGGTCCAAACCAAGTCATCCAAGTAATGGCGTCCTAAGTGGAGGTTTAAGAAAATGCACTGGGTACAAGGCCAACTTTGTCTATCCCCATTCTGGCATTCTGGAAATATAGCATTCTTTGTTGCTTGGGCTATTAAACATTACACACACCTACACAAATTATAAATTGCATTTCAAACCCATGGACTGAAATGCAAGGTAGGCTACCCAGGGAGCTTTTCATCTACATTCCCTTATCCGCTTTCACATGTAAGAAAAATGGGAGGAATAGTACTTGGCTCCAGACTCCCATTCATCATCCAAAGGTTCACACTGACCAAGACTTTACCTCTGTGCACAAGTTTCTAAGACTGACGCTTCTGGAGACAGACATGCACCATGTCTTGGAAGAGGAGGCACCACGCCCTGCCCAGCAGGCTTCCAGCCAGGACCTCTTAGGCAGCAGCTCCCCTGCACAGGACGGGCCAGGAGGGCTTGGCCAATCCGAAACTCGTTTTTGCAGAAGCAGCGCTGTGCTGTGCTGTGCTGTGCTGGGGTGGGGTGGCCCCAGCCTGCGTGGTGGTGGGAGAGCTAGGCCACTCTCTGCTCCCCACTTCGTGAATGGGCAGTTTCAGGTTCAACACCAACTCCCACACAGGCCCAGGTTGCTTCTGTGCCACCCACACATCGAGAGGACCCACCACCCTGTGCCCATACCTCTCCTAGGTCTTCTTCCAAGTTAGAGTCCCTTCCGGCTCCAGCTCGACGCCAGGTGGGCAGGGACCACAACGCTTGGCGTGACCCTAACGTGTAAGAGTCTCACATTTTGCCTGCGTCTCTGTGGCACCCATGGGAGAAGGGGAGCCTGGCCACAGAGGCTGGAGCTCACTGAAAGGGCAAGTTCAAGGTGAGGGGAGCTTCACACCAGCCCAGCGTCGCTGTGTTTCTCGGGGCCACGTCAGAGCTTCTGCCTCAGATTGAAAGCGAGAGTGAACAGCGAGGGTGGAAATCTCTATTTCGCCCACCAGCTGGCTGTGTTGACCTTATGGAAGTACTACCCTCTCTAAAGCCTCAGTTTTCCCATATGACAAAAAGCAGGAGGGGATGGAGTTGATGTGCAGATCCAACGAGAATGTAAAATCCTCAGCATGTCATCTCATCCCTGGCAAGTGCCAGGCAATGTTAGCAATTGTCACAGGGCCTGCTCTTCCCCTACCCACTCCCCACCCTCTGCCCCTGAGTCTCCTGCAACTGTGTTGGTTGGATTTGGAGACATCCTTGGAACCAGGGAGGACTCTTCAGAGGCAGGATTGTATAATGGTTAGTGCCCCCCCACCTCAGGAGTCAGAGAGCCACATTCAAATCCTGCCCGGCTTTGCCAATTTGCTGAAGGGACAAGTTTGGACAAAGAATTCAACTTCTCTGGGCCTTCGCCTCCTCATTTACAAAACGAAGGCGATATGAAAAGGGTTGTTGAGAGATAAAACGAGAAGTTACATGTAAAATTCATAGAAAGGTGTTTGATCCATAGTAAGCACTCGTAAATGTGAGCTGGTTCTTATAATAATCCTTGTTATTTGTTGTGTGGACACTATTTTGTTGAATATCCAAGAAGGAAATTGAGGGCCAAGTTCACTTCAAGCAAGGGCTCTAGCCTCTTCCACCTACGCAACCTATACTAGCTGGCATCACAGAGCCTAGAGCTGGGTTTCCTGCCTCCCCGCCCCCCATTCGGGGCTGCTGTGTGGATGCACCATTAGGCTGAGCTGTGAGCAGTGTCTCTCAGCCATTGCTCACAGAAGCCGTGCTATGCCCCTGTGGATATGGTGCCTGCTTGAGGGACTGAAAGCCATTCCTCCTGCCCCCATTCCTCCCACAAGGCACACTGTGCCCGAGGCTGCCAGGAGCCGTGGGAGGGCACACCTCCACAGACCCCGGGTATCGCTCTGCCTTGCACTCCCACACCACAGCTGGCGGACAGGTGCAAAGGAAAGCACCACGTCTGAATGCGAACTCCTGCCAGAGGATGGCCAGAGGGGTCCTTTCACCTCCAGGGCCTCTTCGCATGAGGAATGCTCAGTTCCTGCAGAGCATAGGGCCTGGGATTAGAGCTAATAGAGACAAGAAAGCAAGAGGAAGGTGCACCACTGGGACTCTGGCAGGGAGCTGGGGCCATGTACCCCAGAATCCAGGAGGCTATGTCAAGTTGCAGGACTCCTATCAAGGCCAAGGATGGCTCAACTGGCTTTCCTTCTTAAATGCTGAGAGAGACCCTCCCAGCAAAGGCAAATGCAGCCCAGCTTGGGCTTGCTCAGCTGGAGGGAATGTCTTTTGCTCCATGGTGGGTTACTGAGACCTAGGACTGAGTGCTGTAAATATAATGATAATTATTATTATTACTAAAGATCTGGTGCACAAAATTCATGCATGGGGGTTGGGGGGGTGTCCCTCAGCCCAGACTGCACCCTCTCACAATCTGGGACCCCTCGGGGGATGTCTGACTGCCAGTTTAACTTCCCTCTCGCAATCTGGGACTGCTGGTTCCTAACCGCTCACCTGCCTGCCTGTCTGATCACCCCTAACTGCCTCTGCCTGCCTGATTGCCCCTAACCATTTCCCTGCCTGCCTGATCACCCCTATCTGCTTGCCTGCCTGCCTGACTGCCCCAACTGCTCGCCTGCCTGCCTGATCAGCCCAACCACTCTGCATGCCTGCCTGATTGCCCCTAACTGCCTCTGCCTTAGCCCCTGCCACCGTGGCTTTGTCTGGAAGGACGTCCAGAAGGTCACTCAGCTGTCCAGTCTAATTAGCAAATTATGCTTTTATTATTATAGATTACACTAAAGTATCTAGGGCTTATTGGACACTTAAAATGTGCCAGTTCTTTGTTAATAGTTTTAAATGCTTTACCTCAGTTGAAACAATAACTCCATAAGGCTAACATTAAGTTATTTCACAAATGGCCAATCTGAAGCTCAGAGAAGCTAGGTAACTTGTCCAAGGTTGCACAGCTTAGCAAGAATTGGAGCTAGAACAGAATTCAATCTTGGACTGCCTAGCAACAAACCCTAGGAATTTAACCACTTTGTGCTGAGAAGAAGGTATTTGCCGGAGAAGAATGTTACCCTCAGCTTTTCCTCGCCCCCACACCCTTCTATAAAATAGCCATGCATTCTCACTATGCCATTTGGGGCCATATGCCTTTACCATGCTTCTCCAAGATTATAAAATTCTCTGGCCCGTTCAATCATGCGGGACACTGTTGGAGACCCTCTTTCCCTTTTGCCAGAGCAATCTCAGGCCACCTCTCCTTCTGATACATCCAAGAACCCCTTTCAGGATGAAAGAATAGAAAGCTGCCTTCATTCTGCCTCTTCCACAATATGCTTAGGTAGGAACATGCTAGTGGTCCCAAAGCTGAACAGTTTCACTCATGATAGCCATTAAAGCAGAGCTATAGATACATAGGTACACACATACATGCATACATATACACATACATGTATACAGGATAGGACAAATGCAGGCTTAGTTGTTTGTATGGAAAACAATACAATCATTATGACATCATAATAATACAAGAATAAACTCTGTGTTTTATGTACTCACAACTGTACACCTCCTTTTGTTACAGCCTGGCAAAATATTTTCTTTACGACCCTATAAAGGCATTTTCTTTTCCATTTTGGAACTAAATTGGTTCATCATTATTTGTGCTTTATCTGAATGAGACCTCAGGCCAGAAAGCACAGCCTGCTCACAGAGCTTGTGCCTGTATTCTCTGTGCCCAGCCCCGGGGGACTGGAATCCAAGCCATGGTCTGCCATTCGTTCAACCACACCAGCCCCCAACTGCCACAAACCTGGGTAATTCTACTCCTCCAGCAAGCAGAGCAATTAGGCATTTGGAATAATTGTTGTGGCAACGACAGCAACATCCAGACCATTCTCGGTCCTTCAGTGGTTGCCAGCAGGTGAAGTCCAAGCCTTTGCCTTACGGGTGTTGCAACAGCGTCCTGACTTCCTGTTTCAGTATGACTGTCCTTTCAAAGGAACTACACTCCCAACCAGGAGGGAAGAAAATTCACGTACGTGCGAAGTCCCACTGAATGCAATACAGGCAAAACTCGTGTTTTTCAAGTGAATCAAAATGTGAATCAGGCTCGGGGAATGCATTTGATCTTCTCGGGATGACATCACAGGTAATTTCATAACCCTGTGATGTGTTTGGAAGCAGACATTTCACGCTCCCAGGGGCAACATCTGAGGTACTATTCCTGGGCTTTCAAGCGCTTTCGTGAGCAATGATGCAGGTTTGGAAGGCCAAGTGTTGATCCATTATAGATACACTTTACAGACTGTGTGCCATTTGGAAACAAACATACATATTATGCTGATCTTTATCATTCTTGGTGCCAGACTCAGACAGATGAAGATACTGACAGCAGACAAGCCCTGAAGTTGATTGAAAGACAAGATGCCTGTACATGGCCTCTGGAGCCTTTATCGGTTGCATTCAGATGTAACAAACTACAGAGAATAAGGCAAGCTTTGTATCTAAAGGTCACAGAGCCTTTTGAGATCTCGGTAGAAGCCAGGGCTCTCTCCTGTTACCAAAACCGCATGTCCACACCTGGTTTTGCGTGTATTTTGTGGGCTCTGGGTTTTCCAAAGACCTTCCATGGACCCCTACAGATTTATGGACACCAGGGATCTTTAAGAATTCTCTCTCGATCTCCGGTTGGATTGAAATTTAAAGAAGACTTTTTTAGTGGAGTCGGGGTTGGGAGACACTTTTACTCCAACCAACAAGAGAAGGCCTGAGAGTTCTATTCTTGCTCTTACGCCACCTTGTTGTTGCCTTGTTTCCCTACAGGGACACCAGGAGGTCCCCGCTGTCCTTCTCCTTTAGCAGCTGAAAGGGGAGCCGTGAATCCAACAAGGTCACCCTGGACCTCTGTTAGTCAAAGAAGTGAAAAATTCAGCAGATTTCCTACCATCCTAAACTTCAACATCTGTCTTCCCACTACCCCTCTTTCTCTATTCCAAAACCAAATGATCCTAAAATAAAGGAAGTATAGCAAAAACAAAACAAAACAAAAAAAGAGGCCTCACCTCTTATTACAACCAAAGGCTTTTGCAGGTCTTAGGAGAGGCAGCGGGACTGTGGCATCTAGGATGACCCTTATGACTTTATTTTCCTGCTTAGCTAAGAGGCCATAAAGGTGTTTCAATAGACCACCTGTATCCTCCTCACCCTAGGAGGGGTTAAACTTGAGGTTTCCTGGGACCCTACCCATGATCTTGGAGTCAGGACCTACATTTTTACCAACCACCCTTCACCAACACTTAAGCCCTCTCACGATAAGAACTTCTGGTCATAGATTCACTTACGTGCCTTCCCTCATTTCCCACAATAAGAAGATACCAGTCTAGAAGGAAACATCCAAAAAATGCCAGGAAATCCTTGAAAAGTCAGAGACTACGCATTCAATCAGGAGAACTCATGCTCCAATCTGTCTGTGTGATTCTATCACCACCACGTTGTCTGTCAGCTTGAACGAAAGCAGGTCCCAATGCCCGGGACCACCTCGCTGGGGAATTCGGCAGGGCTCAGCTGCTTACGAGGATGAGTCTCTGAAGCCTGAACAAACAAACCCGGCCTCAGAGCACAGCATTTGCAGAGGATTTTTATGACGGTTCCTCCTACAAAGAGAATCTGGTGGCTAGCTGAGTCACCCCTTACCTGATCCCACCCTCACCTTAGCCTTTCAAAGGTTACTTAACCACCCTGGATTTGAGGCTTTATACCCAGGAAAATGGGTGTCTGAGCCTTTGAACCTTCAGGGGAGAGAAATGATGATCAAGAAATTCTTGTCATACTACTATAAATATTTATCCATCTCCATATTTACACTGAGAGGCCAGGTTAATATGATCTCTGAATGCATAATAATCTGGCCACTCAGTGTATATTCTATATAATAAAAGGCTAATATGCAAATTGTCCCCTCAACCAGGAGTTGGACCAGCAGGCAGGCCGACCAACTGCCCATGTCCCATCTCCCTGACCAGGCTGGCTGGACCCCACCCATGCACGAATTCATGCACCAGGCCTCTAAAATATATATACTGAATGGCCAGATTATTATGCATTCAGAGATCATAATAATCTGGCCACTCAGTGTATATGGAGCTGGAAGACACCTTTACTCCAACCAACAAGAGAAGGCCTGAGAGATTCTATTCTTGCTTTCTTACTTATATATCATCTGTATACATATAGATGTATAGCATCTACTTGATGCTGGGCACTGTGCTGGGTGCTGGGGACAAAACCCAGATGCTACCCTCCCCCAGTAGACTATTCATCAAACAATGGTAGCTCTCTCCAAAGTCATCTGAGCTCAGTCCCCATCTCCGGTTGGGGAGACAGAGGGGAGCAAGAGCAGAGAGAGACAGACAACCTTCTCTGGCATTTGGAAATGACCAGCCTTGAAAAGAACTTGAACTATGTTTAAAAGCAGGACTGATTCTCTTCGCTCCTGCAACCCCATAACCTTGCCTTCCCATGGAAACCCTCCCAAAGGAGGCACAGAGAGGTTACGAAGATGTCAGGTTGGCAGGCAGGGTAAGGCCCCTGAGTTTCACAGAGCAGCCCCAGCCAAAACCAATCGCCACTGGGGCAGAATAAAGTCGTTGGTTGTCTGGGTGGCTGAATGTCTCTCCTGAGACAATGGCGTGTCTATGTGTAGGAGGGCTAGGAACAGGTTGTTAACATGAAACCCACCGTAAGCAGAGCTGTTAATTCGGGTGCTGGCAGGGGCTTCTGTTATCTTCAGAATACCTCCCAGAGGGCATAAGCCCTACCTTTTCATTTGAGTTGGCAGCAGAGTTATTTTTTTTGCACCTGTTGCTCTGCTCCGATAACAACCAGTTAAGCATTGATTTGTTGGAAAATAAACAGAAAAAAAAAAAAAAAAAAAAGCAAAGAAAGGCATCTGCCCAAACAGCCTAAGCTGGTTTCACTGAGCATTCATGCCAATTTATTTTTACTATAAAAACCAAACCCCCCCCAAAAACCAACAAAAACCAATACATACACAAAACCTTGCATTTTCATTTGGATGCTACCCACCCACTCCCTCGGAAGTAAGAGGGATCAGGTAGGCCAGCAAGAGCTGGTCGGGCCTAGAGGCCGGAAGACACTGTACTTTTCCATTGGCTGGCTCTCTGGCGGCCCTGAGGGGTGTCCAAGATCTGCAGAATGACATGGCCAGCCTCCAGCCAGCCCAGGGTCAGATCGTGAATCAGATTAACATGGGCAGAGAAGGGGTTGCTGGGATAGGATCAAAACCAAACCGCACTCCTCCAAATTGCCGACTTCTGAAAGTCAATACGGTCCTGGGAGAAGGTGTGGTCTGCAGGTTACCTCCTAAAACAGAGACTCAGAATGCCTGAATCTCAGTATGGCCTCTCCCACAGACCTCCTACGTCCAGCCCTGGGCAAACAGTATAATTTGAAAACCCAGTCCCCAGACCATAGCTTTCCCACTGGGGAAATGAGGTTACCCAGACCTACCTCAAAGGCAGGCTGTGCAGACTCACTCATGTTCTGCCAAGCGACTTGTCCCAGGTGGAAAGGACCTAAGCTCAAGGTGTGATTTCTGCATTAATCCAAGCATCATCACACTCTCATTTCTCATCACTCTGTCAATGTCACATGATGAGCTCAAGCCAAAAAGGGCCACAGAGAGCTAAACAAATCTCTCAAATGGAGATCATGACAACACTAATTAAGCAATGGCATCATCACCCAGAGAGCAGAAGAAGCCTCTTAATATCTCTTTTTAAGCTTCGAGAAGAAAGCACTGGGCGTGGGCCACGCACGATGTTCCCCTAGACGGCCACCTTCCCCAGCTGTCTCTGTGCCCTTGACCTTCATTACCACCAGACCACTGGCTCAGTGGGGGGTCAGGGCAGTGGGAAAGGCCTCAGAAAACTCTGCTTCTCAAGGAGCATTAAGAACAGGGTGTTCCGACAGGGGAGGGATGTGGCTGGCTGAGCATTCCCAAGCATTCTTGTCATGAGCGGGGCAGGGAGTGGAGTGCCTCAGAACCAAACCGGGCAGCCCGAAAAAGAAAAGATTTAACAACACCCTCAGTTGACTGAAAAATAAATAAGATCAACTGCGCAGGAATGCAGAAAGGGTGGAGGGAGGTGAGAGCAGGGGAATGGAGTCAGGGAGGGGCTGGGATGGGACAATGGGACAATGGTCTTGACCATTTTAAGATTTCATGTTTCTTCCCAAGAAAAGATCAAGACACTCTATCTAAGGAAAGGTCAACAGCCACTAATTTGGAATCTCAAAGACTGTATAATTAATTACAAAACAACACCTCAAACTATGACAGTGATGACAGTTCCTATTTACTGAGCATTCACGATGCGGCAGGAATTGAGCTACGCTTGACAGGAATGACCTCATTGACTCCTTGCAGTAATCCTGGACATTGGTACTAATATTAATAATTTTATAGATGAGGAGGCACAGAGAGGTTAAGCAACTTGCCCAAAGACACAGAGCTAGTGAATGAACTGGATTTATTATAATAAATACATCGAAGGGGGGAGTGCCACATAATTCTTTGTAGCTTTGAAAACGAATTCTTATATTTCTAAAGTGGGGGGGTGGGGGGAGGGATGTCTCTGAGCATTTCATACTTCTATTTTGGAAGTTGAGATTCCTTTAAATACAGGTCCTATCATTTCCCCCCTACATGGGAGGAGGAGGCATGCTAATCATCCTGTGTCCTGGTATGAAAGCTCCCTCTAGCATACATCAGTGCGGACGCTACAGAAGCATTATTTCACAGCCACTCACACCTGTCCATCAACACTTCAGCCTGGCTTCCTGCTGAAGGCCTCTGGTTGACGCAGGGGTTGGGCTTGACTTATTAGCCATGACGAAAGAGCAGCTATTGTTACTGAAAGATTAAGCGGGGACCAGGGCTCCTTGGGAAAAGCATCTGATGTCTGAGCTGTCACGGGTCCCAATGACAGAACTGCCATATTATGGGCATCGCAGCAACGAGAGAAAGACTGTGGCTGTGCCATTCTTGGAGCCTGAATAAATAAACCCATCACTCCAACAATCAATCCAGGAGAGGTCTCACCCTCTGCCACCGAGTCCACCATCCTGTTTGAAACCTTGGAGACAGAACCTTACAAGGCTTATTCCATGATCGTGGTTGCAGTTTAGGAAGCAAATAATATCTGAGTTTTCTCTCTTTCCTTTTTTTTTTTTTTTTTTTTTTTTATCCTCACATAAGGATATTTTTTCCATTGATTTTTAGGGAGAGTGGAAGAGAGAGGGAATGACAGAGAGAAACACGGATGTGAGAGCAACACATCGATTGGTTGCCTCCTGCAGCAGCCCTGACCAGGGCCCAGGTCGAAGAGGAATCTGCAACCAACGTACATGCTCTTGATCGGAATCACACCCAGGACTCTTTGGTCAACAGGCTGAAACTCAATCCACTGACCCAAACCGGCGAGGGTAACATCTGAATTTTTCTCACCGATTGGAGGATATCCGATTTAGAAGAATTGGGGTTTTCTTTTTGTACTACATGACAGCAAGAAAGCTCGAGTTTCTTTTTAGTGCCTTCACACAGGAAGGACAGACTTGGCTCACTGTGTCCCATTGTCCCTTCCGGAACACACTTTACTTTGCCTGTCCTAGCTCACTGGTCTATGCAGTAAACTCTCTGGAAAATAAAATTAAAAAACATGCAGAGAGAATACAGTCCATAATATTGTCATTACTATACATGGTGTCAGATGAGTTCTAGACTTATGGGGGGAGGTCACTTTGTAAGGTATATAAATGTCTAAACACTATTTGTATACCTGAAACTAATACAATATTGTATGCCAACTGTAACTGAAAAATATTTTATTTTATTTTATTTTATTTTATTTTTGACATAAAATTAGTAAAATTTATTAAATAAATATTGTTTACAAAATGCTTCTTAACATCAGTCTGGCATATGTATTCTAAGTGATATTGAAGTCAGTTTGTATTTTTTTAAAAATGGACCTAGGAATACTTTCAGTCCTATTTTTAAATTATTTTAAAAGCTGATGGGAGGGTTTGGGGGTGAGGGGAGATCATCCGCAAAGCAAACAACTGCTCACCAGAAAGGTTTTCCAAGGAATCAAATTCCTTCCAGCTATTCTCGCTCTCTTCCAGGGGATTCAGAGGAAGTCTCTGGTGCTCTAACAACATGAAAAGACGAACCAACTCAAAAAAAATAATAAAAAATACAGCATCCTGCTGGCCAGGCCTCAGCTTTCCCCCAGCGCTCAGCCAGATGGGCCAGAGGAGAAGAAGCAGGGGCTGGCTCTCTCAGGAGCGTCCCGGCCTCGGGAGTCGCCACCTGTTGGAACAATGTCACCGCATCCAGAGGCAGGCTCAGCTCCGTGCTTCGTAGGGCTCCGTGCCCACGGGAAACGCGGGGCCCCTGGTCACAGTGTACTGCGAATCCCAAGGCAGCAACAACCGGGCACAGGGTCTTTCCAAGGGAGGGGCCCTGGGTGACGCACAGGTTGCAGATCTGGACACTGATTGGTCCAGGGGCCGGTCCCCACTTTGGCCTTCATCCGCACCAATGCTCTATCCCCACGGGGGACAGGAGGGAGATCTTTTCTGCCTTTGCCCCATCAATGGCCATTGGAAGTTGTGGGGAAAATTAAACTAAATATGACACACACAAAAAGATAAAATAAAAAGATAAACTAAAGAGGACGTTGAGCATGCCTATGAAGGCACCTGGCTTATAGCAGCCCTGCACAAAGTTAGCTATGATCACCATTATTATTATTGCTGTTATTAATAATTATTAATTATTCTCATGATGCCAACGTCCCACCGCAACTCCAAAGCTCCCCATAGGCACGAACAATGCTTGGGAAATACAGACTCGTGTTTTGACAGAGACCGTCCATTAGCTAACGCTGTTCAGAAGCCTTTTTGTTAGCCCCGTGCGAGAGAATGCTCTCAATTAGGAGCTCTTCCCCCTTGATTTATAACATAGACCCATGTTTGAAGTCTGATGAGGCCTACGGACCCCTCCTCAAAATGGTTTTGAATGACAAAATCCATTATATAAGACTAGAAAGCAGGTGCCTATTGAACTACAATGATCAAAACACTTTTTAAAATAAATTGGGGATACAACAATATATGTACATCTTTATTAAGATATAAACTAAGATTATGTAGTGCAGGTCTAATAACCTCAGTGAAATATAGGAGTGCTGAATGTCACTGTTTGGAGACAATTTGTGACAAGTGTAATGTGACAGGGACATGCCTGTACCATATCCGGGTGACAGTCACAGTTACAGTTCATGCGACTGGCGAGTTTTGCCTTCATTGGTATCAAAGGAAACTGTTAAATTCTAATTAGCTTGCTGAACATAAAAACAACTTCTTCACATCCAAGATCACAAATTCCCTGGATTCTCTCTATGGATACCAATAGACCCTCGGATCCCAGATCAGGAAGCTTCCTGTTTTATTAACAACACAGACTGCTTGTTCAACTCCAACAGCTTCTAGAAATCACTTCCATGTGGCCAGAAACCTCATTTGAACACATTACAGGAGGCAGGCCCCAGAGTGTCTTGGCATAATAAGTAGGAATTTTTTCTGAAGCCTCTGGATTACACAGGGCATTGCCTTCCCTGCGTTGAGCAGTAGGTATGTGGAAGCACGCTCCAGAATTGGAGGGGTGGGCAATGGTAGGTGAAGTTGCAGTTAGTCATGTGCACTGCCCAGAGGGGGATCCATTTCTTTTGGAGGCTCTTTCCTGCCAGGCATCCAGAGACAGGGATAGGAACGAGCTGTCTCCCCAGTGAGGTCTTCCGGCAAGCCCATGGTGTGTGGTTTGCAGCCAGCCTGAGACAAAGCTCAGTTACGATGATTTAGCCCATCTCCCTGCCACCCGCCTTCCCCAGTGAAAGCCTGTAGCATTTCTTTCCCAAGATCACAGTGCAGAACCAGTGCAATCATTTCAAAAAATCAAACCCAGGAATTATTTATACACTTCAACCCAACAGAGACTCACGAAACACACTCATATGGAGGCTTTATCCTCGATTTCCACTCTATGTATTACCAAATATTTACTCACAAGCATTTGTCTTGGTGCTTTCAGATTCTGTGTCTAACTTAATCCCAACAGCAGTCTTGTGCAGATGTCATTAATCCTATTTCCCAGGTAAGGAAACTTAGGTCCTGGGGTTTACAGAACGCACTCAGAGTCACTCAGCTACCCACGGCGCAGTCAGATTTGAATCCAGGTATTTTAACCCTAAACCTAATGTTCTTTGGACCCTTCCAGCTGTTTCCAGGCAACCAAAACTCATAGCCTCCTGCCCCTTTAATGTACAAGCAAAGTCTGCCCTTTATCTGCATTCCTCAACCCGTCATCTTCTGACCAGTGGAATTACAGTGAGACCAAGGTGCTTCTACTTTACAGGTGTTCATAATTGAAACGGAGGTTGGATTTGGGCCAAATTTAACACCCACTGCAAACAGCAAATAAGCCTTGTTGGTAGTCGAGTCGGCATGCAGACAAGGCTGAAAACAGCCTTTTAGACCACACTTACCTGAGCCACCAGAACACACCATTATCTTCACTAAGGGAACTACTGAAAAGGGTCCTGAGAGAGATCCCAAAATCAGAGACAAGACAGCCACATTCTCCCAAATCCTTTGTCATATGCAAAAAAATAAAAGACCTTCAGATTCCAAGAAAGACTATTCAGACCTTTAGAAGAAGTTTACATTCAGCCAAAAAAAAAAAGGGCCAGCAGGGTGGTGGAAATTTCTCAAATCCATAATTGGGCAAATAACAGCTAACCCCCAAGATTGTGTTAATAATATAGAGTGTGTGGGGGGGGGCTGGGGGGGGGGGAAGGACATGAAAGTTTAAGGTCACCACAATTACAACAGTATCAAAGGATGTATGCATCTAGATAAGGTCATACAAACGTAAAAGCAAGTCCTTATGTTAAAATAGTGGGGTTCATGGGGTGGTCTCTTAGTCTAATAATCAAAAATATTATAATAGGCATTGGGGCTCCTTTTTATCTTCGGCTTTGTTTTCATCAGAAAGCATGTTTTGAATGGACTTACGCTGGCCGTATTTTAAATAAGTAGGCAGACAATGTTCATAACGATGAAGATGCTTCTGAGAAAGGAAGAAAAGGGGGCTCTGAGGGTCAGGGTATGGAAGAAGATTGTAGAGGGGGGAAGAAAAAAAAAAGATAATGTGGATCTAATGAACTACAAGAGGGGCCCGGCCCTGTAAAACAAACTGGAGACAGAGTGTGGTTAGGTGCTAGTGAAATCAATTTTTAAAGGGGTATTTTTACAACACGTCTCTTTTAAAGCAAGGCCAATTAAAACCCTGGGAGCCTCTTTAAATGGGCCACCCTGCTTGACCCTGGCGCAGGCCTGGTTGCTGCCGACATAGACTGAGGCCCTCGGAGAACACCCACGTCCCCAGGTGGGCTGCCCAGTGACTGAGCCAATCAGGCACCCCTCCTGCTACCCCTAGGGCCCAAGGGTCCTCCTCTAGGAGAAGTGGGTCCCTATTCATCCAATTTACCCAATAATCCATAGACTGCCAGTCAAGTGAGCTGATCAGCACCACACAAGCTGAGCGGCTCCACGAGTGTCTGAATGTTCACTTTCCAGCAGATGGCTTTGGTATCTTATAGAAGACGTCAGTAGAGTGCCTTCTTGTGTACATCCACCGCTCCCTATGGTCATAAAACAGCTTCATCCGCCTCTACACTCCCACCAACTTTGGACACAGATTGATCAAGATGGGATGCTGACATGGGAACAGACTCTAACACCCCAACAGAGGCTCTAGATTATCTGGTCTTGGCACCTCCACCTCTACCCCTTAGCCAACATTCTGAAGACCCCAAGGAAGCCATTTAAGGCTCCTAATGGTTTTCTTTCATCCTGAGGAGGGAGGGCGTCTCCACCCCATTCTCAGCTTTCACAGACTCCAGGCAAACCTGCTGACCTCCAGGCACAGGAAGATCGTCAGCAGCTAGGGGTCGGTATGGATTCTGCTGACCTTCCATTCTTTCCCGGTCATCAGATTCTAGGGGTTAAAATGAATCTCAAAGACAATCAGAGTCAAGCTCCTTTATCCTGATGAGTGACTAAATTCCAGAGAGGTGGAGTGCGTTGCTCTGAGCACGTAGCTTTGCCGGAGCTAGAAAAGCAGGCCTTCTGACTGCCAGTCCCAGGTGCTGTCCTGCACATACCCCGACCCCCACCCCTGCTGTCCACACTCTGCTCCAGTCACTCTCACAAGGTGAATCTGAAATTCTTCAGGGAAAATTCTTAAATAAATGTGTGTGTGTTTCCCTTCTGAAATCCAATACATTTTTTTTTAATCAAATAACTCTGAGGGATCCATGGAAATTTCTCCCCCAGCACATCCCAGCTTCCTGCCCTCAGTGCTATTCAGCTTGAACACATGCCCCACTCAATATTAGCACCATTCTCCCTACCACACTGTTCATTTCCTGCACAGCTTAATGGTCTGGCCCTTCAATACCATGTCCAATTTAAATAAAAGCATAGCAGTCACATATTTCTAATAAGAGCACAATTGCCTGTTCCTTAGGACAAATCATATTATTTAATTTTTTTTAAAAAAAAACAAAAAACTGCAGTCAGAACATACTAAATAAAGTTTATCTTTTTCACCTCTGCACTCATCCAATGGATTTAAGGGAATCCTGACAAGATATGGCTGCCATCCTGACTCTGTCTTTAGCTGCCCCACTGGGCCAGTTACCCCCCCATAACCATGCTAGGGTGAGAACATGTGGTCTCTAAACACCAAGCCTGCAGTGGAGTCAACACCTCCCGACCAGGGCCCCACCCAGCACAGAAATGATTGTCACTTTAATTCTACCAGAAAGCTATCTTCATAAGAGAAATGGGCTGAAAAGCAGCGAAAGGGTGTCACCAAAAAATCAGGTTCCAACTTTATAGTATCTTGTTCCTTAAAACAGTGGCATCGCTTCTCCTGTGTGTTAGCAGGTTCTGCCATGGCTGTCTCGGTGCTCACCCCACCCAGAGGCCTTTGAAAATCACCTCTCTTTGAAAGGATTTATAATTGACTGTATCTGAGGTCAGGGGAGACCGAATCACTTTTTAATGACTTGTATAAACCTCTGTGTCTCTGGTTGATGCTTTAACACTGAACAAGGTTCTTAGCGCTGGGCTCTCAGAAAAGCGAGATGGTCTAAAGAATACAACCCGGGGCTAAAATCCCCTCATTTGGAGAAGGGGGTGGGGGAGTGTGAAGGGGAAATAAAACAGCACAAGAGTCACAAAAGCTAAATTCCACTTCCTAGCAGGGAACTGTGGCCCAACGCACTCACATTCTGACCCGAGACCTGCTATGAATTCCTTCCAGTTTCCAATTCACCACTGAATGCAATTGAGTAAATAGTTTAGCCTCTCCGATTTCATTTTTCCTCAGCCTCTCCAGGAGTTGAAAAGGTATCGAAAGGGGATCTGGGTAAAGTTGGTGAATAAAGGGGTGCATGGACCGGGGATGGGAAGTGTGAAGGTGAACCTCTCGGAGGTTCAGGAAGGAACACGGCATTTCCATGCTGGGGAGCTCGCAACATATTTTTTTAAAGAAATAAACATGTCACAAAAAGGATTGTTTGAATTTCACAAGTAGATGCTTATTAGCACAAAAGAAAATATATCATTGAATTGGAGCTCTTCTGTACCTATGGCACTGGGATCAAAGGAATCGCCCTACCCAGAGCCACCCTGAGACGGCCCAGTCTGGCCGCCATCTCAGAGAGTAACAGGAGAGGACTTCCAGCACAGGGGTTCCCTCAAAGTTACTTTTTTTTTTTTGTAACATGTCTTTATAAAATACTTTGGAAACATGGAAAAGGATGGTCTCCATTGTATTCATTTTTTCAAATGTGATTACAAACTTCCAAATGACCCTCATTTCATGTTTCCATGTTCCAGCTTTTTAAATATCTAGCCACATAAGCCATCGGCGAAGTGGCATGATCCTACAGGACTTCAGATTAAAAACTGGCTTTTAAAGTTATTTTACCATCTCAGGATTCTGTATCTCAAAAGAAGGACCAGGGAGGCCTTCTCCAACCTCCAGAGGCAGCGATGAAAGTCACTCTTACAAGCTCTGAAGAGCCTTTTCGGATAGTGTCGCTTCTCCGTGCAACAGAACTTCATCTCCCCTATTGGAAACCGGCTCTTCCAATGGCCTCTGAAATTAGCACACGTCCACACATGATCCCCAGCTTCCCTTTTATACAAGGAAAGGCTCTTCCTGACTATATTCTCATACCCACGTCTATAGAATCAAAACCTGAACTAGACCTTCTGTCTGAAGGTTCTCAGAACTTGAATACTCCCTCTGCACCTGCCCCTAAGGTAAGTGACCAACAGATACCCCTGTGTACACAGGCTCACAGAATTGCACACTTCATCTGGAAAAGACACATCCTCCCTCAGTACCGGGTATACCAGACCTTGGCAAAGGCAGATGGCGAACACGCCACCTTCCCTACTTGGTATTGTTATTTACCAACAAGAAGATGAATTCTTCCCTGGTCCTAGCTGCACCCACCCTGGGCCCAATATCTCTCCATGGTGTCCAAACCAAATCACAAGAGTCCCTGACTGAGAAGGCATTTGGTGCTGCTGACTCACGTTCTGCCTGTGTGGTCATAGTAGTCCCTTACGGGACAAACAAAAGGTTATTTTGTCATCTTGTGATATGGCGAAACTTTGTGCCAATTTTTTTTTTTTTTCTGGACAAAGTCGTTTTTAGGCAAGCAGCTCTCCCCAGTGCCCTTGCCTAACTGAGCTGCCTGGCCACTTTTCCCGCTGTGGATGCGAACGCCCCTGCTTATTTCCGGCCATCTCCCAACACCGAATAGACCAAATATACCAAAAAGGACTTTGCCTTTCCCTACAACTGAGTCAGAAAAATTACCAGCAGAAGACATCTCTAGAAAGTGAGAATATGAACCCCAACAGCTACTGAGCCAACCAGTTCTTCACCGAGCTAGCTGCCTATCCAGTTCAGAATTCAGCCCAGGGAAATGGCTTTGTCACACAGACAAAGGGAAAGCTCACAGTGACTAGATGTCCAGGCTCAGTGCAAGGAACTCACAGCTCACGTCCAGAATAGCCCAACTGCCCCCCAACGTACACGTCTATTCAGACCCAGTGAGGCAAGCACAGGTGAGGCGAGCTTTACTTCCTGCCTGCTGCCTCGGGAAGTCTGTTCAGTTTCATCTGTCAGACTCCAGCAGGCTTCTCTTTCCACTCAGGTGGTTCAATTCCAGATTCCAAAGAAGGCTTAAAAATAAGGACTTACCTCATTTGCTAAAGATTCTGGGTGGGAAATCCAATCGCTATGGCTAATGGAGGGGAGGCGGCCGGCAGCCCTCACTCAAGCCAGCTCCTGCGGGGATGGGGAACCGGCTCAGCTGTTATCACATCTGAGCCCTCATCGGAGTGAAGATAAATGCATATGACAATAATTTTAAATCATTTTGTAGGATGTTAAGCAATAAGCCACCAACCGGGAATTCCCTAAGTCACTTCCTCCTCTTCTGATTGGCCGCCGGGCCCTTTAAAAAAATAAAATAAAGGATTACAAACATTAGCTCATTTGCATTTGGCCAACTCACACGTTAGTGTTCAAACAAAACAGGTCTAACCAGGTTATGCCTGTGTCTCAGGAACAGAGAGACAACCTATTAATGGGTGAGGAATTGATTTGCCGGTGACTGTTCTTTTCGGCTGTTTCAGGTGAAAAGTACCTGCGCTCTCCCTTCCCATCAGGAAGGGAGAAGGGAAAAGCAAAGTGAGCAGAAATGCAAATCTGGAGGAGACATGGGATAAGGGAGTGACATCTGTCTCGTGTACTAACTTCTATTCAGTCCCCTCTGCTTTGGCATCAAGAACTTCACCCTGGCTGTGCAGGTGGCAGGTACTGAAGGGGCTCCCAGCCAGGTAGTCCCTCCCCGATACACACACATAGGTCCTCTTCTTAGGCACCACAATCACCTGTGGTAATTTCAATGGACTTTGAAAAGCCATTCCCCCACCCGACCCCCAGGTAAGAGCCTAGAGAGAAAGTTTAAAGGGAGGATCCTAGGAGAGAGGACCCCCTGAGTTCCTTTCAGGTGGAACAGCTGACTCTCTGGTTGGTGGGTTACCCAGGGTCTTTTCTTCTTCCTCTTGACACTTACATGGCCTTTTTAGCTATTTATTGCCAGAGGAAAATACCAAGATGCTGAAGCCAGAAATAAAACAACACCTGTTGGGCAAGAGCCCCCTGGGGAGACTCTTTGGATTTTAAAGACCCAAGCAATCCCAACCCCCTTGGGACAAGGGCCTCCTTCCCTGGGCCCCCGGGGCACACCCACCCACACAGGTGAGAGACTGTTCCTGGCACGGAAGACATTCCCTCCCCTAACCATTAACTTTCTCTCAGGTCTTTCTGGCCCCTGGCCTGGTATGAGCTAAGCGTCCAGGCAGATTTCTTTAACTCACCAGGCCGCCCCTCTGTGGGAGAGGAAGGGGAAATTGAGTTTTGGCAAAGACACAAAGATTCTATGATTAAAACCAAGAAGTTCCTTGTGTGAAAAAGAAAAGTCTGTGTATGAGCAAAGGCTGAATCGAACAACAAAGTCAGGTTGTCATGTTAAGGTGAGTGAGCAGTAGTTACATTCCTTTCTTGCTTGTTTGCCCAGCTTAATGCAACATGAATGGCAAGGTCTGTGAAGGTGGAGAAGCGTTAGTGGGAGGGTTCGGGTGAGTTTGATAGGGTCTTGGAACTCAGGCAGGTGGGGAAGGTTTTTGAGGTTAGGGAGTGCCACTTGGGGAGGCTCTGAAAAGCCCCTCTGCCTCCTTTCCTTCACTAAACATTCCTCAGGTTCCCTCCCTTTAATCATGTTTCTCCCAAGGGCCTTGTTAAAATGCAAATGTCTGATAAAAACACTAAATGTCATTATTGCCCATTATCACATTAGCCCCAATTAGTCTATCAGCTCCAGATCTGAGAGCAGGGCCTGAAGGAACAGCCTGTGTGGGGGTTTTTGTTTGTTTGTTTGGTGTGGTGTTTTTTTTGTGTGTGTGTGTTTTTTTTTTGTTTTTGTTTTTTTTTTCTTGAGTGATGAATCAGGAGAAGCAACTAAAGTAGCATTCCACCTGCTACAGGGTGTGTGTGTGTGTGTTTGTGTGTGTGTGTGTGTGTGTGTGTGTGTGTGTGTGTTGGAGAGGCAGGGTATTATTTTTAGTGCCAGTGGGACTCTTTTCCAGCTTTGCCTGAGGTCAGCCTGAAGACAACAGAGGGCACAGAGGGGAGGTGGAGAGGGACTGTGTGGTCAAGAAGTGGTGAACTTCAAAAGTGACGTCTCTCTATGGGCCAGTGCCAACCACCTTTAATGGTAAGCCCTTTTTTTTCTAGCTGAAAGGTTCCAGGAACATCTTAATTTTTTTATCCTGCCTATTTGAGATCAGAGGACAGCTCCCTTAAGACACTCTTGAGACGAGTTATTTTGGGATGGTGGAGACTACAGGGGATGAAAAGAAGTCACCTCATACTCATGAGCCACTGTATTTGTGGAGTTTTTATGTCTATAAAGTACTTAACAATGTGTCTAGTATTTAGTGGATACTTACTATTGGTTCTCTTCTTTACTTGGGACTTAGTTGAACTACACAGAAGACAAACAAAAACAATACCCCCTCCTCCTCCTCACTCCCCCCAAAAACTAGATTTTTTAGACATGTTGCATGCATAGAGAAATTCCTTCAGCGTATGTATGTACTAGAAGCCCGATGCATGAAATTAGTGCAAAGGGCTCAGCCCTCACAGCTGTCCGGTCTAAATAGCATATTATACATTTATTATTATAGATGAGGTCTTTTACCCTATGGTCAACTTCTCAATAGTACGGTACTTGCATTAAAAATAGATGCTAGAGATAGATAGACCAATGATAGATAGATAGATAGATAGATAGATAAATTGATAGATAGACTGGATACAGTTCTGATATTTAACTGAGAATGCTAAAACTTGGATTTAAGACTGAGGACTTCTATCACAAGAGTCTCAAATAGTCAACCATGTCTCTCATGGATCAGAAGTTTAAAAATGTAATCATAAAAAGATCAAACACACCAGAGCCTTTAAATCCTCAGGCCAAGATTAAGATATCACTTGGGACTGGAACCAACTTTACAGACCCAATTGCTCTGCAAATAGATCTTCCTGGCCTTCCCTATTACTGTCCCTGACCCACACGAAAACATGGAGGATTTGAATGGAGTCCTTATGCTGGTTCCCATGGAGGAAAAAGGGGCGGAGCAAACCAGAAGAAGTTGTGTGCAGCAGCCTGGGGATCCTGCTTTTGGCTGGATTGTCTACGAGAAGATATACATCACAGAACCAAAGAAGCCCAAAGACCTTAATTCCTAAATCAAGGCCAAGACAAAGAATCACTCTTAGCCAAGTATCAAGCCCTCAGGGGTCTGAGTCTTAATACCAACACAGGCTGTGGTTACAAGGTGGATGAGAGTTGTGTGCCTGCTTTGCAAGGAAGAGGATGCTTGCTTACTTTACACAGCACCTTTTAGAAGCCCTATATTTATTTTTGAAAGCAAGTGTGTGTTTATATATGTTCCATCTATCATCCCCTCCTGATGACATGGAGTTACCTCCAGGGCAGAACATGACAACTCTTTAGTGAGAGACACCTAAGAATATTAGGACTGTCTGCGTGGGGAAGACTTTCTTATAATTATAGCAGTTGTTTTTACACATTATTTTAGCATAAGAATTCCTTTTCTGTGATCATGGAACCCCCAAATATAAAGCAGATTATAGAGCTGTGGCTGCATAGGGGATGGAGGTGAGGCAGCTGGAGTCTCCTTTAATCAGTCACCCTTCCCCTCACCCATCAGCACTCAGCCTTTTCTGCTATATCATGCTTTAGGCTCTGTGTCCTCACTCCTGGGTAATGGGGCATCAGAATCCCTTTCACAGGTTCTGATTTTTGAGTTCTTCGCTACATAATCGGCACCTCTAGAGGGTGGAGTGATAGCAGAGATAATAATGAATGTTGCACCCATCACCAACCATTTAGATGGTGTGGACTCCCCTATCATTTCACTATGATAAACCAGAAGACATGGTTCCTACCATCTCAGGAGACATTTTAATTGAGCTGACTTGGGTGTGGGTCTCAGTACTTGGTCTCTCTAACCCAGAGATCATGAGAGATAGCAAACTTTCAACCCATCTAGAAAATGTTTAAAATTACCATCTAAATGTCAAACGATTTAGGAGAACCTTGATATTGGTGTGTTCAGACTAGGGGTGCTCAGAATCTATTTCTTTACCCTAAAATACAAGCTGGCTCAGCTTTCTCAGAAATAGCCTGTGCGGTAGAAAGAACATTGGTTTTGAAGCCAAACAGACCAGGAAAAACTTGTCACATTTAAGTAAAATTTTAAGTCTCACTTTCTCCATCTGATCATTGAGAATACATATGTTCTCTTTTTGGAAAGTTAAGTGAGAAATTGTATAAAGCACTTTCAGAGTGCCTGGCACTTGGTGGGGTCTTGGGAAATATTTACCTCATCCCCAAATATAGAACTTGAATCCCAAAGGACCCCTCCTCCCCCCATAATAGATGAAGTCACCTGCAGGTGGTTAGATAACTCCACATTTCAAAATACAAAGCAGGAGAAGGGGACAAAAGTGGAAAAGTTCTAGGAAAAAGGAAGAGTAATCATGACCATTCACATGTATTCAGCTTTAACCATGTCCCAGTCCCTAGACTAAGAATTTAACTCGCATCACCTCATTTAATTCTTACTAGACTCCATCAGAAATGTACCATGGCTGTTCTCACTTTACAGATGAGAAAACTGAGCCTCGCAGGCTTGATAAGTAGCTTGGCCAGGGTCACACAGTGGAGCAAGTGGCCAGAGTTACTGTCATTCCAAAAGAAGATTTCTTAACCACAACTCTCTTCAAAAAAGAGAAGCTTAACAGCCTGTTGAAATTTGGACTATAATATCTTACACTGACAGGGAGAACCAAGCTGAATTCTGGAAGGCGATTAGAAGTGTAAATGTTTCTTAGAAGACAGATTGTCAAGTTGAAAAAAGAAAGTCTGAAGTAGGGAAACGGGCATGTGATGGATCTCCTAGGACAGTCTTCAGCCCCTGCCCTTCAACACCAAATATTTTAAATGTTAAATGTTCAGAATAAAAGAATTGAGGGGAAACCCATTGGAAGAAGCTGTGACTTGGTCTTGCTTGGGAAGTCATGAGACTCTTTTAAACACAAAGGTCATCATGCCCCCCCAGGCCTCATGGTGCTGATTCAGGTTAAATAACACAGTGAGGAATCCTTCAGCATCTGGACCCAGAAACACAAAGGAGTAGAGCAAAGAGATGGAGTGATTATGAAGGCATTAAGTATGAAGGTTGAGGGCAGCAGTGGAACCTTGTTGGGGATGGAGTTGCCCCCACTAAATCAGTTTCTCAATCCCCATTTTTCATAAGCAATTGTGAGTGCCTCAAGAAAATGTGAAATGATCCTCAACCAGATTCTGTTCCTAAATGTCCTTCAGATAGAAATCGGGAGTTCTGGACCTGATCAGTTCTCTGGAAAGAACACATCTAGAAACCTCCTAGAAATGATATCAGAGAATTGATAAGCACCGGAACTATGCAAAAAAAAAAAAAAAAAAAAAAAAAAAACACAAAAAAAACACCAAACACCTCCTTTGCATAAATAAATGATCCATTGGGTCCATTCAAAACATATGCACCTGTAGGCTGGTGGAATGTCAAGAAAGAAGCCCTTGGAGTTATTTCAGAATAATTCCATATTGGGGGGAAGTCCAGATGAATCTCCCACGTGTATCATGGTGTGTATATGATTGGTTTCCCCTTTCTCTCCCCCACCCCCATTCTTGGTGACCACATGTGAGTTCAGGGTTTGGAATTAGTCATTCTGTGTTCCTGAACAGGGACTGCAAACAGAACAGTCACATTTTGAGACCTAGTTTCTTTTATGACAGTGCCCCAGGAAAGTTTTGTGAGAATCCTGATTTAAGGTTGAAGGTTAATAGCTCTGAAATTCTGGGAACCAAAAAATATTGTGTAGGTGGGTGTACAGTAAAAGTGAAATGAGGAACTCCTCCACAAACCCAGCCCCAAATCTACAGTCGGTTAATCTGAAAACTTCTGGGAGGACAGCCCAGCTGTGCAAGGGACCAGCCACAGTCTACCCCTTCCTTACAGTGGAAAACAAGGAGGCCCTTGAACTCTGTTGTGCTGGAAAGAATGGGATACACAGGGCAAGGGTCAGGAGCCACCCCTGACAAGGTGAGTGTGCATGAACGCCATGGTCAGCCTGCTGTGGACATTCTCCATCCACACCAAAGTCCAGCTCTGATGGACTTTTCCCACAAACACTTGAAGACTTCAAAGTCTACCCAGGGTTCACTGTTCTTCGACCCACCAGTTTGTGGTTCTCCAAGAGTTGCCAGACCACTAGAGCAGAAAACTTCAGCGAGTCCAACCTTAGATCTCACAATTGTGTGTAGTTGTGGTGGAGGCGGCTATCCTTGGCTAAGGTCTGAGATTTGCTAATCCCTTTTCTTTCTAGCTTGACAGGTCACCTTAACTTGGAAATTGAATGGGCAGCTGGGAAAAAATGTGTTTATTAGGGGTTGGGTCAATGCTCTGTGAATTTGAGCCTTGGCTGGGGGTAACATTTGTTGAAAGGTAAGATGCCTAGGAAGCCACAGTACTGTGTCAAAATGAACACGATTACCGGGTATCCATATCCACCCTAGGTCACTGCATGGCCCACAGCCTCACTGGGAGTGGACTGTTCATTCCTCTCTCTGCAGATCCTCTCCATCCCACAGAGCTCTTGGCAGCAAGCGCCAGCAATAGAGAGAGTTGCTGGGAAAGAGAGTAAAGTGAGACCAAGAAGGAAACAGACTGGGGAGTGGGCGGGGCGGAGGAGGGGGCGGAGTTTCTGCATGTTTTATCCCAGTGCCCCCAAAACTCACCTAGTAATATTTCTTATCATTGTATCACAACGACCAGAATTTTATTACACACACTCCCATTCCTTGGCTGCCTTCTCAGAAAGCAACTAGATCATACCCTTGTTCAAAAATCTCTGCCAATTTCCCCTTTTTTAGGGCTGTGCTCCTCAGAGGTATTAAGAACAGAACTACTTAAGATGCCCTGGCCAACAACCTCCCAAGGCTGTTGTGCAAGATGCTTTTAAATGCAATTAATAATTTTTATTTTAACGGTCACATCATTTTGATATGAAAACAAACTTAGTAAAGTAAAGTAGAGAATCAATGTGAAAATCATTAAGTAAATAATAGAGGTGGGTATACAGAGATAGCAAAAATAGTGGCAATGAAATGTGAAGTTTTAGAAATAGTGGCTCAGAGACAGACAGGGCAAACTCCCTGAGGGTGTGCCCTTGACCCATCCTCCACCAACGGTTCTTCACCCATGTGCTAAGTCCCTTGGTCTCCGATGAACCCATAAGCTACATCCCAGACAGAGTGGGCCAGGTCGTTTCTGCACAGGTATTGCCTGCTTCCCTGCTTCCTGCTCATCCTGCCATGTGGACTGCCCTGTCGTATCTTGGCTCAGTGGAACTCAACCCATTTTCTCATCAGTCAACCCCAATTGCTTCATCAAAATTTAAATCTCCCAGAACAGTGTGTAAGGACTTGGAGCCATTCAAGAGTCAACATTCTACAAATACTCATTGAGCTCCTACCAGGTGCTAGACATGATGCCAGAGGATGGGAACTCAGCCTTAGGAGGGACAAAAGGATGAAAATGCTGCTGTCATGAAACAAAGATTCTGATGAAGTGAGGCATCGGCATGTGTCCTGTTCTGCTGCATGGGGCCACTTTGGGGTGTGGCTTTGCCCAGTGAATCTGGATTCCTGGGTAGACAGCATCTTCACTGTCCTGTCCCCAGAAAAGCCTAACATGACTCCTGAAAATGGACATTGCTCAGAGGTTGAAAACCCTCTGGTGTCTGGTCTCATAACCCACATATCCTGTGTGTCTGTGGCACCTTAGAGATTGTTTCCTCTGTGTAGCTCCTGAGATCCTCCCCCACATCCCAGAACGTGTGATGCACACAAAATGGGTTAAAGGATGCCCCCATTGGGCTTCGCGTCTTTCCGGAGGCCACGCATTAGTGGTCAAGTCCATGGCTCCCAGTGGCTCCTCTGGCTCTGTGGTGAGCCTCAGGGAGACGCCTTCAGCACAGACAACTCTGATTCCCAACAGGAATCAGACCCACAGAATAGACTGAGCACCTACTGGTGCTAGGCTCTGTGGCGACTGCTGAAGAGAGGAGACCTCCCAAAGCTCTGGCAGGGATGGGAAAAGCCTGGACATCTTTCCAGAAAGAAACAGTGCAGAGTTGTCTTGCTGTCCTCTCCTGGCAGCTCCCTCTCACCAGCTCTGTTCCAGAACCACAGCCGAAGCTGGCTGCCATGTAGTCACCAACCAACTCATCTAAACTTCCCCAGCTTTAGTACTGAGTGTCCCTGAGCAAACCAGAAAGGTCTGTCAAGCCAGCTGTAGGTCACGTAGGCTGCGCTCCCATCTGATCACTCCTAACAGCAGCGTGTCCTTAGGCAGTTACCTACCATCTCTGAGTTCCTATGTTCTCCTCTGCAAATGGAGATAATACCATTCCCCAGGGCTGCGGTGGGGATGACAGAAGGAATGTGTATTTAGGGAGTTGGCCAGAGCATCCTAAGTCGTTCTGCTCTTAATACCTTTGGAGGCTGGACTGCGAACAGTGTAAGAAGAGATTGCCGCAGTGGCAAAGGACCTATGAGATTATAAATATCTGCTGAATATCTCTTTTGGAAGCTGACATACCAAGGATCATGTAGCCACAACAGAGGTAGTCTCCACCAGGGCCTCTGAATGGCAGCAAACAGGAGACTTGCCAGTAAAGCAAAAGAAACGCACGATCCGCCCAGCTCTGTGTTACTGCCTTTATCAAGCACTTGCTATGTGCCAGAGACTAAGTACCGTGTGCGCAATTGATCCTCACAACGGCCTCTCCGCGTAGCAATCTAATCCCCGATGTGGAGGATGAGGAAACTGAAGCCGAGAGAGATTTGATCACTTGCCCACGGCCACACTGCTGGGAAGGACAGACCTCAGGGCCTCTAGCACTAACCACCACCTAACCATATGCAGGAGCACCCTCTCCCCATGCCTCGGCAGAAGCCAACCACTTTTCTCCCCTTCAAATAGAAGGAAACTGGCATTTGATGGGACACGGGGCAATCTGATCAGCCTTGGAGAGAAGAGGAATTAGCAGGCGAGCCCTTGCTTGCTGCGAGGTGGCTTACTCTGAAACCCTGCTGGGCTTCCCAGAACCCTGAATAAATATTTACATAATCGCACTACACTGCTCCTCGCTGCAGCCTGAGGAGAAAGCACAGAACCGACTCAGGCCTGTGAACCACTGAAGTTTGAACATATATTTTTTTCAACAGTCTATTAAGCAGACTCCTTCTTGAAAACCATCCAGCACAAAGGAATGGGTTTCTCACTTGGAAACAGACGGGCTTTCATCCCAGTTCTACTACAGACAAGCAATGCCACTTCAGACAACTCGGGGCTCAGTTTTCCCATCTGTAACATGGGCAAAATGTTCATCCAGCATCATCAGCAGCATCATCACCCCTTGTGAAGTACTTAGAGTGTGCTTGGCACTCCGATCTTTGCATCAAATCCTCTCAAAAGCCCATGGATGTAGTTACTGTTTTTAATCTGTATTTTACAATTGAGAAAATCGAGGCTCAGAGAAGGTAGAAAATGTGGCCAAAGTCCTACATCGAAAGTGGCAGAGCTGGGTCTTAAACCCAGGCGGTCCAACCAAGAACCTTGCTCTCTACCTTCTCTCTTTCATTACCCTGTGTGCTACCTCTTGGAGCATGTTCTGTAAAGCTTTCAATGAGATGACACACGTGAAAGTGCCCGGCTCACAGGAACATGCTTGTCCACAATTCTCAGTGTCTTGCTTCTTATAGTTCCTGGAAAGGAGAGCAAGGGGCTCCCAGTGGGCGTAGGCCCTCCGTGGAGCACCCCCTCCTTCCCTAACAGTGGTGACAGCAAATTATTCAGCAGTCCTGATAAGCATCTGTGAGCCTGAGAGTGACTCAGCAACCCCCAGGGACCCAGCCAGAGCACCACACCGCAGAACAAAGCCAGGCAGTAACCTGTGGCAAAGGTAATTACAGGCCGAGAGGCAGCAGGAGGCAAAGGGCTGCCTGGTTTATAGGACTTCGAGGATGAGTCACAACCTCAGTCTCTGAGGAGGTCTCGAGGTTCCACCAGGCCACTGGGGACCCAACTAGAACTGTTTAAACAAAAGCACTAGAAGCTCCCCACACCCCTTCCAACTACCACCTCCCATGACCTCCTTGCCTTGCCTCTCTCCATAACCCCATGTCTAAGTCCCCCAATACTGCCCCCACTGGCCCAAAACTCTCAGAAAGGGTGGGAGGAAGGGTGATAGAATTATCAAGTATACAGGAAATAGCAATGTGCTTGAAAGACAGAATTCGTGGCTCCTTGTGTTACCTACAACCGGTTATCAATGGGTCCCTTTTCATCAAGATAGAAAATAAAAACCTGCCACTATCAAACCCGGCGATTTATGGCAGCGTTTTGGTTTAGGGTCAGATAGATCTCAGTTTGTGTTCCACAACTGGCTGTGTGACCTTGGCCAAGTGACTTACCTCTCTGAGTTTCCACTTCCTCGTTTATTAAATGTAGGCTATGACACTACTAACTCTGTAGGGCCTTTTAAGGGGACTAAATTAGATAATACATGTAAAGAGCAACTTTTGTAGGGTATTTGATTTGTTACTTCCATAATCTGAATTCTGCCTCCTCCTTTCTGTCTTTCACGATTTTCATTGGTCACCATCTCCCCATTGTTCCTTGGGAGTTAACTTCCTGTCCCTACTTATGGGAGCTTTAAAATGGGGCCAGTTGAATTGGCTACCAACTACAAGCCCAGGTTCTTAAGCCTTTGGTTACACCAGACGTGCCAGCAGTGGGTCCTGTGTTGTCCGTAATCAGGTTCTGGAACTTTCCAAAGGCCTCTTGTTTTAGGTTGCAGAGGCTAGAGAGGCTCCTTACCCTCCCTCTACCCGCCCCATTTTTTTTTCTTCTTTTTTTTTTCTTCTGAGAGTCTTACCTGCACACAACACCAAAGGTCACGGGCTCTTTCCATGGAAATGCTATTTGGTTACCTGGTGTTTTGCATGTTGTAACACCCAAGGCCTGGATGTGACCAGGACACGTGACCAGCCACAGCTTGACAATAACAAAGTCACACATTTTTTAAAAAATTTAAATATTTATATATATGTAAATATATATAATTGATTTCAAAGAGGAAGGAGAGAGAGGGGGAGAAAGATAGAAACATCAATGATGAGAGAGACTCATTGATCAGCTGCCTCCTGCACACCCCACACTGGGAGTTGAGCCCACAACCCAGACATGTGCCCTGCTCAGGAATCAAGCCATGACCTGGTTCATAGGTCAATGCTCAACCACTGAGGCACACCAGTCAGGCCAAAGTCATACTTTATCAAACTAACACCTTCCATCTTATTTACTCCTCTCTCCCCTCTCAAACTACCATCCCTCCAAACACAACAAAAATCTCTGCTATGCCATTTAAACTTCAAAGCAATTTTTCATATATCCTCAGGCCGGATTTCTACCATTTTGTTGGTTAACCATTTCTCAGATGGCTCCTGCCTCCTGTGTCACAGAGCACCCTGCCTGTCAGGCTCAGGGGCAGGGGGACAAAGCTGCTCAGCAGCCGCATGGCCAGGGGAGAGAGGAGGAGGATTTCATCATTAAAGTCCCACCAGAACGGATGACACCACACTTGGTTCGGGATTGGGGAGGCAGGCACACCGCTTGTGGAGGGTATGCGTGTATAATCTTTATGGAGAGTAAATTGGTGGTATCTTATCAAAATGTGAATGTTCGTATCCTTGAAAACCCCACTTCTCAGAATTTCCCCCTAGATATTTGTACATAAGACCACAGAAATATTTACTGAAAATAACACTAGAGTCCATCAGTAGGGGAATCCTATATAATAAAAATGTAATATGCAAATGGTAGTTATGCCTTGAAGCATAACGACAGAATCATGGATCAGCAGGAGGGTGAGGCAGTGAGCTACAAGTTGGTGGCAGAGAGCTACAGGAGGGGGAAGGACAGCAAGCTATGAGGGGAATTAGGGGGAGAGGGATGGGGGAATCTACAGGAGGGTGGGATAGTGGGCAGAGAGCTACTGGAGGATGGTAGCGAGCTACTAGCGAGCTACTAGTGCACGGATTCGTAAGTACTTACATAGAACTGTGGACTAGATACCATCTACTAGCATATATATATATATTAAAGCTTAATCGACCAAACAACCTGAACAACCAGTCACTATGATGTGCACTGACCACCTGGTGTTCAGTGCACTCCCACTGCTGTAGCATTGCTCAGCTGATACCCATCCCACTGGCAGCCACTCACTTCCTCACTAGTCCTGCAGGTCCAATGGAGAACCAACCAGGCACCATGGACCAGTACCACCAGCACAATCCTAACAGCACAGTAGGCCTCCTGGAAGTCAGCCTCAGGCACCGCAGCCACTTGCCTCCCTAGACACTCTGCAAGAAAGAAACAATATAAAAGTGACCACCAGGGGGCTTCAGACAACCTGCAGGAATGTCAGCTGGATAGATCCAGATCCCAAGCTGGCAAGGGTGTCCCACCGGCTGCCCAGAGGGCCTATCACATCTTGGCATCACCCTACCCCCCTTGGGAGCCCACCCATGCACGAATTGGTACACCGGGCCTCTAGTGAAGTAATATTAGGAAGATAGAGTTACATCAATGTGCTATGGTGTTAAAAAATGTCCATATTCAGCAAAAAACAAACAAACAAACAAACAAACAAAAACGTTAAAAACAAAGCTTATCAAGTGATAGTATTTTTATTTAAAGATATATAGATATAGATATAGATATAGATATAGATATAGATATAGATATAGATATAGATATAGATATAGATAGATAGATGAATAGTTGCTGCTGGAAACATGGTTGGGAGGAAAGTTCACACTCTTTGTACAAATTTTGTCACAGACATATATTTACCTATATTTATATCTACATGATTAAATATCCCAACACAACAGATCTCTCCATTTCTCTTCCTGCCATTCCTCCAGTAGAATCCTCTGACAAAATGTAATAGTCCCAAAAAACATGTATTCAGAGCTTTGCAATTTATAAAGCATTTTCACAAATAATCCTCCTTTATATACCACACCATTCCTGTAAGATGATCCTAGTTTACAGAAGAGAAACTCAGAGAGGAAATGTGTTCTCCCCAATGTCAATGGCAGGTGGTTGATAGAGCCAGAACCAGGAGCCCAAGTTGTCCGCCTCCAGCATCTCTCGGCACCTTTCTAGCCCTCCCAGCTGACGCCTGCAATATTTCTTCCATGATCCAAATCACGTGACGCCAGCCTCATAAGTCCTCTGGCACAGGTGAAAATCAGAACACCTGGGCATGGCTAAGAAGTTTGAGGGTAGAGGAGAAAAAGGGGGAGGTGAAAGGCATGGTGAAGCACAGAGATCAAAAAGGTTATGAGATGGCCCAAGAGGCTGGGCATCCTATTCAATAATTCACTGTATAGTTCATCAGCACAGCAGGTAAGCAAGACCCAAACAGATTCCTCCTCCCCATGACTGCTCCGTTGTTTAGGGACAAATCATTTGTCACCATCTGCCTCTAGACTGTATGTGAGCTGAGCCTAAACTCCAGTGTGGCCGTGGGACTGCTCCCCTCCTAGGTATGTCCAGAGGCCCTTAGGGATCTGTCCTCAGAGCCACAGGCAGGAGAAGATCTGAGGTCTTTTGGGAAGCACATCTGTTTGGTCATGTGATCCCTTTGGAATCAAGTCCAGCCTCGATACCCGGATTCACAAGGCCCTGTGGGATCTGGCATCTTATTTTTTCACCCTCAACTTCAGTTATTTCTCACCTGCCATTCTACATATTGACTCCATTCAGGACCCCAAACAGGCCAGCCGATTTCCCCCTCTTTCTCTTTCTGCTTATGTCAGGGGTGGGGAACCTTTTTTTCTGCCAAGGGTCATTTGGATATTTCTAACATCATTTGAGGGCCCTACAAAATTATTAACTTAAAAATTGGCCTGCTATATATGGTCAAATATTCATTAACTTCACCCGTCATGCTTTGGCAGGGCCAGACCCAAAGATTTTATGGGTCTTATATGGCCCACAGGCCGGATTTCCCCACCTCTGAGTTAATCCATTGCATATGCTAAACCCTTCATCTGGAGCACACTTGCTCTTCCTTTCTCCCTGGCTAACTGCTACACATCCTTCAGATCTCAGCCCAAACATCGCTTGGCTTCTTGGGGGTTGAAGGAAGGGGAAAAGGGAGGGGGAGGGGGTTTTCATGATGGATTAGCTCATTCTGCCACCATTTCCCTCACTTTTGGGTTGTTACCTCCCCTCTCCCTTGGTCTTCCTCTCTCTGGCACTTACTGCACTGCATTGTCATGGCTTAGTTGCTTCTCTCTCTCTGGCGGGACCAGCACAGTGGACCCCCTAAATATGTAATCAGTGAAAAGAGAATGATGCAGTACATCTGTCACCCCACGGTAGACGACAGGTACCAGACTTCAGCAATAGAACCTTAGCCTCACAGCCCTGGCAGGTGTCACATAAAGGCTGCTGCCTTCATCTTCTGCCCCTGGCTGGGAACTCTTAAGCCTTAAATGACAAGACATGTGACAAAGGGCTGTGGCTCTTGGGAAGAACATTGTTAGAAATTTCTGGCAGGTTCTAACTACCACATCTTAGTGTGAAAAGCAGAACATCCTCGGATTTACCAGGTGGTAATAGAACCGGAGGGCTGCGAACAGGCTCTGGAGGCCAGGAGGTCATTCCCTGCCTTCAGGCAAGGTTGGCTCGATCACAGACAAGTAGGTGTTCTCCTTGCATGATTAGTAGGATTATATTGTTATTAATATTATTAGCTGTATAATAATGGTTGCACTAAAAATAAGCACTCACATCCTTCCTGGGTCACCCCTCCCAGGAGTCAGTAGAACACAGAAACCGGTCTTGGTCTCAGCAGTGTAAGGTCGGACTGTGACCCCCGTGTTAGCATGATTGCCCAATGCTAAGAGAAGGAAAGCAAGTGGGTTCTCCCTAAGAAGAGGGCAGAGAGAATGTCCTAGAGGCAGGTTTGGGGTACACAGAGTCATTGGAGTTCCAATCAGGCATCTCCCCTGCCATTTACTCAACCCTTCCCCTGTGCACAGTGCTTTACAGCACTCAAAGACCTCACCCACTCAGGATCTCATTGGGTCCTCGCCACACCACCGGGTAACACGGGTAGCCAGGTTGTGGGAAGCTGACACTGGGACAGAAACGGACTCTGGGTCGGTTTTCTAGAGTTCTGAATCCTGCATGAGTGTCTGGACCAGGAACAAGGAACCGATTTATTTGGTTACCAGTCGGATGCCCTCCATATTTGACATCCTGCTTCTCAGTCTGGAAAGAGGAGAGGGAAAGGAATAACCCAGCCCACAGGTCTCACAGTTCATGCTTTCAGTAAGTACAGGAGCACGTATTGTGTCCCAGGCACTGCTCCAGGCTCTAGGAATAGAGCGGGAACTACAACAGACTTAAACAAACACAAGCTTGTCCTCACCGATGTTACATTCTGTTGCTGTATTTATTTATTTACTTATTTTAAAATATATATATTTTACTGATTTCAGAGAGGGAGGGAGGGAGAGAGAGAGAGAGAGAGAGAGAGAGAGAGAGAGAGAGAGAGAGAGAAACATCAAAGATGAGGAAGAATTATTGATTGGCTATTTCCTACCCACCCCTCACTGGGGATCGAGCCTGGAACCCAAGCATGTGCCCTTGATGGGAATCGAACCTGGGACCTTTCAAACTACAAGCTGACGCTCTATCCACTGAGCCAAACCAGCTCGGGCTGGTGCTATATTTATAAGGGGCTGTCGGATGATGATACATGGGCCTGGATTTCCACCATATTGACTCACATAGTGACAAACCTTTCAGCTCTTTCAGTCCTTCACAGACTTTACAGAAGACCTCATCCACAGCTACCCCCTCTCCCCAGCATGGGCGTGGCTGCAGGATCCAGTGTGACGTTCATCTCATTGTTGGGTTTCCATACTGTTTATTAACAGTTCTGTTCAAGGTAGTGATAGAATCACTTTTTTAGCTCTTTTCATCAGTGAGTCATTTTACACCAGGATCTGAGAGGACAGGTGGTCAGTGGATGTGGCAAAGCACCGGGTATCTGGGAGACTTGAACCGGGCTGTGTCAAGAGTGTGGCCAAGGGCAGCGTTGCATCTCAACCCCAGAAATGCTCCTGTCACCTTGTTCTTGGGCTTTTAAGCACCAGAATGGGGATAGCCCAAAGGATCACGGCTTCATGCTTTCATTCATCCCACACCTGTCACCTTCGTCCTCCCCCCACCACCCTCCAGCACCCCTGGGCCCTCCCCACACTGTCTCGGGGAGAGAGGCCACAGGAGCTCAGACAGTAAACCCCGTGCCCTTCCGCCAACAGTTATCTCCCTTATCTCCCTCTCCACACTTTCGCTGAGGGCAAAGATCACTGGCGGGAACCTCCCTCCAGGTTAATTACCCTTCACCCTCAGAAGCCAACAAGCTCTCCTGCACTGAGCGAGGAAGAACTGGGTCCAGCCCCCACTGCTCCAGTTTGTCCCCGGCTGCCTGGGCCCCTCAGAGGCTCAGCATCGGGAGCTCCTGAGGGGCAATGCCCACGTGTAAGGCACCTGGGCCCCACGCAGGTGTGGCATCCAGAGTCCCTGAGAGATGGGGCCTGGGACGCTGAACACCAGGCTCCTTCCAAGAGCCTGAGGTCCAGCTGGCTCTGGGAGCTGCCTGCTCAGTCCCCTTCCCGCATGGCTGAGTGACTGCCCACAGTTTTCTTCTCAGGGCAGTGAGTGCATTGGTCTAGGACTTGGACTTTGGCATTCCACAAACCTGGGTTCAAATCCCGGGCTTCCCCGGAGGAGGGAGAGGCTGAGGGCCGGATAAGTGGCTTACCCACTGGGAGCCTCAGCCCTCTTGGCTCTCAAGAGGGAGTAACGATGATTCCCATGTGCCCTCGGGTTGTTTGAAGGATTCCGTCTCCTTATATGGGAAGGGCCTGTGCGGGGACTGGCTTGGACTAGGAGCTAGAGAAAGGCTGGCCAGCGTTAACGTGGGGTTGGTTTTCTGTCTTGGTAACTGAAAAGGTCTCAAAGTGTTTTGCAGGAAAACAAGAGGACAGAAGGCAAGAGAGAGCCCCAACACAACCCACACTGTCCAGGTCGTATCTGCCCCTTTCCCTTCAAAATACCAGGTCCCTAACGTCAGAGGCTGAGACTCTCAGCCACTCCTTGCCACTCGCCCTACCCGATTCCTACCCACACTGGACGTGTGGCCGAAGTTACCCACTCACAGCTGAGGCAGGATTGCACTAAGAGAAATAAATGAGGGGATGGAGGCCCCCCAAGAGGAGCCTCGTGTCATGGATGAGGGGGTTGGGAAAGCCCTGTCTCTTTGGCTACAGAGGGGGAGGCACTCCCCTCTCCTTGCACTGGAGTCCTTTTCTTCCCTGGGAACCTGGGACCCAGAAAGGTGAAATGACTCAGCCAAGGTCTCACTGCCAACACCCCAGCTCACACCACCTCACCCCACTCCACACGGAGGGCCCGGCCAGCAGTTCGGTGACGGTGTTTGTCTCTTGGCCTCCATCACTGGCCTGGGGCAGTGTCCAGAGCTTGGGATTCATTCACCTCTTGAATAAATGAACCAACCCTCCTACTGGGTTTAGCAGAGGGTTTAGCAGGGACAGCGCCTCTCAGACTGGAATGCCTCGGGTCTCAGAACAGAGGTGCTGACTCAGGGAGTTTGGGATGAACTGGGATTCTGCTTTCCTAGCAGGCTTCTGGGTGATTCTGAGACAACTGGCCCCAGACCATAACCTGGAGCCCGATCTCCTGGATTCGAAGCCCAGCTCTGCTACTTGCCAGCAGTGCAGTCTTGAGCTAGTTACTGGTCCCGGGTTTGCTTGATAAAAGTCAATGGTTTTTTGTTGTTGTTGTTGTTGTTTGTTTTTTAAATATATTTTTTACAGAGAGGAAGGAAGAGGGACAGAAAGTCAGAAACATCAATGGGAGAGAAACATTGATCAGCTGCCTCCTGCACACCCCCCACTGGGGATGTGCCTGCAACCAAGACACATGCCCTTGACTGGAATCGAGCCGGGGACCCTTCAGTCCACAGGCCGACGCTCTATCCACTGAGCCAAACCGGTTTCAGCAAAAGTCAATGTTTGATGGAGTTATTGGGACGTTTAATTCGTTCCCAGGTGCTGAGCACTCTGCCCAGTGCCTGCCACATACGAGGCCCTCCAAAGCTTTGGCTGCTATCAGCAGGTAGAAGGAGGGCCTACCTTGGAGTAGGGAAGGCAGGCCTCCTGCTTTGGGTCCTGGGCCCCCACCCCGGAAGAGTCAACACGCTTTTCTCCCGCATCAGGCTAGCCTTGGTTCAAACCACCCCGAACAGCCCTGAGACCCAAAAGAAGGAGTTCGCCTGGCCAAATGATGGCGGGAGCAGCCCGGGACACCCCCAGCCCGGGAGGTGCTGCTGGGAGGGCTGGGAGGGCGGAGGCAGTGGCCAGGGGAGCTCAGGCTCCAGCTGGCAGCCCTTTGGGTGTTTCTCTGAAAGCCTCTCAGGAGGCAGAGTTTTTTATCTCCAAGATCCTGAAGAGCCAGGAGGTAATAAAGATGATGAGGTAACTGTGCGGAACCCTGCTGATACCATCTGGGGAAAGGCAGGCATGCTTCCCAGGGCAGTTCTCAGAAGACAGAAATGAAAAACTATCAGGTCAGCAAGGGTAGGCAAAGTGGGAAAAGGAGAACCAGGTGCCCACAGATTGGCTCTTTTTCCTCTGGCTGGGGGACCCTTTTCCTCTGCTCTCAGCAAGCATCCCTTACCCCCCACCTTTCTGGCCTGAAGCCACATAAGCATCCACATCATTCATACTAAGGTGTGAATGGCTGCCAGAGCTTGAGGGGAAGTCTGGAACTTTGGTTTTCGCCGGAATCCAAGTCGTTGGAAGGAAAGGGATGTTATTTAAGGTCAGGAAGCCCGAGTTCCAATCCCAGCTCCAGCACTTACCAGCTGAGTGTACCCTTGGGTAAACCACAAAGTGCCTAATGGGCAAAGGAGGGCTAACCACTCCCACGCAGGGGGTTGTGGGATAAGAGAGACTGTATGAGAAGTGCCTAGGACAGTGGTCGGCAAACTCATTAGTTAACAGAGCCAAATAGCAACAGGACAATGATTGAAATTTCTTTGGAGAGCCACACTTTTAAACTTAAACTTCTTCTAATGCCACTTCTTCAAAATAGACTCACCCAGGCCGTGGTATTTTATGAAAGAGCCACACTCAGGGGGGCAAAGAGCCGCATGTGGCTCTCGAGCCACAATTTGCAGACCACGGGCCTAGCACAACGCTCGAGGCTGACATTGGCAATTCCTCGATGTCCTTCCTAACCTCCCCAGGGAGAGCTGGCCCTTTCCTCCTAGATCCCAGCCTGTCTCTCTTCCCCTCTCCTAGCTTAGCGGGTAGACTCCTGGAAATTGTGTCATTCGTATCTGTTTCTTGCCCCCACTTCCCACCACAGGCAGGTGAGGGCAGGGAGACTGTCTGCTTTGTCTTTGATCTCTGTGTCCTGCTCCGGCTGCCGTGACAAATGGGCCCATCTGAACTTGAGAGCCTCAACAAAGAGATAAAGGAGATCTCTCTGGGCACCTGCCCCGTTTGACCTTGGGGCTCAGGCTTAGCGGGAGGAAAGGCAGTGGGGAAGGGCAGTGCCCCCTGTCAGACCCTCGGTCCCGGGTTGCTGCAGCCCTGCCAAGACGGCATGTCACTTCTCCCTCGTGAACAACCTCCGTTTGATGCCAGCTCCTCCGGCGGGCGAGGCCCTGGCAAGTGCAGGCAGGGAGCTCTGAGCTCTGGGTTGGGCATTTTTTTTCCATTGTTTCCCTCTCCCTCTCTTATCTCCGGCTAGTTAGTGATTAACTGCTCTTTGAAGGTTCCCAGCCTCCGAAGTTCCCCAGAAGCGCAGGTGGCCACTGGGTTGGAGCAGAGAGCCTGACTCCGGGCCCATTTCTCTCTGCAAGACCAGGAGTGCCCAGAGGCACGGCCCCGGGGGCATGGGCCCAGCAGGGCGGAGCCAAGAGGTTGGCACTGCAGTAACTGGCAGGGGTGCTACTGGGAAGGGTACCAGGGAGGGCTTCTGTGGGTGTTGTTTCCTTGAAAGCGTGTGTGTGTGTGTGTGTGTGTCTGTGTGTGTGTGTGTGTGTTTGGGGGTGGGGGGGGGTGACCTCCAGGACCTGGGAGAGAGAAGGTTGACTTTCACCACCTGCCTCCACCCCACTCCCAGGGCTTCTGCACAGTCCCTGCCCTGTGTCTGGCATCAGATAAGAGCTGCAATCTGATGGCAGCAACGCAGGTCAGGGTTAGTGCCTGAGCTGGAGCAGCCCCCACCCCCCTCACTGCAGGCCCCTTGTCAGGAGGGCCAGCAGGGACTCCAAGTAGACGGGCCTACCCAGGGACATGCAGACCATTTCCTTCTGGAGTGTGGGCTCCGTCTTTTCCTTTCTTTAATGCCAGGACTTTTGATTTGAGGTTTGGACTCCCTTAGATGGACTTTCCGGAAGACCTTGAAGCCCTAAAAATATACACCATTAGCAAAAGTATGGGGTGTGCGGTCCTAAGTACTTGCTTCTAGAAACAGGCTTCCACGCTCAGCCAAAATCATTTGAATTGGACCTTGTCACCTCTCAGCCCAAATCGCTTTTACCACTTCCTGTTTATTCCATAGCTTGGGGGTGGGGGCAGACCTTGATCATTACGCAGAGGCCCCTGCCTGTCCTGTCCCCCTCTCCTTTGGCCCCAGCCTGGATCCCAGCACTCGGACCCTGGCTCCCTCTCTGCCTCTAGCTTTCCTCCTGCTCTTCTCACAGATGCTTCTTCTCACAGCTCAGGTTCACCGCCAATGTCTCACCCTCAGAGAGGCCTGCTCCTCCTGCCCTGCCTGAAGTGGCATCACTCCCTCCTGCCCCCCAGTCCCCCAGCCCCCCAGAACACCATGTTTATATTTTCATATCACCTACGAGGTCTTGCTTTGCTTGCTTATTTAGTGTTTAGAATGCAAGCTTCTTGAGGGCAGGACTTTCTGGCGCTCACTGATTCAGCCCCAGTGACAGGGACACAGGAGACCTCACACACCTTGCAGGATAGATGTATGTATGAATGAATGAATGAATGAATGAATGAATGTGAAACTTTCTTAGATCCTCAGAGGGGTAGGTTGCAAACCCCCAGATTAAGAATTATTGTTCTAAGTCAAACGAGAGCCTCTGAGACACTGTTTTTGTACAGCTGGCAAGCTAAGAATGTCCTCTGCATTTTGAAATGATTGAAAAGATCAAAAGAAAGATAATATGTAGTCACATGCAAAAAATATATGAAATTCACATTTCAGTGCCCGTAACAAGTTCCATCGGAATCACCCATTGGAGCATTCTCTATGGCGGCTGTCACACTACAGCAGCAGAGCTGAGCAGCTGTGACAGAGACTGTCTGGCCTACAAAGCCTGGGCCTTTACAAAAATGCTTGCCAACCACTTCTCTACCTCATGCCAAGAAGGGGCTAGAGGTGAAATCCAATCAGATACAGGAATGAATGGAGGAAGGGAAAGAAAGTAAAGAAAAGAAAAGGTAGAAAGGAGAAGAGCAACAATAAGGAGAAAAGAAAAATAACATCTTAGCTCTGGCCAGTGTGGCTCAGTTGGTTGAGCACAGTCCCATGCATCAAAGGGTTGCTGGTTTGATTCCCAGACAGGGCACATGTCCAGATTCAATCCCCAGCCAGGGTGCATGAGAAAGGTAACTGATTGATGTTTCTCTCTCACATTAATGTTTCTCTTTCTAAAAATCAATAAAGGCAAAAAAAAAAAATGTTTAAAGAAAAGTAACATCTTATTGAGCACCTATTATGTGCCGTGCTCTGGGTTTGGTGCTTTACCTACCTTAGTTCTCGGCTCTAGATAAAGCTTCAAGGAGAGCCCTGCCCGTGGATGGAGCATCAGCCTGTGGACTGAAAGGTCCCATGTTTGATTCCAGTCAAGGGCATGTACCTTGGTTACGGGCACATCCCCAGTGGGGGGTGTGCAGGAGGCAGCTGATTGATGTTTCTCTCTCATCAATAATTCTAACTATCCTTCTCCCTTCCTCTTGTAAAAAATAAATAAAATATATTTTGAAAAATAAATAAATAAAGTAAAATAATAAAATAAAAACTTCAAGCAGAGGCAAACTCGTTGGTCAGGAAGCCTCCATTCCCAGACGCTGTGCTACCTCTGAGTACCTGTTGCTTGTTGACCGACCAGCCCCCTCTCCTGTCATTAAGGCACTCAGCTCTGACCCCGTTCCCATAGCATTTTCTGTTCCAGACCTTTCTCTCTGCAGAGATCAAAGCTAGCTTGTCCCTTTTAATCCCTTAAGGTCTGCTCTCCACACTAAGTGACAGAGGGAATGAAGCCAGGTTTTCTCTGTATTACTTTCACCACCACCCATACTACCCAGCCTGATGTATGACACATCGTAGGAACTCAATAAACATTTGCTGAAGGACTAAAGTAGACAATCAACCATGCAGAACCTCAGCTCAGTGAACCATCGTGTCTCAGGGTAGAGGACCCCAGTGGGGGCACTTCCGTAAGAAGGGTGGGTGGCATCGGTAGATCCTTGTCAGCGATGTGAAAATCCCCCCAAAAGAGGCCTGGGGGCTCTCATCCCACTCCCCCACTTTGCCCGGCTGCCCCTCTGTGGAGCTGCCCAGAGTCCCTATCCCTCTGCTTGTCCTATCAGAGCTCTAGGCTCTTGACTGGTCCAGCGGTAAAACAAGCAATAGAATGAGTGTTGGCAAAGGTGGACAATACAGCAGAAAGGAGGGATTATAATTAGACACTGCACACACCCTCCCCCTTGCCCCCATCATGGTTGCTCTAAAACAGGACTAGGAAAAACCAAGCCAGCAGGCTCAATGAGAATCCAGTCCCAGTGACCTCCCTGCATGATAAGCTGTGACAACACACCTAGCTGGTATTTCCTGTGAGTGGTGGTGACTCTTACTCTGGTGGCTGGTTTGAGAAAGAGGACAGGCCTCCTTAGACAAGAGGAGAGAGAAACTCACAAACACTCGCCCTGGGAATTCAAAGAGAGAGAAGGGGAGGGTGTGGAGGTGGGGACAGGTTTATTTCAGAAGAAATATGACTGATGTCTTAGTGAAGCCAACTGGAAGAGGCCTAACCCTAACTTGGCCTGGTTCCTTTGTTTGCTCTTGATGACAACATCAGCGAAAGACTCTCGATACCCTGTGCCTTCCCCGCATTTGTTAGCGCGGCTTCTACCAACAACTACCGAGAACTCCTAGAGGACCCCAAGATTACAGGGGAGACAAAGAATCTGGGTCACACAGTCCCTCTTTGCAGGCAACAGGAAGTTCCCCTCTGTAGGAAGAAAACCAGACGGCAGTCCCAGAGAAGAAACAGGAAGATCAATCCTCAGAAGCCACGGGTGAAGAAGGCTGGCCCGGGTGGACTGCCCTGACTCAGCAGTGAACCGTCTCTTCCAGGGTAGAGCAGGACCTTCCTAAGGATTTCCCCAGCTGCACCTTCATCTCACAGCATGCCCTGAGCTCTTCCGGGGCGAGGGGCTATTTTTGCACCGGTGAAATCCAGAAAGAAAATACAAATGTTTGCACAACATATTGTCGTTTTCACTCAAATAAAATTTACTTTATTGAGGGGAATACTGGGTTAAAAAAAAAAAAGTATATATATATATATATATATATATATATATATATATATATATGTATGTATATATATGTGTGTATATATATATATATATATATATATATATATATATCCTCACTACTTAAACTCATTAAAAAATAGTTTAAAAAGTCAATTTAAAAATGAGTATCTTTAAACGCATGAAACGATGCTCAGCTCATTGGTAATCAGACACTAATACATGAGGGGCCGCCCCATAGCCTTCAAACTGGCAACACTAAAAAAGTCCAATGAGGATGAATGTTAGGCAGAAAGTAACCAGGAAAGAACTCCAATCCACTGCTGGTTCAGGACTGTGGATGGCTGTGAACCCTTTGGACAGTGATTTGTTAATTCCGGTGAAGAGGAAGATACACATGCTGGTGACCCAGCAAATCCACCTCCACATACAAGTCCCGGAAACTCCCGCACAGGCTCCCAAAGTGACAGTACAGGATAGCCATCGCATCGCTGTTTGTAAAATGAATGAGTGGAAACGGTCATGTACTTCAGTAGAAGAGTGGCTAAATTGTGGATAACATCCACATTTGTTGTTTCATTCATTCTTTCATTCATTTTTCATTCAACACATGTCCATGTGTTATTATTAATGTGTGTAAGAACCACCTAGGAAAGTTTGTGAAAATGGTAGACTTCCAAGCCGCATCCTCAGAGTCTGAGCTTGAATCTGGGAAGGGGTCTGAGGAAAGGGGTCCGTGCTAGTGTGACAGGTGATGCCAATGCATGTGGTCTTGGATTCACGTTGTATCTGATCATGCATCCTGACATTGTCATTCAAGATGGACTGCAAATGGAGATGGGCCCCATGTGGTCTCTGGTCATAAAGGCAGGATAGGGGCTTGGGGCTGCGTTTTCCCTCTATAGGACTCAGTCTGCTTAGATTAATAAGGAAGCCAGGGCAGAGGGTGGCTCGGTGTTTCCTTCCCTTTCTCACTTTTGTTCTCTCCCTGGAGGGATGTGTTGCCCAGTAAGTAGGCAGTTTTCTAAGGGAGCCGACAGCAACACCACTACAGTCAACAGCGCTCCTTTAACCAGAAATCCCTGTTAATGAACAGGCATCTCCGGCTCCTTCCATTCCCATGTGGGCCCTGCACCATCCTAAGGCATCTTCATCAGAGAAGCATGAAGTTATGTTTAGAGGCCATTTCCCAGTGAATATAGATAATGGGATTCTAATGACCTAAAAATTTCAACACACGCATGGTAGATATGATTAATTATAAAACTTCAAGATATCTGATTAATTAGTTGACTGTTGTTAAAGGTAGGGTTCAGGCGAAGGTTGGCCAGATTCCCTGTGCATACTTACTGTCTCTGTGGACAAGGGAAAATAGTATTAACCAAAAGTTCAAATAAAAATTTGATTCCAGGCCATGTCTTTTCTCATGAATCTTGGTCATTGTGGAGGCTCTGTTTCCTAGTCATTATCTGGCTATAAAACACACCTTCCTTAGAATAATTTTGAAATCTTAGAAAATATGTCTATAACCTATGCTTGAAATATACATTACCTCAGTTAAATTACTTCAGAACTGGCATTTTAGCATATTATAGAAAGCACGCGTTTAATTGCCATGCCTATAATAATAATAAAGTTTAAGCTATGTTAGCTGAACATCTTCCAACACTAGATGGAACATCTTCCATCCCCTGCTTTCAATTCTCTCTGTTGAAAACAAGAGAGTTCCTTTCTGCTTTCCTGGTTAGACGCCACCTGATACCCTACTTTCCATCCCCGTCAATACTCTTAACACTTAAGTCTTCCTTACTCACCAACCACCTTGCCCTTTGCATGACCTGTTCATCTCACTTAAGCCCACAGTATCCCTGAGACATAGACAGGACAGGGAATACCATGGTCACTTTACAGAAGAGAAAATAGATCTAGAGATGCTAACATACTATGCCAAGGTTACACAGCTAGTGAACTATGGACCAAAAGGTAGAATCCATGTGTCTTGTGGGCTGGTGGTAATTTCCCTATGGCATCCAGGCCCTTTTCTCTCTTCCCAACCTCACCACCAGAACACATTCTTTATGGGTCCAAAGAAGGATTCATTTGGGTCTCATTTGCACGTGGTGAAAGGGTGCTATAACTATGCAAATTGCACACCCAAGGGTGTTAGGGAGTATTCATTTCTACTTGGGGCTTTGGGAGAATATTTTGCATTTACATCAACCAGGCTTTGTCAGCATTCTGTAAGTCCTAGAATGATAAATACTAGCAGTGTTTCTCAGAATTACATTTGGAGGGGAACGGGCATTCTTTGTAAAACTGCGATTCCTGGACCCCATCCTCACCTACTGAAATAGAAAGTCTGGGTAATGGACCCTGGGAAGGAATATTTTTAACTAGCAATCCATATGATTCCCCTGAAAAAAAAATTTTGAGGGTCACTGTTCCATGAGAAAGAGAAAGGTAGTCGTTGTCCACATATAAGGAGGAGGTATCAGCAAGGTGATAAGAGGGCTGGTTTCTGGCCAATCAAAAAAAGCCCAGCCCTTCAGGCTTCTATCCCCCTAAGAGGTACCACTTCTGACACCCAACTATGAGTCAGGCTTAGTTTCAGGCACTACACATACATGGTTCTGTTTACTCTACAAGTAGATATTATAGTTCCCATTTTATTCATGAGAAATCTGAGACACGGATTAAAAGGTGCCACTGGGTCTCCTAGCGATGACCCAAATTCTAATCAAGTTCTGCTTGGCTACAAAGCCAGGCTCTTGTCAATCCACGTCATCCTTCCCAGAATGGAGCCCACTTCATTTCCAAGCAATTGTGGGAATAATTATATGCTGAGCTGGCTCCTTGTGGGGCATTCTGTCCCAGAGGTCTGAGATTTTTTTCTTGCTTTATCCTGAATGAGATGCCAGTGAGCTGCAAAGGGGGCAGGTGAATGGAGGGCTCCCCTCCCCCACCCCTTTCTAATCCTCCCAGGTGCTAGGAAGGTCTCTTGGCAGGTGAGGTTCCCCATGGTTTCTTGATTGTCCTGCATTTCCCCAGGGGCTCTTGGATGCTCTTCTACCTTGCTCTTGGCTCAGAAGCTTTTGGTTTCTTCCCAAACCAGTAGGAACCAATCAGAACGCCTAAAGCAGCAGCTGTCTGTATTAATCCATCCAGGGAGGCCCCAAGGGAAGAAGCCCAACTGGCATTGTTATCACAAATGTTTAAAAAGTTACCGACATGAATGGGCAAGTGTGCGAGCACAGGGTGCTTGACATCTGGGGGATCTTGCATCATCTGAGCTGCCTTTGCTTTTTTTCCAAGTGCATTGCTGTACGTGTCTGGTCACCATTCTGTTGACACTGCTGTTTGGATCAGCTCAGCTAGTGAAGCCTCCGGCTAGAGACTGAGGGAGGCAGGGCTGGGGGATTCTCACCTCAGAATGGCCGTCCAAAGGGTGCCGAGAGGGCTGCTGCCCTCTGAGGAAATGTCTGGCACTCCCCTCATCTTCAGTGCTCCCTCTTCATCCTTCTCAGCAGCAGTTGAACTCAACCTGCCCCACATCAGCTCATCCCGCTTTTCTGAAAGTGCCATGATGATGTCACTGAGTAACCTAAGAGCTTCAACCAGACACATGCTTGACATCTGTTCTTGGTGTAGATTTGACCAAGTCAAGGGCAACAGGATTCTTATGACCAGTGAGAAAGAGGTGCACAATTTGGAAAGTATTAGGTAGACAATGAGACCTTTATTATTATGATAGGCATGGCGATGAAATGCGTGCTTTCTTTAATATATTAAAATGCCAGTTCTGAAGTAATTTGACTGAGGTAATGTATATTTCAAGCATAAATTAAAGACATATTTTCTAAGATTTCAAAATTATTCTAAGCAAGGTGTGTTTTATAGCCAGACAATGACTATGAAACAGAGCCTAAACCTCCTGAGTCTTGGAAAGTGTGCATTTCTTAGAAATATATGAAATGTAAATTTTTCTAAATAGTCCAAAAGTTTAAGTTATGTTAGCTGAACATCAGGATTTATTTATTTATTTATTTATTTATTTATTTATTGCACTTTCTGGAAATAGGCATAATACCATCTGAGGATAATACCACATGTTAAACGAAGCAATGTAAACCATATCATTTAATTATTTAATATTATTAAGCAGTAAGTATAAATATTCCAGATGAAGTATAAATATTTCTATTTGGTAATAGAAATATTTCCAAAAATCTGTCTCTCCTTTGTGAAAAAGCTTCATTTGTTTCAAAAGGTGTCCTTTCACATTTAAAAATAAAGCAAATGCCAAAACCAGTTTGGCTCAGTGGTAGAGCGTCGGTCTGCGGACTGAAAGGTCCCAGGTTCAATTCCAGTCAGGGACATGTACATTGGTTGCGGGCACATCCTCGGTGTTTCTCTCTCATCGACGTTTCTAGCTCTCTATCTCTCTCTCCCTTCCTCTCTGTAAAAAAATCAATAAAATATATTAAATAAATAAATAAATAATAAAAATAAAGCAAACCTCACAAACCTGCCACGAGCTGTTTTGTGCCGAATGGTGTGCTGGCGGCACAGCTGGTGAGCACAAATTGATCCTCTTTGCTGGCCCACTTACTCCTGTAGGCCCCTGGCCCCTTGCACCGCGCAAGGCCTGACAACACTGAGGCCCACCCACACTGTGTGAAATGGCAGCAGGGGCCACCGCTGCCAACATAATTACAGCAGTGGCCCCTGCTGCCATTTCACTGTCCCAGTCCTCACTGCTGCTCCAGAGCATGAGAAAGGCAGAGGAAGGGGACACTGAGCACTGAGCTAACAGGACTGGGCTGGTCCATCGGCATCCCAGCTTCCTGGGGGAGAGAGGGGTCCCCGGGGCAGGCATCACTGCCCACCAAGAGATCCAGGACAAGATCCCTCCCACCTCCAGACTCAGGGTCAGCACAACTCCCAAAGGCCCCTTCCCACACTGTGACCCTTCCTGGGGCCCGAGGGCATGTCAGCCTCTGCAATCCCTCCCCCTGTAGCCCACAAGTTCAAGCAGAGAGAGAAGGCAGGAGAGGACAGCTGAGCCAGATCTTGACAACCCCTAAATGCTTTCATTTGTCTGTGAAGATGAATTATTGAGGAAATGAGGGTGAGTGTGGGTGTGCCTCAGTGTTGTCACCTTCCCCCTATGACCCCGTTCTTTCTAGAATCCAAAGCAAGCTCTCAGAAAGAGCGAACCCTGATCCCTCTCTTCCCCTTGCAGGGCACAGACGGAGGCCACCAGCTCTGAGGAGAATCATATATTTTGGAAACAAATATATGGCAGGAAAAAGACATTAGTGCAGGGGATGTGCTAACAAGAAAAAAACAGGTTTTCTATGAACTGATTTTTTTTTTTTAATTTTCTACCAGGGGAAAAAGGTGAGAAGCACATTGCAATTGACCATAGGAGAGACCATTTTTTAAATTTAATTGTTTAATTATTTTTTCCATCACCATTTATCCCCACTCAGTCTTCCTCCACCTCCAGGCTCGGAGACCAGAGGCCCTCTCATCACTCTTCCCTGCTTTGGAGAGGATAGGACCTGTGAGAAAGCCCGCCTCCTGGGGCCTGGAATTGTTTCGTGTGCTGGTTGACCTCCTGGGCAAGAAGTTCTTGGTGACATGCTAATTTCTGCGCCAGGATCTGCCCCACAGCTGTCATGATCGCCTGAGCTCCGAGGGGCCCGGTGTCCATACACGATCTGCTTTGGGCTGGTTCCTGGCTCCAGCCGGTGGCTGAGGCAGGTCGGCCTTTCTGAAGGGGGTCTTTTGGTCCTTGGTCCTGAAGACAGTGCCTCCTTTTTCCTGTACAGTTGCATTCCACGAAAACCACTCCTTCCTCTGGCAGGCGCTGCATCTTTTTAGTACAGTTGGATTCTTCAAAAGCCGTTTCTTCCTCTGGCAGGGGTTGGGGGAATTTCCTCCCTCGGATGTTTCCTTGACCACTCACCTGAGGAGGGTTGCTCATCCCTCTGGCTTGTGAGGTCCTCCGTCCGGCCAGCCCTTCTTTGTGCTGTCCTCGTTTGGGCCTCCTCTGGTCCTCCCTCTGATCCGTGGGGACCGACATTTTTCTTTGGCTCTTCCACGGGGCCTTAACTTTTGATAGCCGAGGTGCCTGCTGCCCCTGGCTGCTCTGTCTGCTCCATAAGAGGTTATAGGGCTCCCGGGCAGCTGGCTTGTCCCCGCTGGTGTTTTTCCTCTGGGAACCGCACGGGGTCCAGTGAGAAGCCAAGATGTCGGCAGCAAGGAGCACGTCCGTGTGAGGGTCTTGGAGGAGCACGTTGGTGACGTCGTCTTGGATGAGCATGCCGGTGGCATAGTCTTGCAGGAGGACATCACTGCAACAGTTTGGAAGAAACAAGCTGCGGGCATGGCCTCCTGGAAGCTGGCTCCCCGGCCCTGCCTTCCCTTGGAGCTCAAACGTATTGGCCATCTTCGTGGGAAGGCACGGCTCTTTTGGATCTTGGGCAACTGTTTTTGCAGGTGGTGAGGACCTTTGACTGGGTCCTGGAGACCCTGACCTCTTCATATCCGTTGTAGTGGTTTGGACCGTGCCCAGCACACTGGGTCCCATAATGATGTCCCAAGCAGGGTCCTTCTCAGCCTCCTCTGCCTTCCTGGACTCTTCAGCCCTAAAAGAGTGGGATGATACGTTCATGTTTAGCATTGCTGGCCTCTGGCAGGGATCTTCTGGAGTCTGAGTCCCTTTCTCCCGCTTGGACTCCTTCCTGGCTCCTGTTGAACTTGGATTTGGCCTCAGGCTCTTCTTCTTACCATCCATGACAGTGCCACTCTGCTGGGTTTTTCCACTGAGGCTGGGTGTGAGGGACTGAGAAGGCAGCCTGCTCTCCTCTCTAGTCTGAGGTGCCTCTGAGAGCCCATGGCCAGAACCAGACGATGTCCCTTTAATGGACTTCTGGCTTTGCTCAAATGACCACTGGGTGCTTTTATTTGCAGACACAGAGGAGGTGGGGAGGCGACCTGACTCTTTTGTTATCACCTCTTCCGAAAAGCCCTGACGAGGTTTTCCCAAGGCCTTGGTGAACTTGGCTTTTGAGTGTTTCTCAGGTGCACAAGCAATGAAAGTGGGCAAGGGGGACTGTGAAAGGCGCATATCTTGAGCCTCATGTAGCCTGAGATTTATGGGCTCCAAGGCCTGGAGGGGCAGGCCACACTTTTGCCTCCCCTGAAACTTTAGAAGATGTTCTTCCAATGTCTGTCGAGTGCTTGGATTGAGGAAGGAAGGCTCATAGGAGGTGTTCACGTAATGTTCCTGACTCTCCGAGGATGCCAGATTTTTTGTTTCAGTGTGAGTGTTGCCCTTGAAAAAAGCATGGCTGTTAGCAAGCCAGGGTTGCCCCCCACTCAGAGGGTCCAAGTCCTGATCGATCTGCTCTAACTTCCTGACCAAATCGTCTTTTATGAATTTTTCTGAGTGTTTCTGATCTGTGCTTCTGGGTAAGCAAGTTCCCAGGTTACTCTTTGAGGGCTTCACGTCTCTTTCTGACTTCTTTTTGGAGCTAATCCCCAGAGCCTTCACTATAAAGGTGGCCGAGTCTCTGGAAAGACCTTTTGGGTTCTTCTTCCTCCGACATTGCCGTAGACCCCCACTGGTATCTTTCCCTGGTTGGTCCTTCCCATGGGACTTTCTCTGGCACCCGGACTCCATCTTCTGTGGGTTCTGGCTGCTTTTATTTGCAAACACAGATTGATGCAAGGGCCCCTGCTTGTCTTGTGCCTGACACACCCACGGGTCTTGGCCTTGAGGCTGCTTCAATTCCAGAGACACCTGGACCTTGAAGTGCAGACCCCCACGCCCTTCATCGTCCACGAGCCTCTTTTGAAGATGTAGCTTCTGGAAATTCGGGCTGATAAAGTCTTTCTGAAAATCAGAAACTGGCCCATGGTCTTGGGAGACCCCACTATTCTGGGGAATGTTGGGAGTGGGTTGGCTAAAGACGTCCTGGGTTCCTTTGGTCACAGAGGGCAAATCCTTCTCCCTTTGCTGTTGCTTCTGCAACCAGGAACATTCCAGATGTTGAATTTCAATTGGGATGCAAGGGGGATTTTTGTTCTGGGCTGTAGGGCAAGATACCTCAAAGGTCCCCATCTGGTGCGGAGAAGAAGGTGGTGGGGTTGAGAGGGAGGCCCTGATATTCTGGGTCTGGGTCTGAGCCAGAGGTGGGGGCTGGGCCTGGGTCAGGTTTCCATTCAGGGGTTGAGGTTGGAGTTGGGTCCCAGGAAAGGGCAAGGGCGGGGCCTGGGAAAGCCCTGCCGGTGCTATAAGCTGAATTGGAACTGGGAAGTTGTTCGAGTTTCCATTGAATAAAACTGAAAGAGGCTGTAGGCAAGAAGAGCTTTTTGAAACCCAGGCAGTGGCCACCAGGGACTCGCTGTGCAGAGAGGGGAGACCCCAGAAGAGCTGGCTGTACTTCCGCTGCAGATGCTCCTCCAAGAACTTGATGTGTGAGAGCTGCTCTTGGTTGTCCCTCAGGCTCCAGAAGGGCTGGGGGGCTGTGGTGTCCTGCTCAGCACCCAGGGATTTCCACATACTCCCCAAAGAGCGCAGGTGGCATTCCGGGCCCATTGGTTTGGGAAGTGACCCCTCCTTTCCTTTCTCCTGCCACGTCTTCGGTTCTGCCCTCTTAGTGAGCAGAATCTCCAGCAGCCTCTGGAAGCCAAGGTTGACAACTGAGAGGCTCCCAGGCTCCACCTGCCTGTCTGCGGGGTCTCCCAGGAGGGAGGCCTCGGGTGGGTGGTGGGACAGGTGCTCTTGCTGGGACTTGCACTGTGATGAGGTTGAGAGGTACAAGGCTCGGGCAGCCTCCTGCCACCAGGTCAGGGCTGAAATGGCACGGCTTGAGCGGCCAACACCTACGATGGCGCGGTTGGGAAGTGGCACAAGGGCATTACTGGGGGATGAGCTCTGTACAATGGTACCCAGTGGGGTGTCCTTCAAGTCAGATTGGTCTTGATGTTCTGCTGACAGGGAAGAGGCCAGAGGTAGAGGACATGGTGTCAGAGGAGCCAGGGAAGCCGATGGGGATATGGCAGGAGCAGGATCTTCCACAGGCTCCCTGCCGGGCAGAGGGGCTCCGCTGGGCAGAGGGGCTCTGCTGGGCGGGTGGGATCCGCTGGGCAGGTGGGATCCACTGGGCAGGTGGACTTCACTGGGAAGAGGGGCTCCGCCGGGCAGAGGGACTCCGCTGGGCAGAGGGACTCCGCTGGGCAGGTGGGATCCACTGGGCAGGTGGGATCCACTGGGCAGGTGGGATCCACTGGACAGAGGGGCTCCGCTGGGCAGGTGGGATCTGCCCGGTAGAGAGTCTCCGCTGGCCAGGCGAGCTTCCCCAGGCAGAGGGGCTCGGCCAGGCAGAGGGGCTCTGCTGGGCAGAAGGTTTCCGCCGGGCAGAGGGGGTCCGCTGGGCAGAGGAGCTCCACCGGTCATAGGGGCTTCTCCGGGCAGGTGTGCTCCAGCGGGCGCTGCTTTGCACACCTCATCAGAAGAGTCTTGACAGGAGAACTGACGAAGGCTGCCCTGTTCGGGGGGCCTCCCCAGGTGGCTGCAGGGGATGGAGGCACAAGCTGCAGCCAGGAGCACATGGGCAGGCCTAGAGGTGGCAGGCACCTGAGGCGCAGGGTCTTCCATGGCCCCCATGCTGACTTCCCCATCTCCTGCTGTCCCTCACCCAGGGCCATAGCCAAACCCAAACCCATGTCCCCTCGCCCCCAATCAGGTGAGTCCAGGGCCGCCTATAGCCCCGGGTCACATCAGTTCAGGGGAGAAAGGGAAGATGCTTTACCTTCCAAGAAGAGAAATGAGGCTCCGAGCCTCCTCTAGTTCTTGCAGGCACTCTCTGCAGGCTGCAAAGCAGGACACTGGGTCACATGATGGAGCAGGGCCCAGTGTCCCTTTAAGAGAGACAACCTGGGAGAGTAGACTTCGGAGCCCAACTTGTGTGTGTGTGTGCGTGTGTGCGTGTGTGTGTGTGCGCGTGCATGTGTGTGTGTGTGTGTGTGTGTGTGTGTGTGTGTGTGTGTGTGTTGGGGTAGGGGAGGGTAGAGGGCACCTCAGAGGAATCTGAGGGGAGTGAACACCATGCCCACAGTTGGACCTGGAGGTCCGACCTCCCCGTCAGGCCCTGTTGGTCCCTGACATCCCTGCTGGGAAGTAGCCGGTTTCTGACCTCCTTCCCCAGCTCTGCCGTGGGCATCCTCCGGGCCCTGGCCCTGGGGCCTTGGGGACAGGACGGATGGAGGCAAACCCTTCGGCGCAGGGCTGAGGAGCAGCTCACCTTTCAAAACTCCACTTTTCTTCCTGTTCCTGCTCCTGCTTCTCCTTTTAGGCTCCACTGAACGCTGGGAGACAAAAACAAACGAGGGGCTGGGACCCCGGGCTCACCCTCCTCTCTCTAGACAAGCAGCAGGCGGCTCAGGGTTCGTGAACAATGTGACTTTCTACATTAAATGCCTGGGGCTCTCTGGGTGTCCCCCTTTTATTTTTGAAGTGGATCAGCATCACCCCAGATTTTGTTCTTTGCAAAAAGTAAAGAAAGATTTTCTATTTGAGACTGACCATGGACTTCTTCCATCACTGTTCCTCCTCTTGAGAAACACACACATTCTCAGACAGCAGGCCTATCAGAGCTCCCTCCAGCATGACTCTTCTTCCTGTGGCCCCAGCCCCAACCCCTTTGTTCAGCCCCCAACAGAGGAGAGGCTGGCCCGAGGTGCCTGCTGTGGGAAGGTGGCTGGTGAACCAGGCTCTGGGCCCATCCCCCACAGAGATCCAACTCTTAGTATCTGATCCTTGGCCTCTGGTCACTGCATTTGGGGTTGTGCCCTAGAGCACTCCACCACACCTGGCCTCCTGGTCTGAGATCTTTGCATAGAAATCCTCTCCACTTGACCCCTGCCCAACGTGGCTTGTTCCGTGAAGGAGGGAGTTCAATTCTCTCCTAAGAACAGGCATTCTATCCCTTCCAGCTAGGTGATTCAGGAAAGTGGAAAGAAGGTTAGAAAAAGGATAATCTCTGTGGTGTCTGGCCCAGGGTGCCTTACCTTCCTGCTGTTTCTATGTCTCCTTGGTGGTGGTAAGGGCTGACCTCTGCCCCAGAAATAGACTGACACAAAGAAGAACAGCAGCCCACACAGGAGGCCAAAGACGATGTCCAACACCCAGGAAGGACTGGAGTTCTGCCAGGTAGTAATAACGCTTTTCAGAGAAAAGAGGGTGTTCTCCATCGTCTGTACTGCACTGCACTGCTGCCCTCAGGCAACAGAGTGCAGGGAGTGGCTTGCGGCCTGCAGGCCCAGGGGTCACATCACAGGGCTGTGGTCTGGTCATAAAGGGCTCCTGGGTGTGGGGGAGGGGGCAGAGGGGAGTAGGCTGGACCCCAGCTCCTCGCCCACACCCGGCCTAGCAGCTCCACCCTTCACTCTCCTGGACCTCCTAGGCCTTCATCAATTTCTCTGTATTCCACTTGGAAGCCAGGTATTGCCTGGTTTCTGTGTCTTTTGGGGATCTTGGCTTGAATCCACCAAACTCCAATTCCATAGCTTTTGAAAGTCTGAAGTTCTCTTGGGAATTTGGGCTATTTCACAGGGATCTCCTCTGTCCTCAACTCCATGTTTTTTTTCACCGCACATATTGACTTTATTTTTTTGTGTGTGTGTGGGGAATATTTAAGTACTACTCTCAGCAGATATCAGATACGAGGCAGTGTGATCAACTATTAGATCCCAGGTTTTCATCTTGTAACTGAAAATGTGAACCCTGTGACCAGCCTCTCTGCTGATTCTACCAGCCCCGGCCTCTGGCAGTCATTTCTTATTCTTTCTGTGAATTTGTATGCATGTTTTATTTTCCCAAATAAGTGACAATATGCACTATTTGTCTTTGGCTGGCTTATTTCACTTAGCATAATGCCCTTCGGTTTCATCCAGTTATTACAATCTCAGCCTATTTTCCCTACGTAATAAGTTTTACTTTCATCATGCAGAAGTTGCCCTTTCCGTTATAATTATTTAAATTTGTCTCTATAATTTGTTATTGTTTTCATCAACCTTTGCCATTTTCACTCTGAAATAATGATTTGTTACTTAAAATTCACAAAATAAGTATAATAAAAATATAAAAATTAAAGCTCCAAATGATACGTTTTACGATAGCAGCATTTACACTTCTGAAGTTAGAAAAACTTCACAGAGACTTATGATGCATGCTGTCTACACATACATATACACAGACATGCACATGTGCATGCACACACACACTTAGACAGACCAGTTCAGTAGTTTCATATTTAAGAATTAAGCACTTCCTCATTTTCTTTAAATCTTTTATGTTTTGTCTTGACCCTATCTGTTCTGTGTGTCCCAAATAGACAGTCTCCATTCTCCAGAGTTAGAAGCATGTATGGTACACCCGAAGCCAGGAATGGGTTAGTGGAGGTCAAGTTCTGATTTTAGGAGTGGGCATTGGGACTAGGGAACAAAGGCTTGGGTTTGAGTCTAGTCTTAAGCAATCCTTTCTCTCTCTTTTTTTTTTTAAATAATTCTTTATTGTTCAAAGTATTATAAAGACCCCCCTTTTCCCCATTGACTCCTCCAACCCATCCCCCTCTGCCCCAAGGCTTTAGCATACAGGGTCTTTGGTTGATTACCTCCTACCCACCACCCTCTCCCATCTTCCCTCCGAGATTGCGCACTCTGTACCATGCTTCCCTGTCTCTGGATCCACTCCGTTCATCAGTTTACTTTGTTACTTAGATTCCACATTAGAGTTTGATCATGTGATATGTGTCTTTCTCTGACTTATTTCACTTAGCCTGGATATACTCTCCAGGACTCTCCATGCTGTCTCAAAGGGTAAGAGATTCTTCTTCTTTTTTTTTTTTTTACTGCTGCATAGTATTCCATGGTATAAATGTACCATAGCTTTTTTATCCACTCATCTACTGATGGGCACTTGAGCTGTTTCCAGATCTCAGCTATTGTAAATTGTGCTTGTAAGCAGTCTTTTCTGATATTCCCAATGAGTTCTATACCTATTCACTTTTTCAGAGTGTGTTCTGCCTTCCTTCTCCTGCCCCCTGCAGACCTCTGGAACCTCAGGCTTCTGTACCATAGAGAGAGAACACTTTGAGTCCTATAGGAAACTCCCTTGTGACATCACTAAATATCCCTTTTGGCAGTGGGAACTGGGGATTTACTTAGGGCTTGTACTTTTAATATAATCACATCATGGTTACTTTTTCTTAATACTTGAAATTGCCTTGAGACCACAACAAACCAAAATCCATGCAACACTGCAAAAGATATCCTAAGAGAAAAATTTGTAGCATTACAAACCTACCTCAAGAAACAAGAAATATCTCAAATAACAATTTAATTTTACACTTAACGGATCTGGGGGGAGGGCGGAAGAGACCATAGAGACTCCCTATTTATTACATCAGAGCAGACATAAATAGAGTCTAAAATAAATAAATAAATAAATAAATAAATAAATAAACAATACAAAAGAAGATAAATGAAACCAAGAGCAGGGTGTTGTTGTTGTTGTTGTTGTTTAATTTAAATAAGATTGACAAACCTTTAACCAGACTCATCACAGAAAAAAAAAAAAGACCCAAATAAATAAAATCAGAAATAAGAGAGAAGTAATAATTGACACCAGATAAATACAAAGGATTTTAAGAAAATATTAAAAGAACTATATGCCAACAAATTTGACAATATGGAGGAAATGGATAAATTCCTTCAAACAATCTTTTAAAACTGAATCAGGAAGAATCAGAAAATCTGAATGGGCAGATTACAACTAGTAAAATTGAAACAGTAACTTAAAAAACTCCCAACAAATAAAAGGCTTCACAGGTAAATTTTATCAAACATTCAAAGACCAACTTATTTTTCTCAAACTATTTCAGAAAATCCAAGAGGAGGGACAACTCCCAAGCTCATTTTATTAGGCCAGAATTATCCTAACCGCAAAACAAGATAAAGACACTATAAAAAAAGAAAATTATAGACCAATATTTCTGATGAACATAGATGCTGAAATTCTCAACAAAGCATTAGCAAATCAGACCTAGCAATACATTAAAAATATCATACACCATGATCAAGTGAGATTTATTCTGGGGATGCAAGATTGGTACAATATCTGCAAATCAAGAAATATGATGCACCACATAAGCAAAATGAAAAATAAAAACCACTTGAACATACCAGTAGATGCAGAAAACCATTTGATAAAATCCAGTACCCATTTATGATAAGAAAAGAAAAAAACTCAGCAAAGTGGGAATATTAGGAATAGAAGGAACAAAGTGGGAATATTAGTAATAAATGCCATATATGACAAAACCACAGCCAACATCATACTCAATGGGCAAAACATAAAAGCATTTCCCTTAAGTTCAGGAATAAAACATGGATGTCCACTTTCACCACTCTTATCTAGCATAATAGTGGAAATCCAGCAATCAGACAAGAAGAAGAAATAAAAGTCATCCAAATTGGAAGGGAAAAAGTATAACTATAACTATTCACAGAAGACATGATATTGTACATAGAAAGCCCTAAAGACACCACCAAAAAAAGTACTAGATCTAAGAAATGATTTTGGCAAGACAGTAGGATACAAAATTAATATTCAGAAATTGGAGGCATTTCCATATACCAATAATGAGCTATCAGCAAGAGAAACTAAGAAAACAATCCAATTTCTGTTGCTGAGTAAAAAATAAATAATGTACCTAGGAATATATTTAACTGAAGAGGTAAAAGACCTGTATTCAAAAAACTATATTATATTGGAGAAAGAAATTGAGGAAGATACAAATAAGTGCAAGCATGTACCCTGTTCATTGATTGGAAGAATTAACATCAATGAAATGTCCATAATACCCAAAGCAACCCATAGATTCAACACAATTTCCATTAAAATGCCAATGACATATTTCACAGATCTAGAACTAATATTGCAAAAATTTATATGGAACCCAAAAAGATCCAAAAGAGTCTCAGCAGTCTTGAGCAAGAGCAACAATGTTGGAGATATCACAATACATGATATGAAACTATACTACAAGGCTCTAGTAATCAAAACAGCTGTGTATTAACATAAGAACAGGCATATGGATCAATAGAACAGAACATAGAGCCCAAAAATCAACCCAGGTCAATTAATACTTAACAAAGGTGGCAAAAACATACAATGGGATGAAGAGTCTCATCAATAGATGGTGTTGAAAAATTAGGGAGATACATGGAAAAAAAAAATGAAACTAAACCACCAACTGACACCGTACACAAGAATAAACTCAAAATGAATAAGACATATAAATATAAGTCACAAAACCATAAAAATCCTAGAAGTAACTATGGGCATTAAAATCTCAGATATGTCTCATAGCAATATTTTTTCTGATATGTCTCCTTGGGTAAGGAAAAAGGAACAAATGGGACTACATCAAATTAAAAAGCTTTTGCATAGCAAAAGAAACCATCAACCAATTGAAAAGAGAACCTGCCATATGGGAGAACATATATGCCAATGATACATCTGATAAAGGGTTGATTTCCAAAATTTATAAAGAACTCATACAACACCAGGAAGACAAACAATACAATTAAAATAATGGGTAAAGGGCCTGAATAGGCACTTCTTCAAAGAGAACATACAGATGGCCAATGGACATATGAAAAAATGCTAAACACTACTAATTATCAGAGATGCAAATTAAAATCACAATGAGACATCCCCTCACACCTGCCAGGCGGCTATCATAAATAAAATCAACAAACAACGAGTGGTGGCGAGGATATGGAGAAAAGGAAACCCTGGTGCACTGTTGGTGTGAATGCCAACTGGTGGTTTCCTCAAAAAATGGAAAATGGAGCTGCCCTTTGACCCAGGTGGCTGTCTATCCGGCCTCCCCGTGATGGGTACTTCCCTTTTCCTTAGGTCACACAACTCCAGCCCTTTGTAAAATTTTCCCAGACACACGTTTGGCTCTCAGCAGCCTGAATATAAATTTAAGACCTAAAGCACATGGAAGGATACTTACTTTTACTCTTGGTTTTTATAGTCTTATTGTCTTTTATTTATCCATTGAACATTTATTGGGGATGGGGAATAACTGCATCATAGACCCTGGCTGCTGAAGCCCTGAGAATTCACTACCTCAGTTCTGGAGTCTGACAAAAACACATACAGATGTTGTATTATAAATTTGTACACCTGAAATGTAGATAATGTTATTAACCAATGTTACCCCAATCAATTTAATAAAAATTAAATAAATGAATGAGTAAATAAGAAATTTTAAATGTTTTTCATTAAATTGAGCAAGAGAGAGAGAGAGAGAGAGAGAGAGAGAGAGAGAGAGAGAGAGAGAGAGAGAGGGAGACATCAATGATGAGAATCATTGATTGTTGCCTCCTGCAACCCTCCCTCCCCCTTTCTGGGGATAAAGCCTGAAACACCGGCATGTGCCCCAACCAGGAATCAAACAGGTGACTTTTCAGTGCCCAGGACAATGTCCAACCAACTGAGCCCCACCCACCCGGGTGTAAAAAATTTTGTTTTAAATGGATCAGAAACATGGAGGATGAAGGTCATCCAGAGACAAGTGAGCTCTCAGCAAGCAGACAGAGCGGGGCCTTCGAGGTAATTGGGCTTTAATGGGTTCAGAGATTCGAAAGTGGCTCCCGATGGTCATAAAGAAGGACATGGGCTCAGGGCAGGCAGTGAGCTGGAAGAGCACTGAGAGCAGCCACCTTCCTCATCATCACGGGTATTTACTGAACGCGGACTATGCTACCGAAACTACTGCCAGGCCCTCTACATCCACAATGTCCTTTAGTGTCACAGCAGCCCTGGGACGCACTGTATAAAATCACCCCCTTCTGGAAGATGAGGAAAGTGAGACTCAGAAGAGGTGAGGTAACTTGCCCGAGGTCCCATGGTTAGAAGGGGATGGGGATGTCGGGAAGCCAACTCTGTCAGACTGGAAATCCTCGCCTCTCCTTCTGTGACAGTAAGCACCACACTGGGCGCTGACTGCTAATTCATCTACATCTGATTTCCATTTCACACCCTTTAGGGGGAAACCAGGAACCTTGATTTGGGAAGGCCATTAGTGTCTGACATCCATTTCTCTGGGACCATTTCCTGTATTTGCGACGTTGTCCCCGGTGAGACGGGGACACAGTAGTCATGAGGACCAAATGAGGTCATGCCTCCAGAACTTCCAAACAGATTTCTAATGAGTCCTCGATTCTGAAACTGACAGCTTTTGGGAGTCTCTCTCATCAACCATGGGTCCATGTTCTGAGTGTCCTGTGGGTGTGACACTGATGTCACCAAGTCTCTAGGCTCTGAGCTGGCTCACTATCACCGAGCCTTCATGCCACAACAGGAAAGTGATGTAAGAAACGCCAGTAAGTTTCTATCTCAGATCCTATCCAGGAGACAGTGTCATGAAATACAATGTGGAGGTGAATTTGGCATTAGGCAGAGTGTGAAGGTTGCCTCCGCTCTTTCCAGCTGTGTGACCTGGGGAGAGTTACTTAACCTCTCTGAGCCTTTATAAATAACTGAATAGTAATAGCTACTTCACAGCTTTGGTAGGAGGATTACTATAATGATGTCAAGAGCTTAACACAGAGCTTAGTCCATAGGAAATACTAAATGCTTGTTATTATTATTAAATGCAAAAAAAAAAAAAAACACAAAACACACACACACACACACACACACACACACACACACACACACCAAAAAAAAACCAAAAAAAACAAAAAACAGCAAAACAGCAATCCCTACTATGAGATTTATCTTGCAGGTGAATAAACAATTACCTCAATTACCTTAAAAGGCTTTTTTTCTCCCTACTGTCTTTAACAAATCAGTCAGTTCTTGGAGTCTTGTTCAGTGAGCATGTCCAGTGTGCACACGTGCAGGGGCTTGGCAGCCCGAGGCCAGCAGTTTAACCAAGGTGAGGTGTGGTAGCCAGGAACATGAGATGAGGCATTGGAAAAGCCTATTTGAAATGTGCAAGTAAAAGTAATTTGGCAAGAAATTAGAATCAGGAGAACTGACTCACCCTGGGCCTCAGTTTCCCCGTCTGCCTGAGAAGGGTGCTGGACCCACATGCTGCTCTCTTGCATCTCTGACCTTCACCTAAAGCAGTCTGATTCTGCCAGAACCAGCATTGCTCATGCGTTCCTCCAGCAACTCCTAGTCCTGTGTGGCCTGGGGACACCTGATGCCCCTCTCTGGATGGAGTTTTGCAGGGCTCATACATGCCCACCAGCTAGGGTATGTCTGCACTGCCCACTGCGCCTTCCTATGGCCCACCAGTTCCAACCTCTCCCAGCTCTCTCTTTACTAGTATGTAACCACAGAAGATAAAGTTCCTACTGGTGTTCCCTGAAGAGAGGAGAAATCTCTAAACGAAGGTACCTGTCGGTTTCCAGCATAAACTGCCCACGTTGTTCAGAAAACAAGTTTGCTTTTTTCCTCCACAGCGTTGGAGAATCATTCTTTTGCAGGTTCAGGGGGAAAGAAGCTGGGTAAAACTTGGCTTCTACCCCATCCCCCGCAGTGAAAGCTTGCTTTGGGGTTAAGGAAACATCACCACCTGGTGGACTGATATTGAAATAATTAGACTGAGACCGATGGCTTTCTGGTCTCCAAAAAGGTGGAGTCACAGAATTCCATAAAGAAAGAACTAGAAGGCTCCGTGGAGCTTGGATCCCACTTCTTTATTGAGTAATGGGAGCATTGTACAGAGATGGATTGTGAATGTCAAGGCTAGAACCCAGATCCACGGACCCTGTAAGTGAGAAATTCAGCTCTCTCCCATCTGTCTAACCCCCTCAATATATATTGACCCCATGCATTAGCCTAAAATGAATTAAGAATCAAGACTTGCATGGTCATAATTGTTTTCACCCCACACGTTCCCGCTTGCTGCTCATCAGCTTCATGGGAGGCAGGAGAGTACGAGCAGGGGAGTTGTCAATGGCCCTGGCATAGAGACAAGGCAGATCAGACCCGGGAGGGGAAGAGCATGGATGAACTGGGGAACTGGAGATTCTGTTGTGCTTTATATTTCCAGCTCGGGAGTCAGCAGCTGTGATGGTGCTTGATCAGTCAGCTCATCCTCCTAATTCTTCAAGCTAACAGGAAGCGTATGACATCACCATAGGGGATGCTTTCACGTCTGTTTGGAATTTGGGACTCCTGAAGGTAGTAAGGGCGTTGAGTATGAATAGAAATCCTGACTGTTTATACAAAGTGTGAAAATCCATTATTCTGCCCATAGAGCCACCTTATGACAGGTGGCTATCATTTCCACTTCTATATTTGCATCTCGCTCTGCTTTAAGCTATTTAAAATGGTTTAATCTTTACAAACACCCTATGGTGGAAATCATTAGTCATTACTGATAAGGAAATGGAGGCTCAGAGAAGTTAAGCAATTTTCCTGAGGCCACACAGCTACCACACTTACTATGGAAGCTACCGTGGGCGAGGCACCACGCATGGTTCTGGGACACGGCCCTCCGGGACTCTCCACTTCTTGTTCTTCTAGCCTGGCCACTGCGGAAGCATCCAGTGTTCCTGCAGCCACCCCTGTTCTTTGCTTGACTGCAGAACATACTAGGAAGTCCTATGACTTGCTTTTTAATTTAAAACTCATACGGAGAAAGTTTGTCAAATATTACTATGTCTTCTCTGAGAAAGAGTGATACAGCAAGAAGCACTCACTATAGCAGTGGCCACGAGCTTGGGTCCATGGGACTAGTAAGAGGGCTTTTTGTCCATTTACTACCCAAGCCACTTCAAATAATGTTTTTATAAATGCCCCGACAAAGAAGATTCTTTGTGCCTCCTCATTTTAAAAAAATATATTTTATTTCAGAGAGTAAGAGGAGGGAGAGAGAGAAACATTGATCGGCTGCCTACTGGGGATCTAGCCTGAAACTCAGGCATGTGCCCTTGACTGGAATCGAACCTGGGACCCTTCAGTCCACAGGCTGATGCTCTATCCACCAGCCAGGGCTGTACCTCCTCATTTTATAAATACAGGGTCTCCTTTACTGGATCCTCATCAAAACCTAATCCTTTCTGTATCTGATCTCCCTCAACAATGGGGCAATCCAGTCTCATGCCTTCAAATGCCACCTACCTATTGGTGATTCCTAAATTATGCACCCACAGCCTAGCTTCTCCATATGCATTTCGACTCATTTATGCAGCTGTCTACTCAATACCTCAACGTCTTGGGCATCCAACTAGCACATCCCTTCAAAATGCAGGGTTTTCCCCAAACGCTACAAATCAGCAAACATTACAAATCAAACACTGCAGACCAAGGCTTGGCTTATTGTCTTGTTGACCTGGGGTTGGCATATGCTATTCTGTAAAGAGCCAGATAATGAATGTTTTCAGCTCTGCGTCCATACAGTATAATCTGCAGTTGTGCAAAAATAACCGTAGGCAATGCGGAAAGCCAGTGGACAGATTCTGTGCCAATAAACTTTACTTGGGCCCACAGATCATGGTTTATTGATCCCTGATCGAGACTTTTAAAACAGTGATGGAGCCAAAACCGGTTTGGCTCAGTGGTAGAGCGTCAGTCTGCAGACTGAAGGGTCCCAGGTTCGATTCCGGACAGGGACATGTACATTGGTTGCAGGCACGTCCCCGGTAGGGGCTGTGCAAGAGGCAGCTGGTCAATGTTTCTCTCTCATCGACGTTTCTAGCTCTCTATCTCTCTCCCTTCCTCTCTGTAAAAAATCAATAAAATATATTTTAAAAAATAAAATAAAAATAATATAAAACAGTGATGGAGAAATGTTAAAAATTCAGATTCAATTTTATCATGTGTCTGTCATCAACATGTTGTGAATAGCACAGACAATTGAGTGCAAAAAATCCTGATATTCGAAAACTATCTTTCAGTTTGGCAAAGAAATTGCTCATGTCACAGACAAATGATGGAAGGCCTGACCTACAGCTTTGCCGTTTCCCTTTTTTCTTACTTCTTCGCAAAGGGAAATAGCCACTTAAACTCGTGTGAAAAACTACACTCATTCATGGATTGAAATAATAGGCTGGCTACACTCCGGATACAAGAGCCCAGAGCAAAAGTCAACAAAAGCATTCTGTGGGAATCCAATGGCTATAAGGAATTTACAATAAAGAATGTTTTATCACTTGGAGTTATTTGTAAATTGTGTTGACACATTATTTATGTGAGATAAACACTTAACCTGAACACCACTTCCTTATGTACTGCAAACTATTTTGTTAAGGCCTGGACGAGGGAACACTGAATTTTACAACCTTCGAGAACAAACAATGTGCCATAAGCAACAGTTGTGCTCCCCTCTCTCGGCCCCCATTCATCCTGGCCCTCTCCACATGGCAGGTGAGGGAAGGTCCCCAAGGAGCACAGCCCACGTTCCCAAGGGAGTCCCTTGTCTAGAAGCCACGAGATCTGCAGGTCCCTGAATCCCCTTTGCAAACGGAACCTCAAAGCTTCCGTTGGAGCCTTAGCTGGTTTGGCCCAATGGATAGAGTCTTAGCCTGCGGACTCAAGGGACTCAAAAAAAAAAAAAAAAAAAAAGCTTCCATTGGAGACACACACCCTTAAGTCCCTACCTTAAGTCCCTACCTACCCTCAGGGGAGGTAAATCCTATTTTCAAAACCAAATTTGGGTTCATGGTCAAACAATGGTTGTTACACATGGAAACTGAGAACGCTGCAGGAAATTTAGAACTTGGGCTCCCGTGACCAAGGAGTTCTGCCCCCGTGACCAAGAGTTCATTAATGAAAAGGTTTGAAGACATGGACCGATAAAATTCATGCAGATCAATTACTTAGAGGTTATTTGGACTGAAAAAATAATAAAAATAATTTCAAATGTGTTTCTAGAATCCAAGATGGCTGCTCGGGTAGGCAACTAGCCGCAGCCGCACACAACAATTTTAATAAAATACAACTAAAATATAAAATGGACATTACCCAGAACTACAGGAAAGTCGACTGACTGGAAATCCTACAACAAGAAGCAAGGAGAAAACTAGAAGGAAGCACGGAGGAGCGGTAAAAGCCCAAGGTACGGAGACACGCGGCGCACGCGGAGAGGACGGAGCCGGAGAGGAGGGAGGCCGAGTGCCTGGCGGGCGTTCCCTAGCGGAAAGGAGATAAAACTCCGACTGTGCTGGGCCCCTGACTGCTCTGAACCCCCGTTCTGGGCCAGACCCCGGGGACTCAGGCTCAGCCATAGGGAGCTGGGCTGTAAGTCGGAACCCCGGGGAAGCGGAGAAAGGAGGTCCCGGAGGCGCGCACACTGCCCCCAGAGAAGGGACGGTCGGCTGTGCCGCGGGATTGCCCTGACGGGAAGGAGACTGGGGCTCCAGACTGCTGTGAACGCCACCTCCAACTCCACTTCCAACTGAACTGAACCCCAACACCGGGTTCATTGGGGGAGAGCATAGACTGTTTGGCAGCAGGCGAAAATCGAGGGCACCTTTCTCTCAGAGGCGCCGGCAGCGAGCACTGAAGGACCCGCATAGGGCGGGGCTGACGGAAGCCAAAGCTGCAGGCTCCACCCTGAAACCCCGTCCCATCTGTAACTGCGAAATGCGACAACAAAATAGATCACAAACGAAAGCAATGGAGGACAAAAAGCGTCTGGATATAGAGTTCAAATCTACGCTTATAAGGTTTTTCAAGAATTTCCTAGAAAAGATGGATAAGGCCTATGAGGATATGAAAAGAGACCATCAAGAAATGATAAGGGAACAACAAGAAATAAAGAATACATTGTCTGAAATAAAAAATATTCTACAGAGTCCTAAAAACAGAAGGGAAGATCGCAAGAATCAAGTCAAAGATTTGGAACATAAAGAGCCAGAAGACACTCCTCCACAGAAGCTAGAAGGCAAGAGAATCCAGAAAATTGAAGATAATGTAAGAAACCTCTGGGACAACTTCAAGCGAACCAACATCAGAATTATGGGGGTTCCAGAAGATGAGAGAGAGCAAGATATCGAAAACATACTGAAAGAAATAGTGACAGAAAACTTCCCCCACCTGGTGAAAGAATTTGACTTACAAGTCCAGGAAGTGCACAGAACTCCAAACAAAAGGAATCCAAAGAGGACCACACCGAGACACATCATTATTAAAATTCCAAGAGCAAAAGATAAAGAGAGAATATTAAAAGAAGCAAGAGCAAAGAAGGTAGTAACTTATAAAGGAGCACCTATACGATTGTCAGCTGACTTCTCAACAGAAACCATGCAGGCCAGAAGGGAATGGCAAGAAATATACAAGGTGATGAATAGCAAGAACCTACAGCCAAAAATAAGCTACCCAGCGAAGCTATCACTCAGAATCGAAGGCCAGATAAAGAGCTTCACTAATAAAAAAAAGCTAAAGGAGTTCATCACCACCAAACCAGAATTATATGAATTGCTGAAGGGGGTTCTTTCAGAAGAGAAAGTAAACAAAGATAAAAATTATGAACAACAAATACGTAATTATCAACAAGTGAATCTAAAAACCAAGGAAATTAAAAAAATCTGATGAACAATATTAACTGTTGAATATAATAGAATCAGAGGTATGGAAGGGGAGTGAACTGACGATTCTTGGGGAAAAGGGGAGAGGGGGGCGTGGGAAGAGACTGAACATAAACTGTGCACCTATGGATGAGGACAATGGGGAGAGGGGAAAGGGCAGAGGGTGGGGTGGGAACCTGGTGGAGGAGAGCAATGGTGGGGGGGGGGGGAAGGAACATTTGTAATAATATGAAAAATAAAAACTTATTTAAAAAAAAAAAAAAAATTTCAAATGTGTTTCTATTGCTCCTGAGAAAGACAATGTGTGGCCAAGACAAGAATGGGGCTAGTCTGAGAGGGTGGCTATGTTAAGTCTGTTTTAGGGAAATGCTGCCTAGTTCCAGGACCATTCAGGGCCTTGCTTGAGGAGACGGTGGATGGGGGTTTGGAGTCAAACAGTCAACTGTAGCCCTGGAGTTGGGAAGAACTGGACATGCTTCCAGAGCCTCTGTGATGTCCTCGAGTTTCATGTTGGTTGGGGCCTTGTCTACATTCCTACCGTTTTTATTAGGCTGTGCGCCCTCAAAGGCCGTGGCTGCGTTTCCTCCTCCATCCCAGATGACTGACATGCTGCAGGCATGTTGTCAGAGTGAGCAGGGCACAGGGAAGATGGGGATCCCCCGTAATTATTGGGCGGTTACTTCGCACCCCCAGCCTCTGAGCTGGGAGGGAAGGCGCCGGGCCCTGCTCGCCCTTGCAGAGAGGAAAACGCAGCTTTTGTGTTAGCTCTCCACCACCAGACCTGGCTGCAGACCCCGGCTCTGCTCCACATGACCTTGAGCAAGCCCTCTAGCCAGATGCCTCCTGGGTCCCCCCACCGTTCCCCATCCTCACCTGCACCCCTCGTGCGAAACAGCCACCCCCTCAGGGGTAATGTCTGGAGCAGCCTCCCCTTGGCTGTGTCCACTTTTCCTGTGTCCACTTTCACCCCCTCCATGGGTAGTGGCCCCACAACAACCGAATGCGTTTTGACACAGCAAATCTCATCACTTCATTGCATCGCGTCCTCATGTTCTCAGAGGCCTCTGAGCCTTCGCTTGTGCTCTTCCTCCTCTCTCCCTGCTGACTGATCTTCAGACCTAAGGCAGTGCCTCTGGAAATTCGCCTCTGACTCCTCAGCCCAAGACACAGCAGCTCGTACTTCTTTTTCATGACACTGTCTCAAATGCATTTTATAAACTATTTTTAAAATTACTCGTTTTGTGCCCGTAGTCCTTGGCTGGACCGGACACTTCGAGAAGCCAGGGACATGTGTGCCTGCCCCTGCAGGATCCCCAGCACCTAGCACACAGTAGGTGCTCACACAGTAGGTGCTCAGGCAATGCTTTGAATGAATAGCCGGAGAAGCTTTCATCTCTGAAACAGTTTCCTCAGTTACAAAGGGCAATGATGCCCACTTCACAGGATTGCCGTAAAGACTGAATCAGAAAAACCATGGTAAAGCCCTACCATGGTGTCTTGTAGATGGTAGACAATAAATGTTTGTTGAATGACTATAAGCACTCCAGCATATAAAATGGCACCTCTTGAAATGGGCCTAGTGTGAAGATGAGGCTGGTAATTAGAAACCTGTGAAGATTTCTTTATTAGGTGATTAATGCAGCACAGACCTTGGGTGTTGAGGCTAAGGTATTATTAAGACAGTGCTGTTGATTGGCACTTGTTGGGCATGGGCAGTGCCTCGTGCCAGCTGAGGACATGCAGTGCTGTTGTCCTAGTCCTGTGGTCAGAAAACTGTGGCTCGAGAGCCACATGCGGCTCTTTGGCCCCTTGAGTGAGGCTCTTTCACAAAATACCATGGCCTGGGCAAATCTATTTTGAAGTGGCATTAGAAGTTTAAGTTTAAAAACATTGGCTCTCAAAAGAAATTTCAATTGTTGTACTGTTGATATTTGGCTCTGTTGACTAATGAGTTTGCCGACCACTGTCCTAGGGGATGGGTTCACCAGGAACTGGGGAGATGGGCAAAAGAGGGAATCTCTATGGTTGGGAAGTGCCAGGGGGAGTCCTGGTGTATAAATAAAGGCACAATGAAGCTTCTAGGCTTGTGACTTCAAAACTCAGTCCAGGACTCTAACAATTTACCTCTTGCTCTTTTTTAAGAAGTTCATAGATGGTGAGTTCAATCAAAGCAAGGGACAGAAAGACATGGGATATGGGACGCAGTTGATCCAACATGGAAACTGGGCAACTGGAATTGCTGGGGAGCCAGATGGGAGATTGGAAAACCCAGGAAGACAGTGGAGCAGCTGGCAGGAAGCGCCACTGGTCAGGTGGAGGATTCTGGGAGAGATGGCACCTGGGGAGACGATACAGCTGGTAGACTATCTGATGGGAAGACTGTATTAAGATAGGAGAAGCTCAGCCAGTATGGATCAGTGGTTAAACATCAATCCATGAACCAGGAGGTCACTGGTTTGATTCCAGGTTAGGGCACATGCCTGGGTTGTGGGCTCGCTCAATCCTTTGTGGATCATACAGGAGGCAGTCAATCATATTTCTGTCTCTCTATCCCTCTCCCTTCCTCTCTCCAAAATCAATAAAACCTTAAAAAAAAAAAAAGAGTTGAGGAGAGATATTTAGAAAATGAAATGAAGGGGAAATGAGATAGTTGTAAATGCCAAGGTGAGATGGAAGTAAGGGAGGAGGAGGAGTTGTGAAAGAAAGAATATATACTCCTAGCACATTATGTGGCTCAGCTGTGAGCACTTTGGCAAAGTTACTATGTAAACACTGATCCCAGGCTTACCCAAAAAATGGTGCCATTACTACCTGGAGGCTGGGGAAGGAGGATTATGTATTTAGTGGTGAGAGTGGGCACAAAGGGAAGAGGCCACTTGAAGGAATCTAAGTCCTCATTTTTAAAAATAAGCTAAATAAATAAAGCCATTCAAGCTTTTTTTTTTTTTTTTAAGAAACATGGAGGTACAAATCCAGAACATCAATGGAAAGAATGAAGGGTACAACAGGGCTGGGAAGAAAGGGAGTTCGGGCTACTATTGGCCATTCTAAGCCTATAGGAAGTACTATTTAAATGTCTTAATCTATGACCATGTATTTGTTTGGTAATACAAATAGCAATAAATTGAAAGTAAAAGAGGATGAGAAATGGCAAACAGTGTTTGAGTAATTTATTTTTCTATTTCTATATTTCTCAAATATTTTTGAGTGGCCCACCTTGCTCTTTCATAAGAAAGGAAAAAACAAAATCGGCTTCTGAAACCTAAAGAACGCCAGGCTTGAACAGAAAGAGAAATTGAACAGCCTGGCTGGGAGAGAATGTGTAGAAGTGGAAAGGTTTCCATGGTGATGGAGGGTTCTGCTTGGTCCAGAGGAGCCCCTCCCTTCCTCTACATCCCTGCCCACCAGCCCCCCATCCCTGAAGCACTTTAGCATCCAGGTCCCCCAACAATAGGGCCCTGGGGACTCTGCACCTCCTCCTTGCTGGGTCCCAAAGCTAAGACAATGGGTCTCCACAGAGCCACAGTGCCCGGGTGCCTGTGTAACTCCCCTTGACAGCGCCCAGCTCGGGGCAGGGGCAATGAGGTGCTAAAAATACTTGATGAAGATGCAGAGGGAAGGCAGGAAGCCTGCCAGGTGCCGCCTGCGAGATGTTGAGTCTCGCAGACCCGCTCTGAGTCCTCATTCCACACCTACGAGCTGCTGGCCGGCTGCAGGAACCCAGGCAAGGCACCTCCCTCTCTGTTTACTCGTCTGCAAAGAGGAGGTTAAGAGCCTCCATCACCGGGTTGTTGTGAAGATTCACTGAGATAACAGGGAGCCTGGCACACACCGCATGCCCCATACACAGCAACAACTTCAGTGACCTGCACTCGTTTGTGGCGTGAATACGGAAAGGTCCCCACCACCGGTCAGTCTTGGCACGCACGCATGCCACGGACACACTCCACACTGGCATATGTTTTTAACTCGTTTTGTCTTGAACGGATATTTCTTTTCTTTTTTGTTTCAACATGGTTAAAAGCAGTTCCTGGGACTAGAAGACTTACAATAACTACAAAGAGGCAAACCAACCAACCAAAACATCGCAAGTCCTGTTCCCAGGGCTGAGTGTGTTTAGCCAAAACAATGCTGCCAAGTAATGGTGGAAGCGCCAGCTCACCAGCCAGGCAGCAGCCTGGCACTGGTTCTTACCTCCGTTTAAAAAATAAGCTCTGTGCCCAGCCAGCGTGGCTCAGTGATTGAGCGTCAACTTATAAACCATGGTTCCTAGGTCATGGTTCAGTTCCCGGTCAGGGCACGGGCCCAGGTTGTGGGCTCAGCCCCCAGTGGGGAATGCAGGAGGCAGCTGATCAATGATTCTCTTTCATCATTGATGTTTGTTTTTATCTCTTTCTCCTCTCTCTTCCTCTCTCAAATCAATGAAAATATATATTTTTTAAAAGAGCCGGGACCGGTTTGGCTCAATGATAGAGCGTCGGCTTGGGGACTGAAGGGTCCCAGGTTCGATTCCGGTCAAGGGCATGTACCTTGGTTGCGGGCACATCCCCAGTAGGGGGTGTGCAGGAGGCAGCTGATCGATGACTCTCTCTCATCGATGTTTCTAGCTCTCTATCTCTCTCCCTTCCTCTCTGTACAAAATCAATAAAATATATTTTAAAAAAAGAAAAAGAAAAAAAGAAAATATATATTTTTTAAAAGAAACACATAATCTCTATTTCTATGTGCTGACTTAAAAAAAAAAAAAAAAAAGCTTTGTGACAGTCCTTGTTTGTGTGACCATCAAAAAAAATGTAGTCCGCCCTCCCTGGTTTGGTTCAGTGAATAAAGCATCAGCCTGCGGACTGAAAGGTCCTGGGTTCGATTCCAGTCAAGGGCATATGCCCAGGTGGCAGGTTTGATTCCCAGTTGGGGGCATGCAGGAGGTAGCTGATCAACGATTCTCTCTCATCCTTGATGTTTCTATCTCTCCCTTTCCCTTCCTCTCTGAAATCAATAAAAATATTTTATTTTTTAAAAAAGGATATAGTCCATTCCAACAGTGTCACAAAAAGAAATTTCTTCCTTTTCCCTTGCCTGGGGTCTCTCAGCCAGTTGAGGAAACTCGCTCTCGGAACCACCCCCCACCCCCCACCCCCCCCCCCACACACACACACAAAAAAAACAAGTTTGGGAAGGCAAATTCAAATTGTTTGGAATATAATAACTGTTTGATTATTATTATTAGGTATGTTTAGCCCCAAGAATATTTAGAGTTAAGTACAGAACTGATAAACTATTTCAAATCCATAGAATAATATTTTTGTGTTAAAGAATAATGTGTGTGCAGTTAGTGTTCTAAGAACATGGTGTCTCATTCTACAGAATGGCTACTCCATCCCCTAGAATTGGAACCAGGTAATTTTGAGGCTTAGGCAACACCCCAGTTGGAAAATGGCTTTGAAGAAATAAGCATACATTGTTAGGTGCCACAGCTCATTTTCAGAATACCCTGGGTGGACATAAAAGTAAAAAATATAAATAAATAAAAATAAGAGGGCATGAGGTGCTACTGGGTTGGAATTTGCTAAAGAGATTAATTCCCGAATCAATATCCAGAACAAACGAGTTTGGGTGCTTCCACTGATGCATTAACCTCAGCCTCTTGCATTTCTTCAAAATATACATCTTGGAGAAGGTGGGGTACACGTCCCTAAAGCCCAACAGACAGAGTTAATGGAAAAACGCAAGTCTCCAGACAAAGAGCTGAAGGCACCTTTTTATTTTAATTCAGTCTTCCCTTTTGGCACCAGTGGGCACAGCACTGACCTTCCTTTGTCCTGATTTTGGAAAGGGGAAAGATTTCTTGAGATCCTATATCATCGGGGATTCAGCCTCTGAGATCTTGGGCAGTGGAAGCTGCAGAGCTGAGTGGCAGATTTCCTGGACAACTGCATTCCAGGTGCTCCCGCCTGACCAGGTTTGGGTATTTGCCCTAAGTTTGCCCAAATATATGAGTTTGCTCCCTACAATGTCTACTTTCTCTCTCTCAACAGAAAAGACATGTGCCACAACTTGCATGAGGCCACAGAGGGCCACACGGTCCAGCACTCTTCCCATAGTCCTAAGGGCTTGAGAGGCAGGCTCCTCCACGTGAGTACCAAATAGCCACTGGCTGATGAATGGCCCTGCAGTACACGAAGCGCCGCCCCATCCACCTCTGTGTCCAGGCTAGCACTGCAGAGAAAGACACAGACACAGGAACACAACAGGAGGGCACAGCAGCAAAACAGATCAGCAAGAACCAGAGGCCAGAAAGGGAAACACAGCCAAACAAGTTAGTCAGCATATCTGTCGGGTGGCTAAGGGAAGGGTTCTTAGGAAAGGCAGTTGCAAGTTTGATGATGTAGTTCCGGTAGGGACTAACTTCCTCTTTTGGACGTATTCATCCACCCCACTGTGACCATCCCTGTAACCGTCGTCACGCTGTCACCTCTATCATCAGCACAAATCAAACTAAGGAACTGACATGTGCACTGGGCTATTGATCACACTCAGCATGACCAGCCCTGTACCTATCCTCACAGCACCACAAGCACCACAACCCTGGAATAAGTGCCAATGCACACATCATGCTGTGTACTCTATAATAATCAATAAAAACCTACAAAGAACTTATGTACATGTATGCATTACCAATCCATGCACACAGACAATAGTGGGTGATGGGAATCAGTGGGGGGATGAGGGGGGAGAGGACATCTGTAATACTCTCAACAATAAAGATAAAATTTTTAAAAATCAATAAAAACTTAGATCCAGCCCAGCCCTCTATTGTTGTCATTATTATGTTCATAATTATCATTAACTACAATGAATCAAATGCTTACCATGCACAGGCACTGCATAAGGATTAAGCCTTACAAAACCCTGTGAGGTATTAACGCCCTCATGTGACTGATAGGAAGACAGATTTAGAGAGGTTAAGTGTTGTGCCTAAGATCACACAGCTAAGGTGTGGTGAAGCAGGATTTGAACCCAGATAGTCCAGCTTTGCGGCGATGCCTCTGTGTGGTGTGTGTTGCCTCTCACTGCTTTCCCCAGTGGTTTTCAAATTGGGGTCCTTGCACTGAGAGCAGGGAGAAAATCTTAGAAGGGCTGTTCATTTTTGCTTATCATTTCATCCTTTGGTTTCTACTTTATGTTTTATAGTAAATTTCATTTACCACCATAAACAGAGTGTATATTCAATTTAAAAACAAATAGTTCGTATTATGAGTACACACTTCATTCTTGATGGAAAGAAATGTGCAGTCAAAAAATCTTGGAGACCACCCATCTGGACCAAACTAACATGGTTAACCACCCAGCTGGGCAAATGGAAAATTAAATTGACCGGATCTGAGCTTACCTCTGGGAAAATACATTTCGTGTATATAATTCTGAATCTTGATAATAACTGTGTTCTAAAGAATAAAATTATTGATTTCAAGCCATGACTAAAAATTATAACAATGTTCTTCATAAAGCCCCACTTTAATTTTATCTAACAATTGCAAAGCGACCTCGGTTAGAAACATAAGCATAGATTAGCTGTCTCATACATGTTTTTATGAAAGAAATAGAGTTCCATTCCTTCCTGAGTCCTCTGTGAAATGTCTCAAATTTTTCTTCATTTACAAAGTACATACTAGTGTACCTACTTTGAAAGGTAATGCTTACCTCTTCCAGATAATAATGCAATACTTAGGTGTGACATGACACGATGCCTAAGATATGCTTCAAAAGAATCTGCAGTCAGGGAGTGGATTGGGGATCAGACACTGTGCAGGGAGAGGCTCAAAGTTAGAACTCTATTTGTCTTTCTGCCAACTTCTGTCCATGCTCTAGTTCCATCATAGTTAAATGTAATAAATAAATAAATAAATAAATAAATAAATAAATAAATAAGTGTCACGACTTGATTTTTTTCTACTGAGCATTGTCAGAACTGACATATCACCTGAGAAAGGAAAAGACGGATCCCATGTGGATTCACAGAAATCACTGTGTCCCCTTTCACCCATGAAATCACGACGTTGTCCAGTAAATGTGCATCCATTTGTTTGCTATTGTACTGGAACCAACCTCACATGAGAAATACAATGAAGAGGGGGAATACACTGGATCTTATTTTTTAAATCATTGCACATATACAGTGCAGGGGAAAACTCAGAAAAGAAACCTCATGAATCATCGAAATAAGTGTCCTTAGAGAACACCTTTGAGCAGATGTTACTGGTGTGCGTAACACTCATAAAACTTTTCACACCCAGGTGGCTCTCCCGGGTAAGACCGTGGACTTAGTGTCTTGTTGAAATCTTAGTGTCCTCGGTCAGAGGGCCCTGATGGAGTTTGAAGGACCCCAGACAGACAACATCAGGGAAACAGTGGGAAGCAGACCAGAGCTCCCATGGGGACAAGAAGAACCAACATAGGGTGAGTGCTCTGCCATTGGAGTGAAACCACGGGACAGCCCACCCACATAGTCATCCAATAATGCAGAGAAGGCAGAAAGGGGCCGTGTTCGCCATGGCCCACAGCTACTGAAACACCAGGAAATCTCTCCCGAAGGAAACATCCACCTGTGGGCCATACTGTCGCTCCAAGAAACCAGAGCCGCCCCTGCCAAGTGGCCTCCGGCAAGAGTCCTCCCGGAGTTCAGCCTCCCAGCGCTCTTCCATTCTTTGTGTTCTGACTAAGAGTTGCCACATGGGGAGCTTGATTCCAATTACACCCCGAGATAGTATCAGAATGATAGGTAAAAATAGGCTGGCTTTCTGGCAGGGCCAGAGCACACGGCGCCCCAGGGAGAACAGGGCTGATTGGAATCTCTGGCCTCCGTGACATCTTCTCGGAGAGCAGCTGAGGGCACGGGAAGGAGCCCTGTCAGCAGGTGGTGCTACCAAGAAAACACCGGGGAAGGGGGGAGAGGGAGGGGATGCACAGCAGTGCTCATTGCGACATGGCTTTCCTGGGAAGGGGGAGCACGGGCTCACGCCTCCCTGACATCTGGGAGGTCTAGATGAGCCAGGCTGACATGGGAAAGCTGAAGTTGTTGGGTCTGAGTGGTGGGCTGTGAGGTGGCAGAGCCCTGGAATCACAAAAACCTCAGATGGGAGAGGTTTCAAAGGTCCCTAGTGCCCTGGTGGAGGAGCCAAGGCACGGCTTGGGGGTGGCTTTAGGCACTTTATAACCTTCATCAGCAAGCATCCCGGTCACTCCAAGTGAACACACAATCTAAAGGGAAAACAAGGTTTTTTCTGCAAATGCTGCTTCAAGGAAAAACGCTAGTCTCCCCTGATGAAGAGAGCAGCATCTCAAAACCGCAGGAGAAAGCTCGCGCCAGCTGTGAAGGGCACCGCCTGAAAAACCTTCCCTATCTGTTTGGTGCTAGAGACCGTGCTCCTGAAAATATTCTCATTCTCCTGAAGCCAGTGATGAATTTCTTGAATCTGCATAAAGAAGGTGATCCTCACTATGATAAAACTTCTACTCAAAACCATGTTTCCACAACATTCTTTCCAATGGCCAATGATTGGAAATTGTGGAAGAATAATGATGGGTGAGGCAATTCCCTCCATTTGATCATGTTCAGCCATTAAAAATATTTCTGTATCAAGAATGAAGCAGCCCTAACCGGTTTGGCTCAGTGGATAGAGCTTCGGCCTGCGGACTCAAGGGTCCCAGGTCCGATTCCTGTCCAGGGCATGTACCTTGGTTGTGGGCACATCCCTAGTGGGGAGTGTGCAGGAGGCAGCTGATCGAAGATTCTCTCTCATCGATGTTTCTAACTCTCCCTCTCCCTTCCTCTCTGTAAATAATCAATAAAATTTATTTTTTTTAAATGAAACAATACAAAAAGATGTTTCTAATACTAAAAATGTTAAGAAATTAGGACACTGAATTCCATATTCATGATATTCAATTCATATCTTTTAAGAAGGTCTAGTCTTAAAATTACTGGAAATGATCCTATTTATCAGAGGCATCCAGAATTGTCCAATTTATAGAGATAAAAATTATAATAGTGGCCATCAGAGGCTGGGGATAAGAGTAATGGAGAGTTATTGGTTAGTGGTGCAGTTTGTTTTTTTTCATTTTGGGATGAAAAAGTTCTGGAGATGGATGGTGGCAATGGTGCATAACAATGTGATGTACTTAATGCCATTGAACTGTGTGTAGTTAGTAACAGTTAAAATGGTAAGTTTTGTGTTATACATTTTACTGCAATAATAATACACAAAATTATGGCTAGAAGGAGGTAAACTGAAATTTAAGGGAAGCTGTATATGGGTGGAAGAACTTGGTGTGACTTTTTTCTTCTACTTTTTTGTATTCTCTAAAATGCATACAATGAATATAAGTTAGTCCATCATGGAAAAATCCAATAAACCATATTTTAAAACATTAAATACAAATTTAAACATGTGATTGAATAAAAAGCATGTTCAATGTCTTTCTGAAGATTTTTAGGGTAATGATGATACACTTAGGTTCAGACTTTATCTTGCCTGACATCTCTGCCCATTTTATAGAGGGGGAAACTGAGGCTCAGAGGGGTGCAGTGGCCACTCGGGATCACAGAAAGCATCGATGATGGTGACCACTGCAGCCTCGGCCCTTTGTGCTGAGCGTGGCCAACACTAATCGCCAAGAGCAGACTTTCAGTTTGCCCTCAGACCATTTCTCCGAGGCGGAGAGAAAGAACCCTTTCATTAATTAGCATCCAACGAGCCTCTACCTTCCTTAACTTTTCATAAGAAAGAAGCCATTCGTTTTTGTTTTGTTTTTAACTCTTGGGTTTAATCCAAACAGACAATTTCTCGATGGGTTTTGTAACCAGCCAGCACATTGCAGCAAACATTCTCCTCTCTTCGCTTCTCAGAATTGGGACCCTGGGGCCTTGAAACTCTGAATCATTGAGGGCTCAGTTGTGCTCAGGAGGTGGAACAGCCTCGGGTAGAAAATTTAGACTCATCTAGGTTGGAATGACTTTTTATAGGAGAGCTATTAGCGATTTAATATCATCATTTTGCTCATTTTCACCCATGAGAATATAGAGTTACCCGCAGCACCTGCTACTCCCACATCCTGGCTGATTTCCACTTTAAATGAGTCCTTGTATCCAAGACTTTGAGTGCTTCAATGATGAAGATGGTTGTCACGCCCGCTGATGTTGTAGCATCACTTTGCCTCGTCTCCTGTCACTCCAATTCCCAGCTGTCTTTCATTTGCCCTGATTGCCAGCCACGTGACCTTTGCACTCCTGGAAATGAAAAACCAGGCGGTTCATGTGAAGCACAGAGCTACTGGTGAGTTCTTTGCTAAATCCACTGAAATAAAGGAAATTAATGCTGGTATCCAACACCTAGTAATTAAGGAGCAACGCCTCATTAGTAATAGAATGTGGAGCAATGAGAGATCTCTGCAGGGCCCTGAGAACCAGCTTGGTCGGTGGAGGAGACAAATAGATACCATGAGTCAGTCCAGGGTAGTCCACACTGAAAGCCATCGATCCAGGGGACATTCCGTAAATCCACACAGACCTGTGCTCTGAGTTCCCAAGTTCTGTGGAGGCCTTGGCAATAAAACGGGGTGCCCCGGGCATAAGCAGCTATACAGGAGTCATAGCGAAATGCCTGAGCCAGCAGAGGGAACGGGCTTTATCTCCAATGTCCACTCAGATGGGCAGCGGCTGCACAGAATGCTGTCTTGAGGAGGAGCTGAGGACACAATCCCACCAAGCAGGAAAAGCGGTGTCTGTGCGAAAGTGTGGGCACAAGGGGGATGACCGTAACCGTGCCAGGCTTTTGCCATCCCTTACCCAAACCGTCATGAAAATTATTTTTTCCAAAAGGGGAAGGCTGCGTAGGTAACCTCAGTCTAAGGCAGTGGTCGGCAAACTCATTAGTCAACAGAGCCACAAATATCAACAGTTACAACGACTGAAATTTCTTTTGAGAGCCATTTTTTTTAAACTTAAACTATATTGTTATTAGCTTAATTAGGGTCCTCCCAAGCTGGCCTTTGCTAAAATCTCAAGGGGCCAAGAGCCGCATGTGGCTCGCGAGCCGCAGTTTGCTCACCACTGGTCTAAGGCAACATGGAGAGGAAGATGAAGTTTATCTGGAGCAAACCAAGCTTCCCTCTGATACCCCTCCCCCACTCCCGCCCTTCCCCTTTAACCCCACCCCCACCCCTACCCATCTCCAGCACCCACCATCTTCCTCACTAGTATTTCAGCCCTTCATTCCCTGCAGGGAGCTCATGACAAACCATCTTAAGGATATACTCTATATTTTGTATTTTTCTTTAATAATGTATTTTAATTTTTCAGTTACCCTTTACATTCCATATTATTTTGTGTTCGTTTCACATTGCACAGCCACGTGGTTAGACAATCGCATGCTTTACAAAGTGTTTGCCCCATTCTTGTATCCACCAGGGACAGAAGGCATGTACATGACATGGGTATACTGCAAGAGGGCATGTACATGACGTGGTCAGGCTGACTTTGGGATAAATCATGGCTCGGTCATTTTTTTACTGAAAACCTCAGCAAGTTGCTTAACCCCTCTATGTCTCACACTGCAACCAGAGGGTCGCAACACCCACCTCACTGCTATTCTATGGCCTCCACTAGAATGGGAGTTCCACCGAGAGGGGCTGCCAGGCTGCACACTGTCAGGGTACCCCGATTACTAAAATAGCCTGGAGTTGTGCATTGCTAATGGAACATGAGGTTCTTGCCATGAGGACGGGGACTCTGTCCGCACCGTCCCTTGATCCGCCTTCAGTGCTTAGATTTGTGCCTGACTCCAATAAATAGGTGTTGGGTGAATGAATAAGACCTTTGTAAGAACTTGTGTAAATAGGTAAAGGCTTTGGAGTGAGTGCTCAACAAATGGGAGTAGTGACTATTGTTGATGCTGCTGAATAGAATAGGAAAAACCTTTCCCGTGAGCCTGGCTTTTAGAAATCCGTGGGGTTCTGCACTTGAATGCCAAGGGGCATTCTCTCCCAAGCCTCCTGCTCCTGATGGGGTGGCTTTTCTCACACCCTCCTGCCGGGATGCTGGAGACTTTGCCCTTCTGTCCTGCTCGCAGCCTTCTCCGGCCCCAGCCTGACCCCGGGGTCGCTGCAGGACACAGGGGTGCCATCGGGCTGCCAAGGGGGCAGCTGTCTCGTCTTCGTGTAAAAATCAGGACTTTCCTCTTCTCCGCCTTTTCTTGGCTCCTTCCCCTGGCACCAGGGTCCCTATTCAGTGGCCCAGCCCTACTCAAAGGCCACGGCTCCTTCTTGGAAATGGGCTGGCCCTGCAAACAAGGGGCCCAAACACCGCTGCCAACGGGGCCGTTGTGTAACAGCAGCACGGGGTTCCGGGTGACAGGAACCCAGGTTCAGAGAGGAGGGCAGGGACTCGTCTCTACGCTGGGCCGGGCCGTGTGGATGTTTAAGCAACCTCTCACTCTAAGGCAGTGTTTCCCAAAGTGTTGCACACGTACCCCCAGTGGTACGGGAAGAGTTTGGTGGGGGTATGCACTGCACCGTGCTTAGCTGTGCCTAATTCTACGTCCTCATGAGTACGAGGGGTACTCAGCATTACAAAAGTTATAGAAGGGGTACACATATGTCAAAAGTTTGGGAAACACACTGCTCTAAGGGATAGATTTGATTTAGAAAATCAGACCCTGGCTTCAGCTCCACGGTCACTGCACCCACAGGGACAATCTCCTCTCCAAGGACAATAGGTGGCTGCCGTCTTTGTAGAGAAGAACCATGTCAGGAAGGAACCCACCAGAAATAGGACCTCCCAAATGCCTGGCATTCCACTATTGGTGATTCACTCCTTTGGGCTCAGCACCACCCACTCTCTGGCCAGGCTGGAAACCACGGATTCTCCTGGGAGGGGTAACGCTTTAAGTGCCTAACACCTGGAGTGAATAACTTCATCAGACATTTGTTTTCCTCCCCATGGGAGAGATGTGTGGGTGCTTGGCCCGTGGTATCGGGTTGGGTCTTAGAGTGAAAGAGGAGGGAAGGCTTCCCAGTCAAAATGGGTTAGCGTCACCAGCTTTCCGGCTTCCTCCAAAGGCAGCTGTCTCTGTAGCTGGTGATCGTCTTAAGTTAATCAACAAAGGATTCAGATGCAACTTGAATACACAAAGGCAAACTCCATGCCCCACCTGTAAAGGACATCTGAAAATATCTGTCCACCCTACCATTCCCATGAATGGAAAGATGTATTTGTCTTGGGAGAAAGGGCTGGTCCGTGCCTGCCCCTCTACTTCTGGGAAATACAGGTCAAAGAAATCAGGTTGCCCCTCTCCTCCCTGTTCCAGTGTGGGCATTCCTCTGCCCACCCAACCCTTGGTCCCTGGGTCTTTTACTGCTCCTGTAGGAGAGAAAGAGAGGCCAGGGGCATGTGTTTGAGTGAATCCCGGTGGGGACTTTGATTCTGGGTCCCTAGGCTCTGAGAGTGAAGAGCCAGCCTCATGCTTGGTATTGATTCTTCTCTGCTTCCCAGCTTTTCAAACTCTCCTGTAGACCAGGCCCTGCTTTGGGCCTCAACAGACAGCTATGTACTGCTTTACCAGCCTCCTTTGCCCTCTGCCCTCTAGTTACATTCAGCCAATAGGATGTGCTAGGAGGAGCCTGGGAGACAGAAGGAGAGAGAAGCAGGTGATCTATTTCCCCCATTCCCTCCCTACTGGGCCAGGGTTGTGGCAGTAGCTGTGTCCCCTGAGCTATGGTCACAGTTCCCATGTGGCAGCCCCTATCCCATGGCCCCAATGTTCACATGGGGTCCAATGCTGCCCAGGGGTGGAAAAGAACTTCTCACTCTTGCAGACCCCCTCCCTCTAGCACCCCTTACTTCCCACTCAGGGTTGTTATAAGGACCAAATGGAATCCTCATAGCAGTTTCTTCACAAATTCCTGCTGAACAATGAAATGTATATGATGGCTATAACCTGACAGATTTACTGATGAATTCTGTCATTTCAAGAACAATTACTATCCGTTCCTCTTAAAACCTTCCAAAAATTACAACTGGAGGGACCACTTGCAATCTCATTTTATGAGGCTAGCATGACCCTGATACCAAATCCAGATAAGAATGCTACAGAAAAGAAAATTACATTCCAATATCTCTGATGAATTTAGATGCAAAAATCCTCAACAAAACCCTGGCTTCCAGAATTCAACAGCACGTTGAAAGAATCATACATCATCATCAAGTTTGATTTATCCTTGGGATGCAAGGACAATTCAACATATGCAAATTAATAAATGTGATATATCATATTAAAATAATGAAGAATAAAAATTGTATGATCATCAATAGATCCAGAAAAGGCAATTGACAAAATTCAACATTCTTTCATAGTAAAAACTCTCAACATATTAAGTATAAAAGGAATGTAACTCAATATAATAAAAGCAATATATGGCAAGCCCACTGGTAATAACATACTCAATGGTTAATAGCTAAAAAACTTTTCCTCTAAGATCAGGAACAAGATAAGTATGTCCACTTTTGCCACCTCTATCAACATAGTACTAGTTCTAGCCAGAGAAATCAGGCAAGAAAAAGAAATAAAAGTCATTCAATCAGAAAGAAAGAAGTAAAGTTATATCTGTTTGCATAGGGCATAATCTTACATATAGAAAACCATTAAGACTCCACCAAAAAACAGAACTAATAAACAAAATTCAGTTAAGTTGCAGGTACAATATATATATAAAAGCCTAAGCAACCAAATAACCAAATGACCGAATAACCGGTCAACCGGTTGCTATGACACACACTAACCACCAGGTGGCAGACACTCGATGCAGGAGCTCCCCTCTGGTGGTCAGTGCATTCCCACAGCCAACTTCCTACGGCTGGCCAACCTCCCCCCAGCCAGCCGGCCCAATTGGCATCGATCGCTGGCCAGGCCAAGAGACCCCACCCATGCATGTATTCGTGCACCAGGCCTCTAGTCAATTTATAAAACTCTATTGCATTCCTATACACTAACTATGAACTATCAAAAAGAGAAATTTAGAAAACAAACTTATTTTTTAATCTTATTCAACCATAAGAAAGAAGGAAATTCTGCAACAATATGGATAAACCTAGAGGACATTATGCTATGGGAAACTAACCAAACAGAGAAAAATACTGTATAACCTCTCTTATAAGTGGATTTTTTTTTTTAAGTCAAACTCAGAAACCAAAAGTAGAATGATGGTTATTAGGGGCTGGAGAGTAGAGGAGATGGGCAGAGACTCGTCCAAGGATTATAAGCTTCAGGTATTAAAATGCATAATCTCTGGGATCTAATGGACAGTTAATAATATTGTGTTGCGCACTTGAGATTTGCTAAGACAGTAGACCTTCAGTGTTCAAACCACACTCACACACAAAGGTAACTGTGAGGTGATGGATGAGCTAATTAACAGGATTGTGGTAACGATTTCGCAAAGTATGTCAAATCATCACATTGGACACTCTAAATAAATACAATTTTATTTGTCAGTTATACCTCATTAAAGCTGGGGAGGGGAGAGAAAACAAATTGAGGTCCCCAGATACTCTGACCAATGGTCCTTCTGCTGTATGATGCCAGCTTTGAATCTTGCTAGAGAAGGCTCCCCTTCCTGACCCACTGGGGACCCACCTGGGGATCACAGAGGACTCCGTGTGGAGCTGGCTGCTGGGAGCAGGGCTGCGTCTGCCGCATGCTCACAGCATTTAAGGTTGTGAAAGACACCCTTTAAATAAAACCTAATGATCAGTATTCGCTTTTATGGCAAGGTTTATAAACATACACAGTCCTCATAAAGAGCCGCCTTTGCCAACCAAAGCCTGTTAAGTGCCTAGAGATTTTATTTCAGAGTTAACCTGAGTTCCTCACATGTCTCCACTAATGATGCCCCGTGTGACCTTGAGCCTCTCGCTTAAACATCGTGTGCCTTATTTTCTCTGTCTGTAAAAAAGGTGTAATGACACTAGCTGCTGGATTATGTTGGCAACATGCTCAGAGATCCTCAGATCAAAGGTCCTCTGCCCGGGCAAGCAAGATGATGATGGTGCTCGCCATCATTAGTTTGTTGTTATTATTGTTGTTTGAGGAAACAGGGTAGCATTCAGCACCAGGGATGAATGACGAGGCAGCTTAGCGCTACAAAGGCCATTGGTACAGAGACCACCCACTTCATGACACCACGCGATAGCACCTCGCTAGGTTCCCCTTGGGGTAGGAGGCATTTTCCTCCCTCAAAGCAGGACCATGCCCAGAGCATCTCCAAGAGGTAAATATCTATCTTCAGAAAAGGGGGCCAGCGAGCAAGACCCTAACCAGGGAGCCCTGGGACCACAGCCAGGAAGCTTTAGATTTGAGTCCCAGCTCTACCACCTAGAATCTTGTTGCCTTGAGCATGTGTCATAATTTCTCAGGACCCCCATTCCCTGATTATAATATAAGGATATTTTATTAAAGTGATCTTTTGGTCTCCTAGTTCTTATTTTTACAGTTACCTTGAAAAATCACAGCAAGGGACTCTTCCCCGAGAAAATCTTGCCTGACATTCCTCCACGGTGTCATGTCCGGGCCAGTCACGGCTCTTCCAGTAGGCTGTGGTCCCCTCCCCCACACACTCGCGGTAATGTTCTACGTCTGAGATAAGGAAAGGCACCAAACTTATTTTAAAATTTACCAGCAGCTGAAACCGGTTTGGCTCAGTGGATAGAGCATCGGCCTGCGGACTGAAGGGTCCCAGGTTCAATTCCAGCCAAGGGCATGTACCTTGATTGTGGGCACATCCCCAGTAGGGTGTGTGCAAGAGGCAGCTGATCGATGATTCTCTCTCATTGATGTTTCTATCCCTCTCTCTTCCTCTCTGTAAAAAAATCAATAAAATATATAAAATAAAATAAAATAAAATAAATAAAATTTACCAGCAAACTGGAGACTCAAAATTACAAGTCAAAGTCTATGGCCAGTAAACACTTATAGTGGTTTTCAAAGCATGCTCGTGCAGGACCACCCTGTGCCTGTACGTGACCTGTGTGCACGAGGTGCCCCATCTGGGTGGATGAATTTGAAAAGAAACCTCCTGTGGGTGCATGCTGCTCTGTGAACACATGGCTTATAAGCAGATAGTACTCTGTGCAAAGAAAATGCATTCCTCTCCCCAGGTAAGTTCAGCCCCGTGCCAGAGCCCACATCTTGAGGAATGGAACACGGACTGGATTTACAATCTCTATACCAATGTACCGTCTCTGTACCAATGGCCTTTGTAGCACTAAGCTGCCTCATCATACATCCGTTGGCCACCAAGTTTTTGCAGTATGCACACTGCACAGCCATACACAGCAGCTCTGCGTCTGTTAATTCCTGAGGGCTTTATAGAGCCCCCTGTTGAACCTCGGATGTGTGGTGAAAATCATCCCCCATATCTCCCAACCAGGTGATTTTCACTTGCTTTATATGATATTGGTCATCCATAAAAATGTTTGTTTGAACAAAATGGGACTTGTAAAAGTTTGATAACTACTGTGCATATACAACATAGAAATAAATAAAAGGAGCTTTTGTTTGGAGATATGTGGAGGCTCAAATCTGAAAAACATTTTCTTTGGCCATAGTTTAAAGAAATAAGTTGAGTTGCTAAGACTTGTCAAACCAAGAACTCAAAATTCTTATTTTCCTCCCAACCTCTCTCTTTCTCAAATGAGTATACTTTCTACCTGGGATGTTTATTCCAGTTAAATAGAATAATTAATCTAATTACTCTCAAACTAAGTCAAAATTAGTGTTCTTAAATAAGTGTGTGTGTGTGTGTGTGTGTGTGTGTGTGAACACACACCCTGTGTATAGCTACCTCACTATCTGCAAATGTCTTGGTCCCATGCTGGCCTTTGGCTCCAAAAGTAACTCCTCTCAGCTGGTCCTTACCTGTGTCCCATGTAAGCAAATTTTCTGAGATTCAACCTTGTCTTCTTCAGATGCCTGGAATCACGACCCACGTTCCAGCCTCTGTCATGAGGTCCACATACACTTGGTCAGGGGCACGTGTAGGCCTCTCAGCTCTCATTTCTCATTTCTCTCTCTTCTATACTTTTTTCTTCCTCTCCTTCTCTCCTTTCTCTTCTCCTCTGTACACCAACTTGATGCCAAAGGGACATTCAGATGCCTAATCCTCAAGACTCTTAGGCCTGGGGAAAATTGGAATTCTGTCCTTACACTCTTTTCTCCCCAGTAGACCTACTATTTCTACTTTATGGAAGCCTGTCTCTGATAAATAGAGAACTTACCTGTTTCTTAATGGCTCTCCAGACTACAAACTGGGGTGCTTGTCACAGGTCCTGTTGACTTCCAGCAGATTCTATCATGCCCCCCCTGCCAAGACTCATCTTGCAAGATGGAGGGAGACATGAGATAGAGCCATTCAGACTCATGCCTTACCCAGGCACACCACCTCCACCTTTCTTCTTCCCTGAGGACCAGAGGTTAGTAGTGAGGGAAGGAAATGGCTGATCACTTCTGCTTCTCAAATCTTCCCTCCGAACCCTCAGCACTTGAACTTAAAACTGTGCCACATCAGTGTGGAAGTTCCATCATGCCTGGAATGGAAAAGGTCCTCATGATGTGAGCAAGTGGAAAGTGGAGGGTGTCATAACCCATACGTTAATTTGTCACATGTCATCCTGCCACAAACTAGCACTAGTGGACAGAGAGAAGGAGAGGGCAGCTTGAAGGGGGGATGGCCTCTGGGAATGAGGAAACTCTGGAGCAGAGTGAGAGCCAAGCAAGGACACTAGGACTAGAAGCAGGCTCTGTAAAAATATGTATCAAAAATTCCTTTTTTTTTTTTTTAATGTGCAATCCCTACAGCCCAGCAGGTTCATTTCTAGGGGGTTATCTCAAGATAACCATATAATTATCTACAAAGATGTTCCATGCAGAGTTGTTTACAATGGGAAGAACTTGGAAACAATCAACCATAGGGAACAGGTATGCAAGCAACTATGCTTGCAATGGAATGTTATGTAACCATTTTAAAAGTTATGATCTAAACTATACTTTTTGGAATGGATAGATATAAAAATACCTAGCTATGTGAAAATCAGGTTACTAAGCAAAAAGTTTAACATAATTACATTTTTATTATATATACATAAGGTATATAAACATTAGCAATAGTCATTCTGGTCTGAGATGCTTTCTGTTTTACTCATCTGTGTTTTCTAACTTCTCCACAAAGAACAAGAATTTATTTCGGTTGGAATGTGAAAGAGACAAACATCAAAATGTTTGAGGCCAGCATCAAAACGACAGAAACAGAAGCATCTAACAAGAATTTTCAAGAAGATATCACACAAATGTTTCAACGTGTAATGGTGAACATGTTGGAAACAAGTAAAAAACAAAGTTACATCAAAGAAATAGAACGTCTCAGCAAACAAATAGGTGATATAAAAGAGAACCAAATGGAATTATAGAACTGAAAAATATAATAACTGGAATCTTAGTAAAACAAACTGAACGGATGGACTCCACAGTGGGATGGAGGAAACAAAGAAAAGAATCAATTGACTTGAAGAAAGAATGATAGAAATAACTCTGTGCAAACAACACACTGAAATGAAAGGGAAAAAAAAAGAAAAAAAAAAGAAAAAAAAAAAACCAAAACAGCAGAGCCTCTGGGGCCTGTCAAACAAAAGATTTAACATCAATGGCACCAGACTGCCAGGAGAGGAGAAAGAAGGCAGGCTTGGAAAAGCATTCAATTAAATAATAGCTGAAAACTTCCCAAATTTGGCAAAAGACTTCAACCTCAGACTCAAGAAGCTTAGCAGCAAGCCCAAAGCAGAATAAGACCAAAGAAATCCTCTACAAACCTATAGGATATTGAGTATTGAGACATTGAGTAGTTCAAATCTCCTGGAGGGTCAGAGTCAGGCATGGAAGCTCTGTCCCAGGAGGAACAAGAGTATGACGCAAGCTCGCCACAGGGAGAGATGCAGAGGCACCTCTGCAGAGATGCCCCTGCCACCCCCGTGATTGTGCCACACACTGACTCTGCCAGGACCCCCACCCCTGCTTCCCCTGACAATAGCTCCTTTGCAGTGTCACCTTGCTCCTATTACCCTTTCAAGATCAAAGTCTGCTTTGGGGGTGTCTCAGGGAAGGAACCTAAGACATGACGCCCCATCAGCTACAAGAGGGGTCTAAGAAAGCTGGCATGGAGGTCCTCCACTGGGGCATCAAGGCTCAAAATGCAGAAACAAACCTAAGGATATACGCAAAAAAAAATATGGATGCCACAAACAAGGAATGCCTACTACAGAATGAATGGCCCCCTAGAGGCCTGCACCAGTGCTGTCCCCCATCCTCCGCCTCTGGCCCAAGGCCTGGGCTCCGAAGCATCTCCTGGAGAGCTCGGCTGCTTTCCCAGCTTCCCCCACATGCCAGCCCAGACCCTAGCTCACTCCTCACCCAGGAGAACTCTTGGGTGGAATAAGTTACCAGTTAAAATGAACTCATTGCAAGCTTCACAGTATCTCACCCTCCGATCTTGCTTGAGTGAATTCTTATCTTCAGGTCGGGGTTGTTTTTCACTAGAAGTGAATCAAACTCGGGCACAGGACCAGCTATCTGTCAGGAGGAGCAAGTAGGGGTGGAACAGGCGAGTGCACACACACACACACACTCACACATGACAGGGCTGTTCTTGCCGGCCTGCGAAAGACAAGCGACTTGTTTATACTCTGCCCCAAACGCACCGTACACGGTCCCCCTGGTCCCAGGTTTAAGAAATCACAGGCACACCACGTGGGCAGGCAGATAATAGCAGCTAGAATAATAGCTCTCCGTGTCATCCAAACTGCCCAAGTGCTCGCTCATCCATGAGAAACTCAGGACTTCTGGCGGAAGGGGAAGACGGGTGAGGGGACAGGTGGAAAGTTGCATGGCTGGTGGCTAAGAGCTTTGGTGTCAGGCTGACCTGGGCTCAACTCCTCAAATCCTGCCCACTTCTCACTGTGTGCCTTGAAGCAAATTAATCTCTCCACATTCAGTTTGCTCAACTGTAAAAAAAACAGGATCAACAAGGCCTTTCCCTCCAAAATCTTAAGAGGATTAAAAGGAGATGTCAAGTTGTTTGGCACATAGTACGCTCTCAATAAATCACTGCTGCTCGTAACGTGATTAAGGCAGAGTTGTCGTTTTTTCTAAAGGAGAGAATGTAAAGGGCAATGAAGACTGCTTCTGTTTTTTTTCACCCCCTTGAAAGTGAGGGGACTGAATGAAATCCCTTTAAGGAAAAAGCCATCTCTCTTCCCAGCAATGTAAATCCCAGTGAGAAGTTGTGGCCATGGCCTACCACCAAGCCCTGGAGTGGGATGCTGTGCCCACTGTAGCCACATTCCCCAGGGCCAGAGCTGGGCTGGTGGTTCTGGTTGACCCAGTCACCCAACCATAGGATTTGGGTCCAGCTCTGGATCCAAGGTTTGGGGACCCGGAGGTAGCCCACAGAGGAGGGTGTGGCCTGAGAACAAGGTGAGAAAGCACAGGAGCCTCACCTCCTACAAGGGGAGCTCCCCTCGTTAGAGAAGGGGAGAAGGGCCTGGTAGGCTTGCCATCCCAGCTGAGTAAGCAGGTCAGGGCCAAGTAAAACAGGAAGCAAGTCCACGGAAACCTACAGACTGAAAGGAGCAAGAGCCCTCTCAAGTACATTGGGCAATGCCACACCTCGGGAACAACTGTTCCCTCAAAAGGAAGTGAAAAAATGAGTCCCAGTGATCGATTCCCCCATGGAACACTTCTGTGGCAGCTGCCAATCAGAAGCCAGGTCAGGAGACACAAAGACCCCAACTTCTGCTTCCAGCAAATTCTGCCAAGTGGCTCCCAGGATTGACCTCATGGTTCAAATCCCAGCTCCACAGTGGCAAGCGGTGTGACCTGAGGCAAGTTTCAGGGCTGATCTGTGCCAGTTTCCCATTGGCAAAAACAGGGAGGGTGAAAATCCCAACCATACAGGAGTGCTGTGAGGACCAATGAGATAAGGTCTATTGAGTTCTTGCAACAGTGTCCAGAACATACTGAGCATGTAGAACACAATGTTCAATGTTAGTCATAATTATTTGATTATCTATATATATAAGAGCCTAGGCAACCATTCGACCAGTAGCTATGACCCACACGAACCACCAAGGGTCAGATACTCAACACACAGGCATGGAAACATGGAACAGACTGATGAATCTCGAGAGAAAGGGGGAGGGAGAAGGGCAGGAAGAGATCTTTGGTTAAAGATCTTATATGCATACTAGAGGCCTGGTGCACAGATTTGTGCACCAGTGGGGTCCCTTAACCTGGCCTGTGGGGATCAGGCTGAAACCGGCAGTCTAACATTCCCTGATGGGTCCCAGATTGCAAGAGGGCACAGGCCAGGCCAAGGGACCCCACCAGTGCATAAACCCATGCACCAGGTCTCTAGGTATTAATATTAGTATCTGTGCTGCTCTCCTCCCAATGTGGCTGTCAAGAAAACAGCCTAGGAAACCACCCTTTCTGACTGTTGCAAAGCCTAGGAAATTGGAAGGGGATCCATAAAGAAGTGAGTGACCCAGCTGGTGTGTCTTGGTGGTTGAGCATCAACCCATGAACCAAGAGTTCACTGGTTCAATTCCCGGTCAGGGCACATGTCCAGGTTGCAGGCTCAATCCCCAGTAGGGAGCATGCAGTCAATATTTCCTTCTCATCAATGTTTCCATCTCTATCCCTCTCCCTTCCTCTCTCTCTCTTAAAAAAAAAAAAAAAATATATATATATATATATATATATATATATATATATATATATTTTAATTGATTTTTTACAGAGAAGAAGAGAGAGGGATAGAGAGTTAGAAACACTGATGAGAGAGAATCATCAATCAGCTGCCTTTTGCACACCCCCCACTGAGGATGTGCCCGCTGCCAAGGCACATGCCCTTGACCGGAATCGAACCTGGGACCTTTCAGTGTGCAAGCCAACGCTCTATCCACTGGGCCAAACTGGTTTTGGCAAAAAAATATTTTTTTTAAAAAAGAAGGGAGTAAACTGAAAACACATAGGTGATCTCAGTTCTCAGAGTCCATTCAGTAAGGCCAAGCAAAAAGGTAGCTCCTTCTTAGGCCAAGCAGACGGTGGTTCCAAGTCCAGCTTAAACACTCTGTGACTTTGTGCATGTTGCTTAACTTCTCTGATCTTCTGAGTCCTCAAAACAGGGATAAAATCCCACAACGCCACCTTTGCCAATTTATTCCTGTGGATGAAATGACGCAGAGATGCACAGGAAGGAAGTTTTGCGTGGTGCCTAGCACCTGGTTGATCCCAGCAAACATGGGTTTCTCTTCCCCTGTTCTCAGTAGGAAACTCCTCAGCTTCCGGCTTAAATATCACGGCTACCAATACAACCTCAGAGGTAATAAGAGAAGTCCTCCCCATGCGCCCTGCCATCGTTCCTTCCTCCCGTCTGAATTCTACCCGACCTCTGGTAACACAGTAATAGCTAACCCACTATTGACCTCCTGTGTGGGAGGCCCGAGTTCAAAGTCCAGCTCCTTTGATGACTGGGTAACATCAGACACACACACACACACACACACACACACATTTCTCTGGGCTTCAGTATCCTCATGTATACACGAGGGATAACAATCTACAATAGCTAGTTTGCTGATTTGGTTCAAGTATTAATTATATAGAAAGGGGCCTTGAGTTAGCATCTGCCACATAAGTGTGGCTGCCCCACATTCTGCATTCATCGTGCCATCTAATCCTCACAATAACCCACCACGTTCCCAATGTCCAGCCTGAAACGAAGGCTCAGAGAGGTTATTCCACTAAACCAAAGCCACACAGGAGCTATTGCCGGCTTACACGGTGGTGGCCGGACGTAGGTGTGTGGTGAGCCACGTGGAGAAAGGGCTTGGCTGCCCTTTGTGGAGAGCCAGTCCAGGGGATCCCCAATGTGGGCTCGGAGCCCCATCAGCAGCCCTCTCCCTGCCAGCAGCAAAGCCACCCCTGGCTCTTGGGGAGCCACACACATGCCATGGTGCCCCCATTGCCCCGGGCGTCAGTGCCCACGGTTCATTTTCAGAAGCCGGGTGCCTGCCAGTTTCACAGGGAGATTGCTGGCAGACCCACGGTCTCTGTTACTAGAGACTGGCTTGCCGGTGAAAGAGGCCCATTGTGCGTCCTCTCAATGAAGAATACCCCATTTAGAGAAAGAATTCAACTGGTTTTTCACGGAGAAAGAAAGACAGCCCAGGTGGGGGGAAAAATGAGAACAATGCAGATCTTTCACTTGATTTTTTTTATTTAACATCAAAGCTGGGTGACCAACGGGGTGAAGGGCCACCCGGCACAGAGGGAGCTGGCTGAGGCCACACAGGTGTGAGCACAAGAAGAGGGAACTCCGGCCCGGGAGTCCGGACAGGATGCAAGGCCCAGGCCCAGCCCTGCCCTGGCCATCTCGGACACCATAAGCCCTGCCCTGGCGCTGACTCAAGCGGCTGGATTGGCTCAGGGCTCTGCCCCTGGGGGTTGGTGGAAGTACCTCCACGCCCTGGACGGTCTCACCGGAGCCAGTTCTGAGATGTGGCGGCTGCTCAGGGAAATCACCTGGAGCGCTTTCTGAGTCCCAGTGTCAGGGGATCGGATTGCACTGGTGTGGGGCACGGCTTGGGCATTGGGAATTTCTCAGAGCTCCCTGGGTGAGGTGAAGGTGCAGCTAAGACTGAGAACCAGTGAGCCCCCCAGGGCAGAAACTGGCCCACAGCTGCATCCAGACCGAGCACAGAGCCAGCCGGACACAGAACACACGGGGACCCGTCAGTGTCTGCGGGATGAATGGGCGTTCGGGAGAAGCTGGCAGCTGCAGCTCTGCTGACGGCAGCTTTGCGTTACCACTCTCTCATCTATTGGGATTTGGCACGAGGTTTCTTTCCTTTCTCTTCTTTTTATTTTAAGATCGTCCGCCTTCAACGCTTCTTTGAAAACGCCACTGGACCATAAAATTTCTGTGATTCTTTCCAGCTCCAAGGCCGTAAATCCCTTTGTGCCCTTTGAGAGCGATCATATTTTGGGCATAAATTATCAGGGTGGACATGTCCCGGGAAGGGCCCCTCTGCAGGCTGCTCTGCACCCCACCTGCTCCAGCCAAGCAAGCCCCTTGGTTCCCTGCAGCCCGCGCCCCCCCCCCCCCCCCGCCCCCGGCCTCTGGCGCTGCCTCCTACCTCACCCTGCCCCCGCCTGTCGACGCTCCCCGGGGTTCCAATCTGTTCACTTGTCACTTAGGCTCATTTCCTGAGTGGACGAAACCACGCCCAAAGTTTCTGTGTGCGTTAGGATTGGTTGGTAGGTGACCCTAAATCAGTGTCTCTAGCTTGCCCTCGCCTTCCGGACTCCAGGTGCAGCGTCCCAGTGCCTAATGGGCATCTCCACCTCCACCTCCACCTCCCCGAGGCACCTCAAATTCAGCTGCCCCAGAAGTGAACTCGCTCCCTTCCCCACCCAGCCCTGCTCCTCCTCCTGGCGTCCCTGTGTTGATGGACGGCATCCCATCCACCCAGTTGCCAAACCAGGAAACTGGAATCTTCTTCCACCGCTCCCTCCCGCTTGCCTCACACCCTTCCCCAGGAGGTTACCCTCTAAAGCAGCCGCTGGCTTCATCCCTGTCTTCCCTTCTAACGTCTGGATCCTGCACAGCACGCATCTATGTAAAAGCCAGATGGAAGGAGATGGCCAGGGCTAACGTTCTGGGGGCCCACACCTCCAGCCATGCCCCATTCTCAGCTCCAGTGGCTCCCTGTCGCCTTCCTCCCACCTTTCCATCCTGAGCACAGGGGCTGGCCTGAGGCCCTACCTAGTAATAACAGGCTTGTGGCTCTTCTGTCTCTCCTCTGTGCTAGGTCCCCAGCACAGGCCCAGCAATCGTCATTCCTGTCCTTCCCATCCTTCCCTGTTCATCCGACTGAAATGTCCTCTCCCCTCTACCTGGCAAGCACTCAGAGCTCGGGTGGCATTGGCTTTTAAATGCCTCCCCGCTTCAGGGCGCATTTGATCAAGGGGCTCCTTACATAGTAAATAGCAGACGCCGGCATGGGTTCGTTACCAGCTACGCACTTTCCTAATGACCTCACCTAGTTCAACTAATTTAATTCTCACAGATGAGACAGGGACTACGATGATCCCGATTTTAGAAACAGGTAAACTGAGGTACAGCGTGGCGAAGGGCAGGAGCTGGGATTTGAACTCCCTCAGACGATGCCCTTTATTGCTGCCTCCTCCTAAGAGCATATATCTGGATACCCGTTTGCCTGCCATAAGAAACCATCACCACATTTTTTAACTTCGGACTATTCTTCAAATAAAACCCTAGACGGACGCCTGACCTGCTGCACAGAACATAGGGGGCTGAAGATGGTGAGTGGAGAGAATGTAGGTCCCACGCTCCCCATGTCAGAATCAATGTTGGAGAGAATGCTGAGGAACCCCTTGTGTTCCAAGGAGAAGAGTTTGAAAATCGATGTCCTAAGATGGTGTTTCTTTACAGTTCTGTTATTGACAAGACCCCTCTGTATCCAAACGTCATTATGAGATTGCAGACCAGCCACACAGTTTATGTCCACGCAGCGTCTTAATGACTGAAGGCTCCCACGCTGTTTCCATGAGGCTTAAAACCCAATAGGTTTCAGCACTTTATCCTCATGGGAGCATATTTGTTCCACTGACTTTTTAGAGAAAGTGGATGGGAGGGAGGAGGGGGGGAAGAGAGGGAGGGAGTGCTATCCATGTGAGAGTGACAAATCAATTGGTTGCTGGAGAGCAAACCCTCTACCCTTGGGTCCTTGGGCTGATGCTCTAACCACTGAGCAAACTGGCCAGGGCTCAACACTTTGTTTTCTTAAACAGAGTATGTGGGAGTCTAACTTAACCTTTGCATAACTCGGGGCATCCCCGATGGATGTCAGTTGGGCTGTGTAGAAATGTCCTGTGCTACTTAGAGCTATTTTCCCGTACTCTAGACCAGCCCATACTTGAGCATCCAGTCCTGTGTGTTGGGCTTTTTCGAATCCTATCACTATCAGAGTTTAGGGGTCACTTCTGCTTTGCGGTCTTATCTCAAACAGCCTCTTCCGCACCCCTCCCAATCCGATCCTTTTCGCAGTAGCTACGGATTTTGTAAACATCAAACTTGTCACCACTGTGCCCACAGTAGGAGCATATGTCTAAAAAGAAATAGGAACCGAAATAGTAAAACGAAGGCCCTTTAGGTCATTGACTTTGCGACTTCAGCAGTGTGTTCTTAGGGGCTGTTTTCCCATTCTCTTCATTCATTTGATATTTACTAAGTACACATTATATACAAAAAAAAAAAAAAAAAAAAGAATCAGGCTGGATGCTGAGGACAAGAAGATGAATAAAGCATAGAGCCTGTCTTCCAGGACTTGTCAGTTTAGAAAGAAAGACAAGTAAACAGAAATAATGATACCGCCTTGGTATGAGCCTTGCAACAATGATATCTAGAAAGTATTTAAAAGGCACTTATCTCTGCCTTGGGGAGGGGCGGCAGTCAGGGAAGTCTTCCTGGAGGAGGTGGTGTGTGAGCTAATTCCCGAAGCATCTCTCAATAAGAGGCCCACCTGTCCCACCACCAAAGCCAAAGAAGATAGTCCTGGGATAGGGCACATAGGCCAAATGCAAAGACAAGAAAAAATGAGAAAGCTCAATGAGTTTTGAAAGTCCAAACAGCTCAGTCAAGCTGAAGCATGTGTACATTTGCAGAAAGAAATAGGGAAGATTGCTGAATGGAATCAGAAGGCTAGGGAGTAAATTGCTCATATATTTTAAATGCTTGAAGGGAAGATGACGCAAAGTTTTAAGGGCACATTAATAACTCAATTTATCACACCCATATGTATTCAATGAGGCAAGTCAACTTGCTGCAGGGGGGAAAAAACACACCCTAGCACACATTGAGCAATTCCCCTTCGCCAGGCACTGCTATAGCACTTCACACGTATAATCTCATTGCATAGTCCCAACAGCCCCGTGAGGTGGGAACCAACACCACGTCCATAAATGAGGAGATGGAGGCAAGCAGAGGTTCGGTATGTTTTCAGGGACCCAGAGTAAGAAAGCGCAGTCTGCTTGCAGTGATGGAGCATCGGTAGCTCAATGTCTTTGGAATTGAAGCAGGTGAGCTGATGAGGTCCAGGACTGAGTGTGGGAAGGAAAGGAGACGGAAGAAGGAGAGAGAATGGGGAAAGAATGAGCCAGAGCATGAGTGGGAGTGAGCAAGAAAGAGACGTGCAGGAGTGGACTTGGAGGAGGAAAGAGGAAGTCACGGCCATGGTTGCCTGTGGGAGGCCCTCTGAGCTCAGGTCTAGAGCTGGAGGCTCCACCCAGAGACCCTCTGGCCCAAGCCAGAGGGAAAATGGACAAACATGGGTGAGGCCCACGGGTCCAGCCACACAGGTGAGGAAAGAGCTGACCAGCAGCCCAAGCAGTGGGCCTGGGGCCTAATCATGGACAAGAGTACCACCTCCACAACCTGGAGACAGAGCAGGTGGACCAGAGACGTCAGAGCTGGGAGAGCTACGGAGAGCAGCTGGTCCAGACCTTTCCTTGAGCAACTGGTGAAGCTGAGGGGAGGAGTGATTCTTTCACAGGTGCTCAACATTAGTGTGTGTTTTTCTCTCTCTGCCTAAAATTACCCACCCGGTAAGGCAAGAGGCAGGACTAAAATCTAGTCTCCTGATGTCCTGGAATGCAAACGTTTGTCACTATCCCTGCGTTTCTACGGAGTCCATTGCTCAGCCTTGGACTGGAGACTAGAAGTCTAGGGCCTGCAGCTCGCAAGCCACATGCGGCTCTTTGGCCCCTTGAGTGTGGCTCTTCCACAAAATACCACGGCCTGGGCGAGCCTATTTTGAAGAAGTGGCTTTAGAAGAAGTTTAAGTTTAAAAAATTTGGCTCTCAAAAGAAATTTCAATCATTGTACTGTTGATATTTGGCTCTGTTGGCTAATGAGTTTGCTGACCTAGACTCAAGGGCGCTGGCCTGAAGAAAGGAGTAGGGCTTCCAGGGCAGGAGTGAAGGGTTAGAAGGAGCTGTGAGTGGAGTAAACGTTGGCCCAGCCCCTAAGGAACGGATATTTGCTTCCGGGTAGCAATGGTGAAATGGAAGAGGATCCCCAATGTTCTTACTCATTCTTTTCTTGAAGAAAAGGCTGTCACTGACAAAGCAAAGAGAAGGGAGACTTCTGGGGATGAGGGTGAAATAAGTGGGGAAAGGCTGGGAGCCAGAGGAAAATGTTTTGTAAAGAAAGTTTACAATATGTGGTCAATGAAGGAAGAGCCGGCAGTGTGTCCTGCAAACAGGTTGTGTACACATAACGGCGACTCTGATGATTTCAGGAGCATCTTCTAGTACTGGCTGTCTTTGCTGTTAGAATCTGGTTGACAGAAATGCACACCGTCCCCTCATTGTGCCCTGCTTCCCTGCTTCCCATTCCAGCCAGGGACCGCCAGACTCCCAGGGTACGCTCTGATCCCATCCGTGCTTGTACGAGAACTGTTTCTAAAATATTTTGACTATCTCCCTAGTTTACAAAACACTCTGCAGTTCCATTTGACCAAGTTATCAGAAATAAATGCTATACTATCTAGTGAGCCCCATGCAGATGTATAAGAATCCACTAAAGGTCAAGGGGCAAGCAAAATTTAAGGGGCAAAGTTCTGTTTACAGAATTGTACTCTACGGTCAGACAAATGGTTGCATATAAACAATGCTCCTCCATGCAGAGTCAAGCTAAGGGTTCTATGTTGTGAACATAATCCCCGCAGAACCAATAAATAATAAATGTATATGAATATGCATACAAGTTTTTTTTCAGAGCATTTGGGATCATTTATTGAGAGCAGCTTCCTTGTATGAAAAGGATACTGAGCCCTAGCCAGTTTGGCTCAGTGGATAGAGCATCGGCCTGGGGACTCAAGGGTCCCAGGTTCAATTCCGGTCAAGGGCATGTGCCTTGGTTGCAGGCACATAACTAGTAGGGGGTTGTGCAGGAGGCAGCTGATCGATGTTTCTCTCTCATCGATGTTTCTAACTCTCTCCCTTCCTCTCTGTAAAAAATTAATAAAATATATTTTTTAAAAGAAAGAAAAGGATACTGAGCTTTTGTCCATCGTGGGCAATTGTCAGAGCTGGTGGCCTTTACTGGGCAGACTGGAACGACTGCCTGGCCACAGGCAGTGATATCATCCCACGAGATTGTGACTCTCTGTCCAGCATAGTCATACGTCTGGTCTCAGTGGGCGGCGCGTTATCTGTGTTCCTCACCAGGTTGGCAAGTTCAGCGACGATGCCACTTCGTTCACGCAGCTCATCCCCCCGTTTCCTGTCCCATGTGTTTTTGGCGACTTAAGATGGAATAACGGACACTGAGGTTTTCGTCCTCTTCTGGAATGTGTTCATGCTGTTGTTGATGGCTTTCATCAAAACCCACGTCTCCGGGCTCCCCTGGCTCCGGAAGAGCCGGGATTGGTGTGCCTTGCTTGGCGCCTCCAGTCATCCAGCTGGACCCGATCTCTCTCACCAACCCCAGGTCACCGCCTTCAGCTGCTCACTCCAGTCTCCTGTCTGAGGGCCTGCACTCCCGCCAGAGGACTATGGGACACCGCACAACCCAGCAGGCCAGATGTCAGCGTCTGCGTTGGCTTACAAACCTTACCCAGAACATGCTCCCGCCATCCATTTTTGGTTTTATTTTTCCACAGAAGCAACTTAGGATTTTCTCTAGCTTCCTGTACCTCATGATCACCTTAAAAACCTTCTGATCACATGGAGATGGGACCAATGGGAAAGCTCCATCCTCTTCAGCCTGCCCTACGGGAGTGGTTTGCAATCCTGGCTGCATGTGAGAGTCACCTGGGACCTATGAATTCACATAAGAATGAATGAATTCATGTACTACTGTGAGCCACAGACTGTGGATTCTGGATCCCAAATTTCAGCCCAGTTCATAAAGAGTCAAGTCTCTTGCTTGTCCCTGTTATTCAAAAAAATAATAATAATAAATGAGCAATATACCTCCTAATCCTTGCGGTTTCTGTTCTTACCAGCCAGAGAGCATTGTCTCAACCCATACGCTGCACCTGTAAGCTTCCTTTAAGTTGCCTCGGCCTAAGAAATAGCAGCCACAAAGGTATTGTTTTCAGGCTTGGCATTCCCCCTAAGGTAAAGCAAACATCTCCTGTCTGCAGAGTTGGGACACAGCAGAATCAACGCTAGGGAGGAAGTGAGTATCTAGAACGCTAATCCATCGTTCAGCCAAAACTGCAAACTGTTTCCCTGGCCTTGATCCCGATTCCCATGACATGACCCTGGGAGCCGTCGCTTACATACAGTGGACACTGAGTGGACAGACAGTGGCTCTTTTTTTATTATTTAATATATTTTATTGATTTTTTTTTTTTTTACAGAGAGGAAGTGAGAGGGATAGAGAGTTAGAAACACTGATGAGAGAGAAACATTGATAAGCTGTCACCTGCACCCCCCCACCGGGGATGTGCCCAAAACCAATGTACATGCCCGTGACTGGAATCGAACCTGGGACCTTTCAGTCCGCAGACCAACGCTCTATATACTGAGCCAAACCGGTTTCAGCCAGACAGTGGCTCTTGTTAAGTGAATAAAGAAAACGAGGAACAAAAGGTGCAGTTGGTCACAGCAAGGTCTGGACCCTGCCTCAGCACAGACCCTGCCTGTCCATTCCAAGTGTGGCTCAGCGGCTGCAACCATAGGCTGTGCCCTGTCCCCTAGTAAATGTTAAATGTGTTTTCATCGGTTTAGGTACTATTAACAACAGCTGTTGCCGAGTTCTTATATGCCTAGCACCTCCCTCGATGTGCTGCCTGGATCCCTTTCTTTAATTATCACAGCCATGCTCAGCCGGAGGGCTCATAGTTATCTCCATTACACAGATAAGAGAAGTGAGGGTGGCCAGTTAGGCTGCATGCCTGAGGTCACACAGCTGCCGAGGGATGGGGCAGGTTTCCAGGGCTAGCCCCTTCTCCCCAGAACTTAGCTGCCCTGCTCTCTGGAGACAAGGGAAGGCAAGTTACTGAGCCTGCGTTGGCTGGATCCCTTAGGATTCCAACACGTTTCACCAGGCAGTGTTTGGAAGCTATTTCTTTTCTTTTTTAAAATATATTTTATTGATTTTTTTTTTTTTTTTTTTTTTTTTCAGAGAGGAAGGGAGAGGAATAAGAATTAGAAACATCCATGAGAGAGAAACATGGATCAGCTGCCTCCTGCACACCCCCTACTGGGGATGTGCCCACAACAACCAAGGTATATACCCCTGACCGGAATCAAACCTGGGACCCTCAGTCCACAGGCCAATTCTCTATCCACTGAGCCAAACCTGTTAGGGATGGAGGCTATTTCTAAAAGTGGGAGTTCAAGAAGCTCCTTCTACATCCTGAAGCATCCCACCCAATCCTTAAGGAGCACTGTGCCAAAAATCCGTTAAATAAAAAGTGTGTATAATGAGTTCCAACAGCTCCACGGCTGTAAAATGTCAAGGCCTGAGGGCAGGGGTCAAGTCAGAGACGCATCCCCAGGTAAGGTGGCATTTGACAGCGGTCGAGGGAGAACCAGGTCCCGAGAGGACCAGCACGTAGGGAAGAACACACTGCTTCCAGTGAGCTGTCCCCAAGGAAGAATGCGATCCTTCTGGCAACTCCTCCCCCTGTGAGGACCCAGGGGCTATGGCTAAAAGTCCTAAGAATAATCAGCACAGAACCAGATCTCTAAAGGAATGCTCAGGTAGGCACATCCCGAGGGTGATAGGAAAGAGCCTGGGGCTGGCTGCCATGGAAACACGGATTTTGCTCCAGCCAAGAACCCAAAGGCCAGGAGGGAGCGTGCACAGGCGCACGGATCAGAGGCGGCTGCTCCTCTGCCCTCACAGTTTGGAGAATTCTATAAGAGACCTCTCTCCAGAGGTTCAGCTTTCACAGGATGCTTTAATAACTCCACATTAGCACTGAGTCCCGATTTATTTATTCATGTGTGTTTTGCAGTGTCTCACACCCCTCCTGTGACGGTCCCCGGCAAGCGTGGGGCTCTGTGTGAGATAAGTCGCTCCTGAGCTCCAAGGAGTTAAGCCAGTTCACAGCAAGGCACACTGGAAACAGGTGCACCGTGTCTATCCCCGAGTCAGGGCAGCCTGGGAAATGTCAGAGGTCATGGGGGAAAGAGGGCTGAACACCCGATGAGGGTGCCCAGGGCATCAAAGGGCTGGCATTTGGGATGTGCTCATTAATAGGAATTGAGGGCCCTAACTGGTTTGGCTCAATGGATAGAGCGTCGGCCTGCAGACTGAAGGGTCCCAGGTTCAATTCCGGTCAAGGGCATGTACCTTGGTTTCGGGCACATTCCCAGTAGGGAGTGTGCAGGAGGCAGCTGATCGATGTTTCTAACTCTCTTTCCCTCTCCCTTCCTCTCTGTAAAAAAAAATCAATAAAATATATTTTTAAAAATAGTAATTGAGGGATCATGCTCCTCTAGCATATTCTTATGGGAGTAAGATGAGCCATATACTGGATGTTTTTATAGCCATGAATAGTTTTCAAAGACAAGGTTTATAGATTCTGTGCTGCCAACAGTATTGTCCACTATATGGGCCATGACTCTTCTGATGTAGGTGAGAGAAACCCAACTGAAACTAGCTTGAAACAAGAAAAGAAAGGGTTACTGTTCATGGAACTGAAAGCTCACGAGATTCAGGCATTGCTGGATCCAGCGGCTCCCATAATTCCAAGGATTTGCTCTTTCTGTGTGTGTCTCACTCTCGAACCATCTCCTGCCATGTGACGGACCCTCCTATGCTCTAAGCTGACACACACCCAAGAGAAAGAAATGCTTTTCCATTGCTCCAACAAAGATCCTGACGTTGCGTCTTTCCACAGCCTGTTGGCTGATTTCCAAAATCAAAACATTCCCAAAAGTCCCGTGGTGTCATTTCAGCCTCGGTCCCGCCCAGACTCAAGGTGGAAAATGCCTAAGTTCCATCGTAAGACGAGCATGTGAGCTTGGATATCTCAGTGAGCCATCTCTGGAAAAGATAGCCCACGAGTTACTGGCTTGCACATTCCAGCTGGAGAAGCCTGAACAAAGCCAGCACTGGGCTCTCTGTGCGTTCGGGGCTTTTCTTTTCAACTTTTCTAATATGGCCACCATCAAAAAGCCAATACCTCATTTATAGCATATGCACAGCAAGTATGGAAACATGGGCTATTTTCTAAGAATTGTCCTCTTTCCCCTCATCTGTTTCTCCCCAGAGGCCTGGGAGCACAGCATCTTTTTTATGTACATTTTTTTAATTTTATTTTTTCATTAGAGTTGATGTATGATTTTATATGACTTTCAGGTTTGCAACGTAATAATTAGACCTAGTGCCCATCTGACACCATACACAGTTACTACAAGGTTGCTGGGTAGATTCCCTATGGGGGGTCACATAGCATCTTTGATGGTTGAAATGCAGCCACAACGTATTCATCATTTCCTCCGACCTCCTGGCAGGAAATTGATAAATATAAATCTAACTCTACCATGCAGTAGGCACTATGTGTTCCCACACAATCTAGTTACTGAGTAATAAGTGTTTGAAGCTGTCCAGTTCTAATGGCCATATACATTCCCCAGTCCCCTTTACACGAGAAGGCTTACTATATCGTAAATTATTAGCAAGAGACGTGCAGGGGTCATCTGTCTTCTGCACAGGAGTATTGGCACATGGTTGGGTGAAGGTCAACAGAGTGAAATCTGAACCCGAGAGCTTTGCGGGATCCCTCTGGATGGGGAAAGCAGCTCCATCATCAGGGAAAGGGCCATGTCCAGAGGACTTGAAATCAAGTTTCAACAGAAAGCCAAAAAAAAAAAAAAAAAAAAGAGCTAGCTCTTTGGTGCTTTAAAAGAAAGGGGATTGCCCTGGCTGGCTTGGCTCAGTGGATATAGCGTCAGCCCGTGGACTCCAGGGCCCCAGGTTTGATTCTGGTCAAGGGCATGTACCTTGGTTGCGGGCATGTCCCCAATAGGGGGTGTGCAGGAGGCAGCTGATCCATGTTTCTCTCTCATCGATGTTTCTAACTCTCTATCCCTCTCCCTTCCTCTCTGTAAAAAATCAATAAGACATTTTTTAAAAAGGGGGGGAAAAAAAAGAAAGGAAGGAAGAGAGGGAGGGAGGGAGGGAGGGAGGGAGGGAGGGAGGGAGGGAGAGAGAGAGAGAGAGAGAGAGAGAGAGAGAGAGAGAGAGAGAGAGAGAGAGAAAGAAAGAAAGAAAGAAAGAAAGAAAGAAAGAAAGAAAGAAAGAAAGAAAGAAAGAAAGAAAGAAAGAAAGAAAGAAAGGGGATGCCTCTCCACAGCCATCTCAAAGGGTCTCCCAACACGGACCCCTGGAATTCTCCATTTAATTTGAGGAGTAAGAGTTCTGACTTCTTAAAACCTCTGAAATGCTTTACAGGACTAGCCTTATTCCCCACAAAGATTTTGCCCAAAATATTATAGAAGGACCCGGATATCTGTCACAGCATGATGAAAATGTGAGGGAGAGTCACAGAGAGCAATGGCCCTGGTGGGACATTGCAGGGGAAGTCCCCAGCCTTCTGTGATCCTCGGGGCTGTGGTACACACCTTAATCTACACACAACCATCACCGCCGCGGGACTGTTCTCAGTCAGAGCAGCATGTCCTTGAGGAAAGGCAAACAGAAGAAAACAGCCAGACAGGCCTCTGCTAGACAATGTGATCAAGTCCAATGCAAATCAGTGTCAGAACTGTGCTGGTTTCCATAACTTCAAGGTCCATGGGCTCTGGATTCAGGAGTGCTATTTCCTGGGACTCAAACACTCAGTATCTTCAGATATCTCTCTGTCTCTCTCTCTCTCTGTGTGTGTCTCTGTCTTCCTCCTGCTCTCTCTCTCTCTCTCTCTCTCTCTCTCTCTCTCTCTCTTACTCTCGTTCTCTCACTTTTCAACTCAGACTTATTTCTGTCACATTAGCCTCCTTCCCTGATCCTGAAAACATTTTTCTCCACAAGGTCAAGAAAAATGGCCCCAAGAAGCTCCAGGTTCATTGTCCTTCCTGTTCTTTCTTCAAGAGGAACAGAGCCCCCCCTCCCCCTTCCTCAGGACCATCCCATCCCTCCTGAGGTCTCTGATCACCCTGTTTGGGGCCTGTGCTCCCTCCTGACATCATCACAAGGACCAGTAGCTGGACACCTGTGACTGGCCAGGCTGGGATAGGGCAGAGCCGTGACTGGAACAGAAGGGATGACTTTATCAAAGGAAAACGGAGTGGCTATTACCAAAAGAAGAGAAAAGGAGGAGAAACCAAAATGGCAGCATAGGTAAACACTTAAACTGCTGCCTCGCACAACAATATCGAAACTATTATACAACTAAAAGACAAAACGGACACCATCTCTCACCTGGCAGAATGGCTATCATCAACAAATTAACAAACGACAAGTGCTGGCAAGGATGCAGAGAAAAAATCCTCATGCACTGCTGGTGGGAATGCAGACTGGTACAGCCACTGTGGAGAACAGTATGGAGTTTCCTCAAAAAACTAAAAATGGAACTCCCATTTGACCCAGTAATCCCACTCCAAGGACTATATCCTAAGAAACTAGAAACACCAATCAGAAAGGATATATGCACCCGTATGTTCATAGCAGCACAATTTACAATAGCTAGTATTTGGAAACAGCCTAGGTGCCCATCAGCAGATGATTGGATCCAAAAACCATGGTACATCTACACAATGGAATACTACACTGCCATAAAAAAGAAGGAATTCTTACCATTTGCAGCAACCTGGATGGAACTGGAGAGCATTATGCTAAGTGAAATAAGCCAGTCAATGAAAGAAAAATACCACATGATCTCACTCATTTGCGGATAATAAAGAACATTATAAACTGATGAAAAAAAGATAGATACAGAGGCAGTAAAGCATATAAGCATAACCAATGAACGCAAAATACTGGGGGGTGAGGGCATGTATGGGAGTGAGATGGGGGTGGGGCAATGGTAAGATATGTACACACATAATACTCTAATTTTAAAAATTGTAAAAAGAAGTTAAAAAGAAGAGAAAAGGAATGCTGGGTGGGCAAACACACACACACACACACTCACAGACACACCAGAAATCCCCCACAGTACCCACTGGCTACTACTATGCCGCAAGAACTTTGCTAAGCACTTTGCTTCTATCATCTCATCTCATCTCATCTCATCTCATCTCATCTTCATGTCTGCATGAGATAAGCACTTGTTGCCCCCCTGCCTTAGTTGCTAGGGTTGCCATAACAAAGTACCACAAACAAGGTGACTTAAACCACAGAAATGTGTTATCTCAGCTCTGGGGCTAGAAATCTGAGATCTCCATGTTGATGGGATGAGTCCGTCTGAAGGCTCAGAAAGAGCATCTGTCCCGTGACTCTTCTTCACCCACTGAGAGCCCCCGGCACTCCTTGGTTTGTAGCTAGCATTGTTCTTCTGTCTTCACATTGTCTTCCTGCTGTAGGAGTCTGTCTCTCTGTCCAAACGTTCCCTTTTATAAAGACACATTGGATGAAGACCCGCCTTCATAAGCCTCATCTTAACTTGATCAAATAAGGCTACATTCACAGGTCCTGGGGGTCAGAACTTTCAACATCTTTTGGGGGGACATAATTCAGCCCATGACACCCGTCATTTTTATTACATGAGGAAACGGAGCCTAACAGGATTGACATAATCTGTCACACATCCCAAGCAGACTAGATGCATCTTCACTCCATCTCCATTCTTGTGCTTTTCCAGGATAACTGCTCTTCACTGCTTACCTTGTGGCCACTAGGTCAGGGATTTGTGTGTGATTTTGCTCCACCCTTCTAGACTGGGAGCTCCTGAAAAGCAGGGACTTATCGTATTTATTTCTGTTTCTCCAACTCATTAAGCAAGGGGCTCCATCACTGTCTCTCAGATCTGGAACACCAACGTAGGGGCAAATGCGGACCACTATTCTCCATGGGTTATTTCACTTTGAACCAGATACGGCTGATAGTTGAAGAGTTAATAAGAAAAGGAAGCTTTTCATTGGCCATTCTGGCTTCATTCACTCAACAAATATTTAATGAGTCCTTCCGATGAGTGAGCGCAGTGCCAGACACTGAGGAAACAGATAAATCAGACAGAGCCCACACCCTCTGAAAGCTTCGAACCTGGTAGACAAGACAGATGGGCCCATAAATCTTTGTATCTCAGTGTCTCTGAGGCTGTCTTGGTGTTAGGAGTTCTTAGAAACGTAATGAAGGCAGCAAGCTAGGACTCGCACAACTTCTAAGAAGTTGGAGAAGAGAATTGACGAGCTAGGGGCCATCTTAAAGTCCTAAACTTGAACCTAAGAGAACAGCAACAAGCACTTGGCCCCCTCCTGCTACAGCAGAGAGGCAGACGGAAAGGAGACTGTAGGAGAAGCTGGGCCCTGCCCCTTGGTCAAAGCCAGGAAGCCATGGACAAACCTCACCTGGGCTCCAAGTCCAGGCAGACCTGGGTTCAAATCCAGCCTCTGCTACTCATTTGCTGGGCACAGTTAGGCAAGACTCTTAACTCCCAAGTCTTTATTTGGTTTTCTGTAAAATGGGTTGATGATAACAAATGGACCAGGTCGTTATGGGGATGAAGATGCAAAGTACATCCTGTTACAGTGGCTGAGTCTCCGTGAATGTAATGAGAGCAGATTCTGGACACTCCGGTCCTGGGTTTGAATTCTAAGTCTGCTCTAAGGCCGCCTTGGGGAGCTACCAGACCTTGTTAGATCTCAGTTCCCGCCTCTCTAATACAGGGGAAATCATCACCTACCTCCTAGAGCTGTGTGACAATTCAGGACATGGGTGTTACAGGGCTTAGCACAGTCCCTTACATGCAATGTGAGCAGCTGCTCTATTCTTCCTGTTTACACTGCCATGTGACTCTGTGTTTGTTGTTGTTGTTGTTTCCCACCATCTTGACCAAGATTCCTAGAAGAGCTCTTTTTTTCTTTAACATAAAATTTATCATTTTAACCATTTTTAGATGTACAGTTCAGTGGCATTGAGCATATTCACAATGTTGGGTAACTCTCACCACATCCATCTCCAGACATTTTCACCTTCGCAAGCTAATCCTGTGCGTCCATTCATGAAGTTCTTATTTAATAGAAGAACTCCTCGTTCTACCTCCCCCTGCCAGTCCTGGCAACCACCATGCCTCTTTCTCTCTGTGTGAATGTGCCTGCTCTAGGCACCTCCTGTCAGTAGAGTCATACCCTAGTGGTCCTTCTGTGGCTGACTTATTTCCCTCAGATGAACGTGTTCAAGGTTCGACTTCATGTTTACGATTGTGGCATGTGTCAGAATCTTACTCTCTGACGGTTTCTTCTCAAGATCAAGTCCACATGTTGGTCCTGCCTCCCACTGAGGCTATGCTCCCCTGCAATGGAAGCATGGGAACTCACAATGCACATGACAGTGACTACCTCAAAGGAAACGCAAAATGCCTTTTTCCTGATTGCAGACGTTAAGACCTATTCTTTCCTATGGGACCTTCGGTGAAAACTACAAATTCATCTCACCCACTGCCCCTTGGGGGAGGGGTGTATTTCATGCAGAAAAATGGCCCTTGTTAACATTTGCACCCCATGGGCAGGGCTGAAGCCACTCGCCAATGTTTACTCCAAGCGACACCACTGCGCAGCTTTACATCTGCCCCTGCCCCATCCCCTGTCTCCCTCTGGACGCAAAGTGGAAAACACCCTTCTGCCCTTCTCAGTTTGCTCATAAATCTTTCCTAAATCCTCTTCATTCAAAAAATTAAAAATCGTTTCTGTGGGTGTGGGAGCTGCTCCCTTGTGCGAAGAGGTGTGGCCTGAGACTCCTCCCAGCCACGGGTCCCCTCGCTGGGCTCCGGGAGGCTCGCTCTACCCCAGGAAGCGGGGAGATGCCTGCCCTGCCTTGGTCCCAGCTGCCACCACCAAAAAGATCTGCAATGGTGCATGCAGAGTGGGAAACTGGAAACCACCAAACATCAAACATAAATTACATAGATTACAGCACATGTATAATGCAGCATAAGATAGAAGCCATGGGCAACATGCTGAAGAACAAGATGTGGAAAGGTGTTCAGAACAGTCCCAGTGTGTGTGTGTGTGTGTGTGTGTAACTATAGAATTACTTCACTGCGGTCTTACTATCCTTATTTTCCGGCGTATAAGACGACCCCCTAATTTTACAGTTAAAACAGGTTTAGGCCTATATTCGCTGTTTAAGACTACCCCCCACTTCAAAGAAAAGACTTACTTTGCCGTCAAGATCTGCAGGTAATTTTTGTGCAATTTTGGTCTTTTGCCCCCGATTTTCGGTTGACTTTTTTTCGTTTCAAAGGTCGTCTTATACTCCGGAAAATACGGTATGTCTTGTCTTCTTTTGGGGGTTTGTCTGCATTTTCTACACAAAAGAAATACGTGTTACTTTGTATATTTGATTCCTAGAGCTGCCAGAACAAATTACCATAAGATGGATGGCTTACATCAGAAACTTTTTTTCTCTTGGTCTGGAGGCCCTGAGTCTTAAATCAAGGCTGTCAGCTGGGCCACGCTCCCTTCCTCGCCTCTTCCCGCAAACTCATTAGTCAACAGAGCCAAATACCAATGGTACAATGATACTTTTTCTTTTGAGAGCCAAATTTTTTAAACTTAAACTTCTTCTAACGCTGCTTCTTCAAAATAGATTTGCCCAGGCCATGGTATTGTGTGGAAGAGCCACACTCAAAGGGCCAAAGTGCCACATGTGGCTCGTGAGTCGCAGTTTGCCAACCACGGAGCTAGGGAGATAAAATCTTCCTGTAGCCCAATATGGTAGAACAGAATCAGGGAATCAGGTTTTCGTGGTTTGGGAAAACCTGACTCTCTGATTGGTCTCCTTCTGAGCACTTTCTATTCTGCAGCCACCCCAAGGCAACGTAGAACCAGGGATGACATTTTCCGAGAGGCTCTTTCTGATCACTAGCCCTTCTCCCTTCTGGCACGGGAAGTGTTGGTGGGAACCACAGCAGAGGTTGGGCTCCGAAAGGTGAACTTTACCACCTAAGAATTCCTTCAGTCCTATACGCTACTTAACCTCGTTTGAGTTCATAGCATTGACCCTCCCAAGGTCTAGCTCAGGAACAGCAAATAGATGTGCCTATGCTCTGCCTACCCTCTCTCCCCCACTCTTCACCCCCACTACCCATATACACATAGAAGGCACTGCTAAGAGAGCATGGCCCTCTTTATACATAACATCAGAATCCCAAACACAGCTCTTCTGGAAGCCACGGTCATCAGTTTAATTTGGCGTGAGAGACAAAAGCCATTTTCCAGTCCTCTTCTCGCCTGTGTTTGAGGATATATCTTGATCACCAACAAACATCTATTGAGCTCATGATGTGCACAAGGGTTTGCAGTCTCCGTGTGGATTCAGGAAAGGTACAGTAAGAAGCTACAGGCAGTGCCAGGTAGCCAGTGCTAAGGGCTGAGCACATGATGGGTTAATGCAGTGGTCGGCAAACTCATTAGTCAACAGAGCCAAATATCAACAGTATGATTGAATTATTTTTTGAGAGCCAAATTTTTTAAACTTAAACTTCTTCTAATGCCACTTCTTCAAAATAGACTCACTCAGGCTGTGGTATTTTGTGGAAGAGCCACACTCAAGGAGCCAAAGAGCAGCATGTGGCTTGTGAGCTGTGATATGCGAACCATGGGCTTAATGTGTTGGAGGAGCGTAGATGTCAGTGAAGAAGCTGATGGTCCTGAGAAGGCTGCTTCAGGAAATCAGGGAAACCCTGAAGGGAAAATAGAATGCATGTAAGTGGAGAAAAACAGAGACAAAAGTTCCAAAGTAAAGGAGAGAATGATCTAAAGACCTGGGACACTTAGGAATGCATGGGCTGTCTTCAGGGAACAGAGATCAAATCAACATAGCTAATACCAAGGTCATTTCGGTGATGTTAAGCTCACACGTCACCCTCTCCAAGAGGCCTCCTCAGACCCACCTCATGGAGCTTACACTCTATAGAAGACGGGCTGGCCACAGGGTGCCTCTGTGTAAATTACACCAAAGGTCTCCGCTGGGTGGACATAGTTGGTCAGGCAGACCTCCCCCTAATGCTACCTGGGTAATGGCATCTTCATGGGAAGTGTGGGCCCTTCCAGGAAATGCAGCTTGGAAGGCAGACTCTGTCTGGATTTCCACCTCGTCCCCCTTGCTGTACCCTGGGATTCACCATCAAGCTGTGAATTCAGGAATGACACCCAAAGGAACAAGGTAACATCTGGCCCATGTTCCTTGTGCAGTGAGCAACCTGCACGGCCCGTAGTTGATGTCCTGGAGATAGTCCACAAGCAAAGAAATATACACTGAGTGGCCAGATTGTGATGATCTCCAAATGCATAATATAATAACCTGGCCACTCAGTGTGTGTGTGTGTGTGTGTGTGTGTGTGTGTATCTCAGTGCATGAATTCAGCCTGGCCATGGGGAGGGGACATGGGTGGTTGGCCAGCCTACCTGCTGGTCAAATTCCTAATAAGGAGACAATTTGCATCCATTTGCATATTTGTCTTTTATTATATAGGATATACACTGAGTAGCCAGATTATTATGCATTCAGAGATCATAATCATCTGGTCACTTGGTGTATAAGTAAATACAATGTTAAATAGTTGAAAGTGCTAGATAAAGAAAACTAACATGGCCAAAACCGGTTTGGCTCAGTGAATAGAGCATTGGCCTGCGGACTCAAGGGTCCCAGGTTCGATTCCGGTCAAGGGTGTGTACGTTGGTTGCGAGCACATCCCTGGTAGGGGGTGTGCAAGAGGCAGCTGGTCGATGTTTCTCTCTCATCGACATTTCTAGCTCTCTATCGCTCTCCCTTCTTCTCTCTAAAAAATCAATAAAATATATTTTTAAAAAAGAAAAAGGAAAAAAAGAAAACTAACATGAAGTAAGGGGAGTAGTGGCCATATTGCATAATTGCAGTAGTCTCACTGTAGGTACTGTGGTCCATGCAAAGGGTGCCCCAGGGGACTGAGCCACACAGGCCAGGACAGACCTCTCCTATGGAGAGGTAAGAAGAGAGGAAGAGATCTGAGAGAAGCATCGCAGGAGGGGAGGGGTCCACGGGACTGGTGGCTGGCTTGGGGCAAGGACGCTGAGGAATGAGTAGGAAAGGTGACTTCAGGCTTTCCTGCCTGGAGAACTAGGGAAATGATGGCGCTGCTCAAATCTGCCCAACTTACTGAGCCTGCCCGAGCGGGTGGCGTAGGGAACCCCCCTGAGAAAGAGGCCCAGTCTCACAGGATTTCCCAGGGCGTGTCCGGTGGAACATGAGCTGTGTGCTATGCTAATGGCTGTTACTGGGAAAAGTGGCTCCCATGTCCAGGCAATGCTGGGTAAGCAGAACCAAACAGGTTTCTTTCCTGGACGGCTCCTTGGAACTCCTACTAGACTAGCATGCTCTGTGACTCTCACACGAAAATGCAGGCGGCAACCCATCCTGCCTGAACTGCTGGGAGACATTTCTCTTCCCACGGGGTCTCAGGAGACAGATGTTCCCCCTCTCCCCAGAGGAGGGCTGTGCTCTAGACCAGTGGTCGGCAAACTATGGCTCGTGAGCCACATGCGGCTCTTTGGCCCTTTGAGTGTGGTTCTTCCACAAAATACCACGACCTGGGCGAGTGAGTCTATTTTGAGGAAGTGGCGTTAGAAGAAGTTTAAGTTTAAAAAATGTGGCTCTCAAAAGAAATTTCAATCGTGCTGTTGCTATTTGGCTCTGTGGACTCATGAGTTTGCCGACCACTGCCCTAGACAAAAGCCAGCCGGGCCAGAGTAGAAGGCAGTCAGACAGGCCAAGCTGAGAGGAAGAAGGGAGCCCCGAGAAAGACGGAAGGCTCCCCAACTGTGGGGGCCCACAATCTCCCTGGGGAAGAGCTGCCTGGGGTGTCCCCACAGGCCTGGCTTCACCCAAGCTCCAGGGTAACCTCTGAGTCAGCCTCCGCAGGGCCCAGCGCAGCCTCTGACTGGCTAAGGCGGGTCCCTGACCTCCCGGGGCCTCCACTTACCCTTCTATAAAGTGAGGGAGCAGCGATTACCCTCGCTCTCCCGGGTTGCACCAGGCGCTGCTAATTACTGCTTGGCAGAGTGCTGGGGTGCTGACAGGCTCTGTCTGACACATTTCTCCGTGGCTTCTCCAGACACCACGCCGACCTTCGTGGGAGACCACGGCTCGGTGGTGCCTGGCAGCTGGCTCAGCCCTCGGCAGCCTTCGGGGTGCAAGCAGGTGTCTCCCGAGGTCTCTGCCGCTCCCTCTGGTAGCGCCCACCAGAACCAGAGGCTCACCTAGCCTTCTGCCACCGCGTGGGCACTGTGGAGGTGGGCGCCGCACCTGCCGGCTGCCAACCTGGGACCCGGCTGCATCTGGGAGCCTCCTCGGGGCTGGGACACCCAGAGGAGGGGTCCCCGGCCTGGAGGCAGCCATGCGGAGTCCTTCTCGTTGAGGAGAGGGGGTCCCCTCAGCCGGGGCCTTCTCTGAGCGGACCGATGACCACAGCAGAGGACCTGCGCCCAGCCCAGGCGGGAGGCACCGGTGAGCGGAGGTAGGTGCTGAGCATCCGCGTGTGCAGAAGGGAAAGGGCACCTGGCAGGGGAGCAAACCCTGGCATTCAGTGGGCAGCGCTGGGCTTGCCCCGATCCTCCCACCACGGAGGAAGAGTGTACCTTCTTTCAAGGGCCCAGGTGACCTTGAGGCTCCTTTCTGTGCTGTTGGGGAGTCGGTAAAGCAGCCCATGGCGCCCTGGAGTCCAGGCCGCAGGCCACGGGACAGCTGTGCAGGGGGCCAAGCACAGGCCTGGCCCTGGAGACCAGGCGGGGAGAGGAGAAGTTGTGGGCCTGCCTGTGTGATTGGGAAATGCCAGGGTGAGCACCTGCAGAATGGGGTCACAGCAAGGTACCCCTCCTTCCGATGGCTGTTTCCAGGACTCACTCCGGCGTATTGGCCATTTCCCCGTAAACCTGTTGTTCGTTTTAATCCACATCTGGGTGAGGGTGTTTGTGCCGCCGTGCTTTCTGCTCCTTTCAAAAGTATCCCCTTAGGGAGCAGGCTTTTTCTATCGTCTTTGACTAAAGGATATACAGTGAATGGGAGCGTGTTGGGACCCACGCCTCCAGGCTCGTGCCATGAAACCTCACATTAAAATTTAAAATTTATACCTTTCGCCCCAGCTGAGTAGCTCAGTTGGTTGGAGAGTCATCCCGTATACCAAAAGGTTGCAGGTTCGATGCCCAGTCAGGGCCTGTGTGGGAGGCAACCAATCGGTATTTCTCTCTCTCTCTCTCTCTCTCTCTCTCTCTCTCTCTCTCTCTCTCTCACACACACACACACACACACACACACACACACACACACATTCCCTTTCTCTCTAAAACTCAGTAAGGCCAAAACCGGTTTGGCTCAGTGGATAGAGCGTCGACCTGCAGACTGAAAGGTCCCAGGTTTGATTCCCGTCAAGGGCATGTACCTTGGTGGTGGGCACATCCCCAGTAGGGGGTGTGCAGGAGGCCGCTGGTCGATGTTTCTCTCTCATTGATGTTTCTAGCTCTCTATTCCTCTCCCTTCCTCTCTGTAAAAAATCAATAAAATATATATTTAAAAAATAAATAGATAAATAAATAAATAAAAATAGATACATTTAAAAAAAGGTGAGGATTTAAATATATATATATATGTAGACCTCCTAATTCCTAGAAATCAGGGATCTAGTCCCAAGGAAGAGATGAGATTTAGGGAATGATGCCAGGGGCTCATCCAGCTCAGTTTTCAGCCCCCACCCCAAGCCCCGACCCCCCCCCACCCTCAGCTGTCTTTTAAAGCCATGACTGCCTTTACCCCAGTGTATTACCAAGTGACTTGTCAGTGTCAGAGGAGTCCTGCAAAGAATCCCCGGCATGTCATTAACCTCATTCCAGCGTGTAATTACCCTAAAAGGCCTCCTCACGGCCTCCATTCAGCGTTACATCATAAAGAAGCAGGCATTTTACTACCTGCAGGACACCGGGAACTCTTTAAAGAGTTAATTATGGCTCCCTGGAGCCTGTCCCCAAGAGCCCAGGACCCGGAACTAAACCCTGAGTCTTTTCAAGTGTCCGTCTGCGAGACAGCCTTCACTCACAGCCACTTCCTCTTTGGAATCTGAGCTTGACATTAGTGGGAAAATAGACCCACCGAGACACGCAGCGGTGGGCTCCCTGGAGGAGGTCACCTGACTTGGGCCCTCCCGCCCAGCGTTAGTCAGTGTTTCCACAGATACCATCAGTACAGCATCGGGCAGAACAGAGAGCCACGGGGAGCTGGAATTCTCCTTACCCGCCTGGTTCCATGAGGCGAATCCAGCTGGAGCCATTAGTAATCTCTGAGCTAGAGAGACTAGCAGCGTGGCCAGAGTTCAAAGGGAGTTCAGGCCTAATCTGGACGTTACAATCTGAGTCCATCTAACCACGCAGGCTCTGAGGACATTATTATCAGTCAAGTGTAATTATAGATAAAATAGTTTTATTAATCAGCTTCCTAAGGGGACTGTTTATCTGATGATGGCTGTACAGGATAGTGGGGGGCCGGAGGGCGCTGCTGTGTGCAGTGGGTCTGCAGGGAGGAGAGTCTATGGCAGTGGTCGGCAAACTCATTAGTCAGCAGAGCCAAATATCAACAGTACAACGATTGAAATTTCTTTTGAGAGCTGAAAACCGACTTCTGCGCATGGGCCACAAAGTTTCAATCGCACTATATGTGCTTGCCCGCACGTGGTATTTTGTGGAAGAGCCACACTCAAGGGGCCAAAGAGCCGCAAGTAGCTCTCGAGCCTTGGTTTGCCGACCACTGGTCTACGGGAAGGAGAGAGGCTGAGAGCATGTCTAGGAGTTCTGTGCATGACGGATGGAAGTCTTTGTGGGGACATTGTTGGCCAGTGCGTACGTGTGTTTGCTCAGGTTCTTGCAACTGGACTTGAAATTATTCGTTTCTCCTTTATCCCTTGGCTTTGTCATAATTCTTTTTTTAATATAGACTTTTCCTTGCCCAGCCAGCATGGCTCGGTGGTTGGGCATTGACCTATGAACCAGGAGGTCACGGCTTGATTCCCTGTCAGGGCACATGCCCAGGTTGTGGGCTTGATCCTCAGTGTGGGGCGTGCAGGAGGCAACTGATTAATGATTCTCTCTCATCATAGATGTTTCTATATCTCTCTCTCCCTCTTTGAAATCAATAAAAATATATTTAAATATATATTTTTTAAAAATGGACTGTTCATATTTGTACTTAGCTGGAGTTTATGGAGATTCCAATTACAGGTGCCCACTTTAGCCACCAATTGTCAGCCAGTTTTTCAAATCTCACTCCAGACCTATCTTGGCTTGTCTTAAATGTCCATGGCCGTAAAGCAGTTTGTCAGCTGCAAGAGATCCTACAAGGGTAGTGCCCCTCCTGAGTATTGTCTGGCGTGACTTTACGTCAATGCCACTCACCTAAAGTCAGGAGGAATGAACTCCTTGGGGCCGAGACACTGAGGGTCTCCCCCGTAATGTCGCCAGCTCTACTTTAAACTTCATTAAATATTAGTGGTCAAGGCTCAGTTGGTTCCCCTACAGAGAGAGGTGAGCAACTTTCCAGAGACTGAGGAACCGGCACAGAGCCAGCCTGGTCCTCTCTGTCCGGTCACCTCCTGTCTACTGGCAGCATTTGATACCCAGAGCAGCCCTCTCTCGGCACAGCCTGTATGTGCTGGCCGATTGTGCAACTTACTGCTTGCTCTACTGGAACACTTGACCCCAATTGATTATTTCCTCCTTCAGGAAGCCTTGTGAAAAACCTTTCCTCTGCCTCAACACGGAGGTACTACCTGAACTTTGCCCAAAGTGACAGCTGCAGCCCGGGGTAGATACAACCTGGAAACCAGAAAGACCCAGTAGCTGTTTCCTTCCCACACTCCCAGGGGTGCCACCGAGGGATGAACTCACCAAAGCCCCACTGGTAGAGCTTTGCAGAAAGATGCAAAGTGGGCCAGCTGAGATCTCTATGGTCATGTGACAGGTCTGTTGGCCATGCTACAAAGTGGGCGGTTGAGATCCCTGGATCTTCTTGGCTCCCAGAAGGATATATTGGAGCTCAGAAAAAAGGGGTGGATGACGGAATGAGCATGTCACAAAAGCATTGCTCCATTTAAGATAATTAAATCTGTTGGTCAAACAAAGTGTCCTTCTCCTAACTCCCAAGGCTGATAAACTTTTGATAGATACCGGATAATTGATTGAAAATGAACAAATGGGTAGATGAATGTCTACTATGTGCAAATGCCTGCATTATTTCCATTAATCTAGTGCGCACCTAATATTATTCTCATTTTGCTGATTAAAAAAGTGAGACTTGAGTAAGTTCAATAATAATAATAATCAGAAGAATAAAAAGAATAGCCATTATTTCTCAAGAATTTAATATGTGCCAGGCATTGAGCTAAGTACTTTTTATATTACACTAGAGGCCTGGTGCACAAAACTTGTGCATAGGGAGGGTTCCTAGGCCTGGCTGGCAATCAGGGCCCATTGTGGCCTTCCAGCTGCTGACTGTGGCCTTGCTTCATTCCATGCTACCTCCTGGTGGTCAGGGTACATCATAGTGAGCCATTGAACTCCTGATCTTCCATTGAACTCCCAAGGGGAAACTTTGCATATTAGCCCTTTATATATATATAGATAAGCACTATGTTAAGACCATTCTCCGACATCCTCTGAGGGGTCCCAGATTGCGAGAGGGCGCAGGCCAGACCAAGGGAGCCCACTGGTCCACAGCCGGGGCCAGGGAGGGACAAGGGAGGTTGGCCAGCCAGGGAGGGACCACTGGAAGGCTCCAAAGCATGACTGGCCCATCTCACTCAGTCCCGATCAGCCAGACCCCAGCAGCAAGCTAACCGAACTGTCAGAGCATCTGGCCCCTGGTGGTCAGTGCACATTATAGCAAGCAATTGAGCAGCCTTAGCATGTCATTAGCATATTACGCTTTGATTGGTTGAATGAATGACCGGTCAACTAGACGCTTAGTATATTAGGCTTTTATTATATAGGATTATCTCACTTAATCCTCACCACAACTCTATGAAGTTATAATTTATTTGCCCAGGTATTTGGGTGAAGAAACTGTGATTCAAGGAGATAATTAGATGGCTACCAAGTGATAGACATTTGAACCCACATCTATCAGACTCAAGACCCAGTGCTCTTTCGAACACAGGCTTTACTTTAGCTACTGTCTCACCTGGCTTTTGCCCTTAGCACATCATGGTTACTGCCTCACCTGAGGACATTCAGCTAAGTCCCACATCTCACTGTTCTGTGGAACCAAAGAGATAGTTGTCAACACAGAATGAAACGGACTTCCTCCATCTCCTGCCCCACGTTAAAAAGGGATTAATACACAATTTTATGAAAAGAGACACAGGGGAGAGCGATGTCCAGGACCAAAGAAGACAGTTATCTTCACTTTAACTCCAATAGCTCAGCAATAATGTCACCCTGAGGAGTGAAACGTCCTCGTTGGAACCGCCCCACGTTTGCAAGTTTAAGGCACAGGCGAGTCCGTGTGGATGTGACCTTTTAGTGAGGATGGGCAGCTTCCCAAGTTTGAGGGCTCTACCCTTCGATTTATAAGTACCAGGATTTCTGTTAGGTTTCTGTTAGGATGTGATGACATCCGCTGAAATAAAGTGGTAAAGCAGAAAACTTCTTAATAGTGACAGGCTGGAGTTTTGTACAAAGCACAAGGCTAGATTCTTAGACCATTCTGTGTTTACAACCAAGACTGTTCCTCTAAGTTAGTTCCTGCACAGAGCCAAACTCAGGGTGTTTCAGTGAGCACGTCAGATCTTTATACGTTTTTTAATGGCAGATTAAACTGAAGGCAGACAAAGGATGGTAACAATATTATCTTACAGTTGGTGGAAGAAGTGACAACCTCCATAAGAAATAACAGTATGATTCTGGAAAAATATATAGGCAAAGAGAGAGAGCAAAATCAATGTTTCTCACCATGTCTCACCTTGCTGCCCTGCACACGTGCCCCTGAAGAGTAAACAAGATCTGAGGCCTCTTCAAACTCCCCATCAACTGCCCAGAGACCTTCCTTGTTCATCGGGATTGATATCCAAGGCTTCATGATTCAAAAGTCCAGAGCTGCCATGGGTGACACATGTAAGACTCTTGTCAACCTTCCATGAGCAGTCTTGGGCTACCCCATTCTCTTTCTCTCCTCCCACACACCTCTTTCTGGTTTGAAAGAGCATCTCCTTCTGGCCATCCCAGACATCACAGAGCACAGTGGGCAGGGGGGTGGCCTTTGAGTCAATCCTAGGATGGAATCTCTACTCAGCTATTTGTTAGCTGTGGGCCCTTAGGCAAATTGTTGAAATTCTTTGAACCTCAGTTTCCCCTTCTGTAAAATGGGGATAATAACAGCCCATAATCTGGCAGTTGTTGTGCTTGGCACATAATAACCAACCATTTTTAGCAAGTCATTCCAATTTTTCATGGCCCATCTCAAGTGCCATATTTCACAGGAAGTTTTCTCTGGTGGTTCCAGCCCTTACTGACCTCCTTCTTATGAAATCCTATATCCCCTAGCTTGAAATTTGTCTTGGAATCATATACTACCTCTAAATGTTTCCTCGTGAATTTTCTGTTAAAATATCTATTACTTAAAGGCCACAACTAGGTCTTAGTCCTTTTTCACATACCTGGCAATATGTATGTATTTAGCCAGCAGATGCAGGAGTTCAGTCTGGAGACATGGAAGTCAATGCAGCCACACACATTAACAAAATACATGTGTGATCAATCCTACTGATAAGGGAGAAAACTGAGGTTAAGTTCACCTAGAAAGTCCAATATCAGCTCACCTATAAGAAGCTTGTCTTTAAATATCTACTGATAGCCTAACCTTTATTAGTGTGATTTCCATATTGACCAAGCTAATTAGACATGGCTGGAGGGACTGGGTTATTCAGTTACCTAATATCTCAATGGCAGCACCATTAGCACTGACTATATGAGTCAACGTCATCTATTCTTCACCCCCTGCAACTCTCTCTGGAAGCAAATTCTCATACCCGCCAAGGGACTGAAGTTTAGCAGGAAAACAACGAAAGAAAATTCTGTCTTCAAAACCCCTCCATTCTAGCCTCTCAGATCTGTGCCTTTATACAGCCATATTGCTTTAGATGTATTCAAGCTGATCCAAAACACAAAAGCTTTGATTAGGTTAACTTCCAGAATCCTCACAGGAAGAAGGGAGTCTAGAAATAGTCTTGTCATTGTGTCTGCTGTTTCATAAATGTTATGATAATTTAACCTAGTAACAACAAAATCAGTATTCTTATCCTCATTTTCATTATGCTTCTGCCAACCATTGACTGCGATGCTGACCCACCACGATATCTTAGTGTTGGGAATCACACAAAGTTCCATTACTTCCATGAGGCTCATAGCCAAGGAGGAATTATCAGGGGAGCCACCTCACTGTTGCTGTATACTGAATCAGAATTCCCGGTCAGGAGAACAGACAGCATTAACAGCTAAATGATGAGCTGGATATAGAAGACTGGGAAAATATACCCAAATAGGAAATAAAGCAAACACACCATCAGCCAACAAGAATTGCTTGAGTACTTATTTGTGCTTCTGTCCGTGCTAGGTGGTTTAGGGGACAATAGGTTTGTAACTTATCCTTACCAGCAACCTGAGATGCCTAAGAAAATTGATATCTCTTCAACTTAGATTCTGATTCCTTCAGAGGTACCACATGACAGCCTAATGGTGATGTTTGTGGACTCTAATGCCAGCTGCCCAGGCTCAAATCCTGCTCTGAGTTCTGTATGCTGTGTGACTTTGGGTGAGTTCCTTAAACTCCCTGTGCCTGTTTTCTCATTGGTAAATGTTAGATAATAATAATAATGGCACCTGCCAAAGCCAGTTTGGCTCAGTGGATGCAGCATCAGCCTTCGGACTGAAAGGTCCTGGATTTGATTCTGGACAAGAGCATGTATCTTGGTTGCGGGCACATCCCCAGTAGTGGGTGTGCAGGAGGCAGCTGATGGATGATTCTCTCTCATCGATGTTTCTAACTCTCTATCTCCCTTCCTCTCTGTAAAAAAATCAATAAAATATAAAAATAATAATAATGGCACCTACCTCAGAGAAATGACATAAGGATTAAATGACTTAAAATACACAGCATGTCTAAACAGTACTTGGCACTTACTAAATGATGGTAGAGAGTAGCAGTTATGATTATTGTAGAAGGACAATATTATTTTACTTCTTATGGTAATGCTGAAAGGTGGCATCTCAGTCAATATCTGCATTTCTCTCCATAAACCACAATAATTGCCATTTGGCGAGAATTTACAATGCATCAGAAATCACAGAAAGTTCTCCCAGATGAGGGAACGAGGCCCTGAAAAGCTGATGCCGTCTCCAAGGTGGCAGGTGCCAGGACTTTGCTGTCATACATATGCACTGACAGAAAGCTTTTTATTCTTAAACATCTGGATGAATAGAGCATAGAAAAATGTAATTTCTGCAACAACTGTAATTCTAATAGTATCAGGATAATGGAAACAGGACACCTAATTCAAGCTCATATGTCTCACCCCCACCCTGCAAATCTCTCCTGTTAATGCCATCATCTATGAAGTTTTTTCCTGAATGTATTTTTTTTAATTCACTTTTGTCCTCAGCCTCTGCTGCCCGCTGGGGTGGTGGTGAAGATGGCAAATTGGAGAAGAGAACAAATAACTAAAAAATAAATTGGCTTAGCTTTAAAAGGGCAGGTTTTAGGAAAAGCATGAGATTTATTATATCTAATAAGAATTGGATAGAAACGGTGGGCCTTCTAGGTGACTTGTCTTTTCATTCACGCAGAGCGGTACATGCATGGATGCAGTGTCTTCTTTGTCCCAAGAACCATACTAGACACCAGGGAGTCAAGGAAGTGCCAGAATTCCCACTCTGCACTGAAAGGCAGACTGTGCCTATGATGGCCACTGATCTTGAAGCAACAGAGAGCGAAGAATCCTTTCTGAGGCCAGAGCAGAAGGAGAGGGGCCCCCGGATCCAGCGCCGGTGTCTGTGGTGGGGTTTTAGCATTGGGCAGGCCTGAGTTCCTCCCGGCTCGGCCACTGGTAGGGGAAAGACTTGTATAGAGCAGACAGGAAAGCAATGCAAGGAAACGGCTGGATTGGCTATAGCTTTAAGCCATTGCCTAATTTTGGAAAGCCTAGTTCAATGGTTGGCAAACTGTGGCTCCAGAGCCACATGCGGCTCTTTAGCCCCTTGAGTGTGGCTCTTCCACAAAATACCATGTTCAGGCACGCATGTACAGTGCAATTGAAACTTCGTGGTCCATGCACAGAAGTCGGTTTTCGGCTCTCCAAAGAAATTTCAATCATTGTACTGTTGATATTTGGCTCTGTTGACTAATGAATTTGCCGACCACCAGTCTAGTTCATTGTGATTAGTTGTTTTTAAATTCCCTTTTTTCTGAATACAGGTGCATTTACAATCGACTCTGGCTGGGGTCTCAGGTTGCTTGCATAAGATACCCAGGCATTAGAACCAGTGGGACTAATGGCCTCCTTGTTTAGTCACTGTCACGTGTCACAGGCCAGCACGGGATAATAAAGAGTTCTCAACACATGCCAGGTGTGAACTCATTTAATTCACCCAACAACCAAGAGGAGATGGATTCCTCTTCTTCCTTTTATAGAAGAGGGAACTGGAATGCAAGGATGTTCAACAAACTTTCCAGTCAGCAAATGGCAAGGCAGGGATTCGAACTTAGGAAGTCTCCCTCTGGAAACTGGTCTTAGTCGCCAATAGCTCTCATAAGCCTAGTGTTACCTGTCATTACCGTGTGGCTGAGCCACCAGAGGAGGGTCCTCTGGAAATTCTAAAATGCTCCATTTCTTTTACCCACCTCCTCTCCATCCGCAACCGCCGTCTCTTGTCTTTGATTGACATCCATAATACAGTTTTTACAAGCTTAGTGTTTGGTATCGTCCAAGATCTCCACTCCAATCAAATTTAGGTGTGATAGACTTAATTAGAGTCTAATTCCTCTTTTATTTTGGTTTTATCTTAATCACCCCTTTTATTCACTGTCCGCAGGCCTGTAATTTCCCAGACTCAGAGATGCCGTATTGTACATTCAGACCCATGAGGCAGTTTGTTGTCATACACATTCAATGCCAGAAGAGTTTTCACTCTGAAACTTTTCAGCCAGGACAGTGTAGAAAACAAGTATAATTTCACCAAAAGACTCTTTTCTAAAAACAACGGAATAATATGTCTTCCACCCACATCTCTCTACTGAGAAGAATGCTTGCGTGCAGACACAGTACAAACATGACAGGCATTTCAGACGTCAGAGACAAGATGGGAAATGGCCAAGAACCCTGAACGTGGTTGTTAGGACCATCAGGGTCCCCCAGACACAGAGGAGGAAGAGGCAGGTCACAGAATTTTCCAGCTAATCTAGTTCATTCCAGATTCTTTTAAGTACAAATTCCAAGGCCATCTAATCTAGTTCATTGCAAATTCTTTTAAGTCCACATTCTTTTGTTCAAAGGAAATCTCATCCTGAAGATTTGTATCAACGATGAGATGCTCTTATTGAAGCAGGAGGAGAGGCCTAGAACCTAACCCACTCCTCGCCCATCCGCGCTAACTCCCCATTCTCTCCCCCCACAAGCCCTGTTGAGGGCTCCGAGGGAACCCCTGGGGGTTCCTTGGAGCACAGTTTGAAAATCACTATTCTTTTCCAACCTCCTCCTTTTACCACTGCGGGGAAATGGAGCCCAGAGGAGCTACGTGACTTGGCTGACATTACACAGCAAGTCAGCAGCCTGGGCTGCTATCTTCCTTCAACTATTTTTCCATGATGACACTTGAGTTCTGGGATGAACTACCTTTTTGTTTCTCCAGGCTGTATGTGTTTCTGTAGTTGTATGTTTGTCCCAGTGCCCATGGATCCAAAGAAAACCTAACAAACCAGTCCCTGCTTTTACTCTAAAGCTTGGAGTCTGCACCTCATACACATGTCTTGGCTGCCCCAGAGAGCTGCAAGCCCAGAGCAGAAAGGCAGAGGGTCATAAATGCTGTCCCTTGGCTGACCAGGGGCACTATCTCACAGCCTGAATGAGGTGTCTACCCTCCCAGGGAAATCCCCCAAATCAGGTAGTCCTCAGCTAGACATCTGAGAGCTGGCATCCAAGCCAGGTCCCACCTCGTGACCCCTGACTAACCCCCTAAATCTCTTCGGTTCTCCATCGGTAAGACGGGGGGCGGGGGGGGGGGGGGAGGTGGTGGTGGGGAGTGGAGAGAGGGAGAGAGCCATGCCGTGGCTCGTCACATCAGAGATGTTAGAAGTTGAATAAGTTCATGAGCCCAATGCCCTGTTGATGAGTGAAAAAGTAGAAGAAAGGCCCAGCAATGGTTCTGCAAGCTGATTCCCCTCGCCCGGTCTGAAGGCAGAGATTGGAGGGCGTGGTAGAGAGGGGTTTCTGGCTCCTGTGCTCCATCCAGGAAAAGGCTGTGATCATAATCACTACCAACGGGCTTATTCGGGGCTTCACCTGTGTTACCTCCTGTGACCCTCTAAGCCGCCCAGTGGGTAGTGCTCTTCTTTGCACCAGCGTGATGAGGCTCAGACAGGCTGCTTACGTTATCCAAGGCAACCCAGCTAGAAAAAGATGGACCTACCCCTCACTGGTTTGGCTCAGTGGATAAAGCATCGGCCTGCAGACTGAAAGGTTCCAGGTTCGATTCCGGTCAAGGGCATGTACCTTGGTTGCGGGCACATCCCCAGTAGTGGGTGTGCAGGAGGCAGCTGATCGATGTTTCTTTCTCATCAATGTTTCTAACTCTCTATCCCTCTCCCTTCCTCTCTGTAAAAAAATCAATGAAATATATTTAAAAAGAAAAGAAAAAGAAAATGATGGACCTAGACTTTGAGTCCAAAGCCATCTCGCTGCAAAACCTGTGTTCATAACCACTGCCCCATCCTGCCCTTCCTCCTGGCCACACAGGGGGGAGAAGGAGAATGGACTACTCCTCCAAGGCGCCAGACTCTACCAAACCAGGAGGGAGGCTGGCTGCCTCTGAGAGCTCCCCCTACGGCTTGCACGACTGAGAATCCCCAGCCAGCTCCGTGCAGGACTGGGCAGAGCACGGAGGCACGAATTCTGGGCTTGTTTACCGAGTCCCCTGGGCCAAGAAGGAGGGTGGCGAGCTGGGCACAAAAGCAGGATAAAGGTAAACTTTCTGCACGTGAGAACCATCCCGCTCCCCCCCCCCCTCCCGCCCGCACCCGCCCCCTCCCAAGGAGCCGTGTCACACCGTATGTCACCGTCATCAAAGGGGCTGTGCGTAAACCTGAAAAACCAAACGGACCTGTCTGTAGGTGTTACTTATATCACAGGGCCACAGGTGCCTTTATTTCCACCGGGCGCTGGTGCTGGGAGCACCTGCCTTCTCCTGCCTGGAGAGCCTCCTCTTGGGACCCAGTCAGCGCTGTCCTCACGTAAGCACCCTTTCTTTGCTTTTGTTGGATGAATTGTAAGGGGGTGTCAGGGCCGAGAGGCTGGGGCTGGAGGGCCCTGGGGCGGTTGGTGGGTCTCCAGCTTCAGGTTGCCAGCCCCCCTGTGGGTGCCATGCGTCACAGTGCCTCCCGAGAGCTGGGTGACTGGGATTTCACTGCTTGTTGGGGCGTAGCGGGGGATACACTTCTGATCCCACTCCCACCCACTCCCTCCTCCACAGCCCCCGCAATCACTTGACTATACCAGGGGGAATCACGAGAAGGCAGACAGGCACTCGCTGCCCTGCGCTTCCTAAAGCTACCTTTAGGAAGGAAGGTTGGGTTTTACCCCCCCAAAAAAATATTCCACTTCAAGAAGAGCCCGCTGCACCCCTGGCCCAACTCCTCCTTTCCCCATTGGCCGGCTCATAGTTCCCTCTTGATACAGAGGAAATAAGCTGCCTTATTACAATTTGGGGAATTCCTTTTTTTTTTTTTCTTTTTTCTTTTTCTTTCAGGAATTCATATGTAAGTAAGAACTTTAAAGAAACCCATTTTCCCCCTCTCACGCCACCTTCATCTAGAGAGAGTCTTTCCAGAAAAGCAGTGGTTAGGGTTTTTCCACTGTCTTTCCAAACCTCTTCAGACTCTGCGGTGTGGGAGGGTTCTTGTTCGTCCGCCCCCTGCTGGCAGCCGCTGGTGGCACAAGCTCCCTTCTCTTCACCGAAGGCTGGGGACCCACCGGGGACTGGGCTAAGAATTTTACAAACCTGAGAGGATGTCAGAGACCCTTAGGCACAACCTCTTCGTTCTACAGATGGGGAAACTGGGGCCCGGGCAGTTAACGTGTTTTATGGAGACAGCTTCACGTGTTAGATTCTTTCCAATAATCAGGACGTTTTTAAAACGCGGCAGGACAAATTTTTAAAAATCGGGACGTCTGGTCACCTTAGTCTAGAGGCCCCACAGAGAGGGGCGGTTGGCGGCGCTGAGTGAAGGCTTAGCTCGGTGTCCTCGTGTTCTCCGAGATAATGTTTTTCGTGACTCAGAGTGGTCTCCGCAGGAGTGTGCACAGTTTGGTGTCTTCTTTTCTCACAAGCCCCCCGAATAACATGGATGAAGACTGACCCCTCCCCCGCTGCCCCTCGGAAATGAATGTATGTGTTGTGCCCAGAGAATGAATATATATGTTGTGTCCTCTGCATATTTAACTGATTTAATTAAATCCTCAGGAAAGCCTGAGGATCCCAGGTTAAAATCCCCGTTTTAGAGACCAGCTCAGAGAGGGTCGTGGCTTTTTGTGCACCAGCCCCTCGTATGAAATGAAAATCCTTTGGGCCAGGGTTCTTTGCTTGTGGGGCAGAGGTAAGATGGACCTCCCTTCCCCTCCATGGGTTTCATCCAAAACGGACGAGCTTCCCATGGGAGCCCCCGGTAAACCATACTGCAGTCTTTCTGTGGGTCTGTGCCGCACCTTCACAAAAACAATCAAAAACAAGCCCACAGGCGAACGCCCTGAGCAGAGCCGGAGGCAAATGAGGGCTCGCTTGGCAAGACGTCAGCAAGGCAGTTCCCAGGCGCTCTGGTTTCTCCCAGAAGAACAAACACTCAAGCACCCCACCCTCCCTCCTTTATAGAAAGTCTCGACACAGTCCATTGGGTCTCCCTTCACGGGTGCCTTCGTAGGGGCGTCCGAGGAGTGGGAAATGGACACTCGGGTCTCACTGGAGCATTACAGGAGGAACACAATGTTGCTTCCCAATGAGACTGCTCAGAAGATGGGATCCACGAAGGCCCTTGGTGGCCCCCTTTTCCAGGGGTTAGATCCCGATGGCCTGGTTCTGCCCGGTGATGCTTCGGTGCATATACAGCCAATGCGTTGATGCTTAATTGGGTAAAATTTTTTGGTCCCACGCCCAGAGTGAAGTTGCTGATCTCTGCCAGGGTCAGGCAGGAATTTTCCTCCTCGGACAAACTGGCCAGGGCTGGGTGGTTTGCCCCGTCCCCTCTCGCTCCGGAAGGCTGGGCAGAGGTGCTGGGTGCGCAGGCCATGGGCACCACACCTGCCGCGGCCACTGCTGCTGCCCCTGGCTCGTGCAGGGCAAGGAGCCCACAGGCCGGTCCCTCTGGCTGCTCGGACCCTCCCTGGCCGCACGCGGTGAGTGAGCTGACTCCTAGGAGGTCGAGGAAGCCCCTGGAGTCCGCGGGGACTCCAGCCTCCGTGCCTTCGAGGTCTCACGGTGAAAGGTACCTCACCCGCCAGCCTTCCTGGCGCCTGGAAGGGACCCCACCCCTGGTTTGGTTTGTGTTTGAACCTTCTCGACTCACTAGGCAGCTAGCGTGGGGACAACTCTAACCGCTGTGGGTCTTTTGATGGGCAGTGGGTGAGGGGCAGGAGTGCCCACGGGTCCGGCTACCCGGGCCAACAACACCCTGGATGCACTACTGGAGGCAGTGGGTGCAGGAGGAAAGGGAGAAGAGGAACACAGGGGGATAAACGTGTAGCCTCTGTGGGTGGTAGTCGGATGAGCTCACTTGGCTGAAATACAGCCGCCATCTAGGCACCTGTGCGTGCGGCCCATGTGTTTGGGTGCTGGCCCGATCAGGTGGGTGCCTGAAGAAACCACGGAGCCAGGGCCCAGCGTGGAGTCTGCCTTCTCGGTGTGCTCATGTAGCAGGTGGGGACCTGAGGCTGGGAGAGGAGCAGGAGGCATAATGGTGACTCCCCGCCCAGTGCTCTGTCCGAGATCACAGGGCAGCCAGCCTCTCAGAGAACAAACACGTGTGGCCGGAACAGCCGGCCCGGACCCACCCTGCAGACCCCTTCCTGTCATGCTGCTGACTCTGAGTCTAACCCAATGCTGCTCAACTTGTGGGGGGGGTTTCTGTTATTGCCCCCACGAAGGAGCTTTTTGAGATAATTTTTCTTAATCGTCTCCCCCTCCATGAAATGTTGATACCATAGAAATGCTGTAAGTCCTTAGTATGCTGTGGCCTTTGGAGGCTCATGAAAAATGATAACATCTAAGATTTTTTGATACCTTCCCCCAAGGACCAAATATTTCCCCTCTGAGGTCAACGTCACCCCCTGTTGGGGATGTATGGGCTACCTTCAAGCTGGGGCCTCCCTGTCGCTGAGCCTCAGTGTCCTCGCTGAGAAATGGGGCCCCAAAATGTGGGTTCGATTCCCCATCAGGGTACATGCCTAGGTTGTGGGTTCTATCCCTAGTCAGGTGTGCATGGGAGGCAACTGATCAATGTTTCTCTCTCTCATTGATGTTTCTCTCTCTCTCTCTCTCTCTCTCTCTCTCTCTCTCTCTCTCTCTCAGTAAAATCAATAAGCATATACTAAAGTGAGGATTTTAAAAATTCTTAAAAACAAACAAACAAACAACAAAAAAAGAAATCTTAAGAGCTAAATGCTCAATTACTGCAAGGACCCCAGAGGCCTAAGAAGCTGAGCAACTGGGTACAAAGCAGCCATTATTCCTCAACTCACACCTGGGGCATGTGGGCTAAGGGGCCAAGGCCTTTAGTGGGGAGCCCAGAGTGAATGAAACCCTCTCCTAAAGCAAACAGCGTCTGCTGCTTTTATAAAGGCGCTTTCCCCAAAAGGAAGCAATGGTTACAGAAGAAAAACAGCACCGTGTTCATGTGAGGGAGCCCTTTATGGAATCTTAAAGGATGTCATTGGCCACAGAAGGGATTACCGAAGCGAATCAGCCCTGTGTCCAAAAATAGGGAAGCCGAAACTGGTTTGGCTCAGTGGCTAGAGCATCAGCCTGCGGACTGAGGGGTCCCAGGTTCGATTCCGGTCAGGGCATGTACCTTGGTTGCGGGCATATCCCCGTTGGGGGGGGTGTGCAGGAGGCAGCTGATCGATGATTCTCTCTCATCGATGTTTCTAACTCTCTATCCCTCTCTCTTCCTCTCTGTAAAAAAAAACAATAAAATAAAAAATAAAAAACTAGGGAAATTACAGGCAAGTGAGTGGACTAGTATAAGGCCGGGGGGGGGGGGGGAGGATCCTTAAAGAAGGTAAATATCCTGTTGATCAAACACATTCCTAATTTTTATATGAATCAACTGATTTAACAATCGACTTTTGAGAGCTGTTTAGCAGGTGCAGATGGAGCACTCACTCCTACTGTCCTGTCTTGTAGCTGGAGGGTTTCTAACTGACTTTGCAGACCTGGGGATGGTTTTCTATGTTCTTCTACATGGAGGGCACTCGTCCCTTCTCCGAGGCCACCCATCCTTTCTCCGAGCCCACCAGCCTTTCTCCGAGCCCACCCGTCCCTTCTCCGAGCCCACCCATCCCTTCTCCAAGCCCACCCATCCTTTCTCCGAGCCCACCCGTCCCTTCTCCGAGCCCACCCATCCCTTCTCCGAGCCCACCCATCCCTTCTCCAAGCCCATCCATCCTTTCTCCGAGCCCACCCAGCCTTTCTCCCAGCCCACTCAGCCTTTCTCCGCGCCCACCATGAAGTCAGGTCAGAGGTGTGCCATTCTCTTCCTCGGTGTTCTGAGCCTCTGGCCCTGAAAGGCAGGGGGCCTTTTTTCCTTGAGCCTTCACTTAGGGGAATTCCCCGATGTGAGTTCCAGGAAATGGAAGGGGCTTCGGGGTCCAGGGGCTCTTTCCTTTCTCATAACCTCCTACCCCTATCCCTTCTCAGCCTGCCTCCTGTTCAGGGCATAAAACCAGCCAGTCCGTGGGAAAATCAGGTCCAAACGCAAGCAGCCTTGACCTCTGTTTGATACGGCTCCCCGGTGGAGATCCATGAACACGATAATCCGCCTGCAGCGTTAACCCTCTGTGGGCCTCGGGAAGGAGATTCCCCGTGGGGCCTGGCGACTCTGTGGATGGCTCGGAAAGGGATCTGCATGTGAGACTTTGAACTTGGTTGCTTATCTATGTCAGGAGCATGGTTCTCCTGAACATTTGATGATGGGAATGAGGATAAGGATGATGATCATAGATTTGCCAATGCCCCCAAAGAACTGGTCTTTGGTTCTGGAGTCACACAACCCCTGCCCCTCTCAGTCCGGAGGTCCTACTTGATACATAAGAATGTGTGAGATGTACCTGAGGTCAACGTGACTGTTTTTAGAAAGGGAAGCTGATGGGCCGATAGCCGAGAATCAGAAAACTTAAGAACTCTCTCCATGCAATGTCACATTGCCACCATCTGGCTCTGTGGCCTGAAGCAAGCGCCACAAGCTCCCCGGGCCTTAGCTTTCTCAGGATGACAGAGCAGCGAGGGGAGCAATGCTCTGACTCAGCACTTTCCAGCACTCAGGGTTCCTACAGGAGGCGAATCTGGTCCAAGGCTCTCACGTACCTCTGGCAGGATCGGTGGGCCAACAGGCAAAATCCAGGCTATTGTGTAAGTTCCTACACGGCCCTTTAATATGTAACCATTTAAAAATGTCAAATCATTTTTAGTGCAGGCCGTTCAAAAGCAGGAGGGGAGCTGGATTGAGCCTGCCTGTTGCACTTTCTAACCTCTGACTCAGTGGTGCATGGATGGACAGTTTTTATTTGAGTGCTCATGTCTTCATTTTTACGTATGTTCGGAAATACTGACTTTTTGTGGATAATGGTGATGTCAAGTTTTCCTTTTAAATAAACGTGTTTATGTTCAAACAAAAAAGGGGGCGATTTTGTTGAATGGGTTAAGTAAATTATGGTGATGGGAGGCACGTGACTAGCGTCAGGAAACATGGACTAGATGACTGACAAGCCCCTGCCCACCTTAAAATTCCCTGAGACCCAGAGCTCAGTGTCTGCTCTGACACTTACCAGCCATGTGGTCCTGAGCTGCAGGGTCCCCTTTGCCAAATGGGGGTGGGACCCCCATATCTCATCAACATTACTTCCATAGAAGAAAAGAGAAATGGGGCCAGCATATATTTTTAACCCACCAAGTATGAATCCTTTTTTGTCTGAATTGTGGGGACACGGGAAGCAGCAAAGAGAAACTCAAAAGATGAGACTGAGGGGCAAGAGTGCATGAAAGTGGGGGGCCCCAGACCCACCCCAGCCTCAACCAGACCCCTCTCCCCAGGGCCTCTCTGCCAGTGTGAGCAGGGATGTGAACATAGCTGTCATGTCTTGACGTCACATACACAAACCCGAGTTGTCGCTCAGACTCCACCCCCTGCCAGCTGGGTGGTGTGGGCACGTTAGCTGGAATGTCAGAGAGTCCCCTCCTCATCCGTGACACAGACTCCATGCATAAATATATATATATGCACACACACATTGAGTGGCCAGATTATTATGCGTTCAGAGATCATAATAATTTGGCCACTCAGTGTATAGCATATATATCATTTATATATATCTATAATGTATAATTTTTATACATAGTCTGTATATGCATAGTGTATAGTTTATATCCATATAGGTGTAACATTTATGTAGCAGTATATAAAACTACATAAAATCAATTCAGAACTGTTTTTTGTTTGTTTGTTTGTTTGTTTGTTTGATTGATTGATTTTTGCTCAGAAACATTTGTACCAAAGACACACACACACACACACACACACTTTTGGTCAGAGCTCTGGGATTTCAGAATTGTAGATAAGGGTGTGTGGGTATGCTCATTGATAGCACCTCTGGCCCTGTTTTCAGAAACACATTGTTAGACATTCTAAGCCAGAGTTCAGAGGTCAGACGTGAGTGAATAGGAAAAGTATCGAAAGAGGCAGTATTGGCTAATAAGAGTTTCCATCCTCAAATCCAAGTTTTGCCACTTATGGGCCAAGATGTATGGGCAATTGTCTCCATCCTTCTGCCTCAATTTCCTCATCTAGAAACGGGGATAGATGTTCACACCTCCTGGGATGTGGCAAGGATCAGTCGTGGAAAGCACGTGGAGGAGGCCCTGGCTCCCAGGAGACCCCCAGACGTGAGTCTTTGCTGTCATTGTTAAGCCACCGGGGCCTGCTGGGGTCCTGCTGTGGCTTCCAGCCATCACGCCTCCTCACAGCCTCTCCTGCCGTTGCAGGGTGATGTTGGACTCAGTGACACACAGCACCTTCCTGCCCAACGCGTCCTTCTGCGACCCCCTGATGTCCTGGACTGACCTGTTCAGCAATGAGGAGTACTATCCTGCCTTTGAGCACCAGACAGGTAGGCACACCTGGGGAGGTCCATCTGAGTTGGGATGGGCTGGGGGGGCAGGAGGTGGTGCTGGCCTGGGCTGGTGACAAGACCATGCGAGGGGCCTGGAAATGCCCCCTCTCACCAGTGTCCATGGCAGGGGGCCAGGAGAGGCCTGAGTGGAAGGAAGGAAAGCCCTGGAACCTCACCCCGACCTGCCCACTTCACCTCTTGGAGCTTCATTTTGCTATCAAGTAAAAATGCGGGTGATAATACCGGGCCAGGCGCCAGGGCTGCACAGACAGCCTGGAGGCACTTACCTACCTAAGTCAGCCCTGCACCCACTCCCAACCCCCGCCCCCCAGGCGCACAAGCTCACCCAAGACATCTTGCACCCTCGCGTGCAGGGTTCAGGTAATTGCCTTTGAACCTGATTCAATCAAATACATATCGCAATTCTCCTTTGGGCCTAAGAGGCATCTGGTTTCCCAGAAAGACGCTGAGCAATGTGTTGGATTTTCTCCCCTCGATACTTGGTGAAGAGGCTACATCTGAAGGAGGACAATGAGGGCTTCCAGGGTGCTGTTCCCTCCCCACACGTGGCATGGTGGCTTGTCTCATCCACACGTATCACTGACCTGTCCTCCTGGAGGTCCCTCTTCCTGCCTGTTCTGCAATCACCAATGTCTCAGCAGCTGCTTCTGTAGGCGTCAGAGCCAGGCACCACCTTTGCCTCTCAAGCCTCAGTTTTCTCATCTGTAAAATGGAGTTGTAAGGATGCCTAGCTCACAGAGAGGGATGTGTATGGGACATGGTCGGGCACATGATAAGCACACGTGGTTGTTTAAAAATGAAGGGTTCGATTCAGTTAGGGAGGATGAAAAGGTTCTAGAGATGGAGAGTGGTGATGTATTTGCCATTAAGCTGTTCACTCAAAAAAACGGTAGATTTTACATTATGAGTATTTTACTGCAATTAAAAAAAAAAAGAGTTAGCCTAAATGATCACCAATAGGATTGCCAGTGCTGCTAAAACCCAGCAGTTTTAGATATTGCCTCAGCTCTCTCCTGTCTGAGGTTTCTTCAGAACAATTGTCTCCATGTCTTCATTCCCATCATGCAGTGAGGCATTGGACCAGGTCATTTCTAAGATCCCTTCCAGAAGCTTCTCTGATTCCCGCATCAGGCAGGATCGCAGATGTAGCCTTCGTCCTCTGTCACCCGTTGAGAGAACAGAAAGGAGGCCACCAAGGCCGGGGGCCAGTGGAAATGAAACAGCCCCCAGCAGCCACCCAACTTCCTGATGTTCCCTGAGGGAGCAGCCGGCTGGCTGCGGTCTCGGTGGGATGGCTCTGACCTCCCACAGGCCGAGGCTGGGGATCCCCATGAGCGCCTGGCGCTGGGTGGGTCCCTTCTGTGGGAGGAGGGCCCGGAGCTGCTTCCGTCGTGTTCTCACCCAGAGAGATGCCACATGGGTGTGAGTGTCTGCACAAGCCCCCCCGAGAGGCTCCACCTCTGGACATGGCTCTGTAGACTTTTCATGCCCAGAGTCATCTCCTGCTCACGGGAAGTTCATCTTGAATTTAGAGTTGTCCCGGGGGCAGCTTTCTGTTAGATTCTGCCACTCGACAGCCCGTGGCCTCGGCAGGTTTTCTCTAACATCGTACTCCAGCTGGAACAGCACCTGCCTCCTAGAGCTGGGAGGATGGGGACAGCAGATCCCACCCAGCAAGTGGGTAGCACAGCCCCTGGCACTGGGTAGGCGCTCACCGCAGCCAAACCAGCCGATGGCGGCTCCCGGCTTAGGGGAGCACAGCGTTCTCTCTCCTCGCTTCATTTTTCATGTTGAACAAAAGCAACCCGCTTCCACCTCTCCAATGCGGAATCTCTGACAGCCTAGAGGCATTGAGGCTGAAGGGAGAGAGGAATGGAGTGCCCAGCAGATGAATGGCGTCCATGAGAGGGCAGGGAGGGGCGTTCAACCCAGCCGGGAAGCCAGCTGTTCTCCCAGCGTCCTCGCATGGCCCTAGCAGAGGGCAGCGGGGTGGGCGATAACCCCAAAGGTGACCTGCTCTTTGAAGAAGGACTTCTGGCGTCACCGCACTGCATGCTGGAACGAGACAGTCCGATTGCAAAATACTTAGAAATTCACCCTGAACTCACCCTGGCCCTCCCTTCAGCGCTTAGAAGCAAAAAGTTACAGATACTGGAAAATGTTATCAGAGGGATGCTGCAAATATTTTCCAAGCAGATGGAAAGGTCACGTCTCAAAAGGTCACGTCTCCAATCAAGTTCCAGAGGCCAGGCATCTAAGGCGTCATGAAGTCTCCTGGTCTCACCCCTACAGGCTAGAGCTCCATCCTCAACCTACATACACACACATACACACATACACACATACACACATGCACACATGCACAAGTGCGCACACATGCACATGCACTCTCTCTCCCCTGATTGCCAAGGTGGCCACACCCGCATGCGTTGTGCCCTTTGCTTTGGAATCTGGACTGCACTCTGCAGCAGAGGTTTCTGGGTTGGGCAGCTCTGGGGGTTCCTGGGAGGCCCCTTGGCAACCTGGGGTGACAGCTGAGAAGACCAGCCTCCAGCTCCTTCCTCTCCATCCCCACCCTCCAGCAAGGCTGCCATGCTTTCATTCCCAAAGACAGTATGGCGCAGTGGTTATCAGGGCATGGCTACAGGAGCGGTAAGAGACCTCTATCACCTTAGTTAGCTCTGCCTCTGACTCCTGTGTGACCTGGAGAAAGGACCTCACCCTTCCGTGCCTTACTTTCCTCATTTGCTTTGTAAAAGGGTGGTGTGATCTAGGGCAGTGGTCAGCAAACTCATTCGTCAACAGAGCCAGATATCAACAGTACAACGATTGAAATTTCTTTTGAGAGCCACATTTTTTACACTTAAACTTCTTCTAACCCCACGTCTTCAACATAGACTCGCCCAGGCCGTGGTATTTTGTGGAGGAGCCACACTCAAGGGGCCAAAGACCCGCATGTGGCTCATGAGTCAGCAGTTTGCTGACCACGGATCTAGGACCTCGCAGCCCTGTGCTGAGGACAGTGTGAGAAAACTCAGAGTGTAGCAGTAATTGGCACACGAAGTGCTCCACAAACGTGTTAGCTATGGTTCCCCAATGGGAGGGTTTATCTGAAGAAAGAACTGCGAAGAGAGTGCAAAACCCACGGATCTGTGCTATCAGCATCCAGGTGACCAGGGAGGGAGGCATTTGAGTTCCACGTGGGCTTTTCTAAGCAAGATCCATGTGCTGGGTATAGAAGTCTGAGAGCGCCTGGGAAAGAAAGAGCAATGGTTTCTAAATCAAAAGCAGATAAATAAATACAAAATGACTGGACACCCCAGGACACCCCCAGAAGGAGGCCGCACGTTTGCCACTGCTCCCCTATCCTACACAAGTCTGAGCCTTCTGGGCAGCCTTGGGCCCAGGACCACCAAGGGCTTGGCGTTCTCCGTCCCCTCCTAATTCCACACATACCTCTGATCACAGCCCGTTGCTGATACCCAGCCATGCCTTCTTCTCTCTTCTCCATCCGGTTCCTTACACTGCTCAGGTGTGGTTTTTTTGTTTTTTTGTTTTTCATCTCCTCCTCTAAATCGCTCCACTGGCTCAGAAGCAGAGCCAAGAAGGGCTATTGGATGCGGCTAGACCAGCTCTGGGAGGAAACCTGGAAGCAATTTGTCATTTCAGGTTTCGCCTCAGAAAGTCCTTCCTCTCCGTGACAAAGCCGCAATTGATGGTGCCCGAGCTGCCCAGTTCACTCACAGGCTGCTCCAGGCAAGGAACTTCCCCAGCTCCCTGCGCTCGTAAATCGTGCTAATTGTGGTCCAGCCGGCTACCTCGGCCTCCTCTGACCCTGGCTGGCTGGCTGGCTCCCCCTCGCCGGTCCCTGGGCTCACTTTGTTCTGTTGTCCCTGAGCGAGATGGAGGCCCCATAGGGAAGGTCTCCTTTTCCTGGGAACAAATGTCCCAAAATAACAACGAATCACAGGCGACATAGCAAAAGCTTCCTATTGTCCGGAGGAACACAGCCAAGTTCTTGATATTCCTCGTGTCTTTTCCTTTTCCCAGCAAACTCCCTAAGAGGTGGGCGCTATTGTTATTCCTCTTTACAGCTGAAGGAAGCTGGGTCCAGAGAGGTTAGGAAATTTTGTTGGGATTGCACAGCTGATAAGTTGAAGAGCAAGGAATGCACATCAGGAAGGGCCTTCTCCACAGCCCAGGCTGGGTGACTCCACGCCCGCACCCCACACCTCCCAATGGTCCCCCTTTCTCTCCAGGTCAGTTGGCAGAAGCCTAGAGTGGACAGTGGGAACCAGAGCCCACAGGTTCACGTAGCTTCACAAACTTTCCTGCCCATGCTCCCCCATCAGCAGAGGAGAAAGGACAAGTTCTCCGGCAAAGGATATCTCCATATCTCTAAGCTCACACTATTTTGCAATACACAGATTTGGCATTCTGAGGCATATCTATTTTGTTGTAATTTTTAAAAAAGAGTCAAAATCTCCCCCAAAATTTTTGTTTCAAGTGAGGCTCCAAGAAAATTGGCTCCAAAATGTCCATGTAGGAAGGGCACAGGGCAGCATTCCCAGTGGAGGAGCGGGCCCATCTTCATGGCAAGTCTCTGCATCCCCATGTGGGGCCCCCTCAGGCACGGACATGACCTGCTGGCCCTGTGGGCATCTGAGTGTGCCCGCCCGCCTAGGAAAGCTCGAGTACTCCTCCTAAATGCATGTGCATCCCAGGCTACCGCATCCCTGCTTGGAATTCCTCCAGGATTGTCCCTTTTACGTCCCGAGCTCTTCTTCCTGACCACCTCTGACTTCAAAGGAGCCGGCCAGCCTGCCGCTCAGCGGCTCAGCAGGGGCCGCGGACGTTTAGATGAAGTCTACCGGGCAATGGATGCTATTTGTCTTCAACCAGTGGATATACACAAAGGGCCTCAGACCTCAGCTTCTCCAAAGAGTGTAGATTATATTTATGAATGGCAGAAACAGGAAGGAAAACACTTTATATTTTCAAACTATACAACTTAGTAAAGATAGCTTGTCCTGTGAGTCCTGTGAGTGTATTACCTTTTTTTTTTTTTTTTTTTTTGGCCCTGAGTTTATCGTTTATCTCTTCCAAGTAACCAAAGGGCAAAGCGTCTGCTTCAGGTCCTTCTCTGGGGTTGCAAATAGTGTCATCACCAGTCTCTCCGCCCTTTTTCTGATTTTTCAAACCTATATTATATATGTAATTCCTGCCGTCATCCAAATCCTTTTTAGTTAGACTTCAAGATGTGTATGCAAGTTGGTCCTCCTCAGCCAGAGTGATAGGATGCAGAATTCCCACATCCCAGGAGAGGAGAGTTAGCTGGGGCCTAACGCCCGTCCTGACCAGCTGTGAGGCTTTGTTCAAGCCATCCACCCTCCCAGAATCTCAGTGTCCTCACCGGGGAGCGGAGGCCATAATCACCAGGCCTTCGGCCCATCAGGTACCCTCCCTGAGCGCCCACGGTGGGCGAGGCCGGGCCCCCACACTTCAGATGCTGGGTGAGCCAAGCAGAGGGGGCCCCGCCTCTTGGGGCTCCCAATGGTCTGAAGAGAGAGAGAGGGGCTGTATCCAAATGAGAAGGGCACCTGAGGGGCTGAGAGGGAGGGAAGCCTGGCTGAGAGGGGGCGGGGGGCATGCGCTGTGGTCCTGAGGAGGAGCAGGGAGTAGAAGAAGGCACACGTGGACCTCGTCCTGAGCAGGGGAAGTGCGTGTGGAAGATGCTGAGCAGGAGGCAAAGACAGGACTGCGAGGCACCCTGTGGCCCAGAAGCGCCCCATGTCCCGAGAAGAGGCCTTTTCCTCTCCGCTCCGGGCTGTGCCTGTCCTGGCTGCCCTCCAGGCCCAGCAGCACACAAAGCCCGCTCTGTGGCGGGGTGCCAGGGAGAGCTGGGGAGGGAGCCCTGCCAGCAACACCTCTCGGTGTTGGTGCCCACCCACCCACCCACCCAGGCATTTCTCCGAACCCTCTTGCTTGGCTTCCAGAAAAAACACGGCCCTCTCCAAGCGCCAAAGAAAATAGTGAGGGGGCGGAGGTGAGGAGGGGAGCAGGGGGAGGCTCGGAGAACGCTTTCCACGAAAAGCAGCAGCAAGCTGTGCCCTCCACCTGTAGGCCCCGCCACCCCTCTGTCCTCTCTCGGCTCCAGACCAGGGCACCGCCAGTCACCTCTGTCCGCTCTCAGCGGGACCAGGGCTAGGAGAGTGTCAGGCTCGGAAAGCTCTCTCGTCAGAACACCAGGGAAGCAAAGGGCCCGTCTTAGGTTTGCTCAAGTCAGAAATCAGCAGGCAGAAAGCACACAGAGAGTGGCCACACCATTGTCCCAGGAGGCCCTGCTGGCCACCAGGCGCCCCTCACTGGCCAGGGGGCCAGAGCGGCGGTGCCACCAGGCCCCTCGCTCTCCCCACCGCAGCAAGCAGCAGTGACATCGGCCTCAGCCACTTGACAGGGTATGGAGCCTTTGAGCCACGTGCACACCAAGTTCAGATGAAAAATGATAAATAAATTAAAATAAATTTATTAAGTTTGACTGCCACTCCATCCACTCTAGGGGAGGAAAGTCCATTTCTGGAAGGACTCGGAGCTCTAAGGGGAGCTTCCATTTCCATCCTCTGAAGTGCCCAATCCTACTTATTTGGGCAGATCTGAGGAATTTGAGAAGCTGGCATGGGGTGTCGGGGAGCGGTACACCTCACCCGGCAGAGAACCCATTCTCTGCCACGGGTTCGAGGCTCCAGGGCTCCCCTGGGGACAGTGGCAGCCAACCCAGCACTTAAAGGGGGGATCAGCCAGCCTCCTGCCATTAGCTCTGCAGACTAACTCGTGAGCGACCCTTTCTGTCGTCCCCACGCCCTGGGCCATCAGCAGTGCTGTCCTCTCTCCCCTCCTCTCTCCTCGGGCCTTCTTATTCTCTCTGGCTCTCTGACTGCCTCCTCCCTTTCTCCCTGCTTCATCTCTTCTCTGCGCGGAGCCTCTGAGGACTAGGGTGATGGGATGGGAAGAGGAATGGCTTTCAAGTTCAGACCGGAGTTCACACCCCAGCTCCGCCACACACTGGCTGTGGGGTCTCAGGAAAATCCTCAGCTTCCTCATCGGTGACCTCCTCCCAGGGGACAGGGACCAAATCTTCTTTACCGTGACCACTTCCCCCGCAAGGTCTTGCTTTGCTACAGCAGGTGTTCAAGAGTCACCTTACTAGAGGCATGAAAACCTCCCAGGCTCCGTCCCAAGGGCTCTTCTGTAGATTCACTCATCGAAGCCGCAGAACAGCCTAGGATGCAGGCACTGCCATGGTCCCCATCTTACCAGTGAGGAAGCCCAGGCAGGTTTATGGAATGAAGGACGCACGGATGAGTACTGTGGTGATTGCGAGCATTGTTTATGTCCAAGAGCCTGGCCTGGTACCTGCTACCTCACCCCTTCCGTATCCTGTGTCCGCCACCCTTTCTGCTTCTCCTGGCATTGCACCCAGGCCAGGCGCAGCCGCTTCCCGCCTCCCAGAGAGGATGGTGCCCAGTCTGCCTGGCTGTGTACAGGGATCCTCTGAAGGAGGGATGGGGCACTGGTTTGGGAATAGGATTTCTTTAAAATACCCCAAAGCCACAAACACAACACTGCAACCAAGTCCCTCCCTCCCCCATCCCTACCCTACTCCTTTTCCTCCAGAGAAGTCTGTTATGGAGACCCAGACCGTGGGTCTCTGGGCAACGTCTCACCGGCCCTGGGCCCCTACCTCCAAGTGGCCAGAGGCAGAGCACAAACCAGGCGGGAGTGCTGGCAACCGCCCAGAAGGGCAGAGAGAATCCAGTCACCTCAAGGGGTGCCCGGATGCAGAGGCATTTAGTGACTGTTGAACAGGTGGATCGGTTTCTATGTGCCACACAGCCTGTACGGTGTACACGCTACCCCACTGCGAACAGCCCTGTGTGCTGGGCCCATATCCTCACCTCACAGATGTGGACACAAGGCTTATGTGTCTATGGGCCTGGCCCCAGTGGAAAGCGACAGAACCAGGATTTGAACAGGGCCTGTCAGGCTCCAAAGCCCGTGATATTGACTCCATGTCGTCTGACACGGAATCACGGCAGGGCCTCGTTCTCCCCTTCTCGTCTAACTCCCCTCTTTCTAGGCACCAAACTAGGCCTGGATACGCCCAGGTCACCATGCCCCCGTCACTCCCTCTTCTTCCCTAATGTCCCCCCGTAGGGTCCAGTCCCCTCTGGTTTTTACTGCGGAATAGGAGCTGGCCTGGGCCCCAGCAGACACCCCCCCCCCCCTTCCATGGCTGGAGTCCCTTTCAACTTGTGAGCAAGGGATGAGGATGCTAATGTAACCAGGGCCGCCTTCAGGGGCCTTCCCAAGATCTCCCCGGGACACCGTTCCTCACTTCTCTCTCTCCCCCGGTGCAGCCTGCGACGCCTACTGGACGTCCGTCCACCCCGAGTACTGGACAAAGCGCCACGTCTGGGATTGGATCCAGTTCTGCTGCGACCAGTACAAGCTGGACATCAACTGCATCTCCTTCTGCCACTTCAACGTGAACGGCCTGCAGCTGTGCAGCATGACCCAGGAGGAGTTCGTGGAGGCGGGGGGCGTCTGCGGCGAGTACCTATACTTCATCCTCCAGAACATCCGCTCCCAAGGTCGGTGTCTGGGGGGCGGGGCCGCGGAAGGGGCCGAGGCTGGGACCACAGGACCCGCCGGGTCCCTCCCTGCCGTGGGACTCCCACCGCAAAGCTTCCCTTACTGGCACTTCCATTCTGCCAAATCCTGTCAACCAAAGCCTCTCGGAAACTGGGAGCTCTGGAATGCCAGGATCGGAGGTTGTAGGTAAAAGGGAAGAGGATGCAGGCAAGCAAGTTGGGTACATTTTTTAAAAGAAAAAAATGAAAATAGCATTCAGGGACCACCGAGGCTATACAACAAGATAACGTGTTATGTTCATAAAGATTAACAGCTATAGCCTGGCGGGCGTGGCTCAACCTATGAATGGTGATCTATGAGCCAGGAGATCATGGTTCCTGTCACAGGTCACATGCCCAGGTTGCGAGCTTGATCGCCAGTAGGGGGCGTGGAGGAGGCAGCCAGTCAATGATTCTCTTTCGTCATTGATGTTTCTATTGCCTTCCCTCTCCCTTCCTTTCTGAAACCAATAAAAATATATTTATATTTAAAAAAAAAAAAGATTGGCAGCTAGAAAGGGTGGACACAGCAAGGTTTCTGCTGTACCTTTCATGACACAGAAAGAGAAGAAAACTAACTAGACCCTTCTCCTTCCGCTTCCGGAGAAGCCGGACGGTTGTTTTATTTGAACCCGTTCCTCACGGTCCAGGACCAAACAGCCCACAGTTGGCTCCCGGCACATGATTCACCAGGCCAACCTGCTCCGCAGGCGGACGGGTGTTGGGGGAACATGTAACTCCGTGTCCCCGGGTGGCAGATAAAGGAGCGGAGGTCCCGCGCAGTGATGTTGCTCCTCTGAGGTCACGCAGCAAAAGGGACTGATTCCTGGAAAGTCAGCACAAAGCCAGGGCTTTGCGATCAGAAGGTCTCAGTCCTGATCTCACCACAGTTCCACCCCCGTGAGCCATCAGACTCTCTGGATGTCCTCGGTCTCGTCCGTATGATGGGTGGTGCACCCCTCCTTCAATGCTCCTCAAACAGGAGCGTTACTGTGTGTTGAAATATATGATGCACCCTAACTGGTGTGGCTCAGTGGATGGAGCATCGGCCTGCGGACTAAGGGGTCCCAGGTTCGATTCCGATTAAGGGCATGTACTTTGGTTGTGGGCACATCCCCCGTAGGGAGTGCGCAGGAGGCAGCAGATCGATGTTTCTCACTCATCAATGTTTCTAGCTCTCTATCCCTCTCTCTTCCTTTCTGTAAAAAAAAACAATAAAACATATTTTTTTAAAGGAAAGGAATATATGATGCACCCTGACTGACCTCTACCCCCCCATCCTAGTCTTCCCAGGGTACATACAATAGTTTTCACCTATTATCTTGGAAAACTTACTATTATGCTGTTTCACGCTCAAAAATGTCTCCATTTTGGATAGTAATTTATAGGGTGAACTGCTTATTACCTGGTTTAAGCCTTATCTTACCCTATAGGTTAGGGCTGGCAGACAAGGACACAAAACAAATGCTCTTCAACAGAAAAGGAGCTGAAGGGAGCTTGGGGCCACATGTGCTGCCTGGCTCAGTCGGTTCAGGAGGGCTTCAGGGCTCAGAAACATGGGTCACGGGTCATTGGCAGGAGAGGTCAGCAGGCGGCAGGGTGGAGGGTGGAGGAGCAGCCCCTCAGCAGTCCCCCTCTGGTCTTGGCAGCCCATTGGGCAGAGTGAGCTGAGGCACGTGGCTGACCAGAACCAATCAGAGAGCAGCACTAGCAACACAGTCACCAGTGTGCCCTCCCTGTGCCAGTCGCCTTCATAAATGGAAGGTGGACCTCACATCGGTCCCCCAGCCAGGAAGCAGGAGTCCTTGGGCCCATGCATCTTCATGAAAACATGATCTGAAGCTCCTAATTCCCCCCAACCCACCCAACTCCTAATTCCCCCCAACCAAGCACACCGAGGCCCAGCAGTCTCCCGAATCCTCATTCAACCCACATAGCAGGCTGTGCTCTTCTCGTGGCCTTCTATGTCCATTTCCCCCCTTTGACCAGCACCCAACACGCATTCCAATCCTCGAGGAATCAGAGCCAAGTCATAGACCACAGACCCTTAGAGCCCAGCGGGCATTCCACGGTGGCTTTGCCAATGAGGACCAGGAGCCCGGAGACTGGGACTGGGCAAGGCCCCACAGGGGTCAGTGGCTCAGCCCAGCTCCGAGCCCAGGCCTCCTGGCCCCAAGCCAGGACTCACTCCCAGTGCCCACTGGGAAGTCTTAGAGGCTGCGGGGACAGCTAGCCCCGGGGCTCTCTGCAGGTGGCCTTTACAGACAGGTTTGTCACCTCTCAGGGTGGCTTCACATGGCCCTGTAAAAACCAGGTGGTCTCCAAGCTCCCTGCTGAAATGAAACCACCTCACAGAGGGCACAATCCCTCCCCTTCTTCCTTGTGTCTCTCCGGGCCTGGCCAGGGGAAAGCAGGACTGCATGATATGAGCTGTGTTTTGCTCTTTCCTTCCAGGTTGCTCCTTCCTTAATGATGTTGAAGAGTCCAAGGCCATCAAAGACTGTGAGTAGCCCAGGCTGCAGCTGCTGTTGGGCAGGGCTTTGATCACTCTTTCGGGACCACCCTGAGAGGGAATGGCCTGAAGCAACGCCAGGCTAGGAGATGGCAGGGGAAAATGTGGTGGACAGAGCCTATGGCTGGGGCCTGTGACTTCCTAGCCTACCCCAGACTCAGTTCCCCTGTCTGAACATGGTGCGTAAGATCCAGAAACGGTGCATCCAGAGTAACTGGCCTAAAACTGGTGTCCGCGAGCAACAACCATCCTAATGACCATCCTAATGACTAACCTAATGACTAGCGGCTGTGGTTGAGCGCGTCTACCAGGAATCCCAGCTCACTTAGCAGGCCGAGTGTAGAATGATAAGGTGATGGAGGACCTCGGATGGCCTGGTTCATTCTGAAATTTAGCCCTCGCTGTTTCGCTCTTGCAGATGGAGGTTCAGGAAAGAGAATTTTGTAGCTTTGATTTTTTTTTTTTTTTTAAGATGAAGATAACGATGGTGACAGTGGTGATTGCTGTTAGCTTCTGAGCCCGTGCTAAGGCTCTGGCCTGGGGACCAGGATCCGGGCTCTGGGCAGGCCCCTTCCCTCCCAGACTTCAGCTCATTCATCTGCAAAAAGACAGGACACATGGTGACTCCAGGGAGGTGCAAGCTGAGGGGCGGATGGACAGATCGTTCCTCATGATTTATTTTTCCTTCTTTAAGTCCCAAGCAGTCACCCCAGGATTCAGAGGACCTGGCTGATGAAGGAGTTTTTATTCAGTTTGAGTGCCGGCAGCCAGGTGCATGCTCCATGTGCTGTAGCTTAGGCAGGCGCCCGGTGCCCCACGGAGCCCGGAGCCCTCAAAGAGCAGCTCTGCATTCCCCGTGAATAAAGCCCCCACAGAGCTCCCTGGCTCTGGTGGAGTCTCTTCTCACCATTTGCAGCCATTGGGAGAGGGGTGCAGGCCCCAGCTTTCACCACCCAGCCCAATCCAGGCGCAGCCCCTAGAAGAACTGAGCCCACTGAGGCCCAGGGGCCATTCCTGAGTCTAAGTCCAGGGCAGGCCTCTGCTGTCGTAGCTAAGCAGCAGTGAGCTTGACCTGACCAACCCATTCTCGGGGTCAGATTCTCCACTATAAAGGGGTGTCTATTTGTCAGCCTGCCTTCCTCACAGCATAAGAGGAGGAGGGGCTAGGGAAGAATACTGTGTCCCCTAAGTTCTTTAGAATATACTGTATACTTGAATATATAACTAGCCACAACTAGAGCTGGTACAATAATACTGACAATAACAGCTAGCTTTTACTGGAAGCTTACTGTGAGCCAAACCCTGAGCTAGAATCTTCATAGACATTGTCTCTTCTTTCCTAAAACCCTGTAAGGCAAGTGCTAGTACCATAGGCTTTTCACAGGGGTTGAAACAAATGCTTAGTAGGGTGAGGTGACAAAGTTGAAGGCGACAGATGACCCAGGTGTGTGTCTAAATCTGAAACTCTGAATTGCTTTGCTTCCTCATCCATCTCTTTCTCTTTTCTTTCATTCATTCATTCGATAAACATCTATGGAACACCTACTATGTGCCAGGCCCTGAGCTAGGCACTAGTCTCTTTGCTTTCACCTGTGTTCCTTCCCGTCTGTTCTCCATTTACCAGCCAGAGGGATCTTCTTAAACTGGGGATCTTGTCGAACTCCCAGGTCTTCGCTTTACTCTATGAATAAAATAGTAAGTTCTGCAAAGAAGGCCCTACGTGACCTGCCGGCAGCCCGAGCACCCAATCCCTCCTCCATCCGGCTCCTTCTTATCTTTCTCTCTCAGAACAAATGTCTCCTTTTCACGAGACCCTCCTGGGCCACACCATCTAAATTACCTCCTTTTCTCCACCTCAGCCCTTCACAACCCTTCAAAAGAAAAACAGGGGCAATTTGTTTGTTCCATCTGTTTTCCCTCAGCCACTAGTCCTTAAATCCCACAGGATCAGGGACCAAGTCCATCTCATTTGCTCTTGTATCCCCAGCACAGAGCCCAGACCTGGCACAGAGCAGGTCCCCAGTGTTGGGTGCAAACTCTCCTGAAAGACAAATACTGAGTCTTTGGCATCTTTGCACCCTCTCCCCCCACCCCCCCTCCCCCACCTACTAATCACCCCCAAAGCGCCCAGCATGGTGTCTCCTCCCTAAGAGGGGTTCAATCCATTTGCCTACTGGGGTGTGACGTGAGGTCTGCATGTGGCCTCTACATTCCTTCCTACAGCTGTGACTCCTTCTGTTCCAGATGCTGAACCCAGCTGCCTGAAAACAAGCGGCATCAAAAGTCAAGACTGTCACAGTCATGGTCACAGTCGAACGAGTAAGTGCAGAGATGCCCCTTCCCATTTCTAACGTCTTAAAACCACTCACGAGACAAGGTCGCCCAGTCTCATCAGATTTGAAGCTGCCTGTCTACACGGGACCAGTCACTGCCCACCTACAAGTTGGTAAAGATGTTGACAATGATTTTGATGGATGCTGTCAAACTCACATTTCTTTCTTTTTCTCTTGGGAAATGAGGAAGTAGAGACAATTTCTAAGCATGAAGAGGAAAGGTTTATCTGTCCTGGTCTATGGGGAGGGGAGAAGGGGTCTTTGCCCTGAAGTGATCAGGAACAGCAGCAGAAAAAAGCACCAGGAGTTGGCAGTCCTGTTAGCCTTTCCCAGAACTGAGACAGACCTACCCGGGGCCGCCCACCTGCTGAGCTTGGTTCCGGCCACTTGATCTGTATTAAATCCTAACCCTCTAACCTCCACTACGAAGTGGGCACTCTTATGATCCCAGTCTCCAGGTGACGAGAGAGATTGCGATGGCAGAGCTAGGAAGGGGGCAGTCCACGCCCTGATCCCAGCTGGACTCTGGAACCAGCCGAAGCCACAAGGCAGTGGAGCAAGGGAAATACCAGCTTTTTGTGAAAAATCTCATTGTGGGGTTGGGCCACCCAGACAGCTGTGGCTGTGGGGGCTTAATACAGCCCTCTGCCTGTCTGAAAGCATGAGAAGATTGTTTGACAGCCATTTTGTGAATTCCCTGAGAATGACCCCGTGTGCCACAGAGCAGGGGAAGGCCACTGCCCGTCAATGCGTCCCCAGATGTCTGTTTTGAGACAGACACTTCCCAGCTCGGCGATGTTCCATCCTAACCCCACAAAGCAGCAATTCTGGTGTTCTCATGGGTTCGTGAGAAATGCCACAACTCTCCCCTTAAAATTAAAAAAATTTAAAAATCCAGTAACTTCCTCTCCTCCCAAAGGCCTCCAAAGTTCTCACCTCTGGGAGTTTGTGCGTGACCTGCTCCTGTCTCCGGAGGAAAACTGCGGCATCCTGGAGTGGGAGGACCGGGAGCAGGGCATTTTTCGGGTGGTGAAGTCAGAAGCCCTGGCCAAGATGTGGGGACAGAGGAAGAAAAACGACAGGATGACGTACGAGAAGCTGAGCAGAGCTCTGAGGTGAGTTAAGGGCACGAAATGCCCCGAGCCTCGGGCGGTGACATGAAGGGGCCGGCCCCGAACGGCACCGGGTTTCTACAGCTTTTTTTTTCCTTCTTGGTAATCGAAAGGTCATGAGACAACACTCTGCTTCTTAGTTCCAGGTGGGATTACGGTTCGTAAATGGGCCTTTTCCTTCATGGCAGTGTTCCCGGGAATCACTGTGAATGAATCCGGACATCACACACACACACACACACACACACACACACACACCACACACACACTCATACACACACATACACACATACATACACACATATACACACATGCACACATATATACGCATGCGTGCGCACACACATACACACATATACGCACATATACACACATATATATACAAACACACACATACACACACTCATACACACACACACACACACACACACACACAGAACACGTTGGGAGCGGAATGTGGGAGGCTCCGTCTTCGAGGTGTCTGGGAAAGGATTGAGTGTAAGCTGAGAGCGGGGTGTGAAAATACCAGGGTAACCAAAGCCCAGCCTCGTCACCGGAGAAGAATGGGGAGAGGGTGTTTATGTTCCGGCGCTGGCCTGGGGTGCAAGCCCTCCCCCCGTCTCCCGCCTGCTGTCTCTCTCAGGTACTACTACAAAACGGGAATCCTGGAACGGGTCGACCGAAGGCTGGTGTACAAATTCGGAAGAAACGCACACGGGTGGCAGGAAGACAAGCTATGATCAGCTCCCTCGGCTGGCTCCTGCGAATGGATTCCTGTTTTCAAACGCTCAGATTGCCACAGACGTTTGAAAGTCTTGGTTTTCGGCTTTTGGTTTGTTTGCTTTTTAACCATGCAAACGTGCTGATAAAGTTTCTCCGCGTCTCGGCTTACATTTGCATTCAGAGTTGTTGTTGTCTACTCACAGGTGATGGCAGCAACCCTTAACAAATGCCGCTGCTGTTTTTTTTTAACCCGAGGGAAGGGGGGGGTGATCTTTCCTGATACTTTGAGCAGACATTGCTTTCCTAAGTGGAGAGGGCTGAGCCTCAGCAGCCAGGCCCCGGGTGCAGCTCAGCGGAAAGGACCCAGCTCTGCCTTGACCCACCACCCGGTGCTCCCATCCCCAACGTGTGCTCCCATCCCCAACGTGTGCACACACTTAGCTGCAGCAGCTCACGAAGGGAAGCAGTGATTCGTTCGTGGTTAATGTAACAGGAAGGGGTGACGTGTGCTAAGACAAACATACTGTAGGCTTTGCTTCGTTAAAATTCCATAGAAAAGCTTCTTAATTAGTCAGAGGGCTAAGCCATCCAGCTGGCACACCACTGGGCTGAGCGTAGGTTAACAGGAGTTTCTCAACCAGCACATCTTTGTGGCCGCTCACCTGCACTCCCACGGCCATCCTGACCCAATAATAACACACTTACCATGAGACACATTCATATGTTCTTCATTCTTTTTTTTTTTTTTTTTTGAACTATATTTTATTGATTTTTTACAGAGAAGAAGAGAGAGGGATAGAGAGCTAGAAACATCGATGAGAGAGAAACATCGATCAGCTGCCTCCTGCACACCCCCCACTGGGGATATGCCCGCAAACAAGGTACATGCCTTAGACCGGAATCGAACCTGGGACCTTTCAGTCCGCAGGCCGATGCTCTATCCACTGAGCCAAACCGGTTCCGGCTGTTCTTCATTCTTGCTGAGTTTATTCCCCCTCTTCTCCTGCTTGGGTGGAGGGGGGCCTAGGAGAGAGTGTCATTGGACAGGCAAAGGCACTTGCTTCAATTCCCAAATCACGGCTATTTCTACAACTCAAGCTGTCAACCTGATGAAGGCGTAATTCGTTGATTCTGTCCGTGCCCAATGGAAATGTCCTGACAGCTCAGTAATGGCCAATGAAATTGTGAGTCTCTTTTGTTCTGCCCTCCTACCTGATGTGTACTCAAGCTTACCTGTGTACCCAAAACATATTACCTTGGCAAAAACGGCACCTACATGTTCACAGGTTACAGTGTGCACTGACAGGCTCATCGGTCACTGGTGGGTAAGCCATGAGTGGCCTCCAACTAGAGGCTCGGCCGGGAAGTCTACGTCACCAGAGCAGGAAGCTTCACAGGGCGAGCCACTGCACCCCAGTCCTGCGCTGAGGACCCCATGTTTAGAGTTTAACTTCAAAAGGAACATGTTTGAGCCCAGCCAGGGTGGCTCAGTTAGTTGAGTGTTGTCCTGTGCACCTAAAGGCCACCAGTTCGATCCCTGGTCAGGGCACATATGGGAGGCAACCAATACATGTTTCTCTCTCTCTCTCTCTCTCTCTCTCTCTCTCTCTCTCTCTCTCTCTCTCTCTCTCTCTCTCTTTCTCTCCTTTCTCTCTCTCTCTCAGCATATCCTCAGGTGAGACTTAAAAAATAAAAAGGAGTTTGTTTTAAAAAAAAATGTGAACTCATGTAAAATAATCTATTTTTGGACTCCTGTGTTTCCCAGTTGGATATAGTTTGTACACAATGTGAATAAAATATTTAACATGTTGAACTGTCTCTGTTTGTTAACTTCAGCGGGACATACCCAGCAAAGCCCTGGCAGCCTAAACCTCTGATGACCCTTCCGTTGCCTAGCTTAGGAGATGGGGATTTTTAAAGTTGCCCTTAGATAGGAAAGAAATACTTGGAGTAATCCTACTTCCATAAGACAGAGGTCCCCTCAAAAAACAGCCCTAGGCAGTAGGGCTCAGTGGACAGAACATCTGCCTGTGGACCAAAGGGTCCCGGGTTCGATTCCAGTCAAGGGCATGTACCTCAGATGCAGGCTTCTCCCTGGCCCAGGTCCTGGTCAGGGCGTTTGCAGGAGGCAACCAATCCATGTGTTTCTCTCACATCCATATTTCTTTCTATCTTTCCCTCTCCCTTCCACTCTCCCTAAAAATCAAAGGAAAAATATCCTTGGGTGAGGATTAAAAACAAAAACAAAAACACACACAAACAAATAAACGCATGGGCAAGTAAGGCCTAGAGCTACGCACACAAACACAAAAACTCCTTTGCTTGTTCAGATTTTTGTTCTGTGTCTTCCTATGAATTAGTTTCCTTGATTACCAATCAGGAGATTTACAGAAAAATCCAGTTTTCCCATTTCTTAAAAAAAAAAACAGATCTGGCAGCACTGGTTTCTCGGTGTCTGGAGCTAAGTGGAGCTGTCACTTTGGGCAGAGCCTCCAGGCACCGCCTCCCTCCGCCTCCCAGCCTTGCTCTTGCACTACTGTGGCTGGTTTGTTAGTGTTTGTTTCACGCATCCAGAACGCTTGTACATGTTTAATTTGGGACCCGTGCCCCAGCCATCTAAAAAGGTAGGTACCTTATTAATGTACTGGCTCAGAGCCCACAGCCCGGTTGAGCGTGTCCAGGAAATGGAGCTTGGGTAACAAGAGGGGCAATGGGAGCTTTCAGGCAAAGAGCTTGGCAGAACCAAGCAGCTCAGGGGACGGCAAGGACTGGGGTGGGCGCAGAGCAGGCAGCATTGAACAGGACTGGGGAGCAACGGAGAATCAAGGTGATGGGGTCCTAGCCCCAGAGGGGGCATCAGGCAACTCAGAGAATTAAAACAATGAATCCCTCTGCTTCTCAAGAAGTTGTCACTTTATAGAACCATTAAACCTGCATCCTTTTTGTGTTAAGTGTCCTAAGGCTGCCCAAGACAATTCACCAAATTTGGTGGCTTAAAAACAACAGAAATTGCCCTGGCCAGTGTGGCTTAGTTAGTTGGGCGTCGTCTGGTGCACTGAAGGGGTTGCTGATTCGATTCCTGGTCAGGGTACATGCCAAGGTTGTGGGCTCAATGCCAGGTAGGAGACACGCAGGAGGTAGCCAATCAGTGTTTCGGTTTCACACCGATGTTTCACTCTTTCCTCCTTCTCCCTTCCTCTCTCAAAAATCAATTTTAAGATCTTTAAAAAATTCTTTTAAAAACATAGAAATTTATTTTCTCACAGTTCTGGAAGCTGGAAGTCTGGTGTTGGCAGAGCCAGGCTCCCACCATGGACTCTAGGGATGGGCCCTCCGGCCTATTCCAGCTCCTGGGGGCTCCAGATGTTCCGTAGCTTGTGGCTAATGCTCCGATCTCAGCCTCCCTCTCTATACAGCCCGCCTCTCCGCTTCCTCTTTGCTCTCTGAGAAGGACGCTTATCATTGGATTTAGGGCCCACCTCATCTCGGGACCCTTAGCTTCATGACCTGCAAAGACCCTTTTTCCAAAGAAGGTCGCCTTCACAGGTTCCGGACGTTGGGACATGGATATGTCCTTTGGGGGCCATGATTCAGCCCACGCTGCCCTTTAAAATGAGGGTTTTACGTAAATAGTTTCATAAGCCAATTCATCCAAGAACAGAAAATACAAAGGACTGTTTAAAATTACACTTTAAGTAAGCAATACCAAATAAATGACTAAAAACAACAGAAAATACCAAGTTTGCTTAGCAAACAGCAAATGAGAAAATACATATCCCCTTCGTAAAAAGGATGACCATGGGGCTTTCCATAGCAAACTTCCCGTGTTACTAGGTGAGAAGATGGTGGAGATAGCAAAGTAAAGGCAACTCTTTTCAGGTATTTTTCAGTAAAGGGGGCAGAATAAAGAGGGCAATAACAGGAGAGGCCTGGGAGATGAAGAGCAGATCTGAGGAGACTTGTAACAGCACACCAAGAGGGCTGATACAGAAAGAAGGGAAGAACTGGCGATGCGAGAGAGGGCAGGGGTAACTCCCGAGGAGGCAGGAGGCAGAGGAGGACGGTGCTGTGTGGTCTGACCTGGGGTGGGAGCACAGCTCACCTGTCAACGCGAAGGAGAGAAGAGCACGTGGCATTTGGGATTCGGGTGGAGGAAGAGCTTGGGGAGTTACTCTGTCCACCTTGGGGGGTGGGGGGACAGTGGAGGGCTTGCTGAGGACGGGGAGACTGACTTATACACAGTGCCGAGGGCCTGCTTAGGGTTGGCGGTCACGTGTGTAAAAGCCCAGGCAGCAGGGCTGCGTTTTGCTCCAGCCACAGTCATCTCAGCCCAGGAGGGGGCGGATTTTACCAGGCTGGGTCAGCAGTAACTATGACTTTCAATAGAAAACCTAAGCAGAGTAAGAAGGGGAAGTAATAGCAATGAAAAGAGTGATGACCAGTGAAGTTTCTGGTATTGTGGAAAACTGATGGGAGGGGAGTCTGTGCTAAATTCTTCAGATATGTTCACACACGCGCACACACACACACACACATACACACACACGCAATCAGCGCCATGGGTAGAGTACACTTTCTCACCCTTTGGCTTAGCCACATGACTTGCTTTGGCCAATGTCGGTGAGCATGATAAAAATAAAGGCTTGAAACACACCTGTGCAATTGCCATCCCAATTTCCTGAGAAAGGAAAAATTGGAGGTTTCCTTTTCTTGCATTCTTGCACTTTGCCATCGTTGCTGGCTAGCCATCACCATGGGTAGCATGTATCTTAATGTCACTTAAAAGGGATATAATTAGCCCTAACTCATTTGGCTCAGTGGACAGAGAGTCGGCCTGGGGACTGAAGGGTCCCAGGTTCGATTCTGGTCAAGGGCATGTACCTTGATTGTGGGCACATCCCCAGTAGGGGGTGTGCAGGAGGCAGCTGACCAGTGTTTCTCTCTCATTGATGTTTTTAGCTCTCCATCGCTCTCCCTTCCTCTCTGTAAAAAAATCAATAAAATATATATTTTTAAAAAGGGATATAGCCCTAACTGGTTTGGCTCATAGAATAGAGCATCGGCCTGTGGACTGAAAGATCCCAGGTTCGATTCTGGTCAAGGGCATGTACCTTGTTTGCGGGCACATCCCCAATAGGAGGTGTGCAGAAGGCGGCTAATCGATGTTTCTGACTCTCTGTCCCTCTCTCTTCTTCTCTGCAAAAGTCAATAAAATATATGTATATTTTTAAAAAGGGATATAATTAGAGAGTGCTTCCTAGGAAGTAAAACCTACCTGGGGAAGTTCACCTTGTCAATATTTATCTTTGAAAATCACAAACAAGGCCTCCAGAATAAAATGGGAGGCACTTCCATGTATCAGACTTTTACATACAAGAAACATGGTAGATACATGTGATTTTAACCATGGATTTATTTTTACACTACAGAATAGAACAAAGCAGAAAATTATCTCAAAATTTCTGTCTTTGTTTATAACCAATATTTAAGTGAATAACCTCCTTCCCATTGTCAAATTATATTAATTTTTATCAGTTTATCTTATATAATATATTTCATACTACCAAGAGATATAACTATAGAAAAGCTACTATATTGTAAGTACGTTTACTTTCTATGTGTAAAAATACAACAGTTTCCAAGTGTACTCAAACATCAGAGGAATTTAGGCAAGAGAGTCTTACAGGAGAATAAAGAAGTTTGGGCTAAAAGACTGAGAATTTGTATTGCTAGTGTTCTTGTGGTTTCCTCAAGCTGAAGATCTCAGGGCACTCCTAAGAGTGGTACAAACCGGTTTTGAAGATCGGAGATGAAGGGAATGCGTAGTTAAGGAAAATAGGTTTCCACTTAGTATTCAGAATTTACCTTTAAGTATTCCACTTGACTTGTGAGCAAACATGGGTTTTAAGAAAAGAATATGAAGTTCTGAGCCCTTATTTAAAAACTCATAAGCAGATAAGGAAGTAAGCTAATGAACAAGAGATCGAAGTGATTTTCAAAGTTGGACAGTTTGTTATTTTGACTGTATAATTAAGGTTCTGGTCCACAGGGCCTTAAAGCAAATAACATAGAATCCTCATGATATTGGTGTTTTCAGTTTTAAAGGTAAGCATCTGCTAACAAATGATATTCAGATTAAGAGTTCTGTGGGACATCCCAAATCATATATGGAGCCGAAAGAAATCAAATACCATTCTTCTAGTCTTATGTATGGATTATTTTATTGTAAAAATTTAGTAATTATAAATCAGTCTGTTGTAAAATCAATGTACGTTAGCATAAATGTAATTCCAAGTTGTTTTTATAAATCTGATCAGTTCCAAGCAGAAATAAGCATTAAGCCACAATGGTGTTGAGGTTATCTTCAAAAGACACCGAGGTGTTTTTCCTGTAAGGAACTCAGAAACATTAAAAATTCTGAGTGGATTATCTTTATGTTTTCTTCATATTTAACAACCATATTCTTATATAACAGGCCATGAGATGATAATGTAAACATACTAATTTCACCAAGATTTTTTTCTGACCATAAGAAGTTATATTTCTGCTAGAAACTTTCATTCTGATCATTTCAAGTGAAGAATCCAACCAACTGTCAAAAGCAAACACGTATCTTTTAAGTGATTCTTAAGCTCTAATCTTCATTGTCCCCTTCGTGTTCATTAAAAGCCATTATTACATTATTTGCTATGGAAACCGGGTTATCATCTGAAAGACTTGCATTTGCACATCTAGCACGGCAGAATCTTCTATCCGGCGGTGAGTGGGTGAGTGAATTCCATACTTTGCTTCAGAGGCGGAGAGCAACTCGGCACCAGACCAGGGCCCAGACTCTCACAGGTTAGCTTTCTCCCTTGCAGCCAGGTGAGACCCATGCTGAGTGAAGGTGTGAATCGCGTTCTGTTTTAAAGGAACAAGACCAGCAGATGAATTAACTCTCTGGGCAGCGGCAGCTGGTATTGATCTGAGCTTTAACTTGTGCTCAAATGAACATAATAATTCAGAACTCATTGCCTTCAACTCCCTTATCCTGTCCAAAGCTAAAACGTTTTTTGCATGTGAGTTCTTTAGACCCCAAACGAGTTTCTGAACAGCTGCTTTAAGCAACCTAATAGTTGTGCCCGAGGAGAACCATCCTAGAAGGAAACCACATGTGTGCCCCGGTTAGACGATGCCTCGTCTAACCCCGGCACACACGCTCTGCCCAGCCGGCCCGCTCTGGGCTCACCTTAGGCTTCTCGGCGTTGTACTTGTCCAACAGAGCCTGGATGCGGGCCCCGTAGTCAGGATGGACATCGCTGAAGTTCTTGACCTGAAAAGAAATGGAGATATTACCTTAGTGCCTCCTAGGACGGTGTCTGTTTCATGGTGTTCACGCCGGGGGGGGGGAAAGGATGCTGCCTCGGGAAGTGGAACCCCACAGCGGTCAGCAACACAGAGAAAGACGCTGACGGGCACTGAGCAACCTGAGATAAGCCGTTCTTCTGCGCATGCCCACCGCCCACAAGGTGAGTCAGATAATGCACCTCCCTCGCACACTCCGGTGAGAAGATGCACAGAGGCTAACTGCACTGACTGCATGTAGAGCTGACCTCAGAGGACGCAAGTTACAGTGATTTGTATTAAGAAACGGGCCCTGATGCTGCCTGAATTAAAATATACAAAGTCATTGCCACATCTGGGCAATTCCACTCGCTTCAAGCAGGAATTCCCTGCTGGGCTGGGCCCCAGCAGGCAGCAGGGAGAGATGGGGCATCCACAGGAAGCCTTACAGCTTCGGCACATGTGAGAAGAACACAAGGAGTTCGCTCCTTACACGCTGAGCCTTAATCATTCTCATCAGGAAGGTAAGACCCAACCTGCCCCAACTATCTCATGGAGCAACTGTCTGGAGAGATGCCATATCCAGAGGACAGAAAGTAATCAGTTCCCATTTTCATTTTCTTTTTTCTTTTTTTTCCCGGTATGACTTTATTTATTTATTTTATTATTGTTGTAATTATTATTTATTTGTTTATTTATTTATTTTTATTTTTATTTTATTGTTTAAGGGTATTGTTTAAGGTAGTCCATATGTCTCCTTCCCCCTTCCCCCCCCCCATCACTGACCTCTCCCAGACTCTCCTACCACTGGCATTTGCCCTCATCCCCCCGTCCCCAGTGTCTTGCTTCTGTTGGTTGTGCTTATATGCATTCATACAAGTCCTTCCATTGATCTCTTAGCACCCCCCCTCCACCCCCAACCCTCTCTTACCTTCCCGCCCAGTCTGCCACTCGGACCAGGTGGCCTGCCTCTAGATATGTGTGACGCATGACAGGTGACATCCAGAGGTTGGACACATCCCAGGGAAGCCCCCGGCCACTCACTCACTCTAATTCCCTTGATTTTTTTCCCCTTTTCACTCACAAAACCTTATTGGAATGAGGGCTAGAGGCATTGTTTTGAGGATAACTATCCTCATTTATTTAGCTCTTTGCCAAAGTGACTGCCCCAAAGCTCCAGTTCCCTAAATTGCATAGGAGACCTCTCAAATGGCAACAGATCCCGTTTTCTTAAGCCCACTTAGCGCAAGTAAAATAAAAAGGGCTCTGTTCCTCTCCAGGGTTCTCTCACAGCTGCACTCCCTCCTCCAGCCAGCAGAGGCCGCCCTTCAGCTGCCCAGGCCTCACTCACCGCTTTCTTCTGGATGAACAGCTGGGCGTCCTTCAGGTGGCCCGCGATGTTCTCACACAGGCGCTTCCTCTCCTCCTCGTTCAGCACTTTGGTATAGAAGGTCCGCACCTGCTCGGTGAATATACACAGAGGGGGTGGGGGGGTGCGATCATCACTTTTCACACGCAAAACTCACCCGGGATGCCACTTTTGAGATGAAAAGGTGAGACTTCCCATTTGTGGAAGAATGGAAGTTTTTAGAATTTAAGAATAATTTTAAATTTACAGTTAAAACTGTCATTTGTGGTAAGCTCTTCACTTTTTGTTTTGTTTTATTTTAAGCAAAATAGGAGGAATTCAGTTGTTAACAGCTCGTGACTGCTATTCAATAATGTCTTTTGTAGTCGCTGCTAATAAGTCACTTATAAACATAAGGCAATATAGCCTACAGTTAAAAATCCCTCCACACTCTTAGTACTGAGAAGTCTGGAATGTGCAAATGATCACCAAATATCCAGTTAGCACAACCTTTGTTCAATTCACTCAGAACCAGGGGAAAGAAACCTAATTCATTTACATCCTTAGTTATTCAAAAGTCAAGATTTCTTGACAGATGCTAAGTGATATTTTCCTTAGGTTATTGGGTTTTATCCTCTAAAATTAATAGCAATAGATTAAGATTAAAAACAGAAGCTAAGTGCCAGGCATGAGCTCTAATAGCCTCTGCTCATTTCTGAAATCAACCTCGGTCATGGCAAAACCACAGCAATGTCACAACGGAAGCCATGAGGCAACGAGGAGAAAAGTTTTCGAAAGCAGAAACGGATGGAGGGAGAGTAAGAGTCATCTGAACGAGGCGCCCCACACCTGCACTCCTGCTACTGAGGCCCCCAGAGCTGTTTGAATCCAGCTCTAGTCCCTAAAATCTGTCAGTCCTGCCCGGATTTGGCTGCATTCAAGCTTAATTTGCCCATGTCTTAAATTTCCATGGAATCACTTCTTCCCCAGTGGCCCGCGCCGTATCCCTTCAGTGACATTTGGGAGAACTGAAAGGAGGCATCCCTCGTACGGGGAGAGCAGAGTAATCACTCTCCCACTCCGCCCGGTAAAGGGACTGGCTTATGATTAGAGGTGGAGGGGGGCATCGGCCACGCCGCAGCAGACGAAGGAGCCGTTACCTGGGAGACATTGTCGTCGTTGGCACTGTTGTAGCGCCGCGCGTCCCCGGAGAAATGGGTGCTGCTCTCCAGGGCGAGCCGCGGCTGCTGCTCGGGGGCGCTGAAGCTGTTGGGGTAGTAGTTGGGAGCCCCACCTTTAAAGGCAAACCGCACAGTCACTTCGAGGAGGAGCAAATGAGGGAGTCTACAGACAGTGCAACATGAAATGCATTCAATTATGCCCACAGGCAATGCTCCTTAGATTCTTAGAGAATACCACCATCTTCCATGGGCTACCTCGATCTGGGTCTTAATGAAGAGATCTCAAATTCCCCTTGAACACGTCAATGATGGGATCTGTGAAATCTGAGGCTTGCCAGTCAGTACAAATACATTTCTTCAGGTTTGATTTGACCCTCCCCCACTCCCATAGAAAACGAGACCCAAAGACACATTCCAAACTTCAGGATTTCATTCGGGCTCAGGTGCGATTCAAACAGTCACAGAATTCTTGGGAGCAGCTCCATGTTCCAGCTCCGCTCCTTCAATGACAGCCCTGAGGTCTGAAGCAGTAATCGGTGGTAGATTTGGGCCTAGCACTCCGGGTCTTTTGTCTCTTTCATTCCAGCACGCACTATATTCCCATGACACAGCTCTGCTTTGCTTTTCCTTAGGTTTTTAGATCCTTAGGGTATGTCCCCTGTATTATTATGACTTTATTCAATTCACTCTGACTTCTCTCCAAAGATAAAGTAGAAATTTTTAAAACTTTGATATATTTCTAGTATATCAGCATCATTTATCTGGACTTACAGAGGAAAAAAAGTGAAAACTATAATCAAAAATTGTTATAACTTCTAGAAAAAAATATGAAGCTTTTTCCCCCTTCTTGGCATATTTATTTTCCTAACTCCACTCTGCTTTAGCCGATATTAGCAGAAGCCTGAATTATCTGCACACACAACTGCCTAAAGGAGGGGCTTAGAAACATGCTAAGTGGCTTGAGAAGCCAGCCTGGGACTGGGGTTTTACCCAGCACACTGCTAGAATACACGACTACCCAGAGTGGATAGTTAAGGGGTGCCTCCTGTCACATGACCAAGGTCCCACGGGCATGCAGAAAGAGGGAGGACAGCATACGAGTAGGGAGCCCAATCATTAGCTCCAGAAATGCATTCTAGGTCAACCACATCTCCATGGAAAGCAAAGTGCCCTGATAACCAGCCCACACAGTGGTTTCCTGAGTTAAGTGCTCCTTCTTCAAAATGTGCCCAATTGAGTAATGTTTAAGTTCTATTTCCAAATAAGCTCCGGCCTTTCCTCAGAGTGGGAGTTGTCTTCAAGTCATTGACTCCTGGGAACAAGTAAGCACTCTCACTGAATGCTAAGAGCACAGCCCAAAACAGGGAGGCAAAGGTTGTACGAAATACATACACAAATAGCTTTGCACATGTTTATCACTAGAATGGTAAACAAGAAGCAATTACTGCCCTAGCTGGTTTGGCTCAGTGGGTAAAGCGTCAACCTGCAAACCAAAGGGTCCCAGGTTCGATTCCAGTGAAAGGCACGTACCTAGGTTGCAGGCTCCTCCCTGGCCCAGGCCCTGGTCAGGGCTTGTGCAGAAGGCAACCAGACAATGTGTCCCTCTCACATCGATGTCCCTCTCTTTCCCTCTCTCCTCTACTCTCCCTAAAAATCAATGGAAAAATATCCTCAGGTGAGGGTTAACAACAACAAAAAAAAGAGAGCATGGATTTCTCTGACTCCTCACAAGTGAACAATTCCCAGTAACAGCCAGTCTCAACAAAGTGATGAAATAAAAAATCACTTTAGAAAAAGATGCAGAAGACAGAAGACAGACACAAGAAGCATCAATTAATCTGCGCAACAATACACTCCATACCTCTATAAACCTCAGAAAGCAGAAAGCGGGTAACCACCCAATGTAATCAGTTAGTGAGCATATACACTTGTTAAATAATGGAAAAGGCTTAGTGATAATACTAACAAGTGCAAGGCCCAAAATTATATATGCAAAACAACCGTAAGTGTATAAAAAAATCATAAAAGACTGGCAAGAAAAGTAACAAAATGTAACCGTTGTGGCTTGTGGGGGTTGGAACTACAAGTGGGTTTTTCTTCTCCCTTTTCTTTTATCTTACAGTTTCCAAATTTCCTTCCGGGCACATGTAGAATCTTTATTAGAAAAATTACCTTGGTTTGAATATAGACATCTAGGGCGATAGATATAACTGAATAGTAAAATTTCTGAAAAGATCAATGTAAGCAGCCTATTACTAAAACACGTGTCCTAAACAGGAAAATAAAAAAGGAAACTACAATCTATACTAAACTGTGGAACATTAAAAGGAAAAAAAAAATCCACTAAGCATTCTCTGATTAGAACAATAATTATTATAGAAACTGAAGCTGTTTGTACATGGCACCTAAACATGTAACTTAAAGGGAAAAAAAAAACATAAATGTGATAAACGAGCTCCAAAAAAAAAAATGCAGCGGAGTCTCATCTCACCAGCTGATTTACATGAATTCAACTATATTCTCTTAACAAAGCACAGTGGGGGAGAATCCCTTGATTTTCCTCTCCATCCCCTATTTTCTAGCTTACCCCACTCCCTCCAAATTCTAGTGAGACTTCTCGATAGCCCTGGCAGAAGTGCAGAGACAGGAAAGCCAGGGTAATGTAAGGAACTGTCTGCTTCGGAGGAGTCTTTATTTTTTATTTTTTATTTATTTTTTATTTTTTTAAGAAAACGACCGATTTTCCTTGTTTATTCACGGCAGTAATACATATAAAAAACTCTTCTGTGAAATTAAACTTTTCTACAGACTTAAATTTAATTACACAAGCCTGTCTTCATAAGTAAAAACAGGCAAACTAATTTGCCAATTTTTTAACATACACATGTGGGAAACCTCTTTTATTATATAATGGACTTTCAGCTTTAAAGGACACCCCCTCATCCGAATTAGTCTGTGAGATCGAGGTTTTACCTATAATACAGTATAAAAGAAAACATTCTTATAAGTATAGGAAAATATACATAACCGGTTTTTTCCAGCCTTTACCAGGATGTGGGGAGAATTAGGGAGTCTTGTAGCAGTTAGAACTCTTGTCCCTACCTGAGATCGGAGGAGTCTTTAAAACCCCTGTGTTAGACGCGACTCTACTACAGTCACTGGGCAAGTCCTTCCTCCCTGCCTCTCACTATAGGATGGATAGTGGGGAAGACCAGAGGTGGCACTCTCTATAAACATAACACAGCTAACAGTATGGAGAGTCCTCGGGGAGTTTAAATCTTCACTGCAGGGTGGCCAGAATTATGTGGTTGGCAGGAGTGCCTCTGTGAGCCCCTTCCCAGAGCCAGAGGTCCCTCGGGGCAGGACTGGAAACCACTGTCCCACCCTGTGCTCATCAGCGCCCTCCGCCCTCCCAGGGAGCCGGGAGTCTCAGGCTTACCCTGGTTGTCCACCACGCACATGGGGCCGTCACGCTGGTAGTTGGCCACTCGAGCCCGGAAGGGACAGTTCACAGGGATCTGGAGGTAGTTGGGGCCCAGGCGGTGGCGATGAGTGTCAGGATAGGAAAAGAGGCGGCCCTGCAGTCATAAATGAAATGGATATTGTGAGCAGTAAGGAAAAGAAGCAAGTTTCTACAAAATCAACTATGCACGTAGGTAGGTATTCAATGTATGTTAGTTAATATGACTAAAACTAATGAAAAACGTATTTTCTATAAAAGTCTCAGAGTTCCACCGAAACTGGTTTGGCTCAGTAGATAGAGCGTCAGCCTGTAGACTGAAAGGTCTCAGGTTCGATTCCAGTCAAGGGCATGTACCTTGGCTGCAGGCACATTCCCAGTAGGAAGTGATTGATGTTTCTAACTCCCTCTCCTTCTCCATTCCTCTCTGTAAAAAAATCAATAAAATATATATATTTAAAAGTCTCAGAGTTCCCAATGTCAAAGCGGAAAAAATGTTATTATTAAATAAAACCGGGAACTCTTAGTAAGCGTACCTCCAAAGAATGATGCCTGGTCAGCCCGTGTGGCTCAGTGGTTGAGCATCAGCCTATGAACCAGGAGGTCAAGGTTTGATTCCCAGTCAGGGCACATGCCTGGGTTGCAGGCTTGATCCCCAATAGGGGCCATGCAGGAGGCAACCGATCAGTGATTCTCTCTCATCATGGATGTTTCTCTCTCTCTCTCTCCCTTCCTCTCTGAAGTCAATAAAATATATATTTTTTAAAAAGAGTGACACCAGAACTAGAACCACATGCGTCCAGCAGCACAGTCACTGCAGTCTGACCTGGTGCAATCTTTAACTTCTGTTTCATGATCATAGTCCAAAATCCAAAAAGACTTGATTTACTCAGTAACTGGTAAGCCAATTATTCTCCTACTAATGTCTGGTCCACAGAAGAGTCTCACTCTTTGTGCAGGAAAAAGAGCATACTGAAGAGGGAAGGAAAAGGAGCGAACGCCTAGGGACATTACCAAGACTCATGGTTAAATTAACCCACTGCCCTTCGCCACTGACAACAGTCAATTTAGCTTGAAAAACCATGTCCGGGTCTCTTTCAGCATCACCATGAAGAGGAAAAGAATAAAATTAGGTTGACCAAGGTGTTATAATCAACTAAAAAATACTCCCTCCTGCCAGTTACAGACTGAACCAAGGGTGCTTTCTATACTCTACAAATACCTGTGGCATTTTCTTTAAGATGAAGGGACTAAATGTCAGTGTTAACATACTGAGGGACTTTGCCAGGAGATGTAGTTTATACTGTAAGGCCCATCTCAAAATGTTCCAGTCAAGTCCCACAGAAACTAAGGACCCAGGTTAATTAAAGTTTAAGTGATGTTCTAGGTAATTCTTCATACAAAAGATCTCCCCAAATCACAGTGTGTGTTTGAGTGTGTGTGTACCCATGCACACGCGTACACTTGCAGGTACTCCGGCCTCAGTGCCTCCCAATCCATGGGTTTACCTGAAGCATCTTGTCAGGGCTGGGCTCAATGCCAGGCGGCATGTTGCTCGGGTCGAAGGCCAACTGCTCAACCTCAGCAAAGTAATTGGCTGGGTTCCGATTTAAGACTACCTTACCAACTGGGATAAGAGGGTAGTCCTTGTGAGGCCAAACCTAGAAATAATGTGATATTCACAATTATCAGACAACCAACGGAAGCAAATTAAAGTACCCACAAAAAAAAAAAAAAAAAAAATGCCAGCTTTCAAATAGAATGAAGCCAATGATAGATAGTAAGTAAAAATAATAATGTTTAATCCAAGAAGATGATAAGAACTTCAGATAAGTGCCTAGGTTAAAATCTTTCACAACCGTGAACAGTAAATATTGACACTTTCCCGGGGCCAAAGTACATCAGCTTTTCAAAATTTGCTCCCTGCTGATAGCAATATATCAAGCCCTGACCAGGTGGCTGATTAGTTGGAGCATCAGCCCGTAAATCAAAAGATTGTGGGTTTAATTATAGGTCAGGGCGCATACCTACTTTCGGGTTGGATTCCTGGCTGGAGTGCCTATGGGAGGCAACCAATCGATATTTCTCTCGCACATCGATGCTTCTCTCTCCAAACATCAATAAACATTTTTAAATTTTTTTTAAAAAAACACAATATATCAAGCCAGGCAGACTCAATGAGCTTACAATTGGGAACTGGTGAGACTCCTTCACAGGCTGGGAAACCACAAAGCAGTCCCACCTCGGTTTGTACACGACTTCCCCGCCATAAGGAGTGTTTGACTGGAAAAGTGTTAAAATTGGGTACAAAAAAGACTTAAAGAAGAAAACAGCTTAGTTGTTAACGGACTCACCTTGGTAACATCGAATGGATTAAATGGAGAACTTTCTGCCTGACTGAAGGTCATGACCTGGATGTAAAAAGTCCAGGAGGGGTAGTTGCCGGTGGCGATGGCATTAAAGAGATCCCGGAGCCCATAGTCGGGATCTTCTTGGGAGAGTCTGGCTGCATCTTCAACCGAAAGGTTTTTGATGCCCTGGTCAGTCTACAGAACGAAAGAAGAGGTTCAAACTGAAACTTCCTAGCACAGTGAGTGAACTCTAGCTAGGAATTCCTTGCAGGATTCTGCTCCGAGACTGGCTTTCCCTTCTAACTATAATCCCACTGTTCAAATTTGACACAAATATGAATTTTTCAACAAGGAATTCTACTTGATTAATCTGATTCTTTTAAATGTCTAGGGAATAGATCTCTGTACTTCATATTAAAGCTAGCCATATCCTCCTTTTTTCATTCCACACTATTGGAATTTTTTAAATTGTTGACATACAATTTATTTTTAATTCCCCCCCCCCATATAAAGAGTGCTGTATTCCTGTCTTCAGACAAGCCCCTCAAAAATAGACATAAAATTTATCATTTTAAAGTGTTCAATTCAGGATTTTTTAAGTATATATCTCAAAATGGAGTTGCTGGGTAATTCTACATTTAATTTCTTGAGGAACTTCAAAACGATTTTCCAGAGTGGTTGCTATTTGAATTTTTATACTCATGATACTTTCCAAGTCAGAAAAAAAAAATCAAAATGTATTTTTTAAATGAACAAATAATAAAATTAAAGAATTTTCCCTTTTTTGCCTGCAGAAATTTTTTTTAATTTTGTGGGTTTTTTTAACAGCTCAATTCAGTTACAAGATTGTACTCAGCTAGAATTCCTCCACCCCCATACTCTTCCTTTTCTTAAAAGAAATTATAGAACCATAGTTCATAGAGCTGAAAGGACTTCATTCAGCACAGCTGCTCGGAAACAGTTCTCTGACTATGTGTGGGTAGAATTAGTATTCTGATTTCTCAAACAAGCTATTAAGATCCAAAGGAGTTAAGTCACTTTCACAAGTGCTTCTATTGCCCCATACCATACTGATCTTCAATAAATTTCCCACCTCTATCTTATTCTAAAAGATCCCCATCATGCCAAGCTCCATGGAAAGACTTCCTTAGCAAAACTCAACTCTGAAAGACTAATCCATTATGACCACAGAAATCCCAACTCTCTAGCCAGTGGTAAGATTTGAACCCTTCTTACTATTAGAAATAAAGCCAGGATTTAAAAAATGGATATTGCCATCTGCAGATCACCCAGAGAGCTAATACATTAAATTGTGCAATAATATTGCAATGCCTTCCTGATTTCAATTAAATCTGTTGGGTTTAGAAACGAGTTCTCTTAGGTCAGAATCATTGAGAAATGAATCTATTATGTAGATCTCAGGCTACCTCTGGCGCTCCGCTGAACAGACCCACTCTCCAGGCAAGCCAATCTCTCCAGGACCATGGACAGCAGGTATTATTATCCCAATTTTACAGACACAAAACTGGAGCTCAGAGAACTTTTAATAATATGCCCAAGTCACAGTTATCTAGAAGAAGGAATTCCTGAGTTTGGATTGGTCTAACTGCAAAGCTACCAATCATGCTAGCTGTCCCAGATACAATCATCTAGTTCTACTCTGACACTTCTTTGGTGCAATGACAATCCCGTGGGCCAATTACAAGCTAGTCACAAGCCAACCTATTCCTTGCCAAAAGATTATAGATCAGAGCCGTAAGTATAAAGAGGAGTGACAGTTTTTCTGTTTCATATACCTACATACTAGTAAGTTGTTCAGGTAAATAAATATTAAGGCAGGACAGAAGAAAACGGGTCTTTGTGAGATCAGTAAGAGGGAGATTCCCTTTGTCATGAGTCCACTTCTGTCTCTTCTTATTTTAGCAGGAGTATTTGGGTATTTGGAAACAAGTTCTTAGACAACCAGAGGTTTTCCAATAACCTTCTGGAATTCTCACGAGATACTGCTTATTCTAACAAATGCCAAGATTAAGAGAGACCCCTTTGAAAACATTTCATTTAATTAAAAGGTTCTCAAAAACCTCCCCAAAGATAACTGGTTTGATCTGATCACACAAAAGCACATTTAAAAATTAGAATTTTTGTTTTCTGACATTTGTAATAGATTTTACTTATGTTCCTTGTCCACCATTATACCCTCAATAAATGCTAAATACATGGGTGGATGAATTAAAATATTAGGAGAAATGTATTTGGAAAGATAGCATCAGATTTAGAAAGTAACAGTGAGATAGGTATTGCCAACAGAATGCCCCACTTCTGTCGTAGTTCCCTCCTGGACCCCAATATGTATCTATGTTCAGAACCATGACTAAGGGCTAGGGAAGGCAAAGCGTGATACTTGACTGCTTGCGAAGGCTTGACTCTAAGACTCCAACACAGAACTCTAGAGAACTAGGCTAAACCAGATAGAAATCTCCATTGGCCTAGTCTGGAGGCCTGTATTATCTTATTACCTTTAAGCCCAAATGAAAACCTTAGATCTTCCCTCCCCGGGGAGAAAAGAATTTCAGTGTGCACCTGCCTGCACCAGAAAGCCAGCAAAGCCAGGACGGTTTGGCTCAGTGGATAGAGCGTCGGCTTGGGGACTGAGGGGTCCCGGGTTTGATTCCAGTCAAGGGCATGTACCTTGGTTGCGGGCATATCCCCAGTGGGGGGTGTGCAAGAGGCAGCTGATCGATGACTCTTTCTCATCGATGTTTCTAACTCTCTATCTCTCTCTCTTCCTCTCTGTACAAAATCAATAAAATATATATTAAAAAAAGAAGAAGAAGAAAGAAAGAAAGCCAGCACAAAAGAAACAATTTCCCAATATGTGTGTCAGAGATTTCAGAGTCCAAAAGGAGAAGAAAGCTTGACAATAGACAGCAGCTGTGTGGTATTACCCCCTAGCCACATGAAGAGAAGACACCAAAAGGGGACCACACACAGGTCTTCTGACTGAGCAGGTGAACAGGTGGTAGGTAACAAAAGATTCACAGTACTGATCGAATGGATTAGTATTTCTCATCCTTGGGGGTGGAAGTAAGGGGAAGGTTGGAGAGGCCTTGATCTTTTGCATCTTTGCCTAACCCGCAGGATTAAGGAGATGTTGGGTGGGGGGAGCCTTTTCCCCCATCCCCCTAAGGAAAACGGTACCTTATAATGGAATTTGCAATAAACTGCCTCTCCATTCGCATTAACCAGCTTGAAAGTATGCGACCCATATCCATTCATGTGCCTGTGTCCATCCGGAATCCCCCGATCACTGAACAAGAAGGAGACCTAAGGAAAATAAAAATAATACCTGATATGTTTCCATTTAAATCAAAACATCCTAGGTTTTTAAGACACTCCTACATGTCCAGAAAGTCCCAAGCATGAAACATACTAACCAAGTACCCACAAGAAAGGTTACCATTATTATCATTTAAAAAAAAATAATAATTTTTAAGCAGAATGATAAACTATTAACCTCTATAAAGAAAAACTAGCCCTAGCCAAAACCGGTTTGGCTCAGTGGATAGAGCCTCGGCTTGCGGACTGAAGGGTCCCAGGTTCGATTCCGATCAAGGGCATGTACCTTGGTTGCAGGCATATCCCCAATACGGGGTGTGCAGGGGGCAGCTGATCAATGTTTCTCTCTCATTGATGTTTCTAACTATCTGTCCCTCTCTTCCTCTCTGTAAGAAAATCAATAAAATATATATTTAAAAAAAAAAAAAAACAACCAGTCTGGCTCAGTGAATAGAGCATTGGCCTGCGGACTCAAGGGTCCCAGGTTCGATTCCAGTCAAGGGAATGTACCTTGGTTGCAGGTACATCCCCAGTAGGGTGTGCAGGAAGCAGCTGATTGATGTTTCTCTCTCATCCATGTTTCTAACTCTCCCTCTCCTTTCCTCTCTGTAAAAAAAATCAATAAAAAATATCTTTAAAAAAACAAAAAGTAAAATAAATCTGAAAACTAGCCTAACTTGCTATTCAAATTTATTTCAATAGTAAACTTGTTTAGCACTACTTTTCCCTCATTTCCCTAATACTTCATACTAGAGACTTTAATCCTTAATATTGCTAAATATCAACTGATAATGTTTCTAGCATCACGTAAGGTCTATGATCAGGGCAAGATTAATAAGATTACTCAAGATCAAGAAATCTGAGTAAGCCTCCCAGGAAAATCAGTCAGGAACCAATTCCAATGAAACACTCAAAACTGGAGAAATGCATTCTGAGGCATGATCCCAGTTCCATCCCGGTGACATATTGATACAGAAAAAGCAGGGTTCCCACCTGATGCAGAGACTCGGGCCGCAGGCTCCAGAAGTCCCAGACCATGTCTGGGTCCTTCAGGTGCGTTTGAGGGTTTCTCTTTTGGCTGTGGATGAAGGACGGGAACTAAAAGAGAGAGAGAGAAAGAGAGAGAGAGAGAGAGAGAGAGAGAGAGAGAGAGAGAGAGAGAGAGAGAGAGAGAGAGAGAGAGAGAGAGAGAGAGAAAGCACAAATTATGTTTACAGGAATTATAGTATTGTATATTATACAATGCCTATTGCTAGGTTTATGGATTATAATTCCAAACATCATCCTAGAGTTTTATACTGCCAAACCCTATCATGACATTTACCCTCCCCGTTTCTAGGGCAGAGTGCCTGTTTTTATTAATCTTCCATGGACTATTCCCATTAAGTCAGTAAAGATGAAAATGTCAAATCTAAGCCCAATGGTAACTGTCATAATTTGACCTTATAAGAAGACATCAAGTACAGAAAGATGTGCCTTAGAAGGCAATCCCTCCGACCCAAATTCCCTTCTTTCAATCTTCCCCAGGACTTGCCCTCAAATGCCAATCTATACAGAGAACGTGAAATCAATTTAAACCAGTGGTCGGCAAACTCATTAGTCAACAGAGCCAAATATCAACAGTACAACGATTAAAATTTCTTTTGAGAGCTAAATTTTTTTAACTTAAACTATATATAGGTAGGTACATTGTTATTAACTTAATTAGGGGACTCCTAAGCTAGCCTAAGAACCACACTCAAGGGGCCAAAGAGCCGCATGTGGCTCACGAGCCACAGTTTGCCAATCACGGATTTAAACCATCGAGCGTTTGTAGAGTGCAAAATACGCTATCACCTACCAGGATGGCATCCCTGATGAAGAAAATGGGGGTGTTGTTCCCAACAAGGTCCCAATTGCCATCCTCTGTGTAGAACTTCACTGCAAACCCACGAGGGTCACGAACGGTGTCGGCTGAGCCCGATTCTCCAGCTGGAGGATTCAAATGGGGGAAATGAAGCACGAGCAGAGCCCTTTGCCCTCCCGGGAGCCGGAAGTCATAAAGAAACGCGGACATCTAGCCTTTCCAATCCATTTCCTGGACGTAATTAGGTATGTGAGTGCCTAGGTTATTATTTCTACCACCCACCAGCTAAGTTGGTCTACAAATTAAACAAAACAATTAATTGAGAGTAATGCAGGCACACCCCGTTTTATTGTGTTTTTGCTTTATTGCACTTTATAATCACTGATGTTTCGATTTTTACAAGACCCTCCACCAGCAAAAAGATGATGATCGGCTTTACTGTGATAACTGCTTTATTGCGATGGCCTGGAACCGAGAGCACAATGGTTTGCCTGTATATGCAATAACGGCTGAAAAGGTTGTTCATTCGACAAAATGAAAGAGCTTTGTTCACACAGGAAATTAAACTTTAAATTAAAATAAGGGAAGAGAATAAGGATGAAGATAAGGTAGTGAGCAAAGAGAACACAAGTTAGCAGAATTGGTAGTTTCAGATTAAGAAAATGAGTAGAGCCGAGACCGGTTTGGCTCAATGGATAGAGTGTCGGCTTGGGGACTGAAGGGACCCGGGTTCGATTCCGGTCAAGGGCATGTACTTTGGTTGCGGGCATATCCCCAGTAGGGGGTGTGCAAGAGGCAGCTGATCGATGACTCTCTCTCATCGATGTTTCCAGCTTTCTATCTCTCTCCCTTCCTCTCTGTACAAAATCAATAAAATACATTAAAAAAAATAAAATAAATAAAATGAGTAGACAGGCTCTTATTAATTTCATTTAGATTTGCTTTCTAAATAAATTTCTAAAATTCTAAGGAATTTTAAAAGTGCTCAAACGAATTGAACGGAATCACAACATTGTGGTGTGTTAAGATGCAGCATGGCAGATCTAATTCTTACTATGTAGCTCTGTGACAAGAGAAAAATCACTTAACCTCTGCAGCACAAATAATCCCTCTCCAAAGTAAATCTACAGGTTAGGTCACAACTGATGTCCCCAAAGCATGGATGGCATGGAGTTAATTCTCAAAAAAGGTCATGGTGGGTAATGAACAAGAGCATCAACTCCATGCTTCCGTCTGAGGCAACCACTCGTGGCCAAGTTCTTTCCAAATGGTACAGCATTGCAGAGGTGGACTATGTGTGATCTCTTTAGATCTCAACAAAGAGATATGTAAGTCGCTTCCTACATGTTGCAAGGTATTTTTTCTACTGTAACACGTGGCAATAATTTGGCAAAGTGCTTGTTTTCTGTCTTCCCCAAGGTTACCAATGCCCCAAATAAGGTGCAGGAATACCTGTCCTGCAAACAGACCGACTTACCAACCGTGGAGAATCGAATTGCAAGGGGAGTCCTCTTTCCAATATGCTCGAACACCTTCGCCTTGGAGTATTTGGTAATGTCGTGGGTGACCTCAAAGTAGCCGAAAGCCCCTAACGAGAAAGACACAGACGTTCTCCTGAGACCGTCACTCGGACTGTCAGACCACCCCAGTTATCTGTAAGGCATTTACCTTGCTTTTCATTACAGAAACAAAAGAAGGAGGTGGTATTGGAAAGAAAGCTAAAAACTCAATAGGAAAAAAGAAAACCTCAATGTGAAATCAATTTAAACCAACAAGCATTTGTAGTGTGCAAACTACTGAGTCACCTGCCCCTATGGCATCCCTGATGACAGGGCAAGGGGAGGTGTCCAAACTCAAAATGACAAGAGTAAAAGTCAACACCCTATGACAGTGCGGAACGCCCTATGACAGTGCGGAACGGAGAGCTATCCAGCTGGAGCCAGGAGGAGGGAGATGGGGTGGGGCTGGCAGGAACTGATCAAGGCGGCCCCCAGGACACAGGGCCTGAGAGGGCCTGGAAGGACAGGGGGGACCTGGAAGAGGAAAGAATAGGAGAGGGGAAGAAAACAGGGAAAGAAAGGACAAACACTCAGGAAGGACACCACAGAGCCAAACGACAAACTGCACAACACACCAACATCACCATGGAAAAGCGATGCCAAAAAAAAACAAAAGAAAAACTAGAGACGATGGAAGAAGAGGAAATAAAGAAATCAGAAAGTCCTCACTGGGAGTCCAAGCAAGCAGCTAAGAGAAAGACTTTTCCTTCCTTTCTGTCCAGCTCCCTTTTTCCTATTGAGCTTTAGCTTTCTTTTCAATTCCACCTCCCTCTTTTGTTTCTGAAATTAAAAGCAAGGCAAACATTTTACAGATATTTTTAACAAAAAAAGGAAAAATCACCACAAACCCTCCACCCGAACCCAACTATCCTCAATTCCACACCATCCGAGCCATTCTTTATTCAGTTAGTGCACCATCTAACCTAGCTACAGTTACAGTGTGTCCATGTCTGTGTATCACTTTTTTATTTCTTCACTAAACTGCATAATGGAAGAAAAGGGAGATTACGTTTATTTTCAATGAAATGAAGTATTTTATACATAATGTTGCATCCAGGGAAATAAGCATCATGTAACTACTAATTCTTTTAGTGGACACTTTTTCCTTTCTCCCAGGGATGGAGATCTGGCACTTGTATGAAATGAGAAATCATTTTTAACCCCGGAGTTCTGAAACAATCCTTTGACAACAAATGGACACTAGCTCTCACCTGCTCCTTTAGCATGCACGACTCTCTCAGGAATCCTCTCCCGGTCAAAGTGAGCCATTTCGTCAGTGAACACCACATCCTGAACCAGGAGGGGGCCCCGAGGCCCTACTGTCATAATATTAAGTTTGTCCCCTATTGGAATACCGGCCCCAGTGGTGAGGACATCAGGTTTCTAAGCAAACATGAAAGGAAAAGAATGCAGGCGAGTCAGTACAAAATAAATAATAATTTTAAAAGACTGTCATTTGCACTGCCATAGGCACATCATTTTGCAATATTCATACTTTCTACCCAAACTCTTTACATTTCTTGTGTCCAAAGTACTAAAATACAAGGTAGGCCATTGCCTGGAATTTATAATCAGGTCTCAGAAGGCCTTGATGAAACTCAACCCCAATCTGCTAAGAAATCTGATCTGAAGAACAGGAAGATAAATAACCTGCTAACCTGCTCAGCTTCTGTTCCAAATACAATCATCAGGTTCCACCCCAAGCTAAGGATCAAAAAAAAAAGGGGGGGGGATCATATATGCTTAACACCGAGTGTCCAAACGAATAGTGAGAAGGTGGTCTCTGAGAAGCTATGGCAGTTAGCGTGGTACTCAGCATTCACACATGCTTTATTACACTGCTAGAGGCCTGATGCATGAAGATTGTGCAAAAATAGGCCTTCCTTCCCCCAGCTGCTGGCACGGGCTTCCCTCCGGCACCTAGGACCTGGGCTACTTCACTCTGGCCGCTGTCGCCACCCATTGGACCCAGGCTCAGATGGTCAGTGCCACCTGATGACAACTGGTCATTTGATCATTTTGGTCGTGACACCTCATGATTCCACTGACAGCTAGTGCTGAACAATGAAGGTTTAGGTTTAGACTAACAGTTAAATTGTACAAGTTCACTCTTTTTCTGATTCATTTTTCATCAAAGTGAACCCGAGAGACTTGGAATCTTAATTATCAAGCACATGCATCTAGTTGTGGCAGAGCCAAACTCAAATCTTGGTACTTGGGGAACTTTTTTCCTCTGTTCTTGGTGAGTTGCCAATAAGAAATGATCAAAACATCGCTAGTGGTTTTCAATAACCAGCAAACATTTAGAATAACACTACGGAAAATAAAATTGTTAAAATGTATGGAATAATAGCCATTACAAATGAGGTTTTCTCGGTCTTGAAACTGTCTTTCTTAAATACATCTGGGAGCACTGAGAACTGGCAGGGACCTTTAAAAAAAAAAAAAAGTCGGGAATAAGAGGAAGAAAGAAAAAGAGGATCAAAAACTGAAGGATAATTGATCCACAATGTAAAATATTCCTTTACTTTTTGTAATAGGAACTACAGTAGTCATAATACTCAGAAAGAAAATACAGAACAAAACATAAAGAGAAAATAAACAAAAATAAAAGTGTTTTATATTTGGCAATCAGCCTGTCTTTTTTTTACCTGGAGAAAAAAATATGAAGTGTTCTAGATTGTGACAAACAGAAATAGAAGCTTAGAAATGTTTACTCCATTACTCATAATGTGTCATCTGCCCCTGTCTCTCTCTCTCCTTCCCTCTCTCTCTCTCCCTCTACCTCTCTAATCCTTCCTCTCCCTCCCCCACACTACAAACCAGCAATTCCATTCCTAGGTAGTTCCCAAGAGAAATGAAAGAGCATGTGCACAGTGAGTTAAATTACCAGTCACCCTTTCTCCATCCCAAATATTGGCAGCATTGTATCAATGCAATTACTAAAAAAAAAAAAAAAAAATAGACCCTGCAGGCACTGTTTTATGACTCACTGACAGGAAAGGATAAGCTAAGACCCAACCTCTCTCCCAGGTGAAAAAGGAAACTTTTAACCCTTTGCACACAGTAAGCATCTGTAAACGCAAGTGGGATGGTTTCCATTTTGGACGTACTGCAGTTAACTGGTTGGAAAGGTAAGGCCTGAGACATACAAAGTCTCCAATTTTTTAAAATATATTTTATTGCTTTTTCACAGAGAGGGAGAGAGATAGAGAGCTAGAAACATCGATGAAAGAGAATCATGGATCAGCTGTCTCTTGCACACCCCCTACTGGGGATGTGCCCGAAACTAAGGAACATTCCATTGACCCGAATCTAATCTGGGACCTTTTAGTCCACAGTCCGACACTCTATCCACTGAGCCAAACCAGTTTCGGCAGTCTCCAATTTTTGAGGGAGCAGAGGCTGCTAATGGAGCCTAAGCATGCCAGTGGAATAGCCAGCCATGGCATGCTAAGCAGTGAGCAACCAACTTCCCGTTTAAGTTCCACCCAAAGGGGCTGGGAACGCCTGCAGAATCACCTCCCTCCCCTCAGTGTATTTTGAGAGAAAGAGAAATGAAGATATTTAAGATGGTCCAAGATGTGCCTAGGAACATATTTGACTCAATGCTCACGTGTTAAAGCTTACAAAACAGTTCATTTATCAGCAACAAAATCTGAGCACAAGGAAAGACGCCCAATAAATTGTTTTCCATTTGCTGACACTCTGGTTCCAGAGGAGGATCCGCCTAACTGGGCATTCCGCAGCTGGATTCCTCTGATCCAGGAGGAGGCAGCCTGGTGCCCTCTGATGCGGGTTCCGAGACGTAAAGCTTGCACAGTCCAGTAAAAGTGAAAACAGCCCGGGGAGTGAGAAGGGCACTGATACAACGCTGCCCGTGTAAGCAAAAGCATTTGCCAAGCAAGGAGAGATTTAAAAAGCATACTACCCATTACTGTCATAATTTTCTAGCAGAAAGAATGTTTTCACGTCAGAAAGTAAAAAGGACAATCTTTGAAAAGAGATTGTGTCCTTTTGCCTTGCACCACGTCACAGGGAAATGGCTGGATAGGTTTTCACCAAACATGTTTTGTATGGTTTGGATAATAAGTAGGGTAGACTACCTGGACACACAGGTAGACTACATTTCCCGGCCTCCCTCGTGGCTAGGTGTGGCCAGGTGACAGAGTTCAGGTCAATGGAATATGAGTAGAAGTGGCCTACACCACTTCCAGCCTGGCGCCTAAACCTCCCACACACACTCCTCCATGCTCTTGACCTTCTGTGGCTAGACAGTGATGCCCAGGGCAACCTTAAAGGTCATGTGTCAACAAAAGGGGCAGCCTCCTTCAGCCTTCACTCCCCTCTTCAACTGCAAACCACTCTGGCTCATCTCGTAAGAGAGAAAAGAAGACTGACAACACCGAAAGCTGACAGAATGTGGAGCAACTGGAACTCTCACACTGACTGATGGAAGCATAAAATGGTATAACCACTTTGGGGAAAAAGGAGTTAAGGTAATAACGAATCCCAAATTCTTGTTTCTGTGTTTACTTTTTCTCAGCACCACTGACCATCAGAACAATGCAAATTGAAACTGCAATGAGATACCACTCACACCCACCAGAAGAGCTAAAATTAAAAGACTGGCCGGGCAGGTGTGCCTCATTGTTGTTAAGCATCAATTCATGAACTAGGAGGTCAAGGTTCCATTCCCAGTCAGGGCTCCATCCCCACTAGGGGTTGTGTAGGAGGCAGCCAATCAATGATTCTCTCTCATTGATGATTCTATCTCTCTCTTTCTCTCCCTTCCCATCTCTGAAATGTTTTGAGAGACATTTAAAACAAAGACATTTTAAAACATTCACATACTCTACATTCACATGACTCAGCAACTCTACGCCAAGATTATGTCCTTTTTACTTTCTGACATGAAAACATTCTTTCTGCTAGAAAATTATGACAGTAATGGGTAGTATGCTTTTTAAATCTCTCCTTGCTTGGCAGATGCTTTTGCTTACATGGGCAGCGTTGTATCAGCGCCCTTCTCACTCCCCGGGCTGTTCTCACAAACATTCACATGACTCAGCAACTCTACGCCAAGGTATTTCCTAAGAGAAATGAAAGTAGGTGTGCACAAAAAGACTTGTATAAGATTTTTCATAGTTTTATTCATAATAGCCAAACACTGGAAATACCCCAGGTATCCAGCTCCAGGATAAACAAATTGTTTATTAGTCAATAGAATACTACTCAGAGATAAAAAATAAAAGTTTGATATATGCAACAATATGAATGAATCTGAAAACATTTTTTTTAGTCTTAAGATTCTTTTGTTAATATTTTTATTGATTTCAGAGAGGAAGGGAGAGAGAGGGAGAGACCGAAACATCAATGATGAGAGAGAATCATTGATCGGCTGTCTCCTTCACACCCCTTCACTGAGGATCCAGCCCGCAACCGGGCATGTGCCCTTGACCGGAATTGAACCTGGGACCCTTCAAACCGCAGGCCGATGCTCTATCCACTGAACCAAACCGGCTAAGGCAGTCTTAAAACACTTTTGCTGAATGAAGCATTATATAAAAAGTACAAAAATCGAAAGTTAAAAAGAGAAAATCAACAGTAGTTGCCTACGGAGGGATTGAAGGACATGCCTGGGAACCAGCATGAGGGAATTTTCCAGGGTGGTGATCATCTCCCATATCTTGATAAAGGAATAGGGTTCATAGGTGTGTATATCATGGAGTGTCCACTTAATATTTGTGTGCTTCTCTGTGTGTAAGTTTTACCTTAAAAACATTAACATTGAGCTCTGTTCATCTGTATGCTTCGTGTTCATGGGGTCAGGTCTACTGATATCTACAACTTACTCTGAAATGCACCCCCCAGAAATGGGTGAATGGATGTAGGAAGGGATGGACAGAGAGAATATATGAAATAAACACATATAGCAAAATGTTCAGTGTACAATCCAGAGGATGGATATATGGAGATACACTGCACAATTCTTTCAACGTTTCTGAATGCTAGAAATTTTTTTAATAATAAAACACTGGGAAATTATACAGGCTTTATGACATACGCAAAATTCCTCTTGGGGGGTATAGGGTAGAGCAGTGTTTCCCAACCTTCTCTCATGATGAGAATCTCCTGGTGGAGTTGTTAAAACACAGATTCCTGAATCCCAACTAAGAAGTGCTAAACTAGAATTTTTGAGAACATATAGGTAAAATTGCATACCTAACTTAGTGCTCTGTATATAACATCTGTCTTAGAGCACTAGTTAAGTATACAATTTTACCTATATGTTCCCAAAAATTCTAGTTTAGCACTTCTTAGTTGGGATTCAGGAATCTGTGTTTTAACAACTCCACCAGGTGATTCTCATCATGAGAGAAGGTTGGGAAACACTGGGGTAGAGGATACTTAAAAAAAAAAAAAAAAAAAAAAAAAAAAAAAAAAAAAAAAGCTGTTTTCACTCAGAGCAGCGAAACGTGAGAGCTACAAAGACATTCCAGTCAGGACAATTACACAGTGCCTTATCATGCAGTATTCCCACCGAGAGTCCCCCAAGAACAGGTGTGTTCTGGGGGCCATTTCTCACCTGGGCAGCCATGGAGGGTAAATCATCGGCAGGGTCTCAATGACTTAACAAACAGTTCGTGATTCTCCCAAACAATGAAGAAAGAGGCAAGCTAGTCTCAGAATAAAGGGGCGCTCTTTAAAAAAGGAGTGAATTTTGTTTATGTAAAACTCATTACACTGCCCATATTTTTTTTGCAGTTCACCGAGTGTTCATGAAAACTTCTGTGTGAACCAAGATGTAGCAACCACTGGGTATGGCAAGAGTCCTATTCCCAAGAGCCAAGATCTGAGCTTGGCTCTGCCACAACTAGATGCATGTGCTTGATGACTAAGACGCCAAGTCTCTCGGGTTCACTCTGATGAAAAACGCATAAAAAACTCACATGATGGCATTCACATGTAGAGCCTAATGATCAACAAGATCGACCCAGAGATATAGAAGCATGGAACAGACTGATGAATCTCAGAGGGAAATCAGGGCTGGGTGGGTGGGTGGGGAGAGATTAACTAAAGAACTTATATGTATAACTAGAGGCCTGCTGCATGAAAATTCATGCACTGGAGGTGGGGGGTCCCTCTGCCCAGCCTGCCCCCCTTTCAGTCTGGGAGGCCTCAGGGGCAGGAGGCAACCCAGCGATCAGGGGAAAGAGATGCCCCATCACACCTCTGCTGCTGCCACTGCCAGGAGTGCAAGCCTCAGCTGGCCCTGGTTACCTGAGCCTCAGGCGGCCCTGGGTGGCTAGGCAGCTGCCATCCAAGGCATGCCTGTGCCTCGACCAGCCCTGGGCGGTTGAGGGAGGGTCCGGCCGCACCATGAGCCTGCTGCCCCCAAACTGGGCTGAAGGGACTAAGGGACTCTGGAGGGGCTGAGGGGACTGGGCGCCACCATCTTATAGCTATGGGTGCCGCCACCTTTTGTGATGGTGTGATGGTCAATTTGCATATTCTCTCTTTATTAGATGGGATATGCATAACCCATAGACACAGACAAAAGTGTGGTGAAAGTGGGGGTTGGGAGCATAACCCATGGATACAGACAATATTGTGGTGATGGCAGAGAGGGGAGAGGAAGTAAGGGGAAGACAGGTGAGGGGTGGAGGTGGTCAATCAGGGGGAAGGGAGACATCTGTAATACTTCCAACAATAAAGATAAATTAAAAAAAAAAAACAAAAACTGAACTAGCCTACTGGCATACAATAAAGGCCAGGATGAGAAGAGAGGTTTTGCAGGCCCTCAGAGGAGAATGGCAGCCTTCTCGAAAACTGGGACGTACTATAAAGCAATCCATGTGCACTTAGCATGCACACCCCCTTTCATGAATAGTAACCCAGTTTTGAAAAAGAGCACTAGGCAAGAGCAAGGAAAAGCTCAGCTCTAGTCCTCTCTCTGCCAGTAACCAGCCACCACTGGAACTAGGCAAGTCCCTTAGACTCTCTGGGCCAAGTTGATAAAAGAAGACTCGGAGTAGATGTGCTCTCATCTAATCCAACCTCCTCCGCAAAGATGCTCCTGACGACGCTGGGCACAGGCCAGGAAGGCCTCACCCACTACTGCTGGTTGAAATCTTACTCTTCTTTGAAGGTCTTCTTCGGATGTCTCCTGGTTTGGGAAGCCTGTCAGGCAAAAAATCAGGTCTCTCCTTTTACACCTACCGATACCTACAGACCTATAGAAGAGCCCTCCCCACGGGGAATAAATAACCATCTGTTTATTTGTCTCCTCTCTCCGATGAGACTTTGAGCTTCTCCGTGTCAGAGTTCTGGCTTCACTGGAATTTGCCCGCCTCCTCCCAGCACAGAGCCTGCCTAGCACATGCAGGTTCTCAAAGAATACGTGTGAACAACATGCGTGCATTCACCCCTGATGTCGCTTCCATCTCTCCCGGGGGCAAATGAAATAATGAAGGTAACATTCTTGGGTGGAATCCTTCGAATGCTGTGTGTACTAAGTATCCGTCACCGTGGGTGCTGGGGTCATCGAGATCATGGAACACTTGTCCCCAAGCCCATGGCAGCCGAAAACACGAAAGCTTATATAATTGTGTAAAAAAAAAAAAATCCAAAAACAAAACAAAACAAAAACTTACCCCACTCCCCTCAACAACACACACACACACACACACACACACACACACACACCACACACACACACACACACACACACACACACACTTCCTTTCTCGCAGCTGCAGCTCGCGGCCTCGCCCTCCACGCGCCTCCACTTCTCCCTGAAGCTGTGACCTCTGTCCTGGCTGGCATACATGCAACACTCAGAGCCAACCAACCTCGCTCGCTAGACAAACCCTGCAGGCCCGCGGGAATCCTCTCCCCTCCTCCCCGCGAATGCAACTCCGTCAGGAAGGACGGAAAAGCAGCCCCGGCCCCAGCTCCAGCCCCAGCCCCGGCCCCGGCCCCGGCCCCGGCCCCGGCCCCGGCGCCAGCCCCAGCCCCGGCCCGGCTCCGGCCCCGGCCCCAGCTCCAGCCCCGGCCCCGGCCCCAGCTCCGGCCCCGGCCCCGGCCCGGCCCCGGCCCCAGCCCCAGCCCCAGCCCCAGCCCGCGATCAGGAGCTCAGCCCCGGCACGTCGCCGCGCCCGGAATTCGGGGCCGTTACTCGCGGTCGCCCCGCTTTTCGGAGGGCGCAGGATGTACCTGCGCGTTCCGCTGCTCCTTCCAATGCTTCATCTGGTCGCTGGCCGGGTCCCGGGAGTCGTCCATGGCGTCAGGCTTGGGTTGCAGATCCTTGCAGGAGGCCTCGGCTCACAGCCACCTTCCGCAGCCAACGCGTCAGAATCGTCCACTGCCCCGAGCTCAAGAACGAGACTTCAGATTCCGCCAATCAGCTCCGCCCCTAGCCCCGCCCCCTCGGAGGAGCCTCCTTCTGATTGGTCAGGCAGCCAAGTAGGGCGGAAGCTGCGGAGTGAGGACTCGGGACCCGAGGACTGGGGACTGGCCTCCGGCCGCCAAACCCCCGGATTAGTGACCCGGGGCGGACCCCCGCATTCCGGGACCTGCTCTCACCTCTGCTTATCAGCATCTCGCAGGCCGCCCTGGGGCACGGTGGCTGGTGGCCTGCCAGTTTTGAGGAGGCCCCAGTGGGTGGAGCTTTGAACTCTGCAAATATGCTCTCAGCATTGAAACAGTCAGAAATCCTGGGGCGAATTCCCCTGTGCGAAATGAGGTTTTTGTTTTGTTTTGTTTTTTGGATTTTTTTTTTTTTTTTGAAATGAGGTTTTGACATACATACCCTAATGTTAGTATTATTTTGCAACTGAAGGTTGATGGGAATTTGGAATAAATGCCAACACTGATTCTGCAATCGGGCTCCTCTAAGTATTCTTCCTTTGGATATTACATTACTTTTTCTTCAAGACAGACTATGTACGGAAAAATATACCATTTTTTAAAATATATTTTATTGATTTTTTTTTTTTTTACAGAGAGGCAAGGAGAGGAATAGAGAGAAACATCGATCAGCTGCCTCTTGCACACCCCACACTGGGGATGTGCTTGCAACCAAGGTACATGACCTTGACCGGAATCAAACCTGGGACCTTTTGGTCCGCTGTGTATCAACTGAGCCAAACCGGTTTTGGTAAAAAAAAAAAAAAAAAAAAAAAAAACCCGTACCATTTTGAAAAACAGGAAAATGGAATATTGACAAGTTCTTCATGGTCTTTATTTTTATATTTTCGTTAATTCTCACCCAAGAATATTTTTCTATTGACTTTTTATCGAGAGAGTGGAAAGGAGGGGGAGAGACAAAGAGAGAAACATCGATGGGACCCTTTAGTCCTTGAGCTCACACTCTATGCCCTGAGCCAAACTGGGTAGGTGTCTTGATGGTCTTACTAGTCTAAAATCATAGCAAGAGTCTCTGTCCTCGGGGAGGAGGGGAGAGGACACACACACACACACACACACACACACACACACACACACCCGCCCTCCCCCCCTCCCCCCCCCCCCCCCCCCCCCCCCCGCCCCCGGGCCTGCAGAGTTTGCCCTGGCTCTGAGTTTTGCATGTTTGCCAGCCAGGACAGAGGTCACAGCTTCAGGGAGAAGTGGAGGCACGTGGAGGGAGAGGCTGCGAGCTGCAGCTGGAAGGGAGAAAGGGGGTGTGGTACCTTCCTTACACAATTATATAAGCTTTTGTGATTTCCGGCTGCCATGGGCTTAAGGACAGTGTTCTATGATCTCGATGACGAGTTTTGGATGAGCAGTTCCCTTTTTAAAGAGAGGAAGGAAGAGGGAGAGAAAGATGAAAACATCAGTAATGAGAGAGAATCATTGGCTGCCTCCTGCACACCCCAACTGGGGATCAAGACAGAACCTGAGCATGTGCCCTGACCAGGAATTGAGCCTCCTGAGCCTGTTACGCCCAGACTTCGTGATCCCCAAGGACCACCAGGGAGCCGAGTCCGATGCAATAAACAAAAGAGCCTTTTCCATGCTAGCATGGGCTTTGTCCCACTCACGCTGGCAACATGGCAGAAGAGAGAGCGAATTTTGCCCAGTCCAGGGGTTTTACTCCGGTCGGTGGTGATGTCACTGCCTCGGCTAACCCTGATTAGGCTGGGTTTACAAAATGGAGGATAACTCCGCCCTGCCCCACAGTGGAGTCAGGAGTTCATCCTTGCCCTGCCCTGCCCTCTCAAGCCAGGCTGTTGGAATACCAGCTCCCCTTTTTTCAGTGACTGCTATGCACTAGAGGCTGCTAGATGGTTGCCAGACTATCACTATCTCATGAAGTAAACTTTATTGTTCCCATTTTAAATATGAAAAATCTGATGCTTAAGAGGTGGAGGAACTTGCCTAAAGCTTTTTATTTATTTTATTTTTAAATATATTTTTATTTATTTTCTCCTGCACACCCCCCACTGGGGATGTGCCCGCAACCAAGGTACATGCCCTTGACCAGAATTGAACCTGGGACCCTTCAGTCTGCAGACCAGTACTCTATCCACTGAGCCAAACCAGTTTCGGCTGCCTAAAGCTTTTTAAAAGCTAACCAAATGTCAGAGCTATAGATCCTTGGTCTTCGATTTCAAAACCTAGCCTGCCTTTCTAAGACTGTTGAAAATTATGTGTCTTTAAAGAACAATATAGCCAGGACCGGTTTGGCTCAGTGGATAGAGCGTCGGCCTGCGGACTGAAAGGTCCTGGGTTCGATTCCGGGCAAGGGCATGTACCTTGGTTGCCGGCACATCCCCAGTAGGGGGTGTGCAAGAGGCAGCTGATCGATGATTCTCTCTCATCGATGTTTCTAACTATCTCTCTCTTCCTCTCTGTGAAAAATCATTAAAATATATTTTAAAAAATAAATAAAGAAAGAAAGAACAATATAGTTGAAAAGTAAAATATTTAGTATGTCATGGACTAGTTTGTCTTTTAAGTCAAATGGATCGAATGAATTTTTTCTCCCCTCAGGTGCTAAGGTTTATCTTTAAACACCTTGATATATAAATATGCTATCATCTTTCAATTAAAAGTTTGCAACTTTTAAGCTTGATTTTTTTAAATCACACTATATATAATGGGTGGGTAAATAGTAGTGTAAATTTCAGATGTTCTTGATATTACCAAAGTGTGATATCAAGATTCTAAATCAGTAATTTTCAATTTATTTCATCTCATGAGGCACAGAATCTGATTACTGAAATTCTGTGATACACAAAAAAAAAATAACATTTTTTTGCCAATCTGATAAAAAAAAAAAAAAAATAGGTATACTTTTTGGTTCCTTCACACTGGACAGCTGTTATTATGTTGGAAGTTGTCATTTTTTTATTTGATAATCTAAAAGAGGTTAGTGCCTCTGACTAAATAGTTGGGTATTGCACGTTTTGAAAATTCTTGTGGCACAATCAAATGGCACACCGATTGAAAATAGCTGATCAAAATCATAAAAGCTTAACTTCCAAAAGTTCATTGGAAAAGCAGCCTACAGATTGATCTTTAGTGCCCTATTTTTTTTCCTTCATTACACTCAACACAATTGTAAGAGGCCGAGAACTGCAGCTGCGAGAAAGCTGTGTCATTTGTGAGATGACTTTTGCTACCTACCCCATCCATACTGCCAATGGACTCCATGAGGGCAGGACCCTTGTTGTACTCCGGCACACCTAGAATTGATTGAATACTCTATGCCAGGGACTGCTCTAAGCTTCCATTTGTTCACTTAACACCTTCCAATGATCCTACAAGTTAGAATTAACTTCTCTATGTCTCATTTTATAGATTAGGAAAATGAGGCATAGAAAAGGTAAATAAGTAACTGGCCCAAGGTTACACAATTATTAAGAGATAAAACCAGGATTCTAGCACTATCCATTCATTTCCAGAGTCCATGGTTCATTGAATAAATAAATGTTGAAAGGATCAAACTAATCATTTTCTTTATTAACTAAGATAAATATCAACAAAGTAAATAAACAGTGACCTGGAATCTTGTGTTGACCTTTGTTCTTTATATAAACACTAGAGGCCCAATGCACGAAATTAGTGAGAGTGTAGGCTTTCCTTTCCCCAGCTGCCGGCATCAGCTTCCGTCTAGGATCTGGGCTTCCCTCTGGCCTCTGGCAGGCACCCAGGACCAGGGCTTCTCTCACAGCCCCGGCTTCATCAGGAAGGTCACTCGGAAAGACCTCTGGAAGGACATCCGATCTAATTAGCATATTATGCTTTTATTATTACAGATTGTCCTGTGTTTTGTTTGTTTTCTTAGTTTTCATTACTGCTGCTTTGGGTTTCTGAGGAATTGTTTTCAGCGAATGAGAAATGGAGAGCAAGACACTCAGATCATGTCATATTTTGTATGTTAAAATAAGGCATGTAAGGACAATGAATTTATAATGGCTTCATAGATAGAATCCTATTCGTTGGCTCTATGGCTATAATTTCCATTTAGTTAAGTATAATCACTTCTAAAAATCAGCCCTAGTTTAAAAATACATTGAGCCATATTTGTTTAACTCCTAAAGGCAATTCCAAATGATTGGTCCAGCGAACAAATTTGGTCCCAGATGTTTATATTTTATTAATATAAACGCATGAGTATTTTTGTTGTTGTTAAATGGAATTGTTATTTAGAAAATTCTGTTCTCTGTTCAGAACTTAACAAAGTAAAATGTACTACTACCAAAGATAATATTAATCTTGATATCACCAAACCTAAAACTAAGCTTACAAAATAGGCCATATAATAAATGTCTAAGAGAAAAGGTTGGATAGTCAACTAGGAACCTTTACAGACAAATTTTCTTTCATCAGTATTTGGAAGGAAAAAGAATGGAGAGAATGAACTAAATCTTGTTGGATGACAGGTGTATAAAGCAGCATGAGGGGCAACAGAAACCTAGATAATTTCTTATTTCTGTTCAGATTCCACTCACCCTCGGAGAAGCTGAGAATGTTCTACATATTTCAATGTTATTCTCTTCCCAATGTCCCTGTGAGGTAAAGTCAGGAGGAGGGAGAAAAAGAAAGAACACAATGTCAGAGAGAAGAGGCGTGTTGCCACCCAGAAGCCCTTAGGAAAGGGCAGTAGATGCTACCACAGCTGTGTGACTCAGCCACTGTGGACAGGGCCTGAGGAGGCAGGAGAAGGAGGTGGCATTTGCATTTAAAGGTGCAGCAGTTTTATATGTTGTAATGGCATGTATCCTCTGCTGAGCTTATCTTACTTTACCATATCTTAACATCTTACTCCTAATCTAGTATTACTTAACTATATCTTAACATCTTACTCCTAATCTAGTATTACTTAACTATATCTTAACATCTTGGTACTAATTTAATAAGAACAATTATTTAGAAGGAGGTAGGCCAGATGTCCCTTGGGGTCAGGTATTGGCCATAGTTGGAACTGACCTGGGGGGTGGAGGACGGGAAGTGGGGAGGATAGAATTCATGTGTCTTCTTTCCCCCAGGCCGAATGTTCGATGCCATTTGACCTGGGCGTTTGAGAAAAAGTAAACACAAAAGCAAGAATTTGGAATTTGTTAGTACCTTAACTTTTTTTATTTTTTATTTTAAAAGGAATGTATGCTTACTATTGGAGCTTTGGAAAATACAGAATAATATGTATAATAAACAATCATCTATTGGTGGTAACAGATTCCTTTCTGAACCAATACGTTCTCTTGTGCTTATGTAATGTGTGTGTGTGTGTGTGTGTGTGTGTGTGTGTGTGTTAGAGAGACAGAATCCTATAAAATATATAATTTTGTGTCCTGCTTCTTTTAAATTTTCAAAACATTTTCTCGCACCTGAATTTCACAAAAGTGTTACCCACTTGAACCTATCACCTAGGTAGAAGGTTCTTTCCATTCTCAGGCCAACCTCCCTTCAGAGGCACATAAATGAGAGACACGTCATATTGTGTAGAGCATATATAGAAAATTGTCTTTCACAAGACAATTTTGGGATGTTTTATAGTTAGTGTAGCTTAGTGACCCAGTTTACGTTGACAACTTTAGTTGTGAGGACATGCATTGCATATGCCAAAGAACTCGACAGCAGCTAGTTTAACCCTTGATGAAGCATAAAATGTCAGGTTTAATTTTTTAAAATATATTTAAAGAAGGTTCTTCATTTGTAAATGCAACTTTGGTCTGCCCTTTTTGCTCAATATTTAGAACATTTTTATGTTCTTTTTGTAGAGTCTGAGCTTTTCTCTCAAATTCTTGTTTCTTAAGCAGCACACTTAGCTTATACCTGTTCATATTAACCCGTGCTTTCCGATTAGGTGTTTTCTTTCCATTTTCCTTGGAATAGTAATGGGGTTTACTCTTTTTCTAGGGTGTTCTTCAGACAAAGCCTGAATGGGGCCCCATTTAGGCTACAGAATAGGGTAAAGTAGTAGCAGGAACAAGGAGAAGAAAGCTGATGAGGTAGAAGTCACTGAATTCACACTTCACCTATGTCATAACTTTGCCTTGAACCCAGTGATGTGTGTGTTTTGTTTGTTTGTTTGTTTGTTGTAGGAACAATTTTAAGACACAAGGACAGAAGTTAAAAACAAGAAGATATAAACTCAGCTAGATAATCAGGCTACACAGACAAATGACTTTTCTTAATTCTTATATATATAACAAAGTTTAATGTAATGCTATTTATAAAACCCTGAGGCCATCTGATAAAAAGCACTGTAAGCTTACTTCATATTATTATTCTGGGGTAAGGAATATTTGTTTCTGGCTTGTTTATGACTGTAAAATTAGTTGTATCAGTTTAGTAAATATTGGATATTATCTTCAAAATAGGTACCAATTGTATGGCCGCCTTTGATGGTGTTTAGACCATGACCTACCTTGCTGTTGGATCATGTTGTTTAGAAATTATTCTGTTTGTTGTACAGTTGATAGAAACCCTTACAACACAAGTCTATTTCTGAAGGTAATTAAGGATAGTACTTACAACAACAAGCATTCCTTAGGCAGTCTGAGCTACGGATATCCAAGTGTCTCTAGTAAAAATCAATCATAAAGTAAACCTTGAACAAAGGAAAGTATCATGATGGTTGCAAGGGGCTGAGGCAGCAGAAGCCTATGATGACACCCAAAGGTGCCAAAAATCCGTTCCAAGATCCTCACACCACAATGAACCACGGGGAGCATCCCTGTTAGAGAAGGCTCACCACAGGCTGCCTAGACCGGCCATTCAACATACACTGAGTGGCCAGATGATTATGATCTCTGAATGCATAATCATCTGGCCACTCAGTGCATATCCTATATAATAAAAGGCTAATATGCAAACTATCCCCTCGACCAGGAGTTCAACCAGTAGGCAGTCCAGCCAACCGCCCATATTCCCTCTCCCTGGCCAGGCTGGCCAGATCCCACCCATACACAAATTCATGCACCAGGCCTCTAAAAAACATTATACACACACACACACTCTGAGTGGCCAGATTACTATGCATTCATAGATCATAATCATCTGGCCACTCAGAGTAAACTGTGGGCAGCGGGGGAGGTGTGTGGTTTGTACCAGGAAAGCACATATCCCCTTACATCATATTCCCCCCAGAATTTTACTCTTTGCCCCTCCAAGCACACCAGCATGAAAGCCTTATGCCCTAAAGATGAAAAAGAAAAAAAAATTACTTGTAATCTGTCAGAATATTATGTAACCTGAAATGTGATAGTTTATGAAATCAGCCATATAAATGGTGAAACCGAAGTCAAAGTTCTATTTGTTCGTGCCAGGGTTTAAAAAAAGAAAATAAAAAGAGCGGCATACTTTTAAAGACAGAAACTGAGAGAAAAGGAGAAAAAAAAGTGTGAGCACAGACATGCGGGAGCCTTCCCGACACCATGCCCCATGGCCAAAACATTCCACTCCTGACCACTTCGGCGCGGCTTGCCTCTATTTATGACCAAATCTAGGGTATGAAGAGGAGACTGAAACACTGTCACTCTGGCCAATGTGGCAGCAAACAACCCTTCCCTCCAAAGCATTTGTGAAGGTGGAGCCAGGGATGCTGAGTCATAGAAAAACGCAGATGTGCTAGTATGTCATACTCTTTTTTAAAAAATATACATATATATTTTTATTGATTTCAGGGAGGAAGGGAAAGGAAGCGGGAGATAGAAACATCAATGATGAGAGAAAATCATTGATTGGTTGCCTCCTGCACGCACACCCCCCCAGCCCACCCCCAGGACCAAGCCAGCAACCCAGGCATGTGCCCTGACCCGAATCGAATTATTGACTTGGTTCCTAGGTCAATGCTCAACCACTGAGCCACGCTGGCAGGGCATGTTATACTCTTGTGGATCTAAAGAAACAAAGCCCTGCGGAGCAAGGCTAGTGTCCTCCTGAGACAGCCCCAAGCCACGCACTGGCTGTGAGGACAGCGCTGGTTGTGAGGGCTGGGCTGTAAAGGAATAGAAGGAGCCAAAGAGATGGTGGTGAGTTGATGGAGATTGCAGAGCTGCTCAGGGGAAAATGGTGGAGAGGGAAGGGGGGGAGAGAGAAAGAAAGGGGAGGGAGGGAGGGAGGGAGGGAGGAAGGGAGGGAGGGAGGGAGGGAGGGAGGGGGAGGGATGAGGAAGGGAGGGGGAAAGAGGGAGGAGGGGTGAAGGGAGGAGGGAAGGAGGGAGAGAGGAAGGGAGGGAGGGAGGGAGGGAGGGAAGGAGGGAGGAAGGAAGGAAGGAAGGAAGGAAGGAAGGAAGGAAGGAAGGAAGGAAGGAAAGAAGGGACTTGTTTAAATGCTAGGGATTGTTTGTTTGTTTGTTTGTTTGTTTGTTTTGTTACATGGGGCCATGGACAGGAAAGATAAGTGATAATCTGTATATGACCTAAAGGTGACTCTAGCCCCTAAAAGACCAGAAAAAAACAGATAAAACCTGGAAAGAACCAGATAATGCTCCCCAGTTCCAAGTGTGAGGAAGGACAACAGGAGAGAGAGGCAGATAAGAATGGTAAGAGAGATGTGGCCTCTGTGAGTGCACTTTCTGGAATCCTAGCCACCAGTACTGGCCCTCTACCTCCATCCCAACGCCTTTGGTCTCCTGGTTGCAACAGCGGAAATCCCCTTCCTTCTCACTGGAGCTGTAGGCACCTATGCTCCCCGTGGCATCACTGTACCCTAACATCTCTTCTAAGAGACCCCATCACTGTCACTATGGCAACTGCCATCTTCTCTCGCTTGGTGGCCATGGCCTCCACAGTCTCTTGCTGCCCATTCTGGTACCTCCCCTGATCACTGCTGAGTGCCCACCATCTAAGGAGAGCAACCATACATCTGGTTTTGCCTGGGACTGAAGGGTTCCTGGGGTTTCAGGTGGAACTTGTACCACTAAAACGGGCAAGCCCCGGGCAAACCAAGACAGCTGGTCATCCTACCGCCACAGTGGCCACAGCTGCCACTACAACCATTTGTGTCCTGGACCTGGAGGTGAGAACAGTGGACTCAGGCACATGTGTCTGTCCCGAGAACAACTCCTGGGGCATCTCTGTCTTCCACTTTGAATGCCCTGCAGGGGCCCCTAGGGAGACTCACAGCCCTTCATTTCCCCGATGGAGCTCTGCAGTCCTGGAAAGTGGAGCTTCCTCTCTTCGGTCAACTGTCCATGACACTTCTGTGTCCATCCGGCCTCCCCACAGGGTGGCCTCCAGGGCAGATCTTGCCTCTCACCAATGCCCTCCTGTGGGGGACCCCCTCACTGTATCACCTGAGCGCTGTGGCCGTACCTATAACTTGCTGCAATTGTCCAATATGTGTGCACCAAGGTACCACGCAGAATTTTTATTTTAACTTTAAAACCTGCCAACATGTTATGCTAAATGCTAAATGGTAGGGATACTTCCAGATAGTGATTCTTCCAGGTCACTTTCTTGAAAAGAAAGAAGTAAAATCTTCCAAGAAGTTTCTGAATCTCACCGAAAGCGCTCTTTTAAAAAGTCAAAATGGACATTCATGTGCTGGGTTTTGTAAAAGCCACATATACTCTTTTCAAATGCTTTGGAAAACAGAGGAAATCATATAAACTCAACCAAAAAGAAAAAAAAATATCATCCTAAATCCCACCAATTAGGTGGCCTCCAATGTTTTTATGCACAGTGCCGTCACGGATATCCTGTGAACAACTTTGTATAATTTTTACGTCTTCCTGTAGGATAAATTCCTAGAAATTGAATCACAAAGTTCCCCTCTCTTATGCAAAAAACTCCCACACCTGCCATTCCTCATACCAGCCTTAAGTCAGGCATCCACTCTTTCTCTCCCCCACTCCCATCCACCTCCTCCTTTCGTCCACATGGTGCCTGCCACTGGCTAGTCTCAGTTGAGGCAGCCTGTTTCACAGGCCCCTCGGGTTATGTTCATAGAATCTGACTGAGCAAGAAGAAGCAATGTGGAGCATGGCTACAGCATTTGAATAGGTTCAAGCCTCAGACTAATGAGAGGGCACAGTCCTCTCATGACCATGTGTAAGTCCCAGCTTGGAGGGCAGAGCCATCCCCGCACAATGATAGCCAGCAGCTGTAATTGTAAGCTTGAACCTGTGATCCGAACATGTGGCCCCACATGCCTGAGTGATGTGGGCTTGATAGAGTTCAGGTGCATGTAGTTGAGTGGGATCAAAAGCCACGAGAAGTGGCTTTTGATCTTGACCATGCCCTTACTTTGCCTCGTGGTATCTGCTATAAAATAAAGACACGGCTTGTAGTCCGTGGTGCTGTCTCTCCCCATCAGAGAGGGCAGCGTCCCACCCAGACCCGGCTTTCTTCTCTCGTCTGTCTTTTCTCAATCTTTCACCGCCCCCGCTCAGGGTCACTGAACCTGGCTGAGCTGGCTGGCACATAAGGCGCCCTGGGGCTGAGTGTGCCATGGCCATGCCTGCCTGCCACAAAGCAAAAAGCAGAAGTATTATAAGTATGAAACAGGGTTTCAAAATGGTGGTGTGAGAAAGAGCCTATGATAAATAATGAAAAATGAAACGGGTACTTTTAGGTCCTAAGGTAGACATCAGCGTCCCAGAGGCCTCATTACATTCTCAGGTTTGACCCCTTGTCTTTGCTTTGAATGCTCAGGGCTGGGTTGGAAGGATTTCTAAATATTTGACAACCTTGAGTGCACTCTCTTTTCTTTTCTTTTTTTTCTTTTTTTTAAAATATATTTTATTGATTTTTTGCAGAGAGGAAGAGAAAAGGATAGAGCGTTAGAAATATTGAAGAGAGAGAATCATCGATCAGCTGCCTCTTGCACACCCCCTACTGGGGATGTGCCCGCAACCAAAGTACATGCCCTTGACCGGAATCGAATCCAGGACCTTTCAGTCCGCAGGCTGAAGCTCTATCCACTGAGCCAAACCGGTTTCGGCCTGCACTTTCTTTTTTAACAGACAGATTCTTCCTGGGGCAACTTGGGCCAAGTGTCAAACACATGAACTGGTGCCCACTGTTTGTCATGAAAGTTGACAGGTTCTTTTTTACACCACATGTAAGTTAATCCATGCAACAATCCTGGGACTGGGTAGATGATATACCTGAGACTCAGTGACTAGGATGGGGACTTGCCCGGCTAGTGGGTGAGGCCCAGGGGTCTAAGCCAGGTTACCCCGACATCAAAGCCCCTGTTTCTTTCACAATTTGAGAAGCTTGTCATAGCCTCACCGCAGGCCATTCCCTCCACCTACATGGTTAGGCAATCTCCTTTTAATAATGCCCTCTTCCCTGGGATAAAGAAGGAATCAAAAGAGAGAAAACTACTCTATTTCTTCTGGGCTGGACACTTGACCTGTTTTCTTGTATTTATTTCTTGCATTTATTTGTGTGTGTTTTTGTTGTGTGTTTTTTTGTCTTCCAACCTTAAGTCAAATTTCAGTAAGAAACAGGAAAGCTACGGTTGAGATGGGTCCCTGTGAAAGCGGAGTCTAAAGAGGACAAAGCTTAGTCTCTGAAGGTCCTTCATTCCTCACGGCATGAGAGAGGACAAGGAGGTAGAACCCAAGTTCAACTGAGGACCGACGGACGGCAGAGCCCCATTCTATTTTTAGGAGAAAAACATTCTCAGGCTAAATTGTGGAGTTAAAGACTGATTAATCCCTGGTTACTTGACCTTGGAGTTAAGCAAATGGAAATATGATTGAAAACATTTTTTTTTTTAAAGATGGGTGTATTTCCAGAGAAACTCATGCCTGGCCAACAATAACAGTTTGTGATTACTTGGGCATTAAGGCCAACCTCAGACTCCTAGACCCATAAGATATCAAGAGGGCTTGAAATTAATACAGCCCCCACCAGAGCTTCCTCATCAATGCCTTTTTAGATATGGCCACATCTGCTAATGGACAAGGGGCAAATACTCTATTGGTAGCCAGAGTGATTGACCCAGGAGCTTACACTTCTGGCAAGAAAAGAGAAACTTGTTATTCCTGCCCATGTGCTATGGAACCATGGCCTCTGTGTAAAGCTTCCTTTGTTGCCTTATTCTAAATGAGTTTAAGTTGGTGTTATTGTAGTTACTAGAGGCCCAGTGCATGAAATTTATGCATGGGTAGGGTCCCTAGTGGCTGCTGGCTGCTGGCAAGGGCCTTCTTTCATTTTACACTGCACCCTGGTGGTCAGTGCACATCATCATGAGTGATCAAATTCCAGGTCGGTCAAACTCCCAAAGGGACATTTTGCATATTAGGCTTTTACATATATAGATTCTTTCCTTTTTCACCATTCTATATTATTAGGGTATCAAACATCATTTAGCAGCAATTCATCCAACCATGTGGAGCTATTATCCAGATCCAACAAAAAACTAAACACTACCTAGGGGTCCTTCTGTCAAAGTTAGATCAAACAAATTGATAAAACTTTGGATGGGTATCTTTTGGGGAAAGGAGGGGATGGAGGCAGAGCTCGCCAGCAGGAACCAAAAGCATAGTGGAGATTCAGATCCAATCTCATGCTGTGAATTAGGAACTGGAGCAGGGCCTCCCCACCAGGAACGGAGGTGTTGTAAACTGTGAAAACTGATACTAAAAATAGCATAAAACTAAAAGCCCAGAATCACAGCGTAGCATCAATTCAAAAGTATTTAGAAGCAGCTATGGCGCAAGAAAACTTGAATTGCCCTGAAATCTTACAAATCCTGTATAAAAGAAAGTTGTTATTGATTCTCCCAAATTTTATAAAATATCATAAATTTTCAATTGCATTCCCAATGATAAGTTAATTTCAGAGAGGAAGAGAGAAGGAGAGAGAGATGGAAACATCATTGATCGCCCACCTCCTACACACTCTATACTGGGAGTCAAACCCCTAACCCAGGCATGTACTCTGACCTGGAATCAAATTTCGACCTCCTGGTTCATAGATCGATGCTCAACCACTGAGCCACACCGGCTGGGCTTATTTAACTTCTGAAAACATGGTTTCCACACGTACTAAATGAAGGGTCCAAACAAGAGAATGAAGAATATTACTAATACTAAAATTCTTAAATTCTTTCATTTGTAACTTAATGTTTACTAAAGAAAATAATGGTTATCTTTGAGTCACTTTGGAAGTTAGCTAATGATACGTCAACCTGAATATTAATGGAAGTCAAGTGGCATGGTGTTGAACTTCACTTCTAAAGACAGGTATCAGAAAAACAAAAAGAGGCTGAAACCGGTTTGGCTCAGTGGATAGAGCGTCAGCCTGTGGACTGAAGGGTCCCAGGTTCGATTCCGGTTAAGGGCATGTACCTTGGTTGTGGGCATATCCCCAGTGGGGGGTGTGCAAGAGGCAGCTGATCAATGATTCTCTCTCATCGATGTTTCTAACTCTCTATCCCTCTCTCTTCCTCTCTGTAAAAAATCAATAAAATATATTTAAAAAGAAAAAAAAAGAAAAACAAAAAGAGCTCTTGCTGGCTTGGCTCAATGCATAGAGCATTGGCCTATGGATGAAGGGTCCCAGGTTTGATTCCAGTCAAGGGTACATGCCTGAGTTGCGGGCTCAATCCTCAGTAGGGGACTTGCAGGAGGAAGCCGATCAATGATTCTCACCATTGATTCTCTCTCTCTCTCTCTCTCTCTCTCTCTCTCTCTCTCTCTCTCTCTCTCTCTCTCTCTCTCTCTCTCCTTCCCCTCTTCCTCTCTGCAATCAATTTTTTTAAAAAAAAAAATAGAAAAGGAAAAAAACTATGACATATCTAATCAGACTTCTTTTATTAAGAAACTAAATGTATTTTGAAACTTTCAATCTCAACATTGTCCAAAATCACTTAAGATAGAATGTGGTTCTGATGAGGCATGCTAAAGCTTCCTGAGAAAATTACAGTGGCTCCCAAGATTCCATTAGCTGGGAACTTAAAAAAGTCAAATGTGTGGCCAACCTCAAAGATACTCGACAGGAATGTTTTCCGTTCTAAAAGAGAAAAGTAATTGTGAACAAAACAGTATTAGCAAATCCTGAGGGGAAAAGTTCTCATAGTTAAGTTTAGGAAAAACAGGCCCTTCTCCTGCCTACTGGCTGGGTTGTGCTAAGGGCCAGGATGGCTTTTGTAACACTCCCCACCCTTCCTGGGATGGGTCCAGCCCATTGGCAGCCTGGTTATGGAACATCCAGTTAAACTGGATCGCTGGGAGAGGAGCCCAGGTTGTACTTTCTCAGTTTGAGAACAGTGTGCACCAGTAACCTGATCTCTGCCTTCCCTTAAGTTTTCCTTGGGTTTGATCGTAAATCTGGACCCACAGAAAACTGCCACCGGCATCTAGGACTGGTGGTGGCAGTTGAGGCCAGGAGGAAAGGGGAAGAGAGAGTCAGGGACCCACTGGAGAAGTCAGATATTATCAGGATGGGCGACGTCAATACAATAGGCATCTGTTCCATTGAGAAAAGGTCTTTGTTTAACATATGGGGATTTGGGTGTAAGTTATGCTCTTTGGGTATATCAGAAATAATCGATTCTATAGCCCTAACCAGTTTGGCTCAGTAGATAGAGCGTCGGCCTGCGGACTCAAGTGTCCTAGGTTCGATTCCAGTCAAGAGCATGTACCTTGGTTGCGGGCACATCCTCAGTAGGGGGTGTGCAGGAGGCAGCTGATTGATGTTTCTCTCTCACCGATGTTTCTAACTCTCTCTCCCTCTCCCTTCCTCTCTGTAAAAAATCAATAAAATATATTTAAAAAAATAATAATCCAACCTATAGATGGTGGATTGGAGTCTTGAAATTCTCAACCTGGCATCAATGGAAGCTGTCACTGCAGATTTCCGTTCCCTTTGTGGTTTCTCCAAATGTGTGCTGGCTAGGAATGTTTAGATTCACAGCTTAAGAGCTGCCCGGAGAGCTAACTCTAAGTTGGAAATGAACGTCTGCTGTCTGGCCAGTCCTCAGTTGTTCAGCATTCAAGAGGTTTTTATTGGGGGTCTGCAGGTGCAGCCATTGGGGGTTTAAGAGTTAATAAGCAGTCAAGATCCCTGCCCTAGGAACTTATCACTGAGGCTGCCCAGAATGCGTCACCCTGGCAGGAATCTGTTCCCAAGGGGCAATGGACTGGGCTTCAAGAACCATCCAACCCCCTCAAGTCATCAGTTTAAAAATAAGGGGTTAGCAGAGACAGAGAAGCATGAACAGACTGTCAAACCTCAGAGGGAAGGCAGGGGAGAGTGGTGGGTGGAGATCAACCAATGAACTTGTATGCATATATGCATAACCTAGGGACACAGACAATGGGGTGGTGAGGGCCTGGGGAGGAGAGGGCATGCAGGAGCAGGCTGGAAGAAGTCAGTTGGGAAAAGGGGGGACTTATGTAATACTTTCAACAATAAAGATGAAAAAAATAAATAAAAATAAGAGGTTAATATCCAAAATATATAAGGAACTCCTACCATCCAGTAACAAAAAAAAAAAGGACAAATAACCTGATTTTAAACATGGGCAAAGGACCTGAATAAGCATTTTTCTAAACTAGAGTTACAAATACCCAATGGATATATGAAGAGGTTCTGCATGTGTCTAATCATCAGAGAAATGGAAGTCAAAACCCAATGAGATATCACTGTACACCTTTTAGGATGGCTATTATACAAAAGACCAGAGATAATAAGTGTTTGTGAGGGTGTGGAGAAAGGGGAACAAACCCTTGTGCACTGTTGGTGGAAAGGTAGATTGGTACAGCCATTATGGAAATGAGTAGGATCCTCAAAATATTAAAAATAGCACTACCATATATGATCTTGCAACCTACTTCTAGGTATATTCCCAAAGGAAATGAAATCAGATCTCCAAGAGAAATCCACAACTCCGTGTTCATTGCAACATTTGTACACCTTAAATATATACAGATTTTATTTGTCAAGTATACCTTAATAAATCTTGGGGGGGGGGGGTGTTGAGATAAATACTTAGGGTCCTGAGAGGTTATACCTGTGTATCTGGGGTTCGAAGCTAGTTAGTAAGCCATGACTAGAACCCAGACTCCCAGATTTACCCTCTCTGGTGATCCTCTACTTTCCTACCCATAAAAGTAACAAGCCTAGCTTCGTATTTTCAAGTCCTCAAACCAGTAAATGTCTGCTGACACACGCAGAAATCAATGACCATCGACTGGTAAACACAATATGCTATTTGTCTGGTGTATTTGCCAACTGCGGGAGCACAGTTGTGACATAAAGTTGTTTTTCACGAAACCTTCTCTCCTTTTGAAACCAAAGTCAACAGAAAGCTGAACCCATGAGAAGTATTTCACATATAACTCTGATGGATGGGTGGATTTAAATGCTAACGGTGCAATGATGGCGTTAATCTCGACTTATGTGTATCAGGAAAGCCTTATGAAAGAAAGCTTTTCATCAAGTAAAACTCCTGTAAGTCGGTTTATCAGGTTATTAAAAGGTCTTAGCAACACCTTTGTACTAGGAGTATTAGTAGTAATACTAATGGGGGATTAATAGTAATTTTAAAGATGTGAGAGACTGTGGCAAGTTGTGAAATATGTTTTGGAACAGAAAGACGGGCTAAACTGTCTATGTCTTCTTTCGAGCATCCAGTGGATTCAATATCCGTTAGCTTAAGGTACTAGATGGAGCAGCTGAATTCACAAGAAAATTGTTAAGGAGTCAATGTTCTAGTGGTCTCAAAAGATTTGTTTTTAAAAGAAGAGCCAGGAAAAAAATGCTATCAACATAAAGTATTGACAGTTTGTAAGGAAATTAGGCAACACCTAGAATGTGTATTTTATGGGGCAAGACGGGAAGGGGAGGCGAATAGAGAGAGAAGTGGGAGATGGAAAACACTAAAGAGTGAGAGGTCTGCCATACATAGTACGGAGGGTACAGACAGTCCAATTGGGAAGGATATTGATACCATTTCTATATCATAGATGAGGGGGGGGGGGAATCAAAATTCAACTAGTCACTTGCCCAGGGTGACATGAGTAGAAACGCAATGCCTGTTCTGACTGATATTCCCCTGATTATAGTCCCATGTACTCTGCTCCACCTACACTTTGCTGCTCTATCAGGTGTATCAGGCATGGCAGATCCAATGTCATATGTCAGTCTCACAACAACCCCATGAGACAGCGTTCCCAACTTCAAAATTCAGAAACTGCCTCAGAGGGCGTAGGCCCTTTTTCCCACAGTAAAAAGAAGAGTATTTAGAAACACGTGAGTATAAATCTATGCCTTGTAATTCCACTGTGTCTCAAACAGATCATGAGGAACCTATTTTCAGAGCCCAACACATTCTCTTCAAGAACCTTCACATTTTGTATTTTTATTTTCAAGGTCACATTTAAAAATTAATAGAAGCTTATTTGGGATGGCCAGGTAATGCAATGACAGCTCAGTGCAGGCATTTGTGTTCCTAATTATCATCTTTGTAACTTCCAATGGGTTTTATCTGAATGTGTTGTCAACGTGTGTGGCTGCCCCTGGGTTGGCATGATCTCATGTCAAATGATAGCAATTTCCCACATTTACACCTCGAGTTTGTTGTTGTTGTTGTTGTCAATTATAAGACCATACTTCAGCTGCCTCCCTCATGCCCTCCACTGGGGATTGGGCCCTCAACATGGGCATGTGCCCTGACCTGGAATCAACCCGTGACCTCCTGGTTCATAAGTTGACGCTCAACCACTGAGCCACGCCAGTCAGGCAAGGCAAGTATCTTTTTAACATAATTTGTATGTTAATTTGGGGTGGCTAGGGCAAGAAGAGGTTATGGTGACACCAAAACCTTCCAACTCACCCTTGGCAACACCGCTAAATAGACTTTGGTTTGACATTGTGAAAATCTCTTAATAATACCAGGAAGTAGCTTCACAGGGAGGTCAATGATGGGAGATTTCACTGGGAGACTTAACTTGTTACATGCGCATCAGGTAAAGCCAACTGATGTCAAGACGCAGGGCCCCAAGGACATTTCACCCTAGTTTACACAAAGGAAAGTGCTGGGTCATCGCCTGGCATACAGCAGCCAAAGGAACTGAAGTCAGGATGTTCAGTTGCCCTGATGGGTCACGGCACTAAAAACGAAGGAACACGGTTGCTGTATACACAGCGATCTGAGCAGACAGAACGTTGCAGAGACCACTGGAAGCCATGCTTTGAAAAAAAAAATGTATGAAATTATACAGTTCAGCCCTAACCGGTTTGGTTCAGTGGATAGAGTGTCGGCCTTTGGACTGAAGGGTCCCAAGTTTGATTCTGGTCAAGGGCATGTACCTTGGTTGCAGGCACATCCCCAGTAGGAGTGTACAGGAGGCAGCTGATGGATGTTTCTCTTTCACCAATGTTTCTAATTCTCTATCCCTCTCCCTTCTCTGTAAAAAATCAATAAAATATATTTTAAAAAATAAAAACTTATTTATATTAATAGTTCATTAAAACTTGTTCACTTCTTTCTCCTGTAATTTTTACTAAGTTGTGTAAATCAGTAGGTAGTGATCAAAAATAGCTTTTATGACACCTATCTCATAGAGTTTCACAGTAGACATTTGCTATTTTTGCCCAAGCGGAAACATAATTTCTATCAATGAATTCTAGTATGAATCATGCATTCCCCTCCCCCTTGCAGACAGTGATAGATAGAGAAAGCCTGTCCATGGGTCAAGCAGACATCAATGAGCTCTTCGATAAAGGAATGGGGCGGGGAGGGAGGGGCGGGGAGTCGGGGAGGGCTGGAGTTGAGTCTGGGGCAGTAGAGAAAGCTCTGCCTTGTAAAGCAAAAGGGATAATTTTTGAAGTTGTTGAGGTCCAGTGGTATGGGGGTGGTGGTGGTAGGAGGGCGAAGGAGAGAGACCTAGAAATAACTGAGGGGATTTTGAAGAACAAAAGAATCTGTTTCAATGTTGTTATGTGCAGACTCCTCCTTACTCCTTTCTCCAAATATTCAGAAAATGTCTGATTCAACAAATGACTGTTGTTGTTTTTTTCTTTTGGGGTTATATACACCCCTATGATCATAACAAAGCTATTTACAATATCTGGAAATAGCTCTAACTGGTTTGGCTCAGTGGATAGAGCATCAGCCTGCAAACTCAAGGGTCCCAGGTTTGATTCTGGTCAAGGGCATGTACCTTGGTTGCAGGCACATACCCAGTAGAGAGTGTGCAGGAAGCAGCTGATCGATGTTTCTCTCTCCTTGATGTTTCTGGCTCTCTCTCCCTCTTTTTTAAGTATATAAAATATACTTTTTTAAAAAATCTGTAAACAGCCCAAGTGCCTATCAGTAGATGAGTGGATAGAAAAGCCATACTACAATTACACAATGAAATACTATAAAGAGAGAGAGAGAGAGAGAGAGAGAGAGAGAGAGAGAGAGAGAGAGAGAGAGAGAGAGATTTTACCCTTTAAGACAGCATGGAGGAACCTATAGAGTATTATGCTAAGTGAAATAAGCCAGTCAGAGAAAGACAAGTATCACATGATCTCACTTACATGTGGAATCTAATGAACAAAATAGACTGACAAAATAAATCCAGAGACATGGAAGCATGGAACATACTGACAAGTCTCAGAGGAAAGGGAGTAGGGAGGGGGGAGGTAAGGGGACTGGAAAGAGATTAAGCAATGAACTTAAATGCATACTAGAGGCCTGATGCATGAATTCATGTACCAGTGGGGTCCCTTGCCCTGGCCTGCGAGATCGGGCCAAAACCAGCTCTCTGACATCCCTAAGGGATCCTGGATTGCGAGAGGGCAAAGGCCAGGCTGAGGGACCCCACCAGTGCATGATTGGGGCTAGGGACGGATGTGGGAGGTTGGCGAACTGGATAGGGACTTCAGGAGGGCACCAGCTCATCTTGCTCAGTCCTGATCAACTGGACCCCAGCATCATCCTAACCTACCAGTTGGAGCATCTACCCCTGGTGGTCAGTGCATGTCACAGCAAGCGATTGAGCGGCCTTCACATCTTATTAGCATATTAGGCTTTGAGTGGTTGAACGGGCAACTGGATGACTGGACACTTAGCATGTTAGGCTTTTATTATATAGGTTACGCATAACCTATGGACACGGCCTACAGTGTGGTGAAGGCTTGGGGGGAGGGCGGGGGCAAAGTGGAGGGGATCAATGGGGGGAAAAAGGGGACATCTGTAATACTTTCAACAATAAGGATAAATTTTAAAAAAAAAAGAGCATAACTGTTTGCATGTCTGCATCATTACGGAGCAGAGAAAAAAATACAGTGAAAGTTAATGTTTCCCTTCAACTTGACTCCAAGCCCTAGCCTAAAGCAGTGGCACTCCCACCACAGTGTGACTGGGATCACCAGAGCACTTGTAAAGAGGGAGACAGCAGATTGTGCAATTCCAATAAGCTCTTGGATGATGGTGATGCTGCTGCTGGTGGTCTGAGGACGACCACACCTTCCCTCTCTCTAGACCAGGCTCCTCCCAGAGGGCCGCAGTCCGAGGGAGCCTTGCACCTGGGTCCATCCTCCAGATTACAGCCCGTGTTGCTGGCATTCACACCCCTGAGGCTACGTTTGCCCCAAGGGGTGGTGATTTGAGGGTGAATGTCCAGAGCCCAGACATGCCAGGATGTCTATGATTGCGTTGTGAGATGGTGCAGGAAGAGGGCACAGGAAGAAAAGAAGGGGTAGGGGGCTGGGGAAAATGGGAATTTCAACTTGGCCTTCTAGGTTGTTATGAAGGTATGTTTACCAAGATAGGAAGACAGTACACATTTTATTTAATAGTGAAATAGTCAAACAATTGTTATGTGAGCCCCCCTCTTATCCCTGCACTGCTCTGGGCCCTATACACTTTTAGGAGCAGGTCCTTACAAATGCTCAGGGCAGGTCCCTGCAAAAAAGGCTTGCTTCAAGCTGGCCCAAGAGTCTCTGTGGGAAGAGGAAGGAAACCTCACTAGAAAGGGGCAGAAAGCCTGGCAAGGATGTGCTACCATCTGGGTGATATTGAAATGTTTGCCAGGTACCAAAATATGATCAGCTGTACTCTATAAAAAGATGGCTTCCTCCCCAGAAAACTTGTAATCACATTAGAGAACCCGTAAACAAAGGCAAGTCATCCATGAATGACAGTTCGCTTCATAGCAAGTTGAAGCATGAGAGGAACGGTTGAATAGTCAAGCAAATTCAATAATGTCTCAAACATTGAGGGCATTGCACCTTAGTGTGGCTCTCCAGCTCAGAGAAGTGGCAAAAAGCAGAGAGAATTACCAAATGTATTTCAGTGGTTCTGTACTTGAACTTTCAACCTGAAGGGTTGCACAAAGATGACACAATCAGTCACACCTCTGTGTGCGGGTAAAACCACAGTGCCACTGTTCTCTCCTTCAAAGGGTCAGGAAGTCCTGAGCAATCAATTCTGGAAGATTCTTGCTCATCACTGCCATCAGACTCTCTTTCTTATTGGCTAAATTCCGTGGCTGTTAGAGGCCAAGGCCAGCCATGTAAATTAGGGAGCACCTGAAGTGTAGACCCAGGAGTCAGAGCCCTCCTCCCCTCCCCTGCCCTGGATTTTAATCTCTATTCTGGACTCTAACAAGCTGTGTGACCCGAGGAAACTGTTAAACCTCTCTGTGACTCATGTTTTGTTTTGTGATTTTTTCCCCTAAATATATTTTATTGATTTATTACAGAGAGGAAAAGGATAGAGAGCTAGAAACATCGATGAGAGAGAAACATCGATCAGCTGCCTCCTGCACGCCCCCCTACTGGGGATGTGCCCACAATCAAGGTTCATGCCCTTGACCGGAATCGAACCTGGGACTATTCAGTCCACAGGCCGACGCTCTATCTACTGAGCCAAACCAGTTTCGGCTTTCTGTGACTCATGGTGACGTTGACATGACGGCAAGGGCTTCAGCACGCCCCTTCTATGATGTCTAGGAACGTGTCACTGTTTTCACTCTGAAAATCCCGCCGCTGATACCTTTTGCTGTCATCAGAAGAACTGACATCACGGGGTAAAAGAGGAGACACAAATCAAATCTCACTTTTTTTAATTTAAAAAAATGTTTTTAATTTATTTTATTAAATACATAGGGATAATATTGCTTACTAGGTACATAGCATATATAAATTTCAGGTGTACAACTTTATAATACAACATCCGTATAGCACTCATTGATAGCACTCATTCTCTTTTTTTCTTTTTCTTTTTCTTTTTTTTTTTTTTTTTTTTTTTGCATTAACGGTTTTTCCCCCCATTTTTTAATTAAGATATTATATGTGTACATAACTTACCATTGCCCCCTCCCCCCCTCAAATCGCACTTTTACTGGTGAGACTATTGCAGCTAAGGTTCAGCGACTGATACGGATTCCTTCTGAACTTGAGCTGCACTATTAACCAGAAAGGGGGATGTATTGACTTGAACTCAGGGAGTCCTGGGACAGGCAAGGTGTCCAGTGCACAGCCTTTCCAGGTTGGAGACCAAAGGGGGTCTACCTGACACCAGATGCTGCAAAATTGGACCTCCCAGCAGCCACCTGGAAAGAGCGAGGACAGGACGGTTTACGTTTTACGTGACCCCAGGGAATGGTTATCCTCTTTATGCCATGTCACCACCCCGTAATGTGTCCATTTCCTTAAGAGTAACTAAGGGATTAGGTGCTGATTTACAAGGAACCTGAGATCGGAAGCGGCCCCGTGCCCCTGGTGAAGGCTGCGCAACAGGACGGGCTGGTAGGGTTCTTTGCTTATTTCACTTTCACGGTGACACATAGGCCTCCCGTGTGAGGGCTTGTATATCCTTCCTCTTGTTTGTGCCTCGGGGTATGTTATGAATAAATCCACAGCATTGTTCAGTTACGGAGGCTTTGGCTGACAGCTGGCTAACAGTGGTTTAAGAAACATTGTTTTCAGATATTAAAAAACAAACACAAAGAAGCCAGACGAGAACGATGCAGTCATCAGCCCTGGAGGCAGGCCCCGGTTCAGGGATCTTAGACACCCTTCGGTTCATCATGAAGTTCCAGCATAAGGCGGATCATCCCTTTGGGTATCAGGAAAAGGAAGGAGAAAAGATCTGGAAGAAATATCTGAACAGGGTCCCTGTGATGGTGGAGAAGGCTCCTAAGGCCAGGGTGCCTGATCTGTATGAGAGGAAGTCCCTAGTGCCCTCTGACCTCGCTGTTGGCCAGTTCAACTTCTTAATGTTGTGATGTACCCCAAATCTCACAAAGGACGCCTCAAAAAAAATCGAAATTATGGAGTCATTTATTAAAAGGGGCTAAAGCTCCAAATCTCACAGCCTCAAACTGCTTGCCACCTCTGGTTTATATTGGCAGAATATCACAACAAAAGTATCGATTACATCTTTGGGTCTGGAATGAGGAACCTGTCTCGCAATTTTATAGAAGTGAAACTGAGCAAGTTAGTTATCTAAAGCAGTGTTTCCCAACCTTCTCTCATGATGAGAATCACCTGGTGGAGTTGTTAAAACACAGATTCCTGAATCCCAACTAAGAAGTGCTAAACTAGAATTTTTGAGAACATGTAGGTAAAATTGCATACCTAGAGCACTAAGTTAGGTATGCAATTTTACCTATATGTTCCCAAAAATTTTAGTTTAGCACTTCTTAGTTGGGATTCAGGAATCTGTGTTTTAACAACTCCACCAGGTGATTCTCATCATGAGAGAAGGTTGGGAAACACTGATCTAAAGTATCTATGAACACTGAATCGACAGAAACAGGTTATCTGGGGCCACCAGGACAATTTAGAATAATCGTGCTGTCCGGATTCTAGGATCACTGAGTCAACAGGAACGCCCTCTCTGTAGCCACTGAGGCAATTTAGGATAATTGAACTGTCTTGGATCCCAGGAATGTGCTTCGATGATCACAATCAATGGAATATTCAAACCATCATCAAGGGAGTATTCAATCATACATAAGTTCAGAAAATTAAAATAATTTTTAAATGAGTACATAACCCAAAACAGCAAGATTAAAATACTAAATAGCAATTTTGTACCCAAGTACAGTTGCTACCATGCTTCATTAATCCGGAAGAGGATCCACCTGAGACTTGAGGATGCCTTATTCTTCTTTTTTTTTTTTTTAATATACTTTATTGATTTTTGTACAGAGAGGAAGGGAGAGAGATAGAGAGTTAGAAACATCAATGAGAGAGAGTCATCGATCAGCTGCCTCTTGCACACCCCCTACTGGGAATATGCCTGCAACCAAGGTACATGCCCTTGACCAGAATTGAACCCGGGGCCCTTTAGTCCCCAACCCGACGCTCTATCCATTGAGCCAAACTGGTCCTGGCTGCCTTATTCTTCTTTGTCAACAACACTATCCTTCCCACGAGCGCCACCGTGGGCCAGCTGTGTGAGGACAACTAGGAGGGAGACTCCTTTCTGTGTGTGGCCCACAGCAGCGATGAGAGTGTGTATGGGAAGTGAGTGGTGGCAGCCCAGCAGACGGGAGCGCCTGCACTGGGGGGAGGGGGTGGGATATGTGTGGGATGTGGGGAAGAGATCCTCAGCTCCATGGAGAAGACAGCAGGAGAGGACATCAGGAAACACTACACCGTACACACCATCATCATATTGTCACCTGCTCAATTGACATTTTTTGCTGCTTCTTCGGCCCAGGGAGAAAGCATGTCATGACAGAGCTGTTGGATTAGCTTTGCTCGAGGAATGGAGAGGATATAATTTCATAGCATTGCTGCAAAGCAAACAAACAACAACAACAAAAACGCAAACATGAACATGGGGGTAGCTGCGGCGTTGGGTCAGCCACTCAGTGATTTCTGGGTCAGCATCTCTGATTCTTCTGGCCTTTTCCTTGTGGTCACAAATGCCTTAAACGGCTCTAGGTATCCCTGGTGGAGGGCAGAGCGTGGCTTTGAAGGGTACCAGCATCAACATGTTGCTTTTTATCAAAAAAGCAAAACCTTTAGACCCAAATCCCCAAAAGACAGCCACCTACTTTTTAAAATATATATATATATATTATTGATGTTTTTACAGAGAGGAAGAGAGAGGATGGAGAGTTAGAAACATCAATGAGAGAGAAACATTGATCATCTGCCTCCAGCACGCCCCCTACTGGGGATGTGCCTGCAACCAAGACACATGCCCTTGACCAGAATCAAACCTGGGACCCCTCAGTCTGCAGGCTAACGCTCTATCCACTGAGCCAAACCGGTTTTGGCAAACAGCTGCCTACTTTTGAATGGCTAGAACTGTGCTGCTTGGCTGCCCCTCGATGCAAGGAAAGCGGGAACAGTATCTAGCTTTTGCAGACTTTATAGGGGAGTTAACAGAGGCTAAGGAGACTGGGAACAGCTGTCAGCTCAGCCAGTGGAGCAATTAATGCTTCAATCATTTCCCCTGCAAGGTCCAACATATCTACCCTGAGAATGGCGGATTTTTTGGCTTCGGGAATAATTTCTAGAAGGCCTCCACTAAATATACATGTGGCCTGGAAGGGTGATGTGTCATCATCATACCTATGTCCTTTATCATGTTAGCATTAATGTGTTTCTGAAGATTTGCTATAAGTTGCCAAATATGAAATCAAGAGATAAAGGAATAGCCCAGCCAGTGTGACTTATTCTTTGAGTGTCGATCTATGAACCAGGAGGTTCGATTGCCAGTCAGGGCACATGCCTAGGTTTCGGGCTCAATTCCCAGTGTGGGACTTGCAGGAGGCAGCCTATCCATGATTTGATCTCATCATGGATATTTCCATCTCTCTCTCTCTCTCCCCCTCTCTCTCTCTCTCTCTCGCTCTCTCTCTCTCTCTCTCTCTCTCTCTCTCTCTCCTCTTCCCCACCCCCACCCCCTCTCATCCTCCCTGAAATCAATTAAAAAATATATTTAAAAGACTCCCAGGTTTGATGACATCTTTGATGTAGCATTCACGACACAGGGATTATCTGCCTTCAGCCCTTGGTCCTTGACCTTTTACTTTAATTTTGCCTCAAGGACTGCAGGAACCCCTTTCACGTCTCACATGGTTCAGGGTTTAGTTTTCAGGTTCTGGAGGAGGCCGCACACAAATGAAAGAGACTAGAAAAGTATAATATTAATTTGGGAATATTGGGGGCCAGGCATGAGCCCACCTCTAGGACTACACACACACACACACACACACACACACACACACACACACACACCCCGCTCTGGCCTAGCTATCCTTTTTATTAAGGTTTGGGATCCACCCACAGAGTCAGGCAATGCCAGTAATAGCCAATCAGCATGGATTTACATAAGATTGACAGGTGGAAGTTGCTTCAGCTATCATTGTCTCGATTAGTCAGTGAGTGATTGGCTCTGGCCTGTCAGAGCTTCCAAGGCTAACCAGCCTTCCCGGTTCCTTGTCCACACCTCTCTGCTAGTGGGACAATGATCGGTTTCCTACAAAGGACTCCCTTTGGTGGATTGGATTTTTGCCATGGTGTTATTTACAGCTGGAGATTCTGATTGGGTTGTTTGGGAGTAGAATTCCCCAATATTTCTGATTATTATTTAGGTTTGAGGAACCACTACTTTTTTCAAATCAAAGTTTGTTTTCATACAAATAAGTAATTTGACTACATTCTGGCTGGAGAACAGTGGGTGGTGTGTTGTGCACAGCATGCCTTGAACCTAAAATTGAAATTTTTCAACATTCTTCAAATTATTCAACATTTACTCATCACCTACTGGATTCCTGGCCCTTGTGCTAGGGATATAAAGATGAATGAAAGCAACCCCGGTCCCAGAGGAGCTGGGGCTGAAGGGGAGACAGACAGGTAAACAGATAAATTACAATGTGATGTGAAATATGCTATTAAAACATCTCATCACGCACCACAAAAGCACAGATTGCCACGTGGGGAAATCTAGATATTACGTAACCTTTGGTTCATTCATTATTTCCATGATATTACATAGAGCCAGGCCTTGTACTTGTATTTTCAAAGTGTATTGTTTTTATTATAACAAAGCAATTCAAACTCATTTCAGAAAGATCAGAAAATGCAGACAAGTTTTTTAAAAATATATACTTTTAATCTGTAATCCCATCTACTTTATCTATCTTGAGCCTTATTAGCACTTTAGTATTTTGTTTTGTTTAGTTAATCCTCATTGGAGGATATTTTTCCATTGATTTTTTTTTTGTTTTGTTTTTGTTTTTGTTTTTAGAGAGAGTGGAAAAGAGGGACAGCCAGAGGGAAGAAGAGAGAAGGGGAGAGAAGATGAGAGAGAGAGAGAGAGAGAGAGAGAGAGAGAGAGAGAGAGAGAGAGAGGTGAGAGAGACACATAGATTGGCTGCCTCCCACACCTGTCCCCACCAGGGCCTGGGATCAAACCTGCGACCCACGTATGTGCCCTTGACTAGGAATCGAACCCATGATCCTTCAGTACGCAGGACAATGCTCTAACCATTGAGCACACCAGCCAGGGCAGCACTTTAATATTTTAAGTTTTCTATAACAAAAATGGAATCAAAACATACATGTTTTATAATCTTTTTTTTCCATTTACATATTTCATGAACATATTTCAAGAAAAGACATATTTCCACCACATCATTTTAAATAGTTACATGTTATTTTATGACATGGATATTCTAGTCTTTATTTTAGCAACCAGCTATTGTTCAACATTTACATGTCTCTGTCTTTTTACAATCACTAGCAATATTGCAATGGATTTTTTTGTTGTTGTTGTTGTTGTTGCTAAATAACTGTGCTCATTCTTATTTCTTTACCACAAATCCGCAAATATGACGTCATGCAAGGTTTGAAATTCTCCACCTGCCATCAGATTGGGAGGCAACGGCCAAAACAGATGTCTCCCAGCTTAGCTGCTCTCTGTGGTGCTGGCTGCTGTAGGTTAAACTTGATCCAAGAGTAAGGTGACCAGACGTCCCGCTTTTGGCGGGACAGTCCCGATTTCTAACTATTTGTCCCGCGTCTTGCGGCGTTTTAAAAAAGTCCCAATTTTTGGAAAGAATCTTTCCAATCTTTCCAAAAATCGGGACTTTTTTAAAACGCCTCGGGACGCGGGACAAATTGTTAGAAATCGGGACTGTCCCGCCAAAAGCGGGACGTCTGGGAGGCATGTGCCAAAGATCAGCGGCTTGGACCCCTGCAGGCAGCTGGAGGTATCCCCTCGCTGCACCACACGGGATGATGATTGGTTCTGAAATGTAACGTGTCTTTAAAGCCTGGTTGACAGGCCGCCTGGGATAACTCTGCAGAATACCTCCCCACCTGTTTTCTATTGGTTTTCAGATTTTTTTTATATATATATTGATGTTTGTATCTCAAACTATATTAGCGCTCTCTTGGCAAGGTTCTTCTTGGGCCACGTTGAGCTGTGGCTAGCCAAAACCACGGTTTACCTCAGTGGTCCGTAAACCGCGGCTCGCGAGCCCCCTGCAGCTCTTTGGCCTCTTGAGTGTTTTAACGCCACTTCTTCAAAATAGACTCGCCCAGGCCGAAAACCGACTTCTACGCATGGGCCACAAAGTTTCAATCACACTGTACGTGTACGCCCACACGTGGTATTTTGTTGAAGAGCCACACTCAGTGGGCCAAAGAGCTGCATGGGGCTCGCGAGCCGCGGTTTGCCGACCACTGGTGTACGTGATCTTGGGCTATTCCAAGCTGATCAAATAATGAGCGGCTTGCTTTCGGAAGATGATATTCTTTTTCGAGAAAATGAGAAGCAGGCCGAAACCGGTTTGGCTCAGTGGACAGAGCGTCGGTCTGCGGACTGAAAGGTCCCAGGTTCAATTCCGGTCAGGGGCATGTACCTTGGTTGCGGGCACACCCCCAGTGGGGGGTGTGCAGGGGGCAGCTGGTCGATGTTTCTCTCTCATCGATGTTTCTAACTCTCTCTCCCTCTTCCTCTCTGTAAAAAATCAATAAAATATATATTTAAAAAAAAAATGAGAAGCAGGATAAGGATGTGGGAAATCCCTTCAATGACTAACAATCAGCCAGCGCCTCTGTGGCAGGTCCTCTGTGGGTACAAGGTTACAGTTACCCCAACACAGCTTGCCTGGAGCTTCTGGCTCCCCTGCGGGTACAAGGTTACAGTTACCCCAACACAGCTTGCCTGGAGCTTCTGGCTCCCAGGGTGTCCCAGTTGTCAAATAGTGGAAACAACCAGGAGTCAGATCACAGATAACTAAGAGACACGGTCCCCAAGATTATGCCCCAAGAGTTCCACTAGACACCCTTACGTCACTGGTTTCCAGACTAAGTCTGAGAAAGGGCCGGTTTTATTCCTCTCTTCAACACTTTGAAAGCAAATCCCAACTAGATGACAGATGAAAACCAACTATACAACATTCTGGATAAAGCAACACTATGAAAACAGTAAAAAGATCAGTGGCTGCCAAGGTTTAGAGCAGTGTTTCCCAAACTTCTCTCATGATGAGAATCACCTGGTGGAGTTGTTAAAATACAGATTCCTGAATCCCAACTAAGAAGTGCTAAACTAGAATTTTGGGGAACATATAGGTAAAATTGTATACTTAACTAGTGCTCTAAGACAGAGCACTAAGTATACAATTGTATACCTAACTAGTGCTCTAAGAGCACTAAGTCAAGTATACAATTTTACCTCTATGTTCCCAAAAATTCTAGTTTAGCACTTCTTAGTTGGGATTCAAGAATCTGTATTTTAACAACTCCACCAGGTGATTCTCATCATGAGAGAAGTTTGGGAAACACTGGTTTAGAGGGAGAGAGGGATGCATAGATGGGACACAGAATTTTTAGGGCAATGAAACTCTTTTTGTCCGATACTGTAATGGTAGATACGTGACATTTATACATTTGTCCAAACCCATACAATGTACAACACCAAGAGTAAACTCTAACAAATTATGGACGCTGGATAATAAGGATGTGTCATTGCAGGTTCATCTCTTTAACACATGTTTCACTCTGGAGGGAGTGTCGAGAATGTGGGAGGCTTTTTCGGGTGGGGACAGGACGTATAAGGGAAATCCCTGTACCTTTTTCTCAATTTTGCTGTGAACCTACAACTGCCCTAAAAAAAATAGTCTTTAAAAGAAAAAATGACAGCAAAGACAGAGTTGCCTAATCAGTATTATTATATTAATTGCTCCTGGAAAATTTCAGAAAGCAGGTTGTAACATCAACCCATTTATGCCATACAATGGGCATTTACTCTTGTCTTTAGGACGCCACAATCTGAATCATCACTTTATGTAATGTCATAGTAACAATAAGCAAGAATAAAGAGTAGGGATTGTGTTTCTCCTGCTCCCTGAAAAGAATTTGGGGCGTGGGGTTGTAGGGTGATGGGAAGGGCTATTTCATTTGTTCTTTTTCAACTGGGGACTAAGTGTTTGGGTTGACTCTTCCCCGGGGCTGGCCTAAATGATGCGTTTGGTTGCAATCTGGTTTCTTTCTAGCTCATCTGCTTGATCTTCAATCATTCATTTTGAAGACATTCCAAATTGTAGTGTTTTGTGAATTTATAATACAAACCCTTTGCCATCCAATCTGAACCAGAAAAACTGTGGGTAGCCCTACAAGGCAAGAGAGACTTCTGGCTCTGAGGCATGAATACTGCCTACGTCAGTGTAACGCAGCTGCATTTCAGGAAACAAACATTAATTGAGTACCTTTCTGCATTTACACCAGGCCAGGCTCTAGATTAGAGGGAGAAGGTGAGGAAGAGCTATAAAACAGGAGTCCTGCCAGAACCAGCTTGGCTCAGTGGATAGAGCGTCGGTCTGCGGACTGAAGGGTCCCAAGTTCGATTCTGGTCAAGGGCATGTGCCTTGGTTGTGGGCGCATCCCCAGTGGCGGGGAGGGGGTTGCAAGAGGCAGCTGATCGGTTTCTCTCTCATCGATGTTTCTAACTCTCTATCCCTCTCCCTTCCTCTCTGTAAAAACTCAATAAAATATATTAAAATAAATAAATAAATAAAACAGGAGTCCTGTCTTTAAAAGAAAACAGGCTATGTGGTTGAAAGGAAGACAGCCATACACTCATGAAATAATTCATTCACGTTGTTGGGCATACATGATCAATGCCATTCAGGCATCCACTCAACAAAATCTTAAATGCTTCCCATGGGCCTTCTCTAATAGGAAATGGGGTCTGGCAGTTAAATGAAATGAAATCTCTGCCTTCAAGTGCCTTCAGTGAAATGGGGGGTGGGGGGGGAGGAGAATCAGACAGATGAACAACAGTTATACTGCACAATAACAAGGGATGGTTACTGCAGAGGTGGGACTGTGGATGGCCAATCCAGTTCTTTGGCAGAGAAAGCAGAAGGTAAGCCTTGGGGTGAGGATATAAAGTTTGTTCATTAGATATGTGTGGAAAGCAGATACAGCGTTTGCACAGGTTCAAGCCTCGGACTAAGGAGAGGGCACAGTCCAAAGCCACGTGCAAGTCCCAGCTTGGAAGGCAAAGCCCTCCCAGCACAATTATAGCCAAGGGCTATAGTTGTAGCTTAACCTTATGGTCCGAACCTGTGGTCCCAATTGGCTAAGTGAGGTAGTCTGCAGGAGGTGCAGCAAGTGCTGCCAAAACAAAGCTTGATAGAGTTCAGGCGCATGTAATTGAGTAGATTCAAAACCTGCTAGAACATTGTAAACATCTTGGCCATGGCCCTTACTTTGCCTCATGGAATCTAGCTATAAAATAAAGACTCGGCTTGCAGGCTGGGGCACTGTCTCTCCATCTGAGAGCAGTGTCCCACCTAGCCCCAGCTTTATTCTCTATTGTCCGTCTCCTTTAATCCTTCAGTGCCACCCCCTCAGGTTCACTCCTGGCCGTGCTGAGCACAGCACAGATATGTCTAACAAAGTACATTGTTTTAACAAGAAGCAGGTATGAAACAGACAAAAGCACTAAATGGTAAGGGGATTACACATTACAATGGGTTAGACCAGTGGTCAGCAAACTCCAGCTGTAGTTTGCTGCTCTAATTTGACTAATGGGTTTGCCGACCACTGGGATAGGGAGTTAATCACAAGGAACAACAACAGCCTGTAATTATTGGAATTGAGAGTCTAGGTCAGTGATTGGCAAACCGTGGCTCAAGAGCTGCATGTGGCAGTTTGCCGACCACTGAGTTAGGAGAAAGGGAGAAAGACAAGCTCTTTGATAAAAGGCTAACCAAAGAAATCATGGTACACCATATAATGGAATACTATTCAGTCCTTAACAAGATATACTGCACATACCACAAAATATATTACTAACTTGGAAAGATGTCCACTACATATTTTCACATATCTTGCAGAACATATGTATTCATAAATCCATATTTGGGGGAGGGGGAGTGTAATGTGTGTGTGTGTCTCAGTTTGTGTAGAAAGACAAAATGTGTAAAAAAGAGAGAGAGAGAAAGAGAGAGAGAGAGAGAGAGAGAGAGAGAGAGAGAGAGAGAGAGGTGTCAAGCTCAAGAAAAAATCCTGGAAGGCCCAACTATTAAGGAATAAACAAAAAATTTTCACTCCCTGCTTTGTATATTTTAAGTGGTGGGTTTATGGTTGTTTGTGGGGAAGTATGGGTCTTGGTCAGAAAGTCTGTAAGGAGCAATCTCTGAAAGATCAGGGGCCTCTGGGGTAAGGTGACCAGACGTCCTGCTCTTGGCATTTTTAACAATTTGTCCCGCATCCCACAGCATTTTTAAAAAGTCCAAAAGATTTAAAAAATTCTTTCCAAACTCGGGACTTTTTAAAAAAACCCCGGGACACGGGACAAATTGTTAAAAATCGGACTGTCCCACCAAAAGCGGGATGTCTGGTCACCTTACTCTAGGGGGACCTTGCCAAAGGTAGCAGACCCTGCCTTGACTTTTCTAAACAAGTCTGAGCCCCCAGGTATTTACTGGAATCTTTATGTTTAGTCTTTAGACGTCCTGGCTTAAAGGACACTACAGATGCATTGGCTTCTCAAGGATGTTTACTCTGATAGTATCTAATAGTTAACTTTAGTTCAAGCTGTTGTTGCAATAAAAACCTGAGGAAGCAGGCAAACTGGACTGTTTGTTTTTTCTAGCCAGGCAGCCCCTTAGCCCTCTCTTTCACAGAAACGTGTGTCAGAGTAATCATTCATCCCTCGCTCAGGGTCTGCTGGTCAGCCCCGACAGTTGTTACTTGTTGTCATCTTATTTTTCCAAATACACATTGTTAACAAATAAAAACATGTAAATACTAAAAATAAAGTTGCTGTCCTAGATTCCTAATGTAAACTTTAAAAGCATCCCCTTTCTAACACTGGGAACAGTGACGATTTAAACACCACAAACCATACACAGGAAAGGTAATTATTAGAGAGCTGCACCCTACAATGACCTTTGGACTACCCCAAAATATAAGTTTGGAATGTATTAGCATCCATTCAGAAAATGAGAAAACAAGTTAACAGCAAATGTTCATACTGATAATATGGTGATTTTCACATAGGAAGGGAAACTAACATCTAGTCAAATGTGCCCTGAAACCCATAATCTGAGCAGAGGTTATATTTGCAAGTGTTATCTTGGTATCAGGGACTATTTTTTTTTTTTACCCTGGGGCATATTTTCTTAATGTGAAACCAGCAGAATTAAAGTTAAAGATTGAGTCAGCCTGAGATGAACATCACTTGATGTTTGATGTCTGAGTTTTGCTTTTTTAAAGTCCTAGAGACAGGCGGGGAAGTAGGAGACAGGGTAAACAAGGTTGGCTATACATGGCTAATTATTAAAGCTGAGTGAAAGGTACAAGGGGTTCATTATAAAAATTCTTTTTTGTGCATGTTTGGAATGTTCAGTAATAAAAAGTTTGTTTAAAGTGTATAACTAAGATCCTTCAACTCAAGGTCAACAAATATTGATTTTTTTTTTTTTTTTTTTACAGGTTTGCTGACCAAATGAAGCCAAGAAAGCTTTCTGTGCTCTGGTGTTTGTCTGTAATATAGGGGTCACCTCTAATGCCCACTAACCTCTTCAAGTCCAAGCGGATTCCTTGCTTTGAATTGGAGTGTTGTTGAAAAGGATTAAAGTAGGGTTCCATTTTTAACCCTTTGGTGCTAAATTAAGACATATTCCCACCATATGTGTAGCCTTAGTTGTCTTCAAATGAATCCAGCGTTTAGAAGGTTTAAAGAGACCACTGCTGAACTCTGAGGGTCCTTTTCTTTCTCTGGTCTCAACTGCAACCCAGCTGTCCCCTGGGCAGGGCTGTTTAGACTCATTCCTAATACTTACTGCACATCCCTGCTTTAGGGACATCTTTAGATTTTTGAAAGGAATTCATCAATAGTCATAGCTATTTGGTCCTAGAATATCCACTTGGGAGATTTAGAGCTTTTCTAAAAATCCAGCTCATGAGTAAAGAAATTAGACTTTTTTGTGCGTGCAAATTTTAGCACAATGAACGAGAGCGCCACCTGCTGGAAATACCGGAACTTCCTGGACTGGCAAATTGTAGAGCAAGCTTCCTGGACTCCCTGCATTTGAATAGCCTGACACCCGCCGCCGGTTAGAAATGAAGACTCCTGGTCTCTAGTCCCATTGGATTAGGCTCTCTGCGGGTGGGGTCGAGAATCAGTATTTTTTAAAAACAAACAAACAAACAAACAAAACAAAAAAACAGTCTTCTGGCACTTTCAGGTTTAAGAGGCAAATGCCTTAGTTCCCAAGCTCGCCTGATAAGAAACAGGAGAATGCTTGTTTACCAAACTTTCACCCCATCACTCTTCCAGCTACTGAATCAGGACCTCCAAGGAAAGAGGTGTAACAAGAATGCTAGGTGAAAACCAGGATTACACGAAATGCTGAAGGGTATTCTTTAAGAAGCAGGAGAAGAAAAAAAAGGTAAAGATAAAAATTATGAACAACAGCTGAAACCGGTTTGGCTCAGTGGATAGAGCGTCGGCCTGCGGACTGAAAGGTCCCGGGTTCGATTCTGGTCTAGGGCATGTACCTTGGTTGCGGGCACAGCCCTTGTATGGAGTGTACAAGAGGCAGCTGATCGATGTTTCTCTCTCATCGACGTTTCTATCTCTCTATCTCTCTCCCTTCCTCTCTGTAAAAAATCAATAAAATATATATATATTTAAAAATACGTCTAAATAAATAAAATTAATAAAAATCAAGTGAATAAAAAATCTGATGAACAGAATTGATTGATGAATATAATAGAATCAGGGACATAGAAAGGGAGTGACTGACAATTCTCAGGGGAAGGGGGTCTGAGGGGTGCAGAAAAAGATTGGACAAAAATCTTATACCCATGTATAAAGACAGTGGGGGGGAGGGGTAACGGCATGGGGTGGGGAATCAGGTGGAGGGGAGCTATGTGGGGGGTGGGGGGGAACACCTGTAATAATCCGAACAATAAAGATTTATTTGAAAAGGCAAAAAAAAAAAAAAAAGAAAAAGAAAAAAGAAAAGAATGCTAGGTGAGTTTTAAAAGATGGACGTTTGGTAAATATTGCAGAGTTGAGCGCCATGCTTGACTCTAGAAATTCTCTATACCAAGTGCAGTTCATTGACAACGGGGCTATAGACCATCCAGATGTGGGGATTTGGCAGTAGTCCCTGGGCTTCCTGTCCTGTCGTTTTTAATTCAGCTCTGGAGTTTGAAGTTCCAGCCCATCCCTTAACATTCTTGCCCTAAAACCCCAGGCTCCCAATGGCTTTGTCTATAATACCAACTAATAAATCAATTATGTCAACCCCCCTCCCCCCACCTCCCTTAGAGAGACCTGACCATCTCCCCACCACCCACCCTCACTTCTCCCTTTGCGAAGGGGTCAGATGGTGATCTTTGCCCTGTTCTGGGATTTATCTGGATTTTTTCCAAGGGTCCTGCCCTACCGCCACTGACTGAGCAGACACATTAAAGATGGCGGTTGTGTTTTCTACTTCAAGTTCAATAAATAAATAAAAAAGTCCCAATAACTTTATAGCAGTTGGGGGTGGGGAGAGTTCTCTGCCCAGTTAAACCTGGGATATAGCATTAAATAAAAGATTGTGCATCATGAAGATGCCACAGGGAGAAACAGAACACAAAATTTACCCAACTTAACCACCAAATCTTTTCTTTACGGACCATCTCGTGAGGCTAAGTGTTCTGCAGAGCATGCTCTGAGGAAGTGTAATTTCCCCCCCTTAGTCATCTCAAATGATCTGTGTGCCTATGTAGGAGGGCCCAGGAAACAGTACCCGTGTCAGCAGGGCTAACCTGGGCTGCATGGAACGAAAAGATGACATCACGGTTTCCACACCCTCAGTTCCTTTTTCAGCAACTGAGTGGTCTCCTAACCATGGCATATTTGTTTACCTATTAGCACCTCTGCATTGTACAGAACAGTCCCCTCTGGGGGTTTGTACCATTCTTTTTTGTTTTTTTAAACCACTTTTTGTTTGTTTGTTTGTTTGTTTATCTGTTCGCTCATTTGTTTTAGAGAAAGAGAGAGAGAGGAAGGGAGAGAGAAACATCAATTTGTTGTTCCACTTATTTGTGCATTTGTTGTGTTTGTACCATCCTTCTCTAGATTCGTCAACCTGTGTGGTGAGTCAAAGAACTGGCACTGGCCCTCAATCTGTGGGTTTTGGGCAGCTCTACAGAGTGTGTTTTGCAGAATAGTTAATCTCATGTGCCTGTCTCTACACGCTGGTCAGTTTTTATTTATTTATTTATTTTTATTTTTATGGCAGGGAGCTTGCCCAATGCACCTCCCTGGAAACTAGCACAGTTCCAGACCCAGGCGGTGTTCGGTAAATGTTGTTGAGAGAATGTGCCCCACATGATCCACTCACTAAAAGCCAAGGCCATGTTCTCCTCTCCAAAGCCAAGGCCATGATCTACCTTGCTCATAACAGCGTTCTGTCTGTACTTAAATAAATGGGATTATAATTATAACCCCTTCACTTTGAAGATAAATTCTCGGGTATGTTGCCCCCTAATCTCCAGAAACAGAAATTCGGCCTTATACAAGCTAACATTTCTAAATTGTATTCCAAGCATGTTCCTTTATATAACTTTTCCATGGACAATCTCAGACCTGTTTTCTCATTGCTCACTCCTCTGGGAATTCTCCCAATATTTGCTATGGTTTCATCACGTCCCTTCTAACTTTTTCTGCTACGTGACACTTGTTTTGCTCTGAAGGTTATGTTTGGGCCAGGCCTGAATGAGGGCGCCACTTCCTTTTCTTTGAATATCATTTGCCTTCTTAAGATGAAACACATTACTAAAAGATTGCCTTAATCACACACACACACACACACACACACACACACACGCACGCACATATAAGAAGCCATGTTCTTTTTTTTCTTGATCCAAAGTTTTATTACTTTACCTACCCTGTTTCCCCAAAGATAAGACAGTGTCTCATATTAATTTTTGCTCCCAAAGATGCACTAGGTCTTATTTTCAGGGGATGTCTTATTTTTCCATGAAGAAGAATATGGTACACATTTATTGTTAAATGAAAATAAAGGAAATTTATTACCTGTATACGGAACGGTAGTACGGTAGTTGTCAACACAAACCAGACAAACTGTGAATGCTACAGTATGAAGCATTTACTTATTTATTCAATGAGAATCATGTCATTATCTTCTGAAACATCATCATAACAATCCAATTCCTGAATTTCCTGGTGAATTTCTTGTGACTCCATTTCTTTCAGAATCAGTGGACCAAATCTCTCATGTTTAGCCAAGGGGGGTCTTATTTTCGGGGGATGCCTTATTTTTGGAGAAACACGGTACTTGCCAACTTCCCAAAAGATTAAGTGAAATCAATCTGTTGGTTCATTTCTGAGATGACTCAGTGTATCTTGTCCACTAATACTGTCTCTCTCTCTCTCTTCCTTTTCATTCTCTTCCATTACACAACACACAATCACAGACACACTCTGGGTTTACTTTGTACCTCCAGTTCTCGAGTAGACTAGAGACCACTTTGGGAAACATGTGAAAGACAAGAGATTACCGTCTTACTCAACTTCCACAACTTTCCAGCCCCTTTACCAGACCTTTTCATAAAGATTTTTTTCCTCCTTTTTTAATGGAGGAAATTACAAAACACATTTCAGGATGTGCCTCTCAGAGATAAGCACACTTAATAAATATAACCTCCCTACCATTACCACATCAAAAAGGAACAATGATTTTGTAATAGTAAAAAATTAGGCAGTGTACCTCTATTTCCAATTGTTTCATGAGGTCAAATGTTTACCATGGTGTGTTTTTTTTAAAACAAAAATCAAATTCCAATTAAATCCCCCATGTTGTGATTGGTTGATATGTCTTTTACTATCATCTCTTTTTTTTTTTTTCGTATAATTTATTAATGAAACTCAGTTGTTTGTCCAGTAGCATTTCCCACAGCTAAAATTTTCTGAACAAATCCTTGGGGTGCAATTTAATATTCACAGGATTCTGAAATGTGGCTGTGTTTCCCAGATAACCTTCTCATTTAATAACTGCCCTATTTTCAAGGGGCAGCACAACAAAAAGAAAAAAAAAATAGTCCTAACCAGTTTGGCTCAATGGATAGAGCATCGGCCTGGGGACTCAAAGGTCCTAGGTTCCAGTCAAAGGCATGTACCTTAGTTTCGGGCACATCCCCAGTAGGGGGTGTGCAGGAGGCAGCTGATTGATGTTTCTCTCTCATCGATGTTTCTAGCTTTCTCTCCTTCTCCCTTCCTCTCTGTAAAAAAAAAAAATCAATAAAATATATTAAAAAGAAAAAGAAAAAAACAGCTGGGGTGTGTGGGGATTGTGTGAGGTTGTGAGAGGTGGGGGGAGGAGTGGAGGGGTGGGCAGGACCAAACATGAGGGAATTTCCTCTAAGTATCCACTAGAGGTCAACATTTACCTTAATATTATATTTTCCCTAAGTTTAAGTTGCATCAAATTTGTTTTCACACTTTGAACCCAAGTACCTCCTTTGACTTCTTATCTTAATTCTACAAGATATCGTCACATCTTGTGTCCTCTGTTCATTTTGGCCCCTGCGAACTTGCCTTTCCTATGACAGTACTTCCATCCTTGACTCCGTTCCCAGTTCCAACCACTAGGGGGCAATATTGCACAAATAAAGACTCGCAGGAGAAAAATTAAGCCAAAACTGCCACAAAAAAAGGGGGTGGGGGGGAGAATGGGGCGGGTAGTTTCAGAGGGAAAGGGCCATTAATTTAGGAAGGAGACAAACCAGACTTCTCTAGTTCGTATCCAACTCACGGCCCAAGGTCAGAACTGTGCGAGACACAGCACAAAGGAGCCATTCAGGAGCAGGGAGGCTGGCTTGGGGGAGAACGCGTGCACCATCTCCTTTTGCGGTTCCCCTGGATGGGGCACAGGCACGTCCGTGCACGTGTGTGTGGATAGATACTGGGCAGCAGCAGGACGGAGTGGACTGGGCGGGAATCTGCTATATAGATCCAATGGCGCGCTGGCTGACCGCCTCTGCACACGCCCCCAGACAGGTTTACAACAGCGCTGCTGGGAAGTCAGCACTCACCCTGCCCCCCTCCACCCTCCCCTTCCCCCCCATCCCAGGAAAACCAATTCCGGAGGGGACATAAGGTTCGCCCATGGGCGCACCATTTAGAGGTGGTGCATTCAGCCAGGGGTCCGAACTCAGGTCGGTGCTAGGGACATGTCTCGCCTTCTCATTCCTCCTGTAATAACCCTGCACACACACACACACACACACACACACACACACACACACAGACACTCACTCACTCAACATTCGCACCGGACAGCAAGCACTATGGCACAGATGGATGTAGCAGGGAAGGCGCGGGCTCCTGGGAACCTCTCCCCGGAGCAATACCCGGGAAACTGCGTGTGTAATTTCAAGTAGTGAGGGATGATGGGTGTGGACCACAGACCTCCTGCAGCCCGTCCATGCATCGGGTTCCGAGTTTAGGAGAAATTCTGTTCTGGATGGAGCCTAGGTTAGCAATACAAAGAACCTGACGGGCTGGGGAGGCGGAGCCAGCAGGGGCGCCCCACCTCCTTCCAGACGCCACTGGGGCTCCGTCTCAGAAAACGGGCGGGGCTTGGAAGAAAGTCTGGACGAGAAGTCTGGAGCGTCTGGGTTGGGCCTCCTCCCCCATTCCCCCGGTCTCCCAACCCCACCCCAGACCCACACTCCAAATGCTGGCGCCGGGGTTCGGCTGCAGAGAACTTGGGCAGGCGGGGGGGAGGGAGGTAGAGCTGCGAACGCCTGAGCGGCAGGCAGGCGGACAGCGCACAGTGGCTTTTCTTTTCAATGTTTCCTTAGATCGTCAGCGCCCGAGACTGACGCGGGGTCTCCTTCCCTCACCCCACCTCCCGCACGCCCTCTCGCTCTTTCTCTCTCTCCACTCCCCCCCACCCCCCCTCCTCCACCTCCATCCCGGCCGCTGCACCCGCCTCCCGGCCTCGCGCTCCGCCTCCGCCTCCAAGGGTTTTCTCTCGCCCCGGAGTGAAATCTACATAGCGACCGCCCCTCTCAGAGATCATTGGCTCAGCCCCTGCCCGTAGCGGCCGGTGATTGGCGGGCCGCCCCGAGTCATTTGCATGCCGGCCCGGCGGCTGCGAGGTACCCAGCTGTGAGGCGGCGCTCGCCCCGCAGAAGTTTGCCCGGCGCTTCCTCGCTGCCCGGTCCCGGGCTCGCGCCGCGCGGAGAGCCGCCGCCTCCTGCTTCTGCCGCCGCCGCCGCCGCCGCCCTGTTCTCTCCGGGGTCGTTGTCTGAGGGGACAGACGCTCCGCTTGCGGGAAGTTGAGGCGAACGAGGGCGAGTGCTGAGGAGCCGCGGAGGGCGCCGTTCCTGTGACAGCGTTGAGTCCCGACGCCGGGCGCGCGCGCGGGGCCCCGGCCTCGGCCCGGGCGAACCTCGCCCACCTCCCCGCGGCCGCCGGGCGGGCGGCGGGCGGGCGATGCGGCCGCCGAGTCCCGCGGCGGCGTCGACCAGGAGGGCGCCCCGGAGCGTCTAGAAGAAAGCTTGTTTCTGCCACTTGGAGACGGGAGCATGGAGTTGTGAGCGCTCCCCTTCCCCCGCACTTCGCTCCCCCGGCCGGCGAGGCCGCCGCCGCCGCCCCCCGGGCAAGCTCCCCATGGCCGGGACGTACAGCTCCACTCTGAAGACGCTGGAGGACTTGACCTTGGACTCCGGCTATGGGGCCGGGGACTCGTGCCGCTCCCTCAGCCTCTCGTCCTCCAAGTCCAACTCGCAGGCGCTCAACTCTTCCTCGGCGCCGCCGCAGCCCCGCGGGGCGGCGGCCTGGTGGTGCTACTCGGGCTCCATGAACAGCCGCCACAACAGCTGGGACACGGTGAACACGGTGCTGCCCGAGGACCCCGAGGTGGCCGACCTCTTCTCGCGCTGCCCGCGCCTCCCCGAGCTGGAGGAGTTCCCCTGGACCGAGGCGGACGTGGCCCGGGTGCTGCGCAAAGGCCGGCGGCCGGCCCTCTTGTCGGCCGAGGCGGTGCGGCGCCTGGCGTTGCTCCTGCGCCGGGCGCTCATCCGCGTGGCCCGCGAGGCGCAGCGGCTGAGCGTGCTGCACGCCAAGTGCACCCGCTTCGAGGTGCAGAGCGCCGTGCGCCTGGTGCACAGCTGGGCGCTGGCGGAGAGCTGCGCGCTGGCCGCCGTGCAGGCGCTGTCCCTGTACAGCATGAGCGCGGGCGACGGGCTGCGCCGCGGCAAGTCGGCGCGCTGCGGCCTCACCTTCTCCGTGGGCCGCTTCTTCCGCTGGATGGTGGACACGCGCATCTCCGTGCGCATCCACGAGTACGCGGCCATCTCGCTGACGGCGTGCATGGAGAACCTGGTGGAGGAGATCCGGGCCCGCGTGCAGGCCAGCCAGAGCCCCGACGGGGGAGGGGCCGGCGGCGGCGGCGGCGGGGAGGTGTCCGCCGAGGCCCTGGAGATGGTCATCAACAACGACGCGGAGCTCTGGGGCGTCCTGCAGCCCTACGAGCACCTCATCTGCGGCAAGAATGCCAACGGTGAGTGCGCCGGGCCCCCCGCCGGCCGCCGGGGGCAGGGGGTGTGGGAGAGACCCGGGGGGGGGGGGGGGGGAATGTTTTAGGAGGAAGCTGGGGGGCGTGCCGAGCCCCCTTCCCCCCAGAGGAAGCGTTTTTTGATCTGGGGATGGACGAGTTCATTCAAGGGCTCTTGTCCGAGAGGTGGTGCTTCTGGCGATAGACTTTGGGAGGGTTGATCGCCACCCGGTGCTGCGCGTGTCCCTGTCACTTTCTGGGAGCCGTGCGCGAGTTGAGCGTCCGGACCAAGCCATTTCTGAACCCCCCTCTGGAGGGGACGCTTACTGCCCTGCGCTCTTGGCCTCGCTGGAGGGGACCTATAGGCGGAGTCTTTCCCGACAGCTGGTTCTGCCCGCTGGGTCTCTCCAGCCTATTCCGTAGCAGCCAGAGGGTCCCAACTCTTCTAAGGCCTGAGTCTTGGATAAGTGGGGTGGGAGGAAGGGAGCAGAAAGTCCCGGACCGGTGCTGCCTTCCTGGGCTTTGCTGGGTTGAAGGATGCCCGGCACAGCGCTGGGTTCTTAACCCTGTGTGCGCCCAGGGTGATAGAATCCGGGGATTCCCGGCTTCTCTTCCCGGGAAGGGAGCCATCCACTGGCTCGCAGGGCCTGACTTTCCAAGCTGTCACCACCCACGTGCGCAATGGATGGGAGCCCTGTGCTGTACTAAACGCACCCTCGTAAGGGTTTTTCTGAAGAAAACATTAACCCGGATGACCCGGTACACCACGCGATGGGGGATGGGCCACTGCTTGGTGTCAAGATGGGGAAAGAAACCGTTGGGTAGTTGAATGTCTCTGAAGGATGATGACATGGCTTCCTGCAAAGGATGGAAGGGAAGCACTTGACCTTCTCCCTAGCAAGGTTAGGGTGTGACACGCTCCACAGCAAACTGCCTACCAGACTCCTATTTCAGGAGTCAGCAAACCATAAATTATTTAGAATGGTACTATGGCTCGTCATCCTAGCAACCTGATTGGAAGGCCATTTGTGGGGGCAGCTTTCGGTGGCAAATGAGCATTCGGTGGAAGAGGCCCGGTGGGTACTGGGAAAGGCATACAGGGAGGTTACCTTTAAACCTGGTTTAACCTGAGCATACTAGCTAAAATTTAAAATTAGCACTTATCGTTCCGTCTCTATTCTTAGCACTTTATATGTTACCTCGAGTCATCCTAGCAACCCTATTAGGTGTAGTAGTATCCCCATTCTACAGATGGGGAAACTAAGGTACCCTGCAGTGACGTCATTTGCCCAAGATTACACAGATGTTAAGTGACAGAGCTAGAACGTGAACCCAGGCAGGGTCCAGAGATGAAGCTTTCAGCCAGTGGAAAAAAAGGAAACCGTTTTGTTTTTATTAGCCCCAATTCCAAGAGGAGCCGTCGGCTTCTTAGGCCTCCTTGTAGGCCCGTCTGTAGGTGTTAGCGTGGCTGACTTTGACTTTGACTTTCGCTGGTTTGGCTTTTAATTCCGGCACGGCCAGAGATGCCTGCAGTGGGAGAGCGCTCGCCTTTTCATTTTCCTCCTCTGAGGTCAGAGTTGAGGTCAGTCCGGAATCTCAGTTGATGATATCACAGCGGATAATTGGGCTTTGCCCTCCAGGTTTGTGGCATCGACACAGGGAACACCTCCGGGGAGGAAGTGTGGCGGGCAGGGGGATTTCCATCGGTTGTCATAGCCCAGGGGAAGAGTTCTGGAATTCTGGCTGAGGGGAGGCCAGGGCTTAAAGTCAAAGGAGGTAAAGACTCCTCGGGAGAAGACTGAGGCCCTAACCCCATAAACCAAACTAGAAGGAAGGTGGACTGATCGGTGCCCAACAAACAAACAAAAAAAAACATACACATGCCCTTCACCAGCCAGCCGGCGCCCTGCAGCCTCAGGAACTTCTCAGCGTTTCTAACGACAAATGACAAATCGAGGCTCGTAAGGGCAGTTGCCTCGCTAGGGTCCCCTGAAAATGCAGAGTGACCGGAAACGGCTGAAACACCGGTGTCTTCCACGAAAGGGCCGTTTCTTACCTAGTGTCACCTCACCACTCCTTGGGATTTTCTCGATTTGTCCTCCTCCCTACCCCTCTCCCCACACCCCAAGCAATCCTTCTTAAGTGATGCTGGTCCGGACAGCACAGCTCCCTGGACGGCCCCAGCAAGCATGTCCCTCTGTGCCCTCCCTGGTCCCCAGGGAGCTCCCTTGCAGGCGGGTGACCATTCGCTTCCACTTAGGAACATGGATGCTCATTCTTTATACATGAAAACCTGGAGGTGGCCGCCGTCCACGATAACTAGGCTGATTTATTGAGTCTCCGCAGACCAAGTGAAATGAACGTTTGGTAGCGGAGCAATGAATTACGCGGGCCCGAAAGCTGACTTCAGAGGGGAAGCATAAACTGCCGAGGAAAGACACGGAGAGATCCAGACCTTGTTTTTTTTGTTTGTTTGTTTGTTTGTTTTTTATGCAAACATAAGCCCAAGGCCGGCAAGCTTCCCTTCGCCACAGCTGAAGACTAAGTGGGAAATGGCTGCACACAGGAGGGAGAGGGCTGGTTCCTTTTCTAGTCCTACTGGTCTTCCCTTGAAATTATAATGTCTTTATTGCCGCTGTGCCTGCTAATTCTATGGCACGGGCACATGCCTTTGGCTCAGCTCCACGGGGCTCTTAAACTTTTATTGTGTTCCAACCGGGACTTTAAGGGCCCTGGTCCATCCATGCCTGTCCATTACTCAGAGCGCCGGGCAAATAGGGTTTTGCTCAGCCCGAGATGGGCCGTAAAAGTTCTGTGGTGTTTATAAAACATGATCTCACGGCGCAGCAGGGAATTATATGTCACCTGCTCGCTTGGTATCGATGTCCGTGTTCCCAGGACGGTGTCATTAAGTGATGATATCTTAACGGCTTCCCTCCGGGAGGTGGAGCCTCCACTTGAATAGAGTTGTGTTTCTAAAGGCGGTGTAGGCCAGATATGGAAACCCCTCTCATTCCCTCTCACTCTCTCATCCCTCTGTGCGAGTTGGATGCTGGGCCTCTTTTTTTTTTTTTTTTTAAATATATTTTATTGATTTTTTTTTACAGAGAGGAGGAGAGAGGGATAGAGAGCTAGAAACATCAATGAGAGAGAAACATTGACCAGCCGCCTCCTGCACACCCCCTACCGGGGATGTGCCCGCAACCAATGTACATGCCTCTGACTGGAATCGAACCTGGGACCCTTCAGTCCGCAGACCGACGCTCTACCACTGAGCCAAACCGGTTTCGACTGGGCCTCACTTCTGGGTTCCTTCTTGGACATTTTTTTTTTTTTTTTTTTTTTAACTAAGCTTTTATGAGTTTGCGGGGCACTTGAGAAAGTTCTCTTCAATCGTGAGGCTCCAGGTTCAATGATTGGATTTTGCTGAGAACAATCTTATTCCAACACAGTAACCAGGATGTGCTCTGTCATTGTGACAAAGAGTGCAGAACTTAGAATCACAGTGAGGGTTCCAAGCTCATCTCCATGTAGATGAGTGGCCTGGGGCAAATGTCTTAACCATTCTAAGCCTCAATTTTGTTGCCTGTAAAATGGGAGATAATGACAGCCCCTAACTGGAGGTTTGCATGAGGATTAGGTGAGATCATGAGGATTAGGTGAGATCAGAGATTTAAAGATCATAGCACGTCGTAAATGCTGGATGAATAACAACAGTTCACTCAACAAACATGTACCAAGCCCTGGCCCTGTGCCCTCCACTGTGAAAAGTGCTGTGCATTAAGTTGGTGAAGAGAGAGAAAGGGTCCTCCTCTTGTGAGATTTACAAACTAGTGGAGGAGACAAAAAAAATAAACAAATAGGGATTCGCTCTTTTATCAGTAAGTGTTACTTTAAAAAAAAGAGAGAGAAAAGGCCAAGGAAACAGGATGTGACTGGGGCTAATTTAATGCCAGCCAGGGAAGGCCTCTCTGCAGCTTTATTAGCAATAGGCGATCTATCAAAACTACTGCTGGCTCAGTCCCTCCAGGCAAAAGATCGTGACCGAGAACGTTCCTCAACTATTCAGTTATCAGCTGAGGCAAATCCTACAAATGGCTGCAGCCGGGACCTAAAAGGCTGCATCCCTAGCAGGGATGAAAACTCTCCCTCCTTGTAGGACCCAGCTAGCGAGGAGATTAGGAGATGGATCGCCACTGAGATCATGCACAGGAGGTGAAGGGAGCTGCTAGTTGCTATTGAATCCGTTTCCACACCTGGGTAGTCTGAGGGAGGAGGGCGGCTTCCCATCTCGGATATTTTATTGAAGCCTAGGATGGGGGGAAGGAAGGTAAAAGTGAGAGCTTAGGAAATGAAAACTTATCTCCCCTCCCCCCGTTCCTTGAATGTCTGAGAAATGCAACTCAGCCTTACGCAGTTAGAGGAACAGGTGGAGTTCTGCTTCCTCCAGGGAGCGTTCCCTGACTCCACCCCTGCCTGGAAGAGCCACCCCTCCTGGCATCTCCACGGCGCCCAGAGCGCGTTCTGGAACCACTTCCTGCTGTGCCTGTCTGTCTCTCTCAGTCTGGAGCTCACGAGCATGGTGCCTCCCTGTGCCTCACACTGTTGGGCAGAGTGGGTCCTCCATAAATGTTAGGCAGTCGATGGCGCATCCCATACAGAACGTTTAATTCCAGAAATTGAATTTGAAAGCCCTCTACCCCTTGGAAGAACCTTCCCTGCTTTCCACCTTGGCAGGGAATGTCACATTCTTAATAAATAGAGAGAGAGTTGGGGGGTGGGCGGGTACCCAAACCACAGAGACATCATTCAGCCGTTTGATATTCTAGTTTCTAGCAGGGCACCCCCGGCCAGCTGTGATGAGCACGTGTAAATGGTGAGGGGTGTGCCTTCGGTGTGAGAGGCCTAAAGTGGGGGTTTCATAGAAGTCGAATAGGCCAATGGCAGATCCACAGGAGGGTTGAGTTGAAAATCAGAAGCAGTCAGTTCCCCTAAGAATAGCAATCCCAATCCCTCCTTCCTGCAGAGCTGCCCCAGAGGGCAATTCTGCTGCTGACTATTGCTCATCGGAGGCGTGTCTGTGTTCCTCCCCACCTGCCTCCAGTCCGAGAATAGAACCGAGGCACTCCGCCGCTGAGACATGCCGGGGTACAGCCACAGCACCCCCGGGTCTGAAGCAAGCCAGAGGCACTTTGCTGCTAATCCCCGGGTTGGTGCTTATCCCACCTCCCCATCAGCATCTGCCTCATTATTTGGACAGTGAGTGGATGCCTTGGCTTCTGTTGCCACACGTCTACAGCCATAATAACAGGTCTTTGTGCAACACCTCGGCCTGTTTGTCATCTCTGCTCCCGCCGGGTCCCCACAAAAATCCAGTGAATGGAATGCCCTCTCCCAGAAGGGTCTCTGGGAGCCCCGACTTCACAGCTCGGTCATGGCCGGGCCAGAACCAAGCCCCACATTGCTCAAGCCCCAGGCCTGTGTTGGTGTGTGTGTGTGTGTGTGTGAAGAATCATGAAAACAAAGGTGGTGAAGAGCAGGACAGCATTTGACCCTCTTCCAGTGGTGCTGAAGGTCAAACTCATAGCAACAGCAGGATTTATTATAGATCTTGTCCATGGCTGGCTGTGTCCGGGCCCTTTAAGTCCAGTAGCCCAGTGAATCTTCACAACCACAGTGAAGACCAGACACGGGCCTTCCTCCGAAGGATGCTGTGCTGCTGTCTCAGTGCTGCTTGCCAGCCAGCCCAGAGTGTGCCCTGGAGGTGACACTGATTCTGAGGAGCCATTATGGTGGCTCTGGACGGGGCAGGGAGCTCTGCTGCCCAGGGAGGGCCTTGCGAGTGTCAGCCACTTGGTGGTCAGTAAGCTCAGTGAATGGAGAGGCGGCAGACTCCACTGTGGTCATCTCCCCAAGGGGCCAGTCAGCTCCGGGAAGGGGGACACTCCCCTGGCTCTGGAGTTGGCCAAAAAGTCTTTATGAAGGGGACTAGAGTCTGCCCCAGGTTCAGGCCACTGATGAGACCTCGGTACTAACAGTACGGGGAGAGAAGGGCCCGCTGAAATGCTTAGGCGTTGAAGTCTGTGTTAGCTCCCAAAGTGCACGTCGCTCCATTTTTCCACCAGAAATGAGTGGTCAGGACGGCTGTGCTTGGTGCATACTTAGTGCTCCAGGGAGGTTAGCACCGCTGCTGGTTGAGAGCTCAGAGCTCACAGTAAGAGTGTCATTCTGGCTCCCTCATTCCTGAGCCGTGTGACCCTGGCAGGTGGTCTAATGTCTGTGCGCGAGTTGCTCCCTCTGTAACGGGATTTCTCAGCCTGGTCACTGCAGACATGTGGGACTGGATCCTTTCTGCCATGGGCCTTGTAGGGTCCCCCACTTCTGCCTGTCTTGACCATCAAACACGTCACACGTGTCATGGGGGGGCGACATCACCCCTGGTTGAAAAGCACTGCCCTAGAGTAGGACTAGAAAGAATACCCAACTCATAGGATGGATGTAACGAGTCTCCATAAGGGGCCTTGCACCGTGCCTGGTGCACAAAATACGAATTGGGATAATTGCTTTATTTTTGCAAGCTTGTGTTGGATGCACTGGTCCTGTTTGCTTTTGTCAAAGAGGGAGTCTCCGGTGCAGGGAAGGATCGTGACCCCGATCCCAGGGTGACGAGGACTCGTCACAAAGCTTCCCCTGGTGACGAATAGGAGGAAGTTACGGACTCTGGAAAAAAGCACCCTGCTCCTTTATGGCTCGGTTGCCCCCACAAGGAAGCAGCAGCTTGCAGTGGGCCCTGAGATCAGGCGCCTCCCCGCCTCCCCCAGCCCGTGCCCTCCCCGCCAGGATGATAGTGGCAGTGCGAACCCGAAGCCCCAGGCCCCAGGCCCCAGGGAACAGGGGTGGATATCGGACCCTGCGTGTGGCAGCTGCCGAGGCCGGAGGCCGGAGCCCCAGGACGGCAGGTGTCTTGTGTTTTGCCGGCCTGTCATGTAAACACGCTCTGTGGTCGCCTTGCTTGTTTTTAAAAAAAGGGCCTGCGTGGTTTTGCAACTCTGGCGGTATATTTGGAGTGGCGAGCTGAACTGGGAGGAGAAGCTTAAGAAATACGGCCCACGTGAGCCACGCTGGCCACATTCATCAACCGCTGACCGAGCACCGGCGGCCTGCGGGGCCGAGGAGACCATTGGGAGGAGGACCCGCTCGGATCCTGCCCGTCCAGGAGCAAAGCGCATGCATGGGTCCTTCATGAGGAAGTGGGTGGTTCCTGCATTCAGGTGCCCGGGGCAGTGCCCACAACCTGCATGCCGATGTGCCCCTGCCCATCTCGGCTGCTTTTCACAGGCTATTTCGTTTCCTCTTCCCAGGCCCCTCTGTGTGGTAGATAGAATGTCCGTCCCGCCCATGGGGACCTTGAAGCTTTCGGAGCCTGGAGAGCTGGGAGGGGAGGCAGGAACCCCAAGTGGGTGGGTAGGCGAGTCAGGGCTGCTTCTGGGAAGAGGTGGCACGTGAGCGGTGGGATTGGGGCCGGCGGAGCTGTGACAGGGAAGGGAGGTGGTGCAGAGGGCAGGGAGGCTTCCAGAAAGAGGGACGCCGTGTGAGCAAAGACCTGGAGCCTGCGTGTGTGTTTTGGAAACCAGCAAGTTATCCCGTTGGGCTGGAAGGTCCAGGCCTCACGAGGCAGAGGAGCAGGGCAGATAAGACCGTCCGAAAGGAAAACTTTCCCACATCTTCCATCCAGATGTTGCGAGGCCTGCCAGAGTGCAGGAAGAGAGTTTTCCAAAACTTATTTTTATAATTCAGAAATTTAGTGCGTCTGCTCCCCAGCTCATCTTAACCGCAGTCCCAGGCCTCCCATCACCCCCTCCTGTTGATTGAAAGCTTGACCTCAAAAATGCCCCAGCCCGCTGTCCTGGCAACGCCAGTCAATGACAGAAGGCTCTCCCCGAGCAGACTGGGGTGGGGAGGGCACGGAGAGCGAGGGTGGCTTCGATCAGCGATGCTGCGTCTGCCCACTTTGGCTTCTGACTCGGCAATTCAGGCCAGGGCAGCCCCCACACGGGACGGAGCTCGGGGCTGACAAACTCATTAAGTGAGGCCACTGGATGGACTTTTGCCAAAGCCGGGAGTCTGGAACGTGGAGGTGGGAAGGGACAGAAAGCAGGATGCAGTACGAGGGCCTCGGGACCTTCTCTGTGTTTAAGCCCCACTTGATACATTCAGGCTCCGGCTTTTGAGTTTTGGAAAAGAGCAGCTCAGTTCTCAGAGAGGATGAGTCACTTTCTAATTCTCGGCGAAGGTGTTCCCAGAGGACTGACAATAAGGACCTCCGTCATGCTGACTGTTCCCGATTGCGGGCCCACCTTGTAGCACATGCCACCCGGGTTGGACTTCTTAGAGTCCAGCAGAATCCCACCGACGGGAATAAAAAGTGAGAGGTCGTCACTGGCTTAGCTCATAACCTGGGTGTGAGTCCTTTTCCTGACCCCGCTGTTACAAAGGCACCTTCTTGTCCCTTGAGAAAGGGACATCTTGAACATGTTGCAAAAAAATACATCTGTAGTCGTTTGTGGTTCATAATTTCTCAAAGTGAGCCGAGCTTGAGGGGCGGGGTCAGGCCCGCGATGGAAAAATTAACCAAGAAAGCTGAACTTGGAAATACCACAGATACAAGGTTAGCGGTAGGGGAATTTAAATTGGACCACGAAGAGTCTAAATGGGCCTTTCAGTGCATGAAAATAATCCCTAAAACTGAGGCCAACCTTTTGTGGAAAACTTAAAATAATAATAATAATAATAATAATAATAATAATAATAATAATAACGTAACCCTCTATCTTTTAAAATATGAAAATCAGTATTTGCTGTTAGGAGAGTTGTTCATAAACACGAGCCCAGGCTCACCGCCTCCCCCCCCCACCCCACCCCGCACACACACACACCCCAAGTGGGTGTGCCCAAGCGTCCGGGACAGCCGGTTCAGAGAGCGAAGAATTTGGATCCCAAAGTTCTGGGTTGGACGGAGCTTGGCCCCTCCACGACCCGGAGTGAATAACAGCATCTCCTTGGCTCTCTGCTCCTCTCTCCGGGGTGTGAAGAGGCTGGACCAGATTCTCCAAGGGCCCTTCTGTCTCTGATAATGTTCCGAGACCCCACATGGACACTGTGAAATCATTTCCCTGAAGCCGAGCCCTGTAATTAGCATCCTTGGGAAAGAAACACCCCAGATGGAGCTGGCTGTGTTCTCCGAAGACCTGGCTGGGTCGCAGGACCAAACGCCATCCTCTTTCTATCGGGATTAACTGTGATTATTGTGCTCAGAGTGCCCCTCTCCCCGCCCCTGGTCAGAAGGATGAGTTCTGTCTACTTTTGGCTGACAGCTGCGCCCAGGCCCTGCAGGCCTGCGCTGCGGTGAGATTGGCTCCGAGGTGACTTCATCCCGCCGGTGTTTGAAACCCGCCTACCCAGACTCGGGTATTTATAGCAGGGGAACAGCTCAAAAAAAAAAAAAAAAAAAAAAATTAAACATGCTACACCCTTCTGTATGCCGTGTGGGACAGAGACAGGCATTGTGAGGCTCGTGGAAGGCAGGGCCGGGGAGCCCGGCGGGATGTGTTTAAACGCCGCTTGTTGCAGTTGGCAGGGCCACTTTTTCTAAGAGGAGGGAAGCCGAGTGAGTGCGGGGACAGGCTGCCAGGGACTCTGAAGCCTGAGGTGTGGAGCCCTGAGCCCTCATCACTTCACAGCCACCAAGTTAGAGCGGGGCTGGGAGAGGCCCCCCTGGCAGGCTTGGTAAACGGGGGTGGTGGCTCGTCATCCCTCTTTCCCAAGGTGCACCCACCCTCTCAGGGAGTCCCCATGTTGAGAATTGAGAAAGTGGTCTGGAGCGTCGGCCTGCGGACCCAAGTTCGATTCTGGTCAAGGGCATGTACCTTGGTTGCGGGCACATCCCCGGTAGTAGGGGTGCAAGAGGCAGCTGATCAATGTTTCTCACCCATCTATGTTTCTGACTCTCTATCCCTCTCCCTTTCTCTCTGTGAGAAATCAATAAAAACATATTTTTAAAAAAATAAGAAAAGAGAGAAAGAAAGTGGCCTGGAGAAGACAGAACAGACAGCCCCAAACAGTGGTTTCTGTGTTGCCGCTTTAAACGCATCTCGGCTGCTGAGTGCGTCAGGCTACACGGGGGGGCCCGTTTGGAAGGAAGCTGCTCGCAGCTGTTCTGGATACAGTCCTCCCAGGCTGGGCGGGCAGGCCAGAGCTGTGCTGGGACCCAACTCGGTAGCAGGTGCGAGGGCCCCCGGGATGGGGGCGCTGCCTCTGAAGGGGCCTCCCAGCGGCCCCGCCTGTCCGGTGGGCGCCTGTGAAGTATCCCAGGAAGGGTCACTATGTCTCCCCCCACCTGGATCTCAGAGGAGACGGATGGTGGTGACAGCGGGAAGTTCTGGAGATGAACAGGGGCGAGGCCCCGAGTTTAGTTTGGGGTACATCTGCTTGCCCAAGCAGCAGATCCGTACTGAGGACTGGCTGTGCACCGGCACTCGTCCAGGTCTCCGTGATAAAACAGTGAGTGAAAGAGGAGGGGGAGGCCGATGGGTAATGAGGAATCGCAAGGCACGCAGGAGGACTCACAATGAGGCCAGCCCGGCCAGAGAGACAGAGGGGGCAGAGGGAACGGCCAGGCCTGGTGGGTTCAGGGACGCCAGGGTGGCGGGTGGGAGAGCGCGGGGTGCAGGGAGTGGAGTAGGAGATGCGATTGCAGAGGGAATGGAGGGGTGACTCGCCAGGTGGGGCCTCATTGACCATCATGCCGTTCCTTGGCTTTAACCCTGAGTTCTGCTGGGAGCCCCTGGAGGCCTTCAGCACAGAGGTGGCCTGATCGGAGTTGCACTGTAGCAACCTCACCCTCTCTGTGTGGCGGACATGGACCGTAGCATTGAGTGGCAGCAAGGCTTTGCAATCATCCAGGTGAGAGAGCACAGAGGCTTGGACCAGGTGTCAACTGCTTGGACGCGGGAGGGATGAGAGAGGAACTCATATGACACCAAGGGTCGTGGTCTCAGCAACTAGAAGAACCAGTGGCCGTTGACTGAAAGGGGAACAGCCACGTAGGGAAGACACAGGGTTGAGCCAGAGGCCCGAGTGCGAAGTTGGTCGCTTGTCTCAAACGCCACGCATTGCGGCGCAGAAGTTTCATTGCTAGCTTTACCCACTGGCCAGGTAAGTTTCTATAGAATGAGTCCAAAAAACATTTTACGTAAGTGTTAAAGGCACACTTTAAGATTCAATGCCCATTGCATTTTGAGGTTATTTTATGATATGCTCTTACAAGCTAGCATCTTTTTAAAGTATGATCCGTTGTAAAGCTCTGTGTCATATGCAGTGAGAATTCTTGTGATCCGTCCGCAGTGTGTTAATAGAGAGAGCGTTGTCAAGAAGGAGGTTGGCCTCCAGGTCTCGGCGGGAGGAAAAGGCTCCTTGAATGCGCATAATCATGATGGATGGAAGCACTGCCCTCCTTGGTCCCACCCGCGGACAGGCATGGTCCGGCAGGGCTGGGGAGGGCCTGGGGCGGGAGAGATTTAATTTCCAGCCTTCTAATTCTTTGGTTGATGGCCTTCAGAGACTCGGAATATTGCTTTCTAGCCAGCAGCCTCTAATGGAGGTCATCAAATCTGTGGTTTCCTGTCATTAGCCCGGGGTCTGTTTAATTGGGTCCAGTTGTTCTGTGGACCCTTGAGACTTGGTGCGTGTGTTGTCCTTCAGTTCTGGAAAGGCGAGATGCCTCTTTCAGGCGGCTTCGGATGCCTGGAGGTCAAGTCTAGGTCAGAAACTTAGCCAGGAGAGCCTTGGTGGGTGCAGGGAGAAGACCGGGGGGCCCTGGGGCGGTCTCGGGAAGGCATTGGGAGTATCCAAGTGCTTGATGCTGGTTTGGCTTTGGCTGCTCAGGAGGGGAATGGTGGCACAGGTTGGCTCAGGGGTGGGCCATGGGAGGGTTACCACGACCTCACTGCCAGCTGCTTAGTCTCTGAACCATGTTTTCTTCTTTGGTTTAATGGGTTGACCTGGCTCCTGTCTCACAGAGTTGTTTCAGTGACTCTTACCCCTGGATTCACATGAACTCTCTACACAGAGTATTAAAAAAAAAAAAAAAATTGTTTGTGTGTATGTGTGTGTGTATGTGAGTGTGTGTCCTAAGCCCTCGCCTCCAGAAATTCTGATATGAATGGTCTGGAATGGGGCCTAGACCACGTGGGTCCAGTTCTTGGGGGCGTGTGGGCTCAGGGTGCTTAGACATTCGCTGTTACTAGTGGTGAAAGAGTCATTGTTCAGCAGCGCTCATCTCTGCCCCACGGGGCGGGGGAGGGGGTGACTGACCCCCTTCACAGCTGTGCTGCTCTGGCTCGCTCACCTGGAGGGATCACGGAAGAAACACAAGAGAAGCCTGATTTGTTAGGTTGGCATGGAAAGAGCAGAGAAAGATCTAGATTGGCAGTGGCACTATATAATGTACTCATCCTACTGGTCAGTACGGTGGGTTAACTCCAACTTCATGGAGAGATGAACAGGCTCAAGGTCACGCAGCCAATAAGAGGTAGAGACTGTGATTGAACCCAGGCAGCCTGACTCCAGATTCCCTAATCTCCACCTGCTGTGCCCCCTTCCCCCACCCCCTCACCTGCACCCAGAGAAACCAAGACATCTGAGTTCTCGACTCTGAGGGCCAGCGCATGCCTACCATGAGCCTTTACAAAGCACCCAGGCACGTGCCCTGAGTGGCACGTGGGCTCTTTCACTTCCGTTTTCTAGTTGCAGAAACTGAGGCTCAGAGAAGCCCACTGGGGAACATCACTAGCAAATGACAGCAGGATGCAAGCCGAGGTCTCTTGGGCTCCGAGAGTCCTCATTCGCCCCTCGGCCGCCGCCTCTGTCCTCCCCTGCTCCTGTCCTCCGGAGTGGCCTGGGCGGGGATGGAGTGTGTGCAGCGACTTCCTGAGCGGAGAAATGAATGGGTGAGAGCAGCTGAAGCAAGCCCGTCCCTCATGGCTTCCCAATACCCGGGCCATTTAGGTGCCTTAAAATAGCAACATCGCCCAGTGGGGCGGCCAGGTTGGCCGGCCTGCGGGCTGCGGAGGCGTGGGTATTTGTTTCTCCTGCGTGTTTTAAAGATAATCCTGGAAGCTCCTCTCCTGTGGGTGTGAATGAAATAACCTCCGAGAGCCCGTGCTGGCTGCTTAAAATAGTTGCAGAGGAAGAGCGTTTGGAAGCTGTTCGCTCCTTGAGTCTATTTCCTGTCGATTTATGACACCTCGGAGAGTGCTAGGCCTCTTCTTGTTTACTCTCCTGGCTTCTCCCCTCCGCCAGAGTTCAGCCCTGACGCCATCCTACGCCGAGGGAGTTTGTCACCAGAACAAGTGACAACCGTTTCCAAGTAACTGGGGGCTCTCTCCACATTTAATTTCGTCTTTTTAAAAGAAAAACAAACAAACAAACAAAAAACAAACAATCAAGGCCAGGCCATTTGCGTTAGAACGGGCCATTTCTCTCTCCCAGCGGCCAAGGTTCCAAAATCATAGCTCTGATGCTTGCTTGGGGGCGAGGAGAATTGATAATTTGATTCATTCACACTAAAGGTCTGTGCTGGGAAGTACAGGTTTTCCTGCAGCCTTCACCGTGTGGTGCCCAGGAGACCTGACCTGCCATGTGTGAGTGTGTGTGTGTGTGTGTGTGTGTCCAGTCCTGCAGCCTCTAGCCATGTGAGTGAGGCTCTTTCCATTTTCATTTAATAAAACTCAGGAAGGTTAAAAAATCATTTCCTTCGTCAGGCAAGTCACATTTCTAGTGCTTACTCATCACGTGAGGCCAGCACCTCCCACACTGGACGATACATACAGTCCCAGAACTTCTCCATCCGTGCTGACAGCTCCGTGGGACACGCGCGTTAGAGGGGGTCAGCGGGCGGTCACGGGGCCAGCCTTCTGGGTTGTCACAGGTCCCCACGTCTCAACCATTCCCCAGGCTCGCTCAAAGGCCTCTGTTTGCCTCAACAAAAAGATTCATGGAAGTGGAGACAAGGCCGTTGATTCTTGTGGCTCTAACCTCTGGACCCTTAACACGGGTTCAGGATTTATGGTTTCCAAGCTGCACAGCCTCGGGGAAGTCACGGCCTCTCTGGAGTTGTTTTCTCGTCAGGGCCATGGAGATTTAGAAACACCCGGGAGGGATTTGGTGAGGATTAAGCACAGTTACCAAGTATGTACAGAAATACTTTGCAGGGTGCTGGCCACAGAGTAAGAGCTTACATGTGTTACAAAGTTTTCTATGCATTCTTTCCCTTGAGCCATGCATACATTATTCTCCAGACAGAGGATACCAGGTGTTTTTAGGAAGATGAATCGGGCTTCCGGGAGTGCTGTGGCTACTATCACCGCTACTGAGCAGGACTTAGACTTGAGTCCTGCTTTGTTCCCCTCCAAGGTTCTTCTTGCCTCCTGGCTGTTGATTGGCCCTTGATAAGCCAGAGGATGCTGGTTTCCGTGAACTGGGAGCACTCTGAGCTCACATTCATGCAGGAGCTGCCAGTTCCTGCCCCCACCGGAGGCGAGCTCTTTTCCGAGGAGTCTGGCCTGGAGCTGGCCTGTCCGCATCCACTTGGACGGCTGCCACCAGCAGAGCCACTGCCCTGATCGGTGGCTCCTTGGAATTGGAATCTTACCCAAGAGGTTAAGGTTTTTAGTGCTTCCCATGCCCCGTGGTCCTCTCACATCCTTCACTTTGAGAAATGAGCCCAAGAGAGCCCTCAGAGGGATCCTGGCAAAGGGTGGCTTTCAAAGGAGTGCCCCCTGAGAAGAGAAGCACCAAGAGGGGCCTCTTGGGTGGGTAGCGGGGTCTGAGAGATGTTTGCTCATATGCAGAACCTGATGTCACACCCTGTCTCCACTTCCCTAGACTGTACAGGTAATTATTTAACATTTCTGTGCCTTAATTTTTCCATCTGTAAAATGGGGATAATACTAGAACTTGCCTAGCATGGTAGTTGTGAAATTAAATGAGAAGATGGGGGTAGGGGAGTGGTGGGGAAGGCAGTTAGCTCAGGGCTTGGCATATAGCAATCCCCAGATAGAAAATGTGGGTGCCACACTCATCTTCCTTGCGTCCAGGCCATGGTATTGGTCCTTTCACATCCTTCATGTGTTATTTGCATTTTCTACCTGAGGTTGTATTATGTGTCAATCAGAAGAAGTGACTCAGAGAATCTCGCCCTTTCATGTGAATGTCTAAGTTAGATTGTGTACCGTGAGCCTTCACATGGTCTTTCCCCTCCTTCCCTTCGTGTTTTCCTTTCCAGGGATGATGGGGGTGAAAAGCGTGAATCTGCGCCGTTGTCATTTCAGTACCTTACAAGGTAACCACCAGCCCGCTGCCCTCCTGCTGGTCTGGGCTGTGTCCCCGGCCCCACCCAGCCCAACGGTGTAATCAGGGCTGGATTGTTTCTATAGGATTAGTTTGTGGTGTGAAAGGTCCGGGCAGTTATGTAATTGCCACTCTTTTGCCCACACCCAGAATGTGCTAAATCTGCCCCTTGCAATGAAAGCCAAATAGCCTGGAGCCATTTCTAGGGAATCCGACAATTTTCATCATAGCTGGCTACCAGAGATGGGCTGAAGTCAGGGGACAGCCAAGGCCATGGGGAAATGGTGAGGTCCCTACTTCCTTCTGCAGGTGGGTCTGCTGACGGAGGTACCAGCTTCCGAGATGAAGGAAGGGTGTGGGGCCAGGATATTGCACCGTGTGTGGTCACTTGTGTACAGTGGGCCCCTCGGCGGGACCTCCCAGCCGGACAAAACTGTGTCCTTTGTGCGGCTTCCCTGGCACTGACAGATTGCTCCTGGTTAATGGGCAACTCGGACGCTTCTTTCCAAAGAATTGCTTTGTTGGCTAGGCATGCTGTGCTTTCCGCCATGTTCAGCATGGCCCCTCACCCCTCCACAGAACTCTGTGTGTTTGTGTGCATGCCATGTGTAGGCATACATATATACCTGTTACATGAGCCCACACATATCTTCCTCCTCCTTAAAATGCAGGAAATTATTTTTATTTTTATTGATTTCAGAGAAGACAGGAGAGGGAGAGAGAGATAGAAACATCAATGATGGGAGAGAATCACTGATCGGCTGCCTCCTGCATGCCCCTACTGGAGATTGAGCCCGCAACCCAGGCATGTGCCCTTGACCTGAATCAAACCCAGGACCCTTCAGTCTGCAGGCCAAAGCTCTATCCACTGAGCCAAACCAGCTCGGGTAGGAAATGCTTAACTCGGTCATTTCCAGGCCTGCCAGGTTGCTGAGACATCTTGAGGCACATCTTCCTAAAATGCTTGAAACAGCACCTGTTATTGAAGTGGGCGGAATGTTGGCCATTATGGTGATGATGAAGTGATGACTATTTGGAGGGGGGAGGAGTCTTTGGGGCCCCTCCTGGTGGTATGATGAAGGAGCCCACTCATATGTGAGGTGAGCACACCGAGTATCACAGCCAGAGGATCAGTCTGGGTTTACCCTGGCTCCACCGACCTTTTAAAGTGTGATCCTGGGCAAGCCTCTCTGCCTGTTCGTCTCGTTTTGTTTTTTTGTTCTGGAACGTGGCGGTGACAGCAACACCGGCCTTGAGGTGGTGTAAAAGCGAAACAGGCACATAAGCAGAGCTGCTCACAAGGTACCCGGGCTCAGCTGGCAAAGGATGAAGGGGAGGAAAACCAGGAGTTGTATGAACCCTAGCAATATCCTTAAGCCCAGGGGGTAAGTCAGTCTCAGGAGATTGCATTCAACAGGATACCGTTTTTATGAGGGTAAATTTGAAAAATGTCCCGAAGAACATCTCACAGGCACAGCAAGCACTGTGTGGAGGTGACAGCGAGGGGCTGAGGAACCCAGCGCTGGCTGTGTTGTGTGGGGAGAGGGGAAGGGATGAGCTGGGGGCAGAGGAGGCTGTGGTTAAGAGGCACAGGCTGTCGAGGCCCTCACTTTTGCTCTGGAGGTGAAGCCACATCGTGATCGCGTGCACCTGAAGTTAAATACCGGCATTAGGTGTATTGATCCGTTTATTGTTATTATCATCCAGGGAACCCTCTGGATCATGCCAGAGGCCACCAGTGACGCCCTTGCGCATCCCTGTCTGCGCTCTTGGGCCTGAGCTCTAGGGCCTCCGCCAAGTGGCCTCCGCCCGGGGCCCTCGGGACAGCAGGGACGTTGAAGGTGCCTTGTTCTTAGGTCGGTGCAGGCTTGGGCACACGCTCCCCTGTGCGTCAAAAGGAGAAGAACAAAGTCGGGGTTGTTCGTGCCCTCGCCGTGCCAGCTCTCAAGGCTTTCATTAGACCAGAGTTGGGAACCTCCGTGCTTGCCAGGGCCCTGCTTTTCCCAGGGAAGGAACTGTGTGGGTTGGACCTGGTGGTGTTTGCCTTGGTCTGAGCTTAGGACTGCTCTGCCTAGGCTGCCGCCCCAGAGCAGCGAGCGTGGCCTTGGCCTATGCCTTTGCTTTACCTGCAGTTCCCTCCCCTGGCGGCAAGGAGAAGCCTGGGGGGCGTTTGAGACACCACCTGTGTGTTTCCAGGAGAGGAGGTGAGAGCACAGGCTATTTATTTACTTATTTACTTATTTTTAAAATATATTTTAATGATTTTTTTTTTTTTTACAGAGAGGAAGGGAGAGGGATAGAGAGTTAGAAACATTGATGAGAAAGAAACATCTATCAGCCGCCTCCTGCACATACTGGGGATGTGCCCCCAAGCAAGGTACATGCCCTTGGTCAGAATCGAACCTGGGACCTTCAGTCCGCAGGCCGACACCTCTGTCCACTGAGCCAATCCGGTTAGGGCTGGTTTTTTTGTTTTGTTTTGTTTTGATGTATTTTTATTGATTTCAGAGAGGAAGGGAGAGGGAGAGAAAGATAGAAACATCAGTGATGAGAGAATCATTGGTCGGCTGCCTCCTGCACACCCTCCAGCCCTTTCCCCCCCCTTACTGCGGACTGAACCCGCAACCCGGACATGAGCCCTTGACCAGAATCGAGCCTGGGACACTTCAGTCTACAAGCCGACGCTCTATCCACTGAGCTAAACCAGCCAGAGTGAGAGCACAGGTTTTGAAGGGATGGAGAGCTGGTTTCAATTTGGGGGCCCTTCACTGTGTGGTTTGAGGTAGAGGCATGACTTGTTCTTCCTGATTTTAAATCGCCGCGTGTGAAGTGCAGGATCTTAAATGTCATTCGGCTTGATGACGTTTTACCAGGCGCACACCCGTGTAGCCTACCGAGGTCAAGGTCAAGATCCACCACGCTCCCACCCCAGCAAAGGCCCTCACGGCCCTTCCCCGATTCTGACCTTTGCCGTCATCCCTTAGTTTTGCCCGTTTTTAAACTTCTAGGGGTGGGTACATTATCAAACCTGTCTGAGCATCAGTTTCTTTGTTTTTAAAAGTAACGTTGCCGACCTCGTGCTGCTGCGTTAAGAGAAACAAGACCGCACGTGTAAACTACTTGGAGAACAGTTAGCACGGGGATGGTGTTAAAAAGCTGTTTGTTGTTTATCATTGTGGTGTTTGACTTCGGAGCCTTTGTCTGCTTCTCACCTGGGGAGACGCAGGCCTTTTCCCTGGTGCTGACTGGGGTTCCTGTGTGCCCCGTGCCCTCCGTGCCCTGGGACCCACCGCACACACTTCTGCGATTGTTCCATCTGCGGCTTTCAGGGTTTCTTACTGAAACCAGTTCTTCGTGCTTAATAAGGCAGAGGAAATGGGCAGGAAAGCAGCGTTCTGCTGCCCTTGCTTCTCTTTCAAAGAGGGTCTGTTTGCTCTATTAGCAAAACCAACAGAGGCCTCGCTGCAGAGCTGGCTGCGTTGCGCCTGCTCCCCGAGGGCGGGGATTGGGGGTGGGGGTGGGAGTGCCCTGGAAACGGGATTTGCCCAAATGCCAGGTTTCTGAAGCAGGGGAGTAGCCACCTCTTCTACTTCCCAAAAACAAAAACAAGCAAAACAGCAAGAACCAGTCCTCCACTGGGGTTGCCTAAAATGCAACAATTCTCATTGAACCCCTTAGGTCAGTGGTTGGCAAACTCATTAGTCCACGGAGCCAAATATCAGCAGTACAATGATTGAAATTTCTTTTAAGAGCCGAAAACCGACTTCTGAGCATGGTCCACAAAGTTTCCATGCGGTATTTTGTGGAAGAGCCACCCTCAAGGGGCCAAAGAGCCACATGTGGCTCTCGAGCCACAGTTTACCGACCCCTGCCTTAGATTGAGGGGGGAGCGCTATGAGTATTGAGTTGGGGGATGGGAGGTTTTGGGAGGAGGGGGGCGGAAGCATACTTGAATGATGTGTCCCTGTGACAATGTGTCCCTTAATCTGAATGGTTTTTCTCGCGTTCGAGAAGGTAGAACTTGCACCTGGTGGTGTTGGTGGAGAAACGGGAGGCGGAGTGAGGTCAGGAAGGCCAGTCCCCTGCACTGTGTTGTGGTCTAGGGCTAGGTCTGCCCACAGGCCATGCTGCACCCATTGCCAGAACACCCACTCGAGGTCAAGTGTGAACAGTTCCAGTCCCTGCCCTTCAGGGAGAAGCTGGGGAGCAAGAATTTAAAACGCATGCATTCTGCAGCCTTTTATGGGCTCACCTTGGAAGCGCAGGGCCCCTAACCCGGGTTGGGGCACAGGCCTGGGGTTATCACAGGCCTGGGGGTGGTGTCCTTTAAGTTGAGATCTGAAAGGTAAACAGAAATTAGCCCCCAGACATCGAAAACACGAGACGCCCATCAGTGTAACCTTGGGACACATTCCCAAGGATGACCTCTGTGCACGCTGCAAATGAGATTTTGTATTGACTCAACTTAAAAAAATTTTTTTTTTCTTTATTGATTAAGGTATTACATGTGTCCTTATAGCCCCATTGCTCTCCCAATTCTCTCCCCCCTCCCCACTCTTGCCCTCATCCCCCTGGTGTCTGTGTCCATTGGTTAGGCTTATATGCCTGCATACAAGTCCTTTGGTTGATCTCTCCCCCTTCCCCCCACCCTCCTCTACCTTCCCTCTGAGGCATGACGGTCTGATCGATGCTGCTAATGGCAAGACCATTGATTTTCAGCCCAGCAATCTTACAGCCCCTCTGCCCTGAGCCGTGGAATTTTGAATACTGCGTGGGTCTGGTACAGGCTTTCCTGTCCCTGGGAGATGGGTGAGAGGGGCTGTGGGAGAGCCACTTGGAAACTGAAGATTTTATTGGTAAGAGTTTACGAGCAAGAGCGTAATCCTGCCACAGAGCCAGGAGAGAGAGAGAGAGAGAGAGACGTTTGTTATGGACGAAGATACCCGCTTGGCATCCCTCTCACAGCCAGTCGTTGTGCATGGGGCCGGCACGCCAAATTTCTCCAGTTTCCATGGGACCCAGACTTAGACAGGAAATCATGGTAGGATGGGAAAGGGTCCAAAACACACACGGCTGGTACACAGGCCGCAGTTAGAAAAGAGAGTCCGAGAACAATCTATCTATTTTCCCCCAAATGAGGACTGCGAGATGCAATGGGACTGTTTTTCCAAGACTCCTTACTTTTTATGGACCCGATTTTCAAGCCTTAATTTTTTCCACATGAAGCCATTCTCGAGTTATTTGAAGTGACCCCTTTTGTGTGTTTTCGGGGAGCATTTCTGAGGCTTGCTCTGTGTGTTTTCTAAAGCTTCCAAACTGAAAAAGCACCCATGTCCCTCCAGTAGGGGGGAGGGAGGAGAACGACAGCGGGGGGGGGGGGGGGGGGGGGGGGCGGGCGGGGGTTCTTTCCTCTCACTGGAGGGTCCCTCTCTGGCTTTTCCCGGCCGTGGTTGTGAGCGTGGTGGAAACCCAGCGCCCCCCGTTTTATGGGACGTGTGAGTGGAAACGGGGAGGGGTCCGCGGTGAGGCAGCCCTCCTCACGGCTGGGCTTCTTGGAAATCTCTGCTGCCAAGGCCAGCAACTGAAGCTTCTCATTCATAAAGCAGCACATTTTCGTCCTGCCTGTGAAGTTGTTAAAAAGAAATTGGAAAGTCAGGAAGGGCTCTGAACTTGCACTTTTGCAGATGTAGCTCTGGAAAAGTTCAGAAGGGGCCTGGCTGTTCGGAGCTTGGGAACCGAGCCAGGCCTCCCGGGGGCCTCGGGGAAGTCGCTGTGGGTAGGGGTTTTGCGTGAGCAGCCCCGATATATTTCTTGGGGAGTGTGCTAAACTGTTGACAAAATGACAGTTATGGGGTTTATGCATCTGTACCCATTGACAACTCCCCCCCCCCCCCCATCTCTCTCTTCCTGGTCAGGCATAATTTATTGGTTGAATTAATTTCATTGAGTTTATTGTCTTGACCACACACTTGGGCATCGTTATCATGGCCAGTTTAGGAGTGAGAGCTGGTGACGATGATACCCTCTACTATGGGCACAGCGCTTTGTGGTTTTCACACGGGACTTTCACATCCTTTCTCGTTTTATCTCACAGCCGTGATAGCTAACACAGTTGGGTCTTTACCATATACCAGTGGTCGGCAAACTCATTCGTCAACAGAGCCAAATATCAGCAGTACAACGATTGAAATTTCTTTTGAGAGCCAAATTTTTTTAAACTTAAACTAGATAGGTAGGTACATTGTTATTAATTTAATTAGGGTACTCCTAAGGTGGCCTTTGCTAAAAACTCAAGGGGCCAAAGAGCCGCATGTGGCTTTCGAGCCGCAGTTTGCTAACCACTGCTTTATACCAGGTATATTGCTAAACACTTTACAAACTTTACCTTCTCTCATCCTTAAAAACCACCCTTTGGCCCATCCGGTGTGGCTCAGTGGTTGAGCACCAACTTAGGGTTGCCATTCGATTCCTGGCCAGGGCACATGCCCAGGTTGCAGGCTTGATCCCCAGAGTGGAGCGTGCAGGAGGCAGCCGATCAATGATTCTCCCTCGTCATTGGCGTTTCTGTCTCTCTCCCTCTCCCTTCCTTTCTCTGAAATCAATAAAAGCATATATATTTGAAAAAGTTCTGTATCAAGTCACTTTTCAGGTCGCAGGCACATTTCAAGTTGACTAAAGCAAAGGGGCTTATTTAGAAGTCCCGAGGGAAGGTTGGCTTCCGGGCTTAGGGGTGTCTTTGGGACCCTGTTTTCTCTTGTTTACTCCCTCCTCGGGGTTCTGCACCCAGGTTGGCCACCTTCTCCAGCAGCCTTTCTCTTGTGATTACAAACTGTCTGCAGCAGCCCCAGCTCTCAAGCCTAATAGCAGAGGAAGCAGGTCAGCTTCCAGGAGGGCTCAAACACAAGTCCCCAGGGGTGAGTCTCCTGGGCTCTGATTGGCCTACCTTAGGTCAGGTGCCCACCATTGAATCAATGGGTCGCAGGAGGCCAGCAGCTGCTACCCACGCTGGGAGGCAGGACTAGGGAGCATTCATGGTCTGAGAACCCTCCCTGGGCTGCAGATAGAAGAGGAGAGGATGGTTGCTATGCAGACAAGATGCTGGGGCTGGGGGTGGACCGGGAGTTCCAGAGGGAAAAGGAGAATGAAAAAGCCAGCCTTCCAGAGAAACACATCTGCCACATTAGGCAGGGCCAGGGTAACTTCTTTATTTGAAGAGAATTTCAACCAACCATTAATGAGAACAAGAAGCTCATAAGTATCTTTCTGTCTGCAGCTGTGAAAGCAATTATTATTTATGATAGTCACTGATTTCAGTGTGTATTTGTTCTGAGGTAACCTTTCTTCTCTGGGCGAAAAGCACTCCTTTATAGGGAGAGAGTCGTTTACTGGTAGGTCCTACATAGCTGGGCACTGGGCTCATTTCTCTCATTAAGACAGAAATGCGATACCTTAAATTATGTCAGACGAATTGAAGTGCCGCTTCTCTTTCCTTCCCGTCTGTCTCCAACTCAATGGCACCTTGACCCGGCTTCACGTTTTAGGGAGACCATTCGCTCCAAGCTGCCGTGCTGTCAAACATCAGACAAGTTCATCGCACAGATCCTTGTTTCCAGTCCGCTGCAGACACGATCGGAGAGCACATGCTTTCAGGATCTTGGATGGCTCGGTGGCCAATTTGCTGTTTATTTCAGAACGAAGCCAGACAAGGAGGGGTGTTATGCAGTGTTCCTTTCGGAGTGCCTGCAGCTAACTAGATCCAGAGGGTGGGAGTGTTTAGCCAACAAGGGTTTTTTTTTTGAACGCCTGCCCCGTGGCCGGCATCTTGTAGGCACCATGGAGGACACAGAAGGGGCGGTTTCTACCCTGGAGCCATGCACGAGCCTGTGGCAGTCATCCTAGGAACTGTTTATTCGGCAGGGATTCTGTGCTGAGGACTTGGCATACGTTGTTTCATTTCATCATCACCCCACCAGTAGGAGGGCAGCGGGGGCAACAGAGGCTTGGAGAGGGGGAAGCCACCTGCCCCAAGCCGCCCCGCAAGCCCACGGCAAAACCAAAGCCCGCTTCCCCCCTCCCCGTGTCTGGATGGAGACTGTCATCACACGTTCTCCCCTGATAGCAGACTTCATCACTCAGGAAGCTGCAGCCGGGGAAGACGGAAGGTTGCCTGCCTGCTGAGGCCAAGGCCTGTCCAGAAGGAGGGCACTGGGTGGGCCTCCCGCCAGCCCGTGCAATCCACTGTCACTTCCATCTGCCCGACTTCTCTGACTCCGAGCTGCTGTCCGCAGCCCAGGCCGCAGTCCGATCCTCACTCTAGGACCGGTCGGAATCGGAGTTGTCCCAGGTCTGCCCGGACCACCGTGATCTCAGTATTTTCACACACGGCACAAGATGACACGTTGGAGAGCGCCAGCCACGTGGGGGCTGGAGGTGTTAAACAGACGGCGAGGCGTTGGGTCTGGGAGGCCAGCCGGCAGACGGAGTGCATCCTGGCCGTGCACATGATCCACAGGCGGCTTGTTTAACCCAGACACGGCCAAGGGCACAGGAGCAGAAAATGCAATCCAGAACCCTTTCTCCTGGGCAAGGTCACTTGGTTTTTAGAGTTTCGTTGTTGTTGTTTTTCTATATAGTTTCTCTTGGGAAAAATATATCTAGGAGAGAGGGAGGAGTGGAAGTAAGGGAATTTTTTGAGAGGGTATAGAGCCCCATTATAGTATGATGCTATAGAGTTCGTTGAGAATGTACCCCGAGGAACAGGGGTACACTCCTGGGCTGCGGATGGCTTTTTCCAGCAAGGCCGCCGCTGACTCCTGTCACTGGGGATTGCTCTCCCTCAAAGCTGACTGAGAGGGGAAGGGAACTGGGAGTGAGTGAAGAGGAAACGGAATGTGCCTGGGACTGGCAGTGAGAGCCAGGCAGCACCTCTCCGGCTGCTGTGGGCAATGGGGTCCTTGGGGGGTGGAGAGAATCTTCCCACCCATCACCCACTAGCAACATCATCTTCTCTGGAGCTTTACTTAAAAGCCAGCCGTGCAATGTCCCTCTTTATCCCTACCTAGAGGCCTGATGCACAAAATTCATGCAAGGGGCTCTGCCCTCACAACTCCAACTTCCTCTGGAAGGTCATCCAGAAGGATGTCCAGAAGGTCGTTCGGCTGTCTGGTCTAATTAGCATATTACGCTTTTATTATTATAGATAACCTGCCTTTGCTCTGAAGCCTACTGTATCTGCAATCCCTTGTGGCCACTTCAGCTTTCTTTGGATACATGTTTGCATAATCTGTTTTTTCGTACATTTAGTTTTGACTGGCTTATGTCCTATAGCAAGTGAGTTTTTCTGGTAAACTGCACTTCGTCGCATTTTTGTTTTTGTTTTTTTATCCTACCCTCATAATCTCTCTTAACTCGTGTTTTTAGATTACTTACATTTAATATAAATACTGATATGTTTAGAAATAGGGTCTGCTATTTGATGTTTGGTTTCTGCTAATCCCCACCCTCCTTTTTCTTTCCTCTCTTTCCCCCATTCCTGCCTTTAGACTATTTAAACATTTTTCTTTTGTATTCCATTTTATCTATTTTTGACTGTATCTCTTTGTGTCGTGTTTAAGTGGGTGCTGTACGGCTTAACAAATACATACTTAGGTTTTCCCAATCAGCTTAGAAATCAGTATTTTCCTACATTTAGTGCTGTACAGAATACTCACCACCACACAGGTGCCTTTACCTCCAGGTAAAATCTAGCTTTGGAGGAAGCCATGCTAACCCATCAATCAGCTAAGTACAAAGGAGGAAGACCTGGAAGGAGAGACGTTTAGTTTGATCTCATTCATTCATTCATTCACTATCAGTCACTCAGCATCCCCTATCCATCATCTGAGGAGCAACGGAATCCCCTCCCTTCTGCGTTGTATACATCAAAGACTAGACTTAGTCGGAAGAGTAGTAATAGTTAACTTTTGAGCCCTCACTATGTGTCACGCATTGTTCTAAGTTCTTGAGGGGCATCTGTAATTATTCCCACAGCCCTAGCTGTGAGTCCTCTATTTATCTGCATCTTATAAAGGAGGAATCCAGGGCACTGAGAGTTCAGCAGCCTAAGGTCACCTCCCCGGGTAAACAGCCGACTTTGGACCCATTGATTTCCTCCTGTTATCAGAGGATCTCGGTGGGGGAAGAACACACTGGAAGGTACACAAACTCCCACCTGCCTTGGGGACCTTGGGTTCTCCACCAGGTTCAGACCTTCCTCCGGCTGGAGCCGTTGTCTTCCTCTCCTCCTGTAAACATCGATAGGAGACTTGCTCCGTGCCAGGGGTGAAGCACATGGTACCAAAGCTCCAACAATGGACCTTGAATCTGAGGTTAGAGCCAGAGGGGCCTCTACCTGTGGCCCAAGCAGTGCCCTTTTCAGATGTGGACTCTGAGCTGGGAGCGGTGACGTCGGTAGAGGCAGAGCCCGGACTTGAGTGGGCCTCCTGACTCCTGCTTTTGGTCTCTGCGCCTCCGTGTGCCTTCTTGGCAGGGGCGGGTGGGAAGCTGAGGAGGGGCGGAGCTGGAAATTCTGATCTGCGACAGGGACAGCCAGCGGTCCCCACGGGGAGCCCTTCCTCCATGCCAAGCCTCAGAAGGCTTTGGCGGCGGGGCCGAGCTATTTAATAAGCTCTGGAGGCCGACCCAGTGGTCTGGCCGGGTCCCACAGCCAGGCCGAGGTTTCACATTTCCTGCAGAGGCAGAAATAGACTTGAGAAAGCACTGCTGGGAGGGCAGCTCTGTCACACGGGCACCTGTTTTTAATCGCAAGACCTAGTGTGGAAATGGCAAGTAGATGTCACCTTCTCGACCAAGCATACCTAGGTTGGGGGTTCAATCCCCAGTTGGGGGCGTGCAAGAGGCAGCTGATCGATGTTCCACTCTCACATGGATCTTTCGCTCTCTCCCCCTCTCTCAAAATCAATTTTAAAATCTTAAATAAATTTTTAAAAAAAGAAAGAAAGAAAGTTATCATCTCCAGGGCAGAACGACCATGATGACACTCTGAGCAAAGGGTGGCAGGGTCAGAGGGCACGGATTGCCTAAACCAAGTCACTCGGCGTGAAGAGGTGTCATCGGTGGCGTGTGTAACCTAACCAAGACCAGGAGTGTTTTTATGAAACATCTGAGAACCCACACCGTGAAATACCAAGGCTTCTCCCACGCGCATCTGGCTGGACTCGCCCTGGTGGTTCTGTAGTTGGCTGCCTGTGGAGCCCTTGACCTCTCTCCTGGTGATGATGATTCTAGAGCGACACCGATGGGGACTGAGGGTTATTCCCAGATCTTTTAAGTTCTTTCCTGTGTGCCTGTCAGGGCTTCCCCACTGAGGTCATTGGCGTATGGAGGCTGGGAATTGTGTCCTAAGCCAGCAGTCGCCAACCTTTCAGACCTCACGGACCACCAGTGCTCCTCGGACCAGCGGTTGGCAACCGCTATCCTGAACGGCTCACATACCCTGGGTCTCCACTGCCTGAGGCACGCATAGTCCTTGGTATATCCTTAATGTTTTCAACTGGGATAAGCCCAGCCAAGCCTTCTTTAGTCTTGGAAACTTTGTGTGCGGTTTTTATGGTGGCAGGTTTATCACGTTCAAGTACACTGCGTATTTAAACAGCTCTGTTCAGAGGCTCACGGGTTATCTGTGAAGCTGGATGTCAGCAGCACCAGTGGCAACCGGCCTTGCTTTCTCCACCCCTCCCCCGCCTGGTGCATCAGTAGTTGATGATGAAACATTCGTGGCAGGCACAGGGTTGCTCCGGGTCCCTGACTTATGCCTGTGGGTTTAGGGGGAGCAAGTGAGCAGAACGTCGGAGAGGATCCAGAGTGTGTATTTGCCTCCCAAAGGATCAGAGGGCCCAGGCCATCGGCTGGGCTGGATCTGGAGCCGAGTTTATCTACCCAGAGGGTCCCCAGTTAGAAGGATACAAGGAAGCCTTTTGCAGCTTTTCAGATGCCCCTGTGACTGGGATAGCCAGATCCCGGGGGGCTGACCACAGAGCACAGCCTCCTGTTGGCTTCCCTCAGTTAAGGGGTCACCCATGTGGCTCTCCCTCCCTACTCGCTGCCTCGGGAGCACCCCTCAGGGCCTGGAGCAGTGGTTTCCATCCCGCTGGGTGGGGAAAGTGGAGTGACATCACCACGGTTAGCCCTGTTCTAACAAATCTGGTCACTTGGTCCCAAAGTTGGTGCTGGTCCTATCGTGTGTTGGTCAAAGCAAGACAGTTTTTCCTTAAAACTTTACCTGCAGATGTTTAAGTAGCAGCTTCACGCTGATTGGTTAGAAATTGCTGTATAAACCGTTGGGGAAAATCCTACGCCAGCTCAGGTGGGGTTCTTAAAGGGGCTGCAGTGCAGGTGTTTGGAATTCCGGGTATATGTCGGAGGCACTGAGATTCTGCCGGGCGGGAGGGCAGCTTTTGTTAATGCTACTATGAAAGGGAAGGCCTGTGCCCTTAAGAACTGGACTGGACTCACCGTGGGAAAGAGCCTCGGGGCCGTGGCCGGCGGGCATGTGCCCTGTCCTCTCCGCTGTGGCTGCGAGGCTGTGGCTGAGCCGTGACTTGGGGAAGGGGAGGAGAAATGGAGAAGGCAGCTGGATCGGGACGAGAGAGAGGAAAACGGGAACCCAGAGCTCGTCCCTGGAATCAGTCTAATTGTTTCCATTCCCCTCGTGAATATTTGGAGCTGTATTCCCCAAAGCTTTTTGGCTGCTCAAGTACTGCTTTCCATTGTTTCAGAATTTCCCGGAGAAGGGTTTGTGAACCCCAGAGAGCCAGACCTCAGACCCTCCAAGCTCCAGGTCAGGAACGCCCTGGACACAGGTCATTTCAGATACTGATTTCTCTCCACACCCAGCAGCCAATCAGCCTGCTCTGCGTGTGTTTGCCCCGTGACATCCAGGCCCCTCGGACCTGGTTTTAGTCAGGGCACTCGCTCCGGGGTAGTGGGGCTCCTGGATCTGGGATCTGGTCCCACTTAGGTTTCCAAATGCCAGGCGAGCTTGTGCCCACAGATAGAGTGCCTGGCGTTCACGGGGCCTCCTGCAGACGCAGGCTACCCAGAAGACAGGCTCGCTCAAGCGCAGGCCGCCTTTTAATGTGGAATTTGGAACTCTTTTGGCAGGGATTTTTCCAGTCTTGAAAAAAAAATATATCATTTTTTTTCAAAGAAGGGTAAGATAATACGTGGCAGCCGTTCTGGAGAAGTCATTTGGAGAGATGGGCTGGGACGTGGCAAAATGAGAATCCTGGGGGCCATTACGGGGCTGGCCATGCCCTGTAAATTCCCCGTCTCCCTCCCTCAGTCTCTCTGAGCCAGCCCCTCAGGGCAGGGCTGGCTCCTGGGGCCCCCACTCAGCAGGGCCCCACACTTGCCTTCATGACCTGTATGCCAGGCACTGTCCTGAGTGCTTCACACGTGTTACCTCATTTGCCAGAGCTGCAAAGTCCTCCTGCTGACCTGGTGTCACAGGTGAGGAAACTGAGGCAGGCGAGCGCTCACAGTGGCACCACCCCCACCGGCGCGGTGCAGCTGATACTATCGTCTGTGTGTGCGTGTGTGGTGCTGACTCCTACCTCCCGGGGTGTTGAAGGGTGTTTGCCTTCCCTAGACATCGCCTGTCAGATGCCCATGGTGACAATGACCAGCTTGTTTACAGGGAAGGGTGGGCGGGGACTTCACCAGGGAGCTCACTCGCTCCTTCGCCAGGAGGTTGGCTCCTCTGATGAGGCTGATAGTGACGCAGGTGCTGGCTCGCCTTCCGAGCCAGGTGGCCTGCAAGGAGCGACCAGACACTTGAAAGAATGTGGTCAGACCACATCCTACCCAGGAGACAGCTGGGGTGCTCGGAAGACAGCCAATGAGATGCTCCATCTGCGAGCCAGCCCTCCGCCGCCGTGTGCGTTTGGGGTGTCTGGTCTTCCTCTGCCTGCTCTTCCCTCTGCCAGCCGCTCTCCAGCTGCTGACCTCATTCTGCAGAAGGCCCCGAGCCCCTTCAGCGAGGAAATGCGCCCGGGCTCCCGTGTACGGCGCTCCCCTGACAGTGAGCTATGGTTAACCCTTCCGGGCCTTGGCCCATTTCCAAATCAAGAGTATCAATTGGATTTTAGTGGGTCTCATTTGCCAAGAGAAATATATATATATATATATTTGTTAAAAACATGGGTTTCAGAATATCACTCAGGCTTGTGTCTGAGGCCCAGCTCTGCCACTGGCTAGGCCAGTGGTCGGCAAACTCAGTAATCAACAGAGCCAAATATCAGCAGTACAACGATGGCAATTTCTTTTGAGAGCCACGTTTTTTAAACTTAAACTTCTTCTAACGCCACTTCTTCAAAATAGACTCGCCCAGGCCGTGGTATTTTGTGGAAGAGCCACACTCAAAAGGCCAAAGAGCTGCATGTGGCTCGCGAGCCGCAGTTTGCCGACCCCAGGGCTAGGTGGTTTCCTCCTGTAAAGGGGGGGTACACAGAAGCAATGACATGGGGTCATGGAGAGGACTCAGTGTTCCAAGTCATGAAACCCCCTTGCACAGCTATGTGTCCAGAACACATGAGCCGTGCTGTGAGCACAGTCTGAGATAAAGGAGCATCTCTGGGGAGGCTTCGTTTCCTTAGGTCGGTTGGAAGAGGAAAAGGGAAAAGGGAACGCTGAGGCCTACACAACCGTATGGTACGGGGACCTTTTAGAGTGGTCTTTTGGATCTAGACCTAAGGGAGTAGTGGACACACTCCTCAAGGCGAAAGCCAGAACCTGGTTCTGATGCAGCAGATGCTTGTTCAGCCCGTGCAATGTCTGTGGTCCATCTCCCATGATCCTCGAGGCCGCCCATCATGCTGGTTACCCTCCCCACTCTCCACCGTGGAGAGAACGCACCCAGTTTTGCAGATGCGAACCTGCAGCTTCAGGACCGTGCAGCGTTTCCCACTTCTTAGTGAGCCTCTGAGAGTGAGTGGGAAGGTGGGTTTTCCTGGGACCCCCGGATGGAACCAAACAGGCAGCAGGCCTGTGTGCCTCGGCGGGCTCAGTCGATGCGAAGATGCTTTCCAGGCAGAACCACCTGCTGCTGCCCAGGGCCATTTTGAGTCCCTTTCTCCGAATGACTCCGCGGTTAACCATCCTGCTCTAACCTCTTGGTGCTTGCTGCTTCCTTTACCCGAGGCTCGAAATGGTGTGATTCCCCTGAGGCAGCACGAATGGACACCTTCTTAACCTTCTCTCTCTCTTGTCCTCAGCCCTGGAGAGCAACCTCAGCTACTGTCCCTGAAAGGCAATGTGTGTGCTCTCCCTCTCTCTTCAACATCAGCTTTAGAATTGCTGCCTAGGTACGGTTCTCGGTCCGGCTTCAGGGAGTGGCGGAGGGATTGCCTCAAAGCGGCACCTGCACGGCGGGCATAGGGTTTGCTTTTAAAAGAAGTGGGTTTGGGGTTTGGAGCTGAGGACGGCCGAGGCGAGCTTGTCCACACCACCCTGCTGCTTGCGGGATTAAGCATCGCGGCAGTATTTTTAGACCTCTCAGCGGCAGATAAATATAGAAGCACTTGCCTGTGCCTTCCTGGGTCTGTCGCTTGAAGTGCTGTGCTCCTGCCCAGCTTCACCTCTCAAGTGGTGGCTCTGAGGGGCGAGGCAGCCCTTCCGGGGCCTGACAGGCCAGGGTGTGTGTGAGGCCTGCCAGCACCCATGGGGGTGTGGTCCAGGCTCCTGTCCAGCTGACAGGCAGGGGGCTAAGAAACAGTGTCTTCTCATGAGACAAAGAAGGTCAGAAACCCAGGGCAGTGCAAGGGGTTGGCTGCGCATGGAGCCCCTGGGGGACAGATAAATGACTTCTCCACGTGGTGTCCCTCAGGCCTGGGTCATTGTAAGTCTGACTGTATCCTCCCTCAGGACTGTCATTGTCAGTCTGACTGTATCCTCCCTCAGGACTGTGTCAGTGTAAGTCTGACTGTATCCTCCTTCAGGACCTACGCTGAGGAGAGGGACCCCGGGGAACTGCCCTCCTTCCCAGAATATCACACCTGTGCGCACACAGGAAGAGGAGTGGCCTGCGACCTGCTGGGATTGGGGTATCTGAGAGATACCCAATAAAGTTGTAAATAGGAAGTTGGACTTGAAAGTCATCAGTATGCGGATGAGCAGTGTTTATAGGCACTTCTTCTAGGGTCCTTCCTGCTCTCAGCCCCTTCTGTGCCTTATCTCAGTTCATTGACAAGCATCACACACATACACACACACACACACACACACACACACACACACACACATACACGTATGGTGCTTATCTAGAGTCCTTCCTGTTCTTAGCGCCTTCTAGGCCTTATCTGCTTTCTCGTCTGTAAAATGGGAATCATGCCTATCTCATGGGTTGTTAGGAAGATTAAAGCAATTCTTTCATATGAAGGGATTGCAACAGTGCAGGTACACAGTTGGTTTCATGTTAAGTATCTACTACCAGTATTTTGTTTTCTGTTTATGTTGGTGCTCATGTAAGTTACAAGCATTTAAAGTGTAAATCCACCGCAAAGGGTAAAGAGTGCTTTAGAGTGGGCAGTTCAAAAAGAAAACCATTTGATCTATTCTTCCTTAGACTGGAGCTTCCACCACTGTGCCCCCCCCCGCCCCCCGCCCCCCCCCCCCCCCCCCCCCCCCCCCCCCGCAACACACACACCTCTTGTATTCCTGGCAGTTGATTAAGATTGCCTTGTTTTTGTTGCTGTTGTTAGTCGTCACTTGAGGCTATTTTCCATTGATTTTTTTTTTTTTAAGAGAGAGAGTGGAAGGCAGCAAAAGGGGGAGAGAGACAGAAACATCAATGTAAGAGAGAGAGATACATCAACTGGTTGCTTTCCTTCCTGCATGCGCCCTGACCAGGGCCCAGGATTGAACCTGCAACCGAGGTATGTGACCTTGACCAGGAATCAAACCCTTGACCCTGTGGTGCACCACCCAGCCAGGGCGATTACGATCATCCTAGATTCGAGGAGGCTGTTTCTGATCCTTTATCACAGAGTAAAGTGACCCGTACTTGACTGGTTAACACAAGTGGAAGGTGGTGTTAGAAAGGAAACCTTTGTAAGCTGTCAGATGGGGCTGCCCAGCGTGACAGCCCCAGGGGGGTTGGGTGCTGCTCTGAGAAACTGCTCAGCCCAGCAGGTGACCCTTACACCTACCTCTTCCTGTGCCTTCCTGTAGCCCTCCCTCCTGACACTGAGGTGAGCTGACCCCTGCCATCTTCCCAAGTGGGACAGTGGGGAGTGGGAGATGCTACCTGGGTGGCCTGTTTGATTCCCACTGAGAGCGTGCCCTGTGGCCTCTGCCTTCAGAGGCCTGAGGACAGGAATGCTGGGAATGAAACTCATCGGAAACAAGTCTGTCAGAGACAGGAAATAGGGTTGGAGGTGTCTTATCAGGTGCTGATCTTAACTGGGGCCTCCCACAAAAGCACCAACACCATGAGATACAGAAATATAGCTGTGGTTCCATTGACAGCAGGGGCCTTGACAGCTGCCCAACTCCTGACCTCCAGAAGCCCAGAACCTTGGGGTGAGTCCGTGATGCCTTCTGGATAATAAACCCATCTGCCAGGAATGTCCCAGCTTCCCTCTGACTGGGCCTTTGGGTACAGGGTTCAAGAGGTCCCGTTTCTGAGGCCTGGAAGCTCCGCAGCATTGGGTAGCCACAGGGAGCATCTTGATTGGCCTGCTGCCCTGATGTATTTTCAAGGCCAAGAACACTGAGTCATTCAAGGGCCAAAGCCCCACTGACTGACATAAGTTGGTGACAGAAGTAGCCAGCCCAGACCAACCCTTGATTTCAGGCCTTGGGAGATTTTCCTAGCAGAGATTTTCATGCAAGAATTCCTGCTCTCAAGTTTCCCCAGAGAAATGCCCTTCAGTGGATTTGAATCTGGTCATGGATTTGAGATAGGAGGGTAAGAGTTTAATTTCAGTAAAGAATCTAGGGAGAGATTAAAATGCTGTCTGTATATCATCCGAGAATGGTTATATAAATCATAGCACTTGGCTATGGTGACATTTATGCAGCCATTAAAGGGCACATTTTTTAATGTTTTTATTGATTTCAGAGAGAGGGAGAGAGAGAAGCATCAATGATGAGAGAGAATCATTGATCGGCTGCCTCCTGCCCGCCCCCTATGGGGGATTGAGCCCAAAACCTGGGCATGTGCCCTGACCGGGAATTGAACTGTTACCTCCTGGGTCATGGTCAACAACTCAACCACCGAGCCACACCTGCGAGGCAAAGGGTACATTTTTTGAAGGAAATACAATGGCATAAGGAAATGCTTACTAAATATTCAGTCATGGTGGCAAGAGGGCAAGGACAGGAAATTCTATAAGCCACGGCCCAGTTCTGTGAAAGTACACATATGTCATGCGTGTGTGGAAATATACCTACGTGTGTTACTAGTGATTATTTCAAGGGTTGGAAACACATGATTTTCATTTTCTGAACTTTCTAACATTTGCCAGAGTTTGTATCCTGAGCATGTGGCATGTTGGAATGTGTCCTGTAGTGAGGGGAAGCTGAGGGTTCCGAGTGCTCAGAGGTGGTGTCCTCCCAGGGTCGCAGGGCGTGGGTGATGCTGAACATAGCATGTTCGAGGGAACAGATGAGCTCGTAAGCCCATTCCTGCTCCTTGCAACATTGAGGCCGGGCCTTCATGCTTTGCTGGTGGATGCAATTGGACCAGTTTCCTTGAGCTCATTATTTATGCTAGGTTTTTGATGAGCAGGAAAAGTACACACTTGAGGATTTAAGTTTTGTTTTTAAAGTCTCGACGTAGTCAAGAGGAGCAGTGGAAGAGCCATTTCAGGCCCTCAGGCCCATATCTGTAATCCCATTGCATGAAAACTCATTGGTGCATGTGTTTCCTTCATTTGCGGGCATGACTGGGGTGGGTGGGTGTCCTTCGAGCAGCAGTAGCCACAGGAAAGGAGGCGTCTTTAGGAGCATGTGGGCGGCCGCCTCTGCCTCACGTCCTGCTTGACCGCAGTGACCCAGTGACCCAAGCCACTGCCAGAGCCTTCCAGGCTGGGGGCCGCTCCTCTGTGACAGCTTCGGAGGCCAGAAGATGAACCAGATAGAAACGGGGCATCGGCTAGAAATCTGAACAGAAATGGACAGAAAGACTTGAGATCACAGATGTGGATGAAGTTCTTCATCCTCTCTCCTTGCCTCATGCCCGCTGTGAAGGGCACAAATTGGAGGGCAGTTCTATCAGTAGTATCAATCATATCTATTCACTGGGCTAAAAGAGAATACCCTTCTCCCCAGTAAACGGATGGAGGCGTGGATCATTCACATCCATTGAAGGAGGAACAAGAAGGAGCAAAGAGAACAATCAAAAGGGTAGAAACATTGACAATCATTGGTGGGGCTGTCGCAACATAAACTCTCTTCTCATTGGGAATCTTGATTGAGTGCCACAAGTTTGAGCGCATCTTCTCCGGAAGGATGAAGAAGCTAGGAGGCTATGGACCAGCTCTGACGGTGCCCCATTACGTGTGGCGAGCCCAGGACAGAAATGAATGGCACCAGATCGTGTCCTGTGCATGCCATGCCGAATTGCTCAGCCTGGCGGTGTTCGCTCTCACCCTGCTGTAGATCGTCAAACAAATGAATAGCATGCTAATGGTGCCTCTCAGGCTCCTCGTTTATATTAATGAGTTCCCTCCGTCTGTCCGAATAGCCAGTGATTTATAGCACGGGAATGCGGCTGCCAAGATGGTCTTTTATCCCTCTTTCTGGGGTGGAGCCGCCCGCCTAATCAGCTCAATGGCTGGGTTTTGTGATGGAATTCCAAAATGTAAATGCAAGAGCATTTCATTCTGATCCTGGCTTTGGGAACCTAAACGTCTCCCACCCCCCAGAGTTGAATGCTGACTGATTTGGGTCTCCACCACTTGGGAGACAGGAGTGTGACATGATTCTTAATGCATGGGGATTCATGCTGAGCTAGCATGGCCTGCCGTTAGGCTGTGTCGGGAGCTCCCCCGAAAGAAAACAACGTGTTTTTTTAAAGCCGTAAAAGACACCGCTTTCTTCCTTGGAGGGCACATGCCTCCTTTCCCTCCACAACCCCCACCCTCAATGAATAGGCGGCATAGGGCACCATGGCACCTGTTTTATTCCTGTCTCATTTAGTCATCCCGGTGGTTCCATGAAAGAGATAGTGTATTTTAGAGAGACAGAACTGTAGCACAGAGATCCCCGCCCCTCCCCCCCCCCCCACACACACACTTCTTAGAGCTAGAAAGTGATGGAGCCAGGATGCCAGCCTGGGTAGACTCTGCTACTTCCCAGATCACCTGCCCCCTAACTTATCATGTAAAGAGCAGGGCAGGGCAGGATGGGGGCCCCCAGATGAGCAGACTCAACATATGCCTTGGCCCCGGGGCCCAAAGTGTAGTCACTGTGCATTTGAGCCTCGGAAAAGCAACACCGGTTACAACAGAAACGGGCCTTCCCCCTGAAGGCCTCAGGCAGGGTTCATGACCGGCCCCAAAACGTGGTCCCTTTGGGAGTTGGGGATGACCTGAAGGGCTGCTGCTTCCTCGGTTTTGCAAACAACCACCTTCATTGTTTTCCAGGAGGACTGTCCCTTCACGACTCTCCAAACACACAGCCGATCCAAACAAGGGAACCCGATCCCCACCGAGATCTTGGCTCCAACATCACAGGGATGTCTTGCTTAAATGATTTTATTTATATATATATATATATATATATATATATATATATATATATATATCAACTGGGGTTCATTTTCTGTGGTCCATGACCACCGTGAATAGCCGTGCCCTAGCAACGATCCGAGGACGGCTTATTTTTCATACGCAGCAGTCTGGAAACTTAATTGCTATGCCATTCCTGCCTCCCCGAGCAGGCCTCGGCTCAGTCCGTTCTCTTTACCAACCTTGACTTTGATTCTTTTAGCTCTTCCTATTTTACAGTCACCAGCCGTCCCAGGAAAACATCTGCTAAAGAGATCCATCCCCTGTAGTGGGAATTAAGTGCATATTTTCACTTCAGACAGCTTTCCTTAATGCTTTCTACATCGCACGGGGCGCGGGATTACTGCAGACGGCCCCGGAGCGCTCCCGACGAGCTGCATCTTCAATCACTGCAACCATTCAAGGGCCGGAACTTGAAAGGCGGTGAGGAAGTAACCGAGAATAGAATTAGAACAGGATTCTTTATTAATTGAAACGTTTATGCAGGCCTGGTTGCATGTAGGAAATGCTAACCTCTTTGCTTTGATGTACCTAAGCCAAACACTTTTTTTTTTTTTTTTTTTTGGCAAGACCAGAAAGTAAAATGGCTTTTAGAAGTAATTGGTTTAAAGGAAGGGAGAAATGAGATTCCCATCCCCACCAAATTTTCTTCTGTAATTTTCTGCCCCCCTAACTTATTAGTTCAGGGTAGAGATCAAGACCTGAGTTTGACATGGAGGGTACGCTATGAGTGGTTGAGTCTGGTCATTCATGCGGCAGTGAAATGTGGACATATGTTTTGTGATGTATATGGGTTCTGGCTCCGGGTCCGTGCACACCGCGTGTGATCTTGGGCAAGTCCCTGAGCCTCTCCGAGTCTGAGGGAGGTGGAAGCAGAGGGACAGGCTGCCTGCTTACACTCACCTTGAGGATTCTCCAGGGTGGTTATGTTTTCATTTTAAGGCAGGCGACGCTAAGTCACGTGATAAAACGTTAGCCAGAGTGTGGCTGCCGTTCTTGACGTTGAAACTTACGTGATGCAAACGCAGGCACGAGTTAGATCTGGTGACCAGTCGGCAGTGTTCGAACACGGAAACTCGACTTATCGGTGACCCATCAGCAAGGTGTTAAAAGCATGTAGTGGAAAGGCGGTAGAGAGAGCAGCATAAGATACAAAGGCTTCAGAGAGGCAAGGGCTCTTAGCAAATTCATTCCTAAACTTACGGAGCACCTGCCATCTGCCAGGTCCTAGGCTAACAAGTGAGGCTGTAACATGAATATGTATGTAAAGTGCCAGGACTAACCCCCCTACTCCCTCCACCCCCCGCCATCTTGATGAAATTCGGTGCCCTCCTTACTCATAGGGATACATTCCAAACCCCCAGTGGATGCCTGAAACCACCCATAGTCCCGAACCCTATATGTACTGTTTTTCCTATATATACATACATACATATATACATACATACATACATACTTGTGATCAAGTAGAACTTACAAATTAGGCACAGGGAGAGATCGACAACTAGTAGTACCATAGAGCCACTTATTAATACACTATAATAAAAGTTACGTGCATGTGGCATTCTTAAGTAAAATAAGTGTTACATGAACACAGGTACTGTGAAGCCGCCACCGTGGCTCCGATAACCGAGGCAGCTGCTAAATGACTGGCAGGCCAGTAGCAGTGGCTATCCTGTGTGTGTGCCAATGCTGGAAAAATGGATGATTCACCTCCCAGCAGGACGAATCGGGATGACGTGAGCTTTTATTATGCTACTCAGAACAGCATGCAGTTTAAAACTTAGGAATTGTTTATTTCTGGAATTTTCCATGTAATCGTTTCGGTGGACCGAGGTTGATCACAGGTACTGAAACCACAGAAAGCGAGCCCGTGGATAAGGAGGACCGCTGTACTTCTAAAAGGTGTTTCCTGAGCATGGTAAAGCTAAATCGTATCTATAATAATAAAAGCATAATATGCTAATTAGACCGAATGTCCTTCCAGATGTCCTTCCAGACGAGACCAGGGCTGCAAGGGAAGGCAGGGACCCAGGTGCCAGAGTGAAGCTGGGGCCAGCAGCCGGGGGGAAGGAAGGCCTCTTCTCGCATGGATTTTGTGCATCGGGCCTCTATGAATAAAAGCTTAACTTATTGAAAGTCTTCTTAAAACTTATGAGTGGTAGTACATTTCTCTAGGTCTTTGAATAAGTCAGAGTTGTGCAGAAGTCCAGGCTGTTTTGTGTTTTTTCTTTAACATTTTCTTTGCCATCTCACTGTCATTGAAACCTGCCTGTGTGTGGAAACCATCTCCGTGTCTTCCCCTTCTCTTCCTCCTCCCCCCTTTCTCCCCTCTCTGCCTTCTCTAACAGTGGATGCCTACTTCCCTCACACCCTGTGTACACTGGGCCTGGATATAGGTCAGGATTCTCCCTTGCTCTCCTGATTGTCCTTTCCTGACCATTTCTTCCTATTTCCAAGGAAGTCCTGGTTAAATTGCTCCCTGGGGAGGGAGCGGGCTGTGAGATAAACAGAAGGAATGCAGCCCTGCTGATGAGCCCGAGGCCTGCAGACCAGCGTTCCAGGCAGAATGAAGTACCTGAGGTAAGGCCTGTTTAGATTTGCCTCCAACCCTCCCCAGATCATGAGATCTGGAAAATATGTGGGCTGGGCTTAGGACTCAGCAAATTAGCATCCATGGCCTATGTTTTAGACGTGTTCTAAATCAATTTTTTTTTTTTAAATCCAGCCTTTTTCCAAATAATAATATCTCTGTAATGACAGGTTTGATGGGCTTGTTATTTTTTTTTCCCCCTAACACATTATGCATATTGCTTTTACATTTTTTTAAATGTTACTCCAGGTACCACTGAATTTCCAGATAGTGTACTTAGGGTAAGATTTCTTCAGTGGTTTTGTTTAAGTGCTGTTTTTCTTCTGTCACTTAGACATAGCTTTGGGGCAGGGGAGTCAGAAGGTCTGTATTTAGAGTATACGTAAGGTACAAGCCGCATTCTGATGTCAGAAGTACAAAAGCTCAAAGGAGGACGCGTGCATGAACACCTCATGGTCCAGTACAGAGGTGTGGGATTCACGGGGCTCTCTGGATACCAGCAATGGAACGTTTACAAGTGTGGTTCCAGACAGAACCAAAACAAAGATTAGAATAGAATCATGCACATGTTTAATTTTCCAATGTAAAAAAAGAAAAGAGGGCTAAGAAAATGCTTCATTCAGTCTGACAGTCCTTCATGGCTACTTATATGTATGCCCCCTTATGTGCGTATATTTGGGTTTCAATCTCTCTCTCTCTCTCTCTCTCTCTCTCTCTCTCTCTCTCTCTCTCTCTTCAAGTAGGCACAACTTTCATGCCAGCACTCTGGCCAGAGACCTTAAATGGATCCTCTTTGCCAGCTGCTCTAAGCCAAGTGTAGCACCTCACCCTCCCATACCATATCCTCAGAACCCTGTTAAGCTACACATTTGTTTGTTTGTTTGTTTGTTTGTTTGTTTTTAAGGGTTGTCTGTGCTGGTTTTCGTCTGATAGTGTTCAGTCATTGTAAAAAGTACTAGAGCCACACAGAGAGAGCATGTGTATTCCATGATCCAACTCCGAAGAAGTACCCAAACTTCAGCAGTATTCATTCGACCTTGTAATTTTTAAAATATTTTTCTTTCCTTTTTAAAATATGTTTTTATTTTATTGATTTGAGAGAGAGATTGTTCCACTTATTTATGCATTCATTGAATGATTCTTGTATGTGCCCTGACCAGGGATTGAACCTGCAACTTTGGCATATTGGGACAACTCTAACCAACTGAGCTACCTGGCCAGAGCCATTATAAAATATTTTTTTAACTGTGGTAACCATTTTTTTTAATGTGCAGTTCAATGATGTTAAATATATTCGTATGGTTGGGAAATAGGTCTGCAGAGCTTTTATCTCGCTAATCTGAAACTATATACCCATTCAACAACTTTCCCCTTCCCTCTGCCTCCGGTAACCACTCTACCTTCCATTCCTATAACTGTGACTACTTTAGATCCCTCATATACATGGACTCATCTAGTATGTGTCTTTTTGTGACTGGTTTATTTTACTTAACATAATGTCCTCAAGGGTCATCCATGCTGTAGCGTGTGGCAGGATCGCCTTCCTCTTTAAGGCTGAATCATATTCCATTGTATGTATATACCACGTCCATCCATCTGTCAGTGGACATTGGGTTCCTTCAGCTGCTCTGCCTTTGTGAATAACGCTGCTGTGACCGTGGAGGTGCAAATCCTGTCTTCCAGACCCGGCTTTCAGTTATTTTAGATGTATACCCAGCAATGGGGTTGCCAGATCACATGCTAGTTTTGTCGTTAATATTTTGAGGAACCTCCATGCTGTTTTCCATAGCAGTAGTACCAGGCTGCTCCCCAGCAGTGCATGAGGGTTTAAGTTTCTCCACATCCTCTCCAATAGTTGTTATTTTCTGATTTTGGGATGGCAGCCTTCCTGACAGGTGTGAGGTGGTGTATCTCATTGTGTATCCTTCCTGTCTTTATATGTCTATGTAGTATGAGCCTTTAAAATATAAGTGTGATCTTATTATACATGCTTTCTTGATAGAAAATGGTCTCTTTCTATGGCTATGTTTTGGCAAAAGCTATTAACTTGCATAAGTGTTTTAACGCATAGTAACAAGGGAAGATGAGCTATAGCAGGAGACCAAGTTTCATTCCGTTTTGTGTTTTTAGACCAGGTATTTTTTAACTGCGTTATAATGAATCCATTTTTTAATTCTATTTTTGAGTAGGAAAATTTTTAGACTAAAAGCATTTCAGTGCCCTTGTGTTTTTATTCACACATTTTCTGACCAGAGGAGAACAGAAATGGAGTGAGCGAACATTCGCCTGCTTGTTTGCTGGCTCTCATTGGCATGCTTAGCGAAGCGTTAGCTGGTGAGCAAGCGTGGACACTGGTATTGCGAGAAAGTCTGGGGTGGGGACTCTAGGGTTGGTAATGTTTAAGGCAGTAGGAGGAGCATTTGGGGGGCCAGTATCAAAAGTCCATTGTGGAGTCAATACAACTGATTTACTGTGATTTAGGAGTCCCGCTCAAATGTCTTCAGAGACGAGGCCATTCATCTCTGTTCATTTGTTTCAAAGAAGATGTTGGAGGCAAGACTATAGGGCACAGTGGGAACTACAGTCAGCTGCAGGCTTTGCCTAAAAGCTATTCAAATTTAAACTAAAAAAAAAAAAAAAAAAAAAAAAAAAAAAAAAGTAAAGCTATGTAGTCAAGCAACACACTCTGGCCTGAATTGCCCCCCTAGGTTCAATTTGACGTCTGCCATGAAGCTGGTTCTTTATGGGATAGTCTTTGCTTTGGGGATCAATGCACCCTCTCACAGTTTTAGTTACTGCCCCCCGGACCCCCTTGTTCAGGCCCCATGGCCCTGTGCTCCTGGCTCATGCCCCTCTGGCCAGCCTGCCAGGAAGGACTGCTCCATCAGTTGATAAAGTCATTTGTATGGAGGGGACAGCTTGGGACCAGGGAAGCTTCCCGTCATGGCCTGAGCAGAGTTGGTTTGTGGGATCTTAAAAAGGTCCAGAAATCAGGCCTCAATAGATTCTAACTCGGCTGCTTACAAGTTGTATAGCTTAGGAGGAAAGTTGCTTTGCCTTTCTTGGCCTTGGAGAATGAGATCATAATGACAGTGATAAAGGGGTTGCCATGAGATTGAATAAGACAATGTGGGCACAGAGCCCAGCATAGTCAGCCTGACATCAGCATTAACCATGGGTGCTGGGATTTAGAGGCATTGTGGGTGTGCCATGGTGAACCCTTAAACTCAGTTGCAGAGTTTGATGTTGTGTGCACTTAATTTTGCCTGGAGAGGAGATCATGAAAGGTCATGACCTTTCATCGGATTCTGAATGTAGAACCAGATAGAGTGGGGACCCCAGGATTAAGGGAAGATGAGAAAGTTTTTACGGGACTGTCAACTGACAAGCAAGTCCCCTAGATCCGGAATACAGCGTCGTGATTGGTTAGCTCTTTCCGTCCTTATCAGAACTCGACTGACCATAGATTTATGCCATCGTCCCACTTTCTCCAAGGGCAGAACCAGTTTTCCAGGCTGTGCCAATGTTGGAATTGGAAAAGCAGATTTCATTCAGCCCATTTGACCCCAGTGAAAATGGCCATGTTGCTGGGTTCCCATCTCAAGGGAAGGGTAGGGATGGAGTATGTGATGAATAACCCCAGAGGAACGGTGAAGGTCACTGCTGATGTTATGACCAGATGCAGGAGTGTCCAGAGGAAAACCGTGCTTCATGTCAGGGCGATAAAGAAAGCATTTCCTAGTATGTGCTGCTCTGGCCCTCCCTCCACCTTCCTCGTGCACCCAGGGAGTAATTTCCCAGCAACACGGAAGCCTGGCTTCAAGGGCAGTGGCCTTGGAGACATGGCTGAAGGTCATCCTTCATTGTCATCCCTGTGGACCTTGAGCCCTAATTACCTTCCCACCTCACCCTCCTCCTGGGCTGAACACATGACTGACAAGACAAATGACACAGTGTGAAAACAGCGCACCTGGTGCTCTGTCCTTCTGTTTGCTTCTTTCAGACCCGATCCAAGCATTATGAACTTGGAAGAGGCACGTGGCTTCCAGCGACCCAGCTATTGGAGATCTTTGATTGTTCTTGCACTTGGGGCAGCTCCCAAGAGTGCCCTCATTTCTTGTTCCTCTCCTTTGTTGATGCAATGGAGTGTTTTTAGATGGTTGAATAGAAATTGGTGCCGAAAACGACAGTGGGTTAAAGGGTGTATAGAGGGACAGACAGATGGATAGATCAGTGGTAATACAAGTAAGTATAGTAAAATGGTAGACTCTGATCTAGACGTGTTCACAACCATTGACTTCAAATGCTTTCAACCTTGCTGTATGTTCGGAAATTTTAATCATCAAATGCTGGGGGGAAATTAGTTGAAATATTTGTAAAACTTTTGGAAAATGGCAAAAGAGAATTCACAGATGGTGAGTCTCCCTCTCCCCTGGCCCCCACCCTCGTTTCCCCGTTTTGTTCCAGCTCTGCCTTCTTCGTGGCCTGTTCGCTCTGTGGGGGGCGCCATAGGGCATATTCTAGGCCAGTGGTAGGCAAACTCATTAGTCAACAGAGCCAAATATTAACAGTACAACGATTGAAATTTCTTTTGAGAGCCAAATTTTCTAAACTTAAACTTCTTCTAATGCCACTTCTTCAGATAGACTCGCCCAGGCCGTGGTATTTTGTGGAAGAGCCACACTGAAGGGGCCAAAGAGCCGCATGTGGCTCGAGAGCTGCAGTTTGCCAACCATGGTTCTAGGTCCTGTGGACACAAAAATGAGCAAGACGGTCCTCTGACTGTGGAACACGCATGCCGTCACTCTTTTGCAGGGAGGACAGACGAGTGCTAGTGAGAAGTTTCAGAAAAAGAAAAACTAAAAGGAAGAGCACAGCAATCATGGAAACACCGAGTGAGGAGGGGTTTGAGCAGCTGTGTACTGAGGGCTCAGGAAAGACCTCTCCTAGGCGGAGACGTCTGAGCTAAGACCTGAGTGAAAGGAAGGCAGTGGGGAAGAGCCGGTGGAGAGGCCTAGAGGGGGCACAAGCTGGTGTATTTGAAGAGAGGAAGAAGACCAGTGCATGAGAGAGAAAGGCCTGGCTAGAATGTTACTCTGATTACGGAAGACAGTAGGGGAGTGGGGAGGCGGGGAGTGGGACAGCCTGCTGGGAGGATCTCGGGGTACCAGTCACAGTGCATATGATGGATGGGGGTCCCGAAAGGCGGATAAGGCACGGAGAGGTCCTTGTTTGGGCAGAGAGGCTGTGTGTGTTGTGGTAACGCTTTGAAGAAGCGCCTCTCTTTGGTGACTGGGATCAGTCGATCATTCGTAATTGCAGAATTTCCCCACCTCCATCCCAGGAGGAGGCCAGTTCTGTTGGTGCATATATTTTTTAAATTACCATATGATACAGATGGCCCTGGGGGATATAGAGTTCTGTGAGGTGTAACACATGTATACACTTGTGTAATCACCTCCACAGTCAACATATAGAACAAAATCCCCCCAAAGCTCCCTCCTGCGATGCTTCATATTCAGTCACACCCTCCCCCCGCGTCTCCCACCCCCCTCCCTACAACCACTGATCTGCTCTCCGTCGCTGAGACTATCATGTGCATGGAATCCTGTAGCATTTAAGACTTCCTTCTTTCATGTAGCGTGCCGCCTGGGAAGATGTTTCTAAGGCTCCAAGGGGACATGCTGAGGACGGTAGTTACATGGCTGTTGCTTTGCTGGGAGTGAGGGAAGGGAAGAGGCGGCCTGAAAACGGTGCTGGGTGGTGAGAACCAAACATCGGAGTGGGAGACCCAGGGGCCCTGGGAAAGGATCGTGGGGGGCGGACATAGGGATGCAAAGGAGAGCATAAAATGTTGTCTTCTGTGAAGGTACAATGGACACGCCTGTGACTTACCCTCCAGAAACCTTCAATACTGTTGGCTGCAGAGTTGACTTTATTTGGGGGGATGTGCCAGAAGGCTGAGTCCTCCCCTCCCCCAGGGACACGTGACGTGGGCCAAGGACAGAGGCTGCCCATGGGTCATCCCAAATGGAAGCTGCAGTCGGGCCGGAGGGAACGGGGACAACATTGGGCTTAAGGAGGAAACAGCGGAATAAAAGGACCGGAAGAGTCATTGACTCACTGTGTCCTGGGTCCATGTTCCTGAAAAGCAGTGAGAGGCCAGCTGGCCGGGTGCTGGCGTCTAGGGCTGGGTGGGGGCTGGTCAACTCTGCCCAGTTCCTGAAAAGCCTGGAACCCCTGGGAAAATCTAGCAGTCTGTGCCCGTGTGGGACCAAAAGGCAGAGGGAGAAGCCCCGCCTTCCCCACTCCGCTGTCTCGGGCATCCATCCTGCTCTGGCCACCGGGACGGCTTTGTCCGGGACAAACCTTTGCGGCCTCTTTATTGTTCGTGTTCGTTTCTGAGCCTTCCTGGTTAAGAGGCCTGCAAGATCATTAGAGGAGGGGGGAGGGGGAAAGGCCAACGTGTGTGTCTATTGGCAAGAACGCGTTGCCATGTTCCTTGGTCACTGCCAGAGCTGAGCACACGCCATGTCCTGCTGCATAATGAGGAACCCCCCGGGGGACCCCGAGAGTGATCGATAGGCCCGCCTCGCTCTGGGGCCGGAATAATGAGCTGCCAGCCCTGCCAGAGTCACAGCCAGCCTCAGGGAAGCCTCTCCTCTTCCTCCTCCCTTACCCCCCTCCCCCTCCGCCCACTCCTGCACCAGATGCCCCCTCCCCACCCGGCACCTCCGCTGGGTTTCCCTTTGATTGGCAGAGGCCCTGTTATTTCCGCCTGGGCAGCCTGACAGCCCCTCCGCCCGGTCTCATTATGCTGGTTCTGTACTCGGGCCACCTCAGCCCCAGGAAGGCTTTATCAGATTGTCCGGCTGACCGTGACCAGATCCGCAGCACCTGCCTCCCTTGCTGATTGCAAATGGAAGGTGTTTAGACGCCGCAGAGCCGGAGCCTGATTAACTGGCCAGCGTCCTGGGCTGAGGACCGCCCGCCGGAGTGTCAGGGATGAAAAATGGAGTGGTCTCATCACCCGGCCTCATTAACGCCCCTCCCGGGCCAGACAGTGTCCAGAGGCCCATGTGCAGGCACCGCGCCTGTGGCCATTGTTCGGGGCCCTCAGGGACAGGCTTCTGGCTGCTCAGCCTGTTTCTCTGGTCCCCCGCGCACCAGTTTTATTGTCCTCCGCCTCCCCACTTTCCCCGTTCTGGTTGCCCGTTCCCCGATTCCAGCTCGTCCTTCTCTAATCCACCCCATGCGTGGCCTCTCACCTTGGTCGTCCACACTCACACCTTCCTTCTGGTGTCGGCTTTCTAGAGGCCATCCCGGACCCCTGTGTGTAGGTGGGTTTATCGGCGTTTATAAATGTCCCGCTTCTGGATGAAATCTCTGCCGCTGCCTTCCTTTTTCAGACAACCAAGGGTGTGTCTGGTTATACAAAGAGTTGCCATAAGGCAGCCCAGACCTTGGGGCTGATCCCTCTGGAAACTGCAGTAAAGGCCCACCTTGTAAGGAATGTTAAGTTATCGAGGTCCGTTAGGGTTCTACTTGGATCACATATATATATATATTTTATTGATTTTCTTACAGAGAGGAAGAGAGAGGGATAGAGAGTTGGAAACATCAATGAGAGAGATTCATCGATCAGCTGCTTCCTGCACACTCCCCATTGGGGATGTGCCCGCAGCCAATGTACATGCCCTCGACCGGAGGCCGACACTCTATCCATTGAGCCAAACCGGTTTCGGCTACTTGAATCATTTGTTCCTTGGTCACGAGTGGCCCGAGGAGGTAAGAGTTTTCCAGAAGCCAGGCCATGGCTGCCCTCCTGTCCTCCTGTAGGACGGGCCTTGGCCCATTGTCTCACTGAAGGTCAGCATCGCGGGGCTCAGTTCAGTGCTTCTATCCCGGAATCGTGGGGAAGGCCCCTCTGCTCCGCATGTCGCCTCTAGATCAGCTGCAGCCTCAGCTGGGAGCTTGGTAGAAATGCAGGCTCTCGGGCCCCACCCCAGACCGCCTGCATCGGCGTTTGCGTTGTGGCAGGATCCCAGGGGCTGCGTGCACAGCCCAGGTTGAGAAGCTCTGTACCAGGACGTTACAATCCAGGGAGGGAAGCCCTCCTTTAGATTTGCCAGGAAGGAAGAGAACTCGGCAACTCCCATAAAGCCGGCCCGTGAGGAGTTCTCCCTTCCTTTGGCTCTGGAGGGGTCCTGGGTAGGAGACAAGAAGCCCAGCTTGAAGCAGCGTGTTGCTGAGAGTAAGGAACCAAAGGTGCATGTTGGGCCCCTGGCACTAAGTTTCCTGTTTGTAACCTCTCCTTATTCTCGGGGAAATGTTTTGGTGTTGAAAGACCACGTTTAAAAAATAGTGTCCTCCAGGGCCACCTTGATGATACCTCCTCTAGGCCGGTGGGCATTTAGAGATGATTTCCCATCTTGACCCAGGCCCTAAGTTACCACTGGTTGCCTTTGGTTAATCTGAAACTTTGAAGCTTGAATTTATGGGATGGTATTTTTTTTTTTAAGTATATATTTTTACGCTTGCTAAATGGACATAAGCTACTTTTTTAATCAAAATACAACTCTTAAAATAACTTTTATTATACCACAAATTTCTCCAATGTAGACAATTGCTCTTGTCAGGGTGCTCAGTGGTTATAGTGTCGGCTCGCACACAAAAGGTTAGAAGGTTTGTATCTGGGTTGCAGGTTCGAAACTGGCCCTGGTTGGGGCGCATGCAAGAGGCAACCAATCCACATGTCTATGTATCTCTCCCACATCGAAGTTTCTCTCTCTCCCCCCCCCCCTCCTTCCACTCTCTAAAAATCAATGGAAAAAATATCCTTGGGTGAGGATTAACAATAATAATAATAATAAAATATGGATCATCAAATAGAAGCATTCAAGTCAGCTATAATTTCTCATCTTTGGGTGATTGTATTTTTAAGATGTTAATGTGCCTCATAGATATTTGCTTTACAAAAACATGATCTTTTAAACTGTTTTTATAACCTGCTTTTCACTTAATATACTATAAATAGCTTTCCAAGTTAATACATATAGCTTTTCTCCATATTTGTTTTTAATGCCTTATAAAATATTTCATTATGTTGGATGTTCTGTCTAACAAACGGATTGATGTAATTCATCTCCTGTTGCCGGGAATTTCGGTTACAACTTTCTCTCTGTTATATCAACACTGCCACAAGCTTCAACGATAGCAAAATATTTGTGCATGGTCCGGATAATTGATTTAGGGTGACAGTGTTACGTTTAGACTGGAATAGAAACACACAGTTCCGGAAAACTAGAAGGTTCACGGTGCAATTTGTCCCAACCCTGCCATGTAACTTTGTGCCGTGTAACGTAGCAACTTCAGGTGAATAAGCTGCTGATCTGTTAGAATTAGGCGGTGCACCGTCATTGTGGCAAATGGCTCTTGGGAATCATGTTTTTTCTTAAGGAAGCACATTCCTTGGGTTTGGGAGCTCAGTATCTTGCCTGGCAGGCAGTCACAGAAGGCTGGACTAGAATTTGAAAGCCTGGTTGGCAAAGCGTTGGTGATCGCCACAGGATTGTCTGGACAGAGGGCCGGGGAGGTACAGAGGCTTTTCTGAGTGGTTGGAAAGCATGACGTATGTACGTATTCGAGCCACACCCTGGACCCAAGAGCAGACCCAAGGCTTGGGTGTGGGCAGCTATGCTAAAAAGGGGAACTTGAGATGGTTTCCAAGCCAGAGCAGAACTGAATGCCATCTTCCAAGAATGGAGTGGCCTCCACACCAAGGGGCAGATGGGATTTGAGAGCCAGCTGGGTGGCACTAGGGTCCACTGAGTGAGAAGGTCTAGGGAACGCTAGGTGTGCTCCCGAGGGGTGTCAGAGCCCGGATGGAGAATCTGTGGCAGAGATTATTTTCCTTTCCCAGGTCTGTGGGGAGGGACAGGACAGCTCTCCTAAGCCTTTTTTACCTCAGGGCCCTATTACTAACCTAATAGGCATGTCTAATGGGACTGCCCACAGACCATGATGCCTCAACCCTACAGACAAGACTACATTAAGCCCTCCACTACAATGGACAATGTAAGCACCTTCTGCCCGGCCAGATACTAAGGAGGGTACTTGATGTCATTACTCTAATCCTCACAACCACCCTGTTGTATAAATGAGGCTCAGAGACTTTAAGCAACCTCCCCGAGAGTGACCAGGAATTGCAGGAGACAGAAGGCCAGTGAAGAGCTGGTGGACACATTGGGTAAATGCCGATTCTGAGAAGGCCATTGTGAACAGGCACAGTGACAGCTGTGGGGTTCTGTCTTCTCCATCGTGTATGTTGGAAGCACCAGCCTGGCCCAGCAGGCAGGCAGCAGAGCCACAGCCCAAGGACTTGGCCTGGCCTTCTTGTCTTGGTCCCAGACACACTCCTCTCCTTCCTTTGTGGTACCATGTAGTATAGTGGTCAAGCCTTCACATGCGGGGGAACCCATCCCAGTTCCACGCTTCCAGCTTGTATGACCTCAAGTAAGGTCCTAACCAGTTTGTCACTCAGCATTGTCATCTGTACAATGGGCACAAGAGTACAATGGGCACAAGAATACCTGTCCCATCGGGTCCTCTTGAGGGGCAGGAAAACATTTAAAAATAGCGACCTCCGGTGTGACTCAGTGGTTGAGCTTCAACCCATGAAACAAGAGGTCACTGGTTCGATTCCCCGTCAGGACACATGCTTGGGTTTTGGGCTCAATCCCCATTAGGGTGCGTGCAGGAGGCAGTCCACCAATGATATTTCTCTCTCATCAGTGTTTCTATCTCTCTATCTCTCTCCCTTCCTCTCTGTCTAAAAATCTATAAAAACATTTTAAAAAAATAAAAGAACGACTGGATATAGATGGCATTTTCTTTGTGTTTGCTAGTGCCATCTGGGGTTTAGATCCCTATGTTTTAGGCCTTTCTTGTTTCTTCTTGAGAGCAGAATCCCCACGTGACCCATGTTGCCTCCACAGTACAAAGTAAGGGTTCCTAAGTCCTTGTTGGATTGATAGGTGGGGGAGGCTGAGGCTGCGGCACCAAATAGACTGAGTTCAAATCCTGGCTTTGCCTTTGTCTCTGGACCACTGACTTCTCTGGCCTCATTTCCCCACCTGTTAAAATGGAATAAAATCTTAGATTCCTGCCCTAGCCGGTTTGGTTCAGTGGATAGAGCATCAGATTGTGGACCAAAGGGTTCCAGATCCAATTCTGGTCAAGGGCATGTACCTCGGTTACAGGCTTCTCTCTTGCCTGGGCCCTGGTCTGGGTGCATGCAAGAGGCAACCAGTCCATGTGTTTCTCTCACATTAATATTGTATTTCTCTCTGTCTTTCCTTCTCTTTTCCACTCTCTCTAAAAATCAATGGAAAAATAACCTCCAGTGAAGATTTTATATATATATCCTATATAATAAAAGGCTAATATGCAAATTGACCGAATGGCAGGACTGGTCACTATGACATGCACTGACTACCAGGGGTTAGATGCTCAATGCAAGAGCTGCCCCCTGATGGTCAGTATGCTCCTACATGGGGAGCACTGCTCAGCCAGAAGCCCTGAGCTGGGCTCATGGCTGGCAAGCACAGTGGCAGTGGCAGGAGCCTCTCCTGCCTCACAGCAGTGCTAAGGATGTCCAACTGATGGCTTAGGCCCAAATGGGCTCCCAGACTGCAAGAGGGGGCAGGCCGAGCTGAAGAGGACACCCTCCTCCCCAGTGCACAAATTTCATGCACTGGGCCTCTAATATAATATATATGTATATATATCAGATTCTTAACACATGTGGAGGATATGGTAGCAGTGAGCTTTTGGCAAAGGCAATGCTTATGGGTGAAACAGTGGCCCATCATGCTCATTCTACCACTGTAAGGAGGTGGCTGGTGCATTTGTCAAGTTGCGTGTTGAAGCAGCAGGATGATGCCTGGTTTCTGTTTAGTCTTCCCTACTGACTGTCAGAACACGAGGGAGAAAACACAGGTACATCTTCCCCCGCCTCCCACGGCCGTACCCATAGAGCTGCAGTTTTTGTACGTACTTTTCAGAAGCGCTTGTCAGGCATTAAGACCACCCCGGAGGTTAACTGTGGTCTTTGGAGTCCACTGCGTGTCCCTAGCAGCCGGGATCACTGGGCATCTTCCCAGCCTATTTGTGGTGGTGGCCTGACTTCGAGCACATCTCCAATGTGTTTCCAAGTTGGCATTGGTTTCTCCTGCTTGGAAATGCCAGCACACGGCTGGGCGTGCACAGTGATTGAGTGCTCATGAAGGCGCCTGTGAAGTGTCCATTCCCACCAGCCATTCCCTCGGTGCATCAGACGGAAGCCAGCATGTCAGCCTGCCTTCGTTTCCGTTTCCTTATCTGTGAGTTGGGGCGATGATTATTTAATAGAGGGCTTAAGGATCAACCCATCCCTAGGAGCTAGGTAACAGTCACTTTTAGATTCAATCATAAAATACTCAATGTCCCACCAACTCACTGTTCTCTTGCAATACCAGGGTCATGCCATGCTAGAAGGAGCCTCCATGGGGGGTCAGACTTGCGTTTGAGTAACCTAGGTCAAATTTAGTATTTCAGAGATGCTCTTTATGAGACCCTGAATCAACAAAGGTTGTGCACCCAAGTAGTTTCATTTGAGCCTTTAAATACATCCTCAGCCAACTGGACATCTCCTGAGCCAACCCTCACCCGGTGGTTACAGCTTACAGCTCTTGGGCTAGTTAGAGCAGTCTAAAAGATCCAGGGTGATAGGTTTATCCTGAAAACTGCTTTTCATCTAGTTTGTGTCACTGGGGACAGCACTCAACAAAACTGCCTTGCAAGTAGAATCACTTTGACAAGAATCATTTGAGAACCTCAGGATCCCGTGAAAATCAGGGTGAATTATCAGACCCCCATGAGCCTCTCTGCTCACTTCCTCTGACTGTTCTGGTAAAGGGTGGAGATGCAGATCTGCAGGTCAGCACTATCCTGGATCTGAGAGTTCATTAGGTCACTTCTGAAATCTCTGTGTCAACCAAACAAGGAATGAGGGCCCCGCTGCAGGCTGTTGTTTATTATTGCGGGCCTCCAATTGTACATCCTTCTTGCCCCTTCCCTCCTGCGGCCGATCAGGCTAATTTGATTTGACATCCTGGCATTCAAGATCTGTCAAGTTTGTAACCCTAAGCAGTACTAATATTGAAAGCCATACTTGAAATTTATATAATCCAGATGTGCATGCCAATAAAGCGGAGAGATGAAATGACAGGCTTGTGTGGGGGAGGGACATGGGGGTGCGCTGGAGAGAGAGAGAGTGTGTGTATGTGTGTGTGTGGAAGAAGCTTTCTTGTTGCCCTATATTTTTTCCACATGGTCTGTATACAACCAAGAAGGATTTTGTACATTAATATTTTCCCTTAAGAATAGTAACTGGATTATAAAGTATAGCTTTAAGTAAGTACCAGCATCAGTTTTTATTTGCAGCCAAGAATAACTAATTAAGTTTTGGGGAGCAGGAAGGCGGTCTACTTTAAATGCTTTTTAAAACTTTCCAATTGGTCCGGGGGACCCTTCAACAATGTGGTCTTGGGAATTATTAGTCAGGCTGAGTCAGGAATTTTGACATGGCTCTCATTAATGTCAACTATTTTCTAGTTGAACATGTCATTTTTCTTAGTTGAGGGCCTTTGGCATCATTCAGAAGCCCCGTCCCTAAGAAACAAAGGCTTTGACCCTGAGTGGTCAGTTCAAAGCCCTCCCACGTTGGTCGTGTGCAAATGCCATTTGTATTTCCTGGAATCCCAATGAGGAGCCGCACTAAATGTGCAAAGTCAATTGTTCAGTGATTGACATCAGCCTTACTTGGAAGGTTGAGTGTCTCCTCTCTCCACCACTCAGCAGGGAGCCCCCTGTGTCACCTCCAGCAGGACGGTCAGTCGCCTTCTCTGGCCATGGCTTTGCCCACCTGTGACGATGATGCTATGGCCAGGCGACGCAACAGGAGTAGTTTGAGTAGCCGATCTCACAGGCAGTTCTGAGTTGAAAGTGTTGGTATTCGTGACATGAAAGCGTGGCAGAATGTATTATTATTCCTTAGCTTCATGTGGTGCATAATTAACAACTACCTTTAAGCAGACCCACTAGCCCAGGGAAAACTGGTCATACAGGCTAGTAAAAGCCGATGGAACATGACACAGAAAGGGAAGCCCGGAATTGGAATCTACACAAGAGGAGGTGACTTCTGGTGGACTGGGCTGTTGCACGGGCCGGTGTGGCTCAGTTGGTTGGAGCATTGTCCATGCACCAAGGGTTGTGAGTTCCATTCCCAGTAAGGGCACATACTCAGGTTGTGTGTTCAATCCACGGTTGGGGCATGTATGGGAGACAGCCGGTCTTCCCTCCACCCCCCTCTTCTCCCTTCTTCCCTCTCTCTAAATCAATAAAAATGAAACGAATAAAAACACATGGCCACAGTTGGTGCCCGTGTCCTCTGTGACTGTTGCTAGGCAGGAAATAAAGGTCCGGGTGCTCCTTGAGCCTCTGTCAGGGCAGAATAAAAGGAAAAGATGCCCAGTGTTCAGGGGAGGCTTCTGGCATGCCGTCATCCCCACAGTTGCCCCTTCACCGAGAAGTCTAAGGTGCAGTTTTTGAAGCAGGGATGGGAGGGGTGTTTACCAGCTTTTCTTTTCTATAGCCCTAATTCCAAGAGGGTGAGAAGGACAATGCCTGCATTTCAGACTCCCCCCCCTTCCCCCCCCAGCAGAGCCTCAGCCTGTGAGCCGCAGCCCTGCTCCTACTCAGGCCTTGAGTCAGGAATGCTGCCCTGGATCCGGGCCAGGAAGATTCCAAATGATGGAATCTGACTTTTCCTGTTGGGTTTTGAGCTAAGGGAGTCAGGGTCGGGTGTGGGTAGGCCCGCATGGTTTGTTTGCCTCACGGACAGACGCTCAGGCCCGGGGAGTGGAATGAGGGATCTTGATGGGGCTTGGCCAGCGTGGAGTGCAGGTGAGTCACTGCTCTGTCCCCTCCACGAGGCTCAGCAGCGCTGGGCCTGGGGCCCCAGGCAGGATCAGACGGTCGGGGCTGCTGGTCCAGTCCTCCACACTGACATCATCGCCCACCAGTCTGGAATGACGGGCAGCCTGTGCTGAGCTCAAAAGCAGGCTGGACGTGGAAAGGCAGGAAGTATTTCAGAGCAGGAGCACACTGGGATGGCCCACGCACATGTGCACGGTGCTGTGCAGGGCGGAGGCAGCATGTCTGGCCTGCAAGCCTACCAGGGTCCCAGGACTGCAGTGGGGGTCTGCCCTTGGACCTCAACGAGAACTACTTGGCAAAAGAATAAATAACACCTTTTTCTTTTCTAATGTTCCCTAGCTGAGGTGCAGCGTGCTTTGCTTGCTGGTTTAATGTAAATCCACTGCCAGGTGTAGGGATGCAGAAGAGCCTACCAAAAAGGCTGTAACCAGAACCAGACCAACCACGAGGGTCAGAGCACTGATAAAGGGCACCCTGAGAGCCAGGCTAGGAGGAGCTGGGAGGTGGCTCAGTGCTCCCACGTGGAAGTGCACAAGCCCCATTGAAATCCTGGCTCTGTGGCTGACTAGCTGTGACCTTGGCCTGTCTGACCTTCTGTTCTCTTACTGGAAGGTGGGGTGAAGGTGCCGCATCATCAGTTGGTTTGAGCACAGCGTGCTCCCAGCACAAAGTAGAAGCTCAGTCAATGGGAGCTGACGAGTGTCATCCCTTCTCCCATAGCAACGGCCTGTTTGGGGTGATGCCCTCCACGCAGCTGAATGTGTATGATTTCCTTCCTCTTTTCTACATCGTTGCTCCAATACTGGTGCATAAGGGGGCGTATGTTCTTAGGAACTTGGACCTTGAAGCCGGACCGTGTGGCCACCCTCAGTTCTCTCCTCCCGCCAGCTCGTTGTCAGGAGTGGGTCGTTTCCTCCATCTCCCCCAAGATCTGAACCTCGGGGACCATCGTTCAGACAGACGAAGTCTTTCTGAGAAAGTGTGAGCTCTCGGTCATAGAGTTATCTGGGGGCAAGTGCTGGCCTTGATGGGGTGGAGAGGCCAGCAGACCCAGCCAGCTCTGCCCCTCCCATGTCCCTCGGCTATTTACTCCCCAAAGCAGTGAACTTAGAGTCTGCCGAGGTTCCCCACAGAGACCCCAGGGCTCCAAACACACGCTCAGGTCCAGGCTGCCTGAGCGTTCCTTCCAAACTGCAACATGGCTTCCTTCCAAAACAAAACAAGAAAAGCAGACCCCTGGCGTATCCTGTGCTTACTTCCGTAACGCATCATGACTGTTCATCAAAGAGACAGAGGTCTGAGCCCTGTGACAGACAGAAGGCAGGCCGAAAGTACCCGCCCCCTCCCTGCCTGGGCCCAGGAACAGTAAAAATAGTGAGCAGTCATATTCCTAAAAATCTTGGGGTGTTTACTTAAGTACCTGCTTGGTACTGGCATTTTACATATATTAAGTTATTTAACCCTCCTAACAACCCAGTCAAAGAAATGCTATCATTGCTGGTCCCCTTTTACAGATAAGGGGACTAGGGCACAGAGCAGGTAGGTAACTTGCTGAAGGTCACACAGCTAGCAGATGTCCAAACCAGCTTTAGAACCCAGACCGTCTGGAACTAACCACAGGCCTGTGCCTCTCATGATTGTGGTAAGTTATAAAATGTTGTCATTATAAAAATAGACCCTAATCCACTAGTGATAAAATGGCATAGAATGATACATACAATTTATACCAATGCCAATTCCCTAGTGTTGATCTTGTACTATAATTCTCTAAGATATAATCATGTAGGGAAATTGCATGAAGGGTACACAGGACCCTTCTCTATGATTTTTATAGCTTCCAGTAAATAGAATTATTCCAAAATAAAAGGTTCCAACAAACAAATAAACCACTGGCAACTCCATACTGAATTCTGACTGTGTGCCAAGCACTGTGCTCAGCGCCTTACATTCATTTTATTATTTAATTCTCCCAGCAACCCAGTGAAGTGCGGGTGCTTGATTATCTTCAGTTACAGACGAGGAAACTGAGGCTTGGCAAGGTTAAATAAAGTCCGCAGAAAGTGTGAGGCCTCTGGGTCTTAATTACTCAAGAGCATGAACTCCTAATGCTTCTTTTGAAGTAAGAATACCCTCGGACCTTGTTTGGTTTGTGACATATCCGAGGAGAAGTTGAATCAATCCATTTTCATCATCTTTTCTGTTTCCTCACTGGCCCCGCTAGCGGTCCCCTTCCTTGCCATGAAGGATGCGCTTGCCATGCAGGATCAGAGACCCTTGGAGATGTGTTTTTGGGGTTGAGTGGCAGGTGTTCCTCACAGCCCAGTAAGAGAGCAGACTTGGGGTCAGGCCTGGGTTTATTATTATTTTTTTAATATGTATATTTTTATTGATTTCAGAGAGGAAGGGAGAGGGAGAGAGAGAAGCATAAATGATGAGAGGGAATCCATTGATTGGCTACTTCCTGCACTCCCCCTACTGGGAATATAGCCCCACAATCTGAGCATGTGCCCTTGACCGGAATCAAACCCGGGATCCTTCAGTCCACAGACCAATGTTCTATCCATTGAGCCAAACAGGCTAGGGCAGGTCTGGGTTTAAATACTAGCTTGACTTCTCACTGACTTGCTACCTTGAGACAGTTATACTCCTAGAGCTAGTGTGTGTGTTTTTTAATCGGTACAACGGGAGTCGTAACACTCGCTAGCTCCATGCTTTATTACACGCATCAAACGAGGAGGTAAAGCACTGGCTCAGAGATGCCCCATCGGTCTTGATTCCCATGTGCTCGCTCAGCAGACTGAGCCCCGCTGGGCACTGCACCCCGTGCCGCCCCAGCCAATCGCAGCCTCTGCTCAGGTTTGGCACATCGGCTCTCAGAGAGATGAGGACGACGACATGGTTCTACCAGCAAGGGGCAGGTCGTGGGTCATGGTGCAAAAGGCCAGTTACAAGCATTTCCAGAGGGGGGTCCGGGCGGAGGGTACCCACCAAGCCTGGACCTCCTTCCTCTGGATCTGCAGGCCAGAGGTTGGACCCGAGCCTGGCACCTTTCTGGGCTTCAAGGGCACTGGTGCGACTGGGAAGAGGGATCACCATCAATCACCATGCAGGATGGCATCGCAGATTAGCATCTTCATTTCCATCAGAGGCGTCTTGTGACAGGGTATCGTCAAGTTCAATTTAGTCTGAATCAGGACACTGGCAAGGACTCATTCTTTACTTCTGCCCTAGGCTGAACCTGTCTTGAATAATTCAGTGTTCATCTACTCCCAAACACTGAGCGCTTTTTTTTCTTCTTCTTTTCCTTTCTTCCTGTATTGCTTTGCTCGGGTCATGCGGTTGCTTGTTTCTCCCTGTGTCCGCCCTGAAAACCCACCTACCTCTGGTTCCAGTAATGAGCATTGATTGAGGAAAGAGAAGCAACGCTGTGTTTATACTGCCAAGTAACACATGCTGCCTGTAGTAAAGGGACAGTCCTCAGGGCAGGGGCTGCACCGGGTGGTGGGTGGGTGCTTTTTGACCCCACATGCTTTGGAGGGGAGAATTCTTACGCTGTCACTCAAAAACCCGGAGATTTCCAATTCTGGCAGCAGTTAGTGGAGGCCGAATAACATCTGTCCCCTCCAGATAAGCAAATCTTCTCCAGTTTGCTGTAGGCCCATATCCCCCAACTTCACTCATTTACTCATGTGCCTGGCCCCCTCATCTGGTTGTCAACTCCCGGCATAAATGAACAAGGAAAACTCTTTTCTTCCAAAGGAGCCGCCAATGAGATGCTTCGGGGACGGGGAGGTGGTGGTGGTGGCGGGGGTCTTTAGGCCACAGTGCTCCTCGCTGGGTGTGGATGCAGCAGAAGCCGTGGGAAGCTGCTCGCTGTCCATCCTCCTCTTCGGTTGACATTGTATCAAGTCTTCGTTAGGAAACTGGGGTTCCAGAGAGAGCTCTTCCCTGCACCAACACCCCAGGGGTGGCAGAATTCTTGGAAAAATTATCCAGAGGATGACACACTGACTCCGGGAGTCGTGGCGCCCCCCCCCCCCCCCCATGGACATCCGTGGGGAAGGGGCTGGCTCGGGGCATGTTCGGGTGATGTGGAGTATTCGCTGGGGTACCAGACAAGGAGTCAGGAGACGTACGTGGTGGTCTGGCTTTGCCACTTGCAAACCGGGCATTTGACTTCCAGGAGTCTTGGTTTTCTCATCTGTGCAATGGGGATAAAGTCTAGGGTGCCTTTTAACAGGATCAGGTCCCTTGAGCCTGTGAAGATGTGTTGGGGAGTGTCACGTTGTCTTGGTGATGGGACAGGCATGGCATGCTGGGAAGAACACAGCCTCTGTGCTATGGACAGGGCATAGATGGAGCTGGAGCCCACAGGACAAACCCTGCCCTCTGAGAACGTCTGTACGGTTTAAGAACAAGCAAGAGACAGATGATGTGTGTGAAGTTCACATTTCAGTGTCCATCAATGACGTTTCCTGTAGCAACGCCTCGCCCATTGGTTTACACTTTCACGATGCAGTAGCAGGGTTGGGTCACTGTGGAGAAAGACACCCCCCCCCCCCCACTGTTGAAATGGCCCCCAAAGCCTAAAATGTTTGCTCTATGACCCTTTGCCAACCTCTGGGATAGATCACGGGGGAACAGAGACTCCGTTCCCCTATTTCCTCTTTGTTTCTCCCACCACCCAGACTCAGAGGCTGTGGCAGAGAGGTGACCCAGGGAACACTTACAGACAGAAAACCTTGGGGACCAATCAAACCCGCTCTGGCCCTCAGCAGATCTGCCCTTCCTGGCAAAGCCAAGAATCTCTCTCCCGTGAACTGGCATGCAGCACCCCTCCCTCTCGTCCTCTGGGCTCCAGCGAGGGGCACTTCCTGATGAAAACCACAGCCTGTTTCATAAAACCAAACCCCCTTTTAGCAACAACCGCAGAAAGAGAAGAGGCTGCTCCGAACACAATGGGCGATTCTCCGCCACACAAACCACTGGACGTGCCTGGTGGCAGGGCTCCCTCCCCTCGGCCGTGGACGGACAGGTGACACGGAGGACAGCTACCCCTCCAATAAGCCTACGAGGGCAGCGTCGGGCCTGAATCGTGTCCCCGAAAAGACACGATGAAATTCCAAGTCCTAGTACCTCCAAATGCGACCTTATTTGGAAAGAGGGTCCCTGCAGACGTGATTAGTTAAGTGCGGCTTCGGTCCTCGTAGATAGGGGGTGGGCTCCTCATGCAACATGACTGGCGTCCTTACAAACAGAGGGACATGTGAACACAGAGTCAGAGACACACGGGTAGAATGCCACGTGACAAGGGGGGGCAGAGAGGGAGCGATGCTCATCTATAAGCCCAGGTGTGGGGAGGGGGAGGGTGCACCAAGGATTGGGGCCCACCACCAGGAGAGAGGATGAAGCCAGTGGGGATTCCATCTAGCACGTCAGAGGAGGCATGGCCCTGCTGACACCTGATCTCAGACTTCTGGGCTCCAAAGTGGAAGACAATACATGTCTGTTGCCTACAGCCACCCAGTTTGTGGTATTCTGTCACAGCAATTCTAGGAAACAGTGCAGGCTGCTCACCCACCCTTGGCTCAGCCTTCGGGTGCCTTTCTGGACTCTCAGCCTTGCCCCCGTCCTACAGATGAGGCAGTAGCGGGGCCACATGTTTCATTGAGGTGTTGGCTCGTGGCCGAGCAGGATTCAAACCCAAGCCTCCTGATTCCAAGCTGCTCTGGCTGCCCGTAGCACCCTCGAGGAGGCAAGGGCCGGTTCTCAAAGTGGTGGCCCCTCCTGCCTCGGGGTTCTCATCCCAGGAGTTCCCGGGAGTGTGTTTCTTGGCTGTGGTCACCCGAAGGTTTTACTTGAGTGGGAAGGAAAGTCAGCAGCTAACTAAAAAAGAAAAGAAAAAAAGAATGGGTGGATGTGTTTGGCATTCATCTGGGTGTACAATTGTAAATTGGGCAAGAACTGACTGTCACTTCCTTAGCTGCCTGACGCTGCGTCATCTGGAGATTGTGCCTGCGAGATCCTTGAGGAGCTACCCCCCATCAAACCCCAGCGCAGAAGGCGGGTGGAGAGGGAGTCTCCGTGGCCTCCTGGAAAGCACAGGAACTGCTGCTTCCTTCTTTGGTAGCAGCTGGTTGGCCAAGCGCTTGTGTCACAGGCCCATGCAAACGGCCCCGAACACCCCTGAGATGCCGTAGGGCAGTTCCCCTGAACAGCTCCCACGCTGGGGGAGAACTCCTGGGAGATCTAATCGCTGGAGTCCGGGATCGTGTTGAAGGTTGTCTTTCTCTCTCTTACAAATATTTCCAAGCGTACGGATGGGTATAAAGAGTTATGTGTGAAGGGACTCCAACTCCCCATCGCCCGAGTCAACAGCGTGATGTTTGCCCCTCACCGATGGCTTTGTCCTGGTGGCTGATGTAGGGGAAAGCATAGCCTGTATCTCATGTCATTTTCCCCCTTCCTGCGGTGGTGTGTGCCTCTCTACATAAAGGTGGTGTGATTGCTTCAATAACCACAACATCATGACTGTGCCTACGCACATTCACAGGGACCTCCGGGGTCAGGGCTTCCCGGTTCATGTTCAGAGTTTAGGCCCAGGGTGTCCAAGCTTATACGGGTGGGAACGTGGCCTGGGAGACAGGAAGTCATGCCATGAGGGGTGGGCAAGAGGCTTGAGCTGGGGGCCCAGGAAAGAGAATTTGTGGAAGTCCCCTCGGACTGCAAGTCAGCAAGACTGAGCCCAAATGGGGTGTCCCTGGCCAGCCGAGTCTGTCCCCTTCTGCTGCAGGGAGCCAGGTTTCTCCGTGGAATTCTGCCCGGCTTGCTGGCTCTGCCAAGGACCGCTGCCCCCCCCCCCACCTCCCGCAACCCCCCCCCTCCCCCAGCGTTGGAGGACTTAGCATTCATGACATGTGCTGGCAGCGCCCGGGGTGTGCTTCTGCTCGCTGCCAATAAAGAGGATTGTTTCTTTCTCAGAACAGTGTTCATTTACATGGAGAGAACTTCCCTTTCCTACCTCCACCGGACCCCCTCCTCCCCCCAAAAAGGGGAGTGAAACGCTTTTTGGAATTCGATGTTAGTGGGCTCACTCAAAAGGAGCTTTATGTTTATTTTTTGAGTAGCTCTCTGCCCTGTTGTGTCCATTTATCATGCCTCGCTCCCAGCCCTCCCCGCCTCTCCCGTACTCTGCAAACCTAAACTCCATCAAACTGCTCCTAACGACTACCACATGTCCACAGAGGACTCGAGGGGGGTGGGGGGGAGGAAGAGGGGGGGCTGGGAAATGAAGCGCTCCTCCAAAGAGCACAGTAGCATATTAAAATTCAATGGCTTAGTCATCAGAGTTTTCAGCCCAAGCACGGAAGAAAAATAAATGAATGTTCTGTAACAGTCCTGTGGACCTCAGAGGAAGGGGGTGGCAGGGAGGGAGGGAGGGGAGAGGCGGTGGTTTTTTAGAGAGAGGAGTTCATTGCCAGGGAGAACAATTGGGGCTTTTGCTCAGAAATAACAAGACATACTGCTGTTTTCCTGCCCCATAGAGGCACCCAGTGTCAGCCAGAAGGGACCCTGATCGGCTCCTCAGCTCCCCCGGGAGGAAGCTGAGGCCCGGGCAGGAGCCATGGCTGCTCCACCGTCCTCTGAGGAATGGCTGGTAGAGGGGGGGCTGGATCCCCGCCCTTGGCGCTTCTCAATCAGTGTTTTCTCCTCCTCGCTCAGCGGGCATCTCCCTTGTGCTGCTACGTCAGCTTGGAGTTCCTGGCGAAAGGGACCCCTCTGGGGTTTAAGATAAGGTGACCAGACATCCCGCTTTTGGTGGGACAGTCCCGATTTTTAACAATTTGGACGCGGGACAAGTTGTTAAAAATCGGGACTGTCCCGCCAAAAGCGAGAAGTCTGGTCACTTTAGTTTAAGAGCAACACTGCTGGGACTGAGAGCTGCCATGGTGTCCCCGAGACACCAGGGGACCCACTGGTGACTTCAGACTGTAGCAATGCTGGCACAGCCCATCCCCACCGGCTGTGGAAGGCCTGCCTCTGAAACCTGCCGCCTTGCTTCTGTTCTTCTTCTATCCCCGAGCTTCCCGCAGGAAGAACAGGCCAGCTCGCCCTTCCCTTTGTGGTAGGTCAAGCAACCGAGTCAAGGGATTTCAGGGGAGTTGGTGAGGTCCCGCGCTGATCCGTGGAAAAACTGGCTCTGCCTCTCCTCGTTCCCGGCCCTTCCGGCTGGATAGCATCCCTGCTTTCGGCGGCCCAGGGCAGCGAAGGGCAAAGGGGGTGTGACATCTTGAGGCTGAGTATTTAGAGGAGAGCAAAGGCAAGCCCCGCATTCTGAGCATGAGGCGGAGGGGTCTGGTCTGGGGCCCTGAGGTCTTGCCCTGCAGTGCCAGGCCAGCGGAGGTGCCCCCTCCGCCCAGGACAACAGCCCTGGGCACACCTCCAGCAGATCAGTGTCCCGGGGGCACGGAAGAGGGGCCCGTGCAGGACACCCACCACTGGGCCTCTTCAGGGAGAGCCCTGGAGCTGACGCTTGGCTGTGGGTTTCTGTTTGATTTCTTCGATCAGCTTCAGGACAAAAACTGAAAGAGGTGGAGAAAGTGACCAGCGCACTCCGCTGAAGGCCGGCGCTTAGCTCTCACCCCGGGCTGCTGCTGAGCTCCGTCCAGACCACCCGTGGCCCCTCATCCCCGGGGCCTGGCTTTGTCTCCCGTAGCTCCCTGGTGGGTTCTCTGCTGACATTCTGACGTGCTACCCTGGACCCTGCTCTCAGGGCCTTTGCAAACCCCGTGAGACGGAGTTTGGGCAACACAAGGTGGAGGGCAGTGCTTAGTACCAGTGCCAGGGCTGCTGTGGGCTCACAGGTGAACCCTGCCAGCAAGAGGCGGCAGGAAGGAGCATGGCATTGGCCTGGCAAGACCCCTCGGAGGCTCTTGAGAAAACACTGTTGCGCTATTGTCACCGTTAATAAGAGCCCTTTCTTTGAGCCTTGCTGGGACAATACGCCAAGCAAAGCTGAGAGGAAGAAACAGTCCCTGCCGGGGGCCCTGTGTTTTATCACGGCTGGCAGAGAAGGAAAATGCGGGGGGGGGGGGGGGGGGCTGGGAGGGGGCTGTGGGGAGGGGCTGGGCTGGGCTGGGCTTCCTAGCCACTGCAGGTAACATTGGAAGGTACCCACAGCCTCACTGTGTGTCTCTGTTTGCCTTGTTGCAAGAGCACCGGGTCTCCAGGCCCTCCTTCCTGTCTGTCTTGCTGGGTCTGAGCCCCATGAAAACCAAGAAAAGAGGGAACTAAGTTCGGCCAGCGGAGGCCTTCATCTTGCCTCCCACACAGCAGTGTGACCTGTGACCTTGGGCAGGTTCCTTATTTCCGAGCCAGATCGGAGATCCTGGGAGTACAAGCCCTTTTCACCACTCATGGCGCAATAGCTCCCAAAACTGGACGGCATGGTTCCCTAGCTTGTTTGGCTCAGTGGCTAGAGCACATGTGTCAAACACAAGGCCCTCGGGCCAAATCCAGCCCGCCAGGCCTTGCAATGTGGCCCGCACCGCGCTGTCATCACTGCACTCCGCTGTCAGTTTATGACATTGTCAGTTTATGACTGTTCAGTAAACCATTCGGCCCGCGATTTAGGCTGGATTTTAGATTTTGGCCCCTTCTCTGATTGAGTTCGACACCCCTAGGCTAGAGCATCAGCCTGCGGACTGAAAGGTCTCGAGTTTGATCCCGGTCAAGGGCAAATGACCAGATGCAAGCTCCATCCCCAGTAGGGGGGTATTGCAGGAGGCAGCTGAACAGTGATTCTCTCTCATCATGGATGTTTCTATCTCTCTCTCCTCCCTTCCTCTCTGAAATCAATGAAAATACTTTAAACACACACACACACACACACACACACTCACCCACACCAAATGGCAAGAGTGGTGATGAAACAGGACTTGCTACAAGTGCCTTTGCACCCCGAGAGGGAGAGTCCACACACAGCTCTTGGCCCTCAGCAATGCCCCCGTTTTTGAAGGCCTACTGAGTGCCACGCAGCTGACCTGTTGCATGCCGGGCCCTCACTTCCTTCTCAGTGAAAGAGTGGTCACACTTTTTCTGGGAAGACGTGTGAGGTCCCGCGTTTTCTTGTTGGTGCCAGGCTCACCGGACCGGGGTGGTGTGCTGGCCTTTGGGGGCTAGAAGGGCCCATGAAATCCAGCCGCCCACCCTGCCCAGTCGGAAGCCCTGCTGTCCTCCAGGAATGCTGGCAGCCGGGAACTGCAGCTGTGTGGCAACAAGTCCGATTCATTTCGGGGGGTGGCACAGACGGCACTGTGAGGTGTTTGTTAAAAGTCCAAAGAATGCAGCTTATTCACCAATCTATGAAAATGGCTACTATGTGTCCGGGTGGGGAAAGGGGGCGCAGAGGCGCCTGTGTGATAGCGTTTGAAAAGAGTGACCATGATGACAGCTTATAAATTTATCATAATGCCCATTAGGCAGGAGGTCTGAGTGGATTAACTCATTACAGCTAAGTAGGCATCAGGTCTTCTTGAGGCCTCTTCTCTCCAGGGGTTTTGATTCTGTATCTGAGCCTCCCACCCACTCTATTAATCTGTAAGATGCAAATCTCATCATGTTTGTCAGCAATCCTTATCTTCCTTTGTGGCCTTTTTATCATCAACCTGGTTTCCCAGGGGGCGGGGGGAGGACATTTTTTACTTATTGCAACTGGTATAAACCCCAAAATACCCAGAGGAGTGGGGAGGATTTTTCTTTAAATTCTTTTTCAAGTGCATGAGGCAAACGGGCCACTCACTAGCAGCCTAAGGTAAATAGTTTTGTGCAGCCAAGAAGCATCTGTATGTGTATCTCTCAGGCAACCCCGGATTTTCCGTGCCCACAGTGATTATTCTGGGTATGCAGCCTGTGTGTCGGTCATTCTGGCAGTATATCATCTTATACATTAACTCTAGAAGATCTCTTAGGTCACCCAGCCTAGGTGAGAGTCATTGAGACAGAAGTGCGCTGCCTTATGAAGCATCGTTTGATGGAAGCATCATTTGAATGGAAGCGCTCGGCCAGGAAAAGGCCTTTGGAGGAAATGTGACTGGGGCTCGGTAGGGTGGATGGACCCCTGGAGCAGACAGCGGGAGCCTCAGTCTCCCCTCAGCTTTCCGTGTGGCCTTGGGCAGGCCACTTGGTCTATGCGGGCATCTGTTTTTATATCCGTAAGATGAGGGGGAGAACATTTAAGAAAGCCCATGGAATAAGTCACTAGGATAGAACTCTTCCCAAGAGACCATGCTGGGCCAAATGTCCCTTTAGCAGCACTGTTACTGCCTTGTTATCCGTCCAGATTTATCCCCGGACATGTGAGGGGGTGTTTCTGGATGGCGTTCTGGGGGGAAATCCGATCTGGGGGCCCTAGAGCTGTGGTGCGCACAAGGGTGTCCTGTTCGCTGATCCCGCATTGAATTACCCCGTGATCAGCAGGGGGGACCTGGCAAATGTATTATTCAGCAGGCATACGCTGCCCTGCAGGCCCGGGCACTGTATTGTCTGGATTCGATGGATTATTGAATTCAGAAAACCCTCGTTTTGTATTGGGCTTGCTTCTCCCTGTTCCACCTGACCACAATCATCCGCTCCCCGGGCCTCTGGGGGTTTCATGGGGGACCCTCTGAGGTTTCATGGGGACACCTCAAAGTGCCCGATGGTGGGTGTAATTCTGTCCACTCTGCACCTGAGCAGGGGCACCAAGCAAGCAGTAGCTCCCCAGCCTTACCTTTAGCAGATCTCTCTCTCTCTCTCTCTCTCTCTCTCTCTCTCTCATTGATTTTTTACAGAGAGGAAGGGAGAGAGAGAGCTAGAAACATCAATGGGAGAAAAACATCGACCAGCTGCCTCCTGCACAGCCCCTACCGGGGATGTGCCCACAACCAATGTACATGCCCTTGACCGGAATCGAACCTGGGACCCTCCTGCACGCCCCCTACTGGGGATCAAGCCCACAACCCTGGCGTGTGCCCTGACCAGTAATCGAACTGTGACCTCCTGGCTGACGCTCAACCACTGAGCCACACCGGTGGGGCAGATTGGGGTTTGTAAAGGGAGCCCTGACAGTGGAGCTCCTGGGGTCATTAGAGCAGTCGCCCGAAGGCCCCCAAAGGAGCCTTGATGCTGCCTCAGTTCCCGCCTCACCTCCCAGGGGCACTGGGGCTCACTGGGACGAGGGAGGCAGCGGGGCCCACGATTGGTCAGGATGCGCTTTGGAGGGACTTGGCTTCACAGGGTTGCTGACAACCCTCAGGTGGAGAGTGTCCCCTCTGGGCAGCAGGTCCGTCTAGGCTAGAAGGCAGCTGCTTGCCAGCCACCTGGGTTCTGTGGCCGGGTGTCCTGGTGTCAGCTGTGAGCTTGACCCAGGGGCCCAGTGGTTATGGAAGGAAAGAAAAGAAGTAACTAGCAGGTGGTTTTGCTGGAGACAGTGATTTGAGTGAGGATTGATCGTATGACTGTGCTGACATAGTGGCTACAGGCCTCCCATAGCTATTTAAATTTGCATCATAATTGATATTATATAAAATTAAAATTTTAGTTCCATATTTCAAGTGGCTGTAGCCAAGCATGACCAGTGACCACTGTGTTAGCACAGACACTTACAGAAAGTTCCGGGGGTTCCCTGATTCTTCTGAGCATGTAGCCCACAAGGCTGCTCCTTCCTGGGCTGCGGTCTGTGGCCCCTGCTAGTCTCGGGGCGCTTCTTCTCCTTCCGGGTCCCAGGGGCCTCTGAACGCTCAGGTGCTCTGATGCTTTTGACAAGCACCCATTCTGAGTGCTCCCAACACGTGTTTCTCCTCCCCACCATGTGTTTCTCCTCCGAGGCCAAAGAGCCAGGTCTTCCTGGGCCACTCGTGGCTCTCAGGTTCATTTTTTTGGTTTGTTTGTTTTTTTGTGTGTGGTTTTTTTTGTTTGTTTTTGTTTGGGGGGGGGGGGGTTCTGTTCTATTCTGGAACAGCCGTCCCCCGAGTGTGTTCGGAATGGGCTCGGCTTACTCAGGACAGAATGGACAAGGCAGTCAGAATTGAGGGAGTCAGTCTTAAAATCCCCTCCTCCCCCCAAACCAGACCAACTTATGGGACCAGGCCCTGCTGCTCTTCATACTCACTCTTAGGGGTCATTTCACGTGTGAGGAATAATGACGTCTTGTTTGGTATTTAGAATTTTTAAATGTCTTCAATAAGTGTCTGGGTAGGCAGCCAGGCTACCGAGAAGGCGTTTGATTACTATGAGTAGCCCCTGTATTTTGGGGGAGCCGTGGCGTGGGAGCGATTCAAAGCAATCCAAGAGATCCTGGGTGGCAGGCAGAGCAAGGGGCCGTGTCATTCTTGCAGGCCCACAGCTGAGACAGTTTGAGGAATGGAGAGCTCACCGGGATGTGATTTTCCTTTTGGGTAGCCCGTGGCTCCCCCGTGTCATCCCCTCTGAGTGTGTGTGGGTGGTGGTGAGGCTGGGAGAACCGACCCCGAGAAACATTTTTCACTTGGGAGAAAAGAGAAGGAATCGTTGGCGACTTCGCCATGAGTGCTTGGAACCCGACACCGGCCCCGTTTTCCTGCCTGGAGCCTCCAAATGTCACACCGTACAGGTTGCCGACACCGTGTCCCGTTACCGACTCGCCTCTCTCCCCACCCAGCCTCCCTTCCCCAAACAAACCCCTCACATCACGGAGGTCAGAACCCCGGACAGCTTTTTACACAGCCACCAGATGGTGTTTGCTTTAGCATAGATCCACAAATGATGTGTTATTACAGCGGAGGTGCAGAAAATTATATGACAAAAACGGGCTTGTTTCTCCGCGAGCAGCCCAGGGCTGAAACACTGCAGTATTCCTTCATGCCTCGCTCGGAAGGCGAAAGGGAGCCTTTCCCAGAACTGGGGGGGCACTCACTGGGGACCCGAGGGGGGAAAAATAACAGCGCACTGACCACCAGTGGCTGGGCAAGTGGTTTATTTTCTGTCTGTGTTTTATTAAATTCGCGTTTTTCCATTGGCCTGTTCCCCGTGTGATTGATTTCTGCTGTGGATGTCCCGATTCCCACCCCACCCTCACCCCGAGATTTTTAAACTGACTGCAGGGTGGGCATCCCAGCTCGTGGAAACACGTCGATTGGGTTTCACGAAGGGATGGGAATTGGAATGAGTGTTGGGTGATCGCCAGGGTGGTTGGCAGGGACTTCATGCCCACCCAGTGGGTTATACCATTCTTGGCCGAATAGTGACGTCCTGAGGATTAGGCTGATCCTGTAGGAAGTGATGAGGACTTGGGATTCATTTAAGGAGGCGTTGGATTATCCTCAAGGACAATCTTCCCCCCTCCCACATTATGGCTTGTCCCAGAAAAAGAACGTGTCTAATTTCTGCCTCACTTTCCTCATTTTTAGAAAAGCAACTTGGGCCCTAGCTGGTTTGGCTCAGTGTCTAGAGTGTCAGCCTACAGACTGAAGGGTCCTGGGTTTGATTCCAGTCAAGGGCACATGCCAGCGTTGTGGGCTCGATCCCCAGTGGAGGTTGTGCAGGAGGCAGGCAATCAATGATTCTATCTCATCATTGATGTTTCTCTCTCTTTTCCTCTCATTTTTTCTCTGAAATCAGTATATATATATATATATATATATATATATATATATAGAGAGAGAGAGAGAGAGAGAGAGAGAGCTTTAAAAGGAAGGAAGGAAGGAAGGAAGGAAGGAAGGAAGGAAGGAAGGAAGGAAGGAAGGAAACAGAAGCTTAGAGGATCTTGAACCCTGACCATCCTGTCCATTCGGTCTGAGGAGACTATGCCCCAAACTTTCTGGAACTTTCCACCACGTGCATCTGTCCCCCTTAGTTCCCAGGACAGGGGAGGGAATGGGGGACAGTGATGTGTCAAGGTAACGGTGGAGCCAGAATGGGGCTCAGTCAGGAACATCTCTCCTGGCCCCTAGGTCAGAGGTCCAGTTGGGGTAAAAGTCGTGTAACGGGAATAGTGTGGGAGCCTAGAGAGGGACGGGTTTAATCCCCTTCGACTTGAGCAAGTCTCTGAGCTTCCGTTTTCTCGTCGTTGAATGGGATGTTAAGTATAAAAGAACATTATACAAAATACGATTTGATACCTGTGCGGTCTAGTAGGGTAGCCCCTGGCCACTTGTGGCTATTTAAGTGAAATTTAAGTAAAAGTAAAGTACAGATTTAGCTTCTGATCACCTTATCTCAGGTGCTCGATGCCACGTGTGGCCAGTGGCTGTCACAGTAACCACTGTAGACGAACGTGGGGAAGTAGGTGGCTTAGTGGAAGATGCCCCTCATTCTGGGGGCAGACGGAATGGGGGTCTGGGAGCTTGTGGTCATGAGGAGGGTTCAACTTGGGGGGTGGGGGTCCGATTCCAGGCTCTGGCAGTCACCAGCCGTGGGACGTGGGCAGGTTACCTCACTCTCTGAGCCTCAGCTTCCTCCTCTGTAACGTGAAGAGCAGAATAGTACCTTCCCTGCGGGGTGGTTGTGGGGGTTCAGGTTTGGGTGGTTGTGTAGTCAGCTGGGTACCCAGCACTTCCTAAGTGTCCAGGTGATTCTCCAGTCACGTAAGGCGCGGCTCGTTAAGCTGCGGGCGCTGCTGTCACTGTACCGCGTGGGAAAATCCAAGTCTACCCGCCAGTTAAGATCCACTTGAGCAAGAACGGGCGAGCTTCTCCAGGGGAGGGTGGGAGGAGGTAGTGCGGTGGTTTGAAGGCCGAGGGGGTGATGGCGAGACAAAGCCGTTTTGTCTCAAGTGCCCTAAAACCAAAGCAGGAGCCTTCCGCAGGGGAGTGGTGGAAGCGGCTGATCCCCTCCAGGGGAGGGAATGTTCCCGGGCAGGAAGGAGCAAGATAACCCGGGGCTTTTTGCTTCCTGGGCAGCTCCCCTGGAATGGGGGGTGGGGGGGGAGGGCAGCTTCTCCGCAGGGAGGCAGGGCTGGGGATATGGCAGGGCCAGGGATATGGCAGATCCTGAGCTCTGCTCCCAGATCTCCTGGAGAAGGCGGTGAAGTGAGGCCTCTGACGGCACCTGGCCCAGGGCCACCAGGTGATGACATGGGAGACGGTGCTGCGGTGCTCCCAGGCCTGGAAGGGCCCGGGGCGGGCGTTTGATTTAGCAGCGGGACGGGCGAGGCTTGTCGTCATCTGGGAAGAATGCCGAAGAGAGAACTGAGGCTGGGGCTTCCCTAGGGTGGGGATGGTCCTTGGCTGTGGAGGAGGGAGCTCAGTGCTGGCACTGGGGGGAGGTTTTTGCCCCCGTGGCAGCTGTGGAAGCAGCTCTTCTTCTTGTGGATGGAGGGTGGATCCAGGTCCTGAGCTGGGCCTGGGCAGGTAACAGCTGCCTGGAGTGAGGCGGGAGGGGCCCAGGGGTCCAGGGCCCTATGGTCCCCAGGAGGCCCCCCCCACCCCCAAGCCTCCTCTGGCCCAGGCACTAGGTTAAGGAGGACTCTTACTCCTATGGTTGCAAATTGTAAAAATACATCTGAGTATACGGTGGAAATGGAAAAGGAGGGTTATTAGAAACAGATGGAGCCCAAGGGCAGGCGAGCTGAGCCTTGGGCTGGTGCTGGGATCAAGGACCGGAAGGATAAACACACACACACACACACACACACACACACACAGCCTTTCCCCCTGCCTCCTCCTCTCTCTCTCTTCTCCACTTTCTTCTCTTTCACGTGCTGCTTTGAGAGCAGGGGTATACTGTGGCTGGAGGTAGGGGGTGCCCTAAGTGCAGAGGTTAGGAATCCAGACACCCCTGGGTTCTGGGTCCACATGCTTCAGGAAGGGTTCGTGGCCCACCTGTGGTCCAGTGGGGCTGGGGCCATGCCATAACTATGGTGCCCTCCCGCTGTGCCAGACCCCACCAAGTGCCTGCTCCCAAAGGAAGTCAGCCCCAGCAAGTGAGTGGTGTGGCCACCTCCGGGAATAGTCAAACGGCTATTAGTGTTCCAGTTTGCTGACGTATACCTTACACCTGTGTGGTGCTCCTATTGGAAGAACCTATTCACCTATTTGCATTGCACTGGGTCCCAGGTGGGGGGAAAGGCTTATAAAGATGCATATAATGCGAGATAAAGTGAGTGAGGAATTCCCCTTTTCCCCCTTTCGGTTAGAGTAGGGGTGTCGAACTCAATCAGAGAAGGGGCCAAAATCTAAAATCCAGCCTAAATCGCAGGCCGAATGGTTTACTGAACAGTCATAAACTGACAATGTCATAAACTGACAGCGGAGTGCAGTGGTGACAGCGCGGTGCGGGCCACATCGCAAGGCCTGGCGGGATGGATTTGGCCCGCGGGCCTTGTGTTTGACACATGTGGGTTAGAACATGCATCTGTCTGTTCCAGCTCAGAGAGGGGATGTGGCTGCCGCAGATCACCTGGCATCCTGCTGGGTGGGGGTGGGGACACCCGGTCCATTGTGAGTGTCAGGAGGAGGAGGACAGGGTCCCTGAACAGAGCCCATCCCCCCAGCAGGCCCTTGGTGCTTGGAGGGTGCGGCATGAGGTGTGTGTGCATGTGTGCGTGTGTGTGTGTGTGTGTGTGTGTGTTTCCGGCTGTATTCTCTGCGTCTCCCCCGGGGTTCTCACAGGCACAGCAGAACACTCAGCTGTCTGAGCAGACACCTCGCCCTTCACCCAGCAGGCATGATTCACTCGGGAGCGAAGCCCTCTGAAGTCAGCACGGAGCCCACGCCCACCAACACCGCCTCTATTTTGGTTTTGGTTGTCATAGGAGAAGGGTGGAGCCATTCTCCTGGTCTCCCAGAGGCCGCTCTACCTTCTCTGCCACAGCCAGGCCCGGCCCTGCTCCTAAGCCAGGGCGGGACGTTCATCTCCTAACCCACCAGCTGCCCCTTGCCCACACCGTAGGCACCTTCCTCCTCGGTGTATCGTCCGAGGTTCAGAAGGGCGGGAGCACAGAGATTAAGAGCATGCCCTTGGATGTCAGGTGTGAGTCCTCTTCTGCCCCTAATCAGCTGTGTGACTTTGAGCCAGTTAGCTAACCTCTCTGAACCTGTTTTCTCGTCTGTGATATAGGGACGGTGGCTGCTCCCTCTCCCCATATCCCAAGGATTAAATGAGTGGAGGGTGATTGGCCGAGGGCCGTACACGTGGTCAGAACACAGTCGTGGCAGCTGCCATTTTATTCAGGGAGACCCCTGCTCTTGGGGCTCCAGGAAGATGCTGGGGTTGGTGCCATCCCTCTTAGATGGGGAATCTCAGTCCAGGTTTCTGGGGTTCAGGAAGCACCGGTGTGGAGACTGGAAGGGTGAGGTGTCTTTCCTCTGACTGCTCGCTTTCCACATCGCTCCTCCTCTCCCAGAGCTAAGTGTCCTCCCGCTGGAGCGAAGAGCTGGCCCTGGGGGTCGTTTGAGAAATCATTTCAGTTGGCCACAACCCTGTCACTTGAGTCTATCCAGTCGCCCTTTCCCTCAGGAAACGCTTGCCTCTTTGGGCCAGAAAGAAGGGGGTTCTGGATTCACATTTACCATTGTTTTACTGAGGAGGTATTGACTGCGCATGTACCACGTGCTGGGCATTTTTGTGGGGTCTGGGAGCAACCCCCTGACCCCTGGGCACCCCACAGCTGGTGGTACTAACGGACTCTTAAGGCTCCTGATGGAGACCAGGTGGGTGGCCTCTGCACTGAAACTGTCAGTGTCTCCTTATTGCCAGGAGATAAAATGAGGGCTCCTGGTACCTGCTGCCTCCAGGGACCTCACCCGGCTCCCCAACCCCCACACTCCCTTCTCTCTCCGTTCCAGGGCAGCTTGTTCCTTCCTGCCTTTGCTCCGGCCCGCAGCCCTGACTCCTACCTCTCTCTGCCTGAGCTTCCCCGTCCTCTCCCAGGGCCAGCTCAGATTATCACTGAGTCCCCTGGGAAGTCATCCGGCCACCGAGAACGCTCTGGCTCCAGCCGCAGCCAGGTCTCACCTTACCAGCCCCCACCAGCTCCTGCTGGCATGAATGGCTTTCTGCGGATAGTGTGCCGACACCGGCCCTTACAGAGTATTTCCCCGACTGGGACAGGCTCTGAGTTAGGTGCTCAAGCGCAAACGGCCTTCCCTTCTCAGAAGGTCATAGTGTGGCCTGCCAGGGGGTCTGCCCGCGAGCCAGTGGGTGGGCCTTAGCCGCACGGCCCTGTTGTATGTCAGAGGATGTTCCCAGAGTGTGTTCCATCCCCTGGGCCTTTAAGTTGGTTGCTTTGGTAGAATCTGATTTAAGTTTTCACCCAACTGTGGAGATTTGGGTGTAAAGCTAGGATCTCACCACTTCTTGCCAACTCTCCCCTCACTCTTGGGTACCTGTATCAGCTTACTGTGCCCACGGCTGCAGTTCGGGGGCCGGACCCGGAGACGTGGCCCTGCAGGCACAGCCCTTGCAGGTTTGAGGCTGAGTTCCCTTCCCTGATTCCAAAGAGGTCCCGCTGGTCCCGGCTCCGCTCATGGCTCACATCCGCAGGTGTACGAGTCCTGGCCATCTGCACATATCTGTATACCTATGTAACGCATCATCGTTTTTTAACATCTTTTACATAGATATCAGACCATGAGCACATCCATGGATTTTGCTGCTGAAATAGCCCCAAACTCACTCTGCCCTCTTTGCAAAGGTGTGCTTTGTGTGTTCATTTTTTTTAATTCTTTTTTTTTTTTTTTTTTTTTTTTTTTTTTTGCGTCCTAAGCAAGCTTAGGGGGGTGTTGTGAGCACACAGAGGCCCGAGCATGCCTGCAGGTCTCTCCGGAGGTGGAGCCACCTCCGAATTGCCACATCCTTTTTAACAATCCCTCCTTTGGGTCGCAGCTGTCCTGGTGTCTAGGGATGTGGAAAGGAAATGCAGTCATAATTAAAGGTAGTGAGAAAGTTTGTTTTTCACAGGAAACTTCATTTTATTTTATTTTTTTAATATATTTTACTGATTTTTGTACAGAGAGGAAGGGAGAGAGATAGCTAGAAACATCAATGAGAGTCATTGATCAGCTGCCTCTTGCACACCCCCTACTGGGGATATGCCCGCAACCAAGGTACATGCCCTTGACCGGAAATCGAACCCGGGGCCCTTCAGTCCCCAAGCCGACGCTCTATCCATTGAGCCAAACCGGTCCCGGCTCGCAGGAAACTTTAAGAAAATGGTCCATTGCTCTTGCATGTCCCCTGTGTGTGGGTTTGGGTTTTCCCACAGTGAGATCCTAAGCTGAGCCAGGACCCCAACCCCCAGTCCCCTCTATCCCATGCATCCCTTCTGTCTCCCTGTGCTCCTGCGAACACCCAGCACATACTACATGGCTTTCACCTTGCTCACATTTAAGTTTCCCTTCCTCCCCTATGCCTCTGAACCTCTTTCTTCAGGTACAAAACGGGGCCAAGAGAGCTTTTCCCATGGCGTTGTGGGGAGGCCTGATGAAATGAGGCGTGTTCAGTGCTGCGCAGGCGGCTCAGCGTTGCTCCGAGTGCTGGGGAGAGACGGTGCTGCCATTGCTCAGCCTCTCTCTGGCCAACGGGCCCGGACTCCTCTGTGGCTGGGTCTCTGCGTTCATCTCCCACAGAACCAGCGAGGGCGCGGAGGCTGTGATGCTGGGGGAAGCCTGCGGGGAGGCCCGAGACCCTGGCTGCCACAGCTCCCCCAGCCAGCAGGCTGGCTGAGTCACACAGGAGGCCTTGGCCCAGCTCTTTAAGAAACCGAGCTTCTGGCAACAAGTCATTTGTTGAGCCACTCCGAGGCTCCGTGCAAAGAAACTCACTCGTGGCACACAGATGCATGCGGGCTCCGTAAAACCTCCCGACGAAATCGGGGCGGCCTTCTGGGCCAGTAGGGTGCAAAGCGAGGTGGGATGGCCGGGTGCGCAAATGCGGGAAACAGGGGAGACGAGATTCGCCTTTGCCACAACACACAAGCAACCCTTTTGTCCCAAGCTGGCCAGGAGCCTGCCCAACCTTGGCCACTCCTGTTGAACTTGTTTAAGAAACCCACATAATTGCCCGACTGGTTTCTCTCTCTTTTGTTTGGCTGGAGAGTCTCCGTTTGGACAGGACTCTCTTCTTGGAGGAAGGGAGACGGGGTAGAGAACCAGGTGGGGCCTGCTGCTAAGGTTCTCGGGCTCCTGACTGGTCCAGGGCCTCCCTGCCCACGCCCTTCAGATCCCCTTGGAGCTTGTGCCAGTCCCTGAGACAGTGCTGGGCTCTGGGCCCTAAGACTGACAGCTCTGGCTTCCAGTGTGTCTGGAGGGAGGGAATCTGCCACCCCAAGGCTGGACCCTGAGGGTGGGGGTGGGACAGAGGCAGCTTCAGGCAGGAGAACTGAGGACACCAATTTGGGGTGATGGGGCTGGGGGAGCAAGAAGGCTGGGGTCTGTCCTCCCTGACCCTGTGCAGGAGGCCTGCTGAGGGACACACGTGGCCGGGAACTGGCAGCAAAGACCAGTCCACACAGCACAGAGGTGTGTGGCCCCAGGATGAGGAAGGCCCGTCTCCTCTGTGGGGGGCCGTGTGTTCTGTGCCTGCGGCATCGCAGGGTGAGATTGCTCCCGGCATACGTTATAGCCCGGAGCGGTTCAGTGGCCCGCAGACTCTTTTGGGGACAGCCTTGCAGGGGGGCTGGTGGGTTCTGTGCTCCTCAGCCATACCTGGCTCTCGATCCTTTCACCCACTTCCTACAGTTTAACTTTCAGAAAGAAATCTGCTCGAAGGAGCCTCTTTGTTCCTTGGGAGGAAGCATTCTGTGAGAAGAGTGACTTCTGGGAATGGAACGGTGTACGGGAAAGCCCATCAGCTCTGGAACTGGCACAGGCACCGTACAGAGAGGAAACTGGATGAGTCTGAGTCGGGTCTGACTTTGGGAAGTTTCTGTTTTTATCACGGATGGAAGCTGTTGGCAGTGATAATAACAGTAGATACATTGGCTGATGTGTGGATGTATCTAGTTTTCACAGCATTCTGATAAGGCAGGTCCTAGGGTCTCAGTCTTACAGATGGGGACATTGAACCCTAGTGAGGTTAGACAGCGTGCCCAAGGTCACCCGGCCAGGCAGGTGGGGGTGGAGAGGCTGAGGAGGGGTGACCATTGAGACAAACCCAGCTGAACTCTAAACCAGCTCTTAACCCACGATGCCAGAGAGTGGATGCAATTAAATGGGATGATCTGAATGGAAGGCTTAATAGAGGCACCAAGTAAGCGCTCATTCGGTTATAATGAAGGCCACGGGACCCTCTGTTTCCTGAATGCTGTATTGTCCTGCATTGTGTGCTGGGGGCCCAGCTGTGGATTCTTCTGGTCACACGCTGACAATGTGCAGGGCTGTCCGTCTCTTTGTGTTGCTGGTAAAGACAGTTGTTCATCGGCTCTTCCCACCACCAGCCGGCCAAGGCCAGCTTCCCTGTCTCCTGCTGAGCTCTCAGAGGTCAGGGGGTCCTGACAGATGGTCCTCATATATCCTGGGTGTTTTAGGGCTATTTATTCATTTAACAACCAGAAGGGATTTTATTAAAAAAATAAAAATGAAATAAAGAAAGAAATAAAGAAAGAGAGAGAGAAAGAAAGAAAGAAAGAAAGAGAAAGAAAGAAAGAAAGAAAGAAAGAAAGAAAGAAAGAAAGAAAGAAAGAAAGAGAGAAAGAAAGAAAAAACCTCTTTTGGTCAACAGTGACATCTCTGGAAGTCAGCAAGTGATTCCGAGGCAGGCCTGGCCTGGCCTCAGGGACCACTGGCTGGCAGCTAAACCGAAAGCCATTCTGGCTTCCCTTGGTGTCTCCAGGGCTGGGCAGGGCCTGGTGGCGGGCAGGCAAGGGAAGAAACAGGTGGCGGGGGCCGTTTGCAGTGCTACCCTCAGAGCCAAAGGTCTGATTTCAGTCTTTCCTCCAGACACATCCACTCCCTTCCTAGGGTACAGAAGGATCCCGGGCACATCCTGGAGGGGTTTTCCAGGGTTTTTATAAAACAGCTGGCATGCTCTGCTGAGTCACTGCACTTGTACCTGGGGCTGGGCGTGTCCTGGCCCGGAGAGCCCTGCTCTGGGCAGCTCGGGGCTTCCTGGGGGCCGGACCTGATGCTTCACCTCAGGGCTGTCTCTCAGAGGCCCAGTCTGTGCCCAGCACCTTCTACAGTGATCGGAGGGGATCTCCAGAAGAGCCTGATAGTTGTTCCTGTTTCACAGATAACAATCCTGCCCTGGAGATAAGGCTGGGATCTGACTCCTGGGGTTATTCCTGGGAATTAAATGAGGTATTGCAAATGGGAAGCATTGTGCAAGGGTGACAAAGGTAGTAGTGCTCATAGATGTTAGTGATTTGTGCTGTTAGAGAGGAGGGGAGGGAGATGGGGGTGGGGGAAAGGGGGTTTTGGATGAGCAGAATGGGGCTGAGCAGTGTTGGGTGATGTGCCTGAGGTTGTGAGGCTAGTCCTTGGCAGGCAGGACTTGAAGGGGGTTGTAGTCATCCGCTATTCCTGTGCTGAGGTGGCAGCCTCCTGCCTTATGACCCCAGCAGGTCATTTCCCCACGGGAACACAACCCTCTACGCCCCCAGGACCCAGCACCTCTCACTCCCTCAGAGATAATTCGGTCAGCAGCTCAGTAGAGCTGTCCCAGTGCCCCCCCCCCCCCCCCGCCCCTCCTGCCACCGCTCTTCCCAAAATGGGCAGAGCAGCACGTGGCTAGCAGGTGTTTGCCAAGTCATCCCCATCGTCATCGCCACCATCACCACCGTGTGTCAGACACTGTGCCCTGAGCCCCTGGAGTCATCGTCTCGTGTGAAGACCAGGCCACATGGTTCCAAGGGTGACAGCAGCCTGGGAATTCCTGGGGATGGGAGATGGTGTCCCCTCGGTGCAGTAAATGCTTGAGGTCGGAGGGCGTGGCGAGCTCTGACTCACTGTGACACAGAGACGCCCACAGACGTGCAGTCCCCAGGAGAAGGCGGCGTCACACGCCTGAGTGAGGGCTGGTTTCGTTTCTGAAAGGCCGTGCACAGGTGTGTGCAGCCGGGGACGTGGGGGTTCCAGGGCCTGGCTCAGGTACACAGCGACTGTGGAGATGCTCTGTTTGTCCAAGCCAACAAAGGCTGGGAGGCGAGGCCCACCAGGGACTGTTTTTTCCACCTGTGGCTTCTTCACAAGACACCAAAGAAGGGTTTAGCTTCTCACTGTGCCCTTGGGGGGGCGTGGCCTGTTTCTGACTCAAACTCGGCCATGGCTCTTAGAATGTTTACATGTTAGAATAAAGATAGCCAGAGTTACAGTCTCTCTAAAGAAGAATACAAGATATGCTTCATGTTATCCTTCCAGAACCCCCCATATCACCCCGACCCCCATTTCTTCTGGCCTTTCCTGGTACTTGGGCAGCAGGGCTGTCCTCCAGGTGGAATTCAGAGGATGATGGAGACACCCTTGGACTGTCCCTTGGTAATCGCCGCCGCCTCTCCCCACCCTCCCACCCTGGGAGTGCACATGGAATGTTTGATAACTCTGTTTCTCCTTGTTAGGCTTTCTTTCTTTTTTATTTTAGGGAGTGAGGAGGGGGGTGGGGGAAGACATTGTTTTGTTGTTCTACCTATTCATGCATTCACTGTTTTTTCTTGTATGTGCCCTGGCTGGGATCGAACCCGCAACCCTGGCACATCGGGATGATAACCTAACCAACTGAGCTACGTGGCCAGGACTCCCCTGTTAGACTTCAGAACAGAGAAATTAACTCGCTCCTCACACTCATACACACACACACACACACACACACATACACACACACCTTTAAGGAGGTTCCTAACCATTATTCCGATTATAAAGACGAGGAAACGGAGGCAAAGAGAGGTGACCTGATTCACCCAAAGCCCACAGTTCCTAGAGGAGCAGAGACTAGAACTCACACCACCTGGCTCTGGAGTCCTTTTATCTGGAACTCCTGCAGAGAAAAGGCAACTCTGGCTGCAAAGCCTTTTCCTCTCAGCAGCTCCCTCCCTCTGGGCCCCAAGCCCTGTGACCTTGGCCTCTCTGAAGGTGTCACCCCAGCTTGATGAGCACGGGAGATGAGCCACCGAAAGGCCTCTCAGTGCTCTGTTACTGTACCGTTAGGAACCTTCCCAGTCTCTGATTACCTGGCGCTGACAGGGGGCCCTCTGGGGACCTGAACAGCAAAGGGAGTGCAGGCCGCGCTTGGGGCCCCTCCTGGCGGTGAGGTCACCCCCTGTGCCTGGGCCAGGTGGATGTGCAGTTCCGAGTCCTGTCATCCCCCGTGGAGCAGTTCCTGTCAGCAGCTTGGCTCCGTGGCCAGCAGATGAAGTGGGTTCATCAGATGGAAGCATGTCGGAAACTGGGGGGGTTGGGGGCAGTGGGGTGGGGGGGGCATTCTTTGAGAGCTCGCTTGGCTCTAAGCTTTAAGTGAGGGGGTTGGGGCCACACAGACAACCTTCTCCTCCTCTGTTCTCAGAAGCTGGGACGGAGGGCGGGGGTGGGGGAGAGAGAAGGTCTGTAATGAGTAGCAATTGAGGTTCTGAGGATTTTCTTATGAATTAGCAAGTCTTCCGCTTCCATTAACTGTCCTTTGTGGTGAGGAAATGGTGTAACCAAAATTAGAAATGGCCTAAGTGCTAACTCGGTCCACCAGGCTCTGCCTCTTTATCCAGGATTGTCTCTCTCTGCCTCCGTGGAGATGGATGGGTTTCTCTGGGGAAGTGGTCAGTTCAGACCAGAATGCCTTCCTGCCCTTTGGTTGGAGGCAGTGATCCTTGCTCAGAGGTGGGGGTGAGGTGGGGAGGGATTAGAGGGGAGAGCCACAGAGGCCATTCTCCCCCCCCCTCCCCCCTTTCCCCTTATCAGAGAGACTTACCTTGTACCTGCACAGGTCAGCGCTGCAGGAAAAGGCCTGTCTTGCAATCTGTTTGGGTGGCTGTTCTTTGCTGGCAGGCGGCCCGGGGTAAGAGTGGGTGAGATAGGACAGAGGCAGAGACCTGAGAGTGAATTCCTGGCCGGCTCCGCCTCAGGTGAAACTGCTAGACACGCTTCTAAAACGCTCTGTGGGTGGGAAAGCAACCAGGAGCTGGGTACGGCGTGAGGCAGCCAGTCCCCCCAGCTCCTCATCAGGTGCCTTTATTCCGTAGCTGCTCTGGGAGGGCCCCCTGGGGACCAGCACTGTCCAGAGCTCCAGGGACATGGGGATAAAGGGCCAGACACAGCCCTGGAGCGTCCAGACCAGCAGGGAAAACAGATGCCCAGGATACAATAGGACGTGATGAGTAATGAGACCAGACACAGCAGTCGGCAAGCCGCGTGGCTTCCCTGCCTCTGCTCATTTATGAAGCGGGGCCCGGACTTCCCCGCACAGGCTGTTGTAGGCTAAAGGGGATTGTGTCTGTTCAGTGCTTGGCATATGGCAGGCACTGGATTACTGTGCATACGGATGCGCGGATGAATATGAATAGGGTCATATGGTAATTCTTGAACCATTCAACAAATATTCATTGAGCACCTATTACATCCCAGGCTTTGTTCCAGGTGCTAAGACTATAGCAATGAATAAAGCAAGCAAAAGCCTGCCTCATGGGGACTACAAAGTACTGAGGGAAGGGAGAGTAGAAAATAATGTAGTAGAATGCATACTGGTGTGGATGGTGAGTTGATGCTATGGGAAAAAAAATAATACAAGGGATGTGAAGGGGGAGAGCTTGGGAGTGGGCAGATGCCGGTCAGGGAAGACCTCACTGGAAAGGGACTTTTGTGAAAATCCCTAAAGGAGGTGAGGGAGCTAGGCGTGCAGGGACCTGGGGAGGAGCGTTCCAGGAAAAGGAAGAAGTGCCAAGGCCCTGCCGAAACCGGTTTGGCTCAGTGGATAGAGCATCGGCTTGCAGACTGAAGGGTCCCAGGTTCGATTCCGGTCAAGGGCATGTACATTGGTTGCAGGCACATCCCCAGTGGTGGGTGTGCAGGAGGCAGCTGGTCAATGTTTCTCTCTCATCGACGTTTCTAGCTCTCTATTCCTCTCCCTTGCTCTCTGTGAAAAATTAATAAAATATATTAAAAAAGAAAAGAAAGAAAAAGTGCCAAGGCCCTGTGGCCACATCGTGCCTAGCATGTTTGAGGACTGCAAGGCTCCAGTGTGGTATGGCCAGAGATGTGGGGGTGTGGGGATGACATGGGCCTTTGAGGTCCATTTAAAGACCTTCTCAGAGTGTATTGCTGGGGGGGTAGAGGGGGGCAGAGGAGGGCTTTGCATAGGGAAGTGGTATAATCAGGATTGGTCTCCAGGTTTTACAGGATCCTTCTCTTTGTTCTGTTGGGAATTGAGCACAAAGAAAGGAGCAGGGAGACCAGCTAGGCCAGTGGTCAGCAAACTCATTAGTCAGCAGAGCCAAATATCAACAGTACAACGATTGAAATTTATTTTGAGAGCCAAAAACCGACTTCTGGGCATGGGCCACGAAGTTTCAATTGCATTGTACCTGCGCACCTGCACATGGTATTTTGTGGAAGAGTCACACTCAAGGGGCCAAAAAGCCGCATGTGGCTTGTGAACCGCAGTTTGCCGACCACTGAGGTAGGCTATTGAGCTAGGCCCATGAGCAGTAATGGCCTCTTGAACAAGGTAGTATCAGGGACCACAGGAGATGGATGGGAAGATGGGAAGATGGAAATGGACCTCCTGGGGGAGGACCGTGCATTTCTGGGAGGAGTGACCAGCTCTGTCCCACCCTGACCCTGCTTCTCAGGGATGGTAACCACGGCATCCTGACCCCGGGGACGCCCCGGCTCCCAGCCAGTCGCCTTGAGAAAGCCAGGAGGACTCAGAAAATCAAAGGCAGATTCTTTCTCTCCACATGAGATGAGAGCGACAGACACGCAGGGGAGCTGGCCCTGGGCTGGCCGGGGACAGCAGTGTTTCCAGGATTTTATCCCTTTGGCTGGGGACTTGGTCTCACTGGCTCTACTTTCGGCCTTTGCAGTTGCCACGTCCTTTCCCCGTGGACAGCTGCAGCTCAGGGCAGGAACCGGAGATCCCGAACAACCTCTGAGAGGACGCCCTGGCCTCTCCACTGTGCAGGCTGCTGCTTCTTAGGGGGCAGGAGAAATGTCCCCGTCTAAGCCAGCCTGAACGGGGCAGGCAGATTTACATAAATGATCGTTCAGAGGGCATGTTATGATCATGAGAACACTCATAAATTACTCGGCAAAGGAATTTATAGAGAGAACAAGAAAATGGTTACAAAATCAGAACGCCCAGCTATATCAGGAGGGTGTCGTTGTGGTAATCAGTATAAAACAGCCAGTACTGAGTGGTTACTCCGTATTCGTCAGCCCATTTAATCTTCGTAGCAGCCCTACAGAGGGAGTGATGTGGACTCTAGTTTACAGATGGAAACCCCTGCTTCCCTTCCCTCCACCTCCCCCACCCCATGCACGCACACAGATCCAGTAACTGGCCCAGAATGATTCAGAGGTAGCTGATCTGTCCCCAAAGCCCCCTTGCTCTTGGCCATGACTCAGTAAGTTAACACTAAACAGCTTGCTTCCCTCCTACAATTTAAATGATTTAAGTCTTGGTGTTTACATTCAACTCTCTCATAAACTTGAGGATCACAGATAATCGCTGCCAAAACATTTCCACCGGCAGGGAGAGTCCGCATCCCCTAGGGGAGGGCTTCCTGGCCTGGCTCTGACAGCCCAGCCCGAGAGGCAGAGGCTGTCCGGAGTGATTAAGGCAGAGGAAGGTGCTAATCCATCACGGAGAGGCGCTTGCAGCCCACGGGAATACTTTCCTCTCCCCTGTCCTCGGCTCTTTGTCTCTTCACCCTCCCTGCTGCCTCCCAGCCCTGCCAACAGGCCTGATGCATCCGCATCTCAATCACTGCCTCTTCCCCCGGAGACCAAGGCCTGGCCTTGGGCCCTGAGGCCTCCCGGAATAAATCAGCAAATTAAGGGGAGGGGTGCAGGGGAAAGATCAAAAGAGAATAGTCCTCCCTGCTGCTGGCTACCTATCATCTGCTGCTTATTCCATCCTGAAGAGACAGAAAGTGTCCTTGAAGGACGCTGCCCTCGGGGAAATCTGGGCAGACAAGGCCCTTCTCCAGCCCCAGAAATGAGCTCTCTGAAACCCAGCAAACAAACCAGCCCAAATCAGGAAGAATTTTTTTTTTTTTTTCATAAAAAAACCATTTCGCCATGTCCTCCTACTCTTTCTGCCCTTCGCACAGGCCAGAGGTAGAAGACAAGTGTGCATTCGCCAGACTTCTACATCAAGAGCAGAGCAAGGAGAAAATTTCCATATGCTCTCGGTCATTTCAAAATGAGGTGTGTTTTTTTTCCCATTTCAGGTGATGAGACTGTTCCAAATGACCTGTTCTTTCAAGGGAAATAACTCTATTTTGATTCATTATGTCCCGTCGCATTTACCACCACTTCTCCCCTCTCCTCGCCCCCCCTTTTCTCTCTTTTCTCTGCCCTCTGTCTCTTTTCCCATTTTTAATCTTCCTCTGCCAGCAAGCATCTCCAGGGACTCCCCACTGGGGACCTCCTCGCCTCTCTTCATTGCACCATGGGCACTTCTTTCCCCTCAGGAGGCTGGCCTGCCCCGGGGCCCGGGTGGCAGAAACCAGATGCTCTTTTTGCTCTGGCCACACAGCTCTCCATTCAAGGCTCTGCTCCTGGAGGGTTTGCGACAGGGAGAGACAGGCTTCCTTCTACCCTCCCGTCTTTGTCTGTTACCTGGGCTGCAAAGACTGTTCCCTTACTAACCGCTGACCTCCTGCAGCTAATTACTGCCTTTAGCTGGACTGAGCAGCCTAGATCAGGAAAAGCTTTGCAAAATGGCAATTAGTGATGGATTGCTTGTCGCTGCTCCCTAGGAGTGCTGTCAGCAGGACCCGTGCTTTGTGGCTTATAGGCAAACCGGCAAAACGCCAAACCGGTCCATCCCCTCTCAGACCGGGTCCTGGATGAGTCTGATAGGCAAATCCTCTAGGCAGGTGGGCTCACAGACACCAGGTCCTTTTGATCTTCCGCTCTATCATCTCCTTCCTGCGGGGCTGGTTGAATAAAGGCTAATTCATTAGCTACAGGAGGGGCCCAGCATCTTTCTCACCTCTGATGATGACAACGGGAGAGTCTGTTTATTGGTTTATTGAACTCTTGCCACGTGTCAGGCATTGGACTTAGGGCTTTATGTGCATTTGACCTTTCAGCCATCTCGATAACCACTAGAGAGAAGAAACCATCTCTGTTTTACAGATGGAGAAACTGAGGCCCAGAGGTTGCATAACCCAGTGTTTCCCAAACTTCTCTCATGATGAGAATCACCTGGTGGAGTTGTTAAAACACAGATTCCTGAATCCCAACTAAGAAGTGCTAAACTAGAATTTTTGAGAACATATAGGTAAAATTGCATACCTAACTTAGTGCTCTGTATATAACATCTGTCTTAGAGCACTAGTTGATAGCAATCATGTCTTTCCCCCAGAACCATGATCAGCAAACTGCGGCTCTTTGGCCCCTTGAGTGTGGCTCTTCCACAAAATACCACAGCCTGTGCGAGGCTATGTTGAAGAAGTGGCGTTAGAAGAAGTTTAAGCTTAAAAAATTTGGCTCTCCAAAGAAACTTGAATCATTATACTGTTGATATTTGGCTTTGTTTACTACTGAGGTTGCCGACCACTGCCCCAGAAGACATTGATTGAGCATCTGCTATGTGTCTGCTGTTGTGTAGGCAACACCCCTGCCAGAGGAGTTTGCCATAGAGAAGATGGGCAGGGAACATCGAGGCAAATAAATCAACAGCAGTATCTGGATAAGAGCTTCAGGAGGACTAAACAGGCACTCCCCGGGCACAGCCTGGATGCCCAGGGCTCTCTGAGGCTGGCAGGCGCAGGAAGCATTCCCCTGTTAAAGATTAAATAAGGTACCGTAGGTAGCCAGAGACTGGGATGCCAGGTACAGGCTTTTATTAGAGAGAAGGGTACCTCGGCCAGCTGCTTCCAGAGAGAAAGAGGTCTGAAGAAACCCGGGGGTCTATTTTTAAGGGGAGGATAGGGGACGGGGCTTAGGGTACTCAGTGCACGCTGATTGGTGATTAGGGACCTAGGGACTTAGGAATGGGGGGGGGGGGTTTAGGGTATTTGGCAGGTGCTGATTGGTGGTTCAGAGCTCAGGAATGTCTGGCCGCAGGTGGGGTTTACGCCTGTCCATCAACTGGAGGAAGGAAGTATCTATCACCTGTAACCAGGGGCCTCCTCAGGTAGTCTGTCACCTGACGGGCCCCAGCGCTTAACACTGCGTTAGGAAACGGTTATGTGCAGAGCACCTTGGCCTGGCTTTCTGGGAGGCAGAGCCAGAGCTGGCCCTGCCAGTGTTCCCGCGGTGCTGGCACTTGGCAAGAGGAAATTGCATCTCTCCTCCCCGCGGGGGAGCCAGCCCAGCGCCTCCCTGGGTGTTCACGGGCCTCACCTCCGGAGTTAGTACTTGGCCTTATTATCAGTCAAAGTCGCCCAGGACTCTCCCCGCCCTGATGGGGAAGCCCTGGGTAATTCACAGGGGTTCTGGCGTTCTGGTGACAGCCTGTGCTCTAGTTTAGGCCGGGGAGGGGACAGCCCGGAGGTTCTCACGAGCAGCTATTACTGGTTTCCCCCTGAGATGGAGCCCCCGTCTCTTCCCGCCTGCCTCCCTGAGTCAGAGCTCCACAAATAGCTCAGCGGTGTGATTTCACTCCGGAAGCTCAGAAGCTCTGACTCAGGGAGGCTCTGCGCACCTCCCCCAGGGGGAGGCTCTCACCTACCCCCACCCCCACCGCAGGGGAGGGGCTAAGGGAAGGGGAAATCCCTTACTGGGGCAAATAGAAAGCCCAGGAAGAACCTGCAGCCCCACCTGGCGCTGCCCGGGGTGCCCTAGGCCTGCCAAATCGCTGGATATCTGAAAACGGGGGAGGGGGGGGGGGGCGCGGCTTCAAATCAGGCACTGTTCCAATTTGGGGAGTAGGGTACTCCACTGATCTCCCAGTACATGGTTAGCCAAACATACTGACCTGAAAAAATGCCCACAAAATGTAGGATCCAGTGTTTAGGTGGGAAATAATGTTATTATGATCCTATCTGTAAAAAAAAAAAATAAATAAAATACATCGGCTATGTTAAATATATGCACACACAAAAAAAAGGCTATTGAAGAAAATATATATGGTATTAATAATAGTTATCTTTGAGGGTAAGATTTTAGGAAATGTTTTTTTTTTTTTTAATTCATTTTCCCTTTCTGGTTTTAAAATAATAATCATACGGAGAACAGACTGATGGTTGCCAGATGGGAAGAGGGCTGGGGGCTGAGTGAAAAGGGGGAGGGATTAGGAAGTACAAATTGCCCGTTATAAAAACAGTCCTGGGGATGTGAAGTGCAGCACAGGGAATACAGTCAGTAATATTGTAATAACGGTGTGTGGTGCCAGGTGGGTACTAGACTTAGCTGGGGCGGAAGGGGCAGAGGGAGAGACACTCTGTAAGTTATATAAAATGTCTGTGCTGTACACCTGAAACTAATATATGGAATGTCAACTGTAATGGAAAAACAAAATTTTTTAAATGAGCTGGGGGGGGGGGCGGGTGGAAATCATATTTACCTTTGTAATCTGGGGAAAGGAAAAAGAAAGATTGGGGGTAAAAATCCTATTGAACCAAGGCCAGTGTCCTAAAGACTGTCAGTCTTGTTAGATGCCTAACAGCTACTCACCGGGGCCTTTAAATGCATGGAGCCAATGGGGTGGGTGACTCTTCACCCAGCAGATACCAGCTGCCTCCCTAGATGAGGAAGGAGGAAGTCAGCTCCGTAGGGTCTCCCCTCGTGGCCCCAGCTCACCTGTCCTCTTGGCCATTCCATCTTTTAGCCCCGGCACTGTGCCTGACCCCAGGAAGGGCTCACAGAAGTTTTCTATTGTGAGTGGCCGTGTCAATGAGTAGATAGGATGCCATCAGGTGTTACAAGCGCCGTGTGAGGGAAGTGCCTGCAGATGTCCACGGGGGCTGAAGGGAATTAGGGAAGCACACCAACATGGATCTATACACACTGGGCCCAGGTCCCCCACCATGGAGCAGGGAAGGGTGTGGCTCCGCGGCTTACCAGCTGTGTGATCTGGGCAAGCTGCTCAGACCCCAGGCTCCTTCTCCGAGTCCTCCTCTCGCCCACTTGCTAAGGAGGCGGTTGGCTTCCCTGACCGTTCCCATGGGACTGCCCCTCCATTAAAACCACCCCTTCCCGAGACCGGGCTCCTATGGGGAGGACGGAGGGATCTGCCAAGCCATCTCCAGTGTTTACTGAAAATAAAAATCAAACCGGCGGTGGCTTCCTCTAAATCTTGTAGTGAACGGAAATGTCACGGGGCTTCTGAGCTCAAAGCACTCGTGTGGCACGTGTGTTTATTTTTCAGACGGACGCTCTCTTCTCTGTTTCCTCCTCCCACCTCCCTCCTCTTCTCTGTCTCCCTCTCTTTTTAAGGCAAAGGAGGAGGACCGCAGGGTGGGCTCTGTGGTCTGCAAACCCAGGGTGGAGTTTACAGACTTTTGAGCTGTTATTTACAGACTTCCTGGGACCCTGCAGGCCATACTTCCCGGCTCTGTCCTCTGGACCAGGTCCAGGGCCAGGACCGCGCTAGGGAGGGCTGGGCTGGGAGGCCAGACGGACACGCCCTCCCTCTCTCTGTTCTCTCTAATGTCTGCGCCAGAGCAGCCAGGCCTGGCTGGCCTCGGCCCTGGGCCTTCTGCCCGCCCAGCGGCCAGCCGTCTCCTAATTCCCTGTGCGGTTGGAGGAGACTGTGTCCCAGATATGTTTGTTTTTGGTTGTGTATGTGTGTGTGTGTGTGTTTTCTTTAACTTACAACACCATCTGAAGCCAAAGCCGTTATTTGGGTTTGCTTTAATACTGAGCGTGTCCAATTTTTACAAAGGCTTAAAGCTCAAACACAACGTGTGTTTTCTGAACATGGTTTTCCCTACTTATTTTTCTTTAATATGTTTTATTGATTTTTTTACAGAGAGGAAGGGAGAGATATAGAGAGCTAGAAACGTCGATGAGAGAGAAACATCAACCAGCTGCCTCTTGCACACCCCCTACTGGGGATGTACCCGCAACTCAGGTACATGCCCTTGACCAGAATCGAACCTGGGACCTTTCAGTCCGCAGACCAACACTC